>NC_059368.1:26409788-27704788 GCF_019703515.2 Myxocyprinus asiaticus
TGTTAATGGAGTATTAAATCTACTGGTAACCAAAGATCAGCAGACTCGTATCCACGTGCAGCTGTTAAGAAGACGAAATGGTTTGTCCAGTTAAGACTCTATAAACAGCACTATATTCAGTTTGACAGTCCAGTGACCACTGCGCTGAGCTGTCACATGTCTATACGAGCTCATATTATTGAATACGTAACTGTACGAATCTTGGACTCGAGGGCCGTAGCCTATAAATGTACAAAATTGAAAGACACAAATGTAGAGATATATGTACGAATAAACGCAATCGAGCGTGATTAAATTGTGGGGCTCTAGTAAAAGCAGAGGTCGCTCATGTTTGCATTCTAAAAGGCGCTGTCGAGGTCTGGGAGGTGCTGAAATCTACTCGTGCTCCATTCCGCGTGATTGGCACACTTGACAGTGATTGACAGGCGTCCGTGGAAACTACTCAACCAATCTACCAAGTCCAATAGAAAATCAGAAGCTTGCAGCACGTCTTTTCCCTCTTCGAAAAATATCGTCATTCTTGTGCTACTGTATAATCTCGTGCCCTCCGGAGCGACAACTCTCTTTTCTCTGCATCGTCTAACGTTGATCAGCTGACTCTGGAATTGCCTTTTTGTCTGGATTGGACTCGGAGAAAGAGCGATAGAGAGAGAGAAAAGCCACATAAAGCACGAAGCTGTGCTTGTAGAAAGGACTCCAAGTGGGAAACAGAAGCCTTCATGTTTCAGTTGCCAATTTTGAATTTCAGTCCCCAGCAGGTAGCGGGGGTATGCGAGACTCTGGAAGAGAGCGGAGACATCGAGCGTCTCGGCCGCTTCCTTTGGTCGCTGCCCGTCGCACCCGCTGCCTGCGAGGTGCTTAACCGAAATGAGTCTGTGCTGCGGGCTCGGGCCATCGTAGCCTTCCACACTGGGAATTTCCGTGAGCTTTACCACATTCTTGAGAACCACAAGTTCACCAAAGAGTCCCACTCCAAACTGCAAGCACTTTGGCTGGAGTCACACTACCAGGAGGCAGAAAAGCTCCGAGGCCGCCCGTTAGGGCCGGTGGACAAATACCGGGTACGAAAGAAGTTCCCTTTGCCTAAAACTATTTGGGACGGAGAACAAAAGACGCACTGCTTTAAAGAAAGGACCCGACATTTACTTCGAGAATGGTATCTTCAGGACCCTTATCCGAACCCAAGTAAAAAGAGAGAGCTTGCACAAGCTACGGGACTCACTCCCACTCAAGTGGGGAACTGGTTTAAAAATCGAAGACAAAGGGACAGAGCGGCGGCCGCTAAAAACAGGTCTGTAGTCCAGATTGCAACCATGGGTATATGCAAATATTTCATAACTGAGCTGCAGTATTTTACATCAGAAAAACTCAAATTACACAAAAGTATTTGAAAAATATCAAATTAAAAAATATGTTTGGCTTATTCGATGTAAGACAAACAAATTTAATAAGGACAGGTTAGATTAAAACATGCTTATTACATATATTCTGTTAATGTTATTCGTCCAGGTAATGTAAACCAGTAAATAGTACAATTACAAATTACAAAAAACTTTAAACAAATCTAATATATATATATATATATATATATATATATATATATATATGGCTCAGCCATAAATGTGACTGCGGGTTTTTCTTTGTAATTGTATAACGTGAGCGAGGCGTTTTTCTTCTGATTAAAGCCGGTATTTGCCAAAATATGAAAGTCTATTATTGAGTTTAATTTCGAAATAACATAAAATAACATAGCAAAAAGGAATTCCTAACTGGTGTGACTTGTCGCATTTGACCAAAAATGAATAGCTCGCTTTTATGTGTGTGTAATATGGTTTGGGCCTAGTCTACATCACTGGGCAAAATTCCTTTTCCATATGCCAAACAACATACTAAATAATAGTAACAAGGATAAAACGATGGTGATTGTCATTTTGGATCGAGAACTGATCTTTCTTGCTTTGACCGATTAGATGTGGATAGGGGAATTTCGAGAGGTAATTTATTTT
Organism: Myxocyprinus asiaticus; assembly: GCF_019703515.2. NCBI lineage: Eukaryota > Metazoa > Chordata > Actinopteri > Cypriniformes > Catostomidae > Myxocyprinus > Myxocyprinus asiaticus. Next base: position 26,411,795 of record NC_059368.1, read on the forward strand.
ATTTTGCAAGCTGTTCGTTGGAGTGATGCAAAAGGGCTATTTATTATTATTATTATTATTATTATTATTATTATTATTATTTTTATTATTTTACAGCTAATAGTTTACCTAAATTATGTTCTAAATTTTGTTCAGACAGTATGACAAGTAAATTTAAAAGCTGATAGTAGCCTAACAACCATTTAAAATGACACCAATTCAAAACTGTTCTATAGGCTTTTTAAAATAAGCCTATTTCTTTAATTATACAATGTAATATTGTTTGTGTGCGTGTGTGTTTTCAATAAACGAGGAATATATATATATATATATATATATACGTATATATATGTGTATACATATATATATATATATATATATATATATATATATAAAATGTAAATTGCTCATTTGCCGTCATTTAAATAAACATAGGCTATTCAGCACAACACAGATAATAGCCTAAACGTAGGCCATGCGTATTGGCAGTAGCTAAAGATGCTCCCATTTCGTGTTCTTCATGGGCATTCCGTTAGTAGGCTAAACCTTGATTTGGGGACGAGCTTAGCATCGTTTCATATTAGGCTACATTATGTCATTGGCTATCTGCTTAAATTTTTTCCGCGTTTTTTAAATTTTTTTATTATATATTTTTTTTATCATTCATTTATTTTAGCTCCTATTATCATTATTTATTTATGTTTTTATTTTTATTTATTGCAATAGAAAAATGCACTTGTGGACGACCGATTTAATATCTGAAGCCTAAGAGTTTTATTCAAAGCCCTTGATTTTAAAATCTTCGTTTTTTGTTTTTTGTTTTCTTGAAGGTTACAACAGCATGTGTTGTCTAATGGCTCGGTTCGGTCCTTAACTGGGGAGGATGGTGCTGTAGACCGACTGGGGAACGCGTCGAGCCCTGAAGCAAGTCTGTCGAGCAAAGCCGCTGCATCGGCTATCTCCATCACTTCAAGTGACAGTGAATGTGACATCTAACATCGCACCACGAACCGCCCCACGGGCTGTACGGGAAGACTATGAGAAAATGAACACATTACGAAGGAAATCGAGACAGACAATCAGCAAGATAAACAAGCACATCTGTGCCTGCCTTAACTTATCAGAGGCCGTTTTTTAAGGCTGGAATCTTGGCTTTATCTTGAAAATGTATTTATCTTTTTTTTTTTTTTTTTTTCAGAGCAAAGTGAGGACAAACAATGACAACAGAACAAATATCAGTATTGAATCTACTTTTGTAAGCAAAATCGGGTGCTTCAAGAAAAATGGCGCCCATATATGCCCACTTTTTATTTAGAAAAGGACTTCATGGTGAAACATTTTACCTCCCAGATTTTCTAATGTGTTTACGCATTAAATTGTTGCTCTTATAGAATCTGATTTTAATTGGCTTGGTCATTTCAAGTCTGGTCATTTTCGGTGTAAAGCGATCGACTTTTGGAGCATGTGAGCCGGTAGTGAAGATGTTTAATGAATGAAAGACTTACCGCTAATAAAATGTTTTGGTGATCAAAGTAACCCTGCAGGCCTATTCTCATCAATTACCAATATCACCCAAGATGTTTTATTTTATTTTATTTTAATTTATTTATTTATTTTCGGTTGTTTTTTCTCCCTGTTATCATTGCTGTTGTTAGGCTATGGGCTATTATTATTATTACCGTTATAATATTAATAATAATAATGTTTATTATTATTATTATTATTATTATTATTATTATTATTATTATTATAGCATGTGTTTACCTTGATTTTATCATCTTCTATTTCAGGCTATGCCCTGGATTTTTCTAGCTTGTTTAAAAGCATTAGCATGTGTTAATGCATTTTGTCTGCCACCCTTCATTTAGGCAGCCAAAGCACTTGAACTTTTGCCTCTGTATTCCTGATATAAATGGTGTGAGGTTCACGCACAGTCAGTAATCTGTAAATGCAGGCTATAGTGGTGTGTTTAACCTGATATCTTACTGCGTGTCCAGACGCGTTAACCGCCCCGTGTGATTGGCTTTGCCGTTCCGTAATGCTTTCTGACAGGAGAAGGTCAACGAGAGGCCGGAGCGCCTTGGTTTCAAATCGAGCAAGCAAGAAAGGAAAAGCCTTTAAAAGCACATAATTCTCACTCGTAAAATACATATAGGCATAATGCAATAATTATTTGTATGTAGTTATTTTGTACTGTGGATGCTTACAACAGTGTCGTTGAAAAGAGTATATACATTTTGTGTAGTCTTTTTAGCCATCAATGAAAAATCGTTTATTGGAAATGTCGGGGTTAATCAAAACCTCTAAACAAACCCGTAATCTAAGAATCATAGTGAAATAGCCTTAGTTGTTGTTGTTACTAATATTAGCAGTAGTAATAGGCTAATTGTTACACTCATCTCTTTGCAAAAGTTGTAACACTCTTTTGTTGTAATGGTTTCTTGATTTGTATTTATTCGTTTCATTTTTCATGTCACATCTCACGATCAGATTCCTTTAATGTCACCTCCGTTACGGGAGCGAAAGACAAGTTGTACGTTTAAAGTCTGTTAATAATGCTTGGCTAACTGATTGCCATTGAGAAAAAAAGGGGCATGGGGAAGGGGAAAGGAGAGAGCAAGCCATCAAGTTTGCAAAGGGACAAAAGCGGAAAGGTTAGGTGAAAAGAGTGTTTCTGACAGTCAGTGAGGTTGTCAAACTCCTCAACTCTAATAAGCGGTAATGACCAGTTCTCAAACACAACAGCAACAATAGTGAGCTCTTCAAAGCTCTGTTGGGGTTAAGGGGTAGCTCGTTCCCCAACGTACTCTAGCTGTTTGTTCAGAGCATTTTTATTATAATATTGAAACAACACTGTAGCAATGTATGCCAGTACCGTTATAGTGTTGATGGAATTGTCAGCAGGCATCGATAAAAGGTAGTATAATTGTAAAAATAATTAGGCCTAATAGCCTACTAATTATTTGTTTTTTAAAATGGGAAAAACTGCAAGTGGACTAGCTCGCACGCATTTTCTTTTTCTTTGACATTTTCTATAGGCCACTATTAAAACTGAAAAGAGACTTGCATTGACTGAAACAAAAATAAGGTATTTACAATAATGTGTAGTCTATGCTATTCAGAGTGCCTCATAACATAGGTTTTTTGAACGTGCCACAATGCCAAGTTTTCGTGCTCAAGGTCGGGGCACATACATATGATAGCATAAACTTAAAGTATACGCTTGGAAAAGTAAAAGCATAGGATCTTTTTTAGCAAACGGTTCCCAAATGTCATCACATTCCAAACGCATAGATATAGATATAGATAAAGATATATCTTATCCTATTAAAAAAAAAAAAATCGTTAACGACAATTATCGTTGAGAGGCCTTTGAAAGTCTCAAACAATGGACTGTCAACTGCAGCTACACTGAGATGGCTTAATTAGACCGAGTGAGATGATGCATAAAAGCAAACATTCCCAGTGTTCATGCCCTATGAGCAAAAAAAGTAAAACTGGTGTATAAGACTTGATCCTCTTAAATGCCTCAACATACTGCAGTACTCTACACTGATCTTGGATCTTGCTCTAACAGTCTGGATCACATACTTTACCACAATTAGGGAGGCTTCTGCAAACACACTAACACCCTAACCAATAAACCAATCCATAGCACAATAGGCACAATCACGTCTAAATGTACAAAAATTCCTAAAAGATTTTGTCACACTATATACAACATCTCCTTCTTCGTCCTCTTTGACAGCAATGTCAAATTCTGCCCGGTTATAATAAATAATGCTTTCTTTTCTTGCACTGATTGAATTGAGGTTCATTGTGTTTGTTAGGCGTGTTTTCTGTTTATCTTCAGATAGTCGTCAAATCGCGTTTCTCATTTTCCGGTGTGAAGGCTAAAAGATGTTCACAGGCGTATGCTGGAGGACTGTTATATTTTTCCAGGTGAAGTGCCCTTTGTATTATTGTGGACAAACAATGCCACCTCTTTGCAATCATTTGCCGAAATATAGTCCCTACGTTTTGAATTTAAAGCTTGTTTTATCCTACGAATGTGGACAAAATAAAGTACCTTCCGTTTTAAGAAGGGCAAAGTCATTCTAGGCTGTGGAAAGAAAACGAGACTGTTTAAAATACACGATGTTTGACTTTGTTAGAGCTGAGCGCCCTCTGCTGTTAAGACTCGTGTGTTACTCTGCGACATCACATCTGATTCGTGAAACACTAGCTACTACTAAATGGAACAATAGCTGGCTGGGTTCGTTGGACCACTAGAGTGTTTGTTAAACACTTTTTGGCTTTGGCTCATTTATTCAGAAAATGACTAAAGTTTAATTATTATTATTTTAATTTTTTTTTTATTTTTTAGAAATCATCTGGACTGTGTCAAACTTGCGTTAAAGAAAGTGTTTTTGTGTGCCTGTTACCTGCCTTTAAAACCTGAAAGAAACCCGACCGATTCTTCTTTCAAACAATGGGTGAGTAGTTACAGTTTAAAAAATGTTCGTGTATTTAAAGTGTATTAGGCTATACTCTGATTTCATGGCTTTCCAGCTAAATGTATACAGTACAATGATTTATATATATATATATATATATATATATATATATATATATATATATATATATATATATATATATATAAACAGCAAAAAGATGACAAAAAGCATTGTTTTGGTCAACTAGAATGAACTATATAAAATTACAACATAAAAAGGTGACAGTTTTCCGCAATCAGAAAACAACTAAGATCAATCGTTATTGGGAAACTATTAATAGCGCCGCAAAGATACAGTGTTGTCAGTTTTCCAGGAAATCAACCTACGAATGACTTCCTTAAACTGTCGGAGAATATGTTAATATCGAGTTACACACATCAGCTTTAAAAGTAGACTATCCCCATAGGCTATCTTCTGAACCTCTAACGCTTTCCCTATGTTGTAGTTCAATTGTAGCCTCGCACTGTTTCAGCACCATGGACAGTGCCTGTAAAATCTCCACGCACTTTTTGCAGGAGTGGTTCCTCTGGAAAGGAAATTGGCGCTAAGTGTTGTGACTAAGTGGGTAGCTAATTCTTAAGAAAAACAGATTTTATTTATTTATTTATATTTATTTTGGAACATGAAAAGGGAAATTATTGTAAAATCATAGATATACTTTTACATTTTTCCACATTTTTGAAGACATGTTTCTGGAGCAGGTCCAGATAAATTCTCATTTCCGCAACATCACAAAACTTTGCCCAAAAATCTCGGTAGCTGATAGGTTGTTTTTAACTTTAAGAGTCAGTATTCAGTAGACGCTCTAAATTAAACCTTACTCACGCCTGAACATTTCAATCACCCACCAGAGATAAAATGTGTACTAGTCTACATATCACACATATCCTATCCTGTTGGCCACTGCGCGTAGGCCTATTTAGCCATCTCGCTTCACTGCTGTTCATGCGTCCATTTGTGGTTTATTTTTCGGAAAACACATACATTTTCGTTAGTTTCAGGCATCCAGAGAGCATCCAGCCACCGAAATACATGGTCCAAGTTTTAAAGCTGACATTTGATGACAATCATGTTAATGTTAGCACTGTGAGTCACTAATGAAGCGCCTCCCGCTGTTGTTTTGGATGAGTATGACAACTAACCGGAAATGTTCTAGGAACAAAAATGTCACTTCCCAAAGCAATGAATATCATTATGAATTGTTCTAGTAGTATCCCAGTTAATCATTCTCCTAAATGGGACTCACCTACTATGAATAATGCTTAGTCCATTTTGGTTACAATAATAACTGAAGTCTTATGACAAAACATCATCGGCCATATTTAAACTCATATTTAAACCTTACAATTAGTATATCTGGTAGATTACATATTAGGCCTACATCTATAAATGTGAGTTACAGCTACAATAACTCTATTCAGGTACATGCTCTTTATTAAATAATAAGGGAAATATTCTAATTTCTATCTGTAATTTTTCTGACACAGTATTTCTTAAAGGAATATTCCAGGTTAGGTTAGTTAAGCTCAATCGACAGCATTTGTAGCATAATGTTGATTACCACAGAAAATTATTTCGATTCGTCCCACCTTTTCTTTAAAAAAAAAGCAAAAATCTGGGTTACAGTGAGGCACTTACAATGGAGGTGAATGTGGACAATTTTTGGAGGGTTTAAACAAAGAAACGTGAAGCTTATAGTTTTATAAAAGCACTTACATTAATTCTTCTGTTAAAACTCATGTATTATTTGAGCTGAAAATTTGTTTAAATCGTAATTTTTACAGTCATTTTAGGGTTTTAGGGTTTGTTGACATTACATTGTCATGGCAACGAAGTTGTAAAATTGGCAATAACTTTACACGGAAAAGGTTAGTAAGTGATTTTATTACACTAACATCATGTTAACACGCATATTGTTTGTCTTGCTGCTATTTTTTTGGAAAAAGTGAGTATTTTAACGTTCAGAAATTGGCCCCATTCACTTCCATTGTAAGTGCCTCACTGTAACCCAGATTTTAATCAATATTATGCCACAAGTGCTGTTGATTGAGCTTAATTTGTATTGAACCTGGAATATTCCTTTAATCATATTACCCCAGAATATTTTGTCTTGTTAATCATATATAAGCTAACTATGTAACAGGAGATGTATACTTATTTTAATTTTTCTTAAAATTGTTGAAATGTGTTACAACAACACAGCAGAGATAAACAATCTGATATAATGTGTTACTTCAATAAACTGTTCTCACAATTGCAACTACAAGAGGTTAGGCATCTTATGTAAGTTATTGGAGTTGTATAGCCTACTGTTTCCTACGGAAGCCTGTTTTGTCCATGGTTTATCACTTGTTTTCTCGTGATCACGACTTAATTTTCTCATGTTCCAACCCGATCTCATGAAAAGTCGTACATAATTTACAAGTTGGCTATTTCATATGGTCTCTCACGATGTTGTTTGCATAAACTCGTTAGAGTTCATTATGTGCAAATTTCCGGATGTGTAATGCGGAAGTAAGCGCGAGTTCCGCGCATGAGGCGTTAAGGACATACTTATTAATATTATGCCCTTACCCAAACCCTTATCTAAACTCAACCAATCAGTAGAGTGTGTAAACAAGATAGGAAGCTATTGTGTGTGACAGAAGCAAGTAATTGCCGTGTATTAGATGGAAACGATGTCCAGCGACATCATTGGCTGTAGTGAAAGTCGTAGGAATTCAAACGAGTGCAGTCGCACGATATCATACGAATTAGCCAAATTGAGAAAAGTCGTACGAATCCTGACGATTTCGCCATGAGAGTGTGTTGGTTTATCGCAACAGGCTTCTCTAGATCAAGGAGATGGATTTTACCAAGTTTTATCTATTGACTCGCAAGTCTGCTGACCTGGGGTGCGTTTCCCATACAACGACGTAACTCGCTGCTGAACAATCATAGTACAATGCATCGTTAGTCATGAGTGTTTCCCGAAACCCTAGGAACTGTCGCACATCCATCGTTGGTTCAACAATGTGGAACTGTCGTTAATGACGTTACTCAGGGGGTGGAGTAATAACTTCTGCAGAGATGGAATGGATATCAAATTATAACAACTCATTTACATGGACAGAAAGTCATTTATTGTGAAAAAACTGCTTAAGCCACGAAATAGACATTAACGTTTATATGCAATTTGTAAGTGGCGTACAGTATACAAGCGGTTCGGTCAGTAAGCAGCTCCACATAACATAATTTCCCAGTGACACTGCTGTAAATAACGAAAATGGACTACATTTGTTATTTACTGTTCTCCGTTGTTTCACTTTATTTTGACATGCCCCTCTGTTGCTCGTGTGTTTGTTTTCATCTCAGCATTGAGCTGCAATAGTGGGGTTTCCCTCTTACCTCACTTTACCACATTTAATAGAGACAATACAAATGCACACTCTTCAAAAACCAATAAGAATGGCACTTTTATCCTTGACACAATGAAAGATATAGAATTAAATATATATGGAGTGAAAGATACAGACTGGATCTGGCAAATGGGGCTATGGTGAAGCTGTGTGGTGCTGCATGGCAACAAACATATGATTTTCAACTTGCTTTTTAGTGACAGAGAAGTTGAAACCCTTCACAATCTGAATTTAAATACAAAATATAATATCCCATTTGATGACCAAAAATACATGTGTTTTGAGTTACTGCTTTTCTAATACACTGGGAATTCATCCAGTAGTTTAACATGCAGAAATGAGCACATAATAGGTGATACTTGTGACTTGGTGCATCACAGTAGCATTGGTATGCCAGATCAAATGTAAGGAATTATTGTCATGCAATGTCATGCTCAACTACCAGAATAATGCCATTAATAAATTATATACTGTAAGTGTGAGTAAGAATCCTATGTATGGAATTAAATACAAACCTTTATTGTTTTGCAGTGGTGACACACCATCACATACACTACAACAGTCAAGTAACTAAAGCTGGCTATGTAAAGATTTTCCCAATACACAAGACAATAGCTATGATAATATAAGCCACACATGACACAAAACACATCCTTTATTTAAATCCTCAGACAATTCTAAAGAGAGGCCTTACTTCTCATCTTTCCCAAACCACAGCATGAAAACTATGAAAACAGCCAGCATGAAAGCAGCCTATTTTAAAACCAAAAACCCATTAACAAATTAATACAATGATTTGATAATCAAATTAAGCTGTGCCCTATTACTGTCACAAATCATTGATGAAACACTCACATTTAGCTAGTTAATTTAGATAATTATTAGCCACCAAGGTGTTTCTATCCATTCCTCAGGTGCATCAGCAGCAGGTGTATTAATGACTCTCCTAATAAATACAGTATCTATGTGTGTATCAAATGCTCTACAATGGCGGCTTTACAAAGAATCCTACAGCTTGAGCACAGAAGGTGAAGCAGAAGTCAGGTAGTGTATATAAATGCCTACATAAGTACAAATTTCTCCCCACTTGACTCTCTATCTGATGATGACATCATAAGAAAATTCTGGATTCCAAGGACCAAGATCCTTGAATTGCTGCAGGTTGTGAAACCACACCTTCAGAGGGCAACAAGAAGAAACTATGCCTTAAGTCCAGCAGTGCAGTTCTTAGCTGCATTATTGTGCTGTGGGAAGTTTTATGGAGGTGGTTGATGTTGGCCTGTCGCTCAGCAAGTCTTAGGTTAGCAAGGCTGTGAAAGCAGTAACACTTTTGCTGTTACAGCTTATGAACACCACACTGACTTTCCCAAAAACTCCAGTCACAACATTGCAGTCACAGAAATTTGTTCAACTTTCTGAGGAGGAAGAGGGGGTCACGCTGGTGCTGCTGATGATGAAGATGCTGCTACTGATGATGATGATTCACTGAACCCACATCAAGGCTAAATGCATCCTACAGGAGCAGAAGTCAGAGAACATTTAATTCAGAAAATCTTTGCTTACAGTTTGGTTACTGTATTTTCTATTATTTCATCTGACTGACATAACTTGTGTTAATAAATATTTTGTGTAATTTCCTACCTTGGTCTATGTATTTTCCCCCTGCAAACATGAATTGAAAGACTACAAACAAGAAGTATACATTTGTTTTGTATAACAAAGCCTATTGAGAATATTCCATATTCTGTTATATTCTACTTCTGTGAACACATCACAATAAACACAGACATGTTATCCCAAACAGAAATGGCCATACATGTATATTTCTACTATTATTGTTCATTTATTTGGGCATATTGGCTATACAAAATTACACTGTGATTTGGGAAATTATGTTTTTTTTTTAGGTATATATGAAAGTGTAATATTTTGAAATATGTAAATGAATGAATTTTACACTTAGCGCTTTTCTGAAACTACACTCAAAGTACTGCAGATATGTTGCATATACTGTATGTACAGTACAGATAACTTGTATATCAGTGAAAACCATTAACATGCATAATGTGTTTTATATATATATAGCCATATGTAAAATTTCTCTTTGGAAAATGTTGTAACAAAGATATTCGCTTGTAAATAATAAAACAACTCACCTTTTCTACGCGAAAACGAAGCCAATTCTGTGTTCCAATTGTCACAAATAATGCCTTAGGAGGGCACTTCGAAGGGAGAACAGTTGTGACAGTCACGCTGGAAGATCGTTTCAAACTGACTTTCCAATAAATATAACTTGGAGCACCAAAACTTCAAGACTTTCAAAGCTCTCAAAGTGGATGGTGAAGTTTTTGAAAGCAATAGGGCATAAGGGTGACTCTGAATAGCACACCCACCAGCTGCGGCGAAATCACAACTTCCAACTACACAACTTTGCGACGCTGTATGCGAATGTGCGTTGGAACTACGGCTTTCCGGGAAACACCAAATCGTTGAACTATGTTGGTAATGATGAAACTTGCGACCATAGTTCGCTAACGATGCTTTTGGGAAACGTGCCCCTGTTCTCTCAGTCATAATCAGATATCCGTGGAGTAATGATGGGAATATACAGGTGCATCTCAATAAATTAGAATGTCGTGGAAAAGTTCATTTATTTCAGTAATTCAACTCAAATTGTGAAACTCGTGTATTAAATAAATTCAGTGCACACAGACTGAAGTAGTTTAAGTCTTTGGTTCTTTTAATTGTGATGATTTTGGCTCACATTTAACAAAAACCCACCAATTCACTATCTCAAAAAATTAGAATATGTTGACATGCCAATCAGCTAATCAGCTCAAAACACCTGCAAAGGTTTCCTGAGCCTTCAAAATGGTCTCTCAGTTTGGTTCACTAGGCTACACAATCATGGGGAAGACTGCTGATCTGACAGTTGTCCAGAAGACAATCATTGACACCCTTCACAAGGAGGGTAAGCCACAAACATTCATTGCCAAAGAAGCTGGCTGTTCACAGAGTGCTGTATCCAAGCATGTTAACAGAAAGTTGAGTGGAAGGAAAAAGTGTGGAAGAAAAAGATGCACAACCAACCGAGAGAACCGCAGCCTTATGATTGTCAAGCAAAATCGATTCAAGAATTTGGGTGAACTTCACAAGGAATGGACTGAGGCTGGGGTCAAGGCATCAAGAGCCACCACACACAGACATGTCAAGGAATTTGGCTACAGTTTTCGTATTCCTCTTGTTAAGCCACTCCTGAACCACAGACAACGTCAGAGGCGTCTTACCTGGGCTAAGGAGAAGAAGAACTGGACTGTTGCCCAGTGGTCCAAAGTCCTCTTTTCAGATGAGAGCAAGTTTTGTATTTCATTTGGAAACCAAGGTCCTAGAGTCTGGAGGAAGGGTGGAGAAGCTCATAGCCCAAGTTGTTTGAAGTTCAGTGTTAAGTTTCCACAGTCTGTGATGATTTGGGGTGCAATGTCATCTGCTGGTGTTGGTCCATTGTGTTTTTTGAAAACCAAAGTCACTGCACCCATTTACCAAGAAATTTTGGAGCACTTCATGCTTCCTTCTGCTGACCAGCTTTTTAAAGATGCTGATTTCATTTTCCAGCAGGATTTGGCACCTGCCCACACTGCCAAAAGCACCAAAAGTTGGTTAAATGACCATGGTGTTGGTGTGCTTGACTGGCCAGCAAACTCACCAGACCTGAACCCCATAGAGAATCTATGTGGTATTGTCAAGAGGAAAATGAGAAACAAGAGACCAAAAATGCAGATGAGCTGAAGGCCACTGTCAAAGAAACCTGGGCTTCCATACCACCTCAGCAGTGCCACAAACTGATCACCTCCATGCCACGCCGAATTGAGGCAGTAATTAAAGCAAAAGGAGCCCCTACCAAGTATTGAGTACATATACAGTTAATGAACATACTTTCCAGAAGGCCAACAATTCACTAAAACTGTTTTTTTTATTGGTCTTATGATGTATTCTAATTTTTTGAGATAGTGAATTGGTGGGTTTTTGTTAAATGTGAGCCAAAATCATCACAATTAAAAGAACCAAAGACTTAAACTACTTCAGTCTGTGTGCATTGAATTTATTTAATACACGAGTTTCACAATTTGAGTTGAATTACAGAAATAAATGAACTTTTCCACGACATTCTAATTTATTGAGATGCACCTGTATATATACAGGTGCTGGTCATATAATTAGAATATCATCAAAAAGTTGATTTATTTCACTAATTCCATTCAAAAAGTGAAACTTGTATATTATATTCATTCATTACACACAGACTGATATATTTCAAATGTTTATTTCTTTTAATTTTGATGATTATAACTGACAACTAAGGAAAATCCCAAATTCAGTATCTCAGAAAATTAGAATATTACTTAAGACCAATACAAAGAAAGGATTTTTAGAAATCTTGGCCAACTGAAAAGTATGAACATGAAAAGTATGAGCATGTACAGCACTCAATACTTAGTTGGGGCTCCTTTTGCCTGAATTACTGCAGCAATGCGGTGTGGCATGGAGTCGATCAGTCTGTGGCACTGCTCAGGTGTTATGAGAGCCCAGGTTGCTCTGATAGTGGCCTTCAGCTCTTCTGCATTGTTGGGTCTGGCATATCACATCTTCCTCTTCACAATACCCCATAGATTTTCTATGGGGTTAAGGTCAGGCGAGTTTGCTGGCCAATTAAGAACAGGGATACCATGGTCCTTAAACCAGATACTGGTTGCTTTGGCACTGTGTGCAGGTGCCAAGTCCTGTTGGAAAATGAAATCTGCATCTCCATAAAGTTGGTCAGCTGCAGGAAGCATGAAATGCTCTAAAACTTCCTGGTATACGGCTGCGTTGACCTTGGACCTCAGAAAACACAGTGAACCAACACCAGCAGATGACATGGCACCCCAAACCATTACTGACTGTGGAAACTTTACACTGGACCTCAAGCAACGTGGATTGTGTGCCTCTCCTCTCTTCCTCCAGACTCTGGGACCCTGATTTCCAAAGGAAATGCAAAATTTACTTTCATCAGAGAACATAACTTTGGACCACTCAGCAGCAGTCCAGTCCTTTTTGTCTTTAGCCCAGGCGAGACGCTTCAGACGCTGTCTGTTGTTCAAGAGTGGCTTGACACAAGGAATGCGACAGCTGAAACCCACGTCTTGCATACGTCTGTGCGTAGTGGTTCTCCCCCACATTTTTGAATGGGTTTTGTTTCACAATCCTCTCCAGGGTGCGGTTATCCCTATTGCTTGTACACTTTTTTCTACCACATCTTTTCCTTCCCTTCACCTCTCTATTAATGTGCTTGGACACAGAGCTCTGTGAACAGCCAGACTCTTTTGCAATGACCTTTTGTGTCTTGCCCTCCTTGTGCAACGTGTCAATGGTCGTCTTTTGGACAACTGTCAAGTCAGCAGTCTTCCCCATGATTGTGTAGCATACAGAACTAGACTGAGAGACCATTTAAAGGCCTTTGCAGGTGTTTTGAGTTAATTAGCTGATTAGAGTGTGGCACCAGGTGTCTTCAATATTGAACCTTTTCACAATATTCTAATTTTCTGAGATACTGAATTTGGGATTTTCCTTAGTTGTCAGTTATAATCATCAAAATTAAAAGAAATAAACATTTGAAATATATCAGTCTGTGTGTAATGAATGAATATAATATACAAGTTTCACTTTTTGAATGGAATTAGTGAAATAAATCAACTTTTTGATGATATTCTAATTATATGACCAGCACCTGTATGTATATATATATATATATATATATATTTTTTTTTTTTTTTTTTTTTTAAGCAAAAGGGCTTTCATTACAAACGTATTGAAATTGGGTTCGTACTCAAAGCTTCTGTACAAGGATCATTTTTACTACCATCTTGTCAACTAGCATTAAATCCAGAATTGATTATCAATGCTATTATGTCGTTTTCGACTTTTTTAAATAAAGTGTTTATAAATATATACGTAATAACAAAGTGAAGTCTCCAAGGCTTCACATATGAGTTAAGTTACTGTTTTCTGTTAAAAACTAAAAACAATGTCTGAGAGTAAATTAATAACTGCTTATTAACATCTAGATTGGAAAATAAATATGCTTGTGGGATGGGCTGCAACATCTATTAAAATGTATGAAATGTGTTTATGTTATGACTGTATTGGTTTCAAATTGTACTAGGATTTGCTCGTCTTTGAACCACATACCAAAGCAGTCACGTGATTTTCAGGCGAATGAAGCTTCAGACTTCACAGATCACGGTTTCCCCCCAAAACGATTAAAGATTCGATAAAGTGCTTCAGTGTATACAGTGCTTCGATGGCACAAAGCTATTTCAGCTGCCGTCAGGCATTTATTATTGAGATAGTATGTGATCCTCTGACATTGCAATAACTGAGTGACGTCTCTGAAATTTACACTTAGTTGTGATCACAAAAACTTCTGTCGAGATCTCGAGAAATTTAAGTCGTGATCATGAGAAAACTTTTGTTATGTTGAGATCATGAGAAAATTAAGTCGTGATCACGAGAAAACTTTTGTTGTGTTGAGATCATGAGAAAATTAAGTCGTGATCACGATAAAACTTTTGTTATGAGATCATGAGAAAATTAAGTCGTAATCACTAGAAAACGTTTGCTATGTTGAGATCATGAGAAAATTAAGTCGTGATCACGATAAAACTTTTGTTATGTTAAGATCATGAGAAAATTAAGTCGTAATCACGATAAAACTTTTGTTATGTTGAGATCATGAGAAAATTAAGTCGTGATCACGAGAAAACATTTGTTGTGTTGAGATCATGAGAAAATTAAGTCATAATCACGATAAAACTTTTGTTATGTTGAGATCATGAGAAAATTAAGTCGTAATCACGATAAAACTTTTATGTTGAGATCATGAGAAAATTAAGTCGTGATCACGATAAAACTTTTGTTATGAGATCATGAGAAAATTAAGTCGTAATCACTAGAAAACGTTTGCTATGTTGAGATCATGAGAAAATTAAGTCGTGATCACGATAAAACTTTTGTTATGTTAAGATCATGAGAAAATTAAGTCATAATCACGATAAAACTTTTGTTATGTTGAGATCATGAGAAAATTAAGTCGTGATCACGATAAAACTTTTGTTATGTTAAGATCATGAGAAAATTAAGTCGTAATCACGATAAAACTTTTGTTATGTTGAGATCATGAGAAAATTAAGTCGTGATCACGAGAAAACATTTGTTGTGTTGAGATCATGAGAAAATTAAGTCATAATCACGATAAAACTTTTGTTATGTTGAGATCATGAGAAAATTAAGTCGTAATCACGATAAAACTTTTATGTTGAGATCATGAGAAAATTAAGTCGTGATCACGATAAAACTTTTGTTATGAGATCATGAGAAAATTAAGTCGTAATCACTAGAAAACGTTTGCTATGTTGAGATCATGAGAAAATTAAGTCGTGATCACGATAAAACTTTTGTTATGTTAAGATCATGAGAAAATTAAGTCATAATCACGATAAAACTTTTGTTATGTTGAGATCATGAGAAAATTAAGTCGTGATCACGAGAAAACTTTTGTTATGTTGAGATCATGAGAAAATTAAGTCGTAATCACGATAAAACTTTTGTTATGTTGAGATCATGAGAAAATTAAGTCGTGATCACGATAAAACTTTTGTTATGTTGAGATCATGAGAAAATTAAGTCGTGATCACGATAAAACTTTTGTTATGAGATCATGAGAAAATTAAGTCGTAATCACGAGAAAACATTTGTTATGTTGAGATCATGAGAAAATTAAGTCATGATCACAAGAAAACTTTTGTTATGAGATCATGAGAAAATTAAGTCATGATCACAAGAAAACTTTTGTTATGAGATCATGAGAAAATTAAGTCGTAATCACGAGAAAACTTTTGTTATGTTGAGATCATGAGAAAATTAAGTCGTAATCACGAGAAAACAAGACAGAAAAAAAGTGATAAACCATGGACAAAACGCGGGCTTCCGTAGTGTCCTCTAGAGTGCAGCAAATATAGTAAAATACAAAACTATTTCTTCCCAAATGTTCCCAAGTGTGGTTCTTTCGTGAGGTTACACTTATTTCATTTTCACACAATTAACTGATTGCTTTGTTGCAATAATTTAGAAGCTAGCCTACATGATTTTAGATTGATTGCAAATGTCGTGTCTCTTTGAGTATATCTAGAATTTTCCATTGTAACAAACTCTGAAAATGTCCCATTCTTGTAATGCTCAGAAATGACCAAAAGGTGGCAGTCAACCAATAATTTGAAAAAACTAGTAGGCCTACACTTAAAAATTCATAGAATTCAGTGTCTGTATGACATGTAATGGTATCAGTCAAACAAATGAGCAACAGTTTTTATGACTATACTGACATATGTAAATGTAGACAACATACAAACAAGCACACACATCCACATAGCCAACTCACATGCAGGTTGTCAAATTGTGTGACGTCCATGTAAACAAAAACATACATGCACATGGACTCTTTGAACTTAATTGAAAGCTGTAAAATGACCCTGGTCCTTTTTAGATGGATGAACCAGTACACAAACCCTTCCTTCTTTGTAAAGAGACTTACCTTGGGCCTGAAGTCCAGATGGTGTATAGCTTTAGCGTTTCTTGTTAGTATGGCAGCACATGAATGCAGTGACTATGTCCTGAAAACATAGTTGACGCCTTAACAGATGCTCTGAAGGAGGGGGGACCATGAACAGATCAGCATGCTTGTATTTGTTTTATTATTATTATTATTTTTTATTATATATATATATATATATATATATATATATATATATATATATATATATATATATATATATATATATTATTATTATTATTTTTTTTATTATTATTATTATTTTTATTTGTTAGATGATTTTCATTTCTGAGAAAAATTTATAGATTACTTGTGTGATTAATGGTACCAATAAAAACAGTAAGTGCACTTGTCTGAGGAGGGATTTTAAATGTTAGAGAGGAGGTTTATAAGTAACTCTGGTTTCTGGTTTCTGCAGCTGTCACCATGGTTAATTCCTGCTCCTTGTTGCTCTCTGAGGACACTCTGTTAACTCTAGCAAGTCCTGGTGTAACCGGACAGCCTGCAGATTCATCCAAGACCAGAAAACAAACTTTTAAAGAAAAAGTGCAATGAGAGAAGCCTGAGGTCCAAATTTGGCTGTCCCATTAATCTGGGTTTTTCAAAGATTAAAATGTGAATTTTGTTTTTTTTAATAGATCTCTTCTATACCATACTGTTTTCTAACTTTTAATATATTCAAAAAGAATTTAGTCAAATAATAACACTGCATTTAAGGTAGTGATCAAATTAGCATTGTGGTAAGGCCTGATCCTGAACACTGGGTCCGATCTTACATTTTCTCAGCTTTAGATTGAATAGGCTTTCTTTTCAGTTGCTGTAAATTATTCTCTACTACCTTTCATTTCATCCTACATCCATAATTTAAATTTAGCATGCAATGTGAATCAGACCCTAGGGTGTGTTAAATCCTCATGTACCCCAGTAATTCAGTCTGAGGATCGGCGGATGCAGACTGAGCCGTTGAATCTCTACACTCTTCACTGTTATCCCTGTACCACACACAGAACCCTGGCAGGCCTTTAGATGAGACCAGGTGCTAATGAAGCTAAAGCAGCAAGCAGCCACTTCTGTGGGGATCTGAATGAAGAACATTTACTAGGGCAATAGGGCTTTGCCTCACTCTTCTGATATCATACTGGAATAGCCTCCATAAATTAAATCTCTAAGAGGTTCAAGTATCATTGGGAGGAACTAAAAACTCAACTGAGGAAGCCCACCAGCTCATTGGGCTGCTTGCAATAATTTAAACAAATCAGACCAAATGTATGCAATATAATATACATACCTACATTCTTGCATACTATCACACTAACACTTTTGTACGTTTGCATAGACAGCAAAATGTACAAATACTGATGTATTGACAGCATCTGAAATGTAAAGATTTTAACATTTGAACAACTTTAGAGTCGAATACATATGTTTTTATGAATCCTTCAAAATCTTAAGTTTCGTATTAATTGATAATTAAATTAAGGTAAATTTAACCTAATTAAATTAAGCCGTACAAAAAGTGAAAATGATTATACTTTTATTAGTCCAAATTGGATTAGTCCAATTTGTCATTTTTCCATAAATATGCCATTACAAAGGTCTTTCTCTGACACTGATAAATAAAAGTTGTTTACATGCAGAGGTATCCTCATAAGGTTCCAGTCATTTCAGTTCTGACCAGTTGTCAAGCAGACTGATCTCACAGTGAATTCGGAAGGTTGAGTTTTCTTGAGATAAACTTGGTCTGTGCTTACCAAAATCAAAAGCACTGCCCCCAGTGGCCAAAGCGGAAAGTGTTTTTGAACTTAAGGACACATGTGAACTCCAGTTTCCAGGTGAAATGTCCACAGAGAAGCGCCAAAATCGGGTTTTAAAGATGAATGCATATTTTATGAACTCTACCCCAAACCCCAACCCTAAACCTAGTAGAGTAAAAATCTATCCAAATCATGCTCGTCACTGATTATGCAGATTACTTCCTGGATGATGTTGCTGATGTAACGTGCTTCAGATTGCGCCACAGGAGATGGTAAACACTAATGAACCGATGCAAAACTGTCTGATGCGAAATGGTGCTTGTCAGTAACTTGGCATAATGGGACAGAGTACTGGAACAATCGGAAGCAACGTGCCAACTTCGTGTGTGATCATGTTACATCAAGAGGAGATTTGTACGTCTCTAAAGCTGTATATACTGAACATAAAATCACTTATGTTTTAGATGCTGTGAATACGTTGATATTGTCCACCTTAACCGGTCTTGCTCGATCCGCTCCAAGCCAGATTCGAATCGACGTTTGCTGGCATGGGAGACGGGCGCGCTAACGAGGAGGCTTAAGGCTACAGCCTCTACTGTCAGTCGCTAGTGTGCCTCTTGAGGCTAGGGGAGTGAGGGTTATACACACTGTACAGCTATCATGTACCAGCTGCATCCCGTCACACAAAGAGGGATGCAGACAATTTATGACAGACATTGGTCGCGATGGGAGAAAGGTGCCATCCATTGATCCTGGCAGGCTACTCTGCCTAACAGGCTCCATATGGTTAGGATTAGGGTGGGGGTGGGTTTAGGGTATCTGCTTCCTGCCAGGAACAAACCGTGGCACCTATGTACAATGGGTAACACTGGTATTGGCTGATGTTGGATGAGACCAAAGTTCCTTTCAAGGCAAGTCTGTTCACTTGGCAGCCATCTTTGGAATGCTCTTGGGCAGCTATTTTATATGTAAAAAAGCAGCATTAAAGTGCAGCTCCTGTCTACGTGAATGGGGAAAGACCAAAATCTCCAAAACGGTTGGTCAAGATTATAATCAAAAAAAATATTTCCGCAGTAAAATCTAACAACAGTGGTATCATGAATTCTGCTTCGTTTGCTCAGATATCGCTTAAAAATACTAAGCTATTTGTCAGGCTGGTCCAATTAATGCACATTTTCGGATGACTGATATCTGTATCTAAAAGGTGATTTGCTCTTTTACCTGACTCTTTTCAACATATCCCATATTGGCCATTCCAATTTATCCCACTCATTTGGATACAAGTGCTACATCTCGGGGTAAATAGTCTCTGACTATTAATGGTTGGCCAGGGGTGGATTTGAGTGTGACATTGGCTAGTAAACCTAGGGATGATGGGTGTCCCAAGATGTGGAGAAAAGGAATGGAAGAAAATGTCAGTACCTCTAATAAGGAAGCCAAAAAAGAAACATAGAAAAGTAGACTATGGGAATTTAACTATATGGCTGAATAGATGAGTCTTTAGTTTTGCTTAACTGAGTCCCAAGCATTGAAAGCTTTGAAATAGCTTTGGAGCCTTTTAATGGTCTTCCTCCTCTAGTGGAGGAACTGTGCTTTCAAAAGACAAGCGTTTTGGGGCCTGACATGCCATGGGGAAACATGTGACATGAGTTCTGTTAGCAGGTGAGGGGCTAGATCATTTTATAAGCTTTGTAAGTAAGAAGGGGTTTTTATAATTAATACAGAGCCTAACATGTAACCAGTTTAGCAATGATAACATTGGGCTAGGATCCTATTTCCTATATATAGTTATATATTTCTGTTATATCTGGCTGTTGCATTTTAAAGTGTAATGAAATCCCAAAACACATTTTTTTTTAAATGTTAACAGATATGTACAGGTTGCACATCATTAAAAACAATTATAGCTGGATGTTTATTGTAAAGGGTAAAGTGTTTATTTTTAATTTTTTTTAGGTATTTTTAGCCATTTGGTTCTTCCTGTTTAAAAACTAAACTTGAAGCAACATCACAAAATATGAGGTATATGCGTAAACTCTGAGTTGTGATTGGTAGCAATCTAATATGTCATTAAAATCTGAGCGATTCTCCAATAAATATGTTTCTAAAATATATGTTGGTCAAAAATACTGTCTTTTCATCTAACACTCCAGGTATTCCTCAGTTAAGGTGTTTTTGATTATTTAAACTGACTTTTTTAACATTTAGTTAAGAATAGTTTTTGAATTATAAGAGAGTTTGCATCACTGTCCCTAGAATGCATTTGTTTACTATGGTTTTTAATGCATTTAACACTGGTATTACGCTTTTCCGATTGTTATGTAATTAAATATATGTTAAATACCATGTTCATATGTATGTGTAGTATGCAAGTATAGCAAGTTCCCATTCAGCCAATGCTTTTATTCACAGTGCATGATATTATATATAAGGACAGTCCCTATGGAACAACCTAAGGTTACATTATTAGGCAAGGGCACAATGGTAATAGCACCATGCCTGCTTTTCTTTTCTCAGGTCACCTCACCAGTCCAAAGGACAAATATAGCTGTAATATAGCAATATATAGAGTAAATAATGATGCAATTTTACAAGTTTTTAACTACAAAATGTTTTTTTGTAAAAACAACAACAACATTTAATCCTAATTGTATTTATATGTATGCAATTGTGTGAGTAGGGTTGTTGAGACATTTCATATGTGACCGTGAAACAAACAAATTGCCCATATTTCTGATATATGCCTTTCTACGCTGTCCTACTCAATTTTCAATGTGTGTGAAACTCCTCAGAATTGAATAAAATATACATCAACCATTTAAAAATGTAAATAAATGTAAAAAAAAAATAAAAATTACAGTTAATTTTCCATTAATCTTTAGTTGTTTTTTTTTTTTGTTTGTTTGTTTTTTGTTTGTTTGTTTTACCCACATATGCATGCATTTGTGTATGCTTATGGTTAAACTATCTGCAGCTTATATATGGAGACTGTGGGACATCCAGCCAAAGGTTTATAGCAATAACACTGAATAGCGAAGATATCCTATAATTTTGATATTCCAGAGGTGGAAAATGCTGTTCTAGAGACATTAGAATAAAGATCCATAAAGACACCTGCTTTTGAGCTGATTAACCAGAAATTCAAAACAAACCCAGCATTGTGTCCAATCATTTAAATTGCACTTCATCATTTATACCTGCATGCAAAGACAATGGTGGACTAGGGATAAGTCCATTTCCTACAAAGAGCTGTCGAAGCTTGTCTCAGCAAAAGAGACACAGAGGACATCAAAGGTGTTTCCATTTTTTGTCTCACCTTATGAGTTAATGCTTTGTCACTCATTTAACTCTTAAGATATGCTTCACTGAAGCATAACCAGCTCTGCAATGAGCAATGACAGACAGCACTAAACATTCCAAGCAGTGGGGAACAGAACAGCTGTATGTGAACTAAGAACAGAAAGCACAGAGAGAGAGTGCTTGGTTTTGTGATGTGTGACTGCTGAAGTATTTAAGTTTTCTTTTTCTTTTTTTTTTTTTACATTAAAGGATGTATATGCATGGCTGACTTTTTTTTTCTTCTCCACTTTTCATCCTCTCCCTAATTAACCTCTCTGCCATCCTTCTCCCTCTCTCTCTCCTCTCACTCTATCATCTTACTCTTCCTCTGTCATCTGTTAGGTGAACAGTATCCGCCAGTTTTGTGAGCCTCTTTTGTCTCAGAGCAGGAGGAGATGTTGGTGGAGCCGGATCATGTTTCAAACTTTCATTTCCTGAAATGTTTGAGGGAACATCCAGGGTTTTATCAGTGCCCTTTACACTGAGTGAGGTGAGGGGGAGGGGGGAGCTCAAGTTTCCTGGCCAGTCACTTTGCCATCGATGAACAAACGACCCTCTCTCTTTGAGCTGAGATCTGGAGGCTTGTACATCCCCCTTCTATTACAATTAATTTTTGCTCAGAGCACACTCAGACACACACATACACAATAAATATACTGTATACTGCACACACTGCATTAACAGCACATACTTTGAGCACTCACACATTTAAGAGCACCACACTTCTACACCACTGATGTTTTAAATCTTGTAATTGAAGCTACACAAAATCCTCAGTTAATTACAGTATATGGTGCCAAGCAATGGCAGTGCAAATGGAAAAAAATTGACCTTCTCTCCTGGACACAGATCAAGATGTTGTGACAGGGTGTCTGTCAGCACTGGTCACCTGTGAGTCTCCTCCCACAATGGCCTTCTTCACCTCTGTAATCGTGCATGTCTTCACCTCTGCACTCCACAGGAAGGATCTCCTTTCTGTGTTCGACAAGTATACATCCAAAACCCTAGTGTGGAAATGTCCAGTGTGAAAAGACTACAGCGTTTGTTCAGTTAGAGCTTCAGAATATGTGTGTAAACAGTTATTCTCCCACACCTTGACTGTTTTCTGTCTGAGATCAACATACATTTTGAGAGCTGTACTTTTAGGATTGTTGTAATTTCTAACAGGCTACATACCTCTGCCTTTTATTTGTGCTTAAAATAAATCACTAGAGTACTTGGGAGAAGTTGGGCATTTAAAGAGATATGTAAAAGTGGTTTTCCATATGGTTGGATGTCAAAGAACATGACCTTGGAGAGGTGTTGAGAATCCCTTGTTAACTGTATTTGACTCTAAAAACCCAATGGACCGTTTATTACAACACAGAATCATAAATCAAAGAAGATAGATACTGAATGATCCATATTCAGTAATAATGGAACAATAATGAAGATTCATTACACAAACCAATAAATGTTTGGAAATTCTGTGCAGTAGAGCTTGTTCAAAAATTAGTGGACAGTTTTTAAGATTTTGCTTTGCACCATTCTCCCTGAATCAAACTAAAAATATTAAGCTTTTATACTTTAATGCGAATGTGCTCAGTGCAGCACATTGTATCATTTCAGCATGAGGTTGGTTTGGTAGAGGGAGTGTGTGGATTATGTGTAATAAAGAGTGTGTGTACCCATGTTTAGAGGTCCATGACCAACACACTCTCATAAAGAAACATCGGTCTAGCAACTTTTTTGCCTGCACCACCAAAATGTCACTTTTGGTCCATATGTTAAACTAGTGTATAGCATAACTAAAATTGTGACTGTGAATTTATCCAAACTGGTTGATATATAAGTTATAATAATATATACAAATATTTACAAATTATAATAATAGAGATGGTGAAATAAGAAATCTTACGAGTTGGCTTGTAGAAAAACGTTTGAATTTTACTCCCATTAATGCAAGCCCTAATGGTGTCAATACTGGAAAAATCAAGTTGTCTTAATTAAACATTACTTGAAATGTCAAGTTTTGGGCTCATTACTCAAAGATCTAAGTTATTTTCTTAAAAATCCATAGACTTAAGATTTCAAGTGTCAAGAACTCAATGTATTGAGTACAAAACATAGGCTTGAATTATTTAATTATCTTTCCTTGATCAAAGGGAACATATGGGGGCATTTAAATAGCTGTTTTTAAGAATTCATAGAGGTCAAAAGAAATCTCTTTTGTAGTATTATGTCTGTTGCTTTGTTGCAAATAGTTATTTGTGTGATGTATGACTTAAATTTGAGTCCATTCAATTAAAATTATTAAACTGAAGCAACAACATTAAAATAGGAAATCTGAATGAAGTCTACTTGCATCTTGTTACCTTAACTTAAATAGTTAAGTTTATTCTAAATGAACACCAAGTTAAATTAACTTAATTGCACAAGTTTTTGAGACACCATTACTCAGTTAAATTAAGAGAACAAGGTTACTCAATCACTTGAGTAGTCAACTTATTAGGGTTTTCAGTGTAGATCAAAATAAACAAACCAATAAATTATGTGTACCAGGGAAGAAAGAGGAAGATCAGGGTTTTAAACGAACGTTCTTATAATTTTCCTTAACTGAACCATTTACTAAACCCTAAACTTAACAATGATTTTAACAGGAAAATAACTTTTGTCTACCACAGAAGAACAAAAACATCAGGGTTTGAAATGAGACAAGGGATGCATACTAAAGGTTACTGACATACAGTACATCTGTCAACTGAATTGCATAAATAAATATAGAATGACCAAATGTATTCACAGACATTTCCTTTCTTAAAATATTTAAGTGTTAATGTATGGCTTGGTTAAATTTGATGCCTGTATTGTTTTGATTTGACATACTGTTTGTTGATTAGTTGGTCTGAATTTACTCATTTTGTGAATATACACATTTCAGAAAATATATCAGATTGAAAATCCTGTGACGGAATCCACTGAAACGAGGTGCGAGCATTCTGAAAGTTACGTTTTTTGTGGTGCAAGTCAAAAGTTGCTTCAGTAAACGTGTCTCTTATGCGATTGCCCTACCATGACAGGGGGCTTCGAGCAAATAAGATCAATTCTGCAATGCATTAAGCCCTCCAGAGCAAAAATATGTCACTGTACTAATGGATGAATGATCATCAGGGCATACTGTATTTGAAAAATTGTATTTCTGGATTGTTCTTCTCTTTCTGCTTTCTCCCTTTCTCTGTGATAGTTATATCCGTATTTAGTGTCTATCTAATGCTGTTTCATGTTATGGGATAACTTTCCGATAAAAGACAGACCTTCTACAGGCCGCAAAATATGTTAATCAAAAAATAAATAAAATCTGGATAAAATGTGTTTTATTCTGCTTCAGTGATCAAGGGAATAAGTGTGGTTTGTACGTGTGAAAATGTGAGTGTGTATGCATGATACATGTACATTTATATGAGCCTGTGCATTCCATACTTCGGCCCCTCTATGGTTCCATGATCATCACCCACAAATACCTGCTCTATGAACCCTGGAGTGACTGACGCCAGGCTTGCAGAGAGTCTGTGAAAACCACTGCCCTCTTTCCCCTCAGACACTGCTGATGGAGGACTCCCTGCCTGGTTGACAACTGCCTCCACTCGTTTATCAGTTGAGCTTGGCTTTGAAACCTGAGTCTCTGTGGCTGTTTGGAAGTAATCCGTTACCCAGCTCTGCAGAACAAACCATGACCATTCTGGGTGCTGGGAAAGCGTGTGACCCTCGACTCCACACTGATAAAAGCGTGAAGAAATGCCAAATTGATGGAGCAAGGCTTACTTTCTTTTTGACAAATCTATAGTGGAAAGAGGATGGAGGACAAAACCTTCCCCAGAGAGGAAGCTAATCTGAAATTTAGATGTATTTCTACTATATAGACAGATGACACACAAACAGGCAGGTGTGCGGCACAGGCTTTGACCTGCCCATTTGTACACAACACTTTATGACGTGTGTTTGCTTGAGTGCAAGTGTTTGTTAATGCATAAGGGAACGTGGCATGTGTTTGTTCAAACGCATCCTCCTTCATAAGGTAACAAATAGAAAATTGTATTGTTAATTTAAATGTTGATGTCATTTTGTAATAAAATGCAATGCTGGTCAGTTGACAGATTGAGAAATGCACAGTGGTGATGCCATTAGTCATGACATCTTGTAAGATGATACAATGTACTGCACTGAGCACATTCATCTAGCTTCATTCGTTTAGTTTGATTCAGGGAGAACGATGCAAAATGAAATCTTTTAAAAGCTGTCCGCTAATTTTTGAACAAGCTCTAATGCACAAAATGACCAAACTTTTTTTGGTATGTTTTATGAACCTTCATTATTATTACATTATAATTGAATATAATTATGGACCATACTGTATCTATCTTCTTTGATTTATGATTCTCTGTTGAAATAAATGGTTCATTGGAATTGCAGAGTCCACTACAGCTTATAAGGGATTCTCAACACCTCTACAAGGCCATGTTCTTTGACATCCAGCCATATGGAAAACCACTTTCACATATCTTTGTATATGTGCAACTTCTCCTCAGCACTCCAGTGATTTATTATAAGCTGTTAGCACAAACTAACATTTTACTCAGAAGCAGAACAGAGTTAATCTTCGTAATCCCAAGGTTCATTTAAACAGTTTATGTCTACCCTTTCTCAACCATGTTTTTGATAAGTATTTGTCACATAGGTGCTATAACCACAATAATTCCGCCCCCCAATATTTCAAAACCTTCTGTACAAGTTCCAAACTTTTTGCCTTTATGTTGTTTCTATGTTGTCCCACCTCTGGAATCAGACTGGAATCCCATGATGCTTCAATGAGCCAAACCTCGAGGCAAAGGATGACCTGAGCTCAGGTGACAAAAGGTAATATGGGGAGGGCAGAGAGCCATGAATCCCACCTGTTCTCCCTAACCCCCCTTAACAACTCCCAAAAGTCTCAAATATTATCTGTGAAGAAAAAAACACTCACTCATTCCCCCTCCTGAAACCCACAAAGGCTGCTCACATTACAGCCAAACCCTTTTCTTCCTACATGAGGAATACTTTATTTGTCTTATTCACGTTCAGCACAGGCCTCGGCTTTGTCTGCTCACCTTGGTTTAGCTGTGCTGTAGAGCTTTAGCTCTGGGAGGGAATGAGGGACTGGAAACCTGAACCCTTTAAAAAACAGCCCTGGCCCACTAGAGCTCCAAACACTCATTTCCAACCCACCCGCTCTTTGGGAAGTCACTAAAAAACAGTTCAACTCAAGAGTGAATGGCAACACTTATTTTAAAAGTTCATTCTGTTTCTAAGTTATCATGTTCTATTGTATTTTACTTTCTTACATTTTAAATGACTGTAAACCAATGAATAAAGCTGCAAAGAGCAACAGAGTGAATTTGTCTTTCAAGGAAAATCTAGGGGAGCAATGACCACCTAGCCCCACTTTAGACCCGGCCACACAGGGGTGCATTTTCAGCTATTAGTTTACCCGTGGAAACAATCCAGTCCGAATTATTCTATTGAAAGGTCTTCTTGGTGAGTCTTGAGTCACCCTGTGTGAAACCACTGTGTAAACCCATACCCGTATGTGTTAAAAATAATTGAGAAAATATTCTGGATGGATAAGTTGAAAGGGGAGAAGCATAGTTCCGTAAGCATTTTAAAGGACAGTTTAAAAGAGGTCACTAAACCACTAACAGTGTTGAGTGAGTTACTCAAAACAAGCGATTCAGTACAATTACTAATTACTTTTCTAATACTGTAATCAGATTTTTATTTCATCTGAAAGGTTTTTCCTAATTAATTTTAAGCCACTTTCTAAAACACTTTTCACAGAAAAGCTTTTGTTTTTCCACTAAACAAATACAAAATGTGTATTTCCTCCTTGTTCATTGACTTGTTAGAGGTGCACACCTTTCAGCTGTCACAAACGCAAACAGATGTACATAATAAATTAATTCATGTTTTAAATGTATTCTATACATATAATATTATTTTAAAATTAGGCCTATGTGTAACTCAAGTAAAGTAATTAAAAGTAATTAGCTTAAAAGTTGGTAACTGTAATCTGATTACAAGAATTTAAAATGTAATGTGCTATACTACTTTTTGTATTAAAAAAGTATTACATTAATTCATTATTTTGTGATTAAATTACACCCAACACTGACCGCTAACAACTTAATCGTTTTAGAAAGTATTGGCCTAATTTCCCAAATTGATAATCATATAATTAAAATAAAATAAAGCTCATTTAGATTAAAAAGGGGAAATGTTACTGTCAACAAATACTGCATTCAATGTAAGAAATGTCACATTTTGGATGAATTCAAAATGTGCAATATTTTAACTGAAGTTGGCTCTCTATGGGCGGTGCTGGGCCTCCAGTGCTCTACAATGCGGACCTAGTGCAAGCAACTGGTTCCGATTAGCGACCGGAAATCCTCGGTACTCTCTGTTAAAAACAATTACCCTGACATGCGTTTGTGTAGATGGGTGGGAGCTTGCCTGGTTACTCAACATTTCGCTGGGCTTACGATCAGGGTTCCTTGTAAAAATCTCCTTCCATATGACCACATTTTTGGGTGTGCCAACATTCGGCAATGCCAAAATGTAGTCTACCACCTGTAAGTTATAGAATTAGTGAAAGCAATATTACAGTACAAAAGCCTACATTAAAAAAAATAATAATAATAATAATATAATGTTGTTAGGCCCATTATTATTATTATTATTATTAGACCTATTATTATTATTAGTAGTAGTAGTAGTAGTAGTAGTAGTAGTAGACCTATTATTATTATTATTATTATTATTATTATTATTATTATTATTATTATTATTAGACCTATTATTATTATTATTATTATTATTAGACCTATTATTATTATTATTATTATTATTATTATTATTAGACCTATTATTATTATTATTATTATTATTATTATTATTATTATTATCCGAAGACGAAAACGCCCATGAAATAAACGATGCAGCCTATATACAACGACCTGTTCGTATGGAATCCAAAAAGAACATGGGTCAGCTGTCCCTAAAATCTATGTTTGCGTTTTTGCTTAAAAGAAACATATGAATGAAGCCACGTGAGTGTGCCTCCGGCAGCTGGCATGTCTTCTCTTTGGCCCAGAACCACCAGAACAAACATTGGGAGAACGCAAAGTAAACACCCCACTACAAACCTAACGATGCACTGCGACCACAAAAGCAACACGCGCCTCATGAGGCTAAAGAAAATCAACAACTCCCAGCTTTTTGTTGACCCACATAATTATGAGAACGTTTCTGACATGGGTACATTATATACAGACGAGACGAGTTGAAGAGTGAAATAATAATAATAATAATAATAATAATAATATACATTTTAGTTTTTTTATTTATCATTTCCGTTGGCCTTAATGTTTCTATTTGAGCAAATTTCTTTATTGAGATCTGGGGAGAGTATAAACAGCAAACAAAAGCTTGATTATTTTGATTGCGACATACTAATTGGGGTTTTGATTTTTTTATTTATGGATTAAATGTTTGAATTTAGCATAGCCTATTCGAATCATCGAATGTATTTATAAATGTCCTGTTTTCAATTAGCTTATTCACCCTTTTTTTATAATTAAAATGTAATCGTTTAGTAGTCTATACATTATGAGTTTATTGTTTGCTGTTAAACAAAAAGCTGGCGCACCATCTGTAAATATATTTGAATCCCTTTTTTATGTTTATGCCGAAAACTACCCCCAAAATATTAGGTAGCCAACATTTTGACTGATTTTGCTTCAGCCTCGGGTTTTATTAGTGCAAAACAGTAGGCCTACTTTACATGATGAAATGCTAGAAGAACTTGAGTTTAAAGAATTGCTTTAATTAACTGCTTTTGGTTTGTCTTCTGACCAGTTTAACGACTTGGCAAATGTCAGTCCGTGCCTACCAAAGGTAACGCGTACCACTGAGTTTTCCCTCTGAAAACCAGAGAAAAGCTGGGACTTTTACTTAGATTTACACTGTTCATTTTTTTCATATATACAGTAAAAGTGGCATATCTCAGTCAATATTTGGTACAAAATAAACAAAAATAAATAAAAGCTCAAGTTGTAGCTATTCCCTTAAGAACCGAGGTCCACTAGGCTTGAAGTTAAAGATCCCAGTAATGAATCCTGGAGCTGATGTGGGTGTCCTTGCATGCCGTGTACCGACTGCGCGGCGCCGAGGCCGGTCATGGGGTACGCGGACGCGCCAGGGTGGCTCATATTACCCTGGAGCAGGAGCACGGAGTTCTGGTCAGGACTCTGAGGGGGCGAGAATTCGTCCTCCGAGCTTGACATCAGGGACTTCCCGCCGTCCAGCGGCGACAGCTGGTTCTGTTTGTTAGCGCCCGTGATGTTGTTCTCGCTGTTCTCTCTGCCAAGATGCACAGGTTGTGATTCAAACATAGCTATTTAACATTATCTTTTAGATGCATTATTTTTTGCAAACTGTCGTCTAATAGAATCTATGTTTAATTTGATCATGATTGCCTATGCTGGGAGAATAAAAATGATGAAAAAGCAGAATTCATTAGCCGTTTTGAATTAAACAGAATACTTTAAAATAAAAATAAAAAATAGGCCTAATGTTCGTTTTAAAGATCAACAAATAATTACAGTGGCCAATACACACCATTTTACAATGAATATGCTCGTCGAAACCATTTGAACATTTTTCAGTTGAACTATCTGGAAATAATTTGTCTTTAAACGGGTATTCACTAATATATATATATATATATATATATATATGAATTCTGACTGATGACTTAATTTCTATAATATTTAAGCGTCTATCCCGTTAATCAAGATAGACATTTCTATGGGTTCTGTTTGTCAACAATAACATCATCAACGCTGCACAAACAACAACACAACATCGTTTAAAAAACATGACAGTCAACTCTAAAGTAAATCAAAGTGGCATGGAGGCAGGACGCTTAATAGGGGATCCATTTATCGCCAAAAAAACATGTTTATTTCCTGCACAGGTAATGTAACCCACCTTTCTTTAGCCTCCGCTGCGCGATCTCTCTGCCTTCTGTTTTTAAACCAGTTGCTGACTTGTGTGGTGGTCAGCCCTGTGGCCTCAGCCAGCTCTCTCTTTTCCCGAGGAGATGGATAGGGATTGTGCGTGTACCACTCCCGCAGCACACCGCGGGATTTTTCCTTGAAACAGTAGCTGGTCTCCTCGCCGTCCCATATTGTGCGTGGCAGAGGAAATTTCCTCCGCACTCGGTACTTCCCCACCGCTCCCAGTGGTCGCCCTCTCAGCTTCTCAGCCTCAATGTAGTGGGCCTTCAGCCACAGCTGCTGTAGCTTCGGATGGTTGTGCGGAGAGAACTGGTGACTCTCTAGTATCTTATAAAGTTCCCTAAAGTTTCCGCGATGGAAGGCTACGACGGCCTTTGCTTTAAGGACGCTCTCGTTCTTGTGGAGATGGTCGCAGGCCGGAAGGGACCACAGAAAACGACCGAGACGCTCAAGGTTCCCACCTTGTTGCAGCACCTCACACACACACGCTACTTGCTCCTGGGTAAACCCGAAAGAAGGCAACATTGACATGACGTCTGGTTAGTGCGCTGACTCCCAACTACCAAACCGCTCTCCTTTGGATGCTTTGATGGAAGCGCAATGGGTGACAACCTCCTTCGCTTGATGAGAGTGACGAGACGAGGTTTTTGCGTCGCGTTTGGAGATGTCCGCTGCGCGCGCCGTGAAGTTTTGGGTGTTTGTTGAAGACAGTTTGCTCACTATTGACTCATGTCGCGCTAAAAGAGCACTGCGCGTCTGCTGATTGGCTCTCCATCTGCCCTATCCCCAGCAGCAGTGTGGAGAGCTTCCATTTCCTCCCACGGGGACTCGGTGGTCTGTAACTGGATCCCCCGTCTCCAGTTCTACCTGAGGGAGCCGGGCACCTCGATACTAATCAATTATAGCAACTGGCCAAAGGCAGCGTTCACTCTTATTCCACCCTAAGCCTTTACAGCCTGTTAAGCAAACTTATTTTCATCTTTACTAAATGTAAATATAGGCTACTATAGGTAAGCTAAACAAATGAACACACGCTGTAATTTAATTGCATTATATTTATTCATGAACTCCAAAAAATGACATATTAGTCTCCTTATGATGGGTAGGCAATTCCATCCGCAATAAAGAAATTCATAATTGTCGTGCAGGTGGTTGCTATACAGGTATTTTCACTTGAGCAAAGTCTAGATACATGCTGAGATACTGGGAGTTCCATTTAAAACAATCAGCATCTAGAGCTGGTGAGATAACCTAATGTTAGTCACGAGATAATAGCGCCCTCGGCTCTTCACACTATATTCTACCGAACTTGCAAGCCTAGAATCCCTGAACGGTTTTTAATTTTTATAAGAAATAAATAAATAAACAAATAAAAGATTATATTTAACATACTTTTTTTTTACACACACACACACACACACACACACACACACACACACACACACACACACACACACACATATATATATATATATATATATATATATATATATATATATATATATATATATATATATTAGATCTATATATATATATATATATATATATATGATCTAATATATATATATATATATATATATATATATATATATATATATATATATATATATATACATATATATATATATATATATATATATATATATATATATATATATATATATATATATATATATATATATATATATATATATATATATATATATATATATATATATATATATATATATATATATATATATATATATATATATATATATATATTTTTTTTTTTTTTTTTTTTTTTGACCAATTTGCCAACCCTCAGACAAATTAGGCTACTTAATATAAGTACTCCACATCTGTTGTTTTATTTTAATCATAAACCGTGAAGAAATATTTGTGTTAAAGAGTGTACAGTATAAGACAAAAAATCTTAATTGTCATTTTCTCTCTTTCTTGACCTAGTTTTACGTTTTTATTTAAGGTCAAGACATCCGACATGCACTTTGAATAGCCTATGGCACTTAAATGATTTGTGTTCTTTTGGCTCAGAAAAAAGGCATTCCTCCCAGCTCTTTCTTTCTTTCTTCTTCACTCTCCTCTCTCTGTACAGTGAAACCTAAAACCGATGCATTAGTAAATGAGTTCTGTGTTCGTCGAGGCCCTTGCCATCCAGACGTTGTTTTAAGGCATAGATCGCGTTTCTTTATCTTCGTTGAAATCTGCAACCTAACACTACGGCGACGCAAAACTCACAGTCACTCATCCAGAATGGACCACCTCTTTTTAATTTAATTTGAGAAGCAGCGTTGATTTTTAAGGCAGCCTTAAAGCGCTCTCTGTGCAGGGGCCCGGCCGTATAGGAGCCTCCGCTGAACCCTCAATCTACAACTGAAATGATCTTGCGAGCTCATTTGCAGCCTCAAGACATTGGGATAAAACGAGGACTTAATCGGTGTAAGCTGCCAATCCGTACACCTGTGAAAACAACTTTTGCCCACTGTCTCTGAAGGCTCAGAGAGGAGCAGGCTAATGAAAGCTGCCCCATCCATCTGTCCTGAAGGATCGCCAAGTCACAAATAACGCCGTTTTTTAGTATGTTCGTTATTGAGCAACTTGCTGAAACATTGCAATACATAAGAGCCATATGTAAAGCCATTTCTTGGATCACAATTTTGTTTGCAAATACAGAGCAAACGATCTTATTATGAAACTGTGTAATTTATAGAAAACAACGAATGTGCGTGCGTAATTTGTTCAGTTTATTGGTTTGAAATGATTTGGTTTTAAAAGTTTAAAAATCTATTTTTTATCGAATTAAATAGGCCTATAGAAAACATGTCAAAGTAGGTTACTAATATTACAAATAGACATCAAATTTAGCCTAGTTTGATGTGGCATATGTTAGGTTTTCACGTGAAGGCTTATTTTTTATTTTTTTGACATTGGCATCACTTTATTTCTCACTGGATTAAATTAAGTTAGTAACGGTGGTATTACATTTCGTAACCAATTTTCCATTGCTGTATATGTGACTTATTGAATTTAATGACGTTTACGCCTATTCAAGTCAAGTGTCAGCTCCGGCGTAACAGCACACGGTTCTGTGATTGACGGGTGCTCGGGTTGTCGTAATGTCTCCACCACATTGCGGCGCGCCCCCTCCTAAAACCTCAGGAATCGAAAGGCCGTGCCCGTTCTCAGGCCTTGATCATTTCAAGATGTGCACTTTTATGGCCTAAAGACGAGGGTTGGCAAGGTCGACGCTAACTCCTGCACACATACCAATGGCAAACACACCATAAACTACTTCCCTTAAAAAGACATCACGGTATACCTTGGACAACAATGAGATTATTATCTTAAAGCAAGTTTCAAGCGTGTTGAGCTCTCCATACATATAACCTTCTCCGAATGTTCTCATATTGAGGTTTGCTGAATTCGATTGCGTGCATAAAATTATACAGCATTTTATGAATTTGCCCGAAGTTTAAATTAATATCTTAAATCAGAATTTATATCTTGAATCAGAAAACATAAATGTATAGGCCTGTTTATATCAGTGAATTATTTTTGAAATATTTTGCCCAGTTCAGATGAAACTGTATAAAAACAGTGGTCCATTCTTGGCATGTCTGCTTTAAGGCTGGTTCTCTTATTAACACACACACACACACACACACACACACACACACACACACACACACACACACACACACATATATATATATATATATATATATATATATATATATATATATATATATATATATATATATATATATATATATATATATATATCCTTATTACAGCCTTATAAATTATTTATTGCTTTAGATATTTGCCCATGATGTAACTATTGGTTATTTTACAGTCACATATAGATTCTTTTCCCCAGTCTAACCAGATATGTAGAAGATACTGAACAATTCCATGCAGAAATTCCTGAAATTCGCCTTCTAATAACTCCATATTCAGTCTGAATTAGAACATATCAGACATCAAGTTTTTCTATTTGCAGTGATTTCTGAGTTGCATTTTAAAGTTTTTTTATGTTCTCAGTTCTTTGCTTTAACTATGACTATGCCATAAACCCCATCAGCTTTCATTTTAATATTCTGAGACTGAGGTATAGTAGCAAAGGCTGTTAAACAACAATATAGATTGTGAACATTTGCAAGCATCTTTATGAATGTTCCTTCAATTAATGAGACTGTAGACAGTGAAGTCTTAAGCACTGGCCCCTGCTGGCTTGGATGTTCTAGTGATTTTTTTATTACCAAATCTCTACTTTAGCAAACTATATTAATTTATACTGTATGTGTGTGTGTGTGTGTGTGTGTGTGTTATCCCTAAGTGTATACTGTACAATGTAATTTCTATGTGTATGTGTTAGTAAAGTATTTGGAAGACCTCATTTTTATCTCTTATCTCATTTTATCTTTCTAGTCGTACTGTTATCTCCCAGGCAAATCTCTTTACCACTGATTTGCTCACAAACATACATGGATTCTTTTTTCAAAATTCTCTTGATATTTGTGGCTCAGCCAGCTGGTTTGTACACATTCATTCTCCGACATACATGTTGGTATCACTACGAGGACTTATTGTTTTTATTTTGACAACAATATTTTCTATACCTTAAACCCACCCCTAAACCTAACCTTCACAAAACCTGTTGTTATTTTTTAATCAATTGATTGATTTATATAATAACAAAATCATTATTTAGTCTATTTAAATTTTGGGACAGTTGGGAGGGACTCAATGTAGGTGAAACAAACTGTTTAAATGTGGCCCCACCGAAATTTGCTCCCCAGATTTAAACTGGAGTGTACAGAAGTGGTGGGTCTCAGACCCAGTTGCCCCTTGACCTCACATTAGCACAGTGTGTAGTGTTGTGGCGCACTGGGCACGAGGGTCAGATTACATTTGCCTCAGAGTCTGCTGTGCCTCACTATATGTCATGCTTTGAAACCTCCAGAAAAAGTCAGGGGTCAGGTTCTTTAATAAGCCCACTTCTGCAGGATTCCTTCTTTTTTATGGCCTGTCTCTGCCAGGATTTATGAGCATCTTCAATGCTATGTTTAAAAACATAGTAGCAGCAAAATGAATATTGCATCCTTTTGCAGTGTGAATCTATAATTACTTCCTTCATATGTCAATTAAATTCAATAAATTTCCATGAGAAATGTAACACTTGTTTGATACTTCTAAAAATATATACTTCTAATTTGGATGTGGTTTTATGAATGTTGTATAATGTTTGGATGTCATCAACCACATTGAGGGACTCTTCACTCTTTTAGTGAAATTGGAGATTGAATTAAAAGGAATATTTTGTTGTTGTTGTTGTTTTATTTTTGTTTTTTTTGCTCTTCTGTGCCTTTTGTTATAAAGGATGAAAAGCATTTTAAAGACACTCAGTAAACCTCCCTGTTCGTGGTACAAAGAGATGGGATGACATTTGTATTTAAATAATAAAGAGAAGCAACATAATACCGCTTCCCATAAAACAAACTGCAGTGACACATATAGTAGTCAGCCAAGGGGAAATGGGGGACATGAAACACACGTCTCTCTTTTTTGCAGGCCACCATTTCTTTGCACAAAGCCCCAGACAATAGTGCTTTCTTACCCTTCAATATTCCAGGAGGCGCCATCTGATACCCGGCAATCAGCTAATCTGGTGCCCTAGGCGACAGGGTCACCTTTGGGCAGGTAACAATAGATTCTTTACCCAATGTGCTTTTTTGTCCTCTCCTTTGTGCAAGTGAGCAAATCCTACCTGGGCGCCATTCATTTAGCGCTGACTCACATGGCCTGGTGAAGACAACTGTGCGTCAAGAGAAGGAAATGTTCCCACGACAGTAAACACACTTGTACAGTCCCAGATCCCACTCTCACACTTACTTATACAATCAAAATATGCATTCTAGACTAAACTCATTAATTTAATTAAATCCGCTGTCAAGATGTGCTAGCATAGAGTGTGTCCTTGAACCTACGCTGTATTCTGTCTAATAAAAATAATATCTGAGCATTCAGTATATCTCTTATCACTCTTTCATAAACTACCAAATGATGACTCTGATTTTACCCTGGAGTCCGATCCAAATGTCTATTCCTGCTAGGTCATGTGAGGAAGTTTCAGGAAATCTAATAAGGATATGTAACTTCTCTTCATATACTCTGCCTTGTTGGATGACCTTTACTTTTGGTAATGACAGGTACCATATGACACTTTAAGAGTGAGTGGGGGTATTCAGCTGCCAGGCTTTGGCAAGCGATCATAGAGGACGCCCCTGGTGAGAACACAAACTTGATCTCCATCGTGCTGCATATGCGTACATCCATGCATTTATAATGTCTGAGATCACAGACAGCTCTCCAGGGGTCCAAGTTGTAGCCTAATCTTCTTAAATGGCGAGTGCCTTGGATATCATTACAACTGACATCACACCTGCCATTGGTTAAAAACACATAGCCATTTTACCTGGTGCTTCCAGTAAGACATGATTAATAGAAAATGATGTCATTCCCTTTACTGATTGAATTATCAGGCTAAGGGCTCTAATGTAAAACACTGGTGTCAGTGGCATAGACAACCCATGGATCATTCATTATATATGTACAAATATAAATATTTAATAGGGTGGAAGGGTTTAGAAAAATAGGATTCTTTCAGGAAGGACTGACGTTTTAAGTTTTCTTGTGATTCTTGCCATATGTGCAGAGCTCATGTTTGGTGTCAGTATATTTCATTTGTCCTTCGAGGATCAGTGAATTCAGCACTGGGCCTTTTCTAATGCTAAAAGAAATGTCAAATGCAAATCTGAAGTACAGATCTCAACATGGCCAAATCATTTTAAGACAGAAAAACAAACACTCACTCACTACTTTAGATGAAGTCTTGCAAACACTGGAGGAAGAAGAGGCTCGTCTAGTTTAGATCTTATTTCTTCCTTGCATGTTGACAGTTTATGAGGAAGGCACAAATGACCAGCTGCTCTAATGGTTAGGATTATACAATTAAAAAGAACAAAGTCCACATTGGGATGCATAGAAAGAGGCATTTAAGTTTAAATCAAACATTCTGTAACATAAAACTCAAAAGTCAAACATAACAAAATAACTTTATCACATTTGTATCATCACACTCAAAGAGTTTAAATAAAAAGACCATCAACAACAAAAACACACATCTGTGCTTTCATAAAATCGTGTTCTAAGAAATAATCAGTGTAAAGCTGCAGTTTCTGAATTTGGATTCAGTGCACATTTGTATTGTGCTTTAATAGGTCTTTCTTTCATACTTTTTTTTTTTTTTAGGTGAGAGTAAAGATGGTGCAGATAAATAATCTTCAAAAGGTCCCTGGTACATTCCCTGGTACATTCTGCAGCCCTCTTAGTGCAAGTTGGGATATCTGAGGACAGAAAGGCACTGTTCATATTTGTTACACCATTAATATCCATTATTAGGGTTCAAATGTTTAAGAAAGATTTGTGCTTATGGGGTCCCTTTTATTAGGCCACAGTGTGGTGCAACAAAACCAGTCCAGCACAAGTGAAATGCAGCTCTTAACTACTAATGACATCATACCACAAGTCAGAGGTCACTGCCATCGTCATCCATTTGTACAGTTTGCAGCTTGGCCAGCTCTTTACCCTCCATATCCAGATCTACACAAACAACCCTGATCGGGCCCTCTCCTACCCTGGCAGGGACCTGCAGGCTGTTGGACAGGGGCAACTGGACATCTTGGGACCTGTAGTCCGAGGACAGGGCTCCATTGTCCCCCTGGAGGCCACGTCTAGCTTGATTCAGAGAGTGGTGGACCTCTGTGCTGGAGAGGGCAGAGGTGACCGTAGCTGTGGCAGTAGGGGGAAGAGAGCTGCCACTGGAGGAAGATGAGCCGAGATTTGAAGAAAGGAAAAGGGAGGCTGTGTAGCCCAGGCTGCTGCCTTGGTCCAGGGGCATTTCAGAAGGATAGGTGTAGCTTCCAGCCACATCCAAAGGCTCCTGCTTGACAGTCTGGGTGTAGAGCAGGGTTTGGCTCGAGTGCTGGGAAGAGTCACTGACCACATTGCCCAAAGGAGTAGAGCCTGTATGGGGATAAAAGTGAGAATTAAACCCAAGTCAATGAACTTCGATGGTTTCTTCTCCATTTCTGGTAAAGATTTAGATATTAGGGAATCAAATTGTGCTGTAACCCCAAACACTTTGGCCAGGCAAATGCCAAGTGAACAACCCCCTCCCAGAATATTCTGGGTTCAATACAAGTGAAGCTCAATTAACAGCAGTAATAATTTTGTTTTGTCCCTTGTTTATTAAAAAAAAAAGCTGTAAAATAAAGGATTAAGAACGGAAGTAAATGGGGCTAGTCCATGAATGCTTAAATAGACACAGTTTCAAATGTACAAGATGTAAACATTATACGTGTTAACATGATTTTATTGTGATAAAATCCCTTTACTAATCTTATTTGTGTAAAGTTATATCCAGTGCCAGGATAACAGGGTTTCGTTGTCATGGCAACACCGTTGAAATATTGGATATAACTTTACATAGATAAGGTTAGTTAAGCGATTTTATCAAACTAAAATCATGTTAACACGTATAATGTTTGTATCATGTGGCTATAATTTTGAAACAGTTGCTGTGTCCGAATGTCCATTTGTCCCTAAAATAGTATGCCAAAGACAGTAAGCCAATGGAGAGGTATTTCCTAATCATCAGTATATATGAAGCAGTAAGCAAAAAATACCTGGATGGATGACCCACTATTTCCAGCAAGATTCTGAAGTGCACATCGACTGGAAACTTTAATATCCCATAAGCCTCGGGAGCCAAGACATCACGTTCAAAACGCTGGATTTAAAAGAACGGCAGAGAAGCACGAGTCGGACAGCTCTTATGAACTCTAAGTGATATCTATACCAAGAAGGTTGTTCATTGCGCTTAAAAAGTGCTTGTTTAAAAAAAAACAGGGCCGATTATTTCCACAGTTGCTGTTATAACATCATATGTTTGGGTCACCGGTCCATTCCCACATCCCTGGTTGAAGTATGTCCAAAATCTATTCATACTACTCACATGCATACCTAAAAGAACGTACTGTTTTACCAGGTGAGAAGTGCATCCTTCATCAAATACAGAAGGCCTTCATATTGTAACAGTATGCGATTCCAGACGCAGGGAATGTGTATTTTAATATTTATGGACTGGCACCATTTATTTCCATTGTAAGTGCCTCATTGTAACCGCAGTTTTTTTTTTTTTTTTTTTTTTTTTTTAATAACTGGGACAAGTCCAATTTTATTTTATTTTATTTATTTTTTTAAATACGAGCTTCACTTGTACTGAGCTCGACTGTTCTCTCTTTCTTTCTCTCGCTCTCTCTTTTGCTCTCTCTTTGTGTTTTTATTTATTTTTGTCTTTCTTTCAGTCAATATGTCATTGTATACCTCTCTTCTTTTCTTCAGAACGTTTCTAGTGAACTGTAAAATGAAACACCTTTTTCATTTTCTGTTTGCGGTTAGACTCGCTATGAAACACGAAGCTTAAGCTCCAGTGAAACTCTAGAATGTGGTTCTTGGCACATGTCTTTGCAGTGACAGCCTCTGGCTTTTGGCCTGACACTTTTCTTCCATTAGACTTGCACAAATGTCTGATAAATAATCACAGAGCCCAGACCCCTCCCATTCTCCCCTTGCTTCATATACTCACTTTCTTAAGCTAGAACCAAACTTTTCTACAGGTTTTCTTTAGCTTCCCCCGGGCATTGCTTTTTGAAGAAGATTGTTGTAAAAGGGGGTCTGGGAACCTGCAACCCTCAGATTTTCCTTTCACAGAACACAGAATCTGACTTGAACATTTTTGCTTGTGAGTTACCTGCTACCTTTTACTTCTAAGACAGAAACAACAGGAAATTGCTATTGTTTCTTTGTATATCTGAGGCACTGGACGACAAACTTGCCGTGTTTTTTCTGAAGACATACTGTATTTTTATTAAATTGCCTTTAAAATTATGGGCAGAAGGAAACAGGGTCTGGGCTAAACAATTTTAATATCTTCTTTTTCTTGCTGGATCGTTTGGGCTCAACTGTTTTCCTTCTAAATCAAAAGTTCAGCCAGGGGTAGGTTTGTTTTTATGTGGCTCGTAAACTGCATATTAAAGGATAAAACAGACGAGTGAGAAAAGAGCAGAACACAGCTAGCCTTGCTGTTATTGATGTGGCCATAAAATATTCATGGAAAGAACCATTAGTGAGTGGTTAGGGCCATGGAGAGGAGGTGGGGACAGTGTTGAGAGGCCTGCATTTGGTATGATCCTCAAGCTAGTTTACCTGAACCCCCACATGCTTCTCACACTCCAGCTGCCCATGACCCACAGTGCTCTCTTGCTAAATCTCTACTCTTTTGCATTGAGCACTGCGGTTACTTTTGGCTAGCTTAACTGCATAAAATGTTCTGTCATAGTATACTCCAAAGTGATGATGTAATTACTCTGGCTTTTATGAGCACAATACAAGTGCATGGACTATTTCAGACATTATAGCTGTTGTACTGTATCTTCCAAGAAATTTGCATGATAAGCAAAAGATCAAGCCTGCCATTTTTAACTAAAGGTGCAAGAAAGTATTATCCCTATCAATACCCAATTTGCCATATAAACCATAAAGAAATACTCCTACCATGAGAAGATGATGTGGAGGATGGAGGCATCATTAAAGGAGGAAGACCCATGGTGGATTCAGTTCCAGGATGATTGACCACACTGTAACTGCTCAGATGATGTGCTCCTGAGGTAGTGGCGGGCATGGAAGGGGCAGAGGCGAAAGAGACCACTGAAGAATTTACTCCATCTTCAGCATTGGAAACTAGAGTTTGCATGCTCTCCAGCTTTCCAGATCCAGTTTCAGAAACCCCCATTGAATAAGATGCATAGGACACAGAGGACCCACCCAACAGCCTCTCCTGGCTGTGATGGGAGACCCTCTGGGGGTCAAAGGTCAAGAAATGGCCACCTGTGGCACAGAGTCCATTCAGGAGAGCATTGTTCCCATGTGACTGAACATAGGCTCCACCGTTGATGTAGTGAGCATTCGAACTTGCAAGGTCACCATTAAAACTCATTCCTGCAGCCGCGTGTGTGGGCATTTTAACATCTCCGATTTGTTGGATGACTGTTGTTCCTCCATCTGAGTAAACTGTAGAGGGGGCTGTTCCATGTACAGCTGAGCTTGAAGAGCCACTGGACAGGGGACGTGGTGACAAGTCCTCCTGGCCTTTACTGGACTCATCTTCAGTGCTGTGATTGCCATCTGACTCACTGAAAGACAAGAACTGGGGTTAAAGAAACAGACCCTTTGTATCCTAATCAGAGAGTTCCTATAGCTCAGTTGGTTGAGCATGGAGATAGCAATGCCAAGATCATGGGTTAGATTCCCAGG
The DNA here is from genome assembly GCF_019703515.2 of Myxocyprinus asiaticus. Classification (NCBI taxonomy): domain Eukaryota; kingdom Metazoa; phylum Chordata; class Actinopteri; order Cypriniformes; family Catostomidae; genus Myxocyprinus; species Myxocyprinus asiaticus. Next base: position 26,453,933 of record NC_059368.1, read on the forward strand.
GAACACATTGATACAATGTTGAATGGACTGAAAGTCTCTTTGGATAAAAGCATCGGCCAAATGCATAAATGTAATCATGAGACTTTTTCAATTAAGGTGAAGGCATTTTTAGATGTATACTGCATTGTATAACATATGTCCAAACACAATGGCATGATGGGAACACTGTAGCTTGTGAGAGAAAGACAGTAGGCCAGAGCAGAATGTGAAATATATCTATATCTATATCATATATATATATATATATATATATATATATATATATATATATATATATATATATATAGATAGATAGATAGATATTTCACATTCTACTCTGGTGCATATATATATATGCACTCACACGCAGTAAAACATAAGCTTTGGTGTTGAAAATGTGTGTTTGGCATAAGACCTTGTTTTTTTTATCATCCACCTTTCACATTTATTTTGAAATCTGTTCATTTTGATTTCTTTAAGTTATTAATATGATTGAGATCAAAATTCTGAACGATTAGTTTTTCATCCGATTCTTATCTCCCTTTTTCTTTCCAAAAGGATATAACCTATTAATCAGCAAATTAAAAATACTTTGAATTTTCAAAATGGAAACGTGTTACTCATGTAATAAAACGGTACTAGACGGTCCTAAATATTACTTTTAATAATTGAAATCACAAACAGGCAAGTTGAAAAGAAGTCAACATTTAATAACAAACTGTTATTGTAAAAAGACATTTCTGTACATATCTCTGCATCATTTCCAAAGAGATCCAAAGGGGTCAAAAATGAGATAAAAGGATCTGGGCTCTTGGAGGCACAGTGGATCTCTTTACAGACTGTGACAGCTGCGGTGCATCGTCCGGAGTGACTACAGCAGCCAAGGCTATACAAAGACCTACTGACACAAGCCGTTAGTCTTTTCTCATCCATAGAATTCACGCATGGAGATCATGGGCATCTTCGTTCAAACAAAAAGTAGCCTAATTATGTCAGGGTAATGGTATCGCGGCGCAACGCACAGTCCTGACGTATACGGAAAAGTTGGACCTCCCTTATTTACTAGACTTAGGATTTATTATTTATGATAAAAGCAACGCATGGCATTGACATTTGCGGGCGGGGTGGTTACGAGTTATTTCTACCGCAGCTGGAAACTCGGTTTCATTAACGTGCAAGCAGAAGTTTATAATACGGAGCAGTCTCTTATCTGCTTTAAAAATGCCTCAAGCTGTGAAGAAGATTTCGGCTATGTCAGGAGATTGAGTGGAGATTTCTCTGACTGATTATCAGGGTGTGACAGTGGGTTTAAAATCCATAAACAAACATAAACAATGGCTATGGTAATGTAAAGGCTGATTATATCCAAGGTAAACTGAGGATCTCTATGGGTTGTGTTTAAAAGCAACTAAATGCCTGTTAAAATGTTTGCTAGGTCTTTGTTTTTGCTCATCAGTTCCAGTTAATTCCATATCTCACATCTTCAAAACAATCTGCCCATTTATGGAATGTGTCTACAGTTTTTGGTTCCCAGAAAGTTCAGGGGAACGTTAGATTTGGGTTTAAAATAAATAAATAAATAAATGAATGAATAACCATTAGCCAAGTTTCTGTGAGTTTCCTAGGTTGTCGCACAGAATAATAATAATAATAATAAATAAATAAATACTGCGACGTTCTGAGAACGTTAGTTTACGGTTCTAAAAAAATTGGTTACAATTAGGAATTGGTTACCACAAAAATAACCAAACGTTAACGTTAGGGGAACGTTCTGTTTATGCTGGGTACAGTCTCCATTCTCCAAAACTACTCTTCATATGAGCGCTTAAGCTTCGTGTTTCAAAACATTGGTGAAACGTGTCCTCCACTCTGTCTTGCGCACACGGTCGGATCCCTTTGCACTCCAATATATTTTTTCAAGCCAATTCCCAAACGGGTGAAGATGATTATACCCTACTGAAATAAAACTTGACATGTCAATGTATGCTGTGCATTTCCTACCTTTTTGACTGCGCCTCGGATGGATTTCGGTCTCTCTGTCGCCTGTTTTTGAACCAGTTGCTGACCTGAGTCAAAGAAAGTCCTGTGATTTTGGCGAGATTGCGTTTCTCGGCTGGAGATGGGTACCGGTTCCGTTTATACATATCCTTCAGCGCATTCCTAGACCTCTCTTTGAAACAATACACGGTCTCTTCTCCGTCCCATATAGTCCGAGGCAGAGGATATTTCCTGCGTAAGCGATACTTGTCCACGGCACCCAGCGGTCTGCCCCGCGCCTTCTCCGCTTCGGTGTAACGCGCCTTGTACCACATTTCCTGCAGAGACGGGTGATTTGACGGACTGAAACTGTGGTTCTCCAAAATGCAGTAGAGCTCATGGAAGCGGGCCTGGTGGAAAGCGACTATCGCTTGCGCTTTCAGGATGCTCTCGTTGCCCCGCAGCAGGTCACTCTGCGGCAGTGACCAGAGGAACCTGGCCAGGCGCTCCACGTTCCCACCCTGCAGCAGCGCTTCGCAGACGCACGCCACCTGCTCGGGAGAGAAGGCCAGTGAGGACGATGTGCAGTCCAAAAGTTCGGAACGGACCGCATCGATGGCTAAAGTTGCATTCTCCATGGACAACTCCGCGAGGTCCAGCACTGACAGCTTGACACTCCCACGATTCTCCAGTGCCCTTGCGCTCTCCCTTTTGGTCTCATCGGCACTAATGACCTCGCTCGAGGAAGAAGACATTTTTAACGCGTCCTGATAAGTCACTCCTCTGAGTTGCAGGCAGCACAACAGGCGATCGGGTTTCGCCCCTCCATCCAAGCACGATCAAGTATCTGGCCGCTGTGTGGTGTGGATAAGATCTTGCATCTCAGTCCCACTACAAGTTTAACTCCACAGACCACGTTGGAAGGGAGTCCAAGTCCTGAGCGCGTTTTGATTCGCCGCCCCGGCTTTGCGGGGAGGAGCGAGCGAGATGTGAAGACAAAGGTTTGCGCTGGCAATGTCCATCAAGCATGGAGATAGAACGCGGTTATCTGCGCAAGGTAAGCGCAGCAGCATGCAGGCATCACTACGTTCACACGTACACAACAATAAGCACAATCAGTATAAGGTAAGTCAATTGGCGCGTTTGTAATTTACAAAATAGTTGCTCCCTTAGTTTGCGTAATCACATCTCAGTAGTGCTTGTCAGTAATTGCTACGAGTCCAAAACATTGCTTCTCCAGTAGACTTATTGGCAATTCAATCTCTGAGCCAATGCATATTGACAGAAGTCCTTGTGTGTGTGTGTGTGTGTGTGTGTGTGTGTGTGTGTGTGTGTGTGTGTGTGTGTGTGTGTTCACATAGACAATTTCAGTGTCAGCTCAAAGAGTTTTCCTCTTCACCTGTATTAAAGCAATATGAATAATGCAGTCTGTAAAAGCTAATTAGAAATCCATTGTTGTTGTGCAAGAAGCGGATGCTTTTTGAATCCTAAATGTTGCACTGTACCCCTTCCAGCTGTTTATCTGTCCGTCCATTTGTCAGACTGGCACTGACACTTTGCCTCCTGATTGCACTCTTGTTTTTCCCAGTTTGTCTTGCTGTTTACTGGAAACTACAGGGTCTGTATGGGAGCCAACAACCGCAACAGCTGACAGGAGGCTCTAGAAGCTCCTCACAAAAGCAGAGGGGAGTTTGACATGATTGCATCCCTAAAATTAAACCCAGAACAAACAGAATACCTGGCAGCCGTTCTGTGTATGACCGTGCATTCACATGCTCTGTGGTATGAGGGTGGTATGAAGGTACCTGAATTTATACTGGCCTATCCATATAGGGGCCCATGTCCTGGGGTACAATAGTAAACTATGTCTGGGATCTACTGCGCTATATCTGGAATGGACTATGCAGTGAGAAGTGCAGCCATGAACCTGTTATGACACTTTACAAAAATCAGAAGAAGATCTCTGTGTAACCTTAAAGGGATAGTTCACCCACACCTATCATATCGCTTCTGAAGATATTGATTTAACCACTGGAATCTTATGGATTACTTCTATGCTGACTTATGTGATTTTCGGAGCTTCAACATTTTGGCACCCATTCACTCTGACTGTATTTACCAAAAGAGCTGAGAACTTCCTCTAAAAATCTTCATTTGTGTTCAGCAGATGAAAGAAAGTCATACACATCTGGGATGGCATGTGGGGGAGTAAATGATGAGAAAATGTACATTTATGGGTGAACTATCCCTTTAAAGAAACAATTGCAGTTTGTCAGTTTTTACAGTGTACACACACAATCAAATGCATTTTTATGATTCATGTTTTACTTCTTGTTTTACTTGCTGCTTCACAATTTAAAATGTTCAATTCCTGCTGTTACTCTCTGTACAATGGCTGCTTGGGTGGTTTATATAGATTTTCTTGCATGAAGTCCATGTTTAAGAATTGGATGAAAGTTTGTCATAGGGGGCAGGGAGCTGGCTTAAAGAATTCCCTGCTAATTCAAATCCTTAATATACCTGGAGCTTCAGCAGATGATCCAAAACACATGTGAGCAAATCCAACACACTGCTTCGGTCAATGGGACAAACAGACCAAACAGAGAGATACAGAGAAAATAAAAGATAATTTCTCTGAAATTGTATATTTATTCCACCAAAACTCATCGGGGGTACAGATAAATATTAATTACTTTATGTGACCAATCTTGATCAAGATTGATCCCAAATTTATCTAAAAGATGGACACTGTCCGCTGTCTGTTCCATTGCTTTTGGCATCTCCACATGTCCAACACTACAGCCATGAATGAATCCTTTGTGGGATTGCAAATGCACAGAAGCAACCCACCCTAACCCCTTTGCAACCTCCACCCTTCCCTCCATATGTTCCTAATGCATCTGAACCTGTGGCCTGGGGGCTACCACTAAGCACCTGCCCCTGCCCAGCTACAATGAAGGCTATTCTTTATGAAGGACGGGCAAGCCATAACAGAACAAGACAGGAGGGAATAGGGTATACGTCCTTTCACAGCACAGGTCTCTAAAAGTGATGGTCTATGAGAGTGTCTGTGTGCATTTGTGTGAGTGAGTGTTTTTGTCTGTGTGCTTTGTGCATCTGTTTGCATGTGTTTGTGCATGTCTTTCTTTGGCTTTTCCTCCATGTCTGGTTTTACCTGTCTTACAAAGGAGATTTTTTCAGTTTGTTCGCACAGTGCACATAGAGCTGTTATCTTTGAGATCAATGCTTGCTAAGCGTATAGGGTAAAATGTCCTTGATTTGACTGCAATGCTGAGTTTAGGATAGAATGTAAGCAAAACGAGCCAGCGCAATAATTTTTTATACATTCTGACAGGAGTTTGGCACCGCGTCCTTGCGCATGCTTGTCTTTAAAAATGATAAATTTTACTTGCTTTTCACAGTTTGAATAGAGTTCCGTTTCCTCGCTTTACCAGTTGCGAGAAATGATCTCATCATAGCTGTTAGTTTAAGATTGAGTGTCCTGATTGTCTCTGAAGGTTTAATGACAATGCCAGGGTGAACAGACGCATGTGGTTGGTGGATATTTTGCCTCCATGAATAAGTGGGTGAGCATGTGTGTGTGTGTGTGTGTGTGTGTGTGTGTGTGTGTGTGTGTGTGTGTGTGTGCGCATCTGTGTAGTCAGGACCTATTCAATGGGCAATTCTGACAGACAGGGAAATAAACAGGAAATTCAAACACCAACAGAGTAAACACACTTATTTAAGGTGAGGCACCCCACTGAGGAAGTTCGCGTCAGCACTAAAGACTAATGCTCTGCTCATTATCTCTTAACTGAGATATAGACACTTCCTTCATCGAACACTTTTTCTTGTTGTCAAGGTGATGACCTTTTTTAAATTGCTGTCAATCCCTAATAATATATTAAAATCTGCTCAGCTTCCCTTGTGTAGGTGTTAAATTCCTGCCCCTTTAATTGACTTCAAAAGAATTAGGAGACTTGTCAAATGCTGCAGGCAAACTCTTCCAGCGCATACCAGTCAGATTAATGCCCTGACCTCAAGTACCGTGCTTGTACTGCACGCATATGTGTTTAATCTACTTGTCACTCTGCTGAAGGAAAAAAACTGACTTCAACCCTCTAAGATTGATTGACAAGTGGAACAAACCATAGCCTTGAAGAATGTGCTTTTTGTAAGGAAAGGTGTGAAGTTAGTCAATGAAAGGGAAAATCAAAGTAATCATTCCTAATGTCTAGTGTCTGCCATTTTAATACCACCAACAGATACATGAAAGTCGTTAAGATTGCACCTTTGGGCATTGGAAACAAAGCTAAAAGCATGATAGAAATCTTTTTTGCTCAAACATATAACTTGACACATTTACTGCAAGTTTTGGGCAGATGGAGGTCTTAAAAGATATCAAAGGTTCACTGGTGTAAAATGTGAACTGTTTTAATTTATCAACAGAAAATTATTTCCCAAATTCACAATTTTTTAATCATTTACAGTTCAGAAGTTATTTATTAAGGGATGTTAAAATAAAAGAAACAAAAAGAGCAATTATTACATCGAGTCACTATATTGTCGACACATACCATAAAATGAACTCAACAAAAAGTTTCGGTTATTTGAATCCTTGAAGGACATTTAAAAGACACCCAGAGTAAAATAATTTTTCTTTGGGAGGATAAATTAAAAATAAAAATCAGTCAATGACTGGGGGCAAATTTGTGGGGAAAATAAGGCTCATTATAGTCATAATCTATTTGTTGGCACTAAATTAAAAATATATTGGTACAAAGTGATTCGAATACAATTTTAAAGATTGAGAGAAAAGATATTGGAAACATACCAAATGGAGAAAGTAACATTTAAAATTAGAAACCAAAGTTTGGAATGTAAACAGAGATGGGAATTGCTCAAAAAATGCATACTATAACATGGTTAGATTACTGTTTTCTATATGATCTTTGAAATTAATTGGTTAAAGATGAGATGAGATGTGAGGATGTGATGCTTACTTCAACTGAAATTATATATAGCTTGTAAATGAATAATCGTATGTCTATATATGGGATTAGCTTAAAAAATATTAATATATAAAAAACAACTTAATTAAATATTGAAATTAATTTGTTGCTGATAAAACAATTATATTGACATACATTTAATGTCATTAAATTCATCCAAATATTTCTTGGCAATAAATAAAGCTAAAATATTAAGATCAAAATTATTATACTATAATATATATTGTTGTGTCTGTGTCATCTGTGATGACTGTGCAGTATTTTGTATTGCCAACAAACCATTAATTCCCAGGCCCATTTGTCCAGGGTGTGTCTTAACCTTGTGTACTGTCAACAACAGAGGACGGTTCATCATACACATCAGACACACACACACGCACACACACACACACGCACACACACACACTCCTACTGCACAGCAATTTTATAAGTTTACTACCAAATGAATCTATATATACAATGGCGGCCAAAAGTTTGGAATAATGTACAGATTTTGCACTTATGGAAAGAAATTGGTACTTTTATTCACGAAAGTGGCATTCAGCTGATCACAATGTATAGTCAGGACATGAATAATGTGAAATATTACTATTACAGTTTGAAACTACTTCAAAGAGTTCTCATCAAAAAATCCTCAACGTGCAGCAATGACAGTTTTGCAGATCCTTGGCATTCTAGATGTCAGTTTGTCCAGATACTCAGGTGACATTTCACCCCACGCTTCCTGTAACACTTGCCAGAGATGTGGCTGTCTTGTCGGGCACTTCTTATGCACCTTACAGTCAAGCTGATCCCACAAAAGCTCAATGGGGTTAAGATCCATAACACTCTTTTCCAATTATCTGTTGTCCAATGTCTGTGTTTCTTTGCCCACTCTAACCTTTTCCTTTTGTTTTCTGTTTCAAAAGTGGCTTTTTCTTTGCAATTCTTCCCATGAGGCCTGCACCCCTGAGTCTTCTCTTTACTGTTGTACATGAAACTGGTGTTGAGCGGGTAGAATTCAATGAAGATGTCAGCTGAGGACATGTGAGGCGTCTATTTCTCAAACTAGAGACTCTGATGTACTTATCCTCTTGTTTAGTTGTACATCTGGCCTTCCACATCTCTTTCTGCCCTTGTTAGAGCCAGTTGTCCTTTGTCTTTGAAGACTGTAGTGTACACCTTTGTATGAAATCTTTTTGGCAGTTTCAAGCATTGTACAGCCTTCATTCCTCAAAACAATGATTGACTGATGAGTTTCTAGAGAAAGCTGTTTCTTTTTTTGCCATTTTTGACCTAATATTGGCCTTAAGACATGCCAGTCTATTGTATACAGTGGCAACTCAATGACAGACACAAAGACAATGTTAAGCTTCATTTAACAAACCAAACAGCTTTCAGCTGTGTTTGATATAATGGAAAGTGATTTTCTAGTACCAAATTAGCAATTTAGCATGATTACTCAAGGATAAGGTGTTGGAGTGATGGCTGCTGGAAATGGGGCCTGTCTAGATTTGATAAAAAATTATTTTTTCAAATAGTGATGGTGCTGTTTTTTACATCAGTAATGTCCTGACTATACCTTGTGATCAGTTGAATGCCACTTTGGTGAATTAAAATACCAATTTCCTTCCAAAACAGCAAAATCTGTACATTATTCCAAACTTCTGGCCACCAGTGTATGTAAATATAGACACTAATTCACTACACCAACAACCCTGTTTTTTTTATTTTTCTCAACAATTTTAAACTCTGACCTCTACTTCCTATACTTCACTACTCATCTTTTCAAAAAAGCGACTGATTAAATGCAGCTGTCTGTTATTACAATGACCATTTGTCCATGGGTGGATAGACCTGTAAAGTTTATTAAGTAATGGCCCCACCGCCATAAACACACACACACACAAACACACACACAAACAGGCTCTGTGTCAATACACTCACAATGTGGATAAAGTCCTCTCTGAGGTTTTGTTGTTTTTTATAATTACTTTCCAAATAAGTCATAGTGTTGCTCAGTGAGGGAGCTTAACCATGTGGGGGGACATTGTCTCAGGCTGTGTTTGCGAATCTAATGCTTTGCTGACATCCAGGCTTTAAAAGATAGATGAATGACAGAAAGATAAAGTGTTGATGATGGAAAAGAACAAAGAAAATGTGAATAATCAATGCATATTACCCACTTCAGTATATGGAAATACTCTCTCACCTTCCATACTGTATATTGATTAGGCATATCCACAGAAAAGCCATCAAGCATCTGATAAGCTCATACAGTAGTTTTCCTTTCAGCCCAATAAATGTGGGAAGTGTCTTGTCTTATCAGCGTTTGACTATATCTTTCTCCATGAGCTTGCAGTGTTTGCATAGGGGTTCCTGCGGAGAGCTTGCAGGTGTGAAGTCTGCTCTGTCAGGGTTTTAGCTCTTGGCAGAGTTGTCCCCCTCTGCCGTATTGTTTATATACACCTCCCTCTGGCATCGTTCCACCTTTCATAGGTATTTAATCCTTCATATTCCAGTCAAACATGTCATTATCAAACATTATTGCTTATAGAAATGCTTGAGAAAATGTGTTTTTCTTGGCCTTCATCTCTCTTCTCTTCTGAAGACAGTCATGCTAACATAAAATAAGTCAACATTTGAACATGGAATTGTTTACTGAAAAGCAAATTAAGCCTCCTATTAAGACTTTTTTCATTATATGAGAAGTATATATGATGTAAGAAGATAGCAATAATATGAAAGTGAATGGTGACTGAGGCTAACGTTTTGCCTAACATCTTCTTTTGGGTTTCACGGACAAAAGAAAGTATATGGGTTTGGAACAATATGAGGGTGAACTATCCCTTTAAACAGACGTAAGACACATCAATCCAAAGAGCCTTAAACAAAATAATAATGTGCATTTCAGGTTGATAATTTCTTTGTAGCTATGGATGACAAACTTATTTGGCTTGCCTCGGTCAGCGATTCAGTGATCAAACCCACATTAAAAGGTAGTTATGGATGACTGTCTACTCCCCATGAAGATGAATACTCTTCATCAGTCTGCTAAATGTTTACATAAACAAAACAGGCATGCTGTTTGACATGACCTCCTGTGGTGATAATATTGACTAAAGGGGAGTTCTGCTTAATTTATTCCTCAGAGGACCTTTGGTTTGGGAACTATGTGCATCTGTGGACTAGGTTTTTGATTTATATGAGATGCTTTTTGTGACATGAAAATGCAGACATTATCTCCCAAAGCCTTTCAAAATGGTCTCTGCTTCCTTTTTTTTTTAATTTATTTTTTTTATTTATTTTTTGCAGTACCTTTGTAAATAACCATTGTACATAAATATTTTTTAGACCAACAAAGCAAAATTGGCTCAACCAATGGCTTAAGTTTGGGGCATGGCTACCTGTTTGTCCAATTAGCCATTAGTGGTGCTTGCTATGGCAAGCATGGTATAAGCAAAATTCCTTAGACTTTCATAAAATTGCAACTCGAGCCAGATATAGGGACCGGAATATCATAGAGACTTGGGGGTAGACTCTTCTGACATGGATCAGTAAGCAACCTCCCAGAAAACCCTTATAACCACCTAGCAGTGATCTAGCAACCTGATCAAAGCAATCTAGCAACTACATAACAACGTTCTAAAAACACTAAGAACACCTTATCAACATCATCAATTCCCAGGCAAACATCCACAACACTACAGCTTAGTAGTGGTGACAAAGTCCCTTTCAAGGCAAGTCAGTCCACTCTGCTGCCATCTTGGGAATGCTTACAGGCAGCTACTGTATTTTCTATGGATATAAGTGGCATAAAATTACAGCTAAAATTAATTTTAGCTGTAATTTTATGCCAAATAGTGATTGAAGCATTTAACAGATAATGCAGACAACCCCAAACAAACTCATGAGCAGACATGAAACACACCTAACTGTACTGTTCATAACCTCACAGACATCAATTGTATTCAGGTTTATTTGGAAAATTCCTTTTTTTATAGTGTTGTTTTCAGGGTTGTATGTGTACTCTGCACTTTGCAATATTCTCATATCATGATCAATATTATTCTCCAGAAGAATGAGAAATAGTCATTAGAGAACTGGAGAGTGAGTGCTCTCTTGCCATCAATATTGGCCATTATCTCTGCCTTTTCTCCTCTAGCCCCCCCCCCCCCCCCCTCTCTCTCTCACCCTCAGAGAGAGACCCTCACACTCACGTACACTTGCTCACTCTCTTTTCTTTAGTAAGGAATGAGGGACCATGTTTTTTTGTTTTCTGTCAAGCTTTTTATAAGCCAGCTGAGGGGGACCTACACCGGTTCATCATAAATCACCCAGCGTATTAAAGTATGAATATGGAACTTGAACTAGATGTGGCCAGGACAGCTGTTATTATTCAGCTCTCTGTTTATTCTACAGGGACAATGCTTGTCCTTCGAACAATCACAGAGGAAGTAGCTTGTGGTTAAGTTTTTGCTTAATCAGGTCGGTTATGAACACACCTGTACCTCATAAATTAGCACCAGGAGTAATGTCTATAAAAGTGATGTTGTCAGAGAGATTTTCCTTAGAGGAATCCAATTTGATTTATTTTTAATGCCTAGTTTTATGTTTTAACTTTAATATACTGAAGCAGAGATACGTTGTGTTGTTGATTATAAATACAAATAAAGATACGAGTAATACATACACTGGTGGCCAAAAGTTTGGAATAATGTACAGATTTTGCTGTTTCGGAAGGAAATTTATATTTTAATTCACCAAAGTGGCATTCAACTGATCACAAAATATAGTCAGGTCATTACTGATGTAAAAAACAGCACCATCACCAATTTGAAAAAAGTCATTTTTGATCAAACCTTGACAGGCCCCATTTCCAGCAGCCATCATTCTAACACCATATCCTTGAGTAATCATGCTAAATTGCTAATTTGGTACTAGAAAATCACTTGCCATTATATCAAACACAGCTGAAAGCTATTTGGTTCATTAAATGAAGGTTAACATTGTCTTTGTGCAATAGACTGGCATGTCTTAAAATCAATATTAGGTCAAAAATGGCACAAAATAAAAAAACAGCTTTCTCTAGAAACTCGTCAGCCAATAATTTTTTTGAGGAATGAAGGCTATACAATGCTTGAAACTGCTAAAAAACCGAAGATTTCATACAAAGGTGTACACTACAGTCTTCAAAGACAAAGGACAACTGGCACTAACAAGGACAGAAAGAGATGTGGAAGGCCAGATGTACAACTAAACAAGAGGATAAGTAAATCAGCGTCTCTAGTTTGAGAAATAGACGCCTCACATGTCCTCAGCTGACAGCTTCATTGAATTCTACCCGCTCAACACCAGTTTCATGTACAACAGTAAAGAGAAGACTCAGGGGTGCAGGCCTTATGGGAAGAATTACAAAGAAAAAGCCACTTTTGAAACAGAAAACAAAAAGAAAAGGTTAGAGTGGGCAAAGAAACACAGACATTGGACAACAGATAATTGGAAAAGAGTGTTATGGATCTTAACTCCATTGAGCTTTTGTGGGATCAGCTTGACTGTAAGTTGTGTGAGAAGTACCCGACAAGACAGCCACATCTATGGCAAGTGTTACAGGAAGCATGGGGTGAAATGTCACCTGAGTATCTGGACAAACAGACAGCTAGAATGCCAAAGATCTGCAAAGCTGTCATTGATGCACGTGGAGGATTTTGTGATGAGAACTCTTTGAAGAAGTTCTGAACATTTTTTTTCAAATTGTAATGGTACATTTTCATGTTCTTAATGTCCTGACTATACATTGTGATCAGTTGAATGCCACTTTGGTGAATAAAAGAACCAATTTCTTTCCATAATAGCAAAATCTATACATTATTCCAAACTTTTGGCCGCCAGTGTATATATATATATATATATATATATATATATATATATATATATATATATATATATATATATATATATAGGGTTGGGAGGGTTACTTTTGAAATGTATTCCAGATTACAGAATACATGCTGTAAAATGTAATTTGTAACATTCCGTTAGATTACTCAAGGTCAGTAACGTATTTTAAATACTTTGGATTACTTCTTCAGTACTGGTAGATTTTTTCACTTGTTTTGACTATAAAAACTCTGCCAGTACAGTAAGACAAAATACACATGTTAAAAATACATTCTCTTAAAACCTAAATATCTTATGCAGTGTTGTTTCTAAAACAAGATCAATCAAATTGATCTTGTTTTAAGCATTTTATGATATTTTTACAGGAAAACAATACAAGAATTATCATCAAGAATAAGATTTTTGCCCTAATATCAAAGGTCTTACTAGAAAAAAAGAAATTATGATCCAACGTGAATTTTCTTGATAAAAAAATATGATCGTGCCTGGTAACGTGCATGTAAAATGTTTAGAGCATTTTAGCTTAGCGTAAAGTTGACAATTTCTATTTCTTCTGCTCCACACTTACTTCAAACGTACTTCTCTGTCTGCTCGTATGAATGTAACACATCATAAGAAAGTGTTTCACCACTGTTCAAATGCACTTTGGATCACATCATTTACATGTATAAATGTTTTCCATCTGAAAGGACTAAATATTAAATGAAACAAATGACAATAAAATGCAAAGTAATCTCTTCAGTAATCAAAATACTTTTTGAATGTAACTTTATTCTAATTACCAATGATTTAAATTGAAACTCTAGTGGAATACAGTTACTTATATTTTGTATTTTAAATACGTAATCCCGTTACATTTATTCTGTTACTCCCCAACCCTATATATATATATATATATATATATATATATATATATATACACATATTTATATATAAATATAAAAAACACACAGTTTGGTTTTATGTGTAAATCAAATGTTTTCTCAATTAAAGGTGCAATATGTAACATTTTTCATGTAATATTCACCATTTTTTGCCAGTGTGTGAACGGCTTGTAACGCAACTTAAAAAATGAGCCCTTCCCGGACATCCTAGGTTGCCTATTAAAGCCTGTAGACTGATTTTCATGTGAAGGGAGTGGGTCGCTTTTGCCAGGAAAATCGAAAGGATGTGACATTTTGCGCGCTCCCGAGAGCCTTGCCTCAGTGTTTACGCTATTTAACAGTGTCAACAGACAGTCTGCAATACTAGGTACTGTAACGTTATCTTAGAGATGGAATCCAGCAAATGGCCGGCTCCAAACACAACACCGACTCCTACACAAACTCAGATTAAGCCAAAAAAAAAGAAAAAAACATTTACTGAATCTCGTCTGGCTAAGCGGGAACGTGATCGTGGTCAAGCAAAAACTAGAGTGAACATCGGCAGGGCATTTGATTCCTGGAGGGACCTTCATTTGGTTTTGGGGATCAGAACCGACCCTGAATTGGCGTTCTTCTTATTGGACAGGTAAGCTTACATAACTGCAAAGCATGTGAAATATAGTGCCATAAGGACTGATCTGTGTCATTTTAGCTAACTTGACCTTGCCTGCTAACGCTGACGAATTGCAAGCTACCTTGCTTAGTAACTTTCAAATAATTTCAACAATCTTCTCTTTATCCTAAAAGTCAGGTATGCTGATTCACAGTAACTGACATAATGTTAATCTGTAATTATTCAGCAAGGTAAACTACAATAACACATGAAATGAATGCTAGACAATGTTCAAGATAATGCAAAAAGCTCCATTTATTTGTGTAACGTAACTTGGTTATACAGAAAATATATACATTCTATTATTATAAAACAACAGCGCATCAATGTATCAAAATGACAGTTGTGATGGAATCACATCAATACTGAATTGTCAACATATTTATAATGTACAGTCTATTTTATAAACAGACCATCATCCACCAAATTTAGCTAACAGCTATTGATAAAGCTGGCTAGCTAGCTAATGCCAACATATGCTATCGTATAAATGCAGTCAATGTATCATGCAAAGAAAAGTGATTACTTCAAACTACAGTCTCGCATAGTCAGACCTATATCCACACTTTGTTTTAGCCCTGTTCCAGCACTGGAGAGTCAAATATAATATACAGTCTCAAAGTTTGTAGTAAAACAATCATAACTGTATAATTTTAATTATGCTACCTCATCTGTCATCATGATGCCGGTGAATCACGTTCAGTCTCTTTGTTTTGGTCGATGCTCGCTCCCGTCCGTATGGAGTGTGTGCGCGCGATCACGAGCAACAGGCTGTAGTTCACTTAATGGCCACAGGTGTCATTAATAACAAGGGTTTCTGAATCTTACATACTGCACCTTTAAAGTCAGTTTTTGAGAGCACGTGAATGATTACAATTGATCCTAACCAAATCAATGCAAACAGAATGCACGAAAAATCTACATTAAATGTGAAATTGTGGGGCATTATGCTAATATAGTCATCAACAATACATTCACATCGATAAGAGCTTTGCTGAGATATAATTTTGTGATTTGCTGAGATATAATTGATGTGTGTGTTGGCACCATGTGTTGTATTGGGGGGGACTATGAGAGTGTGCAGTTCCTCAAACCTGACTTAAACTTTAAATGCTGACAGTGAGTGAGCAAGGAAGAGAGAGAGAGGGAGAGGGAGAGAGAGTTCTTGTTGCTGTTGGCATTGCGTAAAAGAATGATTTCATCTCTAAAAAAATGCAGATTTCTCGGCACTGCAACTGTCAATCACGAAAACATTCCAAAGCCACATTTTTCCCTTTCGCTCAATTAGTGGGGTATACAGAAGATTTTCTTTTTTTTTTTTACCAAGGAGCAGTTGTCAGGAAACCATCTCTCATCATCATAGGGAGAAGAGAAGGACAGCAGTGATGAGTTTTTAGTCTTCTCTCACCCTCTCTCCAATTAACAGCAACATGATGACAAAGCAGGAAGTTTAGCCTCACCCAACCCTCCTTATGGACCTTTGGGAAACTGAGTGGCTGTAAAAGGTCATAATTAATAATTTAATGTTTGTTAGTTTAGCTAATGCCCTTGCTTCACTAACAGGGGGGAGTCTCAATTGGCTCATCTCTCTCTGTAGGCCCTATTTGATATAAAAGTCACATGGTTATACTGTGTTTTCATCAGAGTTGGGTAAGTTACTAAAAAAAGGTAATCCACTACTTATTACTGATTACTTCTACAAACTGGTAATCACATTATTTTATTGATTACTTTAAGGGAAAGTAATCAGATTACTAATTACTTTACTTTTAAGTTACTTTATAAAACCCATCAGACCTGCAAAAATCCCAATGAATGTACAGAAACAGTAACAGTTCTTTAAGTACTTTAATATTGACTGAAAACAACAAACTACAACAACATGCCAAAGTCAGCAACTCGACTAGAGTATAGCTAATGCATTTCTGAAAATTAAACTTACTGTAACTTTCTTATCTCAAACATGGCTAACAATGAAAAGAGTGGATGTAATATCTTCATATGTGTATGTGTCTGCTACTGTATCTACAACCTTTTTTTGCTGTGCATGACATGTCCTGTACGTGCTTGTTTACTTGTGTTTGTGTTCTTGTAAAAACATAATAAGAACAAACATAGCTGCAAGCAGCAATGACAGACCAAAGCACCATGGGTCCATTTCCACCTGGTGGCTTTCGGAAAACAGTGCAAGGTGGACACATGCATTTGGCATTTGACATTATTCTAAACAATTTTGAAGCAATTTGGGTAAATATAAGGGGATTATTTTAAAGTCTGCTAAAAGTGCCATACTTCCTGCTGACATTTGGTGGCACTATGACTGTGACCCATAATAGCCACATCCATGTGATCATCCCCCATTAACAAACATACAGCTGAATTTTCATTAAAAATCACACAATGCACACAGAAGATATAAGGCACTTCCTGTTTCCCATTTTTTACCATAAACTTATTGTTTCACCATGGCGACACCATTCAAAATATAAAAAATCTGTTCGCAATTTAGCATCTACAATGTTTTGGCATGATGTTGCACAAATTTGTTGCCAGTCACATGAATCTCCTAGGAGGAGAATTTAAAAGTTCAGAGCCTGCGATTATCAGAAAATCCAAAATGGCCAACATCCTGTTGGCCGAGCTAATGTCTGTGAGTATGAAAGTTGTTCGGCTTGATGAGAACTATATATGTACCAGTGTTGGTGACTGTAGGTGAAAATGGGGGTGCTAAAGAGCCCCCCTCACATGCCCATTTTCAAGGTGGCACACCCCCTGCAACTTTTCCCAGCCCTAATGGCCGACGACTCTGATCTGTGTGCAAAATTTCAAGAGTTTTCACGCATGTTAAGTACCCCAAAAGTACAGAAAACCTTGAAAAGAATAATAATAAAAATAAATATAGCTGCAAGCAGCAATGATGTGCCCAAGCACTACAGTGCCATCACCACCTAGTGGCTTTAGGAAAACAAAGCATGGTGGCCGCATGCATTTGAGGAGGTAAATATAAGAGGACTTTTTCAAAGTCACACAAAGTGTCACACTTGCTGTTGTCAGTTGGTGGTGCTATGGCCGTGACCCATAATAGCCATATAAATGTGATCAGCCCCCATTACCAAACATACAGCTGAATTTTCATCAAAATCATACAATTCACACAGAAGATATAATGAAATTCCTGTTTCACATTTTTACCCTTAATTCATTGCGTCATCATGGCAAAACTTTTCGATATATCAAAAATCCGTTGCAATTTAGCATCTTCAATGTCTTGGCATAATACTGCCTACATTTGGTGACAGTCACATGATTCCCCTAGGAGGAGTATTCAAAAGTTCAGGGCCTGCAATTTTCAAAAAATTCACATTCAATCCAAAATGGCTAACTTTCTGTTGGATGGAGCTAATGACTGTAATTTTGAAAGTTTTCCGGCTTGATGAGAACAATATATGTAGCAAGTTTGGTGATCATAGAAGAAACTGACCCACACAACTTTTGTCAAAAGGTGATGCTACAGAGCTCCCCAGCCACGCCCATATGTTAACTTTTTCCCAGGCCTAATGGCTGACAACTCTGATATGTGCGCAAAATATCATGAAAATTCAAGCATGCCAAGTTCCTCAAAAACATGTGAATATACATAAAAAGGAATAATGACATTTAATACGTTGCCATGGCAACATTATTTAAGATATCAAGAATCCCTTCAGAATTTTACATCTGCACTGTCTTGACATTATTCTAAAATGTTTTGAAGCAATTCAGGTTAACATAATAGGGATATTTCAAAGTCTGTTAAAAGTGACACACTTCCTTCTGCCAGTTGGTGGCACTATGGCCATGACCCACAATAACCACATCAATGTGATCAGCCCGCAAGGACAACATTTAGCTCAATTTTTATTTAAACTCACACCATGCATGCAGAAGATATGAGACATTTCCTTATTCCATTTTTTTGACGTTATTTTATCGTTTCGCCATGGCAACACCGTTCGATATATCAAAAATCCATTTGCAATTTAGCAACGTCAATATCTTGGCATGATGTTGCCCACATTTGGTACCTGTAACATGAAATCCCTGGGAGGAGTATATCAAATTCCAGAGCATGCATTTTTCAATTCCTTTTGGGCAGAGCTTATGACTGTCAGCTTGAAAGTTGTCCAGCTTGATGAGATCTATATGTGTACAAAGTTTGGTGACTGTAGCTCAAAAGGGATGTGCTACAGAGCCCCCCAAACATGCCCATGTTCTAGGTGGTGGTGCAGAGCCCCCGTGCAACTTTGCTAAGCCCTAATGGCCAATGACTCTGATGTGTGTGCAAACTTTCAAGAGTTTTCACACATGTTATGTACTCCAAAAGTACCGAAAACCTTGAAAAGAAGAATAATAAAAAAATACAAATAATAATCCTTAGAAGAACTTTCAGTGCTTTGGCCCTAATAATAATAATAATCCTTAGAAGAATAATAGGGTCTCTGCACTTTCAGTGCTTGGGCCCTAATAACAAGAACCATTATTTTTGATAAGAAAAAAAATATTATGTATGTTGAATTTTCTTTTCGGTGTGCATGTACATGTTTGCATGTACATGTTTGTATGTTTTTGTGCCTTTATGTGTACATTACAGTGTTTGTGTATGTAAAAATAACACAGAAAATTGCAATAAAAAAAGAATAAAAAGAAAGACATTTTATGGATTAAACATTTTAATCCTTTTTTATGCTTTGTGTAAATCTGAGAGACTGTGGTACCTGTGTGTGTGTGGTGGGGGGGGGGGGGGTGGCTTGGGTAGGGTTTGGGTGGTTTACGATGACATTTTTCTGTCGGACTACAACAATTGGTGGGGGGGGGGGATGTACTTCTTTCAGAATTAATACTGAAAGAATGTGGTTTTGAGTGCTGTGTAATTATTCTGGTGACTGAAAATCTTAATTGTTTGCTTTGAGTTCTTTAGAAACTGCCCTGCTGACAAAGGAAGCATGCAAATTCGTAGGATGCCTAAAGTTCACCACAAGTTAAAGCACAACTGTACAGCTTTAATGTAAACCATTCAGCCAGGTCCTGATCACTCTTCTCAGTTTATCTCCATTTCAAAACTTCCTTCAAATTCCAACCCCTTTCACTGCTTTCCCTTTCCCAGTATAATGTACTCAACACAGCTGGGGATCTCCTAGATCAAGTTTCACACCAAATCAACAAAGGCCCAGAGCTACCACTTCTAGCCTACAAATAACCAGTCACAAATCAGTCAAAGAGGTTATAAGTAATTCAGTTGGCTCCCTTATACTCGAGCAAATCTATCTATCTATAGGTTACTTTTTTGCATCCCGAAATGCAAACAAATTACTTATTTAATTTGTATTGTCAAATACCATGTTTAAAAGTTTAATAGTTGAAGGTTCTAATTAGGTCTGAACGATTAATCAAAATAAAATTTTATTCGCAATGTGACGTAGTGCGATTGTCAAACCACAAAAGGTTGCGATTTAATTAAATTAATAAACAGTCTGCATGCGCTGCTCACTACACTTACTGTATGTGTGCAGCGCTGTTCTCTGTAGTGTATAGAGCTGTTCGGCCATTATTTGTTGCAATTTGTAGGCGAACCCAGAAGGCTAATTTGCCTTGGGTTCCTTTGGGAATTTCCTATGGGGGTTTTATTGCAGTTTTGAATTTATGTGTAAAATAAGGTTTTTGGTAAACATTACTTTAAGATACTTTGACGTTTTGTTGTACAATATAAATTACACACAGTCTTACCTCAAAAGTGAATTTTGAAGCTGCCGTGTTTTAAAAAAGTATAGGCCTATTGCTTCAATATGGCTTGAAAATCACATTTGAGGTAAGACTGTGAGTAATTCCTGTTGTAGAACAAAACATCCATGTGTCTTCAATTAATGTTTACCACAGACCTTATTTTACTCATAAATCCAAAACTGCCATTATGAAAACCCATTGGAAAATCCAGAGAGAACCCATGGCGAATTCTCCAGTTTTGGACTACAACCTGAACAGCTCTATTACATACTCTATTACTCAAAGCATGCGTGAGGCTAATTAGCTGAGCGTGTTGTATTTACAGCACTGCATATTTGCGTAATTCCAAATATATTTGGCTGCTAAAAGTTACTATCAAAATCTGAAGTAACCTCATAACAACAGATTTTTCTGGACAGAAATATGGAAGATAGCATTTCATTGCATTACAATGCAATTTTTAACTCAACTTCAAACAGAAATGTCCTCCTTTAGTGTTACGCCAAAATAAAAGCTTCCACCAAAATAAAGGCTTAAGAGTTTAACCGGACCACATAGCAATGTGCCTGCAAGTTATGAAATTAATTCATATATATGGTACTGATTTATAACAACAATAATAATTATAATTATAATAAGAAGAATTATTATGTTGTTGTTGTTGTTAATACCATTAAAAATTCTTAATGTAATAATAAAATAAGGCAGATGCTATTTGCACCCTGGTGCAAATAATGGTATATGCTATTTACACCCCAGTGCAAATAGTGTCAGATACTATTTGCACCAATTTTTAAATACTAACATACAGTATGGGCATCACTGTAGTGTGTTTATTGTATTATTTAGAGTACCACAGACACACTATATTAACCCCTACCCCTAAACTTAACCTTAACCTTTCCTTGAAAAAAATAATCTTGGTTTTACTACAGTAACCATTGTTTCAACATGGTATTTTTTGTAAATTTACAGTAACCACAAAATTAACCATGGTTACTATATTAACAACATATTACTGTAGTAAGACCATGGTTAATTGCATTAAAACTAAGGTTTCTGCCAGAAAAACATGGTTACTACAATATTACTATTACAGGCTAATACAGTGATGCAATCTACACACAAGCATTGACGAGCCGTGGGAACGAGTGCGATCGACAGACCCCGCCACCAGATCAAACCCTTCTCTGCATTCCCTGACATTCACTATGACCAAATCACTGCGATGAAATCAACATTTATATTAATTTTTACCTATTTTTTTTAAGTAGTATATAAGGAAATATTAAGAATGGAAACAGGAAATCGGATGAGAAAAAGTGTGGGACAAATTGCTGATTCGAACCACGGTCGCTTGGACGACTCTACATATTCACACATCATCTTTAAATCCCACGCCACTGCAGTCATGTACAGGTGCATCTCAATAAATTAGAATGTCGTGGAAAAGTTCATTTATTTCAGTAATTCAACTCAAACTGTGAAACTCGTGTATTAAATAAATTCAATGCACACAGACTGAAGTAGTTTAAGTCTTTGGTTCTTTTAATTGTGATGATTTTGGCTCACATTTAACAAAAACCCACCAATTCACTATCTCAAAAAATTAGAATATGGTGACATGCCATCAGCTAATCAACTCAAAACACCTGCAAAGGTTTCCTGAGCCTTCAAAATGGTCTTTCAGTTTGGTTCACTAGGCTACACAATCATGGGGAAGATTGCTGATCTGACAGTTGTCCAGAAGACAATCATTGACACCCTTCACAAGGAGGGTAAGCCACAAACATTCATTGCCAAAGAAGCTGGCTGTTCACAGAGTGCTGTATCCAAGCATGTTAACAGAAGGTTGAGTGGAAGGAAAAAGTGTGGAAGAAAAAGATGCACAACCAACTGAGAGAACCGCAGCCTTATGAGGATTGTCAAGCAAAATCGATTCAAGAATTTGGGTGAACCTCACAAGGAATGGACTGAGGCTGGGGTCAAGGCATCAAGAGCCACCACAAACAGACGTGTCAAGGAATTTGGCTACAGTTGTCGTATTCCTCTTGTTAAGCCACTCCTGAACCACAGACAACATCAGAGGCGTCTTACCTGGGCTAAGGAGAAGAAGAACTGGACTGTTGCCCAGTGGTCCAAAGTCCTCTTTTCAGATGAGAGCAAGTTTTGTATTTCATTTGGAAACCAAGGTCCTAGAGTCTGGAGGAAGGGTGGAGAAGCTCATAGCCCAAGTTGCTTGAAGTCCAGTGTTAAGTTTCCACAGTCTGTGATGATTTGGGGTGCAATGTCATCTGCTGGTGTTGGTCCATTGTATTTTTTGAAAACTAAAGTCACTGCACCCGTTTACCAAGTAATTTTGGAGCACTTCATGCTTCCTTCTGCTGACCAGCTTTTTAAAGATGCTGATTTCATTTTCCAGCAGGATTTGGCACCTGCCCACACTGCCAAAAGCACCAAAAGTTGGTTAAATGACCATGGTGTTGGTGTGCTTGACTGGCCAGCAAACTCACCAGACCTGAACCCCATAGAGAATCTATGGGGTATTGTCAAGAGGAAAATGAGAAACAAGAGACCAAAAAATGCAGATGAGCTGAAGGCCACTGTCAAAGAAACCTGGGCTTCCATACCACCTCAGCAGTGCCACAAACTGATCACCTCCATGCCACGCCGAATTGAGGCAGTAATTAAAGCAAAAGGAGCCCCTACCAAGTATTGAGTACATATACAGTAAATGAACATACTTTCCAGAAGGCCAACAATTCACTAAAAATGTTTTTTTTATTGGTCTTATGATGTATTCTAATTTTCTGAGATAGTGAATTGGTGGGTTTTTGTTAAATGTGAGCCAAAATCATCACAATTAAAAGAACCAAAGACTTAAACTACTTCAGTCTGTGTGCATTGAATTTATTTAATACACAAGTTTCACAATTTGAATTGAATTACTGAAATAAATGAACTTTTCCATGACATTCTAATTTATTGAGATGCACCTGTATTTCTCTGGTTCCACCAGACTATTTGGATGCAAATAGCTGCACTGTGTGTCAGATGTTATTTACACCAGTGTGTAAAACGTTATGATAAATAGACCCCATCGCAAAGTTGACAAATACAGGTACAGTAAACAGATCAAATGTGAAGGTATTGTGAATCTGTTTTTTTTTTTTTTATTATTATTTTTATTTATTTTTTTTATGTTTCAACATATTTTTTATTCATTTAGTCTGGATCTTTTTCAGAGGACTCAAGTGTGAACACCCTCTCTTGAACAGTATACAGTATATTGGCAGTATAGCATGTTTGCCCATAACTTAATTTTGGTCAAAGGGAAACACTTACTAGGTTTTTGTTCTCTCAATATTTTCAATATTTAATATTTTTCAAAATGAGCGCAATTCGATTTATTGTTCAAATCGTTCAGCCCTAGTTCTAATCAATAGTTCTAGGATAGCTACTGGTTTTTGCCTATTTGTGTGGTGTAAATGCTATTATTTTCTCACTCCAACAGTTGTCAATCAGTGCCCATAGGCACAGCAAACATGACCAGACATGTAGTCTGGGTGGATAATGGTTTCATTCACCTCATCTGTCTCTGTCTACCATGTCACATTACACTGTGGCTTTGACAATACGGCCAAACCAGAGGAAACCTAAATGTCCAACCTGGTCTCATGACAAGTCACAATAATTAGAATGAGATGGCGAAATCGTAAGAAATTGAGTTGAGTTGTACAAAAATGTACAACTTTTACTCCCATAGAGAAAAACAAACAAACCAACTAACAATGTTATTAAAATTTTCCCAAAGTTTAACCCCAAACAAACCTATGCCTAACCATAAACTCCAACCCCTAAACCTCCCCTTAATTTAATAGGAAATTCAATGTTTTGTCCCACAGAACATTGGGGGTTTGAGCGAACGTTGATTGGTTGGTCTCTATGGGAATAAAATTTGTACATTTTCGCACAAGCTAAGTCGTATGATATGTTATGATTTTTTCATGGTGTACAAATTATTACGAGTTGTCATGAGGCTATGTTGAAACTCACTAATTTGCTCCTTTCATTCTTTGAAACAGGCTAGTTACATGTTAAAAATGTGTAAGTAGTGGTAGATTAGTTAATCTTGTCAAAATGTTCAGGGCTTTTCATGCTCCATGGTTTTTCATTTTCAAGTTTCATGTGTGTTTGTTTGTATGCCCATATGTAAATTGTCCTTATGTAATGTCATTTCTCACATCAGGTACCCAACCTAATTTAATCTAGCCCACATAAATAACAGGAGAGCACACACATACACAGACACGTACACAGAGAGGTCTGAAAACAGAGCTGTGTGAGGAATGCTGAGGGCAATTCAGGGGTGGGCAGGGGAGAGGTTGATTAGTCTGGGCAGCTGAGATTTGTCACCCAGCTGTAATGACAGATTACTCGGCAGGTGTGCAACTCATCCCTCATACTAGAGCCAACAGTACTGCTGTACACTACACAACTCTATAGCTCTCAGACACAGCTCCATACCCACCCATTCTGCATGGAATGTACAGTATGTATATATATATATATATATATATATTGATGTATATATAGAATGAGTGCTGATCATGGATCAGGACACTCTTTATTCAGATCTAAAGAGTCAGTGTTACCCTACTTAAATTTTGCCACATAACTTAACCAAGAGTTCATCTTATCAGCCAAAATATAGAGCTTCCAAACTAAGAAGAATTCACTAACAAAAAAGACTGAAACACAACAAAGTAGGGCCTGTTATTTGAAATTCGGTCAAACCCTTTGATTGTTCAAGAGCATCACAAATAATATGTCAGCAGGTAAAAGTTCAGGCTTTTTCTCATTTAACTGTGGGCCTACACAATATGTCAGTGTGTGAGTGAGACAGAGTGACAGTAATAGAGTAAAGTCTGTCTGTGTGTGTGTGTGTGTGTGTGTGTGTGTGTGTGGACATATACCCATTACAACTCCTTCAGTTTGTCACACTTTCGTTTGATGGCTCTTTACAGCACGGCAGGCTTGCGCCACAGGGGGAACTCAGCCTTTGATAGTCTTTATGTGGAACACATGTGGGAGAGAACCTGAAGCAGCCCTGCTGAGAAGACCCTGCTTCCCAAGTCACTCTCTTTTGCATCGCTTCCCATCAGTCTTACACAGGCCCCCATTCTCACTCACCCATCTCTTTTATAATGGAGGGAAAAATACACAATACAAAGAAACTACAACAGAAAAAGAAAAACATTTATCCACATAGTCTCCTGACAACTCATAATAATTTGATTTGACTTAAAAAAGGTACAACTTTTAATCCTATAAAGACCAACCAATCAATAAACACAATTTCAAATTGAAACAGGTATGAAATTTTATCTTGTCTCCTGTCCAACACTTTATTTTAAGAAAGGGAACATCAGTGAACAAATCTGGTTACTCATTCAATATATTTTCCATTTATTTAAGCAATACAAATGACTGAAGTATGTCAATAACATGTGACACACATAGTACACAAAAGTTACTTTCCTAACAAATTCACGGTTAGCATCTGAGTGGACTTTATGGTTAGGTTTAAGTTTGGAGTTAAACTTGAATGCTCATTCAAAACCTTGATGTTTCTCTTTCTTCTGTGGTACACAACAGTGATTTTCCTATTAAAATCGGGTTTAGGGTTTGGGTGAGGGGTTAGAGTTTGGAAAAATATTAAAAACTACTAATAACAATATTAATAATAATAAGTTTGTTGGTTTGTTTCTTTTTCTTTATGGGAGTAAAAGTCGAAAAAGTTTGGACAAGCCAAATCATGATATTTTTTTTTCAATTTCACCATCTTGTACTATTATTACGACTTGAGAATAGGTTGACAGGTTCCTATATTTATATGATATTTTGTTTAAAAAAAAAAAAAAAAAAAAAAAAATATATATATATATATATATATATATATATATATATATATATATATATATATATATATATTGTGGATCATAGTGCAGGGTTCCCATGGTCATGGAAAACCTGAAATTATCAGAGAATTATCAGAAATATCAGAGATTTCAGACCTGGAAAAGAAATAAAAATAAAAAATACTGAAAAGTCACGGAAATTTTTACAGTGAATATACGTTTTTCTAGTTATGATCAGCTCTAAAATATTTATTCGGCTTAAATTATTCCCTGTCAGTACAATGTTTTTTTTAATTATTATTCCCCATCCAGTAATCACAAAAAAATGAAAAAGTCATAGAAATGTCATTCAACGGTGATGGAAATGAACTGGTCAAAAGGTGTGGGAACCCTAACAGTGACAGCACTTTAAGGGTGAGGCAAGCGGTATTCTGAGCTGCGAGATGCTAATTATCTCAGCAAGAGATCTTTATTCCCTCAGCAGGGCATTCCAGCAGGACTCAGCCTCACTGCAGTGGGAGGATTATGTGGATGAGTGGGAGGGAATGTCTCCACAATAGGATTAGATTGATATGTATCTTCATTATTCCCCTAATGGAGCTAAGAGAGTGTCTGCTGATGTGAGGCCGGCCCACATATTCAGCCTCCATCTGTGATTGTTTACTTAGAGTAAGATGGCTTCCAATGGAGAAGCTACAGTAGTTGTCTCTTTTACAGTTCAGACTGATGAATATACACTTTAATATACTCTTTCAACAAACTATAGCAATAACTACCAAGATGATATATTGATATATGTCAATAACTGCAAAATGATCCCTACACAAAAATCACAGGCCATAAAAACACATTTCTGTATAATTATCCTTGAATCCTTTCTCCTCTAGTGCCCCCTGTTGGAGAGACTGGTCATGGCAGGAGGCCCTGTATTTATCCAATAACAAGGCTCTGCTTGAGGGCCCAGATTGAGTTGCATCTAATGCTATAGCAAGGACCTGCTGCTGAGAGACATTGCTATTTGAAACGGCTAGGGTTTCAAGGTACCTAACAAAGCAGAAAGGAAATTATACAGAGGGAGAGTTGGGAAATAAAAAGGAGGGAAAAAGTAGGGAGGGTAAAAAAAGAAGATGAAAGCCACTTGGGCAGGAGGGGATGGACAGGGAGGTAAAATGATTGTGCATGAAATGGACTGTAAGAGATGGAGGGAGGGAGAGACAGAGAAACTGAATAGGAGAAGGAAGGAAAATGAAATGGACTATGAAAAAATGCATGCAAAGGATGGAAGATGGAAACAAAGAAAATTGAGCAGTATTCCTTGCAAGTGTGTGTGACTGCATGTGTGTATTTGTATAGATTTGTGTCAGTGTAGGTGGGTGTATGTGGGGGAAAATATGGGTGTAATAGAATGTTATATAGAGTAAATAATAATAATAATAAATCATTAATATGCATGCAAAACAAAAGAGATTCCTAAAAATCTGTAATCACGTTCTGCTTTAAAAATCGGACTTTCTTTCTCCTTTTCACCCATAATGTACCTCTACTCAAACACCCACCCACCCATACACATACACTTTTGCAGGGGCCTCTTTTGGTGTTTGGTTTCACGTTGCTCTCCATTTTCTGGAAAGAATGACCACATCGGTTGCCTAGGGGATCAAACCAGGAAGGACAGTCGCCCGGGTTGAGCCAGAAATAGCCTTGGCTCTGACAGAGAAAAAAAAAAACACACACGGGCAAATCAATATGCTGATGGCCTCTCAAAGATAATCTACTCTTAAGTTTTACTTACCTTCATAACATGGTAAACACACCAGCATCTCCTTATACATGTGTTCGATCACATCACCTAGTATGTTAGTATGTGTTTATTCCCCTATGGCAGTATATCTACTCTGTGTTTTGGAAAACATGTCAGTCTACACTAGGAGATATTTTGTAATGAATACAGGAAGTATTAGTGTAATTTGAGGTCAGAGGTCAGTAGTTATATTGGTGTCTGGTTTGGATGAGGTGAACCCTTAATTTGATGTGAAGCATGTGGGGTCCCTAACTCTTCTCATTCGCACTGTGAAGTGTTGTAGTAATATAATCTTTGTACAGCAAACTGTACACTCACATTTATTTTTACATACTTTACATGCTTCTTTTTTATAGTTCATGTTTGGGAACTCTTTTGTCTGATAAATCTCAAATGTTCAAGACCCCAGTTTCAATAAACCATGGCAACATTTTTTGCAAAAAGAAAATACATGCCTTATTACATGTTTTGCTGCAGTTTCCCAATGAAATGTCTAGCGAGGGGACGCCAAAAGCGAGTGAAATGGTGTCATAATCAGATGAGGTTTAAGGTGAATATTAGATTAGATAGTTTTTAATGAGTAAAATGTACCTCCCTAATGTAAAACTTTAACCTAAACTTAAACAATAGTGATCTAAAATAAAATGAGAGGTAGAAACAAAACAGACATCTTTACCCTAAACCAACACCTAAACCTAACCGATAGTATCCAAAAATAAAACGTGAATTGAAAAGCACATTTTCTTAAGCAACGATGTCATCTTGTGTCACTTCTATGACAATCTGGTGTCACTTGTCAACTTGCTTGCATGACTGAGCTCACTTACAAGTCCAACACCATCAGGTAAGCTACTGTGGAATCTAATCACATTGGAATAAGTGTGTAAATGTAGGTGGGTCTGTAATACAAGCATTAAAAGGTATTGTTTTTCAAATGATGCAAGATAGTAAAAGAGTTTCTATATCATAACATATCAGTGTGTGAGTAATAGTGCGAAAAATAAGTATTATAGTCATTATCAGCCATTGTAGTAGTGATTTGTATGAAAGTGAATAAAACGCACCGTTGTTGTATGTGCCTCTAGTGTTTCACCAGGAAACGAACCATAGAAAAAGGCACATCAAAGACAGTTTGCTAAATTTAATTATAGAAAAGTTCTTTCTATGAGACTTGGTTAGATTTATTTAAACAATTTAACCTAGATTACCATATCCTGTTAAAGCTGTTTCTTTCATACTTTGTTTGCTTTTGCAGTCTTGGGAATAATTTAGTGTAATGATGCTTATTTCCCAAGGGACATTATCCTATTTACACAATACTTTTTTCAAACCTTTGTCCCTCTATTTTTATGTACTTCCTAGCTATTTCATTGATCCCATTTCATTGCTAATACACATTTGGACATGGATAGGTTTTAAGAATGAGGTTTTAGATATTCACCAGATAGACAGACAGACAGACAGATAGATAGATGGGTTGGTTAATGTGAATCTCTTTGCTCTTTCTGCATGGTGCCAACTCCATTAACGCTGTGCCATGCTCTTCTCATCTTACCGCATTACCCTGGCATGTCAGCATTTTCTTCTCCCCAGTACTCCCCCTCCATACTCTTTTAGTTGTCCTTCAGAAGGGCAACAGTATGGTAGTCCGTATATCCCCACGTCAATGATCATAAGCTCCAGAGGGCAATCCTTATGAATGCTCTAAATACTTACTTCCTCAAACCTGGCGAGGGTAGAATCCCAAAAAAGCCTTTGCTAAGCCTCTCACTCCCTTGCGGACGATAGCCATGCCGAATATCTGTCTGTCAACACGGCTAATAACACACATCCTCCAAGCAGAGGTTGTGATAAAGGTTCTTTGATTGTACAGCTGCATATACAATTGCCAACAACGGGTAGTCTCTGCACACTTTAGATACTGTCGACAAACTCAACAGTTTCCAAGAACTCCAGAAAACCTTTCTTTCCATTTTCGCAACATTGCGTCAAATGTGTGCTTCCCGAGAATATGGAGAAGATAAATGAGAATCAAAGCCGTTTTGTTGTGTGCAACTTCGTGTCCTGTTGACAATACTTTGTACTTTGAAGACTTCAGTCTCACCCCAACAGGACCCTTAAGGTCACAGGCTTTGCAAGTCTTTTCTGCTGAGTCAACATGAGTCACATAGGCAAAAAAAAAAAAAAAACCTACTCCTTCTTGTAGTAGATAATGAGACATAGAGATAAATCAAGCTACACCACCTCAAGAAACAAGATGAAAAAGAAATCCAGTGACCACAGAACCTTTTCTTAAAAGTCAATTCCTTTGGGCCTCTGATAAAAAGGAGGGGGAAAAGACACTAGTTATTCTGCAGTCATCACAATTTATAAGATGATTCATTTGCTGACTAACAGAAAGAGAAAATACTGAGCGTTGCAAATCCAGAAGCACAGAGGGCATTCCAGCCTATTGTTCTCTTTGCGCCACCAGAATCCCTTGTGCTTCTTCTGTGCTCTCATTTAGCTCTGCCTGAAAAATCTGATGGTCCTTATTTGCAAAAATTTAAAAAAAAAAATAAATAAATAAATAAATACACACACAATAGGTGCAACAGTCAGGTTCTGGAAGTAAAAATCCTATTGATTTTCTCCATAAACAAACTGATTCTGTTGAAGCCTTCAGTCTGCGTTATTTGAAACTTTACTTTTAAAGGGGTCATGACATGACTTTTTATGTCAGTTTATAGTCATTGGTGTATTGTTGTGGAGGTGGTCAGATGGAAATATCTACCACAGTGTGACATCACAATGTGCAGGAAGTAGAGAACGAGTCATTTTAGCAGCTTTTTTGGAGTCGTTTGAGTTGTATTTGGCAGGCAAATACTCTTTTTGCAGTGAGGAGGAAGTTTTGAGTTCTGAAACTTACAGTATGTTTTTATAGTACAATTAACTTTTATATGTTAAATGATCAAGGAAATTTTGATTCCTCATGTAATGACCCCTTTTAAAAAAATCCTGGTGAAGTACTGCACTACTTGTGAATCCTGAAGAGAAAGATCCACCTATCTAAGAATCGCAGCAAACAACCTGTAGCAAACTAACTGTGCAACAACCGCCCACTCCCATGAGGCCACGTGAATGATGCAATCAAGTCAGTCTCCCTACACTCTCAAACATAAAATTTACAATTCTTATAATCAGGCCCAGACAGATTTTGGAGACCTTTTCTCATTTTCTGCACTGATTTTTAGGGAAAATCTGTGGAATTCTGTGGAAGGGATTTAAACATAGCAAATACATTAAATGGAAATAAAATGACAGTACTAGACTCTTATTGGTAGCTAAAGGTATCAAGAAATTAGCCAAAATATTTAATAAACAAACATGGACAGCACTGAATGACAGTTTTCTGTGGAGATCTGCGTGTACAGTCTGAGCCTGCTTATATAAACAACTTAAAATCAATAGTTTTATATAACTCCATTATTTTTATACAGTTACGTCATTCACAATGCTTCATGCAACTGTAGTTAATTCCCTCATTAAAGACATTAAGTACAAAAAAATTAAGTTTTGTTTTTTGCTTTAAATCAAAGCTTGTGATCTTATGGTTCATTTCGGAGCTGGTTGGTTCATGGCTTAGAACATTTCTAGGAAGATTTAATGAAATCCTTATAAAAAAATAAATTAATGGGAAAAATACTTCCGAAAAATGTCTCATAATCTATACCAAGCCAGAACTAGCCTATACTGTTTTATTGTTGCACAATAACTCAATGCTAAGTTTGCCCTGGGTGTTTTTTGCCAGAAAGAGCAGGTGTTGTGTTGGTCCGGATCTGTCCAGTTAGAGGAGGATCACAGAATCATTCCATCCCAGGCACGCAGGACAGCTGCAGGGGAGCTTGGGCCCACTGTTGCCCCCACAGTTGTCACTGTGCCCTGAGTAAGAGGAAAGGAGCATCTCTGTCTTCTTAAACAACCACAAAGGCTATCATGTTCATACATTGTTTAACATTAGTCTGTTTACCATGGATGCCATTAGAGAGCTTAGTTTGTCTCTGTATCACAATCAAAACCATACATTTTAGGTATAATGTATATATTATATATTTAGTCTATATTTAAATTTCAAATATTTAGTTCTACATGCACAAATGTTTTAGGTTACTTTCATAGGAAAGAGAGCTTGAAGCCCCCTGCTGATTTTACAGGGTGGAATCAGAATTCTCAAACCCCACGTCCCCTCAGGGCCATCAGGTCTACCACCATTAACCAGGTAATCCCCATTTGCCTCAGTGCAAGAGTCCAGCAGACTTTTCCCAAACCTTTCAACAACAAATCCACCTCTGCACTTCCATCCACCAAGCTTACCATCTGCCACACAATTAGCCCATGTTGAGTAAACCTAAGTTAACCCAGTCTAAAGCTGATGAGCTAATTGAGTTTAATTACAGTACCACTTTTATGGGAAGAAAGCCTGGAGGGAAGGCATTTGTTATAATTAAGAGGGTGAGCTGCACACTGCTGTTCTAGGAGATGGCGTGTCATGAATTCCACTGCTTTGAAGAGAGCCTGCACTGCTTTTGGAGAGTTGTTGTTTTATTCATTTGATGTCATGTTAGGACATTACTGTCATTTATTGAGAAAATAACTTTCAGAACTAATACTTCACCTCACAACACATTTCATTTATAGTATTTCCATATTGAGACAACTGCAGCCATGGAGACATTCTGAAAACTGAATTATTTGCATCTCATTTTGCAGCATTGAATTGAAAGCAATATAGCCTTCTAATTTTACTCATAAGAGGCATTTTTTTAATCAAATTTACTTCAGGAAAAGCCCATGCTGCAGCTGGATGGTGTTGAACCAGCATATCTGCATTTTATATTCAAATCTAATCTAAAACACATTATCAAATTTAATTTAAAGGGATAGTTCACACAAAAATGTAAATTCTGTCATAATTTACTCCCCCCTTATGTTGTTCCAAACCCGTATGATTTTCTTTCCTTCCGTGGAACATAACAGGAGATGTTAGGTAAAATATTGGCCTCAGTCACCATTCACTTTCATTGCATTTTTTTGATTTACAATGAAAATTTACAAATAAAGTTGATGGTGACAGAGGCTAACATTCTGTTCCACAGAAGAAAAAAAAAGCCATATGGGTTTGGAAAAACATCTTATGACAGAATTTTCATTTTGTGGTGAACTGCCCTTATGATGTTATATATTTAACATCTCACCCTTGCTGTTGTCTACTTTTGATTGCTACTGATTAGTGTTGGGTTCGAGTCCACCTTAGTCGAGTCTGTGTCAAGTCCGAGTCTTTAAACGATCGAGTCCGAGTCGAGTCCGAGTCCAAAAGGGGCAGAGTCGGACTCAAGACCGAGTCCATAACAGGCCGAGTCGAGTCCAAATGAATCTGTTCAAGAATCTGAATTAAAATTGTAACCGTAAACTCAACATCAATATTTTAAGCTTATTTTAACCTTCACAACTAAGAAAAACAATTTGTCAATATAAATGCAAAAAACAAATGATTAGCATCCTGCTGAACAAATTTCAAAGTGGTTTCAGAATGAAAGCATATGCTTTAGGTGAATGAAGGCAAAACTGTCCTTCAACACACTTCTTATTGTGTTCTGTTGACATTTCAATTATTTGTTGATTTTTCCCCTCCACTCAGTCATACACCAAAGAAAGTGAAAGCTTTTTTATAAAGAGTTTTTATTATTAATTTGAATTTTAATTTAGTTTTTATTTCTACTTCATTTTCAATTTGTCCATTCAATTTAGTTTAGTTTTATCTAAAATTATGGGTGAAATACATTTCAAGTAATTAATTAAATACATTTAATGTGTTTAATACACTTAATAAATAGTAATATTAAAACAT
The DNA here is from genome assembly GCF_019703515.2 of Myxocyprinus asiaticus. NCBI lineage: Eukaryota > Metazoa > Chordata > Actinopteri > Cypriniformes > Catostomidae > Myxocyprinus > Myxocyprinus asiaticus. The sequence goes on from NC_059368.1 coordinate 26,487,686, forward strand.
TTAATAATGCCCATAAAATTAAATACAACAGCATAAAATAAAAACAGAAAAGATCAGATACCATTAAAATAACATTTTATACTACAGTACTACACTTCACACTTTTCAGTCCTCCTGCTGTTTTCAGATGTAGCCCACTTCCCTAAAGTCAAGATCAAACTCACCTTGGGCTGACATTTTGTTCTTTTCACATTATATTTAGTATGGATAATAGGTGAATAGAGACTTCTCCCCTCATTTGTGTTCTTCAATGTATTTTCTGACTTTTTTGCCATTGAAACGCAAGTGCCAGCTTTACAGGTAACACACAGATGCTGTGCTAGAAATATGTGACAGACTGAGTTGTACAATTTCCATCATGGTTTATTTCAAATGTCATATAGTTTAAATGTCCCTGATACGTAGCTGTGACAAGGAGGAAGGCGGGGCTGGGTTGTGAGTGTGCACAGCCGGCCCGCAATCGGGCAAATCAGCCAAGGAGAAGGATAAAGCCAAGCCGGATGCGGCAGTTCAGGAGAGAGAGCCACACGCAGCTGCCATGTGTGTTTATGTTTGTGTCTTTTAGTGAAAGAACACACACAGTTGACGGTAACCATCAGCTAACATAAACACTCATTATATCACATCACAGTCTCTCAGATGTGCCTTCTGGTAACTCTCTCTCCCGAACTGCCGCATCTGCCTTGGCTTTATCCCTCTCCTCGGCTGATTAGCCCAATTGGGGGCCGGCTGTGCACACTCACGGCCCGGCCCACCCTCCTCCTCATCACAGTAGCGTATTTGATTTTGTCTCGATATAGTCAGCATTTTCAGTTGGAAATGAATTTTGTGTAGTAAGCGTGAGTCTGATAAAACACGTGTTCCATTTAATCATTTGTAGAGTTGGGGAATGTACTTTTTAAAGTATACTTCATTTATTTATATTTCTGGATACGAGCGGCAGAGCACGTCTGGCAAATAAATGATCTCTTTCCCCGCACACACATACAGCATGGGTGCATGGGCGAGAGAGTTAAAAAGTACTTTGAAAAAGTGTCCGCTGCTGCTCTCAGCCAGAATAATCACACATAAGGACATATATGCTTGAAAATTGATGTGCAGTATCAAATACACAGAATGTATGATAGTACTAACTGTAGAGAGCACATCAATATGAAGATAAAGCCAAATCCTGGATATTTAGAGGCAATTTTGAAATCCCGGCCAGACGCTTTTTTCAGGTCTGAAAAAGAGGACATGTCTTGGGAAAAGAGGATGTATAGTCACCCTTTGTTACATAATTTTTTTGTTTGTTTGTTTGTTTGTTTTCATTGCATCACAAATGTCATGGACTCGGCTGGACTCTGAAAAAAAGTCCAAAAGGCTCGAATCTGAGTCAAGTCTGAGTAAAAATGCATCCGAGTCCGTGACAAGTCCAAGTCCATTAAAATTGGACTTGTGACTCGAGTCCGAGTCCAAACTCGAGTACTCCATCTCTACTATTGATCATGAGAATGTCATGCTGTACTTGTACGCACTGATGCATTTTGAACACACAGGTCTGAGTCTGTTTTATTTTTTTTTTACCTGTTTCCACTACAAGTGTTCTGGATCCATGGACATTTTCAGTTTAGTTATTCTAAGTAGTTAAGTTATGTGGCGTGATTATGATTCCTATTGGTGAAAGATGGTATTACATGCTTTGACTGATTTAGTCCTTTATTGATGATGTCATAAATGTGCACCTATTTCCAGCATGGCAGGGAAAGAGCATGGTGGTCATGGCTGCTGTTAATCCTTGAATACAGTTGGTTTTGAAGGCATTGTCAGTATGTTGTGATCAATTCAGAATAATGAAGTAATGAGGATTGGTTCATGTAAAGCTTATTATTATTTACATGTTATTTTCTAAAATTTGTTAACGGACTTTGCTGCATTTCTTAATGTGGGCTAAGCTATATGTTGTGTAATATAAGTATCTAAGAGCATTTTGTTAGCTATAAATGGACATATTATATATGTATTTACTATGTCATCCTTGTATTTTCTGCAGTTTTACCCATTCAATTGACACCAGTAAAGAGGTGACAAAACTACTTCCCTTGTCTGTTGTCTTTTGGAGGCATTAACTGACTGTAGACTCAAGTAAGGCATTTGAGGCAGAGGGCAGAACAGTAAAACAACACCTTCCAGTGGCCAACTCTCAGTTGTTCAGAAAGTTACAACCTCACAGCAGGGAGCTAGTCATCTTAGTCATGTTTCTTTCTACAATGTCCAAGTCAAGTTCCAAGTCAGGATCGCAGAGACGCAGATGCAATGCATCATGCTCATCCCGGTGCTCTAACAGCTCATCAATTGTTGTAGCTGCTGCTGCAATGGCTCGAGCAGAGGCTCAAGCAGCCAAAGCTGAAGTTGCATTTGCCAAAATAGAGAGTGAACTTAAAGTGCAGCAAGCGTAACTGGAGGCATCATTAGAAACACTTCGGCTTGAAAATAGAGCTGCGGCCAAATAAGCAAGGGCAGAGGCCTTAGAAATGGCTGTAGAGCAAGAGAGCGGGGAGAATATAATCAAAATAGAGCTGCCAGTAGAAGACACAAATAATTGTACAAAAGCATATCTAGAGGAAGATGCTGAATGTGCTGGCCAAGAAGAACTTTACAGACCAAACAGACAGATTTGTTAATCTAAGGGCTGTTGCCACACACAAGACTCAGGTATCCCCTGAAATTCAGTGCATCAGGAAAGTATTCACAGCGCTTCACTTTTTCCACATTTTGTTATGTTACAGCCTTATTCCAAAATGGATTCAATTCATTATTTTCCTCAAAATTCTACAAACAATACCCCATAATGACAATGTGAAAGAAGTTTGTTTGAAATCTTTGCAAATTTATTAAAAATAAAAAAAAATAAAAAAAATCACATGTACATAAGTATTCACAGCCTTTGCCATGACACTCAAAATTGAGCTCAGGTGCATCCTGTTTCCACTGATCATCCTTGAGATGTTTCTGCAACTTGATTGGAGCCCACGTGTGGTAAATTCAGTTGATTGGACATGATTTGGAAAGGCACACACCTGTCTATATAAGGTCCCACAGTTAACAGTGCATGTCAGAGCACAAACCAAGCCATGAAGTCCAAGGAATTGTCTGTAGACCTCTGAGACAGGATTGTATAGAGGCACAGATCTGGGGAAGGGTACAGAAAAATTTCTGCAGCATTGAAGGTCCCAATGAGCACAGTGGCCTCCATCATCCGTAAATGGAAGAAGTTTAGAACCACCAGGACTCTTCCTAGAGCTGGCCGCCTGGCTAAACTGAGCGATCGGGGGTGAAGGGCCTTAGTCAGGGAGGTGACCAAGAACCCAATGGTCACTCTGACAGAGCTCCAGCATTTCTCTGTGGAGAGAGGAGAACCTTCCAGAAGAACAACCATCTCTGCAGCACCCCACCAATCAGGTCTGTATGGTAGAGTGGCCAGACGGAAGCCACTCCTCAGTAAAAGGCACATGACAGCCCGCCTGGAGTTTGCCAAAAGGCACCTGAAGGACTCTCAGACCATGAGAAACAAAGATCGAACTCTTTGGCCTGAATGGCAAGCGTCATGTCTGGAGGAAACCAGGCACTGCTCATCACCTGGCCAATACCATCCCTACAGTGAAGCATGGCGGTGGCAGCATCATGCTGTGGGGATGTTTTTCAGCGGCAGGAACTGGGAGACTAGTCAGGATCGAGGGAAAGATGAATGCAGCAATGTACAGAGACTTCCTTGATGAAAACCTGCTCCAGAGCGCTCTTGACCTGAGACTGGGGCGAAGGTTCATCTTCCAACAGGACAACGATCCTAAGCACACAGCCAAGATAACAAAGGAGTGGCTCTGGGACAACTCTGTGAATGTCCTTGAGTGGTCCAGCCAGAGCCCAGACTTGAACCCGATTGAACATCTCTGGAGAGATCTGAAAATGGCTGTGCACCGACACTCCCCATCCAACCTGATGGAGCTTGAGAGGTCATGCAAAGAAATATGGGAGAAACTGCCCAAAAATAGGTGTGCCAAGCTTGTAGCATCATACTCAAAAAGACTTGAGGCTGTAATTGGTGCCAAATGTGCTTCAACAAAGTATTGAGCAAAGACTGTGAATACTTATGTACTTGTGCTTTGTTTCGTTTTTTATTTTTAATAGATTTGCAGAGATTTCAAAAACTTCTTTCACATTGTCATTATGGGGTATTGTTTGTAGAATTTTGAGGAAAATAATGAATTTAATCAATTTTGGAATAAGGCTGTAACATAACAAAATGTGGAAAAAGTGAAGTGCTGTGAATACTTTCCGGATGCACTGTACATCAGCTGCCAGTTGATTAAAAAACCAAGTACATGTTGATCCAGCAAAACAGTGCCTTCTCCACAAATGCCTTTCCAGATGTAGGGGATTCAGAATAAAATCTACTGAAGGAAAGCATTTTTAAAGCAGCATGGCATATACTACAAATGTTGCAGTTCCACCGCACATGTGGCAAAGAATTGCGACCAAGGTATCAAGTGTTTAGAATGTGATGGTAATAATCACATCTCAGCACTTCATCCAGGGCCAGTGCCATGGTCCTCAGAGTCAAAATCTTCTACTCCAGAGAATGATGGAGAAAAAGATGGCATACCTGTCGAGGCTGGTGTTTCCTCAGCTTACACAGAGGTACTGTATGTGGTAATGACTGACTTTCACACTCATCCTCAAAAGTCTGCCTAGTGAAAGTATATCCTGCTGGCTGCCCAGATGAAGCAGCGAGGATGTACGCAGTTTTAGACGATCAGAGCAATAGATCGCTTGCAAGGTCTGAGTTTTTCAACCTTTTCAGCATTGAGTGCACCATACACTCTCAAAACATGTGCCGGTACGTTTGAAACAGAAGGCAGACAAGCACGTGGGTTTCTAGTGAAGTCCTTTGATGGGAGCATAGTTCTTCCATTGTCAGTGTTATTAGAGTGAAACGAGATTCCAGACAATCATGCAGAGATTCCCACTCCAGAAGTGGCACTTCCCCATACTCACCTGAAACACCTAGCAAAGAGCATACCAGAACTTGATCCACAAGCCCCCATTCTTTTCTGTTAGGCAGCAATATGATCAGAGTCCATAAAGCCCATACACAAGTGAATTGTCCACCCAATGCACCTTATGCACAGAGATTAGATTTGGGCTGGGTAATTATTGCAGACGTGTGCCTTGGGAAGATTCATAAACCTACCTCAGTTCAAACTTACCACACCAGCATTCTGGGCAATGGACGGCCTACTCTTTTCAACCCATGTCCTAATATCTACAGAGTGAAGAAAAAGTTCCAGGTTTTCTCTCTTCCCAAGCCTCACAAGGATCAACTCAAAATAGAGATTCAAAGGACTTCAGAGTGGGATGTGTTTCAGAGAACAAAAGATGATGAGAAGTTAGCTCTGTCCATTGAGAATGCACTTTTCTTACAGATCATGGAGAGAGAGCTCTACCAAGATGAGTGAAATACCTGGGTTACTCCACTCCCATTCAGACAGCCAAGGCCATATCTTCCAGTCAATCGTTCTCAGGCGTTGGAAAGCCTTAATTCACTACAGCGGTCCTTCAGGAGAAAACGATTTCATAGCCTTCATGGAGAAACTTTTTCAAAGTGACCATGCAGAATTAGCTCCTCCAATAGATCTGAATGAACAGGCCTGGTACCTACCTTGCTTTGGAGTGTATCACCCTAAGAAGCCTTCACAAATCAGAGTAGTCTTCGACTCAAGTGCTAAAATACAAAGGCTTCTCGCTAAATAAAATACTCTTAACTGGACCCGACCTCAGTAACAGTCTCCTTGGGGTTCACATGTGCTTCAGGAAAGAGCCTATCGCTTTCACTGTAGACATACAACAAATGTTCCACTGCTTCAAAGTCCGTCCAGCAGACAGGAACTTTCTGAGGTTTCTCTGGTTCCGCAACAACAACCCAGACAATGAAGTGATGAAATACTGCATGAAGGTCCATGTTTTCGGGAATAGTCCCTCTCCTGTGGTAGCGATTTACTGCCTTCAGTGTGTAGCTCAAGAGGGTGAAGAGGAGTTTGGTCAAGATTCTCAGCAGTTCATTGAGCGAGATCTTTGCTTTCCCAAGAAGCAGCAATTGATTTACTAAAGAGGACACTGAACATGCTGGCTTGCTCTAACCTGAGGCTGCACAAACTGGCTTCAAACAGCAAAGATGTTATGGCTGCCTTTCCATCAGAGGATCATGCCAGCTCACTGAAGGATCTGGATCTAGGTGCCAACCCACTTCCAGTGCAGCAAATCCTTGTCTTGCTTGGGAATCTGGATTCATATTGCTTTACATTTCATGTCCATCGTGATAGAAAGCCCTTCACTAGACGTGGAGTACTATCAGTAGTTAACAGTTTGTACAATCCACTCAGGTTTGTGGCTCCTATGAAAGTCCAGGGCAAAGTTCTTCTTAGAGAGTTTACTCAAGATTCTTCTGACTGGGATGCTGTCTTGCAGATAAGCAGAAATTGTGGGAGGCATGGAGAGATTCTTTACAGGAATTGCAGCATCTGCTAATCTCAAGAAACTATGGGCTTATGTCACTGTCAGCTGCCAAGTTTAAATAGCTTTGTGTCTTCTGAGATGCTTCAGAGATAGCAATCGCAGCAGTTGCTTACCTCAAAACAGTAGACGCAGATGGGAACTGTCACACAGGGTTCATCACTGGCAAAGCAAGATTAGCTCCATGACCAGAACACACAATACCCCAACTAGAGCTCTGTGCAGCTGTTTTGGCTGTAAACATGGTGGAAACCATTAATGCAGAGATGGATGTTGAATTTGATGTGATTACCTTCTATACTGATAGTTGTGTAGTCCTTGGATACATCTACAATGAGAAACGTAGGTTTTATGACTATATAAGCAACTGTGTCCAGAGAATCCATAGAAGTACCATCCCAGAACAGTGGCATTATGTGAGCACAGAACATAATCCAGCTGACATTGCAACACAACCAGTACCTGCAGCCCAATTGCAGAATAGCAGCTGGTTCACTGGGCCAGCATTCCCGCACCGTGCCAAAACCTGATCAAGACTCTGAAATACGTCCACAAGTAAAAGTGTTGCATACCACTGTCTCCAAGCCCTTTGAACAATTTTCTGACTGGAGACATCTTACCAAAGTTCTTGGAAGACTGATCCATATTGCTCGTTGCTACAAAAGAGGCCAGGATAACACAGTTGAGGCATTCAAAGAATGGCATAGTTGCAGATTTCCTCTTGAGTGGTGACGTAAACTTTTCAGGGTGAAGAAGCTGACATACGTGCATTGCAGCAAGAGGCATATGCTGATGAGTTGCAGTGCCTCAGACACAATTAACAACTCCCAAAAATAGCCCACTTCAGACCTTAGATCCCTTCCTTGATTATAAAGGATTGTAGAGGGTCAGAGGTCATCTTGCAGAGGCGAACCTGGGACCTGAAGAAAAGAGACCTCTCATTTTGCCTGGATGGCACTATTTAACATTGCTCCTAGCACACCACCTTCATGAACAGAAGCAACATCAAGGATGGCACTTTACAGAGGGCGCTATCTGGTCTGCGGGCTAATGGATAGTAGGTGTCAAGAGGTGTGTGGCCAGTCTTATTCATGCATGTGTTGTGTGCCGCAGACTTAGGAGTCTGTGAAACTCAGAAGATGGCAGACCTGCATATCGATAGGCTCAGTAAGGATCCCTTTTCCACACATATGGGGCTAGATGTTTTTGGTCCTTGGACAGTGTCCACATGCAAGATGAGAGGTGGCCATGATGAAAGCAAGAAGTGGGCAGTGCTCTTCACATGCTTGGGCATTAGAGCCATTTACATAGAAGTCCTTAGATTCCTCCAGCTTTATAAATGCCTTGAGGAGGTTCCTGGCAATTCAAGGTCCAGTCAAACACATTCACTCCGAAAGAGAAACCAATTTCATTGGGGCTTGTAAGGACTTCCCTCCAACATTGTCGGATGAACAGTGGAGAAATTTCTCTTAAATCATGGCTGCTCCTGGATTTTAACGCACCTCATTCATCGCATAAGGGAGGTGTCTGGGAGAGGATGATTGGTGTGGCACGCAGGATCTTGGACTCCATGCTCTTACAAATGGGGCCCTCTAAACATACACATGTGGTACTCACCACCCTTATGGCCGAGGTCACCACTATTGTAAACAGTAGACCACTGATACCTGTGTCAACTGACCCTGCAGATCCTTTCATCCTCATACCTGCCACATTACTTACCCAATAGACTGACCCCAGTCCAGTCTCAGATGGCGACTTTGGACAGTCCGACTTGCATGAGCGACAATGGCACAGAGTGCAAAGTCTTGCAAACACCTTTTGGGACAGGTGGCGCAAACAATACTTATCAACTCTACAATCTCTAAGAAAATGGCAGTGCCACCAGCCCAACATTACACTTGGCAGTGTGGTTCTATTGAAGGATTCTCAATCTAAGAGAAATCAGTTGGCTTTGGGAATTGTCACAGAAGTATACCCCTGCCAGGATGTGCGAGTTTGAAAGGTGCAAGTCAAAATCATTGGGCAAGATAGGCTCAAGCTGTTTCAGAGACCACTTAATGAGTTGGTTCTTCTCCTTTCTGGGGAAACAAAACCAGTTTCAGTTTAGTTAATCTAAGTAGTTAAGTTATGTGGTGCAATTATGACTCCTACTGGCGAAAGATGGTATTATATGCTCTGATTGATTTAGTCCTTTATTGATGATGTTATAAATGTGCACCTAGTTCCAGCATGGCAGGGAAAGAGCATGGTGGTCATGGCTGCTGTTAATCCTTGACTACAACTGGTTATGAAGGCATTGCCAGTAGGTTGCGATCAATTCAGAATAAGTAAGTTATGAGGATTGATTCATGTAAAGTTGTTTATTATTATTTACATGTTATTTTCAACAAATTATTAATGGGCTCTGCAGATTGCTGCATTTCTTAATGTGGGCTAAGATACATGTTGTGCATTATGTTACTTATAAATTGATATATTCATTAACTTTGTGTATTTACTATGTCATCCTCGTATTTTCAGCAGTTTTACCCATTCAATTGACACCAGTAAAGAGGTGACAAAACTACTTCCCATGTCTCTTGTCTTTTGGAGGCGTTAACTGACTGTCGACTCAAGCAAGGCGTTTGAGGCAGAGGGCAGAACAACAAGTGTGTTATTGATGTCTTTTAGGTCAGTCCGGAATGATCTGAGCATGGCCTTGAAACACAAACCAGGTCCAGATTGCACATGCTGCATGGTCCTGTGGCTGATAAGATTCTGAGGTGGCAGCTGGGCAGAGGCTGAGCTGTTCACAAGGGTCCACCGGGCTCAATTTACAGTGACAGCTGGCCTGCTGATGGTGGGGGAAAAGGGAGCGGCTGAGGTTGGAGAGTGGTTCTGAATGGGACAGTGTAAGAGAACTACTTATTGTCTAAGGCCTGGGGATTACGTTTACCGAGACCTGGAGTAAAACATGCCTGAGGGATGGTGTGCGGTGTTGTGAAAGCTTAAGACTCATGGATTATGCATAGCTTATGGGATAGAACTGGATAGAATGGGTATTGCCGTGTATATATATATATATATATATATATATATATATATATATATATATATATATATATATATATAGGAAATATGTGTACAGTCTCAGTAACAGCAAACACAGTGAAAAAAAAATATACAACTTTGCAAAAAATGTATGTTTCATTTTAACTCATTTATTTCTCTGTTCATCTGTATTTTTCTCTTTCTTTTCCATTTTCTCATCTCTAGGAGATGGAAGAACGGAAAAAGGCTTGAGACCCTGAGCTTTGGGGCATCCGGTCAAGGCCTGGCTACTAATACGCTTGGCTTTCCAAAAGATTTCCTGAACATGCTGGTCCAATCTGTCTATAAAATGTGGAAAATGCCTCTTGGCTCAAATCCACATTGTTTATTTTGAACTGTTATGCCTATTTCTGATTGTGGTTTCTCTTAAGTTCACAGAAGAGTATTTGTTTTGGAGCAAGCTCATAGATTATTTTCGACATGTCTCTCAACTGTAGTCCTCAGTGCTCAGTCTTTCCAGAAATAGCCATTCACCTCAGGCTTGACCTCATGGCCAAACTTACTGACCACAAATCAATATGCACCTTGATTACCTGCCTTGACAGTGAAGAATTTGTTGCTGGATTGTGTCTTTCCATTTGGGGTTCATAGAATACTTTTTAAAGGTTCACAAGTTAGTGTAGGGCTTGAGGCCTGGTAGTACAAATTGTGGCTAAACTTTGGTATGCAGCATGACTGTGAATGGCTTTGGATATGTTTATTTTCATGAAGCATAGAAATGCAGATTGGCTCAAGTCCAAGGCTGGTTGTTGGGACATGATGCACTGTATAAACCACATGCACACACAATTAAGGGAATAATTAATAGATGGAAAGCATAACCATTTCTGTTCTGCTGCTAGTAATTTCCTGTAAATTAACAGGGATTATTTTTACACTATTGTTAGACTCAAACTGAGCATCAGATTTATATATTTATATGCTGAAAATCTACTAAATCATTCAGAAATCATTCACAGAATAGCAGTGACGAGCAATCTAACTAATAACAAACCAAGGCATAGCTCTTGAGTCCAGACCAAGATTTGAGTGCAGCTTGTGGGATGGGACTCCACTGGGAAGTTTTATTGAGATTCGGGTTGAGAAAATTACATTTTGCTCTGATTTTCTCTCCTCTGGTGAGAGTAAACTCGTGCAGTGGCTGAAGCATCACCCTCACAATTGCATGTCCACACAGCTGGGTGGAATTAGACTTTGTCACAGATGTATTGCTTCATTTCACATGTGTGTGGAAATTGTTGCTAACGGTAAAGAAACCCAACTTTGACTTTTAAAAGCAGAACTGTCAAAGTGCAGACTTGCGTATCCACAGCTTTTTTCCTCATTAAAATGTTTTTACTTTTAAAGAAATTAATAGAAATTTTGAAACAGATGTATAAAATCATGAGCACACACATGAGATGTAGACTCCAGTCATTTCAGTATCCTTATAAAAGCTGTTTTATTCAACATGGAGAGGGTCCTCTCATGGGGGCAGCCATGTTAAGATCACATGACCAGAAAAATACTACTCTTAATCTCAGTAACTGCTCTTTTATTGGACACTTTCGCTCATTAATTATATTAATCATGACTGATTGTGATTGGTGAATTTCTATAATGGCATCAGAAACTAAAAACTATTGCGTTTGAATGATGCTGCATCTAGGCCGCTAGGTGTCAGTATAAGTCCAAGACGACATGTATAAAAAAAACTGAGTGCACCTTTAAAGGCCATAATGTGACAAAAATTATTGTCACTTAAAGGAATATTCCAGGTTCAATACAAGTTAAGCTAAATCGACAGCATTTGTGGCATAATGTTGATTACCATAAAAATTTATTTTGACTCGTCCCTCCTTTTCTTAATTTTTTTTTTTTTTTTTTTTTAAATCGAGGTTACAGTGAGGCACTTACACTGGAAGTGAATGTGGCCAATTTTTGGAGAGTTTAAAGACAGAAATGTGAAGCTTATAATTTTATAAAAGCACTTACATTCATTCGTCTTTTAAAACTCATGTATTATTTGAGCTATAAAGTTGTTTAATTTGTCATTTTTACAGTCATTTTAGGGTTTGTTGACATTACAAAGTCATGGCAATGTAGTTGTAAAATTGGCTATAACTGCACAGAAAAGGTTAATAAGTGATTTTATCACACTAGAATCATGTTTACACACATATCCCTAATGTCTTGTGGCTATACTTTTTGAACAGTGAGTCTTTTAACGTTCAAAAATTGGCCCCCATTCACTTCAATTGTAAGTGCCACACTGTAACCCATTGCTTTTTTTATATATATATATATATATATATATATATATATATAATGCCACAAATGCTGTCAATCTTAACTTGTATTGAACCCAGAATATTCCTTTAAATACCACTTACTGTTATGTAATCCAGAAGGTACAGTGAGTGTATGCATGGGTGTCCACAAAGGAATAGCAAGCAAAAGGCGAAATTAAATAGTAGACTGAAATTGGGTGTCTTTGACCATGATCAGTCCTGTGATAGATAGATTTGGCTCAAATATTTTATAATCCACATTTGGATGGACAATCAAAAAACTTCAAAGTTATTTTTCTCAGGTACAGTGTTCGTGAAGTATTAGTTACTGTATTTTGGCTTTGTAGGGCAGTATATTTGTAGGCAAACCAGGTGACATACATTGGATATGCTGGAAAATTCCTCTCAACAAATAGAAGTATCCACTAAAGCTTGGGTTCGGTTTCAAACACCATATGGCACAATTAAGAACCACACTCAAAAAACACATCGGATGGTTTTTAGGCATGAGTAGCCGAACGGTCTGCTCTCATGCCACTTAAGAAACACAGTCAATTCCTCAAATCAATATTACCGGATATGAATATGGAGGTGTTTGAGAGAGGCTTTGTAAATCTGCAGTGTCTATTTTTATGCCTGTGGTTATGGTGCACCTGTTCCCTGGGGTTCTTTACAGAGCATGATGAATGAGGTGCTATTCACAGTTTGAGTCATTCATCTGCCAATAGTAACTCAGTAGCCCAGTAACACAGCAGGTATTGTGTTAAGAGTTAGACCAATATCTCGGTTTTATCAATTAATTGGTGCTGATAGTTGCATTTTTGAACAATCGTTATTTTCACAAATCTGTGGTGATAGTTGCAGATTTTTATTCTGCTGTGTTCCTCTGTGGCCGCCACTGCTACTGTTAGAACGGCTTGGTTCAACAGTATAACAGCTGCCTCTAGAGGTGAAATAAAAAAAAATCACGTGAGGATACACATACAGTTGTGCTCAAAAGTTTGCATACCCTGGAAGAAATTGTGAAATTTTGGCATTGATTTTGAAAATATGGCCAAACATTCATGGGTATGTAAACTTTTGATCAGAGCCATTTGGGTGATGTCTGTTATCATTATGATTTAAAAAGTAGCCAAACAACTATGTGATAATAAATGGCCTCATATGATCACTATCCTTAAATAAAAGACAGGGTTTTTTTTGCATGATCAGTCATATTTTCAAAATCAATGCCAAAATTTCACAATTTCTGCCAGGGTATGCAAACTTTTGAGCACAACTGTACATCACATACATCATACATATACCTCATACACATACATCATGTCTCCTACTTTATTTCTTGTGAATAATAATAAACCTTATTACTCATTAAACCTTATCTGATTAAATATATTTACACAAAACTGGTGAATATATTGGTTTTAAAAATCTTAATTAGGTAAATACTTACATATAGAGTAATGGAGCAAAGTCTCTGTCATTTGTTTTTATATATATATATATATATATATATATATATATATATATATATATATATTTTTTTTTTTTTTTTTTTTTTTTTTAAATAATGACTTATTTTATAGAAAAAAGGGCTTGTTTATAGATTCAAGTCTGGTGTTATGCACCAAATCTTTATATTTTTTTATTTATTTTTTTCTGGTCATTGGGATTGTAGTTGCATAATATATTGCATTTGGGATTTTATTCATTTTGGACTCTGAAACCTCTGTGTCTGTTTCATAGTAAGGAAAGAAAATATTTTTAACATACTATAAATACTGTAGATTTAAATTTTGGCCCATTAATCAGTTATCAGCCTTTTCACCACCTTAGATATCAGTATAAGCAAAATCCGGTGGACCTCTAGTTGTTTTTTCATTTGCTATCTTAATTTTAAGGGTTTTGTGTAATGTCAAAAATATTATTACAAATATCTCTCTTTCGCTGTCACTTTGAAGACATACACTATATTGCCAAAAGTATTCGCTCATCTGCCTTTAGACGCATATGAACTTAAGTGACATCCCATTCTTAATCCATAGGGTTTAATATGACGTCGGCTCACCCTTTGCAGCTATAACAGCTTCAACTCTTCTGGGAAGGCTTTCCACAAGGTTTAGGAGTGTGTTTATGGGAATTTTTGACCATTCTTCCAGAAGCGCATTTGTGAGGTCAGACACTGATGTTGGACGAGAAGGCCTGGCTCGCAGTCTTCGCTCTAATTCATCCCAAAGGTGCTCTATCGGGTTGAGGTCAGGACTCTGTGCAGGCCAGTCAAGTTCTTCCACACCAAACTCGCTCATCCATGTCTTTATGGACCTTGCTTTGTGCACTGGTGCGCAGTCATGTTGGAACAGGAAGGGGCCATCCCCAAACTGTTCCCACAAAGTTGGGAGCATGGAATTGTCCAAAATCTCTTGGTATGATGAAGCATTCAGAGTTCCTTTCACTGGAACTAAGGGGCCAAGCCCAGCTCCTAAAAAACAACCCCACACCATAATCCCCCCTCCACCAAACTTCACAGTTGGCACAATGCAGTCAGACAAGCGCCGTTCTCCTGGCAACCGCCAAACCCAGACTCGTCCATCAGATTGCCAGATGGAGAAGCGTGATTCGTCACTCCAGAGAACGCGTCTCCACTGCTCTAGAGTCCAGTGGCGGCGTGCTTTACACCACTGCATCCGATGCTTTGCATTGCACTTGGTGATGTATGGCTTGGATGCAGCTGCTCGGCCATGGAAACCCATTCCATGAAGCTCTCTACGCACTGTTCTTGAGCTAATCTGAAGGCCACATGAACTTTGGAGGTCTGTAGCGATTGACTCTGCAGAAAGTTGGCGACCTCTGCGCACTATGCGCCTCAGCATCCACTGACCCCGCTCTGTCATTTTATATGGCCTACCACTTCCTGGCTGAGTTGCTGTCATTCCCAATCGCTTCCACTTTCTTATAATACCACTGACAGTTGACTGTGGAATATTTAGTAGCGAGGAAATTTCACGACTGGACTTGTTGCACAGGTGGCATCCTATCACAGTACCACGCTGGAATTCACTGAGCTCCTGAGAGCGGCCCATTCTTTCACAAATGTTTCTAGAAGCAGTCTGCATGCCTAGGTGCTTCATTTTATACACCTGTGGCCATGGAAGTGATTGGAACACCTGAATTCAATTATTTGGATGGGTGAGCGAATACTTTTGGCAATATAGTGTATATGCAAGAATTCCTCTGTTGCAGGTATTACAATGCATTGCCACCGTTCTATCTCTTACGCTATTTCTAGAAATACCTATTCACATTTAGCCATGATTACTTTATTTTGTGAGCAAAAATGTGTTCGATTACAGAGATATAATTAGTAGTATTTGGCTGGTCATGTGGTTACAACATGCTAACCCCTATAGATTAAGGGGAGCCAAACTCACATATCAGTGTTTCTTGAGCTGCAGTGACATCTAGTGCTCTCTGTTATATCTATCTATACTTTCATTATTCATTATTTAGCATGAATATCAGTAATTATTTCAGCAATCATGAGAAAAGTCCTTTCGAAACTGCCATTTTTGTGATAAGATAGGCATAGTTATTTAATAATTACATGGCTCTGACCCAATAATGAATAACAAATCCCTTTTTTACTTGGCGTATTACTGTAACACCTGTGTTTAGTCAACTTTACAAGCTAGCAACCTAAAAATGGAAACTGTCATCATTTACTCACCCATTTGTCATTCCAAACCTCTAATACTTTCTTCCATTGAACATAAAAGTAGAAATGCTGGAGAATATAGGCCTACTGGTCATTATTTCCATGCACTTGCAAAGAATGGGGACTGGAGATGTCAAAGAAAAAGGATGCAAAAGCACTATACAATACAATAAAAGTAATCCATTCGACTTGTGTGTTGAGTTTGACTTTGTGTGAAGAACAGACAAAAATTGAAGTCATTAAAAATGTAATTCATAGAAAATCTTGACATCCTCCCTTGCTTTCCCTTGGCGATGTCCGGTTCATGAACAAATCGCTGTTTTGAGTCAGAGCTTGTCAATGAATCGTTGATCCGATTCATAAAACCAGTCTAAATGATTCATTCACGAATCAGACTTACATTATCTGGTTCACAAGCTAAACCAAAGTCTTTTTCAAGGCAAGTCAGTCCACTCTGTGGCCATCTTGGGAACGCTTCTGGGCAGGTATTTTCTATGGATAGAAGTGGCATAAAGCCCAAAGTACTTCAGTCATGCGCGGACCCGTGATGCAAATTTCATCACGGGCAGAGTACTCCAGCACTGAATGCATGCAGCCTGATTTTTCTAACCACACGTACTCTGAAAGCGCTGAATGCACATGCGCCTGGAATTAGTTGCACTAATTAATTGGTCCACAAGGTGGCAACATTCACAGTTAAGACGTTGCTGTCAAGAAGAAGTGCTAGAAGAATATATAAAGGTGGAAACAACATTGGAATTGCACGTCAAGAACACGTGTGTGTGTGTAGGTTAGGAGATACCTGTATTTGTTTATCTTGAGTCTGAAGGAATATAAAGAGTTTCTTTATGGGTCTAAACGCCTGAAAGAAATAGTCCAGTATCTCATCTGTGTATGCACCAAAAGTCAAATGAAGCATACATTGAAAGGCTACCATTCGACTGTACACAGACGCTAAGTGTTTGCGTAAAAACCGAAGTACACTTTGTGCTTAAAAGTACAGCTCATATCTACTTGAATAGGAAAAGACCAAAATTATGGTTGGTCAAGATAAATCAATTTATATATTTAAAATCTGACAACAGTGGTATCAATGGCATCACGCTTAAAAATGCTATTTTTCAGGCTGATCCGAGAACTGACGCGCGTTTTTGAGGTAACTGTCTCTATTTGAAAGGTGAATGGCTCTTCATCATGCGAAAGGGCGTAGCCAGGAAATTACTTTTGGGTGGGCCTCAATAAAAATGGATGGGCCAAATTGTCCTTAGCAACAGAAAGGCAGCACATTCAAACAGTTCTTTCACTCTTTCAAAAAGCAGAACTTATGCATTATATATATATATATATATATATATATATATATATATATATATATATATATATATATATATATATATATATATAATGTATGTATGTATGTATATTTGAAGTCAAAAAGTGAAATGCATGATGATGCATGTCCGCCTTATTTAGCAGTGTAAATCTAGCTTAATTTTGAAATTATTTACATGTATAATGTTTACCCTGGAATTAGTTATAAAAAACATTAAAAATAAATAAATAAATAAACAGATGTGATAAGGTTTCTAATACAGCTGCAGAGAGATTCTCTATTTTTTTTTTCTTCTTAATTTGGAAAGTTGTGGAAACGTAATTAAAGTGGCTGTTTTCTTTTGATGTTGGAGCAATTGAGTAAGCAAAAATTGTATTTGTCGTGGTCTCCCATTCACCGCTATCGAAGTTTTGCCTGCAATCGTTTACTTCCGCGTTCCAAATTACGGAAATGTGAATAGGGTCATTTTCTCCCATTCATTGAAATACAAGTGCTCCGTCTCGACCTAAACAGCGGCACTGCCCTCTCCTGGACGATCATGCTGTGGTCAACAACAGCCTTGAATAAAATATACACCGTTGGTGAAACCATTCTCTTTATTGAGTTGAGAAAGTCTAATCAGCAGCTTTGTCTGTGTGAAGCTCGCATTGTGTGCATACTTTTTATACAAGGTGACGGTATAGAGACGGAATGAGGCATGAACTCATGCGAGTCTAACGTTCTTCTCTACATGCTCAGCGCATACTAACTACTACACACACAGAGAGAGAGAGAGAGAGCGAGAGAGATTGAGAGAGAGAGCGAGAGAGAGAGAGAGAGCGCAAGAAAGAGAGAGAGAGCGAGAGAGAGAGAGATAGAGAGAGAGCGAGAGAGCGAGAGAGAGCGCAAGAAAGAGAGAGAGAAAGAGCGAGAGAGATTGAGAGAGAGAGAGCGAGAGAGATTGCGAGAGAGAGAGAGCGCAAGAGAGAGAGAGCGAGAGAGATTGAGAGAGCGAGAGAGAGAGAGCGCAAGAGAGATTGAGAGAGCGCAAGAGAGAGAGATTGAGAGAGAGAGAGCGAGAGAGATTGAGAGAGCGAGAGAGAGAGCGCGCAAGAGAGATTGAGAGAGCGAGAGAGAGCGCAAGAGAGAGAGATTGAGAGAGAGAGAGCGAGAGAGATTGAGAGAGCGAGAGAGATTGAGAGAGAGAGAGAGAGAGAGAGAGAGAGAGAGAGAGATTGAGAGAGCGAGAGAGAGAGAGCGCAAGAGAGAGAGAGAGAGCGAGAGAGAGAGATTTTGTTTTATGTTCCTAGACTTGTTTTATGTTGCACACAAAATTCGATGCGCATCTATATTTGAGCAGCATATTTATCGTGAATTGAAATGATCTCTTCTGGAACGTCGTGTTGACCCTTATTATTAGTTCATTTAAATAAGAACTGCACATATTTGCTATTTTGTTTCGATTACGTGTATCGAATACTGAAGATTGGAGCTGCAACTATGAAATTCAATGGGTACTTGAGGCTTATTATAAGGGAGGCGGTGGATTTGAAACCAACTACTTTTTCAACTCGGCACACCTTTCAAAGGAAAGCCCACCTGGATCCTTACATAATCGTGAAAGTAGACGATGTGAAAGTTGGACAAACTGCCACACAATCGAAGACAAGCAAACCGACCTTCAATAATGAATTCTGCCCATACATCTCCAATGGCAAAGAGATGGAATTAGCTGTTTTCCACAGCACCCCAATAGGATATGACGATTTTGTGGCTAATTGCAGAATCCATCTTGAGGAGCTAATAAAGACATCAAACACAAGACAAACATTTGAGGGATGGGTGAGTTTTACTCTATAATAGAATTATGGTTATACCATTATAATTATTATGCCATCCCGGATGTGTATTACTTTCTTTCTTCTGCTGAACACAAATTAAGATTTTTAGAAGAATATCTCAGCTCTGTAGGTTCATACAATGCAAGTGAATGGTGACCAAAACTTTGAAGCTCCAAAAAGCACATAAAGGCAGCACAAAAGTAATCCATACGACTACAATCTGAAACCATGTACTGTGACAATATGTCCTGTATTTGATGAAGGGCACACTTCTCGTCTGGTAAAACAGTATGTACTTTAGGTGTGGATGCGAGAAGAATCGATTTCGAACATACTTCATTTGGGTGCGTGGGTATTGACCCATGACCTGAATATATGGTGTAATAACAATAACCAATAACCAAGTACCATTTAAGCACAAAGAACAACTTTCTTTATATATACACCGATCAGCCACCATATTAAAACGACCTGCCTACTATTGTGTAGGTCCCCCTCATGCTGACAAAACAGCACCAACCTGCATCTCAGGATAGCATTCTGAGATGATATTCTTCTCACTACAATTGTACAGAGCAGTTATCTGAGTTAAAGTAGACTTTGTCAGTTTGATCCAGTCTGGTCATTCTCTGTTGACCTCATCATCAAGGCGTTTCCGTCCACAGAACTGCCGCTCACTGGATGTTTTTTGTTTTTGGCACCATTTGGTGTCTGTTGTGCGTAAAAATCCCAGGAGATCAGCAGTTACAGAAATACTCAAACCAGCCCGTCTGGCACCAACAATCATGCCAAGGTCCATATTGTCCCCATTCTGATTGATTATGTGAACATTAACTGAAGCTCCTGACCAGTATCTGCATGATTTTATACACTGCTGCTACACGATTGACTGATTACACAATCGCATGGATGATTGTTGGTGCCAGATGGGCTGGTTTGAGTATTTCTGTAACTGCTGATCTCCTGGGATTTTCACACACAACAGTCTCTAGAATTTACTCAGAATTGTGCCAAAAATAAAAAACATCCAGTTAGCGGCAGTTCTACTGACAAAGTCTATGGTAACTCAGATAACTGCTCTGTACAACTGTGGTGAGAAGGATATCATCTCAGATGAATGTTGTGGTGTTTAAACAGTATACTGTATATCATTTATTGTTGAGGAGAGCCATCTGACTCACAGTTCACTTCCATTCTTTTAAATCCAGCATTTGAATGTGACATTGCCTCAGCTCCCGAGGGATTATTATGTGATCGTAAAGTGTCCAGTCGATCCGCACATCAGAATCTCGCCGGAAATAGTGCAGTAGGTCATCCAGGTATTTCTCGCTTACTGCTTTTTGACTCCTTAGGATTCGGACATACTACTCCATTGACATACTCTTTTTGTCATACTGTATGTGGGGACGAAGCGCACATCTTTAGAAGTGATATGATAGGTGTGGATGAGAACAGACTAAAATGTAACTACTATTTCACTGTAAATCACGACATCAGCAGTCTCCTTGGTGATCATGATTTCAAGCTTGATTACACTTCCTAGTGCCATCTAACGCTCTGTGCATGTCAAAGATGTGAGATTTAAAGTTTTAGTAACCATTCACTTGCATTGTATGGACCTACAGAGCTAAGATATTCTTCTAAAAATCTTTGTTTCTGCTTCAGAAGAAAGAAAGCCATACACATCTGGGATGGTATGAGGGTGAGTAAATTTGAGATTTTTCATTTTTGGGTGAACTATTCCTTTAACATTCAATATCCTACTGTATGAGATACATTTGCAGATGAAATGAGTATGAGAGATGTGTAAACCATCAATGCCACAAGAACATCCTTTTTTTTCTCTTTCCTGATACTGCTGTAATACATGCAGGTCTGTTACTTTGAATGTTTGAGGGTCCTGTCTCTTTCACTTGTGCATTAAGTAGGCCATGCACAAAACCACACGCTGCACCCCACCATGCATCACGGAAACTCTGAGAGCCAGTTTGATCTTTGGTGAAATGCTAAACTGTGATGTGTTGTTTGATATGTTTGCTTTTCCTGCAGTCCAAGTACTCAAATGTAGTTTCTGACAGGCTCAATTTGCACAAGCCTTTGTAAAGGAATGATTATATATATATATATATATATATATATATATCTGATTATAGAGTTTGTTTTTTCTAAAAATGCTGGGGATGCAGGCCACAATGATGGTGCATGTCAATAAAGTCATTGTGCTTAATGCAAAAACACGCTTAAAATTACACATGGATTAGGAATCCATTAACATTTATGAAACTGTTTGGTGAAAAAGATAAAAAGTGCAAATGTTACCTGAAGGATCTATAGTTGAAGTCAGAAGTTTACATCCACTTAGGTTGAAGTCACTTTTTAAACACTCCACAGATTTCATATTAGCAAACTATAGTTTTGGCAAGTCTTTTAAAACATCTATTTGTGCATGACACAAGTAATTTTTCCAACAATTGTTTACAGACAGATTGTTTCACTTTTAATTGAATATATCACAATTCCAGTGGGTCAGAAGTTTACATACATTAAGTTAACTGTACCTTTAAGCAGCTTGGATAATTCCAGAAAATTATGTCAAGCCTTTAGACAATTAACCAATTAGCTTCTGATAGGCTAATTGGAGTCAATTGGAGGTGTACCTGTGGATGGCCTACTTTCAAACTTAGTGCCTCTTTGCTTGACATCATGGAAAAATCAAAAGAAATCAGCGAAGACCTCAGAAAAAATAATTGTGGACCTCCACAAGTCTGGTTCATCCTTGGGAGCAATTTCCAAACACCTGAAGGTACCACGTTCATCAGGAAGGAGATGCATTCTGTCTCCCAGAGATGAACGTAGTTTGGTGTGAAAAGTGCAAATCAATCCCAGAACAACAACAAAGGACCTTATGAAGATGCTGGAGGAAGCAGGTGGACAAGTATCTATATCCACAGTAAAATGAGTCCAATATCGACATAACCTGAAAGGCTGCTCAGCAATGAAGAAGCCACTGCTCCAAAACTGCCTTAAAAAACCAGACTACCATTTGCAAGTGCACATAGGGACAAAGATCTTACTTTTTGGAGAAATTTTCTCTGGTCTAATGAAACAAAAATGTAACTTTTTGGCCATAATGACCATCGTTATGTTTGGAAATAAAAGGGGGAGGCTTGCAAGCCGAAGAACACCATCCCAACTGTGAAGCATGGGGGTGGCAGCATCATGTTGTGGAGGTGTTTTGCTGCAGGGGGAACTGGTGCACTTCACAAAATAAACGGCATCATGAGGAAGGAAAATTATGTGGATATATTAAAGCAACATCTCAAGACATCAGCCAAGAAGTTAAAGCTCGGTCGCAAATGGGTCTTCCAAAAGGACAATAACCCCAAGCATACCTCCAAAGTGGCTTAAGGACAACAAAGTCAAGATATTGGAGTGGCCATCACAAAGCCCTGACCTCAATCCGATTGAAAATTTGTGGGCAGAACTGAAAAAGCGTGTGCAAACAAGGAGGCCTACTAACCTGACTCAGTTACACCAGTTCTGTCTGGAGCAATAGGCCAACATTTCTGGAAGTTATTGTGAGAAGCTTGTGGAAGGCTACCCAAAACATTTGACCCAAGTTAAATAATTTAAAGGCAATTCTACCATATATTAACAAAGTGTATGTAAATAAAGTAAAATAAATTAGTGATCCTAACTGACCTAAGACAGGGAAAATTTTCTACGATTAAATGTCAGCAATTGTGAAAAACTGAGTTTAAGTTTGGCTAAGGTGTATGTAAAATTCTGACTTCAACTGTATTTCACTTGATCTAACCCATTACTTTTTTTCAATTTATTTTTTTAAACTAATTTGTCAGGTTGATTTGTTCAGATTAAGGTTTTTCACTGGAATCAGATTAGTTAATTTAAATGTTACCACAAAAATCACATACAAAAAAAAAAAAAAAAAAAAAAAAACATTTTTACAGTGAAGGCCTTATTTGGTTTGTGTTAGAACTTTAGAATATTCTGCTAAGCAGTTTCAAGTCACTTTTACTGCACATTTTAAACTTACATTTACATTTAGATTACAGAAAATGTGTTGGTGATTCTTTAGCTTTGCTTCTTTAGAACAGTAAGGAAAGTTAACGTGTATTTATGTTATGTAACTTTTACTACAGTACACCTGACCTGTGGATTATCTCACCATTTAACCATTTGTCATTCCATGACTTACTAATACATATTTAGAATAACATGATGAATAGATGAGAGTTGTTGTCAGTGGAAATGTTAAATTACACTGAACTAGTTTGCTAGGGTGATTCTCTCACTTTGTACTTGAGACATGTTGCTCAAAAACACTAACTGAAGTCCTGTCTTCACCCCTTATATCTCCCGTTAAATCTTTCATTTCATGTCCTATACTGTACATACAGTATCAATTTCCCCCTATGTCACTACAATGTAGTATGACTAAGTATCTTGACATAATGTTTTTATAATGGTTGTGTGGTTTGATGTGTGATTTTAAAGGCAGCTGTCAAACATAACTGTTTTGGGGTGGCTGGTGTGGCTGTCATGAACGGGCTTCATAGCTAAGATATTTGTAAAGAAAGTATTATTAATGTTTGCATTCCTTCTGAATTACATACTGTATACTATATGTTGCTTAGTCAACATAAAATGTATGTTTTGTGTAGCATAGTTCCAAGTTTACTTAACCTTTTTTTAGTCATATATTTTAGATGATTATAAGTGCCTTATGAGATTCTATGTTTGTCTTAATTTTATACTTTGATGAGACAGGATTGACGGCATGCGAGGTTCGGACATGTGAATGGTGAGCTCTGCGCATTTTGCTAGTTTTAATACTTTTTATATCATAAACCAGTGAGATTCAACACACCCTGATCCTTAACTGTTCTAGGAAGACAATATGTCAAAGAATTCAAAATCCTCGGGCTCTGGAGACATTAAAAGACACATGCTCAAGCTGACTCCCTTGAGCAGCAGGCCGCAAGCCCGGGAGCCGATTTGGCCAGAGAAGTGAGGGAATTTTGGCGAGAATTGTTGAACATGTTGGCAATGCTGATGAAGGCCGTTGCTGACTTGGAGGATCTTGCTGTAATATGTCAATCGATCACTGCTATGGAGATGAAATTCACTGAGGTGGTTACAAGAGTGGGGGATGTTGAGAAATGGATCGATTATCTGGAGTCATCGGAGAGGGAATTAGCTGCTAATCTGCTAGCGACAAAGGTGGATTTGGAGCACATCTGGGAGAAGTTGGAGGACTTGGAGAACCGTAACAGGCAGAATAACAACCGAATTGTTGGAATTCCTGAGGACGAAGATGGTCAGGATATGGTGAAATTCCTGGACGGGCTCTTCCCGAGTCTGCTCGACATTGCAGGCCATAAGCTGGAAATCAAGCGAGCTCACAGGGTTCCGGCTCGGCGATCCGCTGAGGGAGACAGGCCCCAATCAATTCTGGCCAAATTTCCGATAAGAGATAAAACATCCGATAAAGATCTCATGTTGCGCGAGGCGAGGAGTAAAGGAAGGCTTTCTTGGAAGAACCACAGTATTTTCTTGTTCCCAGACTTTGCGAATTCGACAAGAGAGGAACGTGATCGATTCAAGGAATGCAAGAAACTCTTACATCAACGGAAGGTCGCTTTTGCACTGATGTTCCAAGCCAAATTGATAATAGATTCTAAGGATGGCCACAAAATATTTACATGTCCCCAGCAAGCAATGTCCTTCATAAAGTCAATGGACTGAGTAAGTTATTTTGTGGTACTCATGTTGCAGCCAAGTGGACCGACTCACTGAACATTCACTTTTTTGTTTCTTTTTGTGCTGGTTCCGCATAGTGGCTGGAGTTGTTTTGTATAGTGGCACTCCTTCGGGACAGTGTTGTGGATGAATCTGCATGTTCTTTGTGCTTATGCCTCCAATTGGTTGGAGTTTGTTTTGTGGAGGATTTCTTGCAGGACATTGGAGTGAATAGGTCATTTGTTGCACTCATGTAGCAGTCGAATGAGCCGGCTCACTGAACATTCATTTGACTGCCCGAGGAAACTGAACGGCATTTTTTAATTTTTTTGCTGGTTCCGCTAGCGGTTGGAGCTTGCTTTTTGGAGGAACACACCTTCGGGACAGTTATGTGGATGAATCTACATGTTCTTTGTGTTTATTCCACCTATTGGCTGGAGTTTGTTTTAAAGATTATCTTCTGTTGGGTAATTCTGTCTCACAAAATTTGTATAGAAACCCCAGACTTGAGCAATCCGATGGCAAAGTTGTCATGGGGGCTCTCGTAGGTGTACAGTGCATCCGGAAAGTATTCACAGCGCTTCACTTTTTCCACATTTAGTTATGTTACAGCCTTATTCCAAAATGGATTAAATTCATTATTTTCCTCAAAATTCTACAAACAATACCCCATAATGACAATGTGAAAGAAGTTTGTTTGAAATCTTTGCAAATTTATTAAAAAGAAAAAAAGAAACAAAAAATCACATGTACATAAGTATTCACAGCCTTTGCTCAATACTTTGTTGAAGCACCTTTGGCACCAATTACAGCCTCAAGTCTTTTTGAGTATGATGCTACAAGCTTGGCACACCTATTTTTGGGCAGTTTCTCCCATTCTTCTTTGCAGGACCTCTCAAGCTCCATCAGGTTGGATGGGGAGCATCGGTGCACAGCCATTTTCAGATCTCTCCAGTAATGTTCAATCGGGTTCAAGTCTGGGCTCTGACTGGGCCACTCAAGGACATTCACAGAGTTGTCCCGGAGCCACTCCTTTGTTATCTTGGCTGTGTGCTTAGGGTCGTTGTCCTGTTGGAAGATGAACCTTCGCCCCAGTCTGAGGTCCAGAGCACTCTGGAGCAGGTTTTCATCAAGGAAGTCTCTGTACATTGCTGCATTCATCTTTCCCTCAATCCTGACTAGTCTCCCAGTTCCTGCCGCTGAAAAACATCCCCACAGCATGATGCTGCCACCACCATGCTTCACTGTACGGATGGTATTGGCCAGGTGATGAGTGGTGCCTGGTTTCCTCCAGACATAACGCTTGCCATTCAGGCCAAAGAGTTCAATCTTTGTTTCTCATGGTCTGAGAGTCCTTCAGGTGCCTTTTGGCAAACTCCAGGCGGGCTGTCATGTGCCTTTTACTGAGGAGTGGCTTCCGTCTGGCCACTCTACCATAGAGGCCTGATTGGTGGAGTGCTGCAGAGATGGTTGTTCTTCTGGAAGGTTCTCCTCTCTCCACAGAGAAATGCTGGAGCTCTGTCAGAGTGACCATCGGGTTCTTGGTCACCTCCCTGACTAAGGCCCTTCTCCCCCGATCGCTCAGTTTGGCCAGGCGGCCAGCTCTAGGAAGAGTCCTGGTGGTTCCAAACTTCTTCCATTTACGGATGATGGAGGCCACTGTGCTCACTGGGACCTTCAATGCTGCAGGCATTTTTCTGTACCCTTCCCCAGATCTGTGCCTCAATACAATCCTGTCTCGGAGGTCTACAGACAATTCCTTGGACTTCAAGGCTTGGTTTGTGCTCTGACATGCACTGTTAACTGTGGGACCTTATATAGACAGGTGTGTGCCTTTCCAAATCATGTCCAATCAACTGAATTTACCACAGGTGGACTCCAATCAAGTTGTAGAAACATCTCAAGGATGATCAGTGGAAACAGGATGCACCTGAGCTCAATTTTTAGTGTCATGGCAAAGGCTGTGAATACTTATGTACATGTGATTTTTGTTTTGTTTTTATTTTTAATAAATTTGCAAAGATTTCAAACAAACTTCTTTCACATTGTCATTATGGGGTATTGTTTGCAGAATTTTGAGGAAAATAATGAATTTAATCCATTTTGGAATAAGACTATAACATAACAGAATGTGGAAAAAGTGAAGCGCTGTGAATACTTTCCGGATGCACTGTACATGGACTGTTGGAGTTTAGAGGGATGGACGCCAGTTGGCGCTATCGTGCGTGGGGTTAATGCGCACGTTTTTCTTTTTTCTGTTTGTTTGGTTTGGGGGGAAGTTTGGGGTTTGATTGTTACACTTATGTTGGAATGTGGTCTTTATAATTTTATTTTTGACACACAATCTATTTTTATTTTATATGTCAAAATGTCAAATGTTAATATGAGTGGATTGTCTCTCTCCACGTGGAATGTGAATGGGTTGGGGCACCCCATAAAAAGAAGGAAGGTTATTTCTCAAACGTAAGAAATATGATATAGTGTTTCTTCAAGAAACACATCTTTCCCCGCAGGCAGCTGATAAATTTGGGAAGATATGGGGTGGACATGTTTTCTTTAGTGCTGGCTCAAGTAAGAGCAGGGGAGTCATTATACTGATAAGTAAGCACCTACAATTAAAATGTCTCAAACAGATTAAAGATAAATTAGGAAGAGTCATTATTGTTTTAGCAGAAATTCAGGGGCAAACTTTGATTTATGGCTAATATTTACGTACCTAACGCTGATGATCAGGGCTTTTTTATAGATCTTGAAGGGATTTTGCAAGCCACTGGCACACCTCATGATATAATATTGGGAAGAGACTTTAATCTATTGATGGTCCTTGATCATAGTGAAGCAAAAGTGTGTAAGCCCCCTAGAGCACAGTTGTCAAACTCAGTTCCTGGAGGGCCACAGCTCTGCAGAGTTTAGTTCCAGCCCTGCTCCAAAATGCCTCCTTGTAATCTTCAAGCACTCCTGAAGACCTTGATTAAATGCTTCAGGTGTGTTTAATTAGGATTGGAGCTAAACTCTGCTGGACTGTGGCCCTCCAGGAACCGAGTTTGACACCCCTGCCCTAGAGCAACATTGATGCTTCACAGGATGTGTAAAAATCGTGGTCTTACAGATATTTGGAGACTTTTGAACCCATCTGGTAGGGACTATACATTTTTTTCATCAGTCCATAAGATTTATTCTAGAATAGATTTTTTTATATATATCTAACTCCCTCATTTAATCTGTTGGAAGGGAATATTAAAAGTGCAGAAGCAGTGCTGAAGTGCAGAATGTCGTCTGATGGCCTCAGAGAATTGACCCGATTGAAATACAGATATAATACTATTTTGTTGCGGAAGGTGGAGTTTTGGCTATTCCGGGCAAGACAATCATACTTTGAGTCAAGGGACAATGCAGGGAAGCTTTTGGCTAGATATATAAAGCAAAGAGAGTCTTTTTCTACCATTCCCTCAGTGAAATCTGTTGGTGGAAAAATATTTACCTCGGCCATTGATATTAATAATGCTTTTAAAGAATTCTATCTTGATCTCTATAGTTCCACATCTTCGTCTACTTTTGAAGATATTAGAAACTTTGTGGAACCATTAGAACCCCCTAAACTGATGACTGAGCAAAGAAATTCTCTATTCTGAGTTAACTTGGAGGAGCTTGGCGAGGTAATTAAGCCTTGACTACAGGTAAGGCTCCGGGGCAAGACGGCTTTGCCGCTGATTTTTTGTAGATCTTATGCTACAGAACTGGCTCCACTTTTGTTAGAATTTTATACAGAATCATTAAAGAATGGAAATCTTCTGCCAGCCATGACACAAGCCCGGATCAGTCTGATACTTAAAAAAGGATAAAGATCCAAGTGAGTGTAAAAGTTACCGGCCAGTTTCCCTGATCGATCTAGTCATAAAAATATGGTCCAAAATTTTGGTTAACCGATTAAGTAAAGTTATGACATCTCTTATACATATAGATCAGGTGGGGTTTATTCAGGGCCGCAGCTCTTCTGATAACATTAGGCGTTTCATCAATATCATGTGGTCAGTAGCAAATGATCAGACTCTAGTCGCTGCCATCTCACTTTACACCGTAAATGCGTTTAATATGGTAGAATGGGATTATCTTTTTAAGATTATATGGAAATATATGGGTTCAAGAATATTTTTATTGGAGGGATTAAGTTACTTTAGAGACACCCGTTAGTGGCAGTACAAACAAATTTATTAATTTCAGATTATTTTACTCTGGATAGGGGCACCCGGCAGGGTTGCCCTCTTTCCCCATTATTGTTCTGTCTTGCCCTGGAACTATTAGCATCCGTGATAAGAAAGGAAGATGATTTTCCAGGGGTGGTGGCAGGAGGTATGGCGCAAAAGCTTTTGATTTACACAGATCATATTTTATTATTCGTCTCCGACCTCACTAGATCTATGCCTTGCCTCCACAGAATTATTCATTCCTTTTCTAAGTTCTCAGGATAGAGAGTCAGTTGTTTTAAATCCAAAGCTTTGGCTCTGACAGCGTACTGCCAAGTAACGGCTTTTCAGCTGGGCACCTTCCAGTAGCCCAAACAGGGCATTAAGTATTTGGGCATTTTATTCCCAGCAAATTTGTGTGATTTAGTTAGAGTTAATTTTGACCCCTTAATAAAAAGGTTTTTGAGCTATGTGGGCAGGTGGGCTTCATTACATGTATCTATGATTGGGAAGGTTAATGTTATTAAAATGAATTGTATTCCAAAATTCAACTACCTGCTACAGTCTCTTCCTGTAGATGTCCCCCTCTCTTATCTCAAGCAATTTGATAGCATAGCGAAGTCCTTCATTTGGAATGGTAAGCGTCCCAGATTACATTTCAATAAATGACATAGGCTGATTGACAAAGGTGAACTAGGCCTACCCAAGATTTAGTTTTATTATTATGCATTCAGTCTCAGACATTTGGCTCATTTGTCGCTTCCACCCGAGAGAGCCCCTCCCTGGTTTTGTATTGAACAGGAAGTTCTTGCCCCTATTTCGCCATTGCAAAGCCTTTCTGTCAAACTAATCGGAGAAGTTAAGTTATACCCCGTTATCTCGCATTTGCACTCGGTATGGACAAAAGTGTCCAGTGTTTATGTCGGACATTTATTTAAATGTTGCCTCGAACCTAAAATTATGTATTAATAAGTCCCCTTTTTGCTGGTCAGAGTGGATTGTGAGGGAGGTTAATATGCTCAGTGACCTATATGAGAGTGGAGTGTTGAGATCCTTCGAAAATTTGGTTCAACATTTTGGGATTCCCAGATGTCAGTTCTTTAGGTATTTACAGCTGCACCATCTGCTCTGTACTATTTTTGGGAGTAGCATACACCTCGCTAAAGTGGCAGATACTCCGGGAGTGGTGATTACTGCTTTTGGAAAAGGTCATAAGACATCAGTGTATAACTCCCTGCTAATTCAGAGTCTGGGGGACGGAGCTTTAACTTCTATCAAGAGATTATTGGAGAAAGATTTAAACTTGGTATTGGAGGAGGGAGTGTGGACTAGGATTCTAAAAAATGTCAAGTCTGTATCTAGAGATGCAAGGGTGCACCTTATGCAATTCAAGATTTTACATAGATTCTACTGGACCCCCTCTAGATTGTATAGGCTTGGTCTTAAAGACACACCCACCTGCTGGCGATGCCAATCAGAAGATGGAGACACAACCCATGGTTTTTGGTGGTGTGTTAAGATCCAAGAATTTTGGTTGAAGGTTCAGAGTTTTATGTGTGACGTATTGGGCACTCAAATTTCATTTAGCCCTAGACTCTGTATTTTAGGCGATGGAGCGGTCATCAATATAGGGGATAAACACATACAAAATTGGGTCCTGACCAGTGTTATGATAGGCAGACAGATTATTTTAAGGGGAGGGAAGTCAGCTGGAGCGCCCTCAGTGGTGCGCGGAGATGGGGAGGGTAGCACCTTTCGAGGTGGTGTCATGTAGAAGGCTGGGAATCTGGGATTTGTTTGATGGGAAATGGGGCAGTTATTTGACATTTCTGGGGGACTCTCAGGGAGGGGCTGTGGAGAGAGAAGTATAGTTTTAAATGTGTATGATTATTATATATATATATATATATATATATATATAATTTTGTGTGTGTGTGTGTGTGTATTTATATGTGACCACAGGGATGTTCGTTGAGGGTCAGTGTGGGGTTGGTGATTGGGGAGGGGTAATAGTGGGGGTTAAATGTTAATTCAGTGTATATATTTTTTATTTTTCTTTGTTATATGTACGAATCAATAAAAAATATTAATCGGGAAAAACAATTATACTTTGATTCTGTTGGTTGCTTGGGTCTCTTAAGTGTTTGTTGTGCTTTGTGGTGCGTGCTACAAACTTGACTCCCTTAACCAGCTTGTCCTGCTTTCCTTGTCTTACCTCGTGTTTCGGGAATTCCTCCCACATTGCTGCGCAAGCTATATGATAGACAGAGAAAATTACTGAGATTCCAAAATACAGTAGAATGACTGAGATAGTGAGATGTAAAGAGATACACAGAGACGTGGCATTTTGTCTGGGTAAGTGTGCTGCAGTTAAATTTGATGTTCTGTACCAAATAAGCATTCGCTTGTACAGAGAATCAATAAAAGCTCACATCATTTTTCTTTTATTCCAAATCAGTTGTCTGCTGTGACCTGTCATAGTTTTCAAGTAACCACATCCTTCTTTCCACTCACAAAACATTTTTAAAAAATATATAAATTTAGCTAATAGACATGAATGTCTGATGCTTCTTTTGAAATTTTTTTTTTTTTTTTTTTTGTGCCCTTTGTCAGGTCTGTGTTTATCAGTTTACAGTTGTTGTAGTGAGCTCAAATAAAGTGTTAAGTAATAACTCACTGGACATCTCCTCTTTAGGTGAATCTGGAACCAGAGGGAAGTGTGTATATCTCCATCTCTCTCACCGGCTCCTTTACAGATGGTTAGCTGTTTTTCATATGCTATTAATAGTTTATTCAGATTTTATCCTGTATTTATTTCCCTGTTGCACTACTTCCCTACAACAATTAACTCTTCTTGTTAATGTGTTAACACTTAACAACAAAATAACTTTATGCTTAATTTAGTTTGCAGTTTAACTGTGCTTATATAAAATTGAGAATGTGCTGTTTTACCTTAAAGGGTTAGTTCACCCAAAAATTAAAATCCTCTCATGATTTACTTACCTTAAGCCATCCCAGATATGTATGACTTTCCTTCTTCAGCAGAACCGAAGTGAAGATTTTTTGAAGCAGATTTCAGCTCAGTTTGTCCATACAATGCATGTAAATGGGTGCCATCAAGATCCTGGCTGTTTGATGGTCCAAAAGGCATATTTAGGCAGCATAAATTTAATCCACACGACTCCGATCGATCAGTTAATGTCTTCTGTAGCAAACCCATAGGTTGGTGTAAGAAACAAATCGATAATTAAAACATTTTTGACTTTAAATCGATGCTTCTGGCCAGCGCTGGATTGCTGTTTGCAATGAACTAACAGAGGTTTGTTCCTCTGTTGTATACAAAGCGCGTGCTTCTGACTTCTCACGTGAATGCGCCATTGCAAAAAAGCAAATATTTTAAAGTTAATAAAGTTTTAATTATCGATTTATTTTTTACACAAACCTATCAGTTTGCTTCAGAAGACATTAATTAATCATCTGTAGTCATGTGGATTACTTTTAATATGCCTTTTGGACCGTCAAACAGTCAGCAGTGGCACCCATTTACACGCATTGTATGGACAAACTGAGCTGAGATCTGCTTATAAAAATCTTCACTTTGGTTCTGCTGAAGAAGGAAAGTCATACATATCTGGGATGGCTTAAAGGTAAGTAAATCATGAGAGAATTTTCATTTTTGGGTGAACTATCCCTTTAAGAAACTAGTCTGATTTGATCATTAAAATTTCTTTCGTTGGTGTAACCTGATGTAATCAGGTTGATTCTTTCTTATTAAACAATATTTTATTTTATTTTATTGAAAACCAAGTAAAAACAATCAATTTAGATGTTACCACATAAAGCACAATGTTTAGGTTGCCTGACAAACATTTTTACAGTGTGTTGCTGTGAATTTCAGATGAAGCTGTAGAAAATCGTTTGAGGAACCATAAACGGTTTACTAGAAAACACCAAAAAGCTTTAAAAAGAAGAAAGGTCCACCAAGTCAATGGACATAAATTTATGGCAACCTTCCTTCCCCAGCCCACTTTTTGCTGTCATTGCAAAAACTTCATCTGGTGAGGCTTACACAGAGAGCATGCCTTCATGCACATACAAGCAAACTAATAAAGTCAGCCACATTCATTATCTGGCACGTGGTTATATTTATTCTGCATATTTAACTTAAATTAAATTTTTTCCTAGGGGTGTATTTGGAAAGCAAGGATATCAATGCCAGGGTGAGTAAGGTTGGCAGTGGCATAATATTGCCCCAAATGTTTGTTTTTTGCAATTTTTCAAGCCAGTTCTTTGACAGAGTTGTATTTTTGTTGTCGTTTTGTCTGATTCCATCAGAATATAGAGGTGCAAAATAGCTGCGCTATGTAGCCAGTGCTGTTTGCACTTAGTGCAAATAGCTACTCTTTAATTATTTTGGCACATACAAGGAATAAGTAGGGATAATGTACAGTCAGACCCGATGCTTATTACATGGCTATGATGCAAATAAATACATAAATGGACATAAAATATTGATTTGCACTGAAATTATGTAATTTTGTTAGAAGAAATAAATCGCTAAACAGCTGAAATCCATCTCCGGTTTGCATCAGCATTCTGTCTGTATTTTTTTTTTTTTAATTACCATCTGACTCCTCATTATCCAGCCAATTACAAGACTACTTGTAAATAAATGCACAACATGAAAAATGTATTTGAGTTGAAATTATTTTATTAGCTTACTTGTAGAGATCGCACAGTGATCTGAGAAGCAGGAAAGATGACTCACAATACCCAGATGACCGGTCTAATACATCTTAATCCCCGGATGTGCGGTTGTTACTCAGAGATATCAGGTCGCTAGATGGCGCCACTGACCAATCAAAATATTATGAGTATTCCAGAGGGCCATGTAATAAAATGTAAACATTCACACATACACAACTTTGCTTGTCAAATTAACTTCTTTTATGTGTCATTACTTATTAGTGTGCACATGTGTGGTCCATAAGAAGTGCCATGATTTGGTTGTAAGTGAGTGTCCACGTATGAAGAAAACTTCGAATGAGGTAAGATTCCATAATTTGCATTTATGCAAATTTGCATTATGTGTGTAATAACAAAATGATGTCATTGGTCACCTGGACCAATTGCCCACTTACTCATCTGTCCACAGGGCACAAGCCAGGGCTTCAGCATCAACATACCCCACCAGTTTCAAGAGCACAACTACAGAGTTCCGACATACTGTAACCACTGCGGATCTCTCCTTTATGGGCTTATGAAACAGGGTCTCCATTGCAAGAGTAAGCATATATTTACCTGAATCGTTGGTTTACATGCAACACAGTAGCTTTGTGTTAAAAGACTGTTATTTTCATCTGTGTTTTGTGTGGATTTTTCCAGGTTGCAAGATGAACATTCACAAACGTTGTGAACAGAATGTTGCACCAAACTGCGGGGTGAACAGTGCAGAGCTGGCCAGCAAATTGGCTGAAATTGATTTGCAAGCAGACAGGCTCTCCAAACAAAAGGTAACTTCATAAGAATTGTCTCAAAAGGCCTTGTAATCAGGGAATAAGTGCTTTATTTGAAATATTTTGATAATTATTTTTACATGTACTTTTTTGTATGTTTATGTGTGCAAATTTGTTTTTGGGTACATTTCTTTATATCTTTTCACAGATGCACATTACCGAACCAAAGCATCGAGATCCTAGTAAAAAGATACCAACAATGCTTGATGAGGCTGAGGAAGAGACTGTTAAAGTGGGTCTGAAGGACTTCAATTTCTTGCATGTGCTGGGGAAAGGCAGCTTTGGCAAGGTTAGACATACTGGTATCACCCATGCTGCTATATCTCATTAATGCTACTGAGATGACCTATACTACTGTTTGATAATCAGCAAGTGTTGCGTGTAAGCATATCTACAGAACTTTCATCTCAATAGCAGCTCAGTCAGACTTTTCAAAGCCAGTTACCAAACAAACATAAACAAGCATGCTTTTTCAAAACACAGAAATGTATGATGTGTTATATATGTGTCTGTAGGTGATGCTGGCCCGTCTAAAAAGTGACCACATGGTGTTTGCTGTGAAAATACTGAAGAAGGATGTCATACTGCAGGATGAAGATGTCGAATCAACCATGATTGAGAAGAGAGTGCTGACTTTGGCCCACCAGAACCCATTCCTCACACAGCTCTACTATTGCTTTCAGACTGCCGTAAGAGTTTACACTTACAAACACACAACCACAGATAGGTTCACGGAGCTTATTATCAAATAATATCTAGTAAACAGGTAATTAGCAACTTTGAATGCCTTTATATTAAGCTTTATTTGTCTGTAATATCACATTAGCAGTTACTTTATTATAACATCTCCATATGTCAAAGATTGCTTGTTTAAGTGGCTTTAAAGAAGTCATGTTTTTCATTTTTCACGGTCGACCATGTTACGAGTGCATTCAACACATACACAATACGACTGCTTTGTGATACTCTTTTAGTACAGTCAGCGGCAGGCAAATGCGCCAATGAT
This sequence comes from Myxocyprinus asiaticus, assembly GCF_019703515.2. Taxonomy (NCBI): domain Eukaryota; kingdom Metazoa; phylum Chordata; class Actinopteri; order Cypriniformes; family Catostomidae; genus Myxocyprinus; species Myxocyprinus asiaticus. Next base: position 26,522,932 of record NC_059368.1, read on the forward strand.
GCGCACAGACAAGAAATGTCAGTAAATGCCTGCAGACTGTGTTGATGAAGAAATTTGCGTCAGCATACTGTGCGAGGAGCTTTCGGCGATGCGGACAACCAAAGTATACTTCGGCCTTAAGAGAGTAAGCACCCTCTTTGTATTTGAAATACGTCATTGTGCTTTGCTGCACTTACTTACAGGCAGTGGGTTTGCTGTCAAATTAACTATAGTTGTTGTTGCCATTCTACAATAACAACCTTTTAGCAACGCCTACATTACTTTGTGACAAGTTTACAAAAGATTGTGTTGAAATGTGCCACACAAACTGTTAAAGGAATATTCCGGGTTAGGTTAGTTAAGCTCTATTGACAGCATTTGTGGCATAATATTGATTACCACAAAAATTTATTTTGACTTGCCCCTCCTTTTCTTTAAAAAAAGCAAAAATCTGGGTTACAGTGAGGCACTTACAATGGAAGTGAATGGGGGCCAATTTGTGAAAATTAAAATTCTAACTTTTTCAAAATTATAGCCAAGACATAAACAATATGCATGTTAACATGATTTTAGTGTGATAAAATTACTTACAAACCTTTTCTGAGTAAAATTACAGCCAATTATTTAACTTCATTGCCATGTTGATGTAATGTCAAAAAACCCTAAAACCCTAAATAATCCATAGTAAGTGCCTCACTGTAACCTCGATTTATGCTTTTGTTTTTTGTTTTTTACGAAAAAGAGGGATGAGTCAAACATTTTTTGGTAGTAATCAATATTATGCCACAAATGCTGTCGATTGAGCTTAACTTGTGTTGAACACAGTTCACATATTCCATTATGGTCAGACTGAAATGATCGAGACCTTGTTAAAATACTCTTCAGCCACTCTTTCTTAATGATATGTAGAGCAACAGGTGTTACACACAGCCAGAAAAAGTTGGAAAGTAGTGGGAAAATTTGGGGGACTTTCTCACATTTGACTATTATCATTAGTTGTTCTGGTGTTACGAATAATAGTATCTATCCTACTTCGTCCTTATTACCAGGCCCAGATGGAATCTGCGCACACAGAACTATGCAAAGCACTCTGCAGATTTCTGCAAAATTGTGAAATTTGTCATTCATTAAAGGGGTCATGGCATGCCTTTTTTATTATTTAAAATGTTCCTTGAGGTTCACTTATAATATTAGTAAAGTTTTTTGCACACAAAAAAAAACATATATCTGTCCGCAGATTCTGTCTGGGCTTGCGTGTTACTTCACCTTGACTTCAGTATTCATCTGTCTGATGTTACAAAGTTGTGAAAGTATGAACCATTCTGCAGCTTCGTTTCAATAAATAATGTTTTCGGACAGGAATTCTGAAAATTACATAATATGTTTTCATAGTATATTGAACTCTTTTAAATTAAAAGATCAATGATTTGATTTCTCATTATGTGATCCCTTAAAAGGGGTATTTCACGCAAAATGTAAAATTCTTACTCACCCTCACATTGTTCCAAACCCATATGACTTTCTTTCTTCAGTGGAACACAAAAGGAGATGTTAGAATGTAAGCCTCAATCACCAATCACTTTTTTCCATACAATGAAAATGAATGATGACTGAAGCTGTCCTTCTGCCTATCATCTCCAATTGTGTTTAAGCGAAGAAGGTAAGTCAAATGGGTTGGAACAACATGAGAATGAGTAAATGATAACAGATTTTTCATTCAGTAGGGTGAACTATCCATTTAAGTTCATTCTTAGGATGCACTTCCACACAAAGTAGAGGAAAACAAAAATAAACAGATTTCGATTCCACCAGAATTTACTATGCTGAGGGTTGCAGGTGGATAATCTGAAACATGAGCCCAGAATAAATCACTCTAGACATACCAGAACATGCTGAATTAGAATTGATTTGCCATATGGTCTCCACTGCCGCCATTGACTGACAAACAGGAAACAAGTGTTGTTGAATAATGACTCACTCAACCAGGAAACTCTTAAGCAAAAACCTCCTTGACATCTTGATAAAAGAAAAAGTTTGAAATTCCTGAGCTGCCTTGGTTTTTATCTTTAATCTTTTGCATTAGATGTCTTTTTTATCACAGGGTGCAGTTCCAGGGCTGCCAAAATTACAGCAACTAACTGCATTTGCTTGACATTTCATCTACACCATTAGGTGTCAGCGTGTTATAAACACAAATATTACTGAGTGCACCTTTAAATAATTTGCTTCAATGATACAACCTCTGAGGATCATTCAGAGTGAAAGCCACCCAAAAATGGCAGTTTGGCAGTAATCAAAGTAGTCACGTTGCAATACCACATGTACACAGTAGAGGGAAGCACATGATTAGTTCTTCCTGCTGAGGAGACGTGCATTATGTCATCTGCAAAACAGAGCTGCAAGTCTGTGCAGCCAGACAGACAACCACACAAACAGTGAAAGTGGAGGACTGTTAGAGGGAAGTGATGCAAGACCTCTGTCAACCTACTCATTACCGGCCTTGACCACAAACACTACTGGTTTTGAAAGGGAAAGTTAACCAAAAATGGAAAATTATTTCCTCATTTACTCACTCTCATGTTGTTTCAAACCTGTATGACATTTTTTTTCTTCTGTGGAATACAAAAAGAGATGTTAGGCAGAATGTTAGTCTCAGTTACCATTCTCTCTCATTACTTTTTTTGAAAGTGAATGGTGACAGAGTCTGTCAGTCCTTAAAGGGATAGTTCACCCAAAAATGAAAATTCTCTCTATTTACTCACCCTCATGCCATCCCAGATGTGTATGAATGTCTTTCAACGGCAGAACACAAACAAAGATTTTTGGAAGAATATTTCGGCTCTTTGGGTCTATGAAATGCAAGTGAATGGGTGCATAATTTTTTACCTCATGAATTTTTTTTTTAAAAAGTTTTGAATATTGAGTCCTCGTGGTTGCACAGTTACTCGCCTCAATCCGGGTGGCGGAGGACAAGTCTCAGTTGCCTCCGCTTCTCAGACCGTCAGTCCGTGCATCTTATCACGTGGCTCGTTGTGCATGACACCGTGGAGACTCCCAGCACGTGGAGGCTCATGCTATTCACCGTGATCCACGCACAGCTTACCACGCACCCCATTGAGAGCGAGAACCCCCTAATCGTGACCACGAGGAGGTTACCCCATGTGACTCTACCCTCCCTAGCAACTGGGCCAATTTGGTTGCTTCGGAGACCTAGCTGGAGTCACTCAGCATGCCCTGGATTCGAACTTGCGACTCCAGGGGTGGTAGTCAGCGTCAATACTCGCTAGCTTTTGACTATTGAAGGTGAAGCTATAGATCTTTATTGTATTGAATCATATATTTTTGTACATTAAAAACAGCACTTTATCAGAGAACACAAATTCACACAGATCTTAAAGATTTACAGTGTTTAAAACTGATGAAAAAAGGACTGGAATTTGGTGTACCTGTAGTATTATTCCCTTGAAAATGTACTTTTGTTCTATGTACATAATAATGTGATTTTCAACACTGCTTTTTCATTTGTATGACCTACAAATTTGCTCATATTTGTTCTTCATTTCTCAGGAGAGGTTATACTTTGTCATGGAGTTTGTGAATGGTGGTGACCTCATGTTCCACATCCAGAAGGTCAGGCGTTTTGAAGAGCCACGAGCACAGTTTTATGCTGCAGAGATCACTTCAGCCCTTATGTTCCTTCATTCCAAAGGGATAATTTACAGGTTAGTGATTCTGTGTGTCATGAAACGGAATGGTGTCCACACATGTTTAAGTGCCAGGTGTCCAAAAAGATGTATATCCCTCTAATGATGTTCAGTTTGTAGTCCTAAAACCCTGATGGAAAATGTGCATTTTCAAGCATTTTTGGGCATTTCTAATGGATTTTTAGAATAGCATTTTTTGGAATTATAAGTAAAATAAGGTTTGTGGCTAACATTACTTGAAGAAAATGTCAAGTTTTTTTTTAAAGTACACAGCCTTTTTTTATTATTATTATTATTTATTTATTTATTTATTTTTAAGGAAGTTGCTATCAAGTTGTTAAATAACAACCATCACAAATTTGCCAGTTTACATGCTTGCCAAACTGCAAAAACAGTTGAGGTATGACTGTAATATATGCTGTAAAACAAAGCGTCAAAGTCTCTTCAAGTAATATTAACCACAGCCTTATTTTACTCATAAAGTAAAAACACTATTCTAAAAACCCATTGTAAATTCCAAGGGAACCTTAGGCAAATTCAAGTTTGCCTACAAATTGACATCATGACTGAACAGCTCTGTTGTTTGTAAAGTTTGCTGCATTACATTGACGCCAGCTGTCCAAGCTGGCTTATATTTCTCCATTGTTTAAATGTTCAGTACCCCTCATTGTCTTTGTCAAAAGGAAAGAATGTTTGAAATTTATAATGTGCATCTGAATTTACTGCTGATGTTCACACCCCAGTGCTTTGCTTTGGCATACTGTTCATGTGTTCACTCTGAAAATGTTCTTGTCTGCGCGTGTCCTGGCACAGTTAAGGCCTCGATATTCAACAAGAACAAATGGGTGTGACGTCATTTAGAACAAAATTTGGCCAAAAAGAAGGTGTTTTTGCGTTCGTTTCGGTGGTTCGTAACAGCTTGCTGGGGCGAACTTTTAGGAAAAATTCTTACCGGCTGCAAAGCACCTTCTTACTGTCATTGGTAGATGTCATTGTTAGGTGTGACCTGAAGCTCCACCAACCTTGAGGCCAACAGCTCATTCTGTTTAAGTTGTTCAGTCAGTCAAAATCAGTCAACAGGAACACATCAGTGTGTAGAGTTATTAGCGAACTGGTGCAAATTTACCTACATCTGTACAATCGTTTGCTTAAAGACATGTGATTTTTTTTGTTTTAATTTGTCTACTAAAGGAATCAAATAGTCTCAAATACTATCAAGTGCCCATTCACTCATGTGCCATCTGCAGCAAAAGCCATTCAAACATCTGTCTAAAGTAAGATATCCCTCTATCATTATTCTTTTTTCTTTATTCTGCACATTTACACTTTCATACACTCAGATTTGCAGTAGTATCAGTGTCATCATAAATCACAATAACAGAGCGTAATCGACGCATATTATGGCCGCATATAGCGTGTTATCGCATTAGCTTCATGAATTCAGAATGTAAACAAGACAAATTAAACATTTTCTTCTGCATATATATTACCTTAAATCATCATCAAGTGGTTAAAACAACTTCTTTACTGACCTCATGTGAATTCTACTCATATAATTAGGCTTAAAGTAATTGAAAACACATTTTAATGTCACATTAGTTAGGTTTTACTCAGCGTCCTCATATTTAAATGCTCTTCTAAACGCCTCCCACAGCAGTGTCGTGGGTTTCTGAATGTTCGGAAACAGTATACCTTCTCTTGGCCATTTAGAACTTTTTTTAGATTAGATTATACAGATTAGATTATACAGACAGTTTTCACCCCTGGCTTAGTCCTCCTTTCTACGCCTGTACCATATATACTTCCTGCCTCTAATCACATGGCCTCTGCTTACCTAGATAAGCTTTATAATCACTCTTGTGATAGAGCCAAGCCAAACACAAATATAAAAAGATCTGACAAACAGTATCCAGATCAGTCCCATGTGGCTTGCGGTGTTTACAAGCTTTCCTGCCAGGGCCTTTTCGGGAATGCCTCGGCGAACTTAGCTGACCTCCTGCCATCTCTTTTTTGCTTCCGTTTTTATCGGGCTTTAAAGTCAGTAAATTTGGGGCAATTATAATGTCTCTGTTAAGTGAGCCAGTGGGGGAGAGAAAAATTAGCAAAGAAAATAAAAAATGAAAAGCACACAAACAAATATATAAAAATACAAAAAATTTGTAGATATATTCTCTCTAAATATCTTACACAATTTTGCCTCTTAAGTAAATGTATCTGTTTTTAAGGTTGTTTAGATATCTTTTTGTTGGAAAATCCTTTGCGTCCTTGAGCATTCACTTTAGGGACATTTTGAATGTGGACCTGAGCTGACATCACAAGGCTGCTCATTCCCTGCCTGCCATGACATGGAGCTATTCTAACATAAGCTGTTTACATAGAGAGAAAGGGAAAGGGAGGGTGAGAGAGACTGCCCTGCACTCTGCTCTGATTTTTTCAGTGACTCTGTTTCAGTCAGTTCACGTGCAATATAGCATTACATGCACATATACAGTACTGTGCAAACGTTTTAGGCACTTCTGAAAAATATTGCATATTGAGGATGTCTTCAAAAATAATGACATAAATAGTTTTCATTTATCACTTAATGTCATACAAAGTCCAGTAAACATAAAAAAGCTAAATCAATATTCGGTGTCACAACCTTTGCCTTTAAAACAGCACCAATTCTCCTAGGTACACCTGGACACAGTTTTTCTTGGTTGTTGGCAGACAGGATGTTCCAAGCTTCTTGGAGAATTCGCCACAGTTCTTCTATCTATTTAGGCTGTCTCAATTACTTCTGTCTCTTTATGTAATCTCAGACTGACATGATGCTCAGTGGGGGGCTTTGTGGGGGCCATGACATCTGTTGCAGGGCTCCCTGTTCTTCTATTCTAATCTTCTCTATTTGCAAAAGTAATGTTTGGGAGTCTAACATTTATATTTTCTATTGACACACTAAAGCTGAAGATATAAATAACCATCTTAAGACAAATGCTTTTTTAAAACATCTTATGTGCCTAAGACTTTTGCACAGTACTGTATTTTTCCAAAATTAATATTAAACCTGATTTCTCATACGCTTATCACGACATTTCACATAGATTCAAAGATAAAAATTTTGCAGGACTACCTATACCACACCCTTGTATCTAACAGGATGATTCAGTGACCTCTGAGTCAGTCAAGATGTTCCTGTCCACTTGACCTTACTTACCCATGATCTTCTATTAGATTCTGCTGTAATGCCGTGCTAATCTGACTCTAATCTGAGGAGTGTACTATACTGGGTGCAATCAAAAGAATAGGAGTGATAATGCATGACAGAGCTGTCTTGCTTTTACTAACGATTTTACTTTTCTAGTCTCACTCCAGCCTGCTGTACCCTGAGGCCTGGACAAAACTGCAAATGCAGTGTTGTTTATTGACCTCCCAAACTGTTGCACTGTTGTTAGATTACAGCTGGTTTGCAAAAGGGCCTCATAAATTAAGGGCTTCCCCTTGTTGTCAGGATTTTTTTTTATTTTTATACATTTACATTAGTTTACAAAATTGTTCACATGAACTAACAATGAAAATATACACTCATTCTAAATTTGATGTCTGCAACATGTTCCAAATTAGTTGCACTGGGAAAAAAGTTTTAACCTAAAAAATGTGCTACATTAATTGGTCAAAAGATTATTTAATATTACTGAATCAACTTGAATACGTTAGGTTACACCAACAAAATTAATTTTAAGGGTTAGACCAGGTAGAAAAAGCTACTTAAGGTAACAATTGCATGTTACAAACTTTTTTCATTGTGGGACAGGGGTAAAGAATAGGAAGGTTGAGGATTGTTTAAAAAAAATCACCTTTATGGAACATTCCACAAGTAAACAGGTTGATAGTTTAGCCCAAGATGAACCACTGGTGTTAAAATTAATGGGAGAAATTAGAACAACCAATATGGTGTAGAAAATGAAGTGTTTAAATGTGATTAGCTTGCACGGTAACTCACCTCATAGAGTATTGGACTCTGAGTTGGAGGACCACTGTTCAAGACCAGCCAAGAACTCAAATTGACATGTGACACGACATAGTCATAGAAGCGACACGAAATAACATGATTGCTTCTGAAAATGTGCTTTTCATTTCACTTCTGCATTTTAATACACTAATGATTAGGTTTAGGCATTGATTAGGTAAGGATGTCTTTTTTTAATGTCTCATTTATATTTTAAAATACTACCGGTTAGGTTCAGGCAAAGGTTAGGGAGGTATGCTTTAAAAACATCCATCTAAAAATTCACCTTAAAACCTCGTCTGAATATGACAGTTTTACTCGCTTTTGGCGTCCCCAGTTGGACATTTCACTGGAAAACTGCAGCCAAACGTGTTAAACAGCACGCAAATTTTGAAAAGTAAAAAAGTAAATTTCACGAGATCAGCCTGGAAAATAATAAGAAAGAAAATTGTTGTTGTTGTTGTTTTGTTTTTGTTTTTTGGTTTTTTCGCACGATCTGAGCTAAAGAAGCACACTTTATGATACCATTTTTGTCAGATTGTACTGCTGAAATATTTGAAATATGTTCTTTGAACGTAATCTTGACCAACTGTTTGGAGATTTCGGTCCTTCCCCATTCAAGTAGATAGGAGTTGTAATTTTATGCTGCTTGGACCCATAGAAAATAGCTGCCCAGGAGCATTTCCAATATGGAGGCCAAATGGACTAACTTGCCTTGAAAAGGATTTTGATATGCCATCACAACAGGCTTGGCCATTTACAAAAAAACAATGGGAAAATATTCCCCTTTCAAAACTGTAACAATTACTGTCCTCAGTTCTCAACTAATTGCTGAATGTTGTTAAAAGGAAAGGTGACATAACACAGTGGTAAACATGCCCCTGTCCCAACTGTTTTAGAATGTGTTGCAGGCATAACATATAAAATGAGTGTATATTTATGAAAAAAAAAAAAAAAAAGGTTGATTAGTTAAAACAAATTATATTGTCTATGTAGTGTTTTCAATTGAATACAGGTCAAACTTTTTTGCTAATTATGTTTTATTAGTTTATTTTTGCATTTTACACACTGTTCCCACTTTTTTGCAATATAGGTTTGTAAATTGACACTACCCAAGATTATTAAATGCTGTAAAAAATAATTTTACTTGTAAGTTTGAAACCTAATGCATTAACAACAATGGAAAAAAGTGGTAAGCTGCAATTGTTACATCAATGAAATGTCTGGAAACCTAAACATTTTCATGTTGTAACATCTAACATCTAATCTGGTTTTGTTCAAGTCAAAACTATTATTTGGCATTATGTTTTCAACATGAATATATTAGGTTACACTAACAAAACTCATTTTAAGGATTAGATCAGGTAGAAATAGCTCCTTAAGGTAACAATTACACTTTTTACATCAGTGTAACTGAACGAATGCAACCTTATTGTAAAGTGTTTTCAAAAAAACATTTGCTGCAACATTGCAAGAGTAATCACATGTTCTAGACGTTTCGCTGTTGGATGGGCAGAACTGAAAATAGTCCAGATTGCATTGTGTGTAATAGTGCTGACGATTCTCCAGTTGCATATTTTCTCTGTGACTGATGGCCAGGCTGGTGAGCGTGCCACGCTGTCAGTGCCAGGTTTATGCCACTGCAGGCATGAGACTCACCATGTCTTTGGGCTTGTTCTTTAGGCATGATAAAATCCAGCAAGTTAAGATAACTTTTTGATTTCTCACACTCGTCCTCTCAGTCTCTGTCTCTCTCTCCACCATTTGTGTCACTGGGCCACATTCATGAAACATAAGCAGAATTTCTGTGAAAATCCACAAAACCACACTGAAAAAATGTTAACCTAAAAAAATTTACTTAATTTGGTTACATCAAGGTCAAAACCTAAAATATTATTAAACATAACTGAATCAACCTGACTACATTAAGTTATACCAACAAAAAATCTTTAAGAGTTAGATTAAGTGGAAATGGCTCATTAAGGTAACAATTGCAGGTTACCACTTTTTACAGTGAATTCTTAAGTAAATTGTTGCATTGTGAGACAATTTATATGATAACAGTTTTGCGAACAGAGAAATTTGTTCTGTCCGTTTTTCATGAATGAGGCCCAGTACCAACACCATGGTTGCCCATAAAATGTATTTACTGTATTTACAGTGCCAGTCATATTGATGCAAGTGAACCCTGATTGGATGAAGCAGTGAGTAATGATGGAGTTATGAACTTTTAACAACATTGTAAAGCCAGCTCTTAGCGTGTTCTCTGTTAATTGCATTCTGTTGAAATTATACCCAATTTCCTTGATAGCCATGTCCACAAGGAAGCTATTAATCCAATTTCTGTCGGTCTTTTTCCACTGGGTCAATATAGAATGCCCCTTCTCATGCTGATTACTCCACACCCTTGCATGTTACACACTCATTTTATCATTGTGTCAATAACACCATTTGATCCCTGTTAACTCCATCTGTAATTCACCATTATATGTTTGCTATGTTTTGTTTACATGTTTTGTCATCTTGTTTGAATGCAACTAAAGGCTGTCTTTCCACTTGTGATCTATGACTTATAACTTTATGACTGTGACTAGTTAGCATTTTTCTATTGAGAAAAATCCATGCAGTTGAGGTAATGATGGCGCAACATGGTAATAATGGTCCTATGTTGTGTTTTCTGGCAAAGGGACCTGAAGCTGGACAATGTGCTCCTGGATAGAGATGGCCACTGCAAACTGGCAGATTTTGGCATGTGCAAAGAGGAAATCTTTGATGGAAAACTAACCAACACATTCTGTGGGACTCCAGATTACATCGCACCGGAGGTGAGCATCTTTATAGGACAATTTTAAGAAAGAAAGTGGTTAATTTGTGCATGTGTTTGTGCTCTTGCCATAATGCAGTGTGGATATATGTTTTTATGCTGTGTGTCTCTCTCAGATCATCCTGGAGGAGCCATATGGCGTATCAGTGGACTGGTGGGCTCTCGGCGTGCTGCTGTATGAGATGCTGTCGGGTCATGCTCCGTTTGAAGCAGAGACTGAGGACGAGCTCTTTGAGTGTATCCTTGGTTATGAGGTCGTTTATTCATCCTGGCTTAGTAATGAGGCAGAGGACATCCTTAAAGGGGTGAGTCTTGTTAGATCCAATGTTTAGATCCAACTGGTTACAAGATCTCTTTCTCTATCAGGATATATTCCATTTTTTTTTGTCTGAAATTCAGAGACAGGCGACACTTTTTTTTATTAACCCTGTGTGACGAGGAGGAGGGCATGGTCGGGACCTCCAGAGATGGGGGGGGGGGCACAAGCCATCAAACAAAGCCGTGCTGCTTGAATTTTTGCACCAGGAGTGGCATAAAATCACCCAACAACAATGTGAAAGACTAGTAGAGAGCACGCCAAGACGCATGAAAGCTATGATTGAAAATCTGGGTTATTCCACCTAATATTGATTTCTGAACTCTTCCTAAGTTAAAACATTAATATTGTGTTGTTTAAAAATGAATATGAACTTTGGTTTTTTTTTTTTTCATTATTCGAGGTCTGAAAACATTGCATCTTTTTTGTTATTTTGACCAGTTGTCATTTTCTGCAAATAAATGCTCTAAATGACAATATTTTTATTTGGAATTTCGGAGAAATGTTGTCAGTAGTTTATAGAATTAAAAAAAAAAAAAATCATTTTACTCAAATACATACCTATAAATAGTAAATCCAGAGAAACTGATAATTTTGCTGTGGTCTCTTAATTTTTTCCACAGCTGTATATGGATAAGAAAATAATATGAAAGAAATAAAGAAACAACATATGTATATAAAGTACAATAAAGATGCATGTTTGCTTTCTAAAAGCCGCACACACTGGTCACTTTTAAGAACTTGTATCCTTAGATTTTTCATTCTAGATATGTGGTCAAAAAACACTCCTCATCTGATTAAATTAAGCACAGACACCTCTTGAATGAAACCCATTTTTTACAGACTTTCCATTTGGCTGACTTGTAATATTTCATTGTTTAAACTTTTTGATAAACACGGACACAACACTGTTTCTTGACTTTGGCGGATATGTTGGGAAATCTCAGACTTCCGTAGCTGTGACTTCTGTCCTATAAATATGGTTCCTATAAAGTCACTTCTGAGTAACCAAAGAATTGCCGTAGTTTAAGAGCTCTGAGTTTTTTACTAATGCACTCTATTAGTTTGAAGGTCTTGGCCAGCTTTGCAGTGTGTAACTGCACTGTGCTGGCAGTTCTTCTATGAAAACACAAGTGAACAGGGGGCAAGTGTGACGAGGAGGAGGGAGTGGCCGGGCCTTGATGATGCATGGCTGGCGCTGAATTGGCTGATCAGCGGGAAAGCGAGATAAAGGGGAGACGGAGGCTCCAGTTTGAGGGAGAGAGATACACACGTGGCCACGCTGCATGTGTGTTCGTCTTATGTTTTATGTTCTGTGTTGTTTCAAGTTAATTTATACCATTAAACTTTACATTGACTGTATAGCCGGTTCCTGCCTCCTCCTTGTACAAGATTTTATCCCCACTTATGTAAGCATCCTCTTTTGCTTAATGAAGCTGCCTGAGTTTTGCTGTAAACCATGGTTTGTCATTGTTGTATGTTAAAGCTAGGGTGTGCAATCTTTTCCAGAAACATTTTTGTTATTCTGGTTGAAAGTCTCTTCACATCCTGATAGCAATCAATAATTTAAGTGGTCTAAATGTAAAAAAAATATATATATATATCTCCTGTGGAAGGGACAGGACTAAAAAATGATCGACCAATCATTGCATTCGGTCCGAATGTCCTTCCTGTCTGTCAGTCTATATTTGCATACCGCCGCGCAACTTGTTCGTGCAGACAATCACACGTCATCAGCACAGGTTCCGTGATGCTGTGCAGAGCGAGGGTGAGAATGGAAGGCGAACCGCAGCTACCTTATGTTCCTCCTGAACCACCATGTGGCAGCGGGGGCGTGGTCAAGCATCTCTCCGGAGAGAGAGAAAGCGGTAAGGGCACTTACACCTGAGCTAAATTATGTCTAACACCTGTCTCTAATTTCAGTAAGCACGGGGAGAGCGGATAAATAGAGCCAAACCGCAAGTAGAAAGGGGAGAGAGCCTGGGCACCACAGACCCGAACAAGAAGCAAGAGTTTTGTTATTACAAATGATGAGAGTTTTATTTTGGTGAAGCGGTGTGTGATTATAGTTCAACTTAGTGAATATTGCAAAGAGAAAAATAAATCCTTACCTGAACCAGGAAAGCTGCTTCTCGCCTCCTCTTTACACACCAGTAAAAGGAAACAAGAAAAGAAAGACCGCGTTAGAAACTTCTACAGCGAAAAAAACGTCTGGATCAAGAGTGTGCTAAAAGCAGAATTAACATTGGCGTTGCTTTTCCACGCTGGAGGGAACTGCGGGACTCAAAGGGTCTGAAAAATGACGCCATGGTTGATGTTTTTCTTTTGGACAGGTAGTTACATGGTTTGATTTGTTTTTGATATACAGGTGCATCTCAATAAATTAGAATGTCGTGGAAAAGTTCATTTATTTCAGTAATTCAACTCAAATTGTGAAACTCGTGTATTAAATAAATTCAATGCACACAGACTGAAGTAGTTTAAGTCTTTGGTTCTTTTAATTGTGATGATTTTGGCTCACATTTAACAAAAACCCACCAATTCACTATCTCAACAAATTAGAATACATCATAAGACCAATAAAAAAAAACATTTTTAGTGAATTGTTGGCCTTCTGGAAAGTATGTTAATTTACTGTATATGTACTCAATACTTGGTAGGGGCTCCTTTTGCATTAATTACTGCCTCAATTCGGCGTGGCATGGAGGTGATCAGTTTGTGGCACTGCTGAGGTGGTATGGAAGCCCAGGTTTCTTTGACAGTGGCCTTCAGCTCATCTGCATTTTTTGGTCTCTTGTTTCTCATTTTCCTCTTGACAATACCCCATAGATTCTCTATGGGGTTCAGGTCTGGTGAGTTTGCTGGCCAGTCAAGCACACCAACACCATGGTCATTTAACCAACTTTTGGTGCTTTTGGCAGTGTGGGCAAGTGCCAAATCCTGCTGGAAAATGAAATCAGCATCTTTAAAAAGCTGGTCAGCAGAAGGAAGCATGAAGTGCTCCAAAATGTCTTGGTAAACGGGTGCAGTGACTTTGGTTTTCAAAAAACACAATGGACCAACACCAGCAGATGACATTGCACCCCAAATCATCACAGACTGTGGAAACTTAACACTGGACTTCAAGCAACTTGGGCTATGAGCTTCTCCACCCTTCCTCCAGACTCTAGGACCTTGGTTTCCAAATGAAATACAAAACTTGCTCTCATCTGAAAAGAGGACTTTGGACCACTGGGCAACAGTCCAGTTCTTCTTCTCCTTAGCCCAGGTAAGACGCCTCTGACGTTGTCTGTGGTTCAGGAGTGGCTTAACAAGAGGAATACGACAACTGTAGTCAAATTCCTTGACACGTCTGTGTGTGGTGGCTCTTAATGCCTTGACCCCAGCCTCGGTCCATTCCTTGTGAAGTTCACCCAAATTCTTGAATCGATTTTGCTTGACAATCCTCATAAGGCTGCGGTTCTCTCGGTTGGTTGTGCATCTTTTTCTTCCACACTTTTTCCTTCCACTCAACTTTCTGTTAACATGCTTGGATACAGCACTCTGTGAACAGCCAGCTTCTTTGGCAATGAATGTTTGTGGCTTACCCTCCTTGTGAATGGTGTCAGTGATTGTCTTCTGGACAACTGTCAGATCAGCAGTCTTCCCCATGATTGTGTAGCCTAGTGAACCAAACTGAGAGACCATTTTGAAGGCTCAGGAAACCTTTGCAGGTGTTTTGAGTTGATTAGCTGATTGGCATGTCACCATATTCTAATTTTTTGAGATAGTGAATTGGTGGGTTTTTGTTAAATGTGAGCCAAAATCATCACAATTAAAAGAACCAAAGACTTAAACTACTTCAGTCTGTGTGCATTGAATTTATTTAATACACGAGTTTCACAATTTGAGTTGAATTACTGAAATAAATGAACTTTTCCACGACATTCTAATTTATTGAGATGCACCTGTATTTTGTTAATGTAATGAAGTATTTAGCTCATGTAGTTTGTGTACCTTTACGAATTAGGAGGCGTGGCTTTGGAGACACCTCTGAAGCGAGGGCGGGCTCTATGCTTTCAAAGCTAGCTTGCTAACTGCTAGCCTCCCTGGATTACACACCCTAGCTTTAAATAAGTCCTAATAGGAATGCACATGTCCTCACAGAAACTGATATATGATGTCACAGTATATGTGAGCTCATCCAGATTGTTGTCTGCAGCCTCAAAAACACTCCAATCAGTGCAGTCAAAACAGGCTTGTAGTTCCAGCTCTGCTTCATTTGTCCACTTTTTACAGTTTTTACTACAGGTTTAGCTGATTTTAGTTTCTGCCTGTAGGTTGGAAGAAGATGAACCAGTGATCAGAGAGTCCCAAAGCTGCTCTAGGGACAGAGCGATATGCATCCTTTATTGTTGTGTAGCAATGATACAGTATATTTCTGTCTCTTGTGGGGCATGTAATGTGCTGTCTGTATTTTGGCAGTTCACGGGTGAGGTTAGCTTTATTAAAATCTCCCAGAATAATAATAAGTGAGTCCAGCTGTTGTTGCTCTGTGTCTGTGATGTGATCAGCCAGCTGTTGCAGCAAAATCTGAAGTGGAACGCAGCCTTGGTGCGCACCCGGGGTCGAATGACGTCAAAGTTCGGTTCATTTGGATAATGTGAACGCTCGGGTGCGCACCCGCGAACCGCAACCGGGTCTGCTTGAAAAGGTGGTCTGAGGTACGGTTCATGTGAACCCCAGTACAGTTTGCTGCTGATACGAACACAATCGTACCAAATCGCGTAAGTGATCCACTTGTGATGACGTATAATTTGCACCTTTACAGGCCCTCGATCGCAATTATTGTGGTATAATGCATTTCTCCTACCTGCTTGTGTCCAAATACACTGCCTTCAGAGAGCAGCTCTCATTCTTCACATCTCTTGCAACGCATCCGCGGGCTCGCGGCAAACAAACGCTAATATTCATCACATCATTGCACATTCAATGATAACACAGGTGTTGTTCTGTGCATGGCAAGTTTTCATGGTAAATCCAAAGAGACAAACCTTAATACTTTACAGTGACGTCTTCTCGAGTTGTTACCTAGATACAGTGGTAAACAGCTGCCGCTTATACTCACGTTGATGACGTAATATGATATGAACCCAAAAAATATGATGTGAACAGAGACCAGCAGGGGCAGGAGGAGGGGGGAGGAAACGAACTCGGGTTTGGTCCAAGCAGTCGAACCAAGGATAAAAGCACCTTTAGTGTAGACAGACCATTCATTGCTGCTGGCCCCAGTAAGACAGGATCTTAGTATCACAGACTGATACGGGTGTGTTCACACTTGTAGTTCGGTTCTCTTGGTTCTCTTGGTCCGGACCAAAAAAGAAAATTATACATTTAGTCCTGGTTCGCTTAGCGTTCACACTGGCATTTTTAACACCGAATCTAAAGATACAAAACAAAAGGCATAAGGATAAGGTCAGAAACTGATCGGACAGCTTTTATGATGTATATTTTGCGATGGAACTTGTCGAACATCCAAAACAATGCTGGCTGCTGGGCTAAATGTGCTCGTTGGACCCACTTTCCCTTAACCTATCACTGAACATTTTGAACACCTGAGCATTTTTGTGCATTTTTTCCAGTATACTGGAAATATGCTCATCTGACCAAATGTTAAAAAGGAACTTTACCTCCTCATTGCTCCATGTTTGCCCTCTGCTCATTTTTGCATACTCTGCTCTTACCGCTCTTTCTGTGTTATCAAATCACGTGATTTTTAGGGTCGCATCTTGTGACATCACATCCTGTTATTTGTCCGTTTAGACATCTTTGGTCCATGCTGCATTCGTATATCAGTCGAACCGCTATTCAGGGGTCTCGGTCCACTTGTTTGGTGAGCAACAATGTTCGGATGGCAACGTTCACACTTGTTCAAATGAACCGCACTAACAGAGCAATCGCACCAGAGTTCGTTTTAATCAAACCAAACCTGCCAAGTGTGAACACACCCTTAGTGTAAACAGACCATTCATTGCTGCTGTCCCCAGTAAGACAGGATCTTAGTATCACAGACTGATGCTCTGAGCAGTACATTTACATAACATTAGCTAAGGCCTGAGATATGGGACATTGTACTTGACCACATTGCTTATTGGAAAGTTGATATGCTATTAAATCTAGTTATAAAGTATAAAATATTTCAGACATTTTTAGAGTGCTGATACCAGATTTGTTTGATGTGATATTATTATAAATGTTTACGTTATTGTGTGTATATTTTTGTTGTGCTGGGGATTTGACTACATTCTGCCCCATGAAGGGTTAAAAAGCCGTGTCATGGTATAAATAGGGATTAACATCATGTGATTGAATAGAGAGTTCTTTCTCGCATTAGTGGGGTACTATCCCTAACTCTGTTTTCTTTTCTAAAGGCTTAAATGAAAATTCTCTTATCATTTTCTCACCCTCACGCTATCCCAGATGTGGGACTTTCTTTCTTATGCAGAACACAAACAAAGATTTTTAGAAGAATATCTCAGCTCTTTTGCCCATTCAATGCAAGTGAATGGTGGCCAGAACTTTGAAGCTCCAAAAAGCATATAAAGGCAGCATAAAAGTAATCCATATGACTTCAGTGGTTAAATCCATGTCTTCTTATGATGGGTCTAGGTAAGAAACAGATAAATAGTCCTTTTTTACTATAAATATCCACTTTCACTTGTAAATTCTTCTTCTGTTGTATTTGCCGATTGTCATTCTTCATGCATTTCGCCACCTCCTGGGCAGGGAGGAGAATTTATAGTAAAAAAGGACTTTGATCTGTTTCTCAGTATTGTAGGCTATATTCACCCTTTTTGGTTGTGTAATGAACTACACTTATGGTCACCCTGTTAGGACACCTTTGTAAATTTCAGAAGAAATGATTCCACAAATCAACTAAAGATTACCTTAGAACCAGATTACAAAATTGACAATGCAAAAAAAAAAAAAAAACAGTTCTGAGCAATACTCTTGCATCATTTGCAGATGGCACTTGTGATATTTTGTTATTTGTGCAGTTAAATTCAAACACTTTCAAATGTAGTGTAAGTGTCCTTTTTGTGGCCATTGTAATATCAAGTGTTTTGATTTTGATAATGTGCCAATTATACACTAATTTTATGTGCAACAAATGAGATTATATGCTATGTAAATACTTACACTACTCTGTTTAGTTCTATCAATATTGAAAGCAAATACAAACTTGCCATCCTCCTTATGTATGGGTCAGTCTTCTCTGGCTGCTATGCAATAGCTTGTGTATGAGTTTAAAAGGTTGATGATGCAGAAAGATGGTTGGCTCTCTTTAAACTGAGTGCTGTTTGCTGTCTCCCCAGTTCCTCACCAGAGATCCGGCATGCCGGTTGGGCTGCATTGAAAGAGATAGTGGAGAAGTGGCCATCATTGGGCACATGTTTTTTTCAGGACTTGACTGGGATAAGCTGAACAAACGAGAGATCAGACCACCTTTCACACCTCGAATAGTAAGCTAAGCCTACCTCACATCTGTTACCGTTTCATACTGCACAAGTATTTGTGAATTAATCAAAACACAGTAAATGCTCCATTAGAACCGTTCTTTGTTGTGTTCTGTAGGAATCTATTGAGGATGTGAGCAATTTCGACCCTGATTTCACCCAAGAGGAACCCACTCTTACACCCATAGAAGATGGACTTTTCCCTTTCAAACAGGATGATTTTAAAGACTTTACCTACACAGCTCCAGAACTGCGATGGAGCTAACAGACAGCCATGGCTTATTTATTTTGCTTGCATATATTCTTAGTTACTTTCCCTAATAAATTTTGATTATATTTTTGTTAAAAGTTTAGGCTTTTCCCTAAATATACTATTTTAATCATTGCTTTTTGAGCATAAATATGCTAAGTTACTAACAGTTTATTAATACATACTCTGCTAAAGACTTCCTCAGGACTATCCTGACCAAAGCAATGATCGGGACCTCCAGAGATGGGGGGGGGGGGGGGGGTGGCACAAGCCATCAAACAAAGCCGTGCTGCTTGAATTTTTGCGCCAGGAGTGGCATAAAATCACCCAACAACAATGTGAATGACTAGTAGAGAGCACGCCAAGACGCATGAAAGCTATGATTGAAAATCTGGGTTATTCCACCTAATATTGATTTCTGAACTCTTCCTAAGTTAAAACATTAATATTGTGTTGTTTAAAAATGAATATGAACTTTGTTTTTTTTTTTTTCATTATTCGAGGTCTGAAAACATTGCATCTTTTTTGTTATTTTGACCAGTTGTCATTTTCTGCAAATAAATGCTCTAAATGACAATATTTTTATTTGGAATTTTGGAGAAATGTTGTCAGTAGTTTATAGAATTAAAAAAAAAAAAAATCATTTTACTCAAATACATACCTATAAATAGTAAATCCAGAGAAACTGATAATTTTGCTGTGGTCTCTTAATTTTTTCCACAGCTGTATATGGATAAGAAAATAATATGAAAGAAATAAAGAAACAACATATGTATATAAAGTACAATAAAGATGCATGTTTGCTTTCTAAAAGCCGCACACACTGGTCACTTTTAAGAACTTGTATCCTTAGATTTTTCATTCTAGATATGTGGTCAAAAAACACTCCTCATCTGATTAAATTAAGCACAGACACCTCTTGAATGAAATCCATTTTTTACAGACTTTCCATTTGGCTGACTTGTAATATTTAATTGTTTAAACTTTTTGATAAACACGGACACAACACTGTTTCTTGACTTTGGCGGATATGTTGGGAAATCTCAGACTTCCGTAGCTGTGACTTCTGTCCTATAAATATGGTTCCTATAAAGTCACTTCTGAGTAACCAAAGAATTGCCGTAGTTAAGAGCTCTGAGTTTTTTACTAATGCACTCTATTAGTTTGAAGGTCTTGGCCAGCTTTGCAGTGTGTAACTGCACTGTGCTGGCAGTTCTTCTATGAAAACACAAGTGAACAGGGGGCAAGTGTGACGAGGAGGAGGGAGTGGCCGGGCCTTGATGATGCATGGCTGGCGCTGAATTGGCTGATCAGCGGGAAAGTGAGATAAAGGGGAGACGGAGGCTCCAGTTTGAGGGAGAGAGATACACACGTGGCCACGCTGCATGTGTGTTCGTCTTATGTTTTATGTTCTGTGTTGTTTCAAGTTAATTTATACCATTAAACTTTACATTGACTGTATAGCCGGTTCCTGCCTCCTCCTTGTACAAGATTTTATCCCCACTTATGTAAGCATCCTCTTTTGCTTAATGAAGCTGCCTGAGTTTTGCTGTAAACCATGGTTTGTCATTGTTGTATGTTAAAGCTAGGGTGTGCAATCTTTTCCAGAAACATTTTTGTTATTCTGGTTGAAAGTCTCTTCACATCCTGATAGCAATCAATAATTTAAGTGGTCTAAATGTAAAAAAAAATATATATATATCTCCTGTGGAAGGGACAGGACTAAAAAATGATCGACCAATCATTGCATTCGGTCCGAATGTCCTTCCTGTCTGTCAGTCTATATTTGCATACCGCCGCGCAACTTGTTCGTGCAGACAATCACACGTCATCAGCACAGGTTCCGTGATGCTGTGCAGAGCGAGGGTGAGAATGGAAGGCGAACCGCAGCTACCTTATGTTCCTCCTGAACCACCATGTGGCAGCGGGGGCGTGGTCAAGCATCTCTCCGGAGAGAGAGAAAGCGGTAAGGGCACTTACACCTGAGCTAAATTATGTCTAACACCTGTCTCTAATTTCAGTAAGCACGGGGAGAGCGGATAAATAGAGCCAAACCGCAAGTAGAAAGGGGAGAGAGCCTGGGCACCACAGACCCGAACAAGAAGCAAGAGTTTTGTTATTACAAATGATGAGAGTTTTATTTTGGTGAAGCGGTGTGTGATTATAGTTCAACTTAGTGAATATTGCAAAGAGAAAAATAAATCCTTACCTGAACCAGGAAAGCTGCTTCTCGCCTCCTCTTTACACACCAGTAAAAGGAAACAAGAAAAGAAAGACCGCGTTAGAAACTTCTACAGCGAAAAAAACGTCTGGATCAAGAGTGTGCTAAAAGCAGAATTAACATTGGCGTTGCTTTTCCACGCTGGAGGGAACTGCGGGACTCAAAGGGTCTGAAAAATGACGCCATGGTTGATGTTTTTCTTTTGGACAGGTAGTTACATGGTTTGATTTGTTTTTGATATATTTTGTTAATGTAATGAAGTATTTAGCTCATGTAGTTTGTGTACCTTTACGAATTAGGAGGCGTGGCTTTGGAGACACCTCTGAAGCGAGGGCGGGCTCTATGCTTTCAAAGCTAGCTTGCTAACTGCTAGCCTCTCTGGATTACACACCCTAGCTTTAAATAAGTCCTAATAGGAATGCACATGTCCTCACAGAAACTGATATATGATGTCACAGTATATGTGAGCTCATCCAGATTGTTGTCTGCAGCCTCAAAAACACTCCAATCAGTGCAGTCAAAACAGGCTTGTAGTTCCAGCTCTGCTTCATTTGTCCACTTTTTACAGTTTTTACTACAGGTTTAGCTGATTTTAGTTTCTGCCTGTAGGTTGGAAGAAGATGAACCAGACAGTGATCAGAGAGTCCCAAAGCTGCTCTAGGGACAGAGCGATATGCATCCTTTATTGTTGTGTAGCAATGATACAGTATATTTCTGTCTCTTGTGGGGCATGTAATGTGCTGTCTGTATTTTGGCAGTTCACGGGTGAGGTTAGCTTTATTAAAATCTCCCAGAATAATAATAAGTGAGTCCAGCTGTTGTTGCTCTGTGTCTGTGATGTGATCAGCCAGCTGTTGCAGCAAAATCTGAAGTGGAACGCAGCCTTGGTACGCACCCGGGGTCGAATGACGTCAAAGTTCGGTTCATTTGGATAATGTGAACGCTCGGGTGCGCACCCGCGAACCGCAACCGGGTCTGCTTGAAAAGGTGGTCTGGGGTACGGTTCATGTGAACCCCAGTACAGTTGCTGATACGAACACAATCGTACCAAATCGCGTAAGTGATCCACTTGTGATGACGTATAATTTGCACCTTTACAGGCCCTCGATCGCAATTATTGTGGTATAATGCATTTCTCCTACCTGCTTATCTGTTTATAAGGAAAGTCAGAAAGGAAGTCAGCTTTTTAATTTATGTTAGTGTTTAAGGAGCTTATCTTACAAAATATTTTTTACAGCTATATCTGTGCAGTGTTCATTTTGTATTTGATACTAGGATAATAATACAGTAAATGTTTTCATGCAGTTGCCAAGTGATTTGTATTGCAGCTTTTTAATGAGCATGGAAATGAATGCACCTTGAGTACCTTACAGTGAATGAGCTGTATCAATGCTATAAGCTGTTAAGTTATGAGTTGTTACATATTGTTAACTTAAGTCTGAGTTATAAACTGTCAAAAAGAGACATTTGTCTATCGCATCTTGTATAGGAGAACCCTTTTGTAAAGAGTTGTAAAGGACAATTTTGGTGTTTATCTAAACCTCATGATAACACCAGCATTAAGAAGACATAGGCTACTGCATCACCTGTCCAGTTTATTGAATAATGAATCGGGAGAGCTTAACCTGTGGCAAGAGTCAGAAGCATGAAATTTTCATGAGAAAAAAAAAAAAACAACATATCATTTACACCTTAAATTAACAGCAAGGTTGTGGTCATGACACATTTCTCTGTGGACACACTAATCCTCCCATGAATTATTAACTGCCCTCTGTTCATTTGCTATTTGCATGATCTTAACCTCTGTTTGAAGCAACCATGATACCAGTGCTCTATATACAAGTGGTTGGCTAAAGACGATGGGAAGTAATCTGCTTTTATGAACATATACTATTTAACCCAACAGAGCTCATGTCTGCACTGTCAACTTAGTGAGTGAGTGACTATACAGCTTATACAACATACAGCTTGACTAAAATGACATTGTTCATAGCATATTGTTCAATGTCCCTTTTTTGTTTTTGTTCATGCTGTAATTGCCTGTTGGGAAATTTGGGTGTAGTAAATCAAGATTTCTTGTTTTCTATTCAGTCATTCTATTGTTTAAAGAGTGACGTTGTGAACAGGGATTTTTACACTCTTGCCCCAAACCAGTTGTAACTGGAAACCCAGTGTGAAAACACACTTAGGCTGTGCTGTGACACAAGTTTTTGCCATCATGCTCTGGTAGCAGTGATATTGAGGTCAATAATGAACATATTTGCAATTTTTAGGACAAGTTAAGTTAAAGGGATAGTTCACCCAAAAATGTAAGTTCTCTCATCATTTACTCACCCTCATGCCATCCCAGATGTGTATGACTTCTTTCTTCTGCAGAACACACGTGAAGATTTTTAGAAGAATATCTCAGCTCTGTAGGTCCTTACAATGCAAGTAAATGGTGACTAGAACTCAGAAGGTCCAAAAAGGACATAAAGGTAGCATAAAAGTTATCTATATGACTCCAGTGGTTTAATCAATGTTGTCTGAAGTGATATGATAGTTGTTGGTGATAAACAGATCAATATTTAAATAATTTTTACTTTAAATCTACACTTACACATTCAGCCACCTACTGGTTGTGGCTGGTCAAAGGTGGAGATTTATAGTAAAAAGGGATTTAAAATATTGATCTGTTTCTTACCCTCATCTATTATATTGCTTCAGAAGATATGGATTTAACCTCTGGACTTTTATGGATTACTTTTATGCTGCCTTTTTTGACCTTCTGAGTTATGGTCACAATTCACTTGCATTGTGAGGACCTAAAGAGCTGAAATGTTCATCTTAAAACATTTGTTTGTGTGATGCAGAAGTAAAAAATTCCACACACATCTGGTATGAGGGTGAGTAAATGATAAGAGAATTTTCATTTTGGGGGGAACTATCCCTTTAAGTATTGATATTGTTTTGAGTGCCATTCTGCTGTGGTTCATGTAACAAAATTCTCACCACTAAATTGTCATTGATGGTGCAGTGAAATATTTAGACCTGTAAGTCAGGTGGTCTGATATTTTCCCCAATAAACCTTATGGTGTTCAACTGCCAAAAACCAGCCATGTCTGGCTGAGAGGTGGCTTCGTGACTCAAACCATTCATTGAGTCAGCACTGCTGAGAAGTTCATTGGGTTCCTCCAGTGAAAATGTGCCAAAGGTATTACAGTTATTTTAGCAGCTCAAATTCAAAGGAATCGGTGTTGGCAAGTGGACAATGTGGTCTTACTGGAATGGAAGTGTTTACATTAGGAGCCTCTGCTAATTCTATAGGGGGTTTTACTGTATTCAGCATTTTTCCAGTGTATTGCTTGGTTTGGCTGATCACTTTTCCACCTTTGCTCACATGCTTAACTAATTTAAACAAAAGTCCATATCCCACTGCCTTGGTGATACAACAGCTTTTTTGATTATATCATACAGACCAGTCTCTCTCAACCCAGTCATGGCGAAAACACTTGAAAGGGCAGTTTTCAATCAGATCTCTGCCTGTCTCTGGCAGAACAAGCTGCTGGATGACAATCAGTCAGGCTTCAAAGGTGGACATTCCACCGAGACTGCCCTGCTGTCTGTCACTGAGTCGCTGAGACAGGCGAAAGCTGGATCCAGATCATCCGTCCTGATTCAAATAAAATCAAATCACTTTTATTGTCACACAGCCATATACACAAGTGCAATGGTGTGTGAAATTCTTGGGTGCAGTTCCGATCAACATAGCAGTCGTGACAGTGATGAGACATATACCAATTTACAATAACATCAAATTAACACAACACAATTTAAAGTCTAATATACACATAATTACACAAAACAATATACAAATAATAACATACACTGTACAGTATACAATACACACAATATAGATACACATTATTCAATAAAAATAAAAATAGAGTATATATAGTAGTATATATAGAATGTACAGTAGGTTGTATTGTACTTTATTGACATTCAGGCTGTCAGTTGATAGTAAGTTGTTAAGAGAGAATATAATATAATAATAATATAATTTATGACAGTCCGGTGTGAGATATAAGATTAAGAGTAATAAAGAGCAGTGCTGATGTATTTTGATCGTGGGAGATCAAGAGTTCAAAAGTCTGATTGCTTGGGGGAAGAAGCTATCATGGAGTCGGCTGGTGCGGGTCCTGATGCTGCGATACCGCCTGCCTGATGGTAGCAGTGAGAACAGCCCATGGCTCGGGTGGCTGGAGTCTCCGATGATCCTCCGAGCTTTTTTCACACACCGCCTGGTGTATATGTCCTGGAGGGAGGGAAGCTCACCTCCGATGATGTGTCTGGCAGTTCGCACCACCCTTTGCAGTGCTTTGCGGTTGTGGGCTGTGCTATTGCCGTACCAGGCGGAGATGCAGCCAGTCAGGATGCTCTCTACAGTGCAGGTGTAGAACCATGTGAGGATGTGGCGGTTCATTCCAAACTTCCTCAGCCGTCTCAGGAAGAAGAGGCGCTGATGAGCCTTCTTCACAACGACTTCAGTGTAGATGGACCATGTGAGTTCCTCAGTAATGTGGACACCCAGGAACTTGAAGCTGCTGACTCTCTCCACTGGTGCTCCATTGATGGTGATGGGGCTGTGTTCTCTGTCTTTTCTTCTGAAGTCCACCACAAGCTCCTTTGTCTTACTGACGTTGAGGGAGAGGTTGTGCTCCTGACACCAGTGTGTCAGAGTGTGCACCTCCTCTCTGTAGGCTGTTTCATCATTGTCAGTGATCAGACCTACCACCGTCATGTCATCAGCAAACTGATTCTACTGGACCTATCTGCAGCCTTTGACACAGACAACCATCAGATCCTACTGTCCAACCTATCTACTCTGGGCATCACAGGTACTGTGCTTGGCCGGTTTAAGTCCTATCTCTCAGGTAGGTCCTTCAAGGTAGCCTGGAGAGGTGTCCAAGTCACATCTGCTACTTACTGGGGTACCACAGGGCTCAGTGCTTGGGCCACTTCCCTATATACACAACATCATTGGGACCCATCATTCAAGCACATGGGTTCTCTTACCACTGCTATGCCGATGACACAGCTCTGTTTGTCTTTCCAGCCCAATGACACCACGGTGACTGCTTGAATCTCAGTCTGTTTGGCAGAGATCTCGGCCTGGATGAAGGTACACCACCTGCAGCTTAACCCAGCGAAGACTGAGCTCCTCGTCTTTCCAGCCAACCCTGCTGTTGAACACAGCATCACCATTCAGCTGGGTTCAACTACATTAACGTCTTCCAAAATGGTCAGAAATCTAGGGGTAACCACTGATAACCAGCTCAATTTCACAGACCACATCTCAAAGGCAGCACAATCATGTAGATTTACACTCTACAATATCAGGAAAATAAGACGCTTCCTCTCTGAACATGCCACACAACTTCTTGTTCAGTCACATGTCATAACTAGACTGGACTACTGTAACGTTCTCATTGCAGGCCTCCCTGCATGTGCAGTTAGGCACCTGCAAATGAATCAGAATGCAGCATCACGTCTGGTCTTTGATGAACCAAAGAGAGCGCATGTTACACCACTCCTTGTCTCTCTTCACTGGCTGCCGGTTGATGCATGTATCAAATTCAAGGCTCTGATGCTGGAATACAGAACAGTCACTGGGTCTGCTCCAACGTACATAAAATCATTTCTGCAGAGCTACGTTCCCACCAGAAGCCTGCAGTCGGCTAATGAGTGGCGCCTTGTTGTACCAACACAAAGAGGCACCTAAATACTTTCCTGGACTTTCAGTTTCACTGTACCATGTTGGTGGAATGACCTTCCCAACTCCATCTGTGAAGCAGGCTCACTATCTGTCTTCAAAAAAACCGCTAAAAACACATCTTTTCCATGAGCACTTAACCATGCACTCGTAAAGATAAAAAATAAAATAAAAATTATATATTCTTGTTGCACTCTAATCTACCTTGGATACTACTATTCAGATGCTAGTGAAACTTTGTAATTCAGCACTTTTCATAACGCTGTCTCAAGATGAATCGCTTATGATGTATTATTCCTCTTTTTTTAAGTCGCTTTGGATAAAAGCGTCTGCCAAATGAATAAATGTAAATGTAGGTTTGGAGGTGAAATAGGTAAAGGTCCAACTCTAGCCATAGGAAAGCCATCCTCATGAAAAACACAATATCAACTGCCCTATCTCCCCACTGCCAACTAGAAACATTCTGTGATATTATTTTTAGAACTGGAGCAGCACTTTTGTCATTATATTCTCTGCTCATCTCCGTTCTTGTTTTGGCCTTCTTGCAAGCCTTGGGTTTTATTATACAAGTTTCTGTGAGATTACATTGTTTGGAACAGTGTTTACAGAGTGATTTTACCGTAAAATTGACTTGTTTTCTCAGACATACTCTCCTGCCACTGAACAAGACTACAATTTTCCAGTGATGTCTGGCCTCCATGGAAATTAATGTGGGGCAGGCTGTATGTTTTCAGTCATGTGCTTGCCACTATATATAATCAGTTTCATCTTAAAAACCCATTGTATCACAACAATATCCCTTTGTTATAAATGTAGTGTAGCTGTGACTGAAGATGTTAATTCTGTTTATCTCTTTTGTTGTCTTAGAAACATTTGAGATATGACAGTTTGTGTCGATGAGAATTCAACATAGTTCTGGGTTAAATATTAGTATCTCCATTGAACAGTAAGTACTGCTTATGAATAAGTATTACAAGGGATCTAATGTAGAATTCAGACTGATGATGGTGAAAGGAATGATCTATGAAGGGCAGGATTACTGCTAACCACAAGGAAGAAATATAAACCAACACATTTCAGGAAATTGCACTTCTGCTATTGCATCATCAACACAAGTACTTCCCTGTTCAGCCATGTATTTGCACAATGTTAGCCTTACAGTGTAAATATACCTTTAATTAAAAATGAAAAATACATTTTAGTGAGTGAAGGAAGGAGAAACATTTGAACACCAGATTGAGAATAATTTTCATATCAGTAAACGGTGTCTGCTCAACTTAACTCTCACAATGAAAGAACGTATATGTATTAATATTTTTTCTATTAGAAATATTTTTTCTTCCGCTCATCTTGACGCGCAGAAATGCTAAAAATACCGCTCACCCTTTCAGTCACAGCGCTCGTTCAAAGAG
Organism: Myxocyprinus asiaticus; assembly: GCF_019703515.2. Classification (NCBI taxonomy): domain Eukaryota; kingdom Metazoa; phylum Chordata; class Actinopteri; order Cypriniformes; family Catostomidae; genus Myxocyprinus; species Myxocyprinus asiaticus. The sequence goes on from NC_059368.1 coordinate 26,550,877, forward strand.
GTAATAGTGCTTTCCTGAGGTAATGACAGAAAAACAGCATCTGTTTATTCACACTAAGTAATGACAAACCTAGACATGACTTGTATTAATGGGGCTTGTGTGACCATTTTTACAGGCTTATTTAAATTCAGAGGTGTTAAAACATTGATAATGATCTTTAATTCTCGTTAATAAATGATACCCTTATGAAAACTTTCCATGGATTTAGTGTAGTAATATTGTATTAACCATGACTAGTAACCACGACTGTAGTAACCATGTTTTTTGTTGTTGTTGTTGTTGTTTTTGTTTTTTTGGCAGTAACCAAGGTTTTGATACAATTAACCATGGTTTTACTACAGCATTACTGTAGTATCCATATGGTAAATTGGTTTTAGTAATAGTAACCATATAATAATATCTATGGTTAATTTTGTGGCTTATACTTACTAATTTTGAAAAGGTAAACAAAGCAGCCTAATAATTTTCTGCTTAGGCCTAAAAATATATAAACAAAATCTTAGTAATAATTTAAATTACTAATTTTATCCAAAGAATTAGTATAAAATCTATTTATTAGAGGTATCGGTATTGGTATCGATATCGGCGAAACTGTCCTAAAAGTACTTGGTATCGGATCGAAAAGAAAATAAGTGGTATCGCCCATCCTTAGACCGTTCGGTTCTGTGAATGGCTTTATACAGTCTGAATACATGCGCGCTCCCGTATGCGCCTCGTGAGTCGAGCACGCGCGGGCTATATTGAGAGTAGGAGCGTAGACACGGTTCACTCTTTGTACCGAACGCAGACTGCACCGACTGGTGCCAGACATATGATTTGACCTTCAGCGAACCACAGGGCTTATTTCTCACATTTAGATACTTCAAACACACCACGCCGGACTTGTGTCGGACGGGTTTTATCGAGTCTGTGCGTTTTTTAATAAACATATCTTAATTTGTTAGCAAGAGGTGGACACGTTGTTGCTTTTCTGGCCTCGGCGTCTTGGAAAAACCTAACACATACTGAGTGGTTTCACATTGGAATGGATTCTGGAGTTGTCACTGAAAAGAAAAGGTAGGGCTTTAGTTGTCGCCTCTTTGTCAAATAAGGTCATCTGCTGAGGGGTATTTGTTGTGTTTAGGGTAGTAAACGGGCCAAAAGATTTTCATCCCCACTTCAGATTGAACCGGTCGCCATTTTGTGCCGGATGGCTAACCAAACAACTGATAGGAAGTTCACGAGCCAAATAACAGCACACTTCTCGACTACTTATCCTTAAACAGCACTGAAATGTTTTTAAGTGTGATTCGATATGTAACCGCAGTGCATTATGTGAGTTTGTAAGAGGTCTTGTCTGCTGAATGAAGCTAATAGGCTAGCAGTATGCGCACTTAAACTTACCGATCATACACTCGTCTGCTTGACATGTAAATAGCTGATATTATTGACGTTTCAGTTTATAAACGAAAAGATTGTGTTTTTCTGAATATCGACATAGACATCTGTGAACATAAATGTCAACGTGGCGTGCAGAATGTCATTTATACAATCTGTGAGAAGGAATAAACACTGCAAATCTGTTGCTCTCTGTCATTTTTAAACGAATGAATAGCCTATATTAAACATACAAACAACTGCTATCTGCTCCCTATATACTGCAATGATCAGACAGCTCCACCACTTGCAATGGCGTTTTCTATGGGTTAGCTTGGAGAGACAGATTAGATGCAGCTTCATGTCAAAAATAATAAATAAACTTGGTTCTTAGGGGTCATGGTTAGTGGATGCTGAATTTCTAGGCTCTATTTGGTATTCTGAATTAAGAGTTTATGCTTTAATTCAGCTCTGAATGTTTTTGTGTCCATTAAAGGGCTCACTTGTCAGCTGAAACGCTCGAGCCTACTTGCCCTTGTTTGGCCTGCTCTGTTGGCATATTTGTGCATAAATGACATATGAATTTAGGTGCCACACTGGCTTATCCTTTGTCAGGCCTGTCTTCATTCTCAGTAAAAAACGTAATTCAGCCAAAGCCTGAAAGATGTGATGGAAGCAAGTGTTGATATTTCAATGGCTGGAAAATGTTTGATTTGTCTGTTTGTTAGTAGGAGGTAATTTACAGGAAGAGTACACTTGTTTATGTACACATGGTAGACCTTTACTTGGGTGAACTAGCCTATACTTCTTGGGTTCTATGCTTGCCTCTGATATTGTGGTTTTGGTTGACATGACATCAAATTAAATTCAAGTCACTACATGCAAGCAGCAACATATTTGGCTGCATCTCTTTTCTCAAATCTTAATCACACACTGCATTGACGTCAAAGCAACTTCCTGCCCAGTCTTGTGGTAAGACAGCTGCAAGACCTCACTAGCAAAAAGTGTGAGCGCAACAAGTGAAGGCGGAACAGTGTATATCGGATTACACAAGTCATTTACATGTTTGCAGTAGTTTATTGTACACATACAGACTGATTCTACATGGTCAATCCGTTTTGCTGTTCATGACACCCTTTCTTTGCTTGCATATGGCTGATATTTGGTCATTTTTAGGCGCAAAATCTGTGCCAAAAGGGTAAGTGTGGGGGAAAAAAAGGAAATCAGAAGAATACAGACCACATTTACTTTGTGTTAATATGAAATTACAGATTCACAACACATGAATTACACTTATGCAAAGCATTTAAGTGTTGCTAATATTTGTGTCTTACGCTTGCAACTTGATTGACACCTTTACAAAACGTTCTGTGAGCATGCGATTTATTTTAACGCTTGCAATTTAATTTACGCTTTCACAAATCTTATTCTGCGCATGCACATTTTTCTGTGACGCTTGTAACTTCATTTACGCTTTTACAAATCTCACCCTGCGCATGCAAATCATTTAGGCACTATTTTACCTGCATATATTTCCACCATTGTTAGTTCCCTTAAGTATTTAAAGAAATACAAATAATTCATATTGAGAGTAAGACAGAGAAGAAGAGCAAGCAAAAACACATGCAAGCAGGCAATGCGATAATTAAAAAATTCTGAATATCGGCCGATTTATCGGCAACGGCGATATATCAGTCCACCACTACTTATAAGTTTACTTTATAGGTGACAATTAGCCATCTTATCACCATGAGACAAATCTACTAGAAAAGCTCAAGAGCTAGTATCAGAGCTAGTGTTTTTCTCATCTTGTGTTCTGAAATGGTTGTACTGAATGAGTTTACAATGCAACGTCTTGTTTAGATCATAAACCTCCCCTTTGCTATAGGGGCTTTCCAGATACCCTAAAAACTGTCAATAATGTTGAAATGTATTATTGAGCACTATATATCTTACATAAGCTAACCATCACACACAGAGTCAGAAACAGGCTGAAAATCGCATTGAAGTACGTGCGAGCATCCCCTGAGCACAAGCTTTCCACTATTTTTGTTGGGATGATTTCCGCCTTACTTTAGAAAACACTTTGAAAGGGATCAAGGGTGCAGCAAAGAAGCCTCTGTCTTTTTTTCCTGCAAGTAGGGCTGGGTGATTAATCAAATATTATTTTCAATTATGATTTTGGCTGCCAACGATTATGAAAACAAGATAATCGAGATAAAACGATTATTGTGCCACATTCCGTTTCGCAATGAAACACCCCGGCGTTATACCTTTAAAGCATCCTTTAATAAAGATCAAATAATAAGGAAGCGGGTTATGAAAATAAACTCCAAAACTAGCATTTCTCTGTGCAGTTAGTGCCGCGTCCGATGCACACTGTGGCGTGTGGACGCTCGTCACTCGTGCGCGTTTGCTACAGCTAGATTATAACGTGATGGCTTGCGACCGTAGTGAATCATAATGTCACGTTCACTGTTCACCTTATAAAGAAAAGTGGTGATATGCAGCTCTATTAAGAAGAGAAAGTTAGTTAAAGATGGATCGAAGTGAACATAAAGGTGAGAGTGTAGTCTAAGCCCATTATGCACTGAAACAAAACCCATTTTTGATTGTTTTCCAAAATGATATCTAAAACTCCTTTAAAACAACAGTTGTTATGGGAGAATGTTGAATCCAATATTTAATCAGGGCTCTACATTAACGCTTGTCTGGGACAAGTGGATTTTTGAAAGGGGCAAGTGAAAGAGAATTTTACTTGCCCAAGCAGACTGATTAAAACGTCAATGACGGAAAAAATATCCGGCTATATTTGTGATAGCCTAGGCCTGTGTCACACATTACAAAGTTCATATTCTTATTCTGATGTTGAAAATAATCCAGAGTCGTAATTTAATAATTCATTAGTAACAGCTGTGCCGTTTGATTGACAGGTGGCGTATGTTTATGTGCTGAACATGCTTGTGTTCCGAAAACACAAAAGCGTGCCTGAACGGACAAATTCATTTAAAAATTCTGCCAAAATGCCCGTCTTGGTGAGGTATTCATGTAAACACAGAGAGTGATGTCTAAAGTGAATGTAAACAGTGGAGAAAAAAGTGGATTTGTACTAAAATGTCAGACTTGTATAATAGACCTGCTGCTGTCTAGTGTGTCATAATAATCAAACAACCATAATGAGAAAACACTCACTGCTCTTGACTGGGTAAATTTAGTAGCTTTAAAAAGTATTAATGTATAATAATCATACAATGAAGACCAGTAGTAGTTTTATGTTGCATTTCATTCTGAATGTTTACTTGAATACTTGATAGCCTACAGCTGTTAAAAACTTATAAAGCACTGAATTTTCTTATTTTTCTATTTTAATTTATTTCTATTCATTGCTGTTTTTTTATTGTTATATTATTACTGACTGTTTACTAGTCTTGAATAATTACTTAAGAACTTGAAACCATTCTTCCATAATTAACATATTAGTCTTATTATTTGTTGTGGTTTTGAAGCTGGTATTGTGAATCGTCAAATTTCACTACCAACTACTGAAATGTTGGTATTGTGGTAATGTATAACCTTTATTGTACATGGTAGATCTTGCTTCAATAACATGATGAGTAGATCTCATTCCACAGAAGTGTGAGCACCCCTGCTGTTAATGGTGGCGATGGAGGCTTTTCTTTATTTTGACTACCATACGTGACATAAAATAATTATCATATGACAATAGCCTCCTCCCCTACACAGTGCAGTTTACATTTCAAGTTCAAGAAAATCCACTGTTAAAAGACAAGTTTTTTAAAAAAGTTCAATAAATGCATGATGTTTCCAAAGTCAATGAGTAATCATGTTAAATAATCGTGATCTCAGTATTGACCAAAATAATCTTGATTATGATTTTTGCCATAATCGAGCAGCTCTACCTGCAAGTGCACTTGGCTGTTTAAGCCTAAAAGTATACTTTGGTTTTGACATGAATGCTTAACATCAAAACCTATAAGCAGTAAGCACAAGATATACTTTAATATATACTTAATAAAAATACACTCAAATATACATTTACCAACCACTTTATTAGGTACACTTCAGGGTTCGACATTAAGCATTGTCACGTGCTTGTCCTTCAGACAATTAAATTGGTCATTCACTTGTCTGAGTAAAAATGTTACTTGTCCGGAGAGATTTGTTAAAAAACAAATTATATATGTTTTATAACATTACAACAGTTGCCCAAATTAATAGTATTATAAACCCAAGGTGTAATTTTACTTGGAGGTACAATTTGTAATTGTAAAACATTTGTATAATATAATTTTCTTTTACAACAATGTCACCTAAATCTCACAGGGATTATTTCAGACCTCGAATAATGCAAAGAAAACAAGTTAATATTCATTTTTAAACAACACAGTGCTAATGTTTTATCTTAGGAAGAGTCCAGAAATCAATATTTGGTGGAATAACCCTGATGTTCAATCACAGCTTTAAAGCTTTCACCCCCAGATCATCACTGATCCTCCACCTGGTCGTCTGATGGTTAGACGGAGACCTGGAGAGGTCTTCAATCCACAGTGTCTCGCACTCACTGTGAAATTTGGTGGAGGATTGTGATGATCAGCCCAATCTCCAGACCTTAAACACATTAAAAACCTCTGGCAATAATCTGTTGACCTCTCTCATCAACAAGGCATTTCTGTCCACAGAACTGCCGCTCACTGGATGTTTTCTGTTTCTGGCACCATTTGGAGTAAATTCTAGAGACTGTTATGCGTGAATATCAGAAGTAAAAGAAATACTCAGACCAGCTCACCTGGCACCAATCTAATCATCCAATCATGTGGCAGTAGTGCAGTGCATGAAATCATGCAGATACGGGTCAGGAGCTTCAGTTAATGTTCACATCAACCATCAGAATGGGGAAAAAATTTGATCACAGTGATTTGGACCGTGTCATGATTGTTGGTGCTAGACGGGCTGGTTTGAGTATTTCTGAAACTGCTGATCTCCTGGGATTTTCACGCACAACAGTCTCTAGAATTTTCTCCGAATGGTGCCAAAAACTAAAAACACCCAGTGAGCGGCAGTTCTGCGGATGGAAACATCTTGTTGATGAGAGAGGTCATCGGAGAATGGACTGGTTCAAGCTGACAAAAAGGCTACGGTAACTCGGATAACCCCTCTGTACAATTGTAGTGAGCAGAATAGCATCTCAGAATGCACAACACGTCAAACCTTCAACAGTACAACAGTAGAAGATCATGTTGGGTTGCACTTCTATCAGCCAAGAACAGAAAGCTGAGGCTGCAGTGGGCCTACCATCTGTGTACCGAGATTCATTAGACCAGACTATGTTTTTCCATCCTTTAACTGTCCAGTTTTGGTGTACTGTGCCCACTGTGGACTTGAGTAGCTAGTGCAGAATGAGTACTTTTTTTTTCGGATCCCTATCCCCCTCCCAGTCCTCAAACCAACCCCCAACAAACTTTCCCGTGGTCCAAGCCTGAGTATACACATATAAACACTAGAGGTCTACTGATATATCAGATCTACAGATTAATCGGGGCCGATAGTTGCATTTTTGAGTTAGTGGAAAAAATAAACTCTGATAGTTTCTGATAGATATTTTTGGTTTCATTCCTCTGTGGCCGGTGCTGGAGGGTTCTATAGTCTGATCTCCTTGTTTCTATAGTGTAATGCCACACTCTAGAGGTTAAATAAAAAAACAATCACTGACTTCGCGTGGAGTTTGTTAGCAACATGACTAGGCTATTTATAGAGACGGGTGCTTTAAATGCAGGTTTAAAACATCAACAGAGAAAAGCCAAGGTATGTATACAATGCACATTATTATTATTGTCATGGTACAATAAATAAGTAATTTAAGATAAGCAAAGGTAGTCTGATAATTAATTTGTTTATAAATAATCCCTGCACTGGAGACAAAATGAACTTCTGTCCAAACTTCTTAATTTTATGACGTAGGTAGTTATGTACAAAGAACTTAAGAGCATGGTAAAATATATCCGTCTGAAATTAATTTGATATTCATAAGTGGGCACATTGTAATATAATACAATGTGTTCATTTGAGGGTAAATGTGTATATATAATATAGACAATGTCATTCTAAAATTACATTTAAAAAGGCAAGACTTGAGCTGAGTTTATTTCTATCCCCTTTTCTCTCCTTTTCTTGGACATCATTTATAGATTTAATATGACTATAAAATAATATAAGAAATATTGTCATTAGTGATGAAGCATACAGTCTCTATTTGGCTTTGTAATGCAGTGTTTTATGTTACTGCTGAACAACAAACACATTTGGCCTGCAACAATTTAATTAATATTTTCATTCATTTCAGATGGCAAAGGCTTTGAAGAAGGTACCAGTGTGAGAGAAATGTATTAAAGTATCGCCATGGAAAGTAATACTTAAAAAGTTCAGCACTATTTTACATTTAGTGGAAAGTTTTCATTCTTATAAATTTTAGCCACCAACACCAAGAGTGGTGGTGGTGTAGTGGACTAAAGCACTGAACTGGTAAGCAGAAAGTTGTTGGTTCAATCACCACAGCCACCACCATTGTGTCCTTGAGCAAGGCACTTAACTCCAGGTTGCTCCAGGGGGATTGTCCCTGTAATAAGGACACTGTAAGTCGCTTTGGATAAAAGCGTCTGCCAAATGCATAAACGTAAATACATTTTAAAAACTATCGGGCGATTAATCGGCTATCAGTCTGTTTTCCCCACCTTAGTTATCGGTATCGGCAAAACCCACTATCGGTCGACCCTATAATAAACACAAAGGAAAAAAACAAACGTTTCTCTCCACATGGTCCTCACTGAGAGCCTTCCAGAAAGGTCATGTATTTGTCCCATTTCTTAATGTGTGCATCTAATCTGCCTCTGTTTAAATGACATCTTTTCGGATGCCGCCACCCTGCCCAATTCAGTGAACGATTCTTGAAATGAGAGAGTACCAACCTCAAATAATTATCAGTTTGCCAATCATTACACTAGTTTGGACCCAGCTTTTTGTATATTTGTCACTTTAATAACCACCCCATCACCCAATATACATAGTCTAGGGCATAATGACATTTGAGTATCTAAAACCTCACAGATAAAATTCTGGACTCTTACACAGAATTCTTGAATCTTAGCACAGAACCACAGAGCATGGGCTGTGTCTCCATCCTCCAACTGACATTGCCAACAGGTAGGTGTGTCTCTTAAACCAAGCCTAAAAAATCTAGAGGGAGTCCAGTAGAAACAATGCAAAATCTTAAACTGAATAAGGTGTTAACCTTGCATCACTAAACATAGTTGTAACTTTTTTTTTTTTTTTTTTAATTCTTTCCCACTCCCCATCCTCCAATACCAAGTTCAGATCTCTTTCACATAACCTCTTAAGAGCTGTTAAGGCCCCATCACCCAGATTCTGAATCAATGAGGAGTAGTACATTGACACTTCATGACCCTTTCCAAAGGCTGTGAGCACCATACAAAGAGTGTCTGCAGCTTTAGGGGGCTGTGTACTACCACCAAAAATAGTACAAAGTAAATGGCGCAACTGTAAATACCTGAAAAATCAAGACCTAGAAATCCCAATTTGCTGTTATGTTTTTCAAATGATCTCAAAGCTCCATTTTCATAAAGGTCACCAAGTGTAGTAACACCCCTCTCCATCCATTCTTTCCAGCAAAAAGGGGACTTGTTGATACATAATTTGGGGTTCAACCATATGTTTGAGGAAACATTTAGGTAAGTATCAAAATTGAACATACGGGAAACCTTTGTCCATTTTTTGGTAATGCATGCGTTTTTACTTTTCTAGACAATTTAATAGAAAGACTGCAATGGTGAAATTGGGGCAGTGACTGCTTATTCAATGTTGTACCAGGGAGGGGCTCTCTCTGGTGGAAGAGACCAGTGGGCCAAGTGTCTAAGATTAAAAGCATAGTAATAAAACAAAATTTTGGGGAGGCCTAAACCTCCTTTGTCAATTGGTCTATGTAACTTACTGACATGTAACCGAGGTTGTTTACCATTCCAAATATAAAAATGTAGATATTCTTTCAATTTGTTTAAAATAAGTTAAAGGAAATTCTAGAGGGCAGTAAGTAATTGAATTTGGGGATACAGTTCATTTTTATAACATTGACTTTCCCAGCCAAAGACAAATGTAGTGAAGCCCACCTATCAACATCACACGAGAACTTTATCATGAATGGGTCAAAATAGCTCTAAATAAATCTCTCAAATTTGCTGAAAATAAAATGCCTAAATACCTAATGCCTTGCTTGGGCCATTGAAAGGGCCAGGTTGGAAAGCTGTGGTAGGGCAATATGCTGTCAGAACAAGAGCTTCCGATTTAGACCACCCTGTATCCTGTAAATTTGTAGAAAGAATTAATAATCCTATGGAGGCTAGGGATCGATCTTTTAGGGTTGGAGACAAATAATAATATATCATCTGTGTAGACAAACTCTCTCAGACTGCATCAGCAAAATGTACCATTTGTAGTCTATATTACTGATTAAGTGCAGGCAAAAACCATTGATTTAATGATAGCCATAGCTTGTCGTGGGCATGTAAAAAATCCTTGGCTTCAATTCTCAGCTTAGCAGGGTAAAACAATGCAAAGCTCACATTCTGTTCATCACACTCGCATAGCTTCACGTGACTCATGAGTACTCTTACTCGATTACTTTTGCACATCCCTAGATTAAGAAATATCAGGTATTGATGATAAACTTTGAGTAATTTTCGATATATAGCTGATGTTCTACATCTAGATGATCGGAAAGTTATGCACACAACTAGCTAACTAAATCAGAGTCATGAAATCAGCTTATTTGGAAGTATTAGCTGGCTAAGCGTCTACCTCACCCTGCTGTCATGGAAACCGGCAATGAGGCCCGGTAGCTGCTAGCTAGCTATCTGGCTAATATGATATCGTTGTGTACTGAACAAACAGCACAGACAATGCAATACAGCTATCAACTGGACACAACAGCAACTCCGACATCAACACCATTGCTGTTTATTTATGTACTATATTGTTAAACATTTTTTCATGATCCATATTGCTGTCACAGGCAAGAAAGTGTTTCTTCTTGTGATGTTTATTGTTGGTTGGCAATCCAGCTTATGGTGCATTACTGCCATCTACTGAGTTGGAGTGAGGAGCATCATAGAAAATTCTTCTGTTGAAGTCAAATGTTCGCAGAAGATTGAGTCAAACATTATTCTATTTTATTATATAATTATATATTATTATATAATTATACATTATTTTATAAACGTTATTCTCATATTACATTCAGAAGAACTAGCACAATAGTGAGAGGCTGACAGCTCTTGAGCTGTGTCTGCTCAACATTGTGAAGCTGTGTTAGGACATTACATATCCACGTAACTGGCAAGGTCAGAAAATGCTTTTTGCCTTTGCGGGCATTGACATCATTGCAATGGAACTGTTCAATTTGATGATATTTCAGATGTTTTTGGTCAAATTAAGCAGAGGAACTCTGACTCACCCCACAGTCAATTTGCATTCCTTGTTTTCCAGACATTGATGTTTTTCTTGTTATTTTAGCAAATGCATGCCAAATCCAGTTCCTTGATGTTGTTTTAAGCTGTATTATGGCTTGTACTAACAGGTTTTTTTTGTTTTTTTTTTCAGTAGAACTGCTATTGCAATATGTAAGATTTTAAGGCTACTGAAGATGTCTGAGACCTTTAATTTTCTATTTAAAGCCACTTCATATTAGTTTTCTCTGTAACATCCCCTTCTCAGCCTATAACAATTAAGACAAGTTGATCAGGATTTCAGAATCAGCATTTCTGGATTTACAGCCCATTTGCCTTAAGCAAGTGTCTTGAAAGCTTTTGTGAATGGTGAAAAGGATTTGTATGTAAGGGGTGTTTTGTTTTTTCCAAAAGGTGAGCATTATGTTGTAGCCAGTAGCTATGCTTGTTGCCTGAGCCCTCCATTCGTGCCATAATCAGCTGAAACATTTACTTGGTGTGAGGGAGTTGTCTAGGTCACTGGCTGAATAGGCAGAGGTCCCTGGGAAAATAGATAGACACGTTTATTTTAGACAGACAAGCTTTTTGATAGTGACCTGATTAAAGAAGAAAAGGTTTTTTTTTGGTCAAGGACTGTTTATTTGAACTGTTCATTGTGCAGAAATGTACTTTGTCTATTTATAAGAGTTGCTTTTATGGTTTGTTTGTGTGTAAAGAGTTGTTCCTTGAAGTGTACTAAATTTTTTATGAAAAACTGTCTGTCTGACACCATAACATTTACCACCTTTTGGCTGAGCTCCAAGAGCTGTATCTGTCTCTCACACACATACAGTGTCCACACCCCTTTCAGCAGCCAGTCATATTGAGACTATTTTTGTAGCCTTTATATGTGACCAATGATATCACAAGTTTGACAGCATGCAAATGAGACATTTAAATAAACTTGACCTTCCTACTGCCCTCAAACTAGCACAATATGTCAGTCCTCTCTCAGACACTGTGTCAGACTATAATGCCACAATCTTCTTTATCTTTCCAGGGTGAGCTCGGAGCGCAGGAAGGAGAAGTCCAGGGATGCAGCGCGAAATCGCAGGGGACAGGAGTCTGAGGTGTTTTACGAGTTAGCACATGAGCTCCCCCTGCCACACAGTGTCACCTCCCACCTGGACAAAGCCTCCATCATGAGGTTGACCATCAGCTACCTGCACATGAGGAACCTGCTCAGCTCTGGTCAGTTCCTGCCTTGAGTATAAGTAGTTGTATCTTACAGGTATCTAGATATGCAAATAGTCCCTCACCACATGCAAACAGGCATTTAAACCTTTGGACTATCACCAGCAGCTGGTTTTAAGAGATGCCATCAGGGGGGCCTGGGTAGCTCAGCGAGTATTGATGCTGACTACCACCCCTGGAGTCACGAGTTCGAATCCAGGGCGTGCTGAGTGACTCCAGCCAAGTCTCCTAAGCAACCAAATTAACCCAGTTGCTAGGGAGGGTAGAATCACATGGGGTAACCTCCTCATGGTCGTGATTAGTGGTTCTCGCTCTCAATGGGGCACGTGGTAAGTTGTGTGTGGATCGCAGAGAGTAGCATGAGCCTCCACATGCGGAGTCTCCGCGGTGTCATGCACAACGAGCCACATGATAAAATGCGCGGATTCACTGTCTCAGAAGCGGATGCAACCGAGACTTGTCCTCTGCCACCCGGACTGAGGTGAGTAACCGTGCCACCACGAGGACCTATTAAATAGGGGGAATTGGGCATTCCAAATTGGTAGAAAATGGGATAAAATTAAAAAAACAAAAGAGATGCCATCAGCGTTTTTCCTGGATCAAAAATGGTCTTCGGTGGTGGCTGAAGTTCATCACGATGCATTTTTGTTTTGTTTTTTTACATAATTGCAGTTAATATTTAAGATATGTTGTTGCATTTCATGTTTGTAATGGATATTGTTTATTTTTGATCATCTGCGCATCTAGAAACTTCTGAATTCAACAGTTTTTGGTACTTCAAGGTGCTGTGGAAAATCAAATTAAACCTTATTTTAAAACCTTATTTCTATAGAGTAAACCACTTTACTGATTTGGGACTGTGCTTCTGTAGTAAATATGTTTGTTTCCTACTTCATAACAGATATTGTTTTTCTTTTATCAGACTCTTAATAATTTAGGAATCATTGGGAATTATTGTCAAGTGCAAAAAAAGTCAAATAACAAAAAGAAAACATGAAAGAATTTGGCGCACCTTCTCTTCCAGTTGTACATGCATTTCACTAAAGTTCAAACATGATGTTTAGCATAGAATTCTCAGTTACTTTAATGGAGTACCTGTATTAACTGTGCTTCAGATGTGTGTGCTTCTCATGTGTTGATATCAGGCACACTGAAGAAGTTCTGTGAACAGTTTAAACTCTTGTTTTAGTGTAGCAGTTGACTGGCCAGTGAGTAGACGGCCACATTCGACCACCTCTGGAAGTTTGCAGGGCATAAAAAACATGGATGTGATCGTAAGATGTAGTGGCAACTCAGCACTGGCCTGTGACAGGGCAAGTGACTGTTTAGTGAACTGGCCCCAAACCCACTCACACTGGATCATGCTTGTTTTTGAGCCCTACTTTTGCACACATCTAGGCCATTTTGACTGTATTCACTTTAAGAACCACAGACGTGTCACATTTGTATTGTAGGAGAAGTCATGGGCACCAGTAAGCCCACCAAATGTCAGCTGTAGAGTTGCTTGGGAGCACTTATCACACTGTTGAAAGAGGCATAATGTGACCCTATGTTTATTAGATTGCTAATGCATGTTTTTTGATGTTGTGCAGATGACGACGAGAAGGAGAATGGATTGGAGTGCCAGTTGAATAGCTTCTACCTGAAGGCCCTGGAGGGTTTCCTCATGGTCCTCTCTGAAGATGGAGACATGGTTTATCTCTCTGAGAATGTCAGCAAGAGCATGGGCCTCACACAGGTAGCCAGCTGTTTGCATTTTGGATGGTAATTTGCTAAAGAACAGTGCTTTTGGTGTAGCTAACCATCTTGGCCTTCTTTTCTCTCAGTTTGATCTGACCGGTCACAGCCTCTTTGACTTTTCACACCCGTGTGATCATGAGGAGTTGAGAGAGATGCTGGTCCACAGGATGGGTGAGTCAGACAAACAGACAGACATACTACACTGCTGTTTTCCATTCAGTTACAACTTAGAAGATAACAGCCATTAGTAACTGAAGAAATGATGGATTTTTCCTCGTATTTAGGATCCAAAAAAAACAAGGAAGCGCAAAACACAGAGCGAAGCTTCTTCCTACGTATGAAGTGCACACTCACTAGCAGAGGGCGCACTGTCAATACCAAGTCTGCTACATGGAAGGTGAGACGCTGTCTGCATGCTTAGGCAGTTTTCTCAGACTGCTATGAGTCAGTGAACGTGGCATTCTCAGGACAGCTTGTGAATAAATTGGATTACTGTGCACTCAGAACAAAGCACACTGTGGCATAGGCAGATACTTTTCTTAAGTTGTGTCACTCATGAATATCTTGCCATATATCTTCTGTTTGTATACAGCTTCTGTAGAACTTTATCACATTCTGCGTTAGGGATGGCAGGATATATCGAATTTCAATATATCACAAACCAAAAAAATGATGAATCATATTGAGGCAAACCTCGATATTTTGAAATTTGAAACATTGTTTTCTGTCCATGTGATCATAAATGAAATGACCCGTCAAACATCATAATCTCTCTATTGCGTGATTTTACCACTACTGCACTTTTTTTCCTACACTGATTACAGAGTTCAGACAAGTTGAAGTGCTTAAAGTGCCTGAATTTAGCTTTTAGAAATGTAAGTACTGGAATACCTGGAAATTCGCCTTGTTTTGTTGAAAAGTGACCATTTCTTCCGTGTAATATGTATCCATCAAAGATGAGATCCCGCACTCCACTTTCTTTGAATAATGTGTCTTTTTATATCCTTTCTGTTCTTTAAAGTCAGATAAAAAAGTAAAAAGAAATATTAAATTTAGTAACAAATAGCACGGATGCGCTAAAAAAACTAGATTTCTTTCGTTAATGAATGAACAAACAGTAACATCTGTGCAAGTCTGTTAGATGCATGTTAAACTCTTAAAGTGACAGTATCATTATAGTGCTTGTTATACAAATGTAAACTTAATGTTATTAACTTGTAAATTGTACACATTATTTCAAACATTGACAGCTCATAATATTTATTGATAGAAAGTAGAATTTTTATATTTAAAAAAAAAGTTCAAATGTGATTATAATAATCAAGAAAAACAAATTATTAAAAAAATAAACATTTTCACCTACTTTTTCAGGACATGTTCTGTTCAGTTCTTTTGCTTCTGCACCTGATCAGCCTGAATGTATCCCACTATTTTTGAAGGCTTATTTGTTTGTGATCTTTTCTTTTAGTGAAGGGTATATGAGAAACTTTATTATTAAAACTTTCAGCTTTTAAATGGTGTATTAAAGAACTTTATTCTGATGAGAAATTATAATGTGCATTCTTTGCAAACATAAAAAAAAAAATAATAATTCTGCCATACTTTGTCATTTAAGTGTTATCAAATCGAACCGAATCATGAGTTAACCATATCGTTCCATCCCTAATCTGTGAGTCTGCTCCGAAAAATAGCGTAATCAAACCTCCGTCTATAGTTCTGTCAGTGAACAATCGGTAGTTTTTGAAATGAGAAATTAATCGCCTTGCGCCGACGATGCGCACATACAAGAACTGTCCGCATGTCAAGAAAATCGGGGCTGCATATGGACAGTCCTCGCAGACTGTGCTAATGATGAAATTTGCATCACACGTTCTGTGCTTGTTCAGATCAGCAACACGGACTACCGAAGTGTACTTTGGCCTTAAGCAAGTTTTTCCCATAGCTTTACAGAATAATAAATATTCCCATTAAAACTCTGGCACTATTTCACAGTACAAGTGCATTTAAAATGTATTTAACTAGGATGAAGGAAAGATAACAAGTCATTTTGTGTACATGGAGCATTCTTTCAATACTTTTGTCTAGGCTTGCTGTAGGCAGACTTGCTTAACCTCCCTCTTTTACTAAAGGTACTCCACTGCACAGGCCATGTCCGTGTGCAGGAGCGCAGCGAGGGTTCTGGAGATTCTGGCTTTAAAGAGCCCCCTCTGGCCTACGTTGTGCTTATCTGTGAGCCCATTCCTCATCCGTCGAACATCGAGGTGCCTCTGGACAGCAAGACCTTCCTCAGTCGCCACACTCTGGACATGAAGTTCTCTTACTGTGATGAAAGGTTAGCAGAGACTTTATGCCCTCACGTAAACAAAATGTAAATCTGAACAGAGATTTTCCCTTGATTAGGTGATTGGTGTATGGTAAACAGATTAGCATACATCTCTTTCTTTCATCCTTAATATTTTTGTGTGTATTACTTTGCTGTTAATTTGTTTGGCCCTCATTTCATTCCATCTTTTGTTTGGGCTTTCACTGAAATTAATGCTATGTGCATGTCTACGACCTATTTACCTCTCTGAATTAAAACAGTACTGCAGAACTGGTCTTGCACGCCACAGCAAAAAAGCCTGTGCTCTTTATTCTTACAAATGTTCTTAGCACCATCTAGTGGCAGAAGACAGTAGTGCCCCGTTTTAAGCCATTTTTGTCCCACATCCATATTACAAGACTTGACATTTGTCTCTGTATGCAGTTCTTACTAAATGGACACTCTCCTGACCATAGTCTCTCTCCTCTCACTCTTTCCCACAGGATCACAGAGTTAATGGGACATGAGCCAGATGATCTGCTGAACAAGTCAGTGTATGAATACTATCACGCTCTGGATTCAGACCATCTAACCAAGACACATCACGACTGTGAGTACCCTTGGTTAGATTTTACATAGCCTATTAACTTAATATGGGTAACAGAATGCCTTTCCTGATCCTGATAGAGGTTTCACTTTAACATGTTTTCATTATGTCATCATTAATTAAACATGCTAAACTGCCACAAAAGATATGTAGTTCTAATTTGAGAGTGCCTGAGTATTATTCCTTCCATCCCAGTGTTTGCAAAGGGCCAGGCTACCACAGGCCAGTACCGCATGCTGGCTAAGAAAGGTGGTTACGTATGGGTGGAAACTCAGGCCACCGTCATCTACAACCCCAAGAATTCCCAGCCACAGTGCATTGTGTGCGTCAACTATGTGCTCTGGTACGTATTCAGTTTTGAGTCTTCTCTCCAAATGTGGTTTTATAGAAACAAACTATTTGGCATTGAATGAAATTACAAAGAGATTTAATGTTGTCTGTCAAGTTATTGGGCATATTAAAGGAATAGTTCACCCAAAAATGAAAATCCTCTCATCTTTTACTCACCCTAAGGCCACCCCAAATGTTTTTTTTTTTTTTAAGAATATCTGTTGGTCCATACAATGCAAATAAATGGTGGCCAGAACTTTGAAGCTCCAGAAAGCATATAAAGGCAGCATAAAATTAATCCATATGTCTCCATTGGTTGAATCTATGTCTTCAGAAGAGATATGACAGGTGTAGGTGAAAACAGATAAATATTTAAGTCCTTTTTTACTGTAAATCTTCACTTTCACTTCCACATTCTTCTTTTGCTTTTTGGCGATTCACATTATTCATGCATATCGCCATCTACTGGTCGGGGCTGATAAAAGATGGAGATTTATAGTTATAAAGGACTTAAATATTGATCTGTTTCTCACCCACACCTATCATATCACTTCTGAAGACATGAATTTTACCACTGGAGTCATATGGATTTATTTTATGCTGCCTTTGTGTTTTTTGGAGCTTCAAAGTTCCAGCCACCATTCACTTGCATTGTATGGACCTACAGAGATGAGATATTCTTCTAAAAAATCTTCGTTTGTGTTCTGCAGTGGAATGAAACGCACACATCTGGGCTTGCATGAGGATGAGTAAATGAATAGAGAATTTTAATTTTTGGGTGAACTATCCCTATAAGCGTGCATGTGTACGTATATTAAAATAACCACAGAATTACTATATTTGTGATCACATCCTTTCTGTCCAATTCAGTGACATTGTGGAGGGGAACATTGTCCTTTCCCTGCAGCAGACCATGACAGAGCCCAAGGCTGTGGTGAAAGAGAGCCAGGAGATGGAAGATGAGCCCTCTGAGGTGGATGTGCTCAAACTCTTCAGGCCAGAAGGGCTCAAGCACTGCAAGGAGAGCTCTAGTAGCCTGTATGAGAAGCTGAAGGAGCAGCCTGAGGCCCTCGCTGGTTTGGCACCTGCAGCAGGAGACACCATCATCTCTCTGGACTTCAACAACCCAGGTCCGAACACGACCACACTTTCAAAAGTGCTTTCTGGTGCATAGATACATTTTAAATAAGGCTGGTTATTTGCAGCGACCGATTTATTTTCAATCAGAGTTGCTCATTTGAAGTGACTTGAGCAGCAATGACTGTTGATGTGTCGTGGATGTCTCTTCAACTTGCCAAAGTTGAGCAGAGTTTAACTTTAAGCAAATTAGCAGTGGCAGAGCAACTACCAATGGAAGCAAAGATAGTGGAGCTCACCTGATCCACCATCTGTCAGATACTATAGGGAAGATAGAGGAAAATGAATCACAGCTGTGAGCTATGGCATGGCAGCCTACCAGTAGTGTGTAACGCAATCAGCAGTTGGAACGCCTACTGGCGGCCAACAGTACAGCCACCTGACCTGCAGCTATTTAATCACTGCCTGCTGTACTTGCCTTTATGTAGTCAATGCAATATTTTAACCCCAGGGCCAAACTATAATTATTTTTTTTATCTATTTAACCTGTACAAGGCAGTCACTAATCCTCAGAGACAGTAGTATGTGATGCATGGATTCATTTTCTTAGTTTATGAAATGGTATCATAAACATGTTGAACAGAAATGCATAGTGTAGATATAATATATAATGCATAGTAGGTAGAAACCTATATTTACTAACACGATTTCATTCTCTACAGATCCTGACATGCCGCTGCTGAAGGAGGTGCCCCTCTACAATGATGTCATGTTGCCCTCCAGCAGTGAGAAGCTGCCTTTGACTCTGTCTCCTCTGACCCCCAGCGAGTCCACCCCACCTCTGACCAAACTGGAGACTGGAGCAGAGGACTGCCCTTTCAGCTCGGTCTCACACCGGTTTCCTGACTCCACAAATACACCTTCTACACCAGGACTTGGCTCCTCTGGGGTAAAGACACCATAAGCACTTGTATTCTTGTATTCTTTTATTCTTGGTAATTAAAAAATCAATGTTCCATTTTAAAAGTTAATGATGTGTCTTAGGCAAGAAATAGATAGTTTATTGCACCAAAAGCAGCTTGAAAGAAAACGCACGAAATACCTGTACATGCAGCAGGGTTCGTACAAGGTGCTGGAAGTACTTGAATTTGGCTTTTTCAAATGTAAGTCCTGGAAGACCCTTGAAAATAGCCATTTTTACCAAGAGGTGCTTAAAAAGTTCTTGAATTATAGAAAATATAAAAATACGTTGCTTAAATCATTTAATAAATGAAACTTATTTA
This sequence comes from Myxocyprinus asiaticus, assembly GCF_019703515.2. Lineage (NCBI taxonomy): Eukaryota > Metazoa > Chordata > Actinopteri > Cypriniformes > Catostomidae > Myxocyprinus > Myxocyprinus asiaticus. The sequence goes on from NC_059368.1 coordinate 26,570,338, forward strand.
TTTATTTTCTGAAAAACACGACGACAGACCACTAGACCACTGCTGAAGCAGGCAGCGCATAGACGGCGCTGTCATGTGGCACCTGTTACTTTTGGCAGCGCTGTTCAGAATGGGCCAATCACAATCAAGTGTTACTGGAAGATTTAAAAAATATATATTTTATAGATACTGCTGTTGCGGATTTAACAAGTATGAATCCTTGCAACTATCAGTTTTAAGTACAGTTTACTCTCCAGAGTGGAAAAAGTATATGAGACTTAAAACGTTTTGAATGATTTGAATGCAGATCAATGGAGGATTCTGTTTTGTGAGCCGTCTAGTGCCACCTTCTGTAAAGAAAGCTTTGTGTCTCACAAAATAGGTTATTTCTGACAACATTTGGATCAATATCAAAATATGTTGAAAAACATAGACTTTTTAGTCATGAAAAAGCTTTCAAATAGCAAAAAAAAAAAGAAAAAATATATATATTATAATTTTATAACCTAACCTTTAATGATATGAAATGGATTGACTTTTTTTAGAAAATATATTTGAAATTGTTGATTGCCTGAAAAATATCCTTGTTCCCTTCATCTGGCACACCACTTCTATGACATGTAAAGTTATTTGTGTATTTATTTTGTACTTATTTTTAATAAAAGCATTAGTGCAAGGCCAAACAAGTGTGCAAAAAAGCAAAACAAAATTACTATTAATAATTTTAATTTAAAAAGAATGTTTGTCCCTTGATTTCATGTTATTGGTTTTATCAATGTTAAAACCCTTTTTTTTTTATTATTATTATTATTTATTTATTTATTTATTTATTTATTATACAAAAATACCTTAATTTTTAAGGTTTAAGTTCAGAGGCTGCTTAAATATGCATATAGTGAGTTTTCCCAGCATGTTAAAAAGTTTTCACAAAAATATTTGGTGTTGTACCCCATTGAGCCCTCAAAATGTGGTGTTGTAATCCATTTAACCCTCCTTAGTGTTAACTTAGTGTTAACTTGCTTCGTTTGTGAAACAAAATTAAATAATAAAAGAAAGAATAACAGCCAAGTTGTCCTTTATGAATAAAAATTAATGTCAACATGTTACAAAATGTTTACCCTCAGCATTTACAGGCAAAAACTGAACTAAATGGAAAATTTCAATATTTTGTAAGTTGGAAAGTCAAAATTGTTTGAGAATGACCCATTTGCAATTTGGGTCAGTTCCTCACATAAATCTGTTGTGTGACTTTAGAAAACATGGAACACAGCACGTGAGTCATATGGACTACTGTTTACGGACACAGTTATTCACTTTTGTTGGAAAGCGAAGTGCGTTTTAAGGGAGCAAACTACAGTTGCACATCAATTTCAACATGAATGAACCAAGAATTGTTACTGTTAGAATATGTAGTTAAAGATGCTCATTGTTGTACTTGTAATAAGTGGTGTTTTATAAAAATAAATGAACTGAATGGTTAAAATATTTTTATTTAAAATTAACAAAAATAATTTTTTTAATGACATCTCGAGCATAGTCCTTTAAAACAAATAAAAATGTGCTTTGAAAGTCCTTGAATTTAACTTTGAAGCATCTGTACGAACCCTGATGCAGTCTTCTTGGAGTTCAACAGAGTGCAGTGTGCCGATAAAATATTTTAGAGCCAAGCATAACTTAATTTTAAGATTTGATTAATTTGCATGACTTTTCCAGGCCTGGAAAACACCATTTTAAAATTTCCTGATATTTCCAGGTTTTCCATGACCATGGAACCCTATACGAGTAAAACAATCCAAATTATTACAGCATTTAAGTAACATCATATGACTACATTGAGTTTCCTCAAGGCCTCAAATACAATTAAGGAAAAGAGAAACGCAATATCAACTAGATGACTTCAGCTTGAAGGTTTTCCTCATGACAAAATTATACCAGTAAAATGACACCATTTATCTTAGTGAAAATAACAGCTAAGTTTCCCAATTAAAGCATTTTATGTCAGTAGTGACCGTGCATGAGTTGGCAGCTGTACACTGCTTTGAGCGTGTTTCAGTCGAGATGAGTTGACAGTTGCTCATGTGATAATCAATGGCCCACCTGAGGTAAGAGCGGGCATTATCCCGTGTGAAGGGCGACAGAAGAGTGCAGCAGGGGCGCATGCTCCGAGGCGCTAGAGAACAGTGCTGCGCACATCTCCATTTAATCGCACATGTAACTAATTAAATATGTTTATTTTAAAATATTGTACATTATTTTGTAGAATCACAATTCTTTCCATTTTTTAGCATTTTAAATCTATTATTGACCAACACTAATAATTATTGATTCAAGATCGTTGCAAATATATCGGCAGGATTAGAAATCGATGCAACAAGAAAACAAGTGAATTGCTACACCCCTAGGTTCTATGCATCTCAAACACCTCACATGTAAAATGTTTAGGAAGGTTAATTTCACCATAATGACTTGTGTGTACATTTGTTTATCTTCTTAGCCCAATAGTCCAATGGATTACTGTTTCCAAGTGGACTCTGACATCAGTTCTGAATTTAAACTGGACCTGGTGGAGAAACTGTTTGCTATTGATACAGAGGCAAAGACCCCTTTTACCACCCAGGTAATCCTCTGCCTGTGCTCATCGATCATTACTGTGTTACCACAAACCAAAACGTATCTATTAAAACTCAGCATTTCTATGATCTCCAGGACATGGAGGATCTTGATCTGGAGATGCTAGCTCCATACATCCCAATGGATGATGACTTCCAGCTGCATATCCCCTCTCCACTGGAACAGCTCCCCTCTGGCCTTAACTCTGTGTCGACCATGAACTCCCTGTTCCATCCTTTACCCACCCCTTTATCTCCAGCTTCTACTTCCAGCAGTGCAGTGAAGCAGGAGCCATCCTCACGGGCCCCTTCACCCCTGCACCTTCTGCAGAAGGTGTGCAGCGCCCCGGTCTCACACTTCAGTAGCAGCCGGGAGGCTTCCCCAGCACGTTCCCCCACCCCACAGGGAGGCAATCAGCTCAATAACAGGTAAAGCATCTATTGGCACAACTTTCTGCTGGCAACATCTACCCATACAGTCAATCTCGGTCATACTATTTCTGTAGTGCTGGGATTGCATAGATGATCTGTATTAATGTAAGTAGATTGAAAGCAAGCAAGCCAAAGGTCAACTGTCAGGCATATCATGAGCACATGAGCTTGGATTTAGTGTCCATTTTAGATAATACTCAAAGATGCATGTGGAGTAGATTATTTGATTTTCTGTTTTGTTACTCAAATTCTCCAGAATGCCTATGGGGGATCGAGAGCTGTCTCCAAAGATGCAAGCCATTCAGAATGCCCAACGGAAGAGGAAGCTGGAGGAGGTGACATCACTTTCTGAAGCTGTTGGACTGGTAAGTCTGAACCATTTTTGAAAAATAACTTCTATATGATAAACCCAAGTAGGGCTGCAACAACTAATCGAAAAAATCGGAAATCATCGTCAATGGATTTCATTATCGATTAGTTGGAGATGTGTGGTGAGCATGGAGAAGCTCCGTCAGTGACGTCACTTATTACTCTGGGTGAAAAATGTGTTTCATGATAACCAAAGTCTTTGATAACTCATTTCAGAAAGAACAAAGACAAGTTGAAGCGGAAAAAACATGACCCAAGTTGTCCAGCGCACAGGAGCATTTATAAACACTTCAAAGAAGATCACAAGCATACAGTTTAATGAGGACCGGTTGCTGCTTCATGTATGTTGATCGAGGGCGTGCACCATTTGATGCGCTTAAGATTTGTTTTCTCCAGCACATAACTTACATTTTAATGCTATTTTCTATGTTTTGTATTGTATACATGTTATGAATTTAATGAGAAAGTGAGTGTGCGCATCCGCGTCAAACTGATTGCAATGGAGAAAGGGAGCGCAATAATTTTATTGAACTGTGCTTCGTGGTTTAGTAACCGTGCAACATCATACCACGATTGCAGATTCAATTTAATCAATTATGCAGCTCTCATGGATATCACATTGATGTCTCAGAGGTCAAAGTGTGCCAGTTTTGTTGACTTCTCATCATGCGAGGGCATGTAATATAATGATTACCGGGATGAGACTTTTCAGCGCGAGAGTAAATCTGCACTGCGTTTACAGATGATTGTACTGTATTAAACTTAGGGCTGGGTATTGATACAGATTTCCCAATTCAATTCTATTCCGATTCACAAGCTCTTCATTTGGTTCGATTCCGATTCAGTTCAATTCAATATCGATTCATATGGGTTTATATGAATACGGCTATAATGACCTTTTTGCTTACATTTAAAATAAATAATCTCCCAGCTAATGCTGTTAAAGCAAATATAACAATATTCATTTAAAATACTTAAAATGAATGTAATCAGTGACAGTGTACAATCATATGTATCTAACATAATTATGTATTTTTTAGCTGGGCAGAATTATTCATATTTCTATTTTGGTGTCACCATTGCCCTCTGCTGGGCTGATATTTTTGTCCCACTCCATCCCTGATGAATCATTTTACTCTTTAATGAACAGCACTTTTTAAGTTTTACAAGTAATGAAAGGAACTGTTTTGCTTAAGTCCTGAAACAATAATCAATTTAAACAACTTTTAATTAACCAGGCTTTGTTCAAAATTTTGTGAGAATAGAACTGTGAATTTGGTACTGCAGATAGAACCAAATCCTTGTGCCCTTTATCATTTGTTTCTTTTTTTTTCTTTTCTTTTTTTTTTATCACATTTGAATAAAATACTGGAAATAACATTGTTTTTTATCCAATTAATAGAAGAAATAATCAAAGATTAATCGGTTATCAAAATAATCGTTAGTTGCAGCCCTAAACCCAAGTGATGCTAGATTATTAGAATTCTTAGAGATCTATTATCTATTACAGATGTTACACTAAGGCTAATGACTATTCTGCCATTTCTTGCAGGGTGCTTTGCTTCAGAGTGTGGACAGGGCTATAGAGTCTGGAAAGAGGGCAAAAATTTTGGAGGTTAAAGGATCAAGTGTGCTTGGGGGAAACAAAACCATTCTCATACTGCCCTCTGGTGAGTTCAGCGACTGCTCCAATATAGATTTTATGGATTTGTAAATGTGATCTACTACAGCTGAATGCCAAATTCCCAAAGCTTACCTCTTCTCTATCTTAGTGGAGTCTGTTGTAATGTATAAAGTTATCAGTAAATCAGTTCATATCTTTTAAGCAGTGTTCATGTATCGCATCAAGTACCCATATCCTTTATTCTCTGATTCTGCAGATGTGGCGAGTCGTTTGTTGTCCAGCTCTTTAGAGAGCAGCGGCGGGCTGCCTCAGCTAACAAGCTACGACTGCGAGGTCAATGCTCCAGTTCAAGACCGCCATCATCTGCTCCAGGGAAACGAGCTCCTGCGTGCTCTGGACCAAGTCAACTGAGCTCTGCTGTGTTTAGCTATTCTGGACACTTCATCCCTCTCTCTGCCCTTGTCCCTGATCCCTTAAATTTGCCTTCACTTGTCTCCCTTATTCCACACCCTACCCAATCTGATAATATTCTCTGTAAACCCCAGTGTTTTTTCAAAATGTACTAGAAGAGCTGCACCTTCCATTGATTCTAGTGGGTTTCCCTTCCACTAGTGATGCAAAAAGGAGCCCAGAGGGAGTACATCACAGTGTGTAGATGGCGATCTCTTCCCTGTCAGTGTAGACAAAGGAGTGTGATATAACTTGGCAAGCAGTGGCATCAACCAGAGAGGAGCCTTCATGTGAAATGAATACTTTCCCTAGCACACCGATGTAGATGTGCATATGGTCTCTCACATTCCCTCTGGATTCCGTACTTTCACTTTAAAATCCTCCCATTGTGTTTTATTGTCCCCCCAAGCCGTGTGTATTGTAGCTACAGTCGCACAATAATCTATTTTCTTAAGAAAGAATACCAGCAGTCCATGAAATATATAAAACCATTTTTACAAATATGTACTTTTAATGAAAGATTGAACAATTTTATTTTATTTTTTGCTCTTTTATTTCTCTTCATGTCTTCTGAATTTTGTTCTGTAGCAGAAACATACGAGTTCTGTTTGTTCACACTTAGACTTTGTGGTTAAATGCAGTTGGATGTTTGTGAATTCAAGTTGCTTTGCATTGCATTGGTGTTTGCTTACATCACTTTGATGTACACAGATTAATTGTAAAAGAGCCATTGAAAGTAATGATCCAGAATGTGCAAAAAGGCAATTTAAAACAATTTAATTGTTGTCATGATGGGTTTTTGTCTCTGAGAGGTTAAAACAGATCTATAGTTTAATTATTCAATAGATTTTTATATTTTCAGTGGTCATTTTCTGTTTAGTTATCTACGTAGTGGACGCTTTAAGGTAATTCATGCTTGCAAGAAGTGGTAGCTGGTCAATTTTCTGCTTTATAAATGGTTTTAGATCATGCAAAGCTGATGTATCAGTTATTCCAGTTTTACAAGTATTTATAATGCATTAGAACACAAATGCTTAGTTTAAATAAAACAATATTTGTTCTCGTCACACTTTCAGATAAATGTCTGCTTTTGCCAATGTTGACATTGTCCTGCAAATATTTTGACCTTTTTATCTTGTTTTTCAATAGAAAATACATTTCTGTTTATTGTAATCTTCTGTTCATTCATCTCTGCACTCTCCAGTCATCTTTATTCTCTTAACACTAAATGTATTGTTTATTGCATAATCAGTAAAAGACAATTGTGGACCAGAATTTTGTGAAGTGTTTCAATTACCCATCTAAGGGAATCATGGAATTTTCATTTGTTTTTAAGCCATTTTTAAATCACACTTTTATACCATATTGGTTAACAGTTATTTGGATGATAACTCTCAAGGTGTTCATTTCCTCCAGTGTAGGACTATAGAATGTAGATGTAACCTTTTCTAGGCTCATTATTATAAAGTGTCACTCATCATTAAAGGGATAGTTCACCCAAAAATAAAAATTCTCATGCCATTCCAGATGTGTTTGACTTTCTGTAAAACAGAAACTAATATTTTAAAATCAAAAGTAACAGTCAGTATCTGGTGTGGCCACCAGCTGCATTAAGTACTGCAGTGCATCTTTTCCTCATGGACTGCACCAGATTTGCCAGTTCTTGCTGTGAGATGCTACCCCACTCTTCCACCAAGGCACTTGCAAGTTCTTGGACATTTCTGGAGGGAATGGCCCTAGCCCTCACCCTCCGATCCAACAGGTCTCAGACGTGCTCAATGGGATTGAGATCCGGGCTCTTCGCTGGCCAAGGCAGAACACTGACATTCCTGTCTTGCAGGAAATCATGCACAGAACGAGCAGTATGGCTGGTGACATTGTCATGCTGGAGGGTCATGTCAGGATGAGCCTGCAGTTAGGGTACCACATGAGGGAGGAGGATGTCTTCCCTGTAACGCACAGCAACAACAAGCTCAGTCCGATGATGCTGTGACACACCGCCCCAGACAATGACAGACCCTCCACATCGATCCTGCTCCAGAGTACAGCCCTCGGTGTAACACTCATTCCTTCTACTATAAACACGAGTCCGACCATCACCCCTGGTGAGACAAAACTGTGACTCGTCAGTGAAGAGCACTTTTTGCCAGTCCTGTCTGGTCCAGCGAAGGTGGGTTTGTGCCCATAGGCGACGTTGTTGCTGGTGATGTCTGGTAAGGACCTGCCTTACAACAGGCCTACAAGCCCTCAGTCCAGCCTCTCTCAGCCTATTGCAGACAGTCTGAGCACTGATGGAGGGATTGTGCGTTCCTGGTGTAACTCAGGTAGTTGTTGTTGCCATCCCATACCTGTCCCACAGGTGTGATATTCGGATGTACCGATCCTGTGCAGGTGTTGTTACACGTGGTCTGCCACTGTGAGGACGATCAGCTGTCCTTCCTGTCTCCCTGTAGCGCTGTCTTAGGCGTCTCACAGTATGGACATTGCAATTTATTGCCCTGGCCACATCTGCAGTCCTCATGCCTCCATGCAGCATGCCTAAAGCATGTTCACGCAGATGAGCAGGGACCCTGGGCATCTTTCTTTTGGTGTTTTTCAGAGTCAGTAGAAAGGTCTCTTTAGTGTCCTAAGTTTTTATAACTGTGACCTTAATTGCCTACCATCTGTAAGCTGTTAGCACCTTAACGACCGTTCCACAGGTGCATGTTCATTAATTGTTTATGGTTCATTGAACAAGCATGGAAAACATTGTTTAAACCCATTACAATAAAGAATCATGTCATTGTAAATTAAATCAAATCATCATTGTATGGACCTACAGAGCTGAAATATTATTCTAAAAATCTTCATTTGTGTTCTGCAGAAGAAAGTCATACACATCTGGGATTGCATAAGGGTGAGTAAATGATGAGAAAATTTATATTTTTGGGTGAACTTTAAAATTAGAATCTTTGTTCTAATTGTTCATTTGAAATAATATTCTTTTTAATAAAGAAAATACTAATTGAACAATTAATTAATGATAATAACTTATAGAAAAGAAGTGACATTATGTTACATATCATATATTTAGTTGTATGGAATATAGTAAATTATAGTAAATAGGTCTATCAGTATAGAACAGAAGATAGTAAAAACACGTTCATACACTGGAAGCTGCGATATTGCATCGCCCTTATAATATTAATTGACAAAGCTTTAAACAGCTGATTTAAATGCATTTGATAGTTTGGTCTTGTCTAATGTTAACCATTTACAATTCACACTGAACTTTGCACTTAGTGGCTGTTTGTTTTTCTGCAACTTATTCACCTTATTCAGCCCACCCCTTTTCCGCACTCCACTCTTCCAATTTTGTCATCTAACTTCCTGTTTGTATTGAAGCTACTGAGAAGAGTAGATCAAAATGGATTGTGTATGGGAGCACAAAGTATTTGTCCTAAGAGTCAGTGGTGTGAGTCCACATCACCCCTTTACTATGTGAAAATGCTCGTGAGGTGTTTTTTCTGTCACTATAGATGTCCGTTTTTACCAGTGACGATTTCTCAGGGACAACAAAGCCTTCTCTGCTGGTGTATCATGCCTAATAAATAAATATTTTTTCATCCTTTTATTCTCATTCACCATTTTACCAATGTATTAATCGCTTTCCACTCCTAATTCATCTACAAACGAATAGCAAAAACAAAAAGTTTATCCAATCAGAATTAATCCCTCGATGCTAATAAACAAAGCGCGCCGGCTCTTTCACAATTCGCATGCCCGAAGCCATGCTCGTTAGCTGAAGCAGCGCGTGAGTCTGAGCTCCACCCCGTCAGGCCTTCAGAATTTCCACAGAATCCCTCAACAGTGTAAGTGAATAGGCATCTAAAGTCAGATTGTCAGATTCATCAGCCAATCCGATTTATTTATTTGTTCTTGGTGGGTGTGGTCTTTAGGATATGTCCCAGTCCATGACTTCTAGCTGGCCTTGAGTGACGCAATTACGCTTTAAGTGATGTACGTAATTTGAAAGCGAAGAGCGTGAGCTCTTGAGAGCTTTTTCTTCGTATTAGACCTCCTTGATTTTGGCTTTCGTGCATGGACGTGTTTTTAAAATGTCAATTGGTATTATTAGTTGACTGCCACGTAATGTATGATAGGCATAAGGTGTCTTATTCATTGTGAAACTGTGTTTTCTTAATGACGTGAATCGCACTGAAGGCCTAGACTTAAAATGCACAGGCCGCCACTGGTTTTTACCACATTCCCAGAGGCAAATTAGACTTGGCAGATCACATTCAGACAGCTATGACACACTGCACTTTTTAATGATACAAGCATTTAATTATTATACGTGTAATTCTGCTTAATTTTTAGGTTTCAACTTGTTAATAATTTGTGTTAAAATGTGTAAATGACAAGAAATTTCCAACAGTAGCAGCTCATATTATTAAACATGCAAGTTCAACATTAAAGAAAATTACAGTTGTACTTTTTAAAATTAATTTGTCACCGTACATTTTTTTAGAGGCTTAAATATGATTTAAATGGTTGTAAATGGAATTTAAAATAAAACATATACTTTCACGTGTGTGTGTGTGTGTGTGTGTAAATATAGCGTCACCCCTTCCCCCATACCGGTTTAACGCTCCAAAAAATCTGCTTACCTTAACAATAACGCCATGGGTGAATGACGCGAGAAGATGGTCAGACATTTCTTACAGAGATATATTTAATGACTTTGTGTTGTCTCTATAACAAAATCAACAGCACTGAAGGAGGACGCTGGGATCGGGGCTACACTTATTTTTGTTTAGGGCTGTTTTATGTGAACTGTGGCTGCATTGAAAAACTTAGGTAGCTGCCTTATTAGTTAATGGTTTAAACAACAGTGTTTTTGGATAAATGGAACTATCTGAACAGTTTAAAAGCACCTTATTTCATCCTACCTTCATCCATTCTTATACAGCCTCTGAAGGCAGAATTTAATAATGCAGCTTCAGGTTATAGGTTAAACTACATTTCCATTTATGCATTTGGCAGACACTTTTATCCAAAGCAACTTACAGTGTCCTTATTACAGGGACAATCCCCCTGGAGCAACCTGGAGTTAAGTGCCTTGCTCAAGGACACAATGGTGGTGGCTGTGGGGATTGAACCAACAACCTTCAACCTTCTTACCTGTTCAGTGCTTTAGTCCACTACACCACCACCACTTCAGACTAGGCACAAGGTGTGCATGTGGTGCTCCGTGCTTCCGCCGGAGAGATGAGGCAACCACGCTGCACATGCTGAACTCAGCGGACATGTTGAAAATACATTATAAACCTATTTTCTGTAGTCATACAGTACAGATGTGATGAAAACTCATATAGTCTCTCCTAATGAAGACACACACACACGTGAAATGGGTGATTCTCTTTGGATACTTTGTTATATTTTATTTCTGTTAAGGGAATTGTAAAATTAGTGCAATCTTCTGAGTAGCTGGCTTACAGCTAGTTTGTTTAATAACAGTGGCTGTGGAGCTCCTCTCCTTTTTCAATGCAGGTTTTTGTCCAGTCACAGGCTGCAGCACCTCCCACAGTTCCTATACGCCCCAAAAATATCTACCCTGGAGTAGGAGCTAAAAATGTCCCCTAAAACGGCTTTGAGGAACTATAGTTCCTTTGGTGCGAAAGCAACCCAGGAAAAAAGTACCTAAAACGGGTTTTAGTACCGCCAGTGGGAAAGGCCCTAATGTCTAAAAAACCTTGCCCTCCATTATAGCTGTTAAAGGAGTATTCCAGGTTCAGTACAAGTTAAGCTCAATCAACCACATTTGTGGCATATTCTTGATTACCACAAAAATTTATTTCGACTCGTCTCTACTTTTCTTTAAAAAAAGAGCATAAATCTGTGTTACAGTGAGTTTATGACCTATGCAATATACAACCCAAATTCTGAAAAAGTTTAAAATGCTAATAAAAACAAAACAGAGGGAATTGTAAATTCAATACAACACATTATTTGATGTTTAAAAAACAATTATATACACTCATTTCAAATCAGATGATGCAATACGCTCCAAAAAAGTTGATACAGGGGCTAATAAAGACTAATAACAATCTGATGAGTTAAAATAACAAAGTAATGTAAAACAGGAGATGTTAAACAGGTGAGTCAGTCGAGTTATAGTATATAAGGAGCCTTCAAAACAGCTTAGTCCTTCAAGTGCAAGGATGGGTCGAGGCTCGCCAATTTGCAGACAGATGCATCAGCAAATAATCCAGCACTTTGAGAACAATGTTAACCAAAGACAGATTGGAAGGACTTTGGGCATTTCACCCTCTACAGCGCACAATATGGTTAAAAGATTCAAGGAATCTGGTCAAATCTTGGTGCGTAAAGGGCAAGACTGAAAACCACTTCTGAACGCATGTGATATCTGATTCCTCAGACATGGGTCTGTAATGGATATCATGACATGGGCTCAGGAATACTTCGATAAATGTTTGTCAGTCAACCCCATTCGATGCTGCATCCACAGATTCAAGTTAAGGCTTAACTGTGCAAAGCAGAAGCCATACATCAACACTGTCCAGAAGTGCCGCTGACTTCTCTGAGCTCTGTCTCATCAGAGATGGAAAGTAGAACAGTGGAATCGTTTTTTTGTGGTCCGACGAGTCCACCTAAAAAAAAAAAAAACGCTGTCCTGTTCACCGGGCCAAAGAGGAAAAGGACCATCCAAGCTGTTATTAGTGTCAGGTCCAAAAGCCAGTGTCTGTCATGGTATGGGGGTGTGTCAGTGCCAATGGCATGGGTAACTATGAAGCGCAAAATAGGGCGATGAAGGCCCTGTACAATGGTGCAGCTGAAGACATGCATAATGGATGAATGGGGGAAAATTCCACATGCTAAACTTAAAAAAACTTTTGTCTTCAGTGCCCAAATGCTTAATAAGTGTTATTAGAAGAAATGGTGATGTTACATTGCACACTCAACTGTCCCAACTTTTGTAAGCATATTGCAATTATGCAATCACACCGATTTGAAATGAGTTTATATTTTCAAAAAAACTATTAAATTCACAAGGTAAAACATCAAATAATGTGTTGTCGTTGTGCTTTAATATAGCACAGGGTGAATCGAGTTTACAAATCACTCCTTTTAATTTTATTGCATTTTTCATACTCTCCTAACTTTTTCGGAATTGGGGTTGTAGACCGTTTTAAATGAATGGTTATAAATGTGTGTTTACATGCAGAAGAATGCAAATGTGCACAGTGACTATGAGAGAATGAAGGCATCGTCATTGCCCATGTCAGTTGGGGTGACAATGCTTAACCTGTCAGGTTTACTTCAAAGATTTACTCTTGAGGACCAACAGTGGCAGCACAAAAACAATGTCAGTCAGTGGACTTCGGATACCTTCCATTGAATTAAAAAGTAAAAGCCCTGTTATTTTTATAACTTGTTGTATGTTGTTTTTTAATTTATATGACTTTGTCTCACTGGTATTCCTTATTATTCTGTTCAAATTCATATCACAGTTCCATCAAATTGAATTGCGTAATATTTAAATTAAATTTAAATTTAAATAATAAAAATAGTTTTTTTTTCTTCTATTAACGTTTACACAATTCAGTCTGATGGAATTTTGGTATGAAAATGAAATGCATAATTGTTTTTTTTTTTTTTTTTTTTTAAAGGTCTAAAGCAATCTAAATCTGGGCACCATAGACAGAAAGAGATGCTCCTGTCAGGATCTGTAACTGATCAAGCCCTGTTTGGCTGCAAGAAGAAACCCCCCTCCCTCAGGGCCAGAACCTATCAAAACCTTGGCAAATCAGGTCAGAATTGGCTAAGACCCTCTGTTAGCAATTAAACATGAAATTTAAATGGGGTGTGTACTCATTGTACTTGTCTTTAAAATTAATTCCAGGCATGGGAAAGTCATGAAAATGAAAGTCTTTCTGGCTATTGTCATTGAAATGTTTGTTGTCTAAAATATTTAACTGGCTAGACATTGCTTTTTGAGCAATTCCTGTACTGAGATTCGTTCAAATCTCAGGATGTTTTTTTGTCTTACTGGAGACATACTGTATGTGCACAAAAAAAAAAAAAAAAAAAAGTAATTCTTTAAATCTACGAATTCCAAGGACTGGTACAAGCAAAGTCTTTCTAGCAAGTCAGTCCACTGTCTGCCATCTTTGGAACACTCTCGGGAGGCTATTTTATGCCTTGACAGTGCAGCTCCTATCTACTTGAATGGGAGAACACCAAAATCTCAAAAACGGTTGGTCAAGATTACGATCATATTTCAAGAAAATATTTCAAATCAGCAATGAAATTTGATAATATTGGAATCATAAATTGTACTTCTATACCTCATATTATGCTAAAACATGCAGTTTTCCTGGCTTGTATTGCTAATACGCGTGTGCGTTAGCGAGCTGATTGACAGGCGATGTCTGTATCTAAAAAGTGATTGGCTTTTTTTACCTGTAAGGCGGGACTTCCTTTCTACATCTGTTGACCGCTGGGCGCTAGAGCTTCTTGGTTGGGCATTCCAAGTTCTCCCATTTATTTAAATAGAAGTGGCCCGTCTCTGCTAAATAGTATCTGGTGCAAGTCATTCGTACCATATAATGTGGCACCCATTAGAGACCTACGACTGGAAAAGTCATGGAAATTCTTTGGTCAAAAGAGTGGAAACCCTACTTATTTAATTATACTAATTTTAAGATAATTGTCTTTTGATTGCAGTGAAACGAAAAGACCAGAGAAGATTCAAGTGGTGAAATGACTGCATAGCTGTGGACATAGAGAGTCATTCTTTATTCAGTGTCATTCAAACGGCAAGTTTCCTGTATTGGCTGTTGTACATTAAATTGAAAAATTAAGCAATGCATTGTGTAGTACTATAGAGTGTAATTTAGTTCTTGTGTGATGTTTTTGGTCTGGACAAAAATAAATCTATATAGTAATATAGTATCTTGCCTACTATTGCATTTCTGGGTTGACAATCCATCTTTTCTTCTGCGTTATCTGCTGTCTAAATATTGAAGCCAGCTTTATGACTTTCAAAGTGCTGTTTTGAGAAAGCATCTGAATAACCAGAGAATCAAATAGATAGTAAGAATATTAGGAAGTGGGCTCTGTGCCCATGAAGAGTTCATGTGCAACATCTGAAGCAGAGAACATTTAATGTAGAGAGACGATACTGTTTTTATACAAACAAAACTGATTATTTTTATGCTTTAGTGTCTGATGACTGATGTGTAGAAGTCGATTTTTAATTTGATTTGCTCTTATTTTATAAAAAATTAAAATACATTTTTACAATAAAACCATGACTTATGCTTTATGAATAATTAATTCAGTTTAAACGTGTTTAATTATGCCATTTTTAAGTATAAAATTGTGAATATCAGCTAAAACAATGCTGATTATGGATTTACATGATCTCTAATGTAATATTTTGGATTTTAAATGATCTTAATTCATGAAGTACAAATGTCCCATCCAGTACTGGGTGTTCTGTGTACTTTCCACCAAAATAGTGTATTTCCACCTGCAATATGTTGCTGATGCTGAAACGGCTCAAATGAGATGCAGCTCTGAACAGTTAAATGCATGGCATATTATGTTTATTCCATAATTCTCAATGGATCTTAGCTTATGTGTATTCATGGCTCAATCTAATCACCAGTATGCAGGCCTCCCCTCCCACTGTTTCCAAACAAAAGTCCCAAAACAGCAAAGAAGATTCCTAAAGGAGAAGACAAGTGACTCTTGCCAATAAAAAAATAAAAAATAAAATAAAAAACGGATTAAAAAAATAGCATGATAGCAGCAGTTTCCTTTGGGAGTCCTAGCACAGATATCCTAACCTGGATTTTGATTTGTCCTTTCAGTCTGACTTTAATAGTCCATACGTATGAGTCCATAGGTATGATTTGATAACTAAACCATTACTATGGTTTGATTTGAATATGATTTAAATGTTATTTTGTGAGGTCCCAGCAAAAACAAAGATTGAATGGATTTTTGTTTTCCAGAATACTATTCTTAAGTTGTTTCTTCCCCTGATGCAACATATTTTAGTTGTATTTGTTTGCTAGAATGATATAAATCATTTGAATTATTATTATTTTTTTTTTTTTGTCAAAACATAAATATACTTTATCCCACTATATACATGAATTATGCACTGCCTGTCAACTGAGTTTGAGTAAACATTAACATTTTTTTTATTTTTGACCAGCAGATGTGTTCATGTAATAAGACCAAAAAGTCACTTTTAGTATTACTTTTTTATTTAGGTAAACATGTTATATTTTCAGAGAACTGGTGCACTGGTATTTCGAGGCAAATTATTTAAAATGGGTTTAATAAAAAACATTGATTTAAAGCTTAAGTGTTTAACTTTTTTGGGTGTTAAAATACTTTATCCTATTACTCTTTAATATGCAGACACAACTATAAGTAAAAAATAAAAAAACTGAACACATTCATGTGTCTCTGTAGCGCTTTGAAAATTGCTTTGTTTGTTTTGAGCGACCCGTCACTGACTCAACCAATGGCGTGAGCTGGGGGCGTGGCTATTAAAATAAAAATAAACTTTATTTTTGCAATTCCGTTTTGTAACGCTAGTGGTGCAGAAATGTCACGCTTCAGGTAAATTAAATACTCGTGCGTTGTCTCCCTCTAGTGGAAAAAAAGAAAAAAAGTCAAAACTCTCCTGGTTCCTGAGGGCACTGTTACAATAAAAACTCAAAATGATGGACCAAATAGTTTTAGACTATTTTAGTTACTATCTGAGATTCATGACGTCTCGTTGACCTGTTCCAGAGATTCATGACGTCTCATTGAGGCGTTCCAGAGATTCATGACGTCTCACTGACGAAAAGAACTAGCATTATGACGTTGCAGCATGACAATGTTACAGACCAATTTTCACAGATTTTGCAGATCAGTCTTCACGGATATTTGCAGTGTTTTAGCTCGCTTTTTCATCTGAAAAAAATGAGTTCCGCATTTAGAAAGGCATTCGGTCCTCGTGCATCGGTCGTCTCACCGTAAGTAGCCTACTTTTATGAATAACGTTAATTTTTAATTACTGTTATCAAGTCGCGCCATCCCAATGTTATATGCATAATCTCTAAAACTTTTTTCTTTTCTTATAAAGGGAGATGAACAACAGGTCGAAGCTTAAAAAGCTGTGGACCCGTCCGATGCAGCAAGAGGTTTGCAATATATTAAGCACTTTCCACGAACAAAATACAAAATAGCGATCTTAGATAAAAAAAACAAAAAGTCTTAAAAATGAAATAAAACCGCTTTTAATCTTCAAGAAAATGTTGGTTGTCAATCTCAGGAGGTCAAACTATATATTACATGGGCTGTTTTATTTTCTATTGAGGTTTGACATTTTCGTAATCCTGTTAAATACATCTAAATTCAGTTGTTTTAAACTTTGATTTGTATGATTTTGTTTTTCTGGCAATAAATATTTAATAAACATCAAAATTAAATAAAATGTAGGCCATAATTAAAAAAAAAAAATTATTTAAAAATGGTATGATATGATATGTAATAATAATAAAGAATTGCACTTTTGTCCTAATATAAACTACCACTCAGTAGGGGCTCGCTTGGGGCCAATTGTTGGTTTGTAGTTGTATTAATTTTTGGTCATTAAAATGAGTTAATTAAAAGTTATTTCTTGCTATTAAAATCAGTTAATTAAAATGTCTCTTGCTATTCAGAGATGTTCATTAAAACTAGATACTTTTATGCTAGGTTAATAATCAAGCTACTCACTGTTAGGACATTGTATTTATCACTCACCTTGGTCATGCTCCCCTTCTTTAGACCATCTGCCTTCTTCCTCCGCTGGCACATAAACCAGCACCACCGGCTCGACAGCCCACCACATCTACTCACCAGAATGGTGGATCTCCACTGGCACATAAACCAGCACCGGCTCGACAGCCCACCACATCCACTCACCAGAATGGTGGATCTCCACTGGCACATAAACCAGCACCGGCTGGACAGCCAACCACATCCACTCAGCAGAATGGTGGATCTCCACTGGCACATAAACCAGCACCACCAGCTCGACAGCCCACCACATCCACTCACCAGAATGGTGGATCTCCACTGGCACATAAACCAGCACCACCAGCTCGACAGCCCACCACATCCACTCACCAGAATGGTGGATCTCCACTGGCACATAAACCAGCACCACCAGCTCGACAGCCCACCACATCCACTCACCAGATTGGGGGATCTCTGTGCCATCCCAGTGTTAAGCCCCAGCTCAGTAACCTGGAGATCCATCAGATGAATGTCTCCGTGAGTTCCATTGCTCTTGTCTTTTAGAGACATTTCTGCTGAAACAAACAATACACTTAATCTTAACCCTGCTTAATCTCCAACCTCCTGTCAGGATTTATCCACCCTCCTGATTTTAATCTGTCATCACTAATTCTTCTGTACAGTTACAGATAGTTTCATTAAATACACAAGTTTTGAGCATTCTAGTGAGAGATGAATTACTACTCTTTGTAAGCCTTATTTATTTAACTATTCGGAAAAGTATTTTTTCCTAAAAAAATATTGAAGGTACATTCGATATAAAGGTGTGTGTGTGTTATTTTAATTATTCTTTATTTAAAAAAAAAAAAAACATTTAACAGAAGGAGAGGCCAGGCACCTCTAAACAGAGTAACCTTCTAAAGTGCATCTTTGGCAAGGAGAAGGTGGAACCTTTGAGTCCCGCAGGTAGAGAAATATTCATTTGTCGTGTACTAAGTTAACAAAATAAAGTACTATTTTCTTGTCGCAAGACAGGAGTAATCATGTTTTTTTAGTTCAACTTGTTTTATGACATCATTTTATTGATTTGAATTGCTTGTAATTTGGTTTGATTGAATACAATCATTTGAACTTTTAGATTTTTTATATAGCTAAATAAACATAATCCCAGTTTATTCCCCTGTGGATCACATACCAAATGATTTGCAACCTATTCAAAACAAAGTTTTTAACTGTTTACCTTGTCTAACACATTCCCATGTTATGTTTCTCTTTTGTCACCTAACTGTGCCAGATGCCCTGATGCTTCATGGACAGAAGCTAACTGACTTTGAGCGGAATGAGATAATAGGATACCCAGAGATCTGGTACCTTGGCCTGAATGCTGACAAGATCGCAGGGTCTGTTTACAATCCCTATAACTCTGGATATGATAATGAGGGTGGCCATTACATTAAGGTAACAGTCAATGCCGTGCTTTATGATTGTTAGATAAACTTCAGTTCAGCGCTTTAAAAAAGAAAAACATTCTATAGTTGATGTAGCTGTAAAATGTGTATAAAATGTCTCTGTTGTGTTGTTTACAGGTCGCTCATGACCACATTGCGTATCGTTATGAGGTGCTGGATGTGATTGGTCAAGGGTCCTTTGGCCAAGTGCTCAAATGTCTGGATCACAAGACCGATGAGATGGTTGCTCTGAAAATAATACGCAGGAATGAGCGGTAACTCACTTCGTGTCCTACCTCCTTTAATTCTAGACATGTAGAGATGCTTTTCATAAGAACAGAGGACAAGAGAATACCTCTTAATTGTTTGCGTTTTGGTGTATGTACATTTGCACTCAAAACAGTTTCATTTATATTCCTTCAATGTAGCCCCAGAACACAAAATTGTTGTTGCCGTTCGGTTGTAACCGTTCAGGTTTAACTGAGTATGTTTCTGTGTTGTGTATCAGGATTAATAAACTGGCTGGGGTTGAGGTGCTCATTTTGAACGCTCTGCGTGAGAAAGACAAAGACGACTCCTTCAATGTCGTCCACATGAAGGAGTTCTTTGTCTTCCGCAACCACCTCTGCATCACCTTCGAGCTTTTGGGGTGAGACTGAGTGAGAGTATAAATTTCAGTAGATCATCAGATAAATGATTGTAGTCCTATCAGTGTTTTAAAGCTTGCTTTGAGTTTAAAATGAAGACATACTTGCTGATTGGTTTGATTGGTCAATACATTTCTTTTGTGTGTTTTTTGTTTGTGCAAAGATCAAGCCTATATGATCTCCTTAAAAAGAGACATCATCAGGGTTTCTGCAAGACGCTAGTCCAGCGCTTTGCCCGCTCGTTACTGGAGTGCCTTCAGGTTCTTCACAAAGAGAAGATCGTCCATTGTGACCTCAAACCTGTGAGTTGACCAACATCATTTTGAACATCAGAGATAAATCATGCACTGAACATGTGTTTCCAAACTCCTTTTAGGTGGGTTCCCATTTTTCTACAATGGACTTGTAAAAACTTTGTATATAAAAGTAAATACACTGTAGGCCAAATTATAAAATCAATATTCTCCACAAAAATCCTAATAATGACTAGTAAATGTTTAAATATTTATGTTCAGTTCAAGTATGCATATTGGATTAGTAGCCTATTCATGTTGATATTCGAACCCATAATCAACAAAGCTGTCACGTTGCTTGCATTCAGTGTAGATGGTGTGTTAAAATACAGCCATTGCAAAACTGCTACAGGCTGACCTCTATCAATGCAATACATTGTCTTTAATTTTCCCTCACATGCTGAATAAGCTCAGACACTTAGCAAACTGAAAACAGGTGATCACACACATAGAACAGAAGTTTATGCTTTGAGTAAACACACTCTACTACAAAGGCAACTGGCTCTTTTAACAAAAAGGTGGAACTCCCATTCTTACAGCCAACATAGTGCGCACTGTGATTTCTCCCATTAATTTACCTGGTCGGTAACCTTCTACTATACCGTCACTGCTATAACCCAATATCCAAAGCCTAATAGTTTTATCTAAAGCCTAATCTGACATGGTCACAAACAACCTTGGCTGACTAAATAAATGTTCAGATATGTTTACTTTTGGAATGATACACTATAAGTGTATGGCACTGTCTTAAGATATGTAAGTCACTTTATTAAGGTGTGTTGGATGCATTGAAATAAATACATATGTTGCTGTGTACAGGAGAACATTCTGTTGTGCCCAGGCAACAAATTTGACACCAAGGTGACTGATTTTGGATGCGGCTGCTTTGAGGATGAGAGAAGTGAGTTTGACTTTAATGGCTTAAACATGTGAGATTAAGTGTTCAGGGGTAGGTACTTTGCAGTTATGAGGTGGACTGCATGGAACTTGTGCATCATATACATGTTCAAGTTCTATTCAAGGTTGCATTTCATTATTCTAACCTTTGGTTATTCTTTTTTTTATACATTGTAGTTTTGACTTACGTTGGAAGCAGATGGTACCGCGCACCAGAGGTGATCCTGCGTCAGCCATATGACTCTGCCATAGATATGTGGAGCTTTGGCTGTGTCATAGCAGAGCTCTACACTGGCCAGCCAATCTTAACTGGGAAAAACGAGTTGGATCAACTGGCCTCCATTTTGGAGGTAAAGGCAGTGTGTGGCTAGCAAATCTGCACTTAGAAACATGAATAATCACTTAATGTTGGAGTTTGTAACGATTGTGCTTCATCAGGTGCTTGGTGTGCCGCCTACTGATTTTACTCAAGAATCAGAAATTTGGGAGAACCTCTTTGGTGAGCTCCAGCTAGGCTGATTTTCCAATTGTTTTTGGTTGTGTCATTTTGGAACTGTGCTAAAGTGATAATGTTTGTTGGGTTCTATTAAAGATTCAAAGGGGATGCCCAAGATGGTGGTTTTTCCTAAAAGATATCCCAGCACTAGACCTCTGGCCAGTATTCTGAGAACCACTGATGCAACCTTCTTGGACTTTTTGAGGCGCTGCCTGACGTATGTTTACCCACTGATGACAGTACAAGAGAATTGTGTTTTCTGCTGGGCATCTGCCATCTTTAAATGTACTGACCTTGAACTACCACCTTATACAGGTGGGATCCCAAGAAGCGCATGACTGCAAAGGAGGCCATGCAGCATAAATGGATCGTGGAGTGTTGTCTTAAAAATCCACGCCAGCAGCAGCGTGAACCGAAGCACAGCACTGGCAAGAACAAAACTGAGACGCCCCTTCTCAAAACTGCTGAAAAAGGCCTTTTACAGCAGCAGGGTACGACAGACTGGATATTGTTGTTGAATTGTTGTGCATTTATGTCCTTTAGATTACCCACAATCCTCTAATGGAATAATGTTAAATAAGTGTTTTAGTTGCAATGTTAAGCATCGGTGTTAAGCTAACAGTATTCAAAAGCTGTCTGCAGAATGTTTTAGTAATAGTTTTGTTTTGTTTGTTCATCAGAAAAGAAAGTCCTGATCAACAAAGGGGGGCCATCAAAGAAAGTTGTGCTGGTCCCTGGCTCAGGTCCATCGAGTGGACTTTCCTGTGAGCCAAAGCGGGGACAACCACAAAAATTATTTCCCAAGAATAGTGGATTGAAGCGATGGACCAGACAGCGTTCATCAAAGCCCTAGCCATGAAACCACAGCGTCCCAGGAAACACAGCCACCACAAGGAGGCGATAGCTGAGGGTCAGATTACACACAGTTGCTGAGCCCACATCCAGTACAACAGTATTTGCTGGGCAAAATGCAAAGGTATTGAGCTCTTCAACACTTTTCCCAGTATTATGTGACTATAAGTAAACATTATAGTAAAACTATAGCCTAAGAGTTTTGCTTTGCTTTTTTGAACATGTTTCTAGCTTGGTGCTTTTAGCTAAATCATTTGTGAAAAAAATAAATAATGTATGGCACCAGTTTAGATAACTGTTCTATCATCTACAGAACCAACATGAAATAATGTGCATTTTATGCTATTTATAGAGCATCAAACCTCACAGCAGAGAGCACTTCATTATGCTTTGCTACATTTCTATTCAACCTACAGCCCAACATCCTGGGTGTTCTCTTAAAAAAACTACAGACCTGTGGTTAAATCGTCTCGCTGCTTTCCAGTTTCTCCAGTGTTGATGGACTGCCATGTGAGAGCTCCTTGTTTTGAGTAAGTTTTTTCTGTTTTGTTTGTGTTTTTAAAGGAAGTATGTGAAATTAACATTTGATTGACATTTTCATACAACCTCACCCAGTCCGTACCATACAAGCAGGATTCCATGTCTTAGTGTGGCCCTCCCTTTAGAAAGACTTAGTAACTGAATAATCAACTGAATAATGGAACCGAATAATCAAAAAATGCAGCATTACAGGTAATTGGACATGTATCATTAAATTCAACTTGGAGTTGTAAATGTACAGTAGATTCACCATTATGAAGGTATGGCTTTATTCTGTAAATATGTACGTTTGATTGATAAAGGTCAATTAAAGTTAAACCAGCGTGCTTTAAAGCATCAGTGATGCCACTCTTTTACACTATGGCTACTAATGTGACACAAACAGTGTCAGCCCCACAGGGTAATTGAGAACCATTTTTGTGAAGTAAGGAAACCCCCTTTTCCTGACCACTTGTTAAAAAAACAAAGATCTCTCTGTGTCCTTTGGCATGCTCCACACAGTCATACCAATGTTGTAATCACCATGAGATTAAGCAGTGTAGGGTCTAATTCCACTCTTGGCTGTCAGTGTAGTGCTCCTCTTTATGTGAAATCAAAACCCAGAAGATGCCGTTGTAGCAGTCCCAGCAGAACTTCTCATTTAATGTCCTTAACAAAGGATTAACTGTAGGCTTGTGTTATACATGAAAAAGGTTATTAACTAACTGAAGATGAATTATGGCTTCCCAATCTAAAACCAATCACAAAATTGACTTGCAGTTTCACGCAATCTCCTTAAAACAGATATTTGTTTTCACATTTATTTCATGCTTCCCTGCTCATTCTATTTCTACACTCGAGACCAAATGCTTAAATATCAACTGGCAGGCAGCAAATTTTGCAGCCAACAGTTTCATATTGAGCACACACACGCGCACACACACACCGCGGCCGTGTGCATCTCTCTCGAACTGGCGTCTCCGGCTCCCCTTTATCTCGCTCTCCCGCTGATCATCTGATTCAGGGTGCACGGCCCGGCCACGCCCTCTTCCTCGTCACAGACACAAAGTGGTCAAAGAGACACAAAGTGGTCTTTCTCCAAAAACACTTATCTAAATACTTGACTTAGTCTGTTTACACCTGAATAATGACATCGAAAAAACTTTATTTGCCTTTTAATATAAAATGCAGATTGAAGAATCTTAAACTTGAACAATTTGAGACTGTGCCAAATGACAAGTGCCGCCCATTTTAGATCCCTTATTCAGAGTAGCGCCAAATAATTTTTTTGACCGGAATGAAAATGAGGCTGCGAGGGATAAACGTACAGTTTCTTCAATGGGTTGTACTCTTGTGTAAATTGGTGTTGGTTGTTTGAAACATTGAAAAAACATCTTTCCAAAAAAATTTCAGTAGACAAAAAAAAAAAAAAAACAATCCAGAAAACACGAATTACAAAAATTATATATGATGTAGGGCAGAGATTTTCAAGCTGGGGTTCAGGCAGTGCTAAGGGGAAACAAGGTGGTGCTAGGCGGTTTGCAGACAATTTAAAAAAATACGTGTAAAAATGTAAAAAAAAAAAAGAAAAGTTTGACATTACTGATTTTGACATTGTAATTGTTTCATTCTGCTTTCTGAAGAAAATCATGAGATGAATCATGCTTATTTTATTCTATTGACAGCCATAGTTTTTTACTGTAATAATTAAATATTTTAATGTGCAATTTTTATTATTATTATTTTTTCACCTTTAGCTTGCTCACTGGGGGCTGTAAGGCCATATTCTCAGTAAAGCTGCTTTGTAACTATATATATATATATATATATATATATATATATATATATATATATATATATATATATATATGTTTACATACACTACCAGTCAAAAGTTTTGAAACACTTGACTGAAATGTTTCTCATGATCTTAAAAATCTTTTGATCTGAAGGTGCATGCTTAAATGTTTGAAATTAGTTTTGTAGACAAAAATAGAATTGTGCCACCATATTAATTTCATTATAAAACTAAAATTTTATTTAAAAATTTTTTTTTTAAATTGATGACTTGGACCAAATAATAAAGAAAAGCAGCCAATAAGTGACCAACATAGATGGGAACTCCTTCAATACTGTTTAAAAAGCATCCCAGGGTGATACCTCAAGAAGTTGGTTGAGAAAATGTCAAGAGTACATGTCTGCAAATTCTAGGCAAAGGGTGACTACTTTGAAGATGCTAAAATATAACACAGTTTTGATTTATTTTGGATTTTGTTTAGTCACAACATAATTCTAATAGTTCCATTTATGTTATTCCATAGTTTTGATGACTTTACTATTATTCTAAAATGTGAAGAAGAAAAATTATAATAAAGAATGAATAAGTGTTTCAAAACTTTTGACCGGTAGTGTATATATAATTTTTTGTTTTTGTTTTTTTTTTTGTGAAAGCTATTTACAAGTACATTTGTGTAAGTGAAAATGTTTCTCTTCAGGTTTATGTACAAACATTAATAGTGAAAAAAAAGATACACTGTTAACTTTATAGAAAATATTTGTGGAGATAATATTTTACATATAAAATTCTTAAATCTTTTTATTTTATTTTTTTACAATTACTATATAAAGGACAATTATTTTATTTAGCTAGCATGTTATGTTTATAATTTCACACTTATGGTTTTTCCAGAGTATAAAATTGGGTCTTTATAGAAGAAAATATAAAGCCGCCTTTATATTTTAAGAATGGAGGTCCCATGCAAGGCTGTCTACATATTTGGGGGACCTTGGCATTGAAAACCCCTGATTTATGGCCTTTATACAGCGCATGTCAATGAGTCTCGCTTTCATTCGCTTAAAAAAATAAACATGGCCGTAGTCTGAAAAGAGTCTATTACCACTTCCTTTTTATATTTCACTGGGTAGATAATAAAAAATGTATTGATACAAATAATTTAGAGCTCCGAATGACCGGGACCTACAGTGCGTCATCGCCAGTGTGAGTCCCCGCCTTCAATTTCGTGCATGCCTCATCTGTCGCCCTCCCTCCTCAATTCAACAGCGGACAGGCACTTCCTTACTCCTAGTCCTATAGCTACTCCATTTTAGCATTATCGTCCGTGGTTTCAAGATTCGAGGACAGTAGCATATTAGGCATTGTGCTGCACCTTCTAATCTGGCAGTGTTAGTGCACTATTAAGTCAGGAGTGCTGCTCTGCACGCTAGTCATTTGTTTTGGGTGGGTTTACAGCGGCTCATGAGCAGCGCGTGGGATATTGCACCCGTGTAAAACAGCTCTTTCGCTTTCACAATGGCCAGCGACGTGGTCAAAAGATTCATTTGCATTTGTCGATACCTACAAGACCCTTGCCATGTCGCCAAGTTCCAGCAACTCTGTGGCGTCCGAGGGACATTTACGAAAAAAACGGCCGAGACGGTGGAGAGTGAAGCGAAGCGCTCTGTCAACGGTGCGTGCGCGGGGCAACGCCAGAGGGACTGCGCTGCTAGTGGAGATAACGCACAGGGACATCTGGGTCAAAGGCTGGGCAAGAGTTTAAATGCTGGGAATGTTAAACAAGACGACTGCTCTGGCGATCTTCTGAACGGACCCACGATATCGGGCTCAGACAGGACAGAGGGGCAGCATGCAGGTTCAGAAGTGGCTGGCGCGAGCGAGAAGGGCTCCAGAGACAGAGTGAAGCCCTTGCGCAGGAACTCGCTGACTGGTGATGTTGGGCAAGAGTTCATCATCGAGAACAAGTTTCTCTTCTGTCTCTTTACCATCGGTACCGAGCTTGGCAATGAGATGTTCTTCATCGTGTTTTTCCCCTTCTTGATGTGGAACGTTGATCCCTATGTCAGCCGGCAGCTCATCGTGGTGTGGGCCTGGGTGCTGTTCCTCGGCCAGTCCACGAAAGATCTGGTCCGATGGACTCGTCCGGCCTCTCCTCCCGTGGTTAAAGTGGAGGTGTTCTACAACACAGAGTACAGCATGCCATCCACACACGCCATGACTGGAACCGCGATGCCCTTCTGTCTGTTCATGCTCACATGCAGCCGTTGGGAGGTATGCGTTCAGTATTCTAAGGGGCCGTTCACACCGAACGCGTCACGACCGATGATTTTGACCGTTGCGCCGCGTCTCGCAGTCTTTTCAGCGTGTCGTGCGGGAGAGCAGCGTTTTATTCGCCGTGTCACGTCTAAAAGAACTTCAACTGTTATAGGAATAGTTCACCCAAAAATGATCAATCTATTGTATGACTTTCTCCTGTGAAAGTTTTTTTTTTTTTTTTTTTTTGAAGGTTACACAAAGTGTCCATACAATGTGCAAATCAATAGGATTCAAAACTATCCCTCTCCAAAAAAGATGGAGGTAATCCATAAAACCCGAGTGGTTTAATCCATGTCTTTTGAAGTAATCCGATCTGTGTTGGGTAAGAAACAAACCAAAATGCAACACATTTTTCACTCATTGGTGCGTTCATGAGAGAAGCACGATTACACTTCCTTGTGCTTGACGCACATGCAGAGCATCTTCGTTTGTGGGGGGGTGGCTCTACGTCAAGCTTTTCTTTAGTGCTAGTACACGTTCTGTGTGAACGGCCTCTAAAGCTGTATTTTCTGACACAGCCTAATCAATCAGTCAACTTTTTACCCGTCTCATGTGGTTGTGTCATTAATCTTAGGTCTGTTGTATTCATTTAAAAAAAAAAATGTTCTCCCCTTTTCTCCCCAATTTGTAATGCCCAGTTCCCACTACTTAGTAGGTCCTCATGGTGGCACGGTTACTCACCTCAATCCGGGTGGTGGAGGACAAGTCTCAGTTGCCTCCGCTTTTGAGACAGTCAGTTCACGCATCTTATCACGTGGCTTGTTGGGCATGACTCCGCTTAGACTCCCAGCATGTAGAGGCCCATGCTACTCTCCGTGATCCACGCACAACTTGCCTCATGCCCCATTGAGAGCGAGAACCACTAATCGCAACCACGAGGAGGTTACCCCATGTGACTCTACCCTCCCTAGCAACCGGGCCAATTTGGTTGCTTAGGAGACCTGGCTGGAGTCACTCAGCACGCCCTGGATTTGAACTCGCGACTCGCCCAGCCCTCCTTTTTTTCCTGCTTTGATTTATTATGTTCTTTGTATTACCCTTTAAAGTTACCTTAGCTTCTATGGGACATCAAAAACAGAGAGAGTAGAAACTGTTTTGTATCCATGTTTGTTCTTTTTGACAACGATTGTAGTTTAACCAACCTTAACCGTCAGTCACTCCATCTCTGTAAAGGAAGCAGTGTGTGCTTGCTTGCATGCAGCATATTTGATTAAGCATATTTAAACATTAGACTTGCTGCGTTGTACTCAAAACTTAATATCGCCAGGGCTTTCAGCACAGATAAGAATACAAAGTACTGATATAAGTGCTCCTCTTCAAGGGAAGTAAGAGGTTTTTAGTTAATATACTAATGAACTTTACTGAGGCAAGTTGAATATAAACATTTAATCTGATTTACTGCTGCTCCACAAACATTTACAGATCATGAATGTTGTCTGTCCTTACTCTGTGCCATCCAGTGGACGATTTGGAATAGAAGTTTTATTTTTCCATATTGGTGGGGAATTCATTTGGAAACCAAGATGTGAAATGAATGGATTTCCAAAGAGGACATTAATCTCTAGTTTATGCAGAATATGAAGGCTTTGTTATTCAAGCTGTGCACTGCAGTCTACTGTATTTTGTTGCTGTGTCATAAATATGCATTACTGTGCTGGTTTGTGTCTGATCATATATTACATTCAACAAAAACTGGCATCCAAGAAGCTGAAGAGTTCATGCTGTTGCTCATGATAACCCTTTTTTGATATGCCTAATCCTCAAATACAGAAATCAACGGCTGGTTATTACCTGACAATCCGCCAGGAAAAAGTCGAGTAACTGCGAATAGAGCAGACTTAAAAAAAAATTTAACCATGCATTTATGATGCCCACATTAGCATTCATGTATTCACAGCTCATTTGACAGCTGACATTACAGTTACTGTACATTCTGCAGTGTCACCTTGCTACCCTTTAAGTGGTGTATGCAGTGCAGACTGTGCTTGACTGTGGCCTTTCTCAGGCTCTTTTGAGAGATTCTCATGGCTGAGTTCGTACTCATTTGTTTTTTACCCGAACCGTTCCACTGAAATCCTGGAAAACTGCTGACTGATAATGTGCAGTGTACTTATTGAACACTTATCAGACAGTTTGACCACAGAACAGAACTCTAGTCCCTCTAGTTTATACGCCTCTTTTCATATCATCCTGTTAAACAATACAATCCTATTTTAGGTTTGCATGTTTTGAATTGGTCCGCATCAGACCAGTATATGATAAAAAGCATGTTACACAACAGCAGAGCAGCTCTCTACTGGATACCTCGTAACACTTTATTCAAGCCTGTAGATGAGAACCAGTGAGGCTCTCAAGTCTAGTTTTTAATATTTTCACACATACATATTTCCCATATTTTCCATTTCCTTAGTCCATTTAGAACTCTTTTTCAGATATATATATTTATATCCCCAATTTGGAATGCCAATTTCCCAATGCGCTCTAAGTCCTAGTGGTGGTGTAGTGACTCGCCTCAATCTGGGTGGCGGAGAATGAATCTCAGTTGCCTCCGCGTCTGAGACAGTCAATCCATGCATCTTATCATGTGGCTTGTTGAGTGCGTTACCGCGGAGACATAGCGCGTGTGGAGGCTTCATGCCATTCCCCGCGGCATCCACACACAACTCCCCACGCGCCCCACCGAGAGCGAGAACCACATTATAGCGACCACGAGGAGGTTAACCCACGTGACTCTACCCTCCCTAGCAACCGGGCCAATTTGGTTGCTTAGGAGTCCTGGCTGGAGTCACTCAGCATGCCCTGGATTCGAACTCGTGACTCCAGGGGTGGTAGTCAGCATCAGTACTGTCTGAGCTACCCAACTAAATGTGTATTTTAAACTACATGTTGTCATATAAACAACCAGTAAGTAACTTGAATAAGAGTCTCATTAGCTTTAAGTACACAACAAAGTAACATTTCTTTAAAGAAAAAAGAGAGTCATTTGTTTGGGAATCGGACTACACTAGTCATGCTTTATGTCTCACGCTGCAGATTCAAAAGAACCAGAGTGGCGGGTGACACTGTGAAATTCACTGGCCAAATAGAAAATTCACCCACATTTGGTGCTTGGACCCTGGCCACACCATAAGCTTTTTATGTCAGAACCATTAATTCAACCCTTGTATGGGAAAAAACGATGCATTTCTGGATACAACGTCTTTAAGTTTTGGATTATTACAAATAATGCATACGTTATGCAGTTTGAGAGGAATGTAAGTGGAATTAAATTCATTTATAAATTTGAAATGCATTTACATGATGTAAAAAAACTATATGCAATGGAAGTCATATCATGTGTTTTAAGAGTGATGAAATGTCTTAACTGCCTATTGAACTGCAGTCCTTTAATTACTTTTTTACGCTCTGTGTTCAACAGTACCCGTTCATGTTTGGACTGAGTGTAGCTCTGTGCTGGAGTCTCCTTGTGTGCACCAGCAGAATTTATATGGGCATGCACTCAGTGCTGGTGAGTAAAGTTTTCAGCACACCTTTTTTTTTAAAGCACGATCATTGTGAATATATATTATTATTGTTAATTTTTTTATGATGCCTGCACTAGAAATGAAGTAGCATGCTGCATACGTGATTACAATGTAATAAGTTGTGCCCTTTTTGTCATTTTTAATCTAATAGTATTTGCTCAATGATCAGATCTTTGTTATCTTTTCTGGGTATGACCAGTCTTTTGCACTTGTAACATTGCACGGCGATCGATTATTCAGACCTTCTTGATCATTTTCATGTAGTCAGCCACTTTAAGCTGTATGCTATATTTTGCTCTAACCACAACTTTTGAGGATTAGGAACTTTCCTGCAGCTTCGTGACTAAGTTTTGGTAACAATTCAAGAAGAACCATTAAGCAGCCTAATGTGTGGCGCAGTAGAGGCCACTTTCGGTAGAGTCCCTGGAACTAAGCCAATCAGTGAATCATCATGGCTGACTCCGTATCCTCTGATCGTTTAACATGCATCTGTTTTCCATTATTTTTCTAACAGAAGATTGCTGATTTAATGATCGCTTCACCTGGGCTTGCATGAGCAAATGTTGCTAATTTACATTTTGACTGTCTCTATAATTAGTTGAGCAGACAGAGCTTTGCATTAGTCATCTGGGTTGCGGGCTGTACTTTCAGTGATGACCGAATTCAGACACCTTTTGTGTTTTGTAAAGACTGTGTCTTTATCTGTTTCAATGCTGTTGGTGGGAGCTGCCAAATTTAGAAAGCAGATGCTGGTTGCCAAGGTGATGGGAGCCTTGTTAATTTTATAATGTGTTCTCAGTGAAGGTAGCTGAATCATCTTGGTTGAAATCTGCAGAACCAATGATTTGGTTATTCTAGATCTTGTGTTTGTTTGAGTACAGCGAGAGTAGCTTAATCCACTGAAGTTTGTGAGAGTCACGGCAGACTCCATTAGAGGTCGGCCGATTGTGGATTTTGCAGATACCGATAACTAAGGTGATGGGGAAAGGCCAGTAACTGATAAATTGGCCAATAGTTCTTAAAATCGGTTTATAGAATGTCAAAAAAAATTATTTCCTTACTATGACAGGCACAGACAAATAGTCCTAAATAAATAAAATTAGTTTATTGTTCAACCAAAATCCCCAAAATAACCAGAAAAAATGAAGACTTGGTGCATAACGCTGGACAAGCCCAAAACACACCGGAGACTTGTTTAGAAATTATGAAAAAACTATCTGCAACTAGGGTTGCGCGGTATACTGATTCTAACGAAATATTGCGATACCAGATACATTTTAAACGGTATGTTATCATCTTGTTGTTTGCCATTAGCAAAATGTAATGTAATGTGAGAGTTTTAAGATGAAATCAAATACCATTTGAAAATAGTAATAAAAAAGCCTGTATACAGCCAAGTGTGATCATTAAACAGCAGAAGGATGTAATTTAATGAAATAATATACAGTCGCATGCCCTGCGCGCCACAGTATGAATAAGAGGCACCTCTCTGCCCTGTCATCTCCTAGACACGCAAGCAGGTGTGCACACAAACGCAACACACTATTAATACTTGATTTTTAAGCAGTGTGTCCAATAGTATCCATCTGCTGAGCCACAGATCAGTGTGTTGAGTGTATAAATGGCTGTGAACACTTTCTCCATTGCAGCTCGGAGATCTCAGCTCGCGAGTCATGGGAAGCTTGATATATACAAACTCTTCACAAACAGGAAGAACTTCAAAGATCTTTCAAAATAAAAGTCCTGCTGAAATGAGAGCTCTGTTCAGCTGATTGCGTGAAATTACGACAGGAAAATATTACTACTGTATAAAAGTGTAGTATTCAAAGCAGTCACAATAATACTCATAGAAACAATAATATAATATTAAATGGTTATATTATTAATATTATTATCTGTAAGAAATATCACTTAAGCAAGTGTACTGAACATCAGCATGTTGTGATTAAGCCATTGCAGCCTTTTGCCTCAGGTAATCATATTGTTTTCATTAATACTGTAAAGCTCTATTGTATGGTTTTTTTTTACCATAAAGTATGTATATACACTGGCGGCCAAAAGTTTGGAATAATGTACAGATTTTGCTCTTATGGAAAGAAATTGGTACTTTTATTCACCAAAGTGGCATTCAACTGATCACAATGTATAGTCAGGACATTAATAACGTGAAAAATTACTATTACAATTTGAAAAAAATGTTCAGAACTTCTTAAACTACTTCAAAGAGTTCAAAAATCCTCCACGTGCAGCAATGACAGCTTTGCAGATCCTTGGCATTCTAGCTGTCAGTTTGTCCAGATACTCAGGTGACATTTCACCCCACACTTCCTGTAGCACTTGCCAGAGATGTGGCTGTCTTGTCGGGTACTTCTCACGCACCTTACAGTCTAGCTGATCCCACAAAAGCTCAATGGGGTTAAGATCCATAACACTCTTTTCCAATTATCTGTTGTCCAATGTCTGTGTTTCTTTGCCCACTCTAACCTTTTCTTTTTGTTTTTCTGTTTCAAAAGTGGCTTTTTCTTTGCAATTCTTCCCATAAGGCCTGCACCCCCGAGTCTTCTCTTTACTGTTGTACATGAAACTGGTGTTGAGCGGGTAGAATTCAATGAAGCTGTCAGCTGAGGACATGTGAGGTGTCTATTTCTCAAACTAGAGACTCTGATGTACTTATCCTCTTGTTTAGTTGTACATCTGGCCTTCCACATCTCTTTCTGTCCTTGTTAGAGCCAGTTGTCCTTTGTCTTTGAAGACTGTAGTGTACACCTTTGCATGAAATCTTCAGTTTTTGGCAATTTCAAGCATTGTATAGCCTTCATTCCTCAAAACAATGATTGACTGACGAGTTTCTAGAGAAAGCTGTTTCTTTTTTGCCATTTTGACCTAATATTGACCTTAAGACATGCCAGTATATTGCATACTGTGGCAACTCAAAAACAAACACAAAGACAATGTTAAGCTTCATTTAACAAACCAAATATCTTTTAACCGTGTTTGATATAACGGCAAGTGATTTTCTAGTACCAAATTAGCAATTTAGCATGATTACTCAAGGATAAGGTGTTAGAGTGATGGCTGCTGGAAATGGGGTCTGTCTAGATTTGATCAAAAATGACTTTTCAAATAGTGATGGTGCTGTTTTTTACATCAGTAATGTCCTGACTATACTTTGTGATCAGTTGAATGCCACTTTGGTGAATTAAAGTACCAATTTCCTTCTGAAACAGCAAAATCGCTTTTGGTCGCCAGTGTAAATATTGTTGAAAAGTATTATTTTCATTTGATTAAAGCTGTACAGTATGTATTTGATTAAACACAATTTAATCTTAACATTTAATTAAAACATTTAACATGGAATTCAGAAAAATTTAAAGAGAAAAGGCATTGTATCTATAAGACTTTATGCAGTTCTTTTAGACAAATAATTTTCTGTGTAATTTCGTAAAACATCTGAGGTTTTTTTATTTGTTGCCTAAGTATCGAGTTAGTATCGAAGCCAGGGCTGGTATCGTTCTGAAGCAAAACTATCTGCAATTATCGCCATCGATTTTTGACGATAACGATCGTTCCAAAAAGCAATTATCGGCACCGCTTAATTGGTAAAACCGATATATCGGTCTTCCTCTAGGCTCCATTGTAAAACTCTCCACTCTCCTTTTTATTAGAATCAGGGTTCAGCAGTAAGGGTGGCCACAATACAAAACATTAGGATTTCTGTGATGCATTGAACATCGTTGCGAATTGTGCATATTTAAATGTGCCACCAAGGTAACATTATATAGCTGGCTAACAGAGATGAGAATTTGTCGAAAGTGTAAATGTTAGGGTATACTTTGAGTCCCTGATGGGCTATTTGACAGCTTAGAACATGACTGACAAGCCTGTGATTTAAAGTTCTTTGGTAGAGAGGTTTACAAAAGAGAGTCTTAAGGTAGGGTTTAAATCTTTCCAGCACTCATTCATCCTATATAACTTAGAAAGAGTGATAGAGAATGGGTCTAGAGGAGGAGTGCAGTGAAAAGGGTGAGATTTAACAACAATCTCTGACTTTGACTTGGTGTCTTGCTGCAGTATATGGAGAAGTGTGCGTACTCTGCACATGTACTCGGACATTTAAAGTAAAGTACATTTGGACCGGTTGAGCAGGCTACATGTCTGTCATGACGAAGAGTTCTTGATGTGACTGTGTAGATGGCTCATGATTAGACATTTCCTTCTTCTTCTGCTGATTCTGCAAGGGTACGCTGAACTTTTCCTTTTTTTTGTAAACCTCAGCATAAGTGTATCACATGAAGACAACAGCCATCGGATCATCGTGTTATCGTGAGGTGTTCAAGATCACTCTCTTATCTCCCTTAAACCTTGAATGTGCACCACGTCAGATCAGGCGACGAGGGGAAAATAGATAAGGGTTCTCGCATGGTCAAAATGTACTTACATTGCAGCCTTGTAGAACTAATTTTTGACATTTTAAAGAAAAGTGTGAGGTGGAGATGAAATCTCACACCAAGTGGAGAAATGCTCTGAATTTAATATCTAACTTTTGTGCCACACACGGCCACTTATTCACAAAATAAAGCGGCTGAGGTGTGTGTAAAGCCTTAAAAATGATACATCATTAATTTAACACTGGCCTTTTATTAGTGCACTCCACTGTAGAATGAATAAAACACTTTAATCAACGTTTTAATAAGGGGTAAGGTTCTTGTAAATAATGGACATCTTATTAATTCTGTATACAATTCAGTCCTGTGTCCATAATGACATAGGGACATCTGGGAGGCGAAAGGTACACAATTAGCGATATACACACATTTCTGTATGGAAATGACTTAAGGTCAGATTTATTTAGCGATGAACCAAAACTTATGCGACAAAGTGTTTTTTTAAGCATGACATCATCACTCGCACCATTTATATCGATAAAAAGCCATTTGAATGGAAACAGGCAGAAGACGGCAAATTTCGCAAACATTTTTTTACGCATTTTCACTTTGTTGATAACAAAACAGCGCAAAAAGTGGATGGAAACTAGGTAAGTGACTCTCAGTGCCAATTAATACCGTACCTGTTTTCACCAACCTTCATTAATGTCTGCCTGGCCAGTAGTGAATAAACAATGAGATTTAAATGGCAATTTGTCTAAAAATTGTAGTTTGTTATACATCATGGTGTCAACAACAATGTCAAGATAATGTTTGCCTTCGTGGTTCCTGATTTGAATTACCAAATTATTGCATGTGTTTGAATTACTAAGCAAATTACTGCAGGAAATGAATGGAGCATATGAAGTATACCCCAAAAAGCATGTTGTAACCAGTGTCAAAAATGTTTGCATGTAAACATTTTTGTTTACTATGCTTTTATGCTTTTCTCCATTCATATTAATGCTGGAGATTAATGTTCACACTGGTTCATCTCTAACTTAAGATCCTTGTATCTTCCAGGAGGTGATCACGGGCTTCCTCTACAGCGTACTCATCCTGGCAGTCATTCAACCCATGCTGGATGACATCGACACATTCTACCTGACCCACAGCTATGCCCCCTTGGTCGTTCTCCTTGTGCATGTTGGATTCAGTTTGGTGGCCTTCTCCCTGGACTCATGGAGCACCTCCCGTGGCGACACTGCCCAGGCATTGGCCACAGCTGCTGGATCTGCCCTGGCATCCCGTCTGGCCCACCAACTGGGCCTGCATCCAGATCCTCCCGAAGAAGCTCTACCGCTCACCCTACCCCTGTTAGACGGAGCCTTATTGGGGTGCTCGATAATGCGGCTCCTGGTGGGAGTGTCCGTGCTTCTAGCTGTTAGAGCTGCCATGAAGGTGGTGGCGGTCCCGTTGGCGTGCAAGCTCTTCAATATTCCCTCGGACGACGTGCGGAAGGCCAGACAACATGCACAAGTGGAACTCTCCTATCGGTTTATAGTCTATGGCCCCGTGGCCTACGGTTGTGTTTTCCTGGTGCCGCTTCTCTTTGACTTCCTTGGCTTATCCTGAACTTGCAGAATCCCTCTCTTCATCTTTGTTATCCACTATTATATGGTTTTTAGACATACTCCCAGAACACGGTTAACTCGTACATGGCCTGGACTGATCAAGGTCCAAGTACAAGGACAAACTGAACTTGGAAAAGCCTTGGAAGAGCCACGTATAATGCTTTGATTTTTAAAATGCACTGTTTTGTTTCGTTTACAGATTTGAGGACATTTTTGTTTAGCATAAGATCAGACTTGAGTGCATGACTGATGTATTGTTCAATAGAGGACAATATGTCTGCCTCTGAAATGTTCAAAGCAAGCTCCTCCCATTTTGAATGGTAATGTTTATAGCCATTCCGCTCAAGCGGAGAGATTTCTCAAGAAGGCCTCACATGTTTTCTCATGTGTATCCTGCATTTGTCTTTCACTGGTTTCCCCTCAGCAGACAGACACCATCCTGCACCATTAGTGGAAAAGAGCCAAAGTCTATTTCGTCTGTGTGACGCAACCAAGTGTATGCTTCTAGCCAGTCATTGAGGGCAGAGCAATTCCTTTATCAATATCTCTGCCGATATCTGTTCATTGCTCACTTCGCCGAAACCCCAGTGCCTTGATTTTTCAGGGCAATGTTGTGTCCAATTATATAGATGTGCTGGTGCATCATAAAAAAAAAATCAGTGATGCATTTAAAAAAAATTGGATTGGATTGTGCACTCAAAAATGTTATTAACTGTACATTAAAAAAAAAAAAGTAAAAACTGTGCATAAAAAAATATACAGTAGTTTAAAAATGTATTCCCAACAGACTGACGCCCACCCATCCTGCACTCTTGTGCTGTCGCTCCCTCAAAAATGTGCTGCATTGTCTCTTATGAAATAGTCTTTGTTTCTATTTCACCAGAGCTGTCTGCAGTTCTTTCGGTCAGTTTCCATTGTGGGGAAGCAAACTAATCCAGGTTAGTTTTTGTCTCACAATAAGCGGTAATGCATTAAGAAAATGATGGTAGGGGACCTTCCTGTCAGTATAAATGCTGTATACATGTACTGCCTATGGATGTGTTGCATATCAACCCCTAGGAAAAGACCGCTTTGAATCTTGCAGCATCTAGCCACTAAATGAATTGGACAATTTTAAGTATGAAAATGTCTGATTGAACAAAAATCGTCATGCAAAATGTCTGCAAAAATCGTTCCTCACTTTGCTTCCAGTTCTACATAATGTTTGGCTAAAGTCATTAAACTTCAGTTTATTAAACTGAGCTTTCATGTGGAGATGTGTTCTGGGTGTCTCTCCATGTGTCTGCTGCATAAAGAGGATGCATCGAAATCAGTGTGGCTTTATTTAATGGATCAGGGAAACCTTAACTGAGCTTGCTTGGTCATCTTGTCTGAACTCACTGCAGTTTAAAACTGTTTAAAAAAGATATGATTATTGGCATGAAAACCTGGCTAAAGGAAATACAACACGTGTTTTCAGATTCCAGGAAATTGTCTGTATTAATCTAGATTGATATGTTGTCTGTCATTGAAGTAGTTCTCTGTACTTGCCGTATATTTTTTTGATGTTTGCCGTTTCACAAGGAACTGTGGTAAAGCTACCTTGTCTTTTGCAACACAACCAAGTGTGAGCTGCTGACCTGTCATAGAGGGCTTTCTTTCCAAGGCAATTTTGTCCTCCAACTAGGCACAAGACACCATAGTTATCTTTTTGTGATATGCGATGTTAATTTGCAAAGTGTCAATATTGTTTATGCAGTTGAATGCTCTTCTTTTTTTTTTTTTTTTATCTATGGCATGTACCTTTTTTTATTTTTATTGTAATTTTTTTTTTTTTTATGTACTTCATGTGGAAGTATTTCTTGCAGGAGTTTTGTTTCGTTACTGGTTTCTGGAACCATATTTTGATGTGACAGATTTGTTTGAAATTATTTACTGATTTATCATAAAAAGGAGTCAGTTTGATGTTTTAAGGTTTCCCACTTGGAATTTCAGTATGAATGAAGCTTGTACACCCTGCCTGTACTAAGCTTTAAGCTGTTAATGGTCACACAGACTATGGGTATTCTAACCATAGTCCATTGCTACCTGTCTGCAGTGTATGAAAATACTCAAATAAAATAAAAATATATATAAAGATAGCTGTTTTTGTCATTTTTCTGGTCTTATTATTGGCAGTGAAAAAAGCCTGTTGGTGAAAACTGCCTTTTGTCTATGACCAACTAATTGCTTGGTTTGCACTTACAACAGTGTTTTTCCCTTCTTATCAGCTTGAGTAGTCTTGTTCCAGCAAGGTTCACAGAGACATGCTCATTTCTCAATCTGTTATCTTTTTGGGCGACGGTCTACTTTCTGCATGATGCATTGATTTAAACCCACTGTGTAAGCGCTATAGTCCGCTTCCTCTCCTATGCTTAAGCTATATATACTGCAGTATATTAACTTTGCAGAATGAGAAATTCAGTTCATTGCAAGGGGAGCTGACATGAAATATCAAGCAGTGATATCAGTGTGACATGCTGAACTTCTGTAATAGTTCACCCCAAAATTAAAATGATCTAATTTACTCACCCTCATGCCATCCCAGATGTGTGACTTTTTTCTTCTGAACACAAATTAAGATTTTTAGAAACATAAATCAGCACTGTGGGTCCATACAACGCATGAATGGTGGCCAGAACTTTGAAGTTCCAAAAAGCACATAAAGGCAGCATAAAAGTAATCCATATGACTCCAGTGGTTAAATCCATGTCTTATGGATTACTTTTATACAGCCTTTATATGCTTTTTGAAGCTTCAAAGTTTTGGTCAACATTCACTTGCATTGTATGGACCTACAGAGCTGAGATATTCTTTTAAAAACCTTTGAGTTCAGCAGAAGAAAGAAAGTAATTCACATCTGGGATGGCATGAGGATGAGTAAATGATGAGAGAATTGTCATTTTCAGGAAAACTATTCCTTTAAAACAAAATTTTCCCAAGTGTTATGCATGCTGTTTTTATGACCTCACATTAGGCTACTTTTGAGATTACATGGAATATTCAGTCACTTACATACACAGGCTATTTAAAGGGATAGTTCACCCTAGAATGAAAATTCTCTCTTAATTTACTCACACTCATGCCATCCCAGATGTGTATGACTTTCTTCAGCAGAACAAGATTTTTTTTAGAAGAATATTTCAGCACTGTAGGTCCATACAATGCAAGTGAATGGTGATCAGACCTTTGTATCACATAAAGGAACAAAGAAGTAATCCATAAGATTCCAGTGGTTGAATACATACTGTATCTTTAAAAGCAATATAATAGATGTGGGTGAGAAACAGATAGATAGTTAAGTCCTTCACATCTGAATGTGAAAGTTAAATATTGTCTCACATACACCTATTATATCACTTCTAAAGATATGGATTTAAACGTTATCCTTTATTCTGTTTCCTTTGTGACTTTTGGAGCTACAAAGGTCTGATCACTATTCACTTGCATTGACTGGACCTACAGAGCTGAAAATTTTTCTAAAAATCTTCATTTGTGCTCTGTGTAAGAAAGCAAGTCATACACATCTGGGATGGCATGAGGGTGAGTAAATGATGATAGAATTTTCATTTTGGGGTGAACTATTACTTTAAGTGAACAGCAAAAAGCTAAAAGGTGATGAAAATAAATAAATTACTAAATAAATAAATGGTGACCTGTCCCAAAATCTAAATCCTTGATGTAAAAAAGGAGAAAATGTTTATTGACATGATATTGTGAATTGTCGTTATCAAACAGGGCCCAATAAGTGGTAATGAGTTTATCTCATATTATGGCATCACAGAGAATGGAAGGCACTATATCGCCACC
Source organism: Myxocyprinus asiaticus (assembly GCF_019703515.2). Taxonomy (NCBI): domain Eukaryota; kingdom Metazoa; phylum Chordata; class Actinopteri; order Cypriniformes; family Catostomidae; genus Myxocyprinus; species Myxocyprinus asiaticus. The sequence continues at coordinate 26,610,207 of NC_059368.1, forward strand.
CTGCGGTGGTAAGTACACGGTGCATCCCAAAGAAATGTGGAATGACTCTTTCCAGTTCTTAAAATTGAAATCGTAATATAATTATTTTTGAAATAATGTAATTCGCCACTAACAACATTTTAAAAACTGTTCTTAACATAAAAATGTCTCAAAAATATCTCATCCCTCATCTTTCTTGGATTCGCAGTAATGCTCCAGTTGCATAGTTCAGGGCCATTTAATATCCTGAAACATTGTAGAAAAACTGCCACTACTTAAAATAATCTTAAGATTGTATCATTTAGTAATGACTGCAATAATTGTTATAATTGCATACACCAGTCGGACAAATGTCCGGTGAGAGAAATGAGTGTAAAAGAATAGACGAAAGGATGAATGAATGAACGAGGAGAAACATCCTCACTGGTAAGTGTCATTCGTGTTATGTAACATCGAGTTCCAAGTGAGGAATCAGTCATTGAAGAGAGGAAAAATCCCCCAAATCCTTTTCTAAGAATAGGAAACGGCTGTGGAATCGTTTGTCTATTTGCCTTTGGCCTTATAAACGGAATTAATGTGTTGTAATATAATTAAGCTGAGGTAAATGGGGCATGAGGAGACTAAGGGGACCGAAGCTCGGTTGGCATTTCACGCCGTACGGGCATTTCTGGTCCTCGTCTTCATCCAATCCTCCACATCTGACATTTTGCTCCGCAACCTACCTCCATTGCTCCTCGACGGCAATGACGTTTGACTTTCGGGGCGTGCCTAAAACCGTCTTTGATTGACAGCTTGCCTCAACCAACCAGCGCGTTCTCCCTGCAGAAAGCAACCAATCATTGGCTTCGTAGAGTAAAAACACGTTTTATAATGCTAGGTTTGGCGGTCTGTTTTGAGGCAGGAAAAAAAAAAAAAAAAAAAAACGGAAACAGACCACTAGCGCAGCCTGCTAGCGTTTACTTGTGTTAACAGGTTAGAAGTTAGTTGCTAGTTGAGTGTGTTATACAAAAAGGAGTACAATCTGATCCCAGTGCCCAAACATCTGGGTATGTAGTCGGTCAGGGAATGTGGCTTTTGGTGTAGGCAGGGACGGCAGCTACAGGGATTAGCAGTGCAGTGCTCGCATACCTACAGGCGGCTTGCTAATTATCTCATAAACGGGCATTCTGGAGTGTTTCGAGACGGAAGAATCGTCATTTTTTATACGTGAGTTCTTCCACAAGCCTGAAACCGGTGTAAATAGTCGGGTAGTGAAGCGTTTTGAGGTAACTAGCTCGCTGGGTCGCCTGCAAGTACAAGGTTAGCTGCTTAAAACGAGCCACCTGGACCCAAACACCATCTCGAGAGGTAAGAATCCCAAATAAACAATACATACCAGCTTTTTAGGGATTTTCAACGTGCAAGTGTCCGATCATCCAGAGCAGACTGACCAGATCATTTCTTCTTAAAAGTGAACGAATAAGCTTTATCTGAACGGTGAAGTCTTAGGTCAGTAAATCTTTCTGGTCAGTTGATATTTATTGGCAGTTAAAGGCACGATCGTGCCTTGATTGTATTATTGTCATTCAGAGGATTTATTTATTTATTTAATTTTTAAATCATACACATTGGCGCTCTCTAGGTAAGCAGTAACGCCTTCTGTCTGTTACTGGGACCCTGCTGTTAAAAGGATAGTTAACCCAAAAATGAAAATTCTCTCATTATTTACTCACCCTCGTGCCATTCCAGATGTGTATGACTTTCTTTTGCTGAACACAAATGAATATTTTTAGAAAAATATCTCTGTAGATCCATACAATTCAAGTGAAAGGCAGAAAGAACTTTGAAGCACCAAAAAGCACATAAATGCAGCATAAAAGTAATCCATGCGACTCCAGTGGTTAAATCCATGTCTTCAGAGTGTGTGTGAGAAGCAGATCAATATTTAAGTCCATTTTTACTACAAATGTACATTCACACAGCCCTCCTATGCACGTTCATGAGAGGACCAAGTTATTCTGTTTATTGCCGATTCACATTCTTCATGCATATCATATTTAAACAGTAGCACAGTAGGTGGCGATATGCACAAAGAATGTGAATCAGCAAAAAACAGAAGAGGAACTCTCGTGTATGTGCATAGGAGGGCTGTGTGAAAGTAGATTTATAGTAAAAAGGATCTAAATATTGATCTGGTTCTCATCCACACCTATCATTTTTGATTTGGACCTTCAAAGTTTTGGCCACTATTCACTTGCATTGTATGGCCCTACAGAGCTGAGATATTCTTCTAAAAATCTTTGTTTGTAGTCTGCAAAATAAAGTCATGTACATCAGGGATGGCATGGGGGTGAGTAAATGGTGAGAGATTTACATTTTCGGGTGAACTATCCCTTTAAATGAGCACCAGTTGTTTACTATGTAGTGATTTATGATTGTATTTTCTTAACAGAAACTGACACACATTTGACTGGAATTCAGTCATTGATTTTGTATTTCATTGTTGTCTGCTTTCGGCTGTCTTAGGCTTTTGCAGGCAAGTCAACAGTCTTGTTTATTGGCCTTGTCTTTCAGGCTCTTGGGAATGCAATATACTCCACACCTGTTTTTGTTCCACAGCTGCAGTCATGCGTTTCGTGGACTGTCAATTGAGACTCGGATTCAATACAGATTTGCTGATTCCAACTCCCCTGAACTCCTTGTTTTTATCGCCTGTATGTGTCTCAGTGCTTATTAGGGTTGCTCTGATACCAACATTTTGGCTTCGGTACAATACCAGCCCTGGTACCTCGGTATCGATACTAAATTGATACTATAATCCAAAAATGAAAAGCCTCAGATTTTTTATGAAATTGTACAGAAAATGGCTTGATTAAAAGAACTGCATAAAGTCAGTTTCAAATTATGCGTTTTCCATTTGTATTTTGCTGGATTCCATATTAAATGTTTGAATTAAATGTTATGATCAAATGATGTTTAATCAAATTGATACATACAGTTTTAACCAAATAAAAATATCATTATTTTATTTTTTATTTTTACAAAAGATTGCAATTTTATTTTTGGTAAAATAAAATGCTGCACAACAGAGCTTCACCGTATGAATGAAAACATCAATGAAAAAAAATCTGATTACCTGTGGCACAAGGCTGCTAGCGTTTGTGATATTGCTTACAGATAATAATAATAATAATAAAACAACCATTTAATATTACATAATTGTTATGAGTATTATTGCTACTTTTTGAATATTACATTTTTATACAGTAGATATATTTTCTTCAGTAGTCTTCAATTTCACGCATCCATTTGAATAGAGCTTTTATGTTAGCAGGACTTTTATTTTGACAGACCTTTGAGTTCTTCCTGTTTTTCGGGTTAGTTATATCAAGCTTCTTATTAATGCTGGGATATTACTGTCAACTCTCGAGCTGAAATCTCCGAGCTGCACCCGAGGAGTTCATTTAAGTGTTAACAGCTGTTTATACTCTAAACGCATTGCATGAAAATTAAGCACCAGCAATGTGTGTTGCGCATGTGTGCGCCTGTGTGTGGGGTGGGTGGGATCATATGACGGGGCAGAGCAGTACCTCTTGTTCATTCTGTAGCATGCAGCGCATGTGACTATATTATTTAATTAAATTACATCCTTCTGCTATTTAAAGATCACACTTGGCCATACCCAGAGGTTTTTTATTTTATTTTCAAATTGTCATTGATTTAATCTCAAAACTGTCACATTGCATATCATTTTGCTAATGACAGCATATTGTAATATGGTACCGAAATTAGCAACAAGATGATATCGTACCATTTACATTTTTTTTGGTTTCGTGGTACTTCGTTAGTACCGGTATACCGCGCAACCCTAGTGCTTAAAGGTGCTATATGTAAGGTTGACAACAAGCGTTTGAAATGGGTACTGCAGTACAAATTCAAAATATTGGAGAGTTGTCTGCCCCGCCCCAGACTCGAAGCTCATGCATGTTGCCAGAATGTTGACACACAAATTAGCCAACTCGGCATCCGTTTGAAAGGATTTCTGGCCTTTAAGCTGTCCAAAGGCATCTCCAATATTTATCTTAGTTTTACTATGCCTCAAACGTTGTTTGCCTGCAAACTTGTTCAAATCTGGCAACCCGGCGGTGTTGAAATACTATTGGTGAGTGGGCAGTGGGCGGGATCACACAGGCCAAAACATAAACAGAAATTCCGGCCCCGAATGGAAACTTCAAAGTAGAATATACTGGCTGTAGCATTGTTATGGAGAAGCCAGTATCTCAACTTAGTTTGTTTCCTAATTCTCTAATGACATATTATGGTCATTTTATGATTTAGTACAGTAAAAAATATTACGTATAGCACCTTTAAGAGTCAGGACGCATTTTTATCTTTCAAAGACATGAATTCCATTATAAAGTGCCATGCCAGATCATACCATCACCAAAATATAGCCATTCTCCAGTCTCATTTGCTTGTTTACTGAAACTGAACAACAGAGGAGAACAGGAAATTAGCATGGTCTAGGTTTAGGCTCAACAAATGTTTCTGTAAACTTCAGCTTGAGTGATGTGTGTGAGAGTCTGTGAACCTCTAAGGCTGTTTGTACTCCTGCAGACATAAAAATGACCTGATTTTTGTCTAAGTAATTGTTAAAGAGTCTATGTTTGACTACCCAAAATACATGGATGGAAAGTTTCGCTATCTTTAGGTGGGAAAATCATCTATATAAAGGTTGTAATTTGAGTCAAAGAATCCAATAAATGAGAAGAATCAATTGTATGTTTCAGGGCCCTTCTTTATAAAACAAACACAGACTCTGGCTGTTTCTGTCTCAGAAGTGTGGTCTATAAACCACAGCCTTATGAAGTGCATTATGCTTGGTGAAAGGTTTCTTAGAAAAAGATTGACTTCATGTAGCAGGAAAGAGTTACAAGTGCATCCATGGCGAGGCAATTATACAGTTATATTGGAAATATAAAACCATTATTTGGAGTCGCTTAAATAGTAGCCTAATAAATATTTTGGCATGCTTTTGACACTCCCTGCTGAAAAAGAAACCCCATATAATTCATTAATAACTACTCACTTAACTTTTTATAGCTTAGATGCTGGCCTTTACAATGCATAAAGGCAATGTAACCAACTCTGAACAGGTGCTCTTTAATTTGCTGACAAATTAGAAGTATTCCGTTTTCTTTATGAAATTTGATGTACTGTACACCATACCATCAAACATGTGGTCAAAACATTGTAAAGATTGGAACGTTTTCGAGTGGAATACAACAAATATTGTGTCACTCGCATACCAAAGATATAGAGTAAAAGCCCAGAGAAATAAGTTGTAAACAGATGTCTTTTTCTTTTGCATTTTCACTTGTAACATGAAACATTTACAGAATATAAAAACAGCAGATATTCTCGATTAAAAAATGCTCCCTTGTCAGAATCAGAATCAGCTTTAGTGCCAAGTGGTGGCTCAGCGGTTAAGGCTCTGGGTTACTGATCAGAAGGTCGGGGGTTCAAGCCCCAGCACCGCCAAGATGCCACTGTTTGGGGGCAGTGGTAGCTCAGCGGTTAAGGCTCTGGGTTACTGATCAGAAGGTTGGGGGTTCAAGCACTGCCAAGATGCCACTGTTGGGCCCTTGACCCTATCTACCCCAGCCTAGCTGGGATATGTGAAAAAGAAGAATTTCACTGTATATGTGCAAATGTGTGATAAATAAAGAAAATTAATTATTAAATTATTATAAGTATGCTTACAAATACAAGGAATTTGTCTTGGTGACTTGGTGTACAACAATAGCAGCAGCAAGACATAGATAATAATAAAAAATAAAACTAATTATACACATACGTACAGACACACACACATACACATGGGTAGTACAATCTTGTATCTATTATGTACAGTGCAAATGTTTTTTTTTTTTTTTCCTCCAGAGGAAAGAAATGGCAGAAGAGTTTGGATGTGTTGGATAAATATAAGAAAGACTAAACTGTGTATTGCACATTAATTATTGCTCAATGGGGCAATTTAACAGTTCATGAGATGGATAGACTGTTCCTGTGCCTGACGGTTCTGGTGCTCAGAGCTCTGAAGCGTTGGCCAGAAGGCAACAGTTCAAAAAGGTAGTGGGCAGGGTGAGTGGGGTCCAGAGTGATTTTTCCAGCCTTTTTCCTCACTCTGGAAGTGTATAGTTCTTGAAGGGGGGTCAGGGGGCAACCAATAATCCTCTCAGCAGTCCTTTGTAGTCTTCTGATTTCATAGCTAAACCAAACCGGACAGTTATTGAAGTGCAGAGGACAGACTCAATGACTGCTGAGTAAAACTGTATCAGCAGCGCCTGTGGCAGGTTGAATTTCCTCAGCTGGCGAATGAAGTACAACCTCTGCTGGGCCTTTTTCACAATGGAGTCAATGTGGGTCTCCCACTTCAGGTCATGTGAGATGGTAGTGCACAGGAACCTGAATGACTCCACTGCTGCCACAGTGCTGTTTAGGGGTGAGGGGGGTCAGTGTTGGGGTGTTTCTCCTAAAGTCCACAATCATCTCCACCGTTTTGAGCGTGTTCAGCTCAAGGTTGTTTTGACTGCACCAGACAGCCAGCTGTTCAACCTCCCTTCTGTATGCAGACTCATCGTCATCTCGGATGAAGCCAATGACAGTGGTGTCGTCTGCAAACCTGAGGAGCTTGACAGAGGGGTCCTTGGTGATGCAGTTATTGGTGTAGAGGGAGAAGAGTAGTGGGGAGAGCACACATCCCTGGGGGGCAGCAGTGCTGTTTGTACAGGAGCTAGAAGTGAGTTTCCCATGTCTCACAAGCTGCTGCCTGTCCGTCAAAAAGCTGGTAATCCACTGACAGATAGACATGGGAACAGAGAGTTAGTGTAATTTATTCTGGACTATAGCTGGGATGATGGTGTTGAAAGCCGAACTGAAGTCCACAAAAAGGATCCTTGCATATGTCCCTGGTCTGTCCAGATGTTGCAGGATATGATGCAATCCTATGTTGACTGCATCATCCACAGACCTGTTTGCTCGATAACCAAATTGAAGGGGATCTAGAAAGGGTCCAGTAATGTTCTTCAGGTGGGCCAACACCAGTCTCTCAAATGATTTCATGACCACAGATGACAGGGTGACAGGTCTGTAGTCATTAAGTCCTTTGATTTTTAGTTTCTTTGGGACAGGAATAATGATTGAGCATTTGAAGCAGCATGAGACTTCACACCGCTCCAGTGAGCTATTGAAGATCTGTGTGAAGATGAGGGCCAGCTGGTTAGCACAGGATCGAAGACACGCTGGTGAGACGCCATCTGGGGCTGAAGCCTTCCTCGTCTTTTGTTTCCGAAAGATGCGGCTCACATCATCTTTGCAGATCTTAAGTGCAGGTTGAGTAGCAGGAGGGGGGTTGCAGGAGGTGTTGGTGTTTGTGTGAAGTGAAAAATTATAATATGATGTAGAGATCTTTGATTAATTAATCTTTGAGAAAATTAATCTTTGAGAAAATGTGATGCTACCTCATAACTTTTTTGTCGTCTCTGGATACAGATTGGACTAATCACAGCTGTTGTGGTCTGTGTCAACGTGACACATTGGCTGCGTCCGAAACCAGGAAAATTCTGCCTCCGGAGGCTGTATATGGAGGTAGGAAGGGACCAAGGCACGTCCGAATCTAATGTTCGTGTCGCATCTTGTCTACTGAGATACCTTCATCAAAGATGTACCCTTCGCTGCCTATGAAATCCCACAATCCTGGGCGCGGATCCACAGCGGTTGAGCTTAAGAAAAAAAAATGCCTGTCCCAGGGCGTGTTGAGTGACTCCAGTCAGGCTTCCTAAGCAACCAATTGGCCCAGTTGTTAGGGTGGGTAGAGTCACGTTGGGTTAACCACCTCCTGGTCGCTGTAATGTTGTTCTCGCTCTCGGTGGGGCGCGTGGTGAGTTGAGTGACTCCAGTCAGGCTTCCTAAGCAACCAATTGGCCCAGTTGTTAGGGTGGGTAGAGTCACGTTGGGTTAACCACCTCCTGGTCGCTGTAATGTTGTTCTCGCTCTCGGTGGGGCGCGTGGTGAGTTGAGTGACTCCAGTCAGGCTTCCTAAGCAACCAATTGGCCCGGTTGCTAGGGTGGGTAGAGTCACGTTGGGTTAACCTCCTCGTGGTCACTATAATGTGGTTCTCGCTCTCGGTAGGGTGCATGGTGAGTTGAGTGACTCCAGTCAGGCTTCCTAAGCAACCAATTGGCCCGGTTGCTAGGGTGGGTAGAGTCACGTTGGATTAACCTCCTTGTGGTCACTATAATGTGGTTCTCGCCCTCGGTGGGGCGTGTGGTGAGTTGTGCGTGGATGCTGCGGAGAACAGCGTGAAGCCTCCACATGTGTTAGGTCTCCGCAGTAACGCGCTCAACAAGCCACGTGATAAGATGCGCAGATTGACTTTCTCAGATGTTGAGGCAACTGAGATTCGTCCTCCACCACCTGGATTGAGACGAGTCACTACGCCACCACAAGGACCTAGGGCACATTGGGAATTGGAAATGCCAAATTTGGGAGAAAAGGGGGAAAAAAAATTCCTGTCCAAAACCAGTTTCTGGAGGTACCTTCGTACACTAACGCTGTCTGTTGAGTCATTGACTGATAGGGCAGCAAGGCAACAACCTTTGGTTTTGGACGCAGCCGTTGTTACATTTTTGAAGAGTTGCACATCAGGCTATGGTAAAGTCTACACTGTTACTGCCATAGTTATACTTCGCCTACGGAATAGGTTTGTCACAGAAGTATAAATTGGCCTTAATGATCTGCAGGCACATCTTGTATTGGCAAAAAACAGTCTGTGTAGCAAATTAACCACAGGAAACTCAGAACTAAAGAGGTGTTTATGATCAGAGTAAATAAAGGCTAACATGCATATATGATCACTTTGCCACATCAGGCATGGAACAGGTGCATGCATTGCTAGGGCATTTTACGGGAGATTGTCAGAGCGTCAAGGTGTCCGTCCGTGAGCCGAAGCTTAACAGAATGTGGGTCATGCTGCACCACAATGATCCTAAACTCTTAAGTAAATATTTAACCAGGTGGCTGAAGGGAGTGATATTTCATGTTTTTGAACAGCCAAGTCTTCAGTTGAAAATTCGTGACATGACATGACATGACATGAGCAATTGTTGATTGTAAGCCTAAATCTATTACTTTAACATGAGAAGGTGATCTCAAATTTTTTAAGTTAAATGAATGCACAACCTCTGATTATTTGAATGTTAGCACAAACCTTCTTGTCAGTGCAAGTAAAGGTCTCACATTTGAAACCATGAACATCTAATAAACAACTTTTTTGAGAGTTGATTTATAATACTCTGAGATGAATTGGGAACAAACCCTGCACCGTTGTTAAGTGTACAGTGCTTTGTTTCTCAGCACCTTAAATCCCTGACTCATATTGGCAGTCCGATTAGGTCATATTACAGGCACCATAATGGTAACAAACCCTCACAGAATGGAAAAGCAATAGGCTCATCTTCAAAGGACATTTTACATAACGGGAAACCTCAAAGGTCTCATGCATGGCCTTAAGATAATTCGTTTTTTAACAAGGCATCCATGGGTAACGTACAGGGCTCAACATTAACTCTTGTCCGCTTGTCTGGGACAAGTGGATTTTTGAAGGGCAAGTGAAAGAGAATTTTACTTGCCCCACCGGACAAGCAGACTGATTAAAATGTTAATACCATATATATTTGTAATAGCCTAGGCCTGTGTCACTTATTAGAAAGTTCATATTTTTATTCTGCTGTTGAAAGTAATCAAGAGCATTTAATTTTATAATTTGCAAGCGCGCCCTGTTTGATTGACAGGCGGCGTGTGTGTGTGTGTGTGTGTGTGTGTGTGTGTGTGTGTGTGTGTGCGCTGAACATGCAGGTGTGTTCCGAAAATGCTCACGCCAATGCGTGCCTGAACTGTCAGATACATTTAAAAAATGCCCGTCTTGGTGAGGTATTCATGTAAACACAGAGAGTGATGTCTAAAGTGAATGTAAACAGTGTAGAAAAAAGTGGATTTGTACTAAAATGTCAGACTTGTATAATAGACCTGCTGCTGTCTAGTGTCATAATAATCAAACAACCATAATGAGAAAACACTCACTGCTCTTGACTGGGTAAATTTAGTAGCTTTAAAAAGTATTAATGTATAATAATCATACAATGAAGACCAGTAGTAGTTTTATGTTGCATTTCATTCTGAATGTTTACTTGAATACTTGATAGCCTACAGCTGTTAAAAACTTATAAAGCACTGAATTTTCTTATTTTTCTATTTTAATTTATTTATATTCATTGCTGTTTTTTTATTGTTATTTTATTACTGACTGTTTACTAGTCTTGAATAATTACTTAAGAACTTGAAACCATTCTTCCATAATTAACATATTAGTATTATTATTTGTTGTGGTTTTGAAGCTGGTATTGTGAATCGTCAAATTTCACTACCAACTACTGAAATGTTGGTATTGTGGTAATGTATAACCTTTATTGTACATGGTAGATCTTGCTTCAATAACATGATGAGTAGATCTCATTCCACAGAAGTGTGAGCACCCCTGCTGTTAATGGTGGCGATGGAGGCTTTTCTTTATTTTGACTACCATACGTGACATAAAATAATTATCATATGACAATAGCCTCCTCCCCTACACAGTGCAGTTTACATTTCTGTCGCAGAGAATTGAGTTGATTGTATTGGTACACTATTAGGTTGGACATCGGTCATAATTTTAGAAAAATATACAACATAAACTTTGACATGTTACTTGAGCATGTAACTTAAATGTCCTTTTTTTTTCTCTCCGGACAAGTAACATTTTTACTCGGAAAAGTGAATGACCAATTTACTTGTCTGAAGGACAAGCACGTGACAATGCTTAATGTCGAACCCTGTATGTAGCCCACCTCTTCACAGCTGAGGAACAAGCCATCATTTGAAAAACAGAACACTGAAAAGTTTAAGCATGTAGCTGTGCAACATTTCAGTATGTAAGTTTGAACATTAGTTACTTACTGAGTAGTTGGCCAGGTGATATGACCTTACCATTTATTCTAGTTTCAGATTGGTGACCTTAATATCATTACAGTCAGTGTTGACAGCAGGGATTACTATACGAAATGTAGCTTTACTGAAACACGGGGCTTGTATGTTCATTCAATACATGAGCAGCTTTGCGGATGACAGAAGCACATCCCTACATAATGTGGCTTTACCTCCAAAGTCCTTTTAGTTTATGAGTGGATTTATCACAGCCTCAGATTTCTCAGCCAGATTACTGACAGTTACACTCTCTGTGAAGAGCATTTATTAGGCAGGAGATCTTGCCTAAATGCATGGCATGGCAGTTAATTTTGGAGACTATTGCCTTTCGCATTGGGATGAAAAAACCTTTATGGACTTGTTTTAAACACTTAGCCATGTTTTGTAGCCATGAGTGTTTTTCTTTCAAAAAATGACTTAAATGTACACGTGCTTGCTTAAGTAGTGTCCAAACCTAAACTTAATATTATATCCTATGATAAAAATCTAAATATAACCATCACTACACCATTGCTAATAATGATCCCACAGTTTCTAGTACTTGGCAAGTTAGGCCACATTAAAAAGTTAATAGTAAATAATGTAATTACACTACCTGTTGTCTTGAGCATAGATGTTGTCTAAGACGTGTTCCGTTGAGCAATATAATCACGCTGGATTGCATTTCACAGTATGTCCTCAAAAAACAGAAGTACAAACTGTACACAAACATGAGAACCATTGCCATTTCTGTGGAAAAGGGCTGAGGATGGAGCGAGATTTCAGAGTACCAGCTAAGACCTTAGGGCACCAACTTTCAGATGGGTCTTGCTTATTCATTGTCAGTAGATTAGATGTTCTTAATTGGTTGAGGGTTGGTGGTCATTCATACATTGCAGCGGTCTTGTGCTGGAGTTCTCTGTTGCAAACAAGTCTCTTGCAATGATTTTGTAAGTTGTCATAAAGAGAGCACTATCATTTGCACAGTAACTGTAACTGTTAGGGCTCCCTGTTAGCCAACACCCGTGCAGGAATTCAGAAGAAAGTGAAAGGCCCAAGCTCATTAACCTTGATGCCAGAAAGGTTCACTACGATTTGTGTGGTGGAGCTGACCCAGTGCTGAAATAAGCCAGTTTTCAGTAATTCAGTAAAATCAAACAGAGCTCAACAATAAGGATGGTCTGATGTTTTACATCCTGTGCCATATTTATGTATTTATTTTTGACAAAAAAATGTGTCATTAAGTTACATTATAGTTGTATAATTTCCAGCTATGAATGCTAATTAAAATCCTTTTTTTGTTTTTTGTGTACATTTATTGAAAAATTATAAATATTTTTCTGGCACAATAATACATGCTATTTTTTTTTTTTTTTTTTTTTTTTTTTTGTATACCCCTTTTCACAACAGAGTTTCAAAACAGCTTTACAGAAAATCATGCTTTAACAGAAAATGAAGCTGTAATATCTATAAAGTCTTAGTCATCATTGTACAAAATATGATTGTAAATTGTGCCTAAAAATAAATAGTAATAAAAAATTCAAATAAAATGTGTAGGCTTTTATTTATTTATTTGACTTATTTATTGAGTCAGATTTTTCACAAATCTGACTGGGCCTGCAGAAAAAACCCTTAATGTTGAGTCCGTTAGAAAAGAAAGAATTGTAAGCCATTGTAGCAGCAAGGGATGGGCATTTTGGTAATTTAGTCTGCTCAAGCACTTAAAGTAATTAGCCTGACAGAGTACTCGATTATGTCAGACATGCATCTTTGGCTGCTGCATTGTGTCTCGTTGTTCCACACCTATTTATGATTGTAGGCTGTTATAACGTAATCTGTTACAAAAAAGATATAAAGCCATAATCAAACAATAATGCATCATATTTTGTCATTATGTGAAGACTCGCTGGCCAGCTCGGTAAAAGAATGCTCAGAAAGCGCGTCTGTGTTTACCTTCATATTACCGTAATTTTTAATATGTGTGCACCATTGATATCATTGTGGCTTGCTGAACCGTGTGTTTGCAAACCGCAATTGGCTTGACTGGAGATGCCATAACCATCACGTTTTTAATATGCAATATGAAAAGTTGAAAATAGTTTTCAAGACCCTGTGTTCTGTTCCATTCAGCTGTGCTCCGTCTAGGGCACAGCTGACACAGGGCAGAACGGAAGGTTACCTTTGTGAACCCCCTGTAGTATCTGCGCCTGCTGTGAAATTAATCAGCTGTCTGAATAGACAATGCAGAACAGCTTATCATTTACTCATCATTTACATTACCACTCAAGTTGCATAGATTGCTAAACACTGTTGTGCAGAGTTGTCACCTCATCATCATCATGTACTGCTGCTTCTCCACTTCCTGCTCTGCCTGGATGGAGTGCTTAAACCCGCTCACTTCCTGTCCTAGCCAGCCCACTGTAATCCATGGAAGCGGGCAGTCCTGTGGGTGTGTTCTGAGCTCTTATGTAAGGGTGAGAAGCCTCAGGGAACACCAGCCCCTACAGCTGTATGTACCTCTGATCTGCTTAAGCACATTGTAACCTATGATGCCCCACAGGTGTTTAGCAACTTGGAATTTGAAAGGGCAAAACAGGTAGAGGTCAGGGGATTGAGTGCATTGGATGAGGGGTTTACTTGGCTCATAATACTTTAGTGTTTCATAGGCCAACTTCTGCTTCTTCCAGGCTCATAATCAGGGTTGGGGAGTAACGGAATACATGTAACAGGATTACGTATTTAAAATACAAAATATAAGTAACTGTATTCCACTAAAGTTACAGTTTAAATAATTGGTAATTAGAATAGAGTTACATTCAAAAAGTATTTTGATTACTGAACAAATAACTTTGCATTTTATTGTCATTTGTTTCATTTAATATTTAGTCCTTTCAGATGGAAAACATTTATCCATATAAATGATGCGATCCAAAGTGCATGTGAACAGCAGTGAAACACTTTCTTATGATGTGTTACATTCATACGAGCAGACAGAGAAGTAAGTTTAAAGTAAGTTTGGAGCAGAAGAAATAGAAATAAACCTTGTGTAAATTGTCAGCTTTACTCTAAGCTAAAATGCTATTTCTAGCCATTTTACATGCACATGTTACCAGGCACGATCATATTTTTGTTTATCAGGAAAATTCATGTTGGATCATAATTTCTTTTTTTCTAGTAAGACCTTTGATATTAGGGCAAAAATCTTATTCTTGATGATAATTCTTGTATTGTTTTCCTGTAAAAATATCGTAAAATGCTTAAAACAAGATCAATTTGATTGATCTTGTTTTAGAAACAACACTGCATAAGATATTTAAGTGTTTCAGAGAATGTATTTTTAACATGTGTATTTTGTCTTACTGTACTGGCAGAGTTTTTATAGTCAAAACAAGTGAAAAAAATCTACCAGTGCTGAAGAAGTAATCCAAAGTATTTAGAATACGTTACTGACCTTGAGTAATCTAATGGAATACGTTACAAATTACATTTTACAGCATGTATTCTGTAATCTGTAGTGGAATGCATTTCAAAAGTAACCCTCACAACCCTGCTCATGATGTCCATGTTTTTGTGACTGGAATGTTTCCTTAGTGCAAATTCTGTGGGATGTTCTGTTTACCTTTCAATTTCCATATCCAAAATGTTTTCACCTTTGCATTGATGACCATTACAACAAACAAGAAACACATCCACGAGAAGGACATGCATTGTTTAAGTTGAAGCTGAAGTGTGTGACTTTTTCAATGTTAAAGTACTTTTTCCTATACAAGCTTAATGGGACATGGGACAAAGGGTTGGGACAAAGAATATAGAATTTCAAAATATCGTGAACCAAAAAAATGACAAACCAGATTAAGGCAAAATTAATTTTGTTAAATTTGCGACATTGTTTTCTGTCCATGTGATCATAAACTAAATGACCTGTAAATCATTAAACGTTTTCTGTTGCTTTATTCTACACTATTTAGACCTCACAACAAAGGGCGCAATCGCCGTCTTGTGTGCAGTAGTAGCCGTACTTCACCAAACACATTTCTATTATTTGAAAATGGCTGCAGATGGAAACAACACGCCCAAAACGGAGATTGAGAATTCTATACCTATGCTGAAATTGGAAAGTGTGGCAGCACTTTTGGCTTTCTTGTGAAGTACAAAAACAACACATGGGTAGTTGACGAGATTCGCTGCATATAACAGATTGTATTTGGATATACGCGTATTTTTGTGTCTTGTGTATTTTTATGTAAACTTTATATTCTATTCACTTATTTTTATTCTTTATCTATTTTTTTATTATTTCTATCTTGTTGTATTGTTTGTGCACAGGAAGCTCCTGTCACCAAGACAAATTAATTGTATGTGTAAGCATACTTGGCAATAAAGCTCATACTGATTCTGATGCAGCCTATCTATAAGTTAATTAAAACCATAAAACCACACATTAATAAGTTAATTAACACCATAAAACCAGCTGTACCTTGCATGTTATAATTTTGATTGCAGTCTGTCATATTTTTAAGGTACTGTTAATACTGCACCTGTTCAGCCTGTTTATTTGTTTGACCATTTCTGTATATGAAAAACTGAACACTGATAACACCGCATCATAAACATCACACAAGTTCTGTTTGTGTGTAGATGACAAAGTTTAGAGCACTTATTCACTGTGAAGTGCACAGCACATGCAGACTATACTGTATAGGTATACAAGTAAATCATAGCCTTTTGCTGTATAATAAGCCCATTCATTAAGCCATATAGCAAACTGCTTATCCAGAAGTGAGAAGCTTTTGTCAAAAATATACAAACTAAAAGTGCTTCATTTGGTTTTCTGCCAAAAGTAAAAGCTCAATTTAAGTAGACGAGTGAAATTGAAGAAATTGCAACAGAAATATATTACTAATGTATTGTAAAATTTAGCATTCAATGCAGTAGTAATAAATTATACTTAATATATCAATAATAATTACATTATTATTGCTGATAAATTATTATCAGCAAGAGTGCTGATGTACTGAATAAAAGCTTTTATCAATGCTTTCATTAATACTGTGATGTTCTGCTGTGTAGCACTATTTGACAAAAAATAGCTTCAATGTCGATCACAGCAGAAGGGGGCGTATTCTAAAAGCTGTTTGAAAACTGTGTTTGTTTTTGCAATTCCGTTCGATGGCATAAGTTGCACAAATTACACACTTCGGCTTCAAGTAAATAGACAGCAAAATACAGAAATATAACACTAATATGACACAGTTGTGCTGCCCAGTTGTTGCACCTGTGTGTCTCTTGAATTGAATGTGCAATAAACCTAAGCACCTTAAGATGACGGCTGTGGATTAAGTGCATTAACATGCATTCTTGAATACATTTTCCATTCATTATTATAGCAAATAGCACAACTACACAGGTGTGCTGAAAATGGATGTTGTAATACAATGCTTCAATGAAGGCCTCAATTGTGTGGTGGCGTGTTGGCTATGAAGTGAGATCTCATTGTGAAGGACAAATTTAAAAAACACAAAAATATAGTCAAGCTACTGAGTGCATTTACATGCACTTTAAAAGTTTGATATTGGTCGGATTAAAGCAATAATTCATCTTTTTAATATGTCATGTAAACGCGTTCCAGTCCAGTTTTTGCTAAATCGAACTAACTGAGGCTTATTGTTGGCTGATTGACGATTGGCATTATCTAGTTTGACTATTGGCATCATCACCTCCTCAGCTGATGGTCTTTTTTTTTTTTTTTAGCGATTCAATTGTGCATGGTGTCATGTATACTCGGACAGAGAGCTTAAGACTGTAGCTTGACAACACAAATGCCAGCTGATGTTCGACTATAACTGCCCATGTAAACGTACTCACTGTCAAGATAATCTGAACTAATAGCTTTTAATGCATTCAGATAACATTCAGATCAATGAGGTCACAAATGGTATGTATGAACAGTAACTTTTTGCTCTTTTTTTTTTTTTTTTCCTCTCCCCAATTTGGAATTCCTAATGCGCTCCAAGTTCTCGTGGTGGCGTAGTGACTCGCCTCAATCCAGGTGGCGGAAGACGAATCTCAGTTGCTTCCGCGTCTGAGACCGTCAATCTGCGCATCTCATCACGTAGCTTGTTGAGTGCGTTACCGCGGAGACATAGCACGTGTGGAGGCTTCAAAAATTCTTTGGCCAGTTCATAAATAATTCGATTTTATGATTTATTTGAAAGAATTAAAAGAACAGTTTCATGTCTATCCTTGTATTTTTCATCTGGTCGAGGTTGATGAGGGTTTTAGAAAGTAATTAGTAATAAGTAATGCAATTACTTTTCAGACAGAGTAATTAGTGCAGTAATCTAATTATACTGTAGAAGATGTAATTAGCAGTTAGTAATTAATTACTTTTTTTTAGAGTAACTTACCCAACACTGACTGGTACTCGGTCCGATACCAAAAACCAATACCATCTGACGTACGAATGTCATTACGTAAACATTCAGCCCACAAATTAAAATCACGTTATGTCCTAGTGAGATTTAACCGCAAAAACTGTGATTTAATGAGATAAATACATAGTTTGCATGTAATTCAAATGTGATTGCTTGAGAATGTGTGGAGACAGTGTTGTGCTGATGCCGGTTGCTCATACCTGTTAAAGCTCCTCCTTGACTTATAGAGGGAAAACACTGTCACGAGCGTCGCACGCTCTGTTTGTAGCAGATGACTGTAAACAGAGTGCAAATTCACATTGTAGCGCAAGGCACATACAGAGTACATACTTATTGAATTAAATAACAGCTTTTTGTGGTTTAATAATCACTGAGTCACGTAGCGACCGGTTTTCCAGAGTGGGATGTTGCCGTCATAACGTCAGAGCTCCTTGGCCAAAACAACACAGAATCACTTCAAAATAAAAGGTCAGTCAAAATAAAAGCTAAATTTATAGGAAAAAAGTGTGACGGAAATATATCACTACTGTATAGTTATGTAATATTCACTGTAATACTACTACTACTACTAATAAATCAGTAGTAATTGTATTATACTTAAACAATATCTAACATCTGTGATGCTGTTATGCAGCACTTTATTGGACAAAATATAACTCCAGTGTTGTATTTTGGTTTGTGCTGTGAAGTTCTATATATAAGCACTTCATTTGATTAAAAAAATAATACATTAATATGTTGAAAAGTAATTATTATATTTTCATTTGATTTAAAGTTTTAATTAATTCATTTATTTAAACACCATTGTTGATTAAATTGAAATTAACTGTTGATATGGGGTTAAAAAAAAAATAATTAAGTATTTGGCAAGTACCAAAAATGAAGTATTGGTACTCGTTCTCAGAAAAATGGTATCGGGACATCCCTAAAACACTGGTTTGAATCTGTACATGTAACCAGCTGTCCTCTGTTCATTTCCTCTCTCTCTTTCTCATATGAACATCTTCTGTCCCTCTTGCACAGGGCTATGTCTTCAGCAGCCACCACGCCCCCGTCGGTGGACAAGGTGGACGGCTTCTCCAGGAAGTCGGTCAGGAAAGCCAGGCAGAAGCGAGCACAGAGCTCGTCTCAATTCAGATCTCAGGACAAGCCCATCGAGCTGGTGCAGCTGCCGCTGTTGAAAGGTAGGCAAGATCTATTTTCATATAGACACCTCTACATGGCCAGATTAAGGTAGCCTTTGGTGATGTCAGAATGCTTTGAACTATTTTAATTCAGATGTGATAAGAGCAGATAAGAATGGTTTTACTATGATAAAGAAAGAGAGCCACACACTGAATGAAGACAAACCTGTCTGTGTGATTTATGAGAAAGATTATTGGGATTGTTCTGTCAGGTTTTTATTGTGCAGTCCCAGATTTTTTATGAACATGCAGTTGCCCCAAAAAGCATTTGGATGTTTAAGCCACACTTAATGTATGAATTTCAGTGCAGAGATAATATTAAATCTGCAAAAAATAAAGAAAAAGTGCTAGTTCTCAGAACCATATTGACTTTTCTGAGACATTCACTATTTTTTTAAACAGCTGGTCTCAAGATAATTTTTAGTATGATAAGTTAATGTCCCTCTGGCAGAGTAACCACATGTGTAGATCATCACATTATCTATTGACATGTTGCACTTATGTTTTGGGGCATCTGTCAATGCTCTTTAATTTTGTTTACTTTTTATTAGCAAAACCTTTTTCAATTAGGCAGACCCTTCAGCCACCCGAGCAGAGTTGTGAAATTCCCAAAAATTCTGTCTGAAATTGACTTAAGTGTCATTCACACAGAACAAATTTAAGTTTTAGTGCTACTAGACTGTTTTAAATTTAAGCGTCTGTCTTTCTTCTACTCGAATGTGTAGATGTTTCTGCGCAGGAGCAACCAGAGTTGTTCCTCAAGAAGCTGCAGCAGTGCTGTACTCTATTTGACTTCACGGACACACTGTCTGATCTCAAAATGAAAGAGTACAAGCGATCCACCCTTAATGAACTGGTGGACTATGTCACCGTCAGCCGGGTCTACCTGACTGAACAAACCTACCCTGAGGTTGTCAAAATGGTGAGAAATCAACAACATAACTAGTGCACGATTTGCCTACTTAAGATTAGCTGTGTGCCATATGATTGAGTTTGATTTGATTTATAACATTTTTGGATACATTTCCCAATGACTGTGATTGTCCAGTTTAAATAACATGTATAAGGATACGTTTTTAAATACCTTGTGTTTCTTCTGTTCATTTGTCACAGGTGTCCTGCAATATTTTTCGGACTCTTCCGCCTAGTGACAGTAATGAGTTTGACCCTGAGGAAGATGAGCCCATGCTGGAGGCCTCATGGCCACACTTACAGGTATAAACCCACAGCCAGCAATGAATCAACACAAACCCAGTAATGATTCAAACCTTCAAAGTAAGCATGGGTTTTGGTTCTGATTTAGTTCTGATTCGTTAACTATTCCAGTTCCTTATTGGTTCCAGTAACAATTCTTTAAGTACTTTCGAGGAAGAATTATTTGGAAATAAGTAGTACAATTCTGATTGCATTTACTGCCCTCAGCAGCCTGTTGTCAAATGATGAGATAATTTCAGATTTCTACAGAGCAGATATAACAAATCAGAAATAAATTGAATACGATTCTTGTAAAAAGGGCTTTTGCACTCGGCCTGGGTAGCTCAGCGATTATTGACGCTGACTACCACCCCTGAAGTCGTGAGTTCGAATCCAGGGCGTGCTGAGTGACTCCAGCAAGGTCTCCTAAGCAACCAAATTGGCCCGGTTGCTAGTGAGGGTAGAGTCACATGGGGTAACCACCTTGTGGTCGCTATAATGCGTAGTTCTCGCTCTCGGTGGGGCACGTGGCGAGTTGTGTGCTCAACAAGCCATGTGATAAGATGGCTTTTGATAAGATTTTGATGGTCTCAGACACGGAGGCAACTGTGATTCATCCTCCGCCACCCGGATTGAGGCGAGTCACTATGCCACCACGAGGACTTAAAGCGCATTGGGAATTGGGCATTCCAAATTTGGGAGAAAAAAAAGGGCTTTTGCAGACCTTTTCGAAGCATAAATGCAAACTCATAATTGATCATAACTATATATTAAATACAAATTCTAAAAAATACTTAAAAAAAAAAAAAAAAGTGATATGTCATTCATTTATTTATTATTTTGTAGAATTCCACTGATTACAATAAAACTGAGTATCTTTAACTACACATTTTCATATGAAGAACTAGTCAGAAACTGTACTGCCTCACACATCTTAAGTACAACATTAAATTAACAGTAACTTCTCCAGAGACAGTTTAGACTCTTATGTAGCCTAATGTTGTACTTCATGCTTGTAAGACTTAAACAGCTTTTATTTCATTTCGAGTTGGACATTCATAACTTGCACATTATTATGAGGAATAGGAAACATAATCATTAAATTCTGTACGTTTCCTAGCCCTAGTCATTCGTTTAGGAACTGCGCTGGTAAAGCTTTATTCTTTGATACGCTAAAAGGCCAGCTCATAAGAGAGTCATTTGTTCAGGAATCAGACTACATTGGAAGCACTGTATGTTTCGTGCTGTAGATTCAAAAGAACCGGCTCATAACAGTCATTAGTTCAGGAATCAGATTACACCAGGCGTGCTGTGTTTTACACTGTAGATTCAAAAGAACCGGCTCAAATCAGTCATTAGTTCAGGAATCGGACTATACCAGGCATGCTGTGTTTTGCGCTGTAGATTCAATTCCCGGCTCATAACAGTCATCAGTTCAGGAATCGGACTGCACCAGGCATCCTGTGTTTTGCGCTGTAGATTCAGAAGAAACGGCTCGTAAAAGTCATTAGTTCAGGAATTGGGCTACACTGGAAGCGGTGTATGTTTGATGCTGTAGATTTAGTTAGGGGCAGTGCTGCTGATGAAACACACTGCAGGAAACACACTCAGATTATTTTAGTATGGTGTTTCATCCGGTGGAAAATTTCATGTTCGAGAACCGTTAACAGAACGGAAAGTCATTAAAATCATACGATTCCGATTGCAAAATGGATCTCATTTCCCAACCCTACTTCAATGGTCAAATTTGCGAAACAAAATAAAATAAGTTTCTTGTATAGTTGATGTATTTGCTAACTTTTGTCTTTCATGGACAGGTTTTCTGATCTCTCTTCCTTTTCCGCTTCAGCTCGTTTATGAGTTCTTCATTCGCTTCTTGGAAAGTCAGGAATTTCAGCCCAGCATTGCTAAAAAATACATTGACCAGAAATTTGTATTACAGGTGAGTGAGACTGTCTTTGAAATATTCTGTGGCTTATCTCATCCTAGTAAAGCCCAAAGTATACTTCGGTCAAACGCATGCAGGAAGCGTGACACAATTCTCGTAATTAGCAGAGTGCTTGAGCACTGAACGCATGCAGTACGATTATTTTGAATGTGCAGAATGTGCATGTGGCTGGTATTATTTGCACTAAGTAATGGGTCCAAAAGGTGGCAACACTGACATTTGAGCCATTGTTGTCATGAGGATGCGCTAGAAGAAGATGTAATCACCGGTAAACAACAGGAGGCGAAGGTAAAAACATCAACAATGGATGTGCATGCCAAGAACATGTGTATGAGGAGGTCTGGAGATACCTGTAATTGTATCTCGAGTCTGAAGGACTATAAAGAGATCTAAACCACTGAAGAGAAATAGTACAGTATCTCATAGCAGTCGTAGCCGGCATGCACCAACCGTCTGTGTATGCGCGCACGTCAAATGGAGTGTACTTTGACAGGCTCGCATTCGTTTATATGCAGACGCTGAGCATTCACGTAAAAAAATCGAAGGATACTTTGGGCTTAAGAATCATGTTAAGTCAGTATTGACTAACCAGATTTCTTACTGATTGTGGATTGAACTAATAACCAGTAGTTGGAATGAGACTGTGTTTTATTCTACTTGGAGAGGGTCCTGACATGGGGGCTGCCATGTTAGAATCACATGACCAGCCGAATACTACTCGCTTTAACTCAGTAACCGCTCTGTTATTTGACACTTTCACTCATGAATTAATAATCATGGCTGACTGTGAAAAGTAAATTCTGTCTATAAAGACATTTGAAACTATTGGTTTTGAATGATGCTGCATCCACACCACTAGGTGTCACTGTAAATCCAAGATAACACAAATAAAAAAGGTACTGAGTTCACCTTTAAGAAAAAATGTCTGTAGTTAACTAAGCCCCTTCCTCTCATTTCCAGCTCTTAGAGCTGTTTGATAGTGAGGACCCTCGTGAGAGGGACTGCCTGAAGACAGTGCTGCACAGAATCTACGGCAAGTTCCTCGGCCTCAGGGCCTTCATCCGCAAACAGATCAACAACATTTTTCTTTGGTAAGAGACATTCAAACTTTTTAGTGACTCAAAGACCCCGTTTACACCTGGTATTAAGATGCGTCTCTGGTGATCCGATCGATCAAATGTGGTCACATGAGACACATCGCTGTTTACTCCTGGTCAATTAAATGTGTCTACTGTGACCACTTGTGATCAGATTTGGAGGGGAGAGACTCCGTTTCATGACGACATACATCAGTCACTGTCAGTGTGTTACTGCTTAATAATAAACCACAAAAAAAGTAATGAAAGACAGAGAAAGCGCAAATAAAACCGGTGCACTGTTTTTCCTAGATGTAGCTGAAGCACAAATGCAACATTTCGAGCAGAATTATCTGTAATTTTATTGGATTAACTGTATTAAAGGAGCTTCAGATGTTTGTGCTTCTCATTTGTGTCTCTGCCTGTTGATATCAGACAAGATCTATTAAGTTCTCATGCTTGTGTATGTATCCGCTTTTTAACATTTTTCGATCGGATGGTTATTTCCTTATAAATCCACTGGAAACCAGCAAAGTTTAAACACTTGTTTTAGCGCAGTGGTACTGTTTACACCTCAAATTTGATGTGGTCACATGCGTTTTTGACTACCTCCGTATGTTGTTTTTGTGATCCACTCACAAAACGTTTTAAACCCCGTTTAAACCTGTATTTAGCACTGACCACATGTGATCCGATCACCCGAAAAGCATCTTAATACCAGGTGTAAATGGGGTCAGAGGTAGCATCATGGTTCTTATTTTTAAATTGTTATATACAGCCCTGGAACAGTCATGGAGATTTCTTTACTGAATTTACTTGAAGATATTCTCAGCTCTAAAATATTTCAAGGGATAGAAATTGCTCTTTTGTGAATTCAAGATGAACGTTACATTTATATAGCGCTCTTCTGAAACTACACTCAAAGCGCTTTACACAGTGATCAGGGGACTCTCCTCAACATCCACCAGTGTGCAGCATCCACCTGGATGATGCGACGGCAGACACAATGTGTCAGTATGCTCACCACACACCAGCTGTTGGTGGAGAGGAGAGAATAGAGTGATGTAGCCAATTAATGGATGGGGATTATTAGGAAGCCATGAATGATAAGGGCCAATGGGGTGATTTTGGCCAGGACACCGGTGTTACACCCCTACTCTTTACGAGAAGTGTCCTGGGATTTTTAATGACCACAGAGAGTCAGGACCTCGGTTTAACGTCTCATCCGAAGGACGGTGCCATTTTCCCTTATAGTGTCCCCATCACGATACTGGGGCGTTAGGACCTACACAGACCGCAGAGTGAGCACCCCCTGCTGGCCTCGCTAATACCTCTTCCAGCAGCAACCTTAGTTTTCCACAGGAGGTCTCCCATCCAGGTACTGACCAGGCTCAACCCTGCTTGGCTTCAGTGGGCAACCGGTCTTGAGCTACAGGGTGATGTGGCTGCTGGCCAAAATGTATTAGAATTATTTTTAAAATCTTTTTCCAGTAATCACCAACAAATGGAAAAGTCATGGAAATTTGGTGGTTAAAAGGTATTTGAACCCTGAAGTGTGAAAGTTAAATGAAGCCAACAATTCTCTGTCTGCTCCTTCTGACAGTTTTGTGTATGAGACAGAACACTTCAACGGCGTAGCTGAACTGCTAGAGATTTTGGGAAGGTATGTCATTTTTCTGTCCATTTATTGATCTGCAGTAGTGTAGAGATTAATGGTCTAAGCCAGGCTGTTTTATCTATCTCCACCCTGTCCTCAGACCTTTAGACACCTCCTGCATAGCAATTTCTATCATGTTTATCAATGTCAGATCAGTGGTGAAGCCTCTTTCTCCTCTGATTTTACAGCATCATCAATGGTTTTGCCCTCCCGCTCAAAGCCGAACACAAACAGTTCCTGGTTAAAGTCTTGCTGCCTCTGCACACAGTGAGGAGCTTGTCTCTCTTCCATGCCCAGGTACATACACTCAGCTGTTTGTGACATCCTTATCTATACATGTCTGTACTTGCCTACCAGGATTTCAAGGAGATGATACAGATTTCTTGTTTTTCATGCTTGTTGATGGCAAATGTTTCTAGTTTGCAAACTTGTTTGACACAATTGTAACATTTTATATTAAGATGAAGTCCTTTCATTTTTCCTTTTCAGCTGGCTTATTGTATTGTACAGTTTCTAGAGAAAGACCCCACGTTAACAGAACCTGTAAGTGTTTAGTCTCACAATTCTTTCCCATTCTTCATCGAGTCCCATCTTGCTTCAGCTTGTTCCTAAAAGTTTCTCACTGGTTGGTCTCAATTTTTCTTAGGTGATCAGAGGCTTGTTGAAGTTCTGGCCAAAAACCTGCAGTCAAAAAGAGGTAACACCTTTTTATGGAATGACTTGCTATCAAAATGAAATTATTAAGTGTTGTGACTTTTACCAAGGGATGCCCTGATCTTAGAAAATTTAGAATTATATGTTTTCAGTGTGTGTGTGTGTGTGTGTGTGTGTATATATATATATATATATATATATGAGCGAGAGAATAGCATTCTGAGATGATATTCTTCTCACCATAATTATACAGAGCGGTTATCTGAGTTACCGTACACTTTGTCAGTTCGAACCAGTCTGGCCATTCTCTGTTGACCTCTCTCATCAACAAGGCATTTCCATCCACAGAACTGCCACTCACTGGGTGTTTTTTGTTTTTGCACCATTCTGAGTAAATTTTAGTGTCTGTTGTGTGTGAAAATCCCAGGAGATCAGCAGTTACAGAAATACTCAAACCAGCCTGTCTGGCACCAACAATCATGCCACGCTCCAGATCACTGAGATCAGATTTTTTCCCTATTCTGATGGTTGATGTGAACATTAACTGAAGCTCCTGACCCATATCTGTATGATTTTATGCACTGCTGCCACACGATTGGCTGATTAGATAATCGCATGGATGATTGTTAGTGCTAGACGGGCTGGTTTGAGTATTTCTGTAACTGCTGATCTCCTGGGATTTTTATGCACAACGGTCTCTAGAATTTACTCAGAATGGTGCCAAAAACAAAAACATCCAGTGAGGGGCAGTTCTGCTGATGGAAACACCTTGTTGATGAGAGAGTTCAACAGAGAATGGCCAGACTGGTTTGAACTGACAAAGTCTATGATAACTCAGATAACCACTCTGTTCAATTGTGGTGAGAAGAAAAGCATCTCTGAATGCTATTCTGAGATGCGGGTTGGTGCTGTTTTGGCGGCACGAGGAGGACCTGCACAATATTAGGCAGGTAGTTTTAATGTTGTGGCTGATCTGGGTATATAAGAGTTTGATGGCAATGACTAAATCCTGACAAGCTATACTAACTATGCACAATTACATGATTCGTTATTATTATTTGCATTTCGATTATATTGTTTTCTCTTGCTGTTCTTGACCCTATCAAAACAGACCTGCTACACACCACTTGAACCACTGTCATAAATGTTTCTTTCCAACTATGTTGTTTTCTTTGGTTTTAGGTTATGTTTCTTGGAGAGTTGGAGGAGATTCTAGATGTGATTGAGCCCACTCAGTTTGTTAAGATCCAGGAGCCGCTCTTCAAACAGATTGCTAGATGTGTGTCCAGCCCCCATTTTCAGGTCAGCAAATTTACAGTACATACACACCCTCCACGCACACCTTGCAGTATCTTGTAATAACTAGAAACTCAACATTCAACAAGTTATTCAGAAGGTTAACATTCTTTGAACTTCTTCAATGAAAGAAATTGTATGTTTGAATGCAAGTCAGTATTTGAAAGGTCACAGTAAAGCCCAAAGTACACTTTGGTTTTGATGTGAACTCTAGCCTTTCAAAGTATGCTTCATTTGACTGTATGCACATACACAGGCGGTTGGTGCATGCATGCTATGACTGCTATGAGATACTGGACTTTTTCTCTTCAGGAGTTTAGACCCATAAAGATATCTTTATAGTCCTTTAGACTCAAGTTATACAAATGCTGGTATCTCCTGACCTCCTCACACATGCATTTTTGACGTGCACATCCACTGTTGTTGTTTCTACCTTTGTTTCCTGATGTTTAGTGGCAATTACGTCTTCTAGCGCTTCGATAAAGCACCAAACTTTGACTAATTAGTCCAAATAATTCCAGGAACATGCGCATTCTGCATGTTCAGAGTACGTGCGGTTAGAAAAATTTTGCACAAGTTCAATGCTCGAGCACTCTGCTGATAACAAAAATTGCGTCCTGCATCCTGTACGCAGATGCCTAGCGTTCGCGTCTGACCGAAGTATACTTTGGGCTTTGCTGTATCTTTAGTGCCATTTTCTACCATCCCTGTGTAAAATGAAACAATTTAAAAATGGTTGCAGGTGGCGGAACGGGCGTTGTACTACTGGAACAATGAGTACATCATGAGTCTGATTGAGGAGAACTCTAGCGTCATCTTGCCCATCATGTTTGCCAGTCTCTACAGGATTTCTAAAGAGCACTGGAATCCGTGAGTGATTTTTAAGGCCACCTATAGCAAGGCCTGTATAGATAATTTTGGTCAGTAGCTCATCATAAGTCTGGTTTTCTCCGCCATCAGGGCAATATCAGCTTTGATCTACAATGTGCTCAAAGCATTCATGGAGATGAACAGCGCCTTGTTTGATGTACTCGCTGCCAATTACAAATCAGAAAGGCAAAGGTAAGAAACAGACACTGTACAATGTAGTTTTAAAGAGCCCTGCAGTTTACAAACAGGTTTTTGATAAATTCTCTCTCTCTTTCTCGCTCTCTCTCTCTCTCTCTCTCTCGTAGAGAAAGAAAGAAGGACAAGGAGAGGGAGGATCTTTGGAGGAAGCTGGAGGAGCTGGAGCTTCGACGAGGCATCCAGAACAGTTACGGCATCATTCCCACCTAACATGGACCTTGCTCTGCCCTTCTTTGTGGCCCCAACCAATCCCTTTCTACTCTGCCACAGGGACCCTGCCCCCACTTTGCTTCTCATGCTAAAAACTTTACTGCATACTCCCTCGTTCACTTCCTCCCTTTCAACAGTACTGTAAATAACCCTCTCCCTCTTTCCTGTATCATGCTACTAAACTGCGAAGAAGAAGAAAAAAAAAGGAAATTTTAAAAGGTTATGTGTACTTCCAGGGAAGAGAGACTTCATGTGCACTCCTTGTTGTAAAAAGTTATGGTAAAAGAATAATCAACTATGGTCAAAGGATATATTTTAAAAGCCTTTTGGTTCAGAAATTGTTCAGCGTCTTCATGTTGATATTGAGTGTGATGCCGGTGTTCTCCAAGGAAGTGTACTGGGCTCCCTCATCAAGAAGCTTGAGGTGCCCACCTCCACCTTGTATCTTTCCCCAAAACTAGAGACTTTTCCTATCTAGATTAAATTTGACTCTCCTGGCACTGGGGGCACAAGCCAGAAACACCGTACTCAAAGCAGACAAGAAAGGAGACATGAATAACAGGAGTGAGAAAAACAATCCTGTGGTGTTTTTTTTTTTTTTTTTTTTTTTTTTAACAGGATGATCAGAATATCTGATCAGCTCAGTCCTTCACTGTACAGAATGGACAGGTGCTTGTTTGCAGTTGGCACCTCTGATGGGCCACTGTAGGCAGTGTTGTTACCTGCATTCAAATTAGAGGACAAACCTTTCCAAGGATCTTGTGAACCAGTTAATGATCTGGTAATAGATATTTTCCCTTTCTGCTCTGGAGACCTCTTGGGAATTTCAATGTGGAAATTCACTAGTTACCAAGAGTGGCAACGCAGTTGTCCATATGGCTTCAGATGAGCTCAGTTTCTCCGACACTAGAAAGAACTCATGAAATGTTGGTGGCGCACAGTGTTCAGAACTCATCCAGTGTTTTTAAAACAGTTAAGTGACATATTTTTCATAAAGAATATTCTGGACTGCTTTTCATGGGCCACCCAGATTTCCACTGCTCAGCTCTTCTATTAGTTTTATTTAAGGATGGTTGGATGCAGTCTATATGATTGAGTTGAGCGAGACGAGGTTTAGAATGAAATCCTACCTATGTTGGGGTTTTTAGGGCCTATGTAGGTAAAAGCTGTTCCAGTAGGTCGTAATCTCTCTTCTGAGATGCCAGCCGCCAGGGCAGTCTAGAACTAAAAAGCACTTCAAGTTAGCCGAATTAGTTGTTCTCATGGGACTTCACTCCCTTTCTTCTCTTCTGTTTTTGAAGTCCCAACAATTGTAGTTGTGGATTTTACATGTGCAGAGGATGTATTTTATTATATCTTATTTTTGGCTCAATCATGTGTGTCTCTTTCTCTATCCTTGTTTTTAAACTGTCCCAAGCTGTGTTTTATGATGGCCCAAGTTTGATATGTACAAAAAATTCAAAAGCAAGGGTTTGTTGAATAGAATAAATCTAATTATTTTAAAAAAGAGATATTAAATAAACCTGTTTTATTTTTTATTTTTCTTTATTTTTTTGGTGATTGTTTTATTTGCTGAATTTCAGTCCCAAGATATTTTTCTGAATTTGAAGTTTTAAATTTGCTCAAGAATCAGAAATGTTCATCCAAAAGTGAAAATTCAGTGTCATCTGTTACTCACCCTCATGTTGTTTCAGACCTGAGTCATAAGTGTCCCAATGGATCAATAATATTGCCAGTGCCCAAATTCATGTTCACGATATACTGATTCATAGGGAGCTAAGGAACTGATTTGTGTGCATGCATGCGTGGGCGTCCGTGTATGTTTGCGCAGGTTTGGGTGGTTTACGAGGAAATTTTTTTAGGTTACAAACTGGTAATTACAAGGGTATTACACTATAAATGTGGTTTGAGGACATTTCTAGTGTCCCCATAATTTAAATCGCTTAAACATACTAAACGATGTTTTTTTTGAAAATGTAAAAATGCCAAAAGTTTTTTGTGCGGTTTAGGTTTAGGGGTAGGGTTAGGGGATAGAATCTATAGTTCGTACAGTATAAAAATCATTATGTCTATGGAGAGTCCTCATAAGGATAGCCACACCAACATGTGTGTGGTGAACTATCCCTTTAAAAGGCACCCTTATCATCCTATTAAAAGAGACTAATCAGATATTCTTCTTTGATCTATGATGTCTGGAAATGTCTTCGTGTAGAATCATATTTTTGGATAGACATTATGCGAGCTCTATATTGAGAAAAGGGGCAGGCTAAAGTGTGCTGCAAAGTACAACTAGTAAAAAGACCATTTATGTCCAGTTTAAATCCAGTAGAGGACAGAATGCTCATTCCACCAGACATACAGTGCATCTGGAAAGTATTCACAGTGCTTCACTTTTTCCACATTTTGTTATGTTACAGCCTTATTCCAAAATGGATTAAATTCATTATTTTCCTCAACATTCTACAAACAATACCCCATAATGACAACGTGAAAGGAGTTTGTTTGAAATCTTTGCAAATTTATTAAAAATAAAAAAACGGAAAAAAATCACGTTCATAAGTATTCACAGCCTTTGCTCAGTACTTTTCAAGTCTGGGCTCTGGCTGGGCCACTCAAGGACATTCACAGAGTTGTCCCAGAGCCACTCCTTTGTTATCTTGGCTGTATGCTTAGGCTCATTGTCCTGTTGGAAGATGAACCTTCGCCTCAGTTTGAGGTCCAGAGTGCTATGGGGCAGGTTTTCATCAAGGATGTCTCTGTACATTGCTGCATTCATCTTTCCCTCGATCCTGACTAGTCTCCCAGTTCCTGCTGCTGAAAAACATCCCCACAGCATGATGCTGCCACCACCATGCTTCACTGTAGGGATGGTATTGGCCAGGTGATGAGCGGTGCCTGGTTTCCTCCAGACATAACGCTTGCCATTCAGGCCAAAGAGTTCAATCTTTGTATCTCATGGTCTGAGAGTCCTTCAGGTGCCTTTTGGCAAACTCCAGGCGGGATGTCATTTGCCTTTTACTGAGGAGTGGCTTCTGTCTGGCCAGTCTACCATACAGGCCTGATTGGTGGGGTGCTGCAGAGATGGTTGTTCTTCTGGAAGGTTCTCCTCTCTCCACAGAGAAATGCTGGAGCTCTGTCAGAGTGACCATCGGGTTCTTGGTCACCTCCCTGACTAAGGCCCTTCTCCCCCGATCACTCAGTTTGGCCAGGCGGCCAGCTCTAGGAAGAGTCCTGGAGGTTCCAAACTTCTTCCATTTATGGATGATGGAGGCCACTGTGCTCATTGGGACCTTCAATGCTGCAGAAATTTTTCTGTACCCTTCCCCAGATCTGTGCCTCAATACAATCCTGTCTCGGAGGTCTACAGACAATTCCTTGGACTTCATGGCTTGGTTTGTGCTCTGACATGCACTGTTAACTGTGGGACCTTATATAGACAGGTGTGTGCCTTTCCAAATCATGTCCAATCAACTGAATTTACCACAGGTGGACTCCAATCAAGTTGTAGAAACATCTCAAGGATGATCAGTGGAAACAGGATGCACCTGAGCTCAATTTTGAGTGTCATGGCAAAGGCTGTGAATACTTATGTACATGTGATTTTTTTCGTTTTTTATTTTTAATAGATTTGCAAAGATTTCAAACATACTTCTTTCACATTGTCATTATGGGGTATTGTTTGTAGAATTTTGAGGAAAATAATGAATTTAATCCATTTTGGAATAAGGCTGTAACATAACAAAATGTGGAAAAAGTGAAGCGCCGTGAATACTTTCCGGATGCACTGTAGCAGAGGCAACCACTAAGAATAAGAGTTTTCTTAAAAAGAGGAGATATAGAGAGATATTTAGCAATATGAGAGAATGTGTCTTGCAGTTCCACCTTTATTACAAAAGAGTCACTTTTAGATTCCGTAAATTTAATAACATGAAGAAAAATCTTTGCAGTGTGCATAATGTAGATCCAATTATTAGATTTAAGGTTCAGTATTTATGTATGCATTCAGTAAGTGGATATTTCACACAGTGTTAGATGTAGAGATTTTTGGGGTGACCCAGGTGAGTTACCCCAAACAAAACGGGTTCCACTCCAGACGATCTGTGCTATAAATCTGAATTTAGTGCTTTCTGTTAAAGGATATCTGTAGACACAAAGGAGTCGAACTTGACTAAAAAAAAAAAAAAAAAAAAATGTCTGTACAGAAAGCACAAGGAGGAATTCTGTTATCAGGTTTTGTGAATAAGTTTAGTCTTTTTCCACAAGTGACAGATGCTGAAACAACCTTTATGTATTGATATTTTATTGGTGGAGGCTAGTCTCTTACACAAGTACTTCACTTCACATGGATATTCCCATTATTCTGAGATGTTTCGTAATTTACAATAAACACTCAAAAGACCCAAGGAAATCAAAATTATAAGTTTTGTGGCTTTTAGTCCATGCCTATTAGCTTTAAAGCCGACCATTTTGCCCCTAAAACCTTTAGCAGATACAGTGTATGCATATTAAATGTATAGTAATAAAAATAATGTTATGTTAGAAAAGGTTATTCCATTAACTAGATAAGGAACTAAATGCGTAAAAAAAAAAAAAAATGGACTGCAATACAAACTCTTTAAGATGAACCTGCCAGGTATGCTTTTACACCATTGATTATTCTTACGCCACTTAATATTTCAAAGTTGCCAAACCTTTCTTGTGACTACTTCCTTTAATGAATATTTCAAAAACAGTCTGCAATTGAAGTTTGATTACAAGCTTTAATCACTCCATGTATATTTACAATACATTCGTTAAGTTTTGGTAAAGAAAGCTGTCGTGTTTCTGTCAATACATACAAATGATACAAATCAATACATGAAATTTTAAAACTATTACTCAAATATTAAATATAGTTTTACTACAGAGTTCAAGATTGAATTCAAGTTATAGCTCTTGCTACCAGTGACTAAAAACTGGTCTTTTGTTTAGGATTACAGTATATAAACAATTGCATAAAACAATTGCATAAAACAATGCAAGGCACAGTGTCATAGTGTCATAAGTGCACTTAAATCGAGTGAAGAAACCAACTCTATGCTACATTAAAGGCAAGTGAAAGAAGGCTCATTCTTCCTCTCTGAGAAACAAGATGGGTTTCTCTTTCCGAGGGGGGTCGCTAGCACCTTGTGGGCTCCAAAAAGAAGTCCCTGAGGTCAAACTAAGGAACCAACTGATGGGAAGCGCAGTCACAAGTTCTGGTGTCCATTTACAAGGTCATCTGAGAACTATAGATGAGTACTCGCTGACTGGACAGCACTTGGTAAAAGTAACAATAATGGAGCGCTGGACTGCAAGGTTTTGAGTTCATTGCTTTGGCAGATGATAATTCTCTTAAAGGTCCACAGATGTCCAGATGTGGAAGTTCACAGCACAATAAGAGACAGTACAATCAGATATAACTTCTTCTGTCACTCTACAAAGTCCAAAACAAAAAATATCAATACCATTTTACACACTGTACCTTAATACAATAGCAAACAAGTGAACATATTTAGAGTAAATACATAGACGCTAAGGGACTGCCAAGAGTCCGTGATCAGTGGTGCAGTCTACAGCATGACCACTACAACAGGCCTTAAGGGGGAAAAAAACAAGTCTGAGGACAAAGCCATTTGTGTTTGAGCTGTTCTTTAAAGGGCAAAACGAGGTGGTGGCTTTGGCCAGAGGCAAACAGAACAGTGTATAGGCCTGGTCCTTAGTACACGCATGAGTATGTCAGCTGAATTGGTGAGTGATATGGGTTTTTATTTATTTATTTTGTTCAGCAGGGTTGGCTCATTTTGCAAAATGGAAAATGAGAGCATTTTTTAAAAATGTGTAGGCAGATGCATTTAAAAAGATAGCATCATAAAATATAAGCCCCTTCAAAAATGTAAATGCTTATGATAAATAGAATAATGACAGCACCATTACATGATGTCATTGCTCTACACCTACATTCTTCAAAGATATTGGTCTGATGGAGCTCGCAAAAAACAACTAAGTACACTTCAGAGCCTTGCAGTTTTGAAAACCCAAGGAAATACGAATAATTCATGGGGCAGTCATATGCCACAGGATACATTTTCTCTTAATCCGTTCACGAAACTAACAGGCTTCAGTCATAGAGTGCTTGATCGTTGTCTTTGTTTACTTTGTGTAGTTATTAGGTCTGCACAATAGAGCGCAACAGTTCCTGCAAATTTTTTCAGCCGTCTTGGTTTCTGGAAGCATTTTTCCCATTCAAAAAGCATTTCAAAATAAGTAAAAAATACAAGACTGTGTACTAAACGTCTTTAAAGAGGGAATGAACTACAATCCCATGAAGCACTGCGAATGACGTAATCATGAAAATCCGATGAAAAATATAAAACTGCTGATTTAAAGTCGTTGAAGTATAGAATCAATCCATTTTAAGTTTATTGCAAAATATTTAGATATATAAAAATATTTAAGCATGACCGACTCGGTTGCGCCATTCGTAGTACGCCACGGGAGTGGGCGGAAAGTACTGAGCACTTTAGCTGGGGTTTGTTTGCCACAGTTCTCTGATTGGTGGATCTTTCTCTACAGGATTATGGATAGTGTAGTTCTTCATATATGATATATATATATATATATATATATATATATATATATATGAAGTTATTTGAAAGTTAAAATAACACAGTTTAATGGCTTCAGAAGAAGAATATACCATCAATTAACAACCTCTGAGCTCATGGTAGGTTGTCTTTCAAGGCTATCGTAAAACAAAATCGCCTATGGGATATTTTTTTCTTCCGGAACCAGACAAGGTAATCAAGATTACAGCTGCCACAATTAATTAATCGTGAAAAGTGTTGCAGCATTACATTTACAGTAGTTCTTCCATTTCATATACATTTTATATTTACTATGTTCTTTTTAGCTGTTGTCTGTTATGGACATGAATGCAATGGTGAATCAGAGATGCTTACAATAATCTATAGCCCTATCAATAACAACAACCAGTTGTAATGAGCAAGTTTTAAGCAGTCTGATTCACAGATGTGTTTCACCTGTTCATGGTGCACGCAAAGAAGAGGGCTAAAAAAACTGACACTCAAAGAGAAGCTTTAACTAAAGCTGTAATTGTAAAGTGTTACTTGCGAGTTGCTAATTTTGAATGACCCACAAGATTAATGAATTGTGTTAAAGATACACTTCGCTATTTATCTCTCTCTCTTTCTGTCTCGTCTATGTTATAGCTGTCTCTCTCCCTATTGATGAGTTGGCCAACCTCCAGAGTATTTCCCTTATTAACTAGCACAAACTGCTGAAGCATCCACTGCATAAAGAGCGAAATATTGATTTGAGGTGACTGAGAGAAAACCAGTTTGTACGCAGGGATGGAGTAAATTTTTTTTTTCATAAGCCTTGAGAAACAGGTGTTTAAAAGAATGTAATTGCCCAGAGCTGAATCTGAGATGTTTGTTTGACTGGAGATTGGAGACGTTGCTCCATATCAGTTCAAGTAACTGCAGTCCAGAACTAGATTTCTTTGGCTTGAGAATCTTGCAGGGCAACACGAGAAGAGTTCTAGTCGCAGATTAAGGCACTTCTTTTGGACTTTTTTTCTATATTTTCTACAAATGTCTGTGTCTACGAGACACAGATGCTGAGGGCAAGACCATTCGTTGTCCTGAGGGACGACAAGCTCTGCAAATGAAGGGCAGATGGAGAGAGGAAGGATGTGCAGCAGACTGGAGGTGGTTTAGGGGCCGGGGTCTGTTATGCTGCCCTGTGGTGTAGATGAATCTTTAGAGGAGGGTGGGTGTTCACAGCTGGAGATGGCTAACTCTCACACGATAGCACAACAACTTCTACAGGCAGCACAGCCCCTTTTTTGTTTCTTAGGGCTGAAGATAGTCAGAATTGCCTCATCAAACACTGTCTTTAGTCCCTTCTGAGTCAATGCCGAACACTCCAGATAGCACTGGGCTCCAATCTGTAGACAATATTATACAATTTTAACGAGGGCTGTAATTTAACGTGTTAAAAACAGGACAGTTACAAAACGTAAAACATTTAATCGCAATATATATATATATATATATATATATATATATATATATATATATATATATATATATTTATTTATTTATTTATTTTTTTAATGAATCTAAAAAAAATAATTGAATATGTACATAAGCCCCTAAGTCTACTGACTCATTGACAAACTCAATATCAAAATGGATTGCTGTGATTTCTAGGACAGTAACACTTGTGTTCAATGATATGGAAATAAAAATAACACAATAATGTATAAGGACTTCTAAAACCACGTCAATTCATAATAATGTAAGGTATTTTGAATTATCTTCATTTAGAGTCTTTTCTCACCAAATTTTGATACATGCAGTTATTTGTAAATAATTTGATTAATTATTAAAAAGTATTTATTATTATTATTATTATTTTTAATTGACAGCCACAGCACTAACATATATAAAACACCACACTTAAATGTTAAATGGATAGTTCACTCAAAAATTAAAATACTGTCATTATTTACTCATACTCATGTCATTACAAACCCATATGACACTTAGGCAGAATGTTAGCCTTAGTCACCATTCACTTTCATTGCATCTTTTCCACATAGTTAAAATGAATGGTAACTGAGGCTGTAATTCTGCATAAAATCTTCTTTTGTATTTTCCACAGAAGAATGAAAGTCATATTGGTTTGGAGCAACATGTGGGTGAGTAAATGATGACATAATTTTCATTTTTGGGTGAACTATCCCTTTAAGGTTACCCAAAGCACATCTACTTCAGCTTTACTTGCAGTATGTTTAGCTTTGCTTTGTCTCTCTTTTTTACAGAAAAACGTTTTACTTTATTTGACAATTACTATCTTATCTAAAGCAACATACATTACTTACACTTAAACAAGGACATTGCCCCTGGAGCAAACTGGGGTTAAGTGCTTTGCTTACAAAAAAGCACAATCATCCTTCTGTGGTTTGAACCTACAACCTTTGTGTTGCCAGGCCAGATCCACAATAAACAACTGAGACAAACTGCAAAACTTGTTTAACATTCCATCACCTCTCTGGCAAGCTTGAGGCCTTTCTCATAGGTCAGTGGCTTCTCCTTCATCTGGAGCAGACGTGCTAGTGTCTTTGGGTCGTCCCGTAAGTCAATCTGAACAAAAGAGATGTCCAATAAATAAACTGCAATTTGTTGCTGGGTATTTTAGTTTAAAAAAACTCCAGACAATAACACCAGTATATCATTTTCTAAGTTCTTAAAGGTCTATTTATGCAAAAATGTCTTGATTTACTCACCATCATCTTGTTACAAACCTGTTTGACTTCCTTTCTTCTGTGTAACACAAAAGAAGATTTTTAGGTAGAATGTTAGCCTCAGTCACCATTTACTTTCATTCTATGGAAAAAAAGATGCAATGAAAGTGAATGGTGACTGAGGCTAACATTCTACCTAACATCTCCTTTTGTGTTGGTAGAAGAAAGTCATATGGGTTCGAAACAACGATGGTGAGTAAATGATGCAAGAACTTTTTGAACTAACCCTTTAAGAGTTCAGAAAATATGTCTGAGCAACAAACTTCCATATTTGGGAATGAAGGCTCTTTCACCTGTGTTCCGATTAGGATGTAAGGCACGTGAGGCATGCAGGACTTGAGCTCCGGGACCCATTCTTCCTGCACATTGTGATAGGAAGCTGGATTCACGACTGAGAAGCAGATGAGAAAGACGTCTGTGTTGGGGTAAGACAGGGGCCGCAGCTGGTTGTAATCCTCCTATAACACAAGACGAAGAAAGAATTCATAAGTAAAGTGATCTGATCTACCATTTTCTTCCATTTAGTTCAGTTCAAGATACAAAAGATAATTTGGAATAACAAAATGTAAAGCTAAAGAGGGAAGTCAATGAATTTAAAGAAAAAAGGAATAATTCACCCGAAAATGAAAATTCTGTTACCATTTACTTGCTTTCATGCTGTTCCAAACCCATGAAACACAAAAGGAATATTTTTAAAGAATGTCCAAGAAGCTCTTTTCCATACAATGTAAGTGAATGGTGACAATGGCTGTCAAGCAAGACTTTCAAGTCAAAATTATCAGTGAATAATGACTTAAATTACTGTCTGTTTCTCAAAAAAAGCTACAATATGGATTCAGAGGATCTGGAATATAGTTTGAAAAGTATGGATTACACTTATGGTGCTTTAATGGCATTTTTCTTTTTGCATTTTTGAAGCTTGAAAGCCCCTGGTCCCAATCCACTGCCATTATATGGAAGAGAGCAGATCGACATTCAGCTTATCTTCTCAGTTGGTGTTCCACAGGGGCAAGAATGTCATATAGGCTTGAAATAACATAGTAAATGATGCCAGAATTTTTATTTTTGGGTGAACTATCCCTTATAACAAAGTGATAGCTTTAGCCAGGCTAATGCATGTAAATAAGTTAGGCTTTTAGGCTTAAGCAGTCCTTGAAACAAAGTCTGTTGGTTAAACTAATCCTTTCAATTAACCCAGTTGTGCATCGGCAAAACTCGAAGAAATGACCCTTGAATTCATCTTCAATACAGTATGTTGGTAAATATGCATATTTATACTGTAATGCAAATTTGTCCCCTATAGCACTTCTCACTAGTCTAGAGCAATTTCTAAGACATTCCTGGTAAAATATGCATATAGTGCTATTCTCCTATGTACATATTCCTTTTCTTTGCATACACAAGTATTTTTTATTCACTCCATATTTATTCAAATGTATGCACTGTTTTTAATGCACTGTTAGAAACGTCTATTTAATGTATGCCGTCACACTGTATAATGTCAGCAACAGCCATGTCAAATGACTTATTAGAGAATATTCCTCATAAGAATAAAAATAAGAGTATAAGGGCAATAAAAATATTACTGACACTGAAATTTTTAAACGGGGAACATAATACTGGCAGTCATGCACAGACTAATTTGGATGTCTCGCACAAAGACACACTGGATTGAGAGAGTGGAAGTGAAGAGTCGTCTCATGCAATCAGGTTCCTGTTTATAGTTTTGACATATCTGTTGCAATATATATTCTAAGTTTAAAAATTTCTCCAAAAATTTGGCTCCCACAAGATGGGTAGGATTTAGACTCATAAGAAGAGTAAATATGGGTGTGATTTTATCTTGGCTTTGATTCTCAGATGCATCTCTGCTGGCTAAATAATCTTGTGAGTTTCTCTTTAAAGGATCACTACAATGAGCCAAAGACCAAATGCATTATTGGGGGCTTACAGTGACTAAAATAACCCAGTCAGTATGGTTTGTTGTAATTTCAGTCACTGCTTGCAGCTTAATTTACAACATTATTCAAAGCAGGTTGTAAATTCCGCTATTTACCTTCACTGTCTTGTG
This sequence comes from Myxocyprinus asiaticus, assembly GCF_019703515.2. Lineage (NCBI taxonomy): Eukaryota > Metazoa > Chordata > Actinopteri > Cypriniformes > Catostomidae > Myxocyprinus > Myxocyprinus asiaticus. The sequence continues at coordinate 26,649,371 of NC_059368.1, forward strand.
ATTCAAAAGGAGATTACATTCAAAGTATAGTGATTTGATGCATGGCCACTGTGTATTTTTTTATTTATTAATTTCTTTTTTTATAGAGTGAGCAATGTGAACCATAATAAACAAGACTGTATTATTATGGAAATGTTATAAAGTATTGAAAAACTTTGTTCAACACCTGCTCTTGCGACTAGTGTAACAGATGGTGCTTAAGTTTAGTCCTGGGCAAAAAATGTATTGACACAAAAGTGTAATGATGATTTATTGAAAGTACATTTTGAGCTAGTACTTCATATAATAAAAACAGGTCTTTAAAATTAATGAAAAATTAAAATTGGTCCAAACCTTTCTGTTCAGAACAGAGTAAATGTAGTACTTAAAAACTGGCTTAAGAAATTGTGCATTTGTGTGTAGTCTGCTGTAGTCAATCTAATGCAGAGATCTTGTTTTTGTGTGACTGAGGTGTATCCTGGCTGTGTGGAAAATGCATGAACTACTATTAAAGGATTAGGCTAATGGCAATATATAGACCTCAGAAGCGATAACTCACCTGTCCAGCAGTATCGTACAATCCCAGCAAGTGCTGTCTCCCAGATACAGTTACATTTACTGAAAAGAAAAACAAGGTAATTTTTACAATTATTATACACTCAAAGTACAAGAATAATGCATATATACACTATATGGCCAAAAGTATTTGGACACCCAAACACCGTTTTACATGGAGTTGGTCCTTCCTTACTTCCTTAGCTTTCCACTATATGTTGGAACATGGATGAGGACCATTCACTTTCATTGTATGGAAAAATATCGCAATGAAAATGAATGGTGACTGAGGCCACCATTCTGCCTAACATGTCCTTTTGAGTTCCACAGATAAAGAAAGTCATACCGTTTAGGACAACATGAAACGTGAACAAATTTATTTTTGGGTGAACTATCCCTATAAGGGATACATTAACAATGTTAATTATAATAACTCTCACTTTCTTTACACTAAAAGATGGTGGCAAAAGTGTCCCTTTGGGCCTCCTGGTGCTGATTTTGTAAAATAGTCTCACCTGTGAGAATTTAAAGTTTTCACGAGGCGGTACTGCACGTGGTGAAGAGGATCATTTTCATTGAGTACCCACTGTAGTTCACCCAAAATTACAAATTCTCTCAACATTCACTCAGCCTCATGATATCCCAGGTGTGCATGACTTTCTTTCTTCAGCAGAAAACATCTGAAGAAAAATAGAAAAATATCTTAGCTCAGTAGGTCCTTAAAATGCAAGTGGATGGTGATCCGACTTTTGAAGCTCCAAAAATCATGACAGTCAGTATAAAAATCATCGATATGACTTCAGCGGTCTTCTAAAGTGTTACGATCACTTTTGGTGTGAAAAAGATCAATATTTAAGTAGTTTTTAAGTATAAACCATTTCTTCCATTAAGCTTCACGAGAGTGCCGAGTTCATGTGGTCTCTCTTGTGACATATTCGCATTGCCATGTTATGGACGTAATCTCACTTTCTTCTCTCAGTCGTGACATTCAGGATAAGCACACAAATGCACCATTGTGAGTAAAGAAACATACAAATACAGATCTAAACCAAAACCAACAAAACTTCTGTATAGCATTCCTCCTACTCAGTTGTAAACAGTGCTGCTCTTCCATGTGTGTCGCACGTGGGTCAGTTCTCGCATGTCTCACGTGCCAACGCGATTATGTCACACGCGCACACTGCTGCTGACCGGAAGCGATTGTTTATAGATAAAAAGCAATTGTGTGTCGCTTTGGAAGACATTAATTTAACAGCTAGTGCTCTATGGATGACATTTATGCTGACTGTCTGTTCTTTCTGGAGCTTCAAATGTTGGATCACCATTCACTTGCATTTTAAGGACCTACTGAGCTAAGATATTTTTCTATTTTTCTTCAAATGTGTCCTGGTGAAGAAAGACAGTCATACACACCTGCGTTATCATGAAGGTGAGTAAATGATGAGATAATTTTCATTTTTGGGTGAACTAACTCATAGCCAAACCTGTTAGTTATTAGGGGGTCTGCACAAACATTTGGGGGTCTGCACATACTTTTGGCAATGTAGTGGACAATATGCCTGTAAAAAGTCTATCTCTCCAGCTTAGTGTTTATGCTCCTGTTGTATCACATCTCTCTGATGTTCTTCCAGAACTCTGGACCTGCTGTTTGGTTGTGTGTGGGAATCGAGAATGATTTAGAACAGGACAGCTGTCAAAAGCAAGGGGTGAATGCTCTTGGAAAAGAGGGAGGGAAAAGCTCTGTGTGTATGTGTGTGCATAGCATATTTCATTCTTTGAACGGCAGTTGACACAACTAAGAGGAAAAGACCCAGACAAGCCAGTACTTTTAGTATTTTACCGGTATTTTACTTTTTTTTTTTCTTTTTATACATCAAACAACACTCAATAAAGGGCCACTGCTGAGACCAGGATAACAGCTGGATGTCACATTTCACAGAGTTACAAACCAATTGCAGCAGATAACAGTCGGATATGCATTTCCTCTCTTCTTAAACGCAATGATCAGAGTACTTAGTGCTCTTGTCTTTAAAAGAGACTGTTAGAAAGAACTGCTCAAGCCCTGCACAGAAGAAATAACATTTCTTTTTGTCGGCTTTTGTCCATGTACTATAGCATCTTCAGCTACCATCTTATTGGAAGCTTTCATGTACAAATATACCAATGATGATTACGAAATTTGGAAAGAAACGGAAACATTGCAGAATGAGGATGAGCATGACTGGATAGCAGAGACTGATGACAGATTAAGAAAAGTTCACCCAAATATTCTGTTGATTTTTACGTCTGTTCCTTACACAAACATTTTGAATGGTGTCAGAAGACTTGGAATTTGTATGGACCACTTCTATTATACTTTTATGGTAGATTATGATTACAATTAAAGGACCCAGCACACTCACTGTGAAGAGCTTCTTTGCTCAGAGCCAAAAGGAAGTTTGAAACAGCTGAGCAATGACATACTGTTTGCAAACATTCACACACCGGCCACGCTGCTGTGGGAGGCATTTAAAGGTACATTTAAATATGAGGACCCTCAAGGCTACATTTAAAACATCAACTAATATGGCATAAAATGTGTTATCAATGACTTCATGCCTCATTCTATGAGTACAATTCACACACAATCAGTAAAAGAAGCTGTATTAACTGCTCAATTATTATTTTAAGTAATATATGCAGTAGATAATGTGTAATTTGTAATGTTTATCTTGTGCATTCATGGTGTTAATGCGCTAACATGCTATACGCTGCCATAATGTGCGCTGATTACACTCTGTTATTGTAATTTACGGTATGATGACTGATACTGCTGCAAATATTGGTGTTTATAAGAGTGTTAATGGGTAGAATACATAAAAAAAGAATGATTACAGGCATATCTTACTTTGGGCAGATGTGTGAATGGCTTTTCAGCTGCAGACGGCACATGAGTGAAGAAGCATATAAAACAAAAGAGTGAATGGGCACTTGAGAGTAGATTTGATTCCTTTTGTAGACTAATAAAAAAATAAAAAATAAAATAAAAATCGCATGGCATGATTTAGCTATGTTTGCCTCAGCTTGGTAATAACTCTACACGCTGGTGTGTTCATATTGACTGATCTTAACTGACTGAACGGGAATTCCCTGTTGGCCTCAAAGTAGATACAATCTGCACCAACCAATGACGTTGACCAATGGCAGTAAGAAGGTGTTTAGTAGCTGATGAGAAGTTTTCCTGAAATATCGTCCTGCGAGCTATTACGAACCACCGAAACACACTTAAAAGAAACTTCATTTTGGCCAGATTTTGTTGACTAAATAACGTCACAGCCATTCATCCTTCAATTTTGTAAGAAGTGTGTCCTTATAAGCTACAGGATCTGAAAAATTCAGCCATACCTTCAACCGCTTTAAGCAATCGCTAATCTCAATGCTAATTTTAGCAATCATGTGCTCAATACTGGCGACAAGAGACATATTCAAAGCAGCACAAGCACTAATGCTCCTAGCTTAGCCTTACAGAGAAGCAGGGGGTTACTGAGGAACGGTGTGGGCTGTCATGTGCAAGCACCTCCAGGGTCATGTTTTTCTAAAAGAAGGGGCAAGGCGTTGCAGTTGTGCGAGGATGACCAAGTAGTATTTTGATTAGATGGGCTTTGAAGTTGTTTCCCTGTGTAGAGTATGAGGATGAACCAGAAACTGTGGCCGTGACTCTGTCGCTGCATATCAGCTGTTACTGACATGTCCTTTTATAAGCACAATTCTCTTCTCCTCCTGAGGCCTGTCTAAATAAGGAGTCTACACTCTGAGTGCAAACACAAGCACACATATTCTTCTCCTCCCTTACTAAACTCAGAGGTTGCGCAGGACATTTAATGTTTCTGTATCAAGATGTTAAATCTCCGATATTTCTCTTCAAATAAAAATAAATAAAAATAAACACAATTGAGACATACAGCAAAGGTGGGTCATACACCAGACAACAAGTGCCACACACGTCGCATCACAGTTTAAATTAAGCACAGGTATCGAACATAGAGCGCGTCATTATGCACTCGCAAGCTCAAGTTCAGTCAACTCCTGATGAGATACAAAATATAAGTGAGTTTTAACTTTACATTCTCTCTAATAAAGAAACAATTTTATTGTCAACCAATGAACCACTGAACAAGTCTCTATTTTCAAGGTAGTTGAAGTACAAGTTACATATTAACTATTTAGTTAGGTAACGTTAGTTAGCAAGCCTGACTGGGAATGTTAACCAAACATCCTATTCAGTATGTTTGTGTCTATCTAAAATACATTTTTGATTAAATTTAATGGACAACTATGTGAGTGGTGCGGAAACATTTTGAGCAGCTGGCTGAAATCGATGGATGCCGAATGGCAGCAGCTGTGTGCATGCATTCAGATAACATTAGTTCTGAATTTTGTATGTTGTATGTCATCTGCCTGCCACATCCATTGTGTGACCCACTTAAGAGTATAGAGCTGTAAAATGAATGTGGATAGGATAGCTGAGATAATTTGGTCTTGGGAGAATTTGATGCTAAATGCTTGTGTTCGCAATGAAATCTGACTTTTAATTGCAGACTTTGGTATCTTGGCAAATGTGAGCTTAATTTGAGACATTGTAAAAATCTCTTCAGAAACTCTAGAGGAAACGTGTGAAATTTTAGAGGTGTTCTCAAATGTTCAGCAAAAATCTATTGCTGTCAAGAAGAAGAAGAAAAAACAATAAGATATTGAAATGATCTCATTTGTAAAACTTTTTTTTATATATATCTCTTCACCTGTAAAGAGAAATCCTAACGACAGTGAGAGAGAGAGAGAGAGAGAGAGAGAGAGAGAGAAATCCTTAAGATAGTAGATGAGTGGGTGGAGATGGGTAAGGTTTGATGAGATTGGTGGCTGAGAGTTTGGCCTTCAGCTGTTCTATCTGGTCAGCTGCCTCTCCCCATGAGGCCCGGGCTCATAACAAACCCCAGCCTCCATTCTGTGGCCTGGAGAGCACTTAATGTTGTGTTACAGTACACTATTGTGAAACATGATTTGAGGAGTCAGAGGCCCCATGCCCCTCCAGACCTCAACATTTATTTGAGCTCCTTTCTCTTTCTTAGACTGGCCCATAACATTTGAGTAGGCTTCAATAGCCACTATATCTGCATTCAGTGTGCTAGCTCATAAGAGATAAACAGTACAGCAGATTGCATAGATATTCACATGGTAATAGCAAAAGACTGCAAATTTAATTTAGGCACTTTCCATTCCAGCACCAGTGCATTAGGGCTCAATTATTTACTATAACCACCCATTCTTCCATGGTGAACAGCTGACCACCATGAGATCCAACAAAATTCCCATAACATTGCCTTTATCAATAGATGTAGGCTATTGGCCTATGAATCTCTGTGAATGCTCTGTGAAACTTTACAGCATAATCGTTGGTCCTGAAATAAACATGAAGACAAAGAGTAGTCAGCACAACTAGGGAATATCGCATTTAACTAGATGGATCATCTTTGAAAACTTAATGGATACTTAAAATATACTTTTATGATATAAAAGGTTTGTTTTAATTTTTTAAATGATATGTTGTTAACTATGGGAACCTTGAGAATTAGTGGGCTATATTTCAGATATAAAAGATTCCTATATATTATGGTCATCTATAGGTCCATTATTTCTTGCTGTTCTTCGAATGAGGATCAAAACTTTTACCTCAACATGCCAAATATATCCACTATGTGCTTGCAATGTGGTGATGTGTAAATGGTCTTATATGTTTTTGGATTGAGCGCTTGGCATTCCTGGAGCAAACTATGGTTTCCAAAGTTAAAGCTTGTGCAACTCATGCTTCTATAAGGGCAATTGTGGGTCAAATGAAGCCACTGAATTTTATCCTCATTTGATTCCTGTTGCAGCATCACAGTGCTAGCCAGAGTATCTAAGTGCAGGTAATAATCTGCATTCACATTTTGCATCGCATAAGTAAAAAAAGCAATTAATGTTATTAATCTGGTATATTCCAAAGCCAAGAGAGTCTGTAGGGCCCTTACATAGCACTTGCTGCAAGACTGGGCTTTTGCCTGCCGATGGAGGTAACAGCGTGATTGTGACAGTACTTCCACTCAGCAATTCATTAAACAAGCTAAACCACTCTGTCTCACAGCACAGACCTCACTAAAAGTGAATTTTTAAACATAATAAATATTTATATTAAAATATTACTCATTATTACTTATACTTACTAACTAATATGACTTGAAGGGATAGTTCACCCAAAAAGATAAATTATCTCATCATTTACTTACATCATGACTTTCTTCTGCTGAACACAAACAAAGGTTTTTAGAAGAATATCTCAGCTCTGTAGGTCCTCACAATGCAGGTGAATGGGTACCAAAATTTTTATGCTCCAAAATCCACATAAAAGCAGCATAAAAGTAATCCATATGACTCCAGTGGTTAAATCTATATCTTCAGGAGCAGTCTGATAGGTGTGGGTGAGAAACGGATCAAATTTGAGTCCTTTTTTACAATAAAATCTTCTTGATAGTGAAAAAGGACTTAAATATTTATCTGTTTCTCACCCACAGCTATCATTTCACTTCAGAAGACATGAATTTAACCACTGAAGTCAGATTACTTTTATGCTGCCTTCACAGTTGAAGTCAGAAGTTTACAAACACCTTAGTCAAATACATTTAAACTCAGTTTTTCACAATTTCTGACATTTAACTGTAGAAAACTTTCCCTGTCTTAGGTCAGTTAGGATCACTACTTTATTTTAAGAATGTGAAATGTCAGAATAATAGTAGAGAGAATGATTCATTTCAGCTTTTATTTCTTTCATCACATACCCAGTGGATCAGAAGTTTACACACACTTTGTTAGTATTTGGTAGCATTGCCTTTAAATTGTTTAACTTGGGTCAAACTTTTGGGCCTTCCTCCAGACAGAACTGGTGTAACTGAGTCAGGTTTGTAGGTCTCCTTGCTCGCACACTCTTTTTTTCAGTTCTGCCCATAAATTTTCTATCGGATTGAGGTCAGGACTTTGTTGTCCTTAAGCCATTTTGTCACAACTTTGGAGGTATGCTAGGGGTGATTGTCCATTTGGAAGACTGATTTGCGACCGAGCTTTAACTTCATGGCTGATGTCTTGAGATGTTGCCTCAATATATCCACATAATTCTCCTTCCTCATGATGCCATCTATTTTGTGAAGTGCACCAGTCCCTCCTGCAGCAAAGCACCCCCACAACATGATGTGGCCACCCCCATGCTTCATGGTTGGGATGGTGTTCTTCGGCTTGCAAGCCTTACCTTTTTTCCTCCAAACATAACAATGGTCATTATGGCCAAAAAGTTAAATTTTTGTTTCATCAGACCAAAGGAAATTTCTCCAAAAAGTAAGCTCTTTGTCCCCATGTGCACTTGCAAACTGTATTCTGGCTTTTTTTATGGCGGTTTAGGAGCAGTGGCTTCTTCCATGCTGAGCAGCCTTTCAGATTATGTCGATAAAGGACTCGTTTTACTGTGGATATAGATACTTGTCTACCTGTTTCTTCCAGCATCTTCACAAGGTCCTTTGCTGTTGTTCTGGGATTGATTTGCCCTTTTCACACCAAACTATGTTCATCACTAGTACAGAATGCGTCTCCTTCCTGAGCGGTATGATGGCTGCGTGGTCCCATGGTGTTTATACTTGCGTACTATTGTTTACACAGATGAACGTGGTACCTATGGGCATTTGGAAATTGTTCCCAAAGACGAACCAGACTTGTGGAGGTTTACAATTTTTTTCTGAGGTCTTGGCTGATTTCTTTTGATTTTCCCATGGTGTCAAGCAGAGAGGCACTGAGTTTGAAGGTAGGCCTTAAAATACATTCACAGGTACACCTCCAATTCAGTACTCACGTCATGCACAGAGAAGACATCCTAAACAACTTGCACAAAACTATAGTTTGCTAATATTAAATCTGTGGAGTGGTTAAAAAATGAGTTTTAATGACCTAAGTGTATGTAAACTTCTGACTTCAACTGTAAATGATTTTGGACCTTCAAAATTTTGGTACCCATTCATTTGCATTGTGAGGACCTACAGGGTTAAATATTCTCCTAAAAATCTTCATTTGTGTTCAGCAGAAGAAAGAAAATCATACATATTTGGGATGGCATGATGGTGAGTAAATGCTGAGGAATTTAGATTTTTGAGTGAACTATACCTTTAATATTTTGTTTGCATTTGACTAGGGCAAAAGTGCTCAATCCCGGTCTAGATTTATTGTACCTTACTGTGGAGTTTAGTTCATCTTCAGAGTTTAGCTCTGACTTACTGCCCAAAATTTTCAAGTGAACCAAAATACTTGATTAGCTGGTTCAGATGTTGTTGATTATAGAGTTTGACCTAAATTCATCAGATATCTCTCCGGGGCTGTGTGTCCAATTCTGAAGGCAACTTCCTTGCTGCCCAATCATTAAACACCTTAACGATGGGATGAAATTAGACTCAAAATGATTAACAAATGTGTGCATACTTATCCGTCAATTTAATCAATGTTGCAAATGTATCTTACAATCCACAGACAAATGCCTTTCAACTTGTGTCTGTGAAATTCAAAATTAAATTTTGGATTTGTACAAATAGAGGTATATTTATGAACATAAATGTTCCCTTTTGTATAAATATATCACAATTTGTGTATGCAACCAAAGGTAGATGTTCCAAATCAAACACAAATGGTCTTGTGAAGTACTGAATGTGCATTTGTGGATCAAGTGACATGCATGCATTCAATGATGTCTATTTGTGTTGATCCTGTTTGATTCATTTGAATTTTGAGACTTTTGTTTCACTGTGACTCACTCACAAACAATTACCAATGGATAAGTCCTAAATGTATTCATAAATGTGTGCATATCTACCCATTAATTCCAAATAACTTAAATGAGTATTTCAACCCTCCAAAAAATGCATTTCAACCTGTATCTGTGAAATTTATCATTAATAAATGTGTTGGAATTTGTACAAATAGGGACAGATTTGTGAATACAGGTGTTCCTTTTTGTACAAATACATCACACTATTTGCGTGTGCATCCAAAGGGAGATGTTCCAAATCAAACACAAATTGTTCTTGTGAAGCATTGAATGTGCATTTGTGGAACAAGAGATACACACACATTCATTTACATCTATTTGTGTTGATTCCCTTTGATTCATTTGAATTCTGAGACTTCCTTTCCACTGGTTTTGCCTTGCACAATCCACACGTAACTTTGTGTGAGCAAAGCTGTCTCATTTTACAGATGTACCATCAGGTGGGGTGCGGTTTATTCACAAGATCAATGAGCAAGTGCTCCACACTTCAAGCAAACAGAGGCTGACATCAGCAGAAAGGATGAAAGGTTTGTCGCAGTTTCTCTCATATATAACCATGGATAATATCATATTTTAAAAGGCGACAAAGGTGTCCTGGTGACAATGCGTTTGTGTTACATGTCAGTAGCTTCTAGTAAATAGGATTCCAATACCTGATGGACTGTGTTATTGTTTATGGCACCAGTCAGCGTTAAAGTCTGCTGTTTTAATCTTAAAGTTTATAGACTGACAGTGGGTTGCGTCAACAAGGAATCTGATAATTCTGTTGCACTAAACTTTAAAACTTGTTTAAAAATAAATACCCGCTTCCCCACTGTTTACATGCGGGGACATGGGACAGACGGATCTCTCGAACAGAAGGAGAGCATTAATTCGGCATTTAACAAGAGCGCTTACAAGCGACAGGTGTTGTTATTGCTTCCTTCCTCTCACGCTTCAGTCAGCAGCCCACACCCTTTATTTCTGACCACAACAGTAGAACTGACACAAGGGCAGGATAAAAAAAAAACAAATTGTAATTTATGTTACTACGAAACAAAAATTTGGATACAATTTTATATATATATATATATATATATATATATATATATATATATATATATATATATATATATATATATATAAATACACTTAAGAATAGTTTACACACATATAATAAATGCATGTGTACATCTACAATAAATATCCATAGAAAAAAGGGAGAAAAATACTTGCACACTGCTAACTTTACAGTTTAATGACAACGTTTCGACTCTGAATGGATCTTCAAAATGAAACATTTTGTTTGTTCTGCTTGGGTCGAAACTATTTCATTAAATTGGAACGTCAGCAGTGTGCCAGTATTTTTCTCTCTTTTTTCTACACATTTTATATACACACACAAACAATGGAATAGAACATCACAGCTAAAGCTCTGTGGCATTTTGCTTGAGGTTACCCTTCCTCATTGCTACTGCATGGTGTTGTGTCAGTTGTCTGGGACTGATAGATACCTCTAGCCAGGGCAAGAGCATTCTGGATGGATATATTTAAAATAATTAATAACTACAAAAAAACCTGTTTAAAATGTTACACAATGAAACAAGGTTGTTGCCATGAAGCTTTGTTATGCCTTACCAGCTGCACAAAGGTCCTACAGCAGTGTCAATCTACAACAAACAGGGGCCAGATTCACGAAATATTCTTAAGAAGAAAATGGTAGTTAAGAAGAATTTTGTTCTTTGTAATTAACATTTTTATTGATTCATGAGCATATGACAGTAAAAAAAAACTCAACACATATATAATGAATCAACATTTTACATTTAAACCCTACTAATACAATCCCACCCTGACCCCTAACGAACACCCCTGTGGTCCCGCATAACACACACACAATCCAAAAAAAATAAAAATAAATACATATAAATACACACACATATATATATATATATATATATATATATATACACACACACACACACATACACATACACAGATACACATACATACACTTACATAAAATAAAATATATATATATATATACACATATACACAAATAAATAAAATAATAAACATACATGATTAAACTACACTCTCCACATCCCCTCCCCGAGATTCCCCCAAAAAAACTAAATATTTGCCCCATTTTTTAGCAAATAAGTCCCTCAACCCCAGCCTTCTACTTAGCGCCTCTTCAAATGCAGCTACCCTCCCCATTTCCACACACCACTCCGAAAAAGAGGGTGCTCCATTTGACTTCCAACCCCTTAAAATTACTTGCCTGCCGATCATGAGACTGGTCATAACCCAGTTTTTTATATGATTGTCCCCTAAATGCATGACCGCTCCATCACCCAAAATACAGAGTCTGGGACAAAGCAAAACCTGAGTGTTCAAAACGTCGCACAAATACCTCTGAACCCTCAACCAAAACTCCTGGATCTTAACACACCCCCAAAAGACATGGGTAGTGTCTCCAACTTCTGACTGGCATCGCCAGCAAGTGGGTGTGTCTTTAAGACCAAGCCTATATAATCTAGAGGGGGTCCAATAAAATCTATGTAAAATCTTAAATTGCATAAGGCGAACCCTTGCATCTCTAGATACAGACTTGACATTTTTAAGAATCTTAGTCCACACTCCATCCTCCAATACCAAATTCAAATCTTTTTCCCATACTCTCTTGAGAGAAGTCAAGGCTCCATCCCCCAGACGCTGAGTTAGTAGGGAGTAATACACTGATGCTTCATGGCCTTTTCCAAAAGCAGCAATCACCTCTCCCAAAGCACCTGCCGCTTTACGGGGGTGCGTGCCACTCCCAAAAATAGTGCAGAGAAGGTGGCGAAGCTGTGAAGAATTTTGTTCTTAAGAATATTTCGTGAATCTGGCCCCCGTTTGTGTTGTCAAAGCATAAGGAAAGTTCTTAATGTTGTATCCAAACAGGTGCAGAGGTCAAGGAACTATCACAAAAATAAGAGAAGACTGATCAGTTAATTATGGACACCCGATAACATTCACAGGTTATCTATAAGAAGACCAAATAAGATGCGAGTTGACACACTGAGGATGGCTTTTGACCATTTGTTTTTAAATCCCCTCCTGCTAAATAATGAAAGACTCTTTTAGAAACATTTTCAGTGTGCAGGCCTTCTCTTATTTTACTGTTACATCATTTCTCAGGTTTCACTGTCAGAAGCTGTTACTTCTTGGTCTCATATAAGACATCAGTGCAGAAGAAGAGCAGCACAGCTACAAGTGCCTGCATTAAACATGAATCATGATTACAGATGATTAGCTGAAGAGCACATACTTTATATTAAGGTTTATACAAGATCTGCTGTTGTAGAAATTGGTTTTCATGTTATGTAAGTGTATTTCATAAAAACGATTTTACAATAAGGCTTTAAATATGAATTTCAAATGCATTTCTTAAAAGTGATAGTTCACCCAAAAATGAAAACTGTCTCATGATTTACTCACCCTCCTGGCATCCCAGATGTGTACGACTTTCTTTCTTCTTCTCTTTAACACTCGTGTTGTTATGGCAGAGCAGTTCAATGTTATTCATTAGAAATACAAATGTTCTGTTAACCTTTTAAACAGTGGGCCTCATTCATGAAACACGAGCAGAACAAATCTTTGTATAAATCGTTCTGATGTAAATTCGCGGATTCAAGAAAGTTTTTGTATTTTCAAAACCTTAGTTTGTACTAACGAAATTTACACCTTCTCCTGACCACGTATCAGTCGTGTGTAAGACATCCGAACATGTTGTATTCTTTCAGGTAAATTGCCATGACTACATTTTGATAGAAGTGAAATTAAATATGTGTGGAGATGTGGGAGTTGCCGAGCGACATCTGTGGAGAGCAAGGCTGGGAGAGGAAGAGCAGTAAGGATTGACACCTGGGGAAAATTATCTCTAACAGCTGTTTTGTGTTGCAGTGAGAGCTGGAGAGAGATAAATAGCAGCCAGAGCTGCAGTTGGAGGGACAGGGATCGAAGTACTATGATGACACTGCTGCAAGTGTTTACAGCTTTTATGATTGCTTACATAATAAAATTAAAAATAACATACAGTTAGTGAAACTCAAGGAGCAAATCTTTAGCCCAGATCTGCACAACTATAAGCATATTACACTAAACACACTTCTCTACAGTACATTAGACACAGAAATCTAACATGATTCACTTCTTTGTCATTTCAAGGCACTGCCTTTCAAAATACCACACCTATGATCCAATTGATCAAACACAGCCATCAGGTGCACAGACAATTAAGTGCTTAATTGTAAACTCCCCAATCAGGCGTAAGCACTATAAAATGGAAGGTTTGCGATCGACCAGCTCTATGTCAGGATACCCCTCATTCAAGCCATGGAGGTCTGCAACCTAATTGATGCAGGGTCTATGCAAGTATGGATTCGCCATTCAAGAAGATTCTTCCCTCGCTGTCTTGCGAGAGAGGACATAGCCTACGATGTGGACGAAGTGCTATGGCCAGATCCAGCTAGGCGAAGAGATGATGCATAGGTTTTTTTTTTTTTTTTTTAATTCATGCTTTCTTTTTTGTCTCCACTAATGTTTTTACTGTGTTTACTGTATGTACTATATTATATTTCTAATATGTGTACTATATTATATTTCTAATATTTTCTGTTCGGAATTCATTAGAAAAGTAGAAATGTTAAGTGTTTTAGATTGAGCACAGCAGTGTGTAACTGGTTCAAACAGAATCAGACCGTATGAATCATGTGTGCCATACGGTGTCTTTTTATAAATTATTGTATAGTTTTGAATGAAGTTTTTCATTTTGCAAAAGATCTGAGGTGTTCTGCTACTTGTGTGTGGTTGTGTGAATTGTGTAAAGTGTTTTGACAAAATGAGCCCTGTTTTCAAAATCGTGCTTAAGCAATCGTAAAAACTGTAAGAGGTAGAGAATTCTTATGTTGAAGATTATTGAGCAACTGAGTTGATTCCGTTTGTGTTTGCGCTGAAAAAGCAGCAATAAACAACACTCAAGTATGTAAGCTGGTTCCCGCTTCCTCATTTTACCAGAGACTGACCTGAGACGTGTCACAATAAGTAATGTAACACACAAAAAAAAAAAGTTTACTTTTTAAATCATAGCCTATAGGCCTACTTATTTAGAAATGTTTCTTTACTGCTTGGATTTATTTTTTCAAAGTATAACTCTGTTTATCATTTTTCCAGCAGAAGGGATTGATTTTGCTCGAAGAAATGAATGCCCTCTAATGTGACTGGTTTTTTGTTTTTATATGAGCTCTATAATTTAGGTTTCATAATTAAGTATAGGTATCGGTAAATCGCGTTCAGTTGATAATGTATGGTCAATGCTAATGCTGTTAAACCCATAAATAAACACATCGCGGGCAGGTGCGTACACAATACAATGGGGAAAAAATAGAAAAACACTGTAGTATTTTTCTCCCTTTTTTCTATGGATATTAATTTGTAGATGTACACATGCATTTATTAGATACTAAACTATCCTTAAGTGTATTTTTTATATAAAATTGTACACAAATTTTTGTTGTTTTGTAGTAACATAAATTACAATTTGAAACCTAGTGTCACAGAGGAACTGAAACAAGCAAAGGTAGGATCCAGTCGCGGGACTATATTAACTTAACTGGCGAAGCAATAACTGAATGATAACAGGAAAATAAATGTAGGGAAACAAACCAAGTAATTCACCATGAGGCTATCTAGACACCACTAGGAAGATATATACACACAGTGAATATAATGGGAGACTAGACAAAGCATGACTGAACTAGGAAGAATAGCTGATAGGGAAACGTCTGGGGAATTAGATCGAGGAAGGATGGGATTGGAGGAGACTGATGAGGGTATGACACCTAGATTATCGCCCCCTTTTTTCCCTCTAAAGACGTACCACATTCCTTAGTTGTACAATGAAGTTATGTAAAAGAGTTTCACATGTTGTATATGTGCATATAATTTTTATTTATTTTTTAAACAGACACTTTCTTAAAACCTTACTTTAAATGCTGTGGTAAAACAATATTTACATATTTAAAGGGACAGTTAACCCAAATATTAAAACTGCCATCATTTACTCACATTCTATGAAAGAGGTTAGAAAGTATGTAAAGAGACTAGAGGAGTCATGGGTTTGGAACATCATGACGGTCAGTAAATGATGACAACTTTCATTCTATTTTCATCTTCAGAAAACAAGTCCTGGCAAAAGAAGACAATGTTAATTATTTATGTAAATGTTTACTGCACTTTCATTTGAAGACATGGAAATATCTGACTTCACATCAAAGAACAATAAAGGATCATATTCATTTTAAAATGTATCCTGTACTGGAGCTGGAACAAGTGAGTTTGGGAGCAGGTGAGTCAAGTGTTGATGATGGGCAGGAAAAATCTGTGTTCATGAGTTCATGAGTTAATGATCATTGTCGGAATCTGAAATAGTATATCATGGAATTCATATCTATTGCCTTACTGGGGGGAAAAAAAACATATATATTATTTACATTTACATAATGTGGAAACCAATTCTTACATCAGCAGATCTTGTATAAACCTTAATGTAAAGTATTTATGGTATGTGCTCTTCAGTTTATCGTCTGTAAACATGATTCATGTTTTATAAAGGCACTTGTATCTGTGCTGCTGTTCTTCTGCATTTATACCTTGTTTTTGTTTTTTTTCCAATAACAATTTAAAAACAATATAGTATGAGCTGCACAATCTAATTGTGTTACATGAGACCAAGAAGTAATGGCTTCTCAAAGTGAAACCTAAGGAAGGATGCAACAGTGCCAGGTGTTTGGATACTACAACATTAAAGAACTGTACTCATAATTTGACAATTATGTAGACAAAAGTTTCAGGGTGGGTTGCACCAATAAGGATTAAATTAAGCAGAGTTTAGAGCTAATCCAGGGTTTGTTGATTGTTGCATACACAATTTGTGATATATTTATACAAAAGGGAACATTTATGTTCACAAATATGTCTCTATTTGTGCAAATCCCAGCACATTCATTTAATTTTGAATTTCACAGATACAAGTTGAAAGGCATTTGTCTGTGGATTGTAAGATACATTTGCAATATTTATCAAATTGACGGATAAGTATGCACACATTTGTTAATCATTTTGAGTCTAATTTCATACCATACAAAACAGGCAAGCGTTTTTGTACTACTGTTTTCAAATAGGCTTACACGGCACCATAACATCATATCTAATTATCTGTTTAAGTGAGCTTTAAGTGTGAAATGACTTCAGTAGGGCTGGTATTGAAACAGATTTCCTGATTCAATTTGATTCTGATTCACATGCTCTCGATTTGATTCCGATTCGATTCAATATCGATTGAAATGGGTTTATTTCAGTTATAATGTCCCTTTTGCTTACATATAAAATAAATGATCTCCCAGCTAATGCTGTTAATTATACAGGGGACCTGTTAATTTTTCATCATTTTAGTCACATTTTGGCGTTATAAAAATGAACAAATAAATGTATTCAATCAATTAATAAGATATTATATCCCATATATTATTTTTGTTACATATTTATTGTTAAATTGCATAATTTTTACTATTTACAAGTATTTACATTGATTTGTTGAACATGTGCTAAAACTGGTAATGTCTCTAACAAAAAACGGCATTTCTGTAAACAGCACCATTAAATGAGTCATGTTAACTTGAGAGGACTCAAATGGCTTTACCTCACCTGTGCGACGCATGATTAGAATTAAATGTTTTTTTGTAGTTGTTTTCGATCAACAACTGACTGAAAAGAACAGAAAGGGTATTAAAAGAGACAGTATTCAATGATAAATGGGTTGCGTGGATCTCATACTTGAACACACATTACATGGAACAACTTTTACTCTCAACACGAAATTTGGTTGCAAATGCGAGTGATTTCCTCTTGTTGTATTGGAGGATTGTGCATTGAGTGGAAGATCGATCTTGGGATTTAAGAATCGATATCGAGATTGTTCAAATGAAGATCGCGATTAATCGGAAAAACAATATTTTTACCCACGTCTAGACTTCAATGCTTATTTTTTGGAAGAAATGAAATCATAAGTAAAAAGCAAACAAACAAAAAAACATGCCTTGATACGTTCCATCCTATACTGCCTAAAAAAAATCTATATTTTTCAGGTTTCAGCCAAAAGCTACAGTGAGAACCCATTGTCCTGAGCAATGGTGAAAGAACATTGACTGAATATTTTTGGGTGTTGTGGCATCTCTGTGTTAAGGCCTGCTCATACCAAATCCGTGACGATTTTGCGAGACGAACTGTGATGGAAGGTCTATTCACACGGAGTCCGTAAAAAAAAACGAAAAAAAAACTATTTCACCCCTGTACAGTAGGCGGAGCTGTTGCTGTTCTACAAACATTTACACTAGTCTCCTGCCCGCACCTTCAGCTGTAGAGATTAATATTTTGAAGCAATTATCTAATTTGGCATAATTGTTTCATTATGTTCTTTCCATGGTGTTGATGCATTTTGAGGAATATTTAATCTGTGTTTTTTTATGCGAGTGAGAGGAGTAAAGAGCACTGTTGCACATTTATTTGCTCATGTATAAGAGTGCATTCAAAACGGACTCCCGAAGCCAACTTATCTTTTTACAATGCCTGGATTAATACCTGGATAATATAACACAAGGTACAGTGATATACTATAAATACATGTCGAATAATGTTCATTAAGAATAAGAGTAAGCCATAGCATAAAATAGGATGCATCATAAAAAACAACAACAACAACAACAACAACAACAAAACCCACACTGTCTTTTCTTCATTTAAATTATTGCATACGTTGTTACATTATCCTTGCAATCAAAATAGCAGTGTTGTTCTGCAATTCGTTTGTCTACAGTAAAACATTACATGTAACAAGTCTTTTTATGGATGAGCTTAGTGCAAACGAATTGCCGATCCTCCCTGCTATTTTTAATGCCATGAGAATATAACTGGCCCAGTGATATACATATAAATAATGTACATTAAGAAAAAAAAAAAAAAAACATAAGCAGACTTTCAAAAACCAATGAGGTTTACATTTGCAGTACAAAGGTTTCATCGTTCATGAACTATTTATTTTTAAGTGTATAATTCTGAAGCAAATTGCTAGGTTGGTTTAAGAAACAAATCCATAATTTATTTAACTTAAAAAAATCACTTCCCGCCAGCAGTCGACGCATCAGTGACGTAAGCGCTATGGCGCGTTCACGCCAGAATTAGGAAGCGCGTGCTTTGTATACAACAGAGGAACGAATGTCACGCGAGAGTTAGGTCAGTGTTTCCCAACCTTTTTTCTGCCATGGCACACTTTTTACGACTAAAAAATTCTATGGCACACCACTATCCCACATAGGCTAACCATTGTCAATATTTTTCCTTTTCAAAAACTTGTCCATGTTTTCTGTCCATGTTAGTAGCGTATTTGCTTGTAATGTTTGAAATTCGGCTATGCTAAAAAACAAAAACAAAAAAAAAACTCACATAGGTAGGCTACGCTGTGTGAGGTCACAGGTGGCAAGAGCTCTAAATGGGTAATGAAAAAACAACAAGTTTGCTTCTTTTCTAATTTGTTCTTGCAATGCCACAACAAATTACAGGGATACAAACTCAAGTCTGAAGAAAGACAGTCATACACATCTGGGATGGCATCAGGGTAAGTGAACAGTGAGAGAATTGTAATTTTTGGGTGAACTATTCTTTTAAACTAGTGACCTGTGCCTGTACAGAACCAGCCTGTATCTCTGAATCCTATTCAAAGCAGGTTTGCGAATCCGGTGGACCTCAGGACAGTTTCTTCAGATGAGTGTTTAGTATTGCAAAGTGCACTGCTCCTTCCCTAACACCTTACGACATGACTAAAATGCCCTATAGATTTCAAGCTGCTTTAGCCATTTACAAATGCATGTCAGTATTCTGTCTATGTGTATAAACCACGTGGCAATATCGCTGGCAGATTAGCTGATTTTGTTAAGAGTCTAGTGGGAGCCACACTAGACGATGAGTCACCTCAAACGCATTAGCAGACATTGTGTCATGGAGTGGGAATGTCATCAGTTTGTTTTGGACAAGGGAATTCTGATCAAATGGGCTTTATGGACGGAAACCATAGCCCCAGATTTGCTCGGGATTAGCACTAGCTCCAATAGTTTGCCAACACAATGGTTCTAGTGAAAAGAGTATTTAGAGTATCAGTTCACTCACAATGAAACTTTTGCCAAACAAACTGCAATTAGCCTAAGCCTCAGAGGATACATCCACAGACTGTTTACAGACTGTCTGATCTATATTATACACCAAAATGGCAAGAACTTGTAAATTCCACCAGTTTTAATCTGATTGCTTTGCTTTACAACTTCCAGAGGTCAGGGTGAACAGGTTTTATTAGCCTGCAGGGGAAAACATTCCTCTGACTGATACAATAGGTCCTTCCAAATACAGTATACAGGGAAGGAGACAGACCATTCACAATAAAATAAATGGGAGAAATCGTAACACTCAATATGGCAGCAGTAGGAATGGAACCCTTCATTGAAAAGAGCCAATCACCTTTTTGACAGTGTTTGTTTAGGACTTCATGGTATCTTAAAAAGACATTCAAGAGTTTTATTTAAAGTAGTTAGAAACAAGTAGCCTAAACAAGACTAAAAAAATAAGATTGAGAAAATTGCTATCAATTAAGCCAGAATTTATTTGGACAATATACAGGCCCCAGCATACTCGCAGCGAAGTCTTCTTTGTTCTTCGCTGAGAGCCAAAAAGAAGTTCGAAACAGCTGAGCAATGACATACAGACCACATTTACATGCACTTAAGAGAATGGTTTATTCCAGGGTTTTTGCAGAAAGTGGCATTCTGAAACATCATGCAAATTAGAACAAGAGGTGTGTAGTAACGCTCTACATTTACTCCGTTACATTTAGTTGAGTAACTTTTTGCGAAAAAAATGTACTTTTATGAGTATGTTTTATGGTGGGTACTTTTCACTCTTAATCAAGTAAATTTCTTATACTTGTACTTTGTTACAATGGGTAGTGTTCATGTTGTTACATTACTGTTTTTAATGTAATAAGTGTTAATAAATGCATGATTTATTGAGATTTTTGAATGGGACTCCATGACAGCGGACAGCGCAAAACAAACATTTCTTCACTCCACACAATGCCTTCATTTTACACCAAGACAAGGATATATTTCAAGATTAAAATTACAACTCCAATTTAAGAAAACATGATGAAGTAAGTTTTAGAGATTGTGATAATGTGGGCTTGTCTGTGTCATGGCGATACTCATTCATTTTTAGCGTGAATCTGTAACTACGGGCACTTATGACCTCAGTTTTTAAGTTTACATTTTTATATCAGTGCTGCAAGATATCAGTACCTACCTACTATATAAATCCTTGTAAACATCCACGTTAAGTGCAAAATCTTTTGCCCTGCCTATCGTGATTGCGAGCATTTCTGCACGTGCACAGCGTTTGACAGATGCGGGTGGCTTTGTCTTATGGACAACAAGCTTCCAAACACAGAGAAAAGGTGCAATTTACCCTTAGAGTACAGATCAAATTATCTAAATTCTTTTGACACTGACAATGCTGGACCCACACTGAACTAAATTCACGCATGACGTAAAAAGCTGTGAAATAACAACAGAAGGCATGAATAAAGCATTATCTTGCTTCAGCGTATAATTAAACATTGTATATAATTTGGCACTGTGTAACACTGTTTATATTTTTCACAATAATAATTACTAGAAAAAGGTTTCCAAAATTCTCTTTCATCCAAATCTGAGAAGCATCCTTAAAGTGATAGTTCTGCCTTTAATTAATATTATATCATCATTTCCCTGCCCTCATGTTCTTCCAACCCCGTGAAACTTTCTGTATTCTGTGGAGCACAAAAGATGTTAGACAGAATATTATGGACTGACGGTCTCAGCTACCACTCCCTTTCAAAATATGGAGGAAAAAAAAAAACATGCAGTCAAAGTAAATGATGATTAAGGTTAGCATTCTCTCTAAAATCTCCTTATAGGAATAATTTCCCCAAAATTTAAAATTCTTGCATCATTTACTCATCCTCATGCCATCCCAGATGTGTGTGTTTTTTTCTTCTACTGATCAGAAATATTTTTAGAAGAAAATCTCCGCTCTGTTAGTTCATAGAATGCAAGTGAATGGGTACCAAAATTTTGAAGCTCTGAAAGCACATAAAGGCAGCATTAGAGGAATTCAAATGACACTGGTTCAATCTACACTATATTGCCAAAAGTATTCGCTCACCCATCCAAATAACTGAATTCAGGTGTTCCAATCACTTCCATGGCCACAGGTGTATAAAATGAAGCACCTAGGCATGCAGACTGCTTCTACAAACATTTGTGAAAGAATGGGCCGCTCTCAGGAGCTCAGTGATTTCCAGCGTGGTACTGTGACAGGATGCCACCTGTGCAACAAGCCCAGTCATGAAATTTCCTCGCTACTAAATATTCCACAGTCAACTGTCAGTGGTATTATAACAAAGTGGAAGTGATTCGGAATGACAGCAACTCAGCCACGAAGTGGTAGGCCACATAAAATGACAGAGCGGGGTCTGCGGATACTGAGGTGCATAGTGCGCAAAGGTCGCCAACTTTCTGCAGAGTCAATCGCTACAGACCTCCAAAGTTCATGTGGCCTTCAGATTAGCTCAAGAACAGTGCGTAGAGAGCTTCATGGAATGGGTTTCCATGGCCGAGCAGCTGCATCCAAGCCATACATCACCAAGTGCAATGCAAAGCGTCGGATGCAGTGGTGTAAAGCACGCCACCACTGGACTCTAGAGCAGTGGAGACGCGTTCTCTGGATTGACGAATCATGCTTCTCCATCTGGCAATCTGATGGATGAGTCTGGGTTTGTCTGACTGCATTGTGCCAACTGTGAAGTTTGGTGGAGGGGGGATTATGGTGTGGGGTTGTTTTTCAGGAGCTGGGCTTGTCCCCTTAGTTCCAGTGAAAGGAACTCTGAATGCTTCAGCATACCAAGAGATTTTGGACAATTCCATGCTCCCAACTTTGTGGGAACAGTTTGGGGATGGCCCCTTCCTGTTCCAACATGACTGTGCACCAGTGCACAAAGCAAGGTCCATAAAGACATGGATGAGCGAGTTTGGTGTGGAAAAACTTGACTGGCCTGCACAGAGTCCTGACCTCAACCCGATAGAGCACCTTTGGGATGAATTAGAGCGAAGACTGTGAGCCAGGCTCGTCCAACATCAGTGTCTGACCTCACAAATGCGCTTCTGGAAGAATGGTCAAAAATTCCCATAAACACACTCCTAAACCTTGTGGAAAGCCTTCCCAGAAGAGTTGAAGCTGTTATAGCTGCAAAGGGTGGGCCGACGTCATATTAAACCCTATGGATTAAGAATGGGATGTCACTTAAGTTCATATGCGTCTAAAGGCAGATGAGCGAATACTTTTGGCAATATAGTGTATGTCTTCAGAAGGGATATGATAAGTGTAGGTGAGAAACCGATCAATATTTAAATCCTTTTTACAAATAAATCTCCACTTTCATATTCTTCATCTTGTTTTTGGTGATTCAATTCTTTGTGCATATCGCCACCTACTGGGCAGGGAGGAGAATTTATAGGAAAAAAAGGACTTTATATATTATAAAGTTATAGATATTTATCTGTTTCTCACCTACAATTTACATCATATTGCTTCTGAAAATCACTGTATGAATTACTTTTATGCTGCCTCTATGTGCTTTTTTGAGCTCCAAAGGCCTGATCACCATTCACTTGCATTGTATGGACCAACAGAACTGAGATATTCTTCTAAAAATCTTCATTGATTTCTGCAGAAGAAAGAAAGTCATACACATCTGGGATGGCGCGAGGGTGAGAAAATTGAGTATTTCAATTTTTTTGGTGAACTAACCCTTTATTTTAATGCATGGAAGAAAGAAGTCATATGGGTTTGGAACAATATGGTGGTGAATGATGACAATTTCCATTATTAACAATAATATTAATATTATTATTATTAATAATAATCATCCTGTAATGCATGTTAAATGTGTATCATGTACTGGAATATAGAAGAGTAAACATCCATTATGTTATATGTGAAAGCATCTAGATACTCACTACTTGAGTATTCTTTTAATTGGATACTTTCTTACTCTTACTCAAGTAATTTATAACATTATTACTTTTACTTCTACTTGAGAATTTTTTTTTTTTTTTACGTAATTTTACTTTTACTTGAGTAACGTTTTTGGCTACTCTACCCACCTCTGACTAGAATGCAGATTTTCTTGCGCCACTTAAGGGATTAAGAGAAAGCAGTTTAACACACCTAGGTTTCTCTCAGAGAACGCAGCTTTATGTGGCCATGTAAACGCATAAGTGGTTCTCTGATGGGTGTTTGAGGAGTGCACATGTGTGGAACAGACCGGCATAACATTTCTGGGAGTACATTTCTGGGAGTCCACAAACACTATAAACTATACCCATTTATACACAGCAATGTAAAATATCAACTGTCCCTCATGTCCTTGTATTCTCCACTATTACAGTGCAATTCCGCTACAGGTCGCGATAGAAAGTTAAGGAAACCAATACAGCAACATTCCTAGATTATCTGCAAATAAAGCAAAGCAACAGAGAATAAAATAGCAAAGTCTTTCTTGGATCCCATTTTTGTTATTTATTCAAGCGTCACAAGGAAATTACGTTGCTGTGGAGAAAGCTGTTTACGCAAGTATAAGGGAGTAAAGAGTGCACGCTTATACAGTGCATGTAAACCGGAACGCTGTTTTCTCTCAATAACCCGCTTTTTTGGTGTCAATGTAAACGTAGTCACTGTTTGCGAACATTCAGACACTGACCACACCGATGGGGGAGGTATTTAGAAGTATATTTAAATATGAGGACGCACAAGCCTACATGTAAAACCTTAACTAATGTGACATTAAATGTGTTATTAATGATGTCATATCTCATTCTATGAGTAGAATTCACATGAGATCAGTAAAAGAAGCTGTATTAACTACTCGATGATTCAAAGTAATACATACATATGTATTAGATAACGTGTAATTTGTCATGTTTACATTCTGCATTCATGCCGTTAATGTTCCAACACGCAATATGTGGCCATGATATGATGACACTAATACTACTGCAAAGATAGATGAATAAAAGAGTGTTAAAGGGCAGAATACAGGCAAAAGAATGATGATTAGAGGTATAGCACACTTTGGGCAGAGGCTGTGGACTGCATATCAAACAAAAGAGTGAATGGGCACTTAAAGGAATATTTTACCTAAAAATTTAAATTATCTGATTATTTACTCACCCTCATGTTATTCGCACCAAAAGTGGTCATGCTGCTTTAAAAGACATTAATTTAACAGCTGGTGTTGTATCAATGACGTTTATGCTGACTGTCTGTGATTTTTGGAGCTTCAAAAGAGAAATGTCCATTCACTTGCATTTTAAGGACTTACTGAGCTAAGATATTTTTCTATTTTTCTTCAAATGTGTTCTTTTGAAGAAAGAAAGTCACACACACGTGGGATATCATGAGGGTGAGTAAATGATGAGAGAATTTTTATTTTTGGGTGAACTATCCCTTTTAGAGTATTTGACTCTGTTTTTAGACTAATTAAACAAAAAAAAAATTGCATTACATGTTCTTGGAAAATGTGTCTATGTGAGCCATCGTACAGATGTCGGTAAGTTTGCACCAGCTTCCTAATAACTCTGCATGCCTGAATGGGAATTAGTTGTCCACTAGTTAAGTACCATCAAAATGAACTCAAAAACACCTTTGTTTTGGCCAGATTTTGTTCTAAATGACGTCACGTTCTTCAATTTCGTATGAAGTGTGCCTGGATCTAACTTGGCCTCAGTTCTTTAATTAGACCTAATTCTCCAACTCATCTCATAAAACAAAACAGATTTTACGCTGATGCACATGATAAAAATATTGGGTTGTTTAAATTACAGGCAAGGTAAAAATTGAAAACTGAAATGTTATACAATATTACCTGAACATTAAAAATCTATTTTCTCCTTGATTAGTATTACCATATTTTCTTGTGTAAAATCAAATACAATTATATTCAAGTTAAAGTTGTCAAGCAGAACTGATAAGCATTACACAGACTTTCAGTTCACTGTTTAACAATGCATTTTTGAAAATGTCAGAAAGAAAGAAGCATCTACAAAACATTCCTTTATATTTTCACCAGTATTCATTACAACAATTTTTCAAAAATGTCTCCTATAGCAAACCCTTCCATTACTGCCATGAATGGGATAAATGACAGTTTTTCTTTTGAAGACCAATTCTAGCATAGTAACACAGTAACGCTTTCAGTGGCCAACAATAGGAGCTCTGTGCTCTTTAGCCTAGACATTAAGCCACTATGTGACAATTCGCTACTATATTATGATGCTGTGTCAAGGCCCTCTCCATGTGGATACAGCAGTCGGGCCTAATCTGAATGTAAGATATTGATTGGCCCTGTGTTTTCATTTTACCCTACCGTTTGTACTGGATGAATAATTCTCTATTCTTTCACTCTTCCTCACTTAAGTCTCTTACTGCTCTCATTTGATGGTTTAACAACACTTTAAAAGGTTTATATGGTTTTACTAGACAAAAGAAGGGCCTATGTATATTTCTACTCACATATTCTGTAAATTATGGCTACTCACCTATATATCCACAACTTTTAGATAATATGACTAAATTTGAATTCACATTTGTGTGAACACATTAAGGTACCAATTAAGGTACCAATTAAAAATAACTTTATGGGTCCCCCCTTTTTCATGAGCACTGTTTCAACTTTTTAAAATCTGTGAGGTTAACATGCTGCTCCAGTCAGGCCTTCCCTGCCAGATTTGTCTGCATTCAAACGTCTGTTCCATTACAGTGACAACAGCATCCATTTACTGTCCTCTGGATGACCTTCTCATCATAACTCATCAGCTTATTCATCCAGAAGTGTTGTGAGTGACCCAGAATCACACTACCTGAATATATGTCCCTCTCATTTAGCTCCCAAGATTTTAGGTTTAAGTTTTACTCACTACTTGAAAGAGTTTTGTCTGTCCTGAGCCTGTACAGGCCAGCTGGAGAAAATTACAACACAGGATACTGTGAAAAACACATAAATACAAGGAAAAGTGTTTGTCTTTTTGGCACAGCCCCAATAAACATGGCGTATTCAATCATATGGCTCATTAGAAAGAACGGTGGCATAGAAAATCCTTAGACAAATCACACAGGCTTCCAACTAATAATAAAAGCTTTCACTAGTGAAAGAGCCATAAAGAGTGGATTGCTTCCAGGCAAAACTGTAAGTTTTTATGTCAAAAGTAGTTTGTGTTCGATAGTCATTGCTGGTTCACAAGCTCTTTCTTTTCAAGGTAAACAAAAGCATTTTCTGTCTGAAAATAATCTTGACGTAAATCACTTAAATCATTGCAGCATCATTAATCATCTGAAGACACAACTGAAAAGAGAAAACTGTGTAAATATAAAATTATGGTGCACAACTCTCTCCTCTCTCTTTTCTCTCTCTATTCTGCAAAAAAATTTGGTAACTTTTTTTTAACTGATAATAACACTATTGTAAAATAAGAAAAAAAAAGGTGTTCTTTTTTGAGGCCACTCAAATTCTTTAAACCATGTATTGCATCAGGAAATGCAGACATCTGCTATAATGTAGTGCTCAATACATTCAAGTGTACATTATAGAATTTAAAATTTTGTAAAAATTCAATTTCAATGAATGAAATTGGCCTAGTATTACCCTGAATTCTGTGTTGGATTTACTTACAATAAATATGTAGCATTTTTGCATCATGCTTTTTAAGTAACTTCAACTTCAATGTGCAATATGTAATATATTTACTGTACTAAAGCATAAAATATTCATAATATTTATCATAGATTTAGGAAACATGCTAAGTTGAAATACTGGCTTCTCCAAAATCAATGCTACAGCCAATATATTCTACTTTGAAATGTCTGTTCCTGGCCGGAATTTCTGTTTGTGTTTTGGCCTGTGTGATCCCGCCCACTGCCCATTTCCTAATAGTATTTTGACGCCCTGTGTTGCTAGATTTGAAACAAGTTAGCGGGCAAACACAGCACGCTGCAGCCATGGAAGCCAGCAATATATCTAGCTAACATTGACAGAGTTATAAAAAATCAACATAAGCTGGTTTATAATTTGCAAACAATAAAAACATTGCAAATGTATACATTAGCTGATCAACTTACATCAGCTCGTCGCTTGCCATTGTCAGTTTGCTTGTTCCTGTTGCGTGTCCTCAACCTGGCAACCCACGTGAGCTTCGAGTCTGGGGAGGAGGGGTCGGGGGAGACAACTCTCTCCAATATTTTGAATTAGGACTGCAGTACCCATTTTAAACGCTTGATGTCAATGTTACATATTGCACCTTTAAGGTCATTTTATTTCAGCATAACTAGAAAACCTTCGTTAGATATTCACAAATGTATCAACTTAATTTACTTAAAAATGTGTCACCTAATAGCATGTTGTTTCAAATTTAGATTTATTTCATTGTTTCTACTTAATTTAATTGGCTCAAAAGAAAACTATGACCGAGGTCAATCATTAAAGGTGCAATATGTAACAATTTTCATGTAATATTCGCCTTTTTTTGCCAATGTGTGAATGGCTTGTAATGCAACTTAAAAGATGAGCCCTTCCCGGACTTCCTAGGTTGCCTATTAAAGCCTGTAGACTGATTTTCATGCGAAGGGAGCGGGACGCTTTTGCCGGGAAAATCCAAAGGATGTGACGTTTATGCGCACTCCCGAAAGCCTTGCCTCAGTGCTTCTCTTCTGCTATTCAACAGCTACAACAAACTGCAACACTAGGTAACGTTATCTTAGAGATGGAATCCAGCAAACGTCTGGCTCCCAGCACAACACCGACTCATAAACAATCTCAGAGTAAGCCAAAAAAACAAAACAAAACATTTATCTACCGAATCCCGTCAGGCTAAGCGAGAATGTGATCGTGGTAGAGCAAAAACTAGAGTGAACATCGGCAGGTCATTTGATTCCTGGAGGGATATTCGTTCAGTTTTGGGGATCAAAACCGACCCTGAATTGGCGTTCTTCTTATTGGACATGTAAACTTACATAACTGCAAAGCATGTGAAATATAGCTTAACTACAATAACACATGAAATGTAAGCTAGACAATGTTCAAGATAATACGACATACGAGGCTATCGTATAAATGCAGTCAATGTATCATGCAAAGAAAAGTGATTACTTCAAACTACAGTCTCGCATAGTCAGACCTATATCCACACTTTGTTTTAGCCCTGTTCCAGCACTGGAGAGTCAAATATAATATACAGTCTCAAAGTTTGTAGTAAAACAATCATAACTGTGTAATTTTAATTATGCTACCTTATCTGTCAGCATGATGCCGGTGAATCACGTTCAGTCTCTTTGTACGTTACGTCATTGTTTTAGTCAGTGCTCGCGTCCCTGTGGAGTGTGTGCACCAGCACAAGCAACAGGTAGCTGGCTGCAGTTCACTTAACGGCCACAGGTGTCATTAATAACAAGAGTTTCTGAATCTTACATACTGCACCTTTAAACTTGATTCCCCAAAGAAGTGCATTCACATGTGCAAAGAAAAATTGCATGAATTGAACAGAATCCCACTTGGAACACTAATCTCCCAAATGGTGACTTTATTCAAAGCAAATCATTACAATAAAACAACACCAATAATACTAAAATAACCTAAAATATCTATAAATTCTTAATAACAATGAATTAAATGCCCCAATAAGTAGTACTTCTACCTTAATTTTATGAACTTTTTAAGCCAAAGAAGTTCAAGGAACTCCCAAATACTAATTTAGTTCACCTCATAATTGATATTTTATGTTGTACACATGAATGCAAATGAAAATGCTATAAATATGTAAGTTTCTGAGTAGAAGCTATTTATTTTCATACATTATTGTTGATGAGCCAACAAATCATTTATTTTATTTTTCTTTGGTGTAGGCCACTTCTAACCAACTCTGCTCAATTCAGCTCCATTCACTTCAGACTAACCAAAGTTTGCACAGGGGTAGTTGTAAAGGAAATGTCCTGGTGTTCTCACAAAGCTGTACTCAATCTCAGTCAGGATGTTAGAGATGACCTCAACTCCTCTGTGTAATTAGGAGTTGACCCTCACAGGACTCTCAGAGCATTCATGTGATATGGCAGAATGGCTTTCCCTTGCAGAGAAACCACAGCCTTTATGCGTTTGTGTGCATGCGTGTGAGTCAAAAAGGGAGAGTGCCAGAAAGAGTGAGAAAAGACTTGAATAAAGGCATGTCATTTGTAACCATTAACAATTGTGGATCTGCAAAGACATGATGCCTAAAGCGCGCGTTCAGATTCCTTGTGATCAACAGGTTGCAGCTGATGCGCAGCTCGCGACTCTTAGATTTTCAATAGCTACTTAATGAGATTTTGTGTTTTATGCCGATAATTCAACCGTTTTTAAATGCACTTCGTTAACCCTATAGTCCCGCTATAGTCTATCGGGCCTCAGTCCTCGGCCTGGCATTCGAAAAGATCTCCTCTTTCAGAAGGCTATTATTGGGACCGTCCCCTACCCGGCTGTTGTGGGGGTGGTAGACAAGTATTAGATATAACTGTACTTTATAAAAAAAGGGATTCCGTTTAAATGCAATGAGCTGGAACCCATCTTACCTGCATAATGATCGAATACAGTTGGTACATATTCCTCAGGAAAAGCATCATTTGCGTAACTCATCAGCAAACAGGTTTTCCCCACCGCTCCATCGCCGACGACAACACATTTCAACATCTTTTTAGCCGTGGTATCGAGAGGATCGCTGTTGCTGCCTCCATCCTCAACCATATCGACTGCATTCTGCCTACTTTTCGAGCTAAGAGTAGGCATGATAGTTGGATAAGTCCAGAAACTATATTCACCACAGGTAGGCAACTCTTTGGTCGACAATAACATAAAATAAATAAATAAATAAATAATAATAATAATCGGGAATTATCTTAATCCTTGAGATCTTACTCTTGGTTTTGGCCGATTTAAACACTCGATTTTGCGTGTGTCCTTCAGTGCATTACTGAATCCGTAAAATAGGTGACCCACGCTTTACCTCGCGCTTCCAAAACAATCTGGCGCCATCAACAACAGTTTCCTGAAAACTTAAGATAACTCCTACAACTTGCATCCCGTTATTTTACATTTTCCTTGCGTGACGACGAAACCGATTCAAAAACCGTTTCTGGCTGTAGCCACGGTTCAATCCCCCTTGTACTCCAAGCAGCTTTCCACATTCGCCCCTACGCGGCTACGCATCGTCAGTGTCAGGAAATCATTGCTTTCCTAGCGAATTCCATATTAGGCAGGAGTGGGCTGGGAACAATAGTAGCTCTGTCCACAGCTTCAGCTTGGGAACTTTAGCAGCACAGAAGGGGAGGAGGTGTTCTAACTCTCTAACTGCATATTTTAAAGTGTGGCGCCCCCACAGATATGTACATCTTTCTGTCTGTCTTTCACCATCCCGCATTAGTCAAACTAATATTTACCTATAGAATAGCTATTTGATTCATACACTTTCAGTCAAAGAAGCCTACATTAAAGGAATAGTTCACTCAAAAATGAAAATTCTCCCATCATTTACTCACCCTCATGCCTTCCCAGATGTGACTTTTTCTGCAGTACAACAAATGAAGATTTTTAGAAGAATATCTCAGATAACCCCAAAAAACGAAACAAAAGAAGAATGATGAAGTGAAAGTGAAAGTGGAGATTTATAGGGAAAAAAGGACTTACATATTGATCTGTTTCTTACACATACATATCATATCGATTCTGAACACATGGATTAAACCACGCTGGAGTCGTGTGGATTACGTTTTTGCTGCTTTTATGTCCTTTTTGGAGCTTCAAAGTTCTGGCCATCATTTACTTGCATTGGATGGACCTAAAGAGCTAATAGCCTATATTTTTCTAAAGATCTTCGATTGTGTTCATCAGAAGAAAGGAAGTCATACACAACTGGGATGGCATGAGGGTGAGTAAATGATGAGAACATTTTCATTGTTGGGTGAACTGTTCCTTTAACTCCATTCATGTAAGCTAAATATAACTGGACATTTAATGTTCACAACGGAAATACTTTGCTTAAAAGGGATGTTAAAGCCATAAACGTTGTGCATTGAGCTAAATGTTTCCATGTTTCACGTTTTGCGCTCACAAAAGTTGACATTCCCTTCATTCAGAGTATAAACTTATAGCCTTATAACCCTGTCTGGGTTTTCACATTTGTAAAGCGCGCGCAATAGGCACCATCTGTTGCATGTCACTATCTCCATGGCACCGCGCATCGCGCTTGAGATTCCTGTGCCAGTCAATTTTTAATATTAGAGCGCGCAAGTGCGCACGCGCATTCTTCCAGTAGAGCACTGATCCTGCATAACTGCGAGTGCTCCGTGGTACAAAGGACCCATACCAGTCAGGCACGGCGCAGCGTTACCATGGTCTTCTCCATCCCACCGATAGATACCCATCCCGCCTGTTTCACTTTAACGACCAGCTTCCACCAAGTCCCAGAGCCTGACCGACGTTGCCCGACCGCAGAATGCACGGGGGAAAAAGAGGACTGGTGGCACCACAGAACACTTTTTTGGAAAACATTGTCCGTCGCTCAAGTGGTAAGATTTCTTTCTTTAGATTGCAGTACCCGATAAAGCCAATCGGAAAGTGCGTATCGGATGATGAAACGTTTAAATGTGTAAATTCTCTCTCGCTCTCTTCTCTACTAATGTTTGAGTAGAAATGGTCATGAGTTTGTTTTTAACTTTTAAAGTGCAAGTCAAAATTGTAGATAGGTGTATGTTTAAAAGTGATAGCATTTTCCTCCAGAAAAGAGGGACACATCAAATATCACTGTAGTCATTTCTTACTGTTCTTTACTGAATGTGTTCATCAGAGGAATGCTATTAATTACGGTGTTCATTGTCTTTAGGATGAAAAACGTAGGCTATTTAAACTAACGTGCCAAATATGATCGCTCCATTTTCCATAATAATAATAATAGTTCACCACTGTTTATATTGCGAAATCACCTCTCAGAAATTACCAACGATTTTATTGCTGCTCATTCTCAGTATCTAAGAACTGCAGAATAATTTATATATACAATATATGTGACATCTACAACCTACACTCAGGATGCATCGCACATGGGGAAACATTTATATGTGTCAAACTGACAGTTGATTTTCTATGAAAACCAGCATCTGGCACCGAGTTACCCATGGCTATTCACCGTCCAATAAACAACCACACCAGCTTAGTTGTGTTTACATTTTAAAAGTGGTAAATCGGAATTGTTGTAAAATATTTTTATAGTCAATTATTGCTTTGAAATCACTTTTCAACAGTATATATATTTTCTATGTTCCTTTAGATTTGTTAATTGATGTTGTCAATTAATTAGTTATGCAGTTCAATTAATTAAACGTGCATTATTATTATTATTATTATTATTATTATTATTATTATTATTATTATTAAATTGTGGTCACTTTGGAAAAAGAGCGCATGGCGACAGATATTGTCTCTCATCCAAACAGCCAAATAGGGTCTTTAGCATCATTGTGGATTTATTTACATGTACATTTTTCCGATTTTTTTAATCATAAAGTACAAAAATAAAATTATATATATATATGTGTGTGTGTGTGTGTGTGTGTGTGTGTGTGTGTGTGTGTGTGTGTGTGTGTGTGTGTGTGTGTGTGTGTGTGTGTGTCATTAAACAACTGAGAAATGGACATGTAGATAAACCAATGATGATGAATCTGCTGCTACAAGTTTGGGGTTTGTGAAAAAGGACCTCACCAGCAGAGGTCACACATGAGTACTAGAACTAAAACTATTTAGTCATTTCCTTTTGCTATCTTACTCTTCTCTCTCTCTCTCTCTCTCTCTCTCTCTCTCTCTCTCTCTCTCTCTCTCTTACACACACACTTCATGCATTAGGTAAGGCATGTGTCTGGTATTTGAAACCAGAGAGTTCTATCTGAGCGATGTGTATGTGTGCTCATTCATGTGGTGGTCCTCTCTACTCATAAAACCATGCCATGACATTTGCCATGGGCAGCCCTCTGACCTCTTTGTGTCTCCTGATTTCCCACAAAACTCTTTGAAACTGAAAGAAATCTGATGAGTTCGTTTAGCTTTTGAAGGGAAAGGGGTGCTGATCTCACCACGATATTTGTTTCAAATCCTAATAACAGTCAATGTATTAACAAGATGCTAATATTTGTTTTTCATGAGCTGCTCTGTGATTGTGGTGATTCAAATTCTAGTGCAAAAATTGTTTAAAAAAATTTCTAGTGCAAATAATTTTGATTTTGTTGTTGTTGTTGTTGTTGTTTTGAAGGCATACTTATCCTAAAATGAAAACTCTGTCTTTATTTACTCAGCCTTAGGCAGAATGTTGAACTCCATCACCTTTAACTTTCATTCTAACAGAATTTTCCCTTGTGTTCCATGGAATAAAGAACATCATATGTATTTGGAACAACATAAGGGTGAGTAAATGATTATATGAACTATCTCTTTAACAAGGTGGCAAACCTCTGGTTCGATTTTAGAGCAGATGATGATCTACTATCCGATTCTTGCAGACATAAGAAGCCATTGGAGGAAGCTGACAGTATTTTGTTTGTGGTCAATTGGCAAATGGAGGAAGTGAACACAGTGTGACTTTTGGAATAAATGCAGAGAGACTGAGTGGCAGTCATGGCAGTGAGGAAGAGGAGCTCAGTGTAGCTAGATTGTACTCAATGTGTCTGCAGAGGTAGTTAAGGTCTTTTATTGTCTGTTTATGAAGTTCAGTCTCGTATCTGAAGGATGGTAAAATTTCCAAAAGTATTTTCATGGGCCATGGAAAGATGAGACATAATTTGATGAATACCAAACCAGCTCTTTCGTCATTTTAATAAGAAACCAGAACTAAGTTTTCCCCAGGATTTAAGTAGTGTTTGGCTCAATAGTCCAACAGGGCGTATACACTCAACAATTTTGTTGTGAATTATGTCATAGACAGAAATTATCCAATCTCTGAGCAGAATTCTGTTCAATTATCATATATACTGTATATAATTGGGGTGTAATGGTTCAAATTTCTCAAGGTTCGGTTTGTATCACGGTTTTAGGGTCACGGTTTTGGTTTGGTTTGGTATTTGTTATGTTCAGAAAAAAAAAATCCAAAGTAAAAATATTCTATTTGGTAACAAACACTTCAAGAGATTTGCCCTCAATTAAAATCACCATGGTTTTACTACAGTAACCATAGTTTAAACATTGTATTTGTAGTAAAATCCTAGTAACTGTTACAATACTATGGTAAAAGCATGGTTACTGTATGGAAACTGCAGTATTACTGTTGTAAAACAATGGTTCCCTCACTCGATCTGTCACTCGACGTTGTGTCGATGTAATGACACTAGGTACATGATGAGTACATGATCCATCCACGAACGCTGTCTCTGCGTGGGTAGTGCCCAGACACGAAAGACAGCGATCGTGACTGTCAGAAGGTGAGAGATAACGACCGCAACCAGGAATAACACACAAACGGAAAGGCATCTTTAAAAAGACGTGTCTTTAAAAAGACGTTCCGTGTGTGCGCTCTTTTAGAGAAATATACTCTTTTTTAGAATATACTCTTTTATTTCTGTCGAAGCGCCCAGGGACGTTCTCTGCAGTGCACCAGTGCAGAGGGGGGAGAAGCCGCTGAAATGCGCCATCAGATCCAGCAGAGGTGAATGAACAGCTGTGGGAATTCAGCTCAGTGAGCATCGACCGTTCAGCTCCAAAGAGAAAATCTGAATGAGTGGTTGCATACCAGCTCCTTTTATACCCATATGTTCGGGAGAGTGGTATGCAAATACCATTCGCCAATTTTCATTGGCCTTTTATCAAAGACCAGAGGTGTTTCAGGCTCCCAAGAGTGACCCCTAGTGTCACTACATCGACACAACATCTCGTTTCCTCCATCAGGGAACGGAGGTTACGCAAGTAACCAGGACGATACACGAGACAGCACCAACTAGACAAAGAGAGCAAGGTTAGCCACATGACAGCACAAACAATAATCTAGCGAAGATAGTGAGGGCACACAAGGATTAAGTAGGCAGTGCAATCAGAGTGGAACAGGTGTAGCTAGCACGTTAATCAGCGGCATGATCAGCGCTTCCCCGGGAACGATCAATGTTCCCATGGAAACACTGATCATGTGTGCCAGCTCTGCCTGGGAGACATGAGGGAGAGAGAAAAACAAAACAACAGAATAAACCGGCAAACTCACCGGAGCTGTGACACATACAAAGCATGTCAACCCCCAAGTTAATGAAGCCTTTCATGGGAACAGCTGTCAAAATGATGTAGGTGTGTTTGTAAGGCTTTGTGTATGTGTGTTGTAAATGTCTTCTCCATTATCCCTTTGTTCGGGAACAGAGCAGTTTGTTTGAGTATTGCCAGCTCACTTAAGGGAATAGAGACACACAGCTGGGGGTAAACAGTCAACTTTTATAAGGATTTTTACCTTTATATTTTTGCAATAGCATAAAAGCAGTGCATATTTTCCTCCAATTTTCTTATGCAAGTAGAGAAACAACTGTAGGGAGTTTTAATGTGTTGGTGCAGAAGTTCTTTGTAGTCAGATTGACTTTTGGCTAATTGATGACAGCGGGGTTTTCAATAGCTGGGGAAATTAAATATTTCAAAAGTACTTTTTGGCACTGAAGACAGCTATCCCACCTCTAATAAAGAAGGCTGACGATTCAAAGGGTGAATTGTAGATATTCATTTGGATAGATGTGGCAGCATTGTTACAGTTATAATTAATAATTAAAAAATATAATTTTCTAATTAGATTTTATTTTGTTAGTAGTAGTAGTATTGTTTTCAGTAGGAAATGCCACCCACTCTTGTACCCCCCCCCCCCTCTCTCTTCCTCTCTCTTCCTCTCTCTTTTCCTCTCTCTTCTACCTCCTTGGAACTGCTCATTTGCATTAGGGGCTTATGCAATGTACCACAGCTCGTCTGAGCATGGTTGCCCTCGGCCATCCACATCATGCTCTTTTGTAGCGCTTGTCACAGTGTAAAGTGTACATACACACTACACTTTAAAAGAGAAAGAGACATAGACATAGACATGAGCAGACACAGAAAAGAGATGCTAAAATAGTCATACAGCTAAAAAGAGAAGTAAAGAGGCAGAGAACAAACATATACTCTAGCAACAGACTATAAAGGGGGAACTGGAAGAAAGCAAATTGATTAAGTAGAGTCTCTGTGGGAGCAAGGATGAAACATTTAAAAGTTTAGAAGCACAAGAATGTGATCACAGAGTGGATAAAGAGCAGTGTCAGAGATAAAATGCAAAAGAAAAGTGAGGAGAAATGAATGGATGTTAGAAAGCAAGAGAGCAAAGTTTAAAAATGAAAGCTGTAATAAAATTGTTATAGCTCACCCACAAATTAAAATTCTCTCATCATTTACTCACCCTCATGTTGTTCCAAACCGATCTGATTTTCTTGCATGGAAGACAAAGAGAAATGTTTAGCGAATGTCTTGCTTACAGGCTAAAGATCCATTTTGGCCAACAGAAAATGTTTTCACAAAGATCACAGTCGCTAAGAATGGTGTACTCTGTGCAAATGCAGGTTTATCTTAATAGGATCTGTTTTTCCTTCTACTTTCCCTATAGTCTTCCTTTCACACTGGAGATGAGACAGAAGCAAGTGCACCATCATACTTCCACATAGACAAGACCGAGATATAGTGCAAGAACACATACAAAGCAAAAGCATCACATACACAGAGACAATATGAATGCATTATGCAGTAATGGTAATGGATCCAAAAATAGAAAAAGTGTGCTTGATCAATGTCATTACTCCTCATGGTGGTAACCACCAGGAGTAACATGCAGATGAGCTCACGAAGAGAATAGGGCATTGTGCAGGCAGGAAGGATCCACCATGGAGAGCATGTGCTTAGTGAGTTGTTCATTAAAGATTCCACTTCAGTGGCATAGCCAAGGGTGGGCCAAAAAATAACCTGGTCTCATAATGAAAACGTGACTCTATGTTCATTTCTGCAAAA
The DNA here is from genome assembly GCF_019703515.2 of Myxocyprinus asiaticus. Taxonomy (NCBI): domain Eukaryota; kingdom Metazoa; phylum Chordata; class Actinopteri; order Cypriniformes; family Catostomidae; genus Myxocyprinus; species Myxocyprinus asiaticus. The sequence continues at coordinate 26,687,044 of NC_059368.1, forward strand.
CTTTTAATACATGTCTCCAGGTACAATTATTTGCAGTTTCCAGGTGAAATGAACACTAGAGGCGCTACAACCAGGTGTTAAATTGGGCCGGCACGGTCTGGAACTGTGCTCCGGCACATTCGATTTCAAAAAGAAAAAAAATATGCTTGTTTGTCAATCCATCCCATTTACTGTATTCTCCTAGGCGGTTTTTGTTTGATCCCCTTGAGACATTACATCTCTATTTAGCAAGTGTACTTGTTCAAAAATATTTCAAGCTCATTATGCTTCGCTCTTGGCAGAATACAAGAGCAGCACGAGACCATGCGCTCCCGCATAGATGCGTGTTCCGCTTCTGTACTGCACCTTGGTCCGATCTCTGATTCATAGAAATCACGTATTACGGAATCAACTGCACACCCATTTCTTAGATCCACTGATATGCAGTTGCGATTTGCTTAGTTTTGTTAAAAAGCTGAAAACCCGAAGGTGTTTTGAATCAGGAATCAATCACATCCAAAGTGACATCAGATCAAAATATCACAGGCCTACCACTTGAGAACAAAAGACCACTCGACCAACACACTGTAAAAGGTTTCACTGTTATTTGTATATTGATGTGTACTCCATTTTTGTTGATTCAGCATTTATTTTTCTTTTGTGTTTTTTTTTTCTTTTGGATTTGTTTTTTTCTAGAAAATATATAGTGGGATTCACTATAGTGAAAATGCTTCATTACATGGCAGTGAAGAATTTTAAACTCTTATAATTTAATGCAAATGTTTTCATTACCAATTATATTATCAGAATAACAATTTGAGTAAAAAGTAGGTGCAGAAGGTGTTTGTTTCCCCCGTTAAGAACAATGTGCATTTATTTTTAAATTGTAACAATAGATATACGCCGATCAGCCACAACATTAAAACCACCTGCCTAATATTGTGTAGGTCCCCCTTGTGCCGCCAAAACAGCGCCAACCTGCATCTCAATTATACAGAGCGGTTATCTGAGTTACCATAGACTTTGTCAGTTCGAACCAGTCTGGCCATTATCTGTTGATCTCTCTCATCAGCAAAGTGTTTTCATCCACAGAACTACCCCTCACTGGATGTTTTTTGTTTTTGGTACCATTTGGAGTAAATTCTAGATATTGTTGTGTGTGAAAATCCCAGGAGATCAGCAGTTACAGAAATACTCAAACCAGCCCGTCTGGCACCAACAATCATCCATGTGATTATCTAATCAGCCAATCATGTGACAGCAGTGCAGTGCATAAAATCATGCAGATATGGGTCAGGAGCTTCAGTTAATGTTCACATCAACCATCAGAATGGGGAAAAAATGTGATCTCAGTGATTTGGACCGTGGCATGTTGTTGGTGCCAGACGGGTTGGTTTGAGTATTTGTGTAACTGCTCATCTCCTGGGATTTTCACGCCCAACAGTCTCTAGAATTTACTCAGAATGGTGCAAAAAACAAAAAAACATCCAGTGAGCGGCAGTTCTGTGGACAGAAATGCCTTGTTGAAGAGAGAGGTCAACAGAGAATGACCAGACTGGTTCAAACTGACAAAGTCTACTTTAACTCAGATAACCACTCTGTACAATTGTGGTGAGAAGAACAGCATTTCAGAATGCTATTCTGAGATGTGGGTTGCAGCTGTTTTGGAGGGGGACCTACACAATATTAGGCAGGTGGTTTTAATGTTGTGGCTGATGTAAGTTAAGCCAGTTTTGTAAAATGACTCCCAATACAGGGCAAGAAGGTACGTAATTGGTCCCAGTGATCATCTGATTTTTATAAGATGTATAAAATACATGTGATATCATTCTTCATCTATTTTCTTTTTTTCTTTTTTTTTTTTGTCACCTACTAAACCAAATTTTCCATGTAATTATGTATTTTCACATTTAAGTTGAATAATGACATAAATAATGATAGACAAATCATTAAAACAGAATCCCAGTCAAATCGATTCATCTGAAAGAAAAAACTTATTTTAATTACATACCAAACAGGCCTTTTAATAAATCCATATTTAGACACCCATGTATTTTATTACAACTTTTTTATAAAAAAAAAAAAAAATCACCCAATTTTTGGGTTCCCCCACCTCCGAAATCCCAGTTTAACCCCTGGCTACAACAACTGTGTGTTTTATTAACTTTCACTCAAATCATGACTTTAATGGCTGATAATGACTTTATAAATGCTTATTTTTCTCTCTATTACTCAGACCCTACTATTTATGATATTGAAACACTTTTACTCTAACACATCTCATGAAAAACTATAAATTTGAACGCTTGTATTACAGACTAACCTACATATATACACTTATTCCAACACATATAGCTTGCATGGTAGCTCACCTGATAAAGTGTTGGAAGACCACAGATCAAATCCAGCCATAAACTCAAGCTGCCACGTGATGTAACAAGAGTCATAGAAGTGGCACAAAATGAGGTGGTTCCTTCAGAAAGTGTGCTTTTTCATTTTGCTTCAGCATTTTAAAACACTATTGGTTAGGTTTAGGCATTGATAAGGTAAGGATGTTTTTTTTTTTATGTCTCATATATTTTAAAACACGGTTAGATTTAGGCATTGATAAGGCAAGGATGTCTTTTTTAACTTCTCATATATATTTAAAAACACTAATGGTTAGGTTTAGGCATTGAATTGGTAAGGATGTCTTTTAAAAACATCTCATTTATATTTAAAAAACTATTGGTTAGGTTCAGGCAAATGTTTTAGGTTAGGGAGTTAACTTTTACATTTTTTAAATCTAAAATTCACCTTAAAACCACGTCTGAACATAAAAATATCTTAGCTCAGTAGGTCCTTAAAATGCAAGTGAATGGAAATTTCTCATTTGAAGCTCAAAAATTCACAGACAATCAGCATAAACGTCATTGATACGACTCCAGTGGTTAAATAAATGTCTTCTAAAGCGATACAATTACTTTTGGTGCAAAAAAGACCAATATTTAAGTACTTTTTAACTATAATCCAATGTGAGGGTAAGCATCACGAGAGGGTGGAGTCTAAGTGGTCTCTCGTGTGACGTATTCGTGTTGCCATGTTACGGACGTATTCTCACATTCTCCTCTCATTTGAGACATCCAGGTAACGCAACAGATAAAGAAACAGGTAAATACAGATCTAAACTGAAACCAATCAAGCTACTGTACAGCGTTCCTCCTTCTCACTTGTAAACAGCACTGCTCTTCCGGATGTGACGCATGTGCGTCAGTTCTCACGTGTTTCAAATGCCAATGCGATTAAGTCACATGTGCATACCGCACCTGACTGGAAGCATGATTTAGAGTTAAATATTTGATCTTTTTCGCACCAAAAGCGATCGTGTCAATTTAGAAGATATTAATTGAACCGTTGGAGTCATATCGATGATGTTTATGCTGACTGTCTGTGATTTTTGGAGCTCCATTCACTTGTATTTTAAGGATCTACTGAGCCAAGTTATTTTTATATTCTTCTTCAAATGTGTTCTGGTGTAGAAAGAAAGTCATACACACCTGGGATATCATGAAGGTGAGTAAATAATGAGAGAGTTTTCATTTTTGGGTGAACTATCACTTTAAGTCATTAGACACTAAAAATCTTTCCCTTTGCTATAGCTTTCAATTCTGATCCATGCTCACATGGAATTAGAATATGGCATGCTGATAGTGCCGATGGCTTCCCCTAAATGTTTATAAGAAATATGGCAATGACGAGTTTAATATACATTATGTAAAAATAATCTATACAAATGACATTTCTTTTTGTTCATTTCAATAGTTTAGCGAATAAAATTGTAAAACATCACTCACTGCGCTGTTCGTTTAAAAGTGTACAATCGTAGAGGTCTGCACGGGCCTTCAAATGAAACCCAAACCCGACCCGTACCCGAAACCTTGTTGCCCGACCCTACCCGTCCCGAATGATACCGTCAGATTTTAAGCCCGAATCCGACCCGAACCCGAAATCACTTACTATCTAATTTCTTCTCGCAGTAAGTACTGTTGCAATAGGCTGTATTTTATGTAAGCATATAGGCAACATTCGTAACAGTATTGAAACATTAAACATACACAGTTTTAACAAGGCACAGCAGCCCCTTAGTACATTAGAGCAGAAGGGGAAAAAAGCATTGCCTTACCATTTATGCGCTGAAACTTCACCTGGTGCAGAACAATGTGGAATAAAATGAAACAATGCAACAGTCCCCTCTATGCAGCCTGAACTTGTTCAGATTGTTGAATCTTTATGACAACTGTGCTGAAAACAATCTTGGTGCAGCGCAATGAATGAAAGAGAGTGCAGATGTCTCAACGTGCGTTTTTGAAAATTTGAAGTTCTTTTTAACTTGACATGGTGTGTAAAATGTGCCGGTCCTGTGCGAGGCACTGAAGAAAAAGCGGGATGCGGTGTAAATATCAAAGATATTCATCCAGCCTGTGTTTACATAGGAAAACAATGGGAAAACAGAACAGACGCACGCAAAAACACTTTCGGTGTGAATGGCCCCTAACTCGTCCATTGGCGCGTGTCTGTGAGTGAGAGCACGTTCGCGAAACAAGTTCGGTAAGCCTTTTATTTTTTAATTCATACAAACTGGGACCCAACCGAACCCGAAGTCCTACTTGAAAAACTGACCCGAACCCGGCCCGAAACCCGTCGGGTTCTCAGGTCCCATCAGGCACAGGTCAGGTTGCAGACCTCTACGCAATCTGCTTTTTTCTACATGAATACTGTATGTCACAAGACAGTGGACACATGTCCCATAAAGCCTAAAAGAAGTCCCATAAAGAAGTCTATGGCATATAGGCTACCAGTTCCATTCGAGTCAATGGCGCAAAAGATCAATGTTCATTGGACAAGAGGCTCTAAACACATCATTTTGTGTCCCGCCCAAATGCTGTGCTTTTCTGGAAGTCTATGGGAGCTTCCTTAGCACTATTTGCATTGTAAAAGTAGATCTTTGTAGAACTGCATCTGATTGCCTTTTGGAAATTAGGCTTTCAATAAATGTATTTTTGTCTCACCTAGAAGCCCGGCTTCTCTTTAAAGCTCTATAATAGGCAGGACTTCACAACAAAGAGACAAAAAATAAAAAAAAAATAAAAAATGTAACATTGATGTACAGTACATGATGGACTGCATATAAAATGTAAACATGCCACTGTCAAGTGCAGTGTGTTTGGAGGCTCGGAAATACACGCTGAATTATTTGAAATTTGATGTGTGGCACATTTATTTCAGCTTGCATAATTGGATAATTTGTCAATTTTGTTGCAAAAAACAGTTTTGAGCTTAGTTAATTACTTTCACATTGAAAAATGTCACTGTTTAAGTAGTAGTTTGAGCAACTGTTGGGAGCAACATTGCAGAGACCAGAAACCATGGTCTGTGTCCCCCACTTTTGAAAAGCACCAGTCACCACTGATGCTAACCTTGTTAAGTAAAGGTAACAGGACAGTTCTCAGAGGTGTCCCAGTGCTGCTCACCATTATTTATGACATACTGCCCTTTATACTCAAAAAACTGCTACCTGTTGGTAAGGCAGTGATTGATACTGTTGACTGTAGGGTTGACCAGCTGTATTGCCCAGAGCTTGTTCCTCTCATCTTGTTCCAAATCAGCCAGGCAAGATGGTGTAACAGCATTTAATCAAAATAAAAGGCACATTTTGAAGCTGGGGCAAACCTTATCAATTTCAATCAATGGACAAATGTGTTTTTATTAAAGGTTACATGCTAGCCCTCAGGAAATGTTTTACTTTGTCAGACCCTGTCTGAACCTTTGCTGTTGGAATTCCAAAGTGTAAACTTGTGATTGAATTGACAGCTATCTTCGATGCCGTTTGCTTAAGGCAGGACAGGCCGGAAATTGGAGGTGGTTATTTCCTAATGCACATGCTCTGGACAACTCTCCTCTCGCTGAAAGTAATGCAGTCAAATGCTGACACACACAAAGTGTCACACTGTAATTGAATAGAGAATTATAGAGAGATAAAGAAAGACAGCGAGAGGCAGTGAAGCTGGAGAAAAGGTCACAAATTGTCTGACAGCAGAGAGTATTCCGCACAGGGTTTTATAATCAATGCCATTTATAAATCCTCTTCCATCTTTTGTCAAATCTTAAAGTTTTGAATCTGAATAATTGCTTTCTATCTGCCTTGAAGCACTGGCATTGCTGTTTTTTTTTCTCTTCTGTTTTGGCATTTGTATGTTGTGTTAATGTGTGTTTAATGTACAGAGTCCGGTCCACTTTTTTCTTTTTTTTTCTTTCTTTTTTTAAGACAAATTACATTATTGGCATAACAATTTGAGATAAAGTTGAATTTCAGAATTTCTTAATATTTGGTATTCTGTATGATCCATGTTATCCAACATGATTTGAGAAAATTCCAAAAGAGGGCCTTAAAGGAATAGTTCACTCAAAAATGATAATTCTCTCATCATTTATTTACACTCATGCCATCACAGATGTGTATGGCTTTCTTTCTTTTTCTTTCTTCTACAGAACACAAATTCTTTAGAAGAATATCTCAGCTCTGTATGTGAATGGTGGCCAAAACTTTGAAGGTCTTAAAAGCACATAAAGGCAGCATAAAAGTAATCCATTCGACTCCAGTGGTTAAATTCATGTCTTCAGAAGTGATATGATAGGTGTGGGTGAGAAACAATGTTCAATTGTTATTATTTATTTTTTTTACTATAAACCTCCACTTTCACCTTCTTCTTCTTTTGTTTTTTTGCCGATTCACATTCGTCGTGGTCTGGGCTGGTCAGAGGTGGAGATTTATGGTAAAAGATTCTGATCTGTTTCTCACCCACACCCATCATATCGCTTCTGAAGACATGGATTTAACCACTGGAGTCGTATCCATTACTTCTATGCTGCCTTTATGTGCTTTTTGGAGCTTCAAATTTCAGGCCACCATTCACTTGCATTGAATGGACCTACAAAGCTGAGATGTTCTTTTAAAAATCTTAATTTGTGTTCTGCAGAAGAAAGAGTCAGACACATCTGGGATGGCATAGGTGAGTAAATGATGAGAGAATTTTCATTTTTGGGTGAACTATCCCTTTAACTGCTTCAATGGAAGCAAGGAAATCTGAACATTTTTTATAAAGTAGTTTACAAGTTCAGTGTCACAGATGTACTTATTTGATTCTAATTATTTTTTACATCATAACATTTCTTTGTTTTACTTCTTTTAAATCATAAAACTTGCTTATTTCCAGGTTTAAAAGTTTTGAACCCCACTGTATGAGTTCCAACGAAAGTGAGTGTTTGTATTGGAATTACAATATGTGTATATGTAAATGTGTGTCCATGTGTATGTGTGCATATATTATGTATTTTCCAGTAAACACTGCTGTGGAATTGTGGAGAGCTGCCTAGCAGCTGTCTTGACTGACATCGTTAAGACTTTCATCCCTGTCAATATGCCTTGTATTCACCATTTACATGATACTGTAAGCTTTGGCAGCATCCCATGCTGACTGACTGCCTTAGACTTCACGTGGAGCTGAAAGTGTTATCAATGTGTATGTTACAACCACTGGGAATATTTAAAGTCTGCATTAGCTGACATGAGCTGCTTTTTAAAGCAAGGCTAATTCAAGGAAGACACAGGTATAAACATGAGAATTAAAGGGATAGTTCACATTTAAACCAGGATGACTTTCTTTCTTGGAACACAAAAGGAGATGTTGGGCAGAGTGGATGCTCTTTTTGCTTTGAGGTGGATCAGTACTGCATGAGTCTTGCATTGCTTTATCTTAATGTGCTCTTAATAGCAAAGCTTTCTTTCCTAGCTTACAGTGATCGCACTCCTTGCGTAGACTTAAAATGGCATTGCCATTGTGCTGTGGAAGATACCATGCTTAATGGGCCAGCTCCACTTGTCAGAATTCCTATTCCATATTAGTTGTTAATGCTTGAGTTCTTGGCAAATGCTTTATTAGTTTGAATGTACTCTCTTGTCTGAGGATGCAAAAGATCAACAGTGACAGAACATTATACGATTGTCATATCACTGAGCCCTGATCTGCAAACAGGATCTAGGTCTCTTGCATCCTCAGGGAGAACTTCTTTGCAAGTGGCCCCTGATCCGAGGGCAGGGGCCATGGCGTTGAGACCACTGTAGTGAGTCTCCGCTCTCCTTCCTCAAGGGGACAGCACTTCACTTTATCCCCTCAACTTCTCCTTTCACCTGGTCCTGTAGAGGCAAATTGAAAGAGGAGGATTGGAGAGAATGGAGACTATTCAATAAAAGATAGAAGCAGCCACCCTTTTAATGGCTGTGTCAGATGCCACCTCTCTCTCTCTCTCTCTCTCTCTCTCTCTCTCTCTGTAGTTCTGCAGCAATATGAAAGCCACATAGTGGTGTGTGTGTGTGTGTGTGTGTGTGCAAAGATTATTCTATTAGTCTATATGTAAGGATTTTTATTCCCACACTCACAGACATTTCTGTTATGAATTGTGCCCTGATTTGTTTTCTGTGCTGTAATGTTCTCTTTTTCTGACTATTTTTATATCTGTTTTGGGAGCCTGAAGTCAGCTGGCCTCACTGAAAACACTTATAAAAAAACTAGAGAAAGTGACTTTAATGCAGTCTCACATGAACAGTGGTCCTTAACCCCAACAGCATTTCAATTATATTGATGTTAAGACTGCATTTCAATTCAATTTGTCAAATTAAAGAATGAACTGATTAAGGCACTTGCCACAAATCTAAAGAGTCTAAAATAAGACTAGAAACCTTTAATCCTCAGAAAATGTAGTTCCCTATCTGTCACTCACTCGATGTTGGTGTCGATGTAGTGACACTAGGGGTCACTCTTGGGAGCCCGAGACACCTCTGGTCTTTGATAAAAGGCCAATGAAAATTGGCGAGTGGTATTTGCATGCTACTCCCCCGAACATACGGGTATAAAAGGAGCTGGTATGCGACCACTCATTCAGAATTTCTCTTTGGAGCCGGTCATGCTCATTGAGCTGAATACTACTGTTCATTCACCTCTGCTGGGTCTGACGGCGCATTTCAGCGGCTTCTCCCTCCTCTGCACTGGTGCACTGCAGAGAACGCCCCTGGGCGCTTTGGCAGAAAAACTAGAGAGTATATTTTCTGAAAGAGCATTTTTCCCCTCTAAAAGAGTATATATTTCTCTAAAAGAGTGCACACACGGAACGTCTTTTTAAAGACGCGTCTTTTTAAAGATGCTTTTCCGATTGTGTGTTATTCCTGGTTGTGCTCATTATCTCTCGCCTTCTAACGGTCACGATCACTGTCTTTCATGTCTGGGCACTGCTCACACGGAGACAGCGTTCGTAGATGGTCATGTTCTCATTGCAAGAATATGTCCATGGCAACGTTGCGGTCGCGGCTTGCCTTCGTAAGAAAGCGAGCCACCCCAGAGGCTCCTGCCTCGGTCCTTTTACCCACGGGTTTGAGGCCAGCGCGGCTAGCACTGGGGGCGATTTGGGGACCCCAATGGGACCGCCTCCGCCGGGTATCCCCCCGCGGACCTCCCATTCCCCAGCATGCTCGTCTGCCCCGATCGAGCTTCCGGGTGAGTCTGCCAGCTCGTCTCACGGCGAGTTTGACCTCTTATTCGGAGCCCGCGAAAGTGATGAGCCCTCGAGCGCAGCATCGGAGAGCGGGCTCATCCAGTCGGAAGCCTCAGCTGGGCTCCTCCCTTCGGGGTCGATCGCCCAGTCACAGGCTGACGCGGAGATGACGGCATGCTTTCCCGGGCAGCTGCGAGCGTCAGTTAGAGTGGATTTCACCGCTCTTCCCTGAACCCTCGCAGCTCGGTGATTGGTTCCTGGGCTTGTGGCGCTGCTCAAAGCCACGCCCCGCCCCCGTTCCTTTCTTCCCGGAAGTGCATGAAGAGCTGACAAGGTCGCGGGAGGCACTTTTTACTGCCCGGTCCTGATCTTTTCAGCTTCCCCGCCCTCACTGCCCTCGATGGTGGGGCGGCCAACAGTTATTCGGCAATCCCCCGGTAGATAAAGGCGCTCGCGGTGCACCTATGCCCGCAGAGTGCCGCCGCCTGGCGCGGGTGCCCAAAGCCCCCGTCCAAGGCCTGTAGGTTTACGTCGTCTCTGACGGCCAAGGCCTACGGTGCCGCTGGACAAGCCACCTCAGATCTGCACGCCATGGCTCTCCTGCAAGTCCGCCAAGGCGCTAAAGGAACTGCACGAGGGTAATTCTGCCCCGGGATTGATGCAGGAACTGCGCTCGGCGACCGACCTCCCTCTCCGAGCGACGGAGGTCACGGCGCGGTCTCTCAGGCGGACGATGGCCACACTAGTGGTCCAGGAGCGCCACCTTTGGCTCAACCTGGTCGAGATGGGTGAGGCCGACAAGACACGATTCCTTGCTGCCCCCATTTCCCAGGCGGGCCTATTCAGCAACACCGTCGAGGACTTTGCCCAGCAGTTCTCGATGGTAGAGCAGTAGATGGATGCTAGCCAGCATATCCTGCCCCGTTGCACGGCTCAAGATCCCGCACCCCGTCTACTCACTGCCAAGGGCGTCCCCCTGCGGTGACTGCACCGGCTCCGCCGCAGCCCGCCCCTTCGGCCTGGCCCCGGCGTGGAGCCCACCGCAGGAAGCAGATGCCACCCGTCTCACGGCCGCCCAGAACCCGTGAAAGGCTTCAAAGCGCCCTTGAGACGGGCGACCCAGGGACAACGAAACCCGCTGCTCTGGAGCTGGTAAGCAGATCTTCATCTTTTTGTTACCTTTTGCATTTAATTGCGCTGCATGCCCAAGTGGCTGCAGTACTCAAGAGCTCAGCAAGAGTGGTTTCCTTGTTCCCTGGGTCACGTATCCGGTGTGTACGGCTGGCATTACGACCACCGTCCACCACTCCATTTGGCAGGTTGGCGCTCCAGCGGCGGTCTCCCGCCCCTGATCGTCCAGTTGTGGCAAAAATCTGCCCCCGATGTGACAGTCTCCACGGGTCACGAGGACAGGCCTCTTCCTCCCCCGTCCCAGGCTGTTCCGGGGGTGGTCACAAGGAGCCAGGTAAGTGCTTCGATGTCCTTAGACTCAGCACGGCCACGACATGGTGTGGCACCTCGAGCTCCGCCCCGCGAGGCCCCACCTGCCGGTACATCCGATGACGTTGTCCCTTTGGTCCCCCTTGCGCGGAACTTGGACACATGGCTTGCACCTTCCAATCTGTCACAAGGGCTGGTCCGGACCATCTGACTCGGCTGCGCGATTCACTTCGCCGGGCATCCGCCCAGGTTCAGCGGTGTCCACTTCACCTTGGTGAAAGACGAAAACGCTGCTACCTTGCGCGGAGATCGCTACCTTCCTATGGAAGGACGCGATAGAACCTGTCCCTCCAGCCGAGATGAAGAAAGGGTTTTACAGCCCCTACTTCATCGTACCGAAAAAAGGCAGTGGGTTGCGGCCAATCTTGGACCTGCGAGTACTGAACTGGGCTTTACACAGACTCCCGTTCAAGATGCTGACGCAAAGACACATTCTAGCGAGCATCCGGCATCAAGATTGGTTTGCGGCGGTAGACCTGAAGGATGCGTACTTTCACGTCTCGATCCTTCCACGACACAGATCCTTCCTGCGGTTCGCGTTCGAGGGTCAGGCGTATCAGTACAAAGTCCTCCCTTTCGGCCTGTCCCTGTCTCCTTGCGTCTTTACGAAGATCGCAGAGGCTGCCCTTGCCCCGTTAAGGGAGGTGGGCATTCGCATTCTCAACTATCTCAATGACTGGCTAATCTTAGCTCACTCTCGAGACATGTTGTGCGCACACAGGGACCTGGTGCTCTCACACCTCAGCCAACTAGGGCTTCGGGTCAACTGGGAAAAGAGCAACTCCTCCCGGTTCAGCATCTCTTTTCTCGGTTTGGAGTTGGACTCAGTCTCCTTGATGGCGTGCCTTACGAACGAGCGCGCCCAGTCGGTGCTGGCCTGTTTGAAGGCGTTCAAACAGAAAACAGCGGTTCCACTGAAACTTTTTCAGAGGCTCCTGGGGCATATGGCATCCTCGGCGGTGGCCACCCCGCTCGGGTTGATGCATATGAGGCCGCTTCAGCACTGACTCCAGACTCGAGTCCCGAGTCTTTTCAGCCCTTGGACCGACCTCTCGTTTCTACGAGCAGGTGTTCCCCTAGAACTGGTCTCCAGGCGTGTCGTGGTCACGACAAATGCCTCCAAAACGGGCTGGGGTGTTGTTTGCAATGGGCACGCAGCCGCCGGCTTCTGGACGGGCCCGCGACTGCATTGGCACATTAACTGCCTCGAGTTACTGGCAATTCTGCTCACCCTGCGGACGTTTCGGCCGTTGATCCAGGGCAAGCACGTGTTAGTCCAGACGGACAACATGACAACGGTAGCATATGTCAACCGCCAAGGTGGTTTGCGCTCTCGTTGTATGTCACAACTCACCCGCCATCTCCTCCTCTGGAGTCAGCAGCACCTCAAGTTGCTGCATGCCACTCACATCCCAGGCAACCTCAACACTACGGCGGACGCGCCGTCATAACAGGCTACCCTCAAGGGAGAGTGGAGACTCCACCTTCAGGTGGTCCAGCTGATTTGGAGTTGATTCGACAGGCAGAGGTGCACCTGTTCGCCTCCCAAGAATCCTCCCCACTGCCCACTCTGGTACGCCCTGACCGAGGCCTTCCTCGGCATAGACGCGCTGGCACACAGCTGGTCCCCTGGCATTCGCAAATATGCATTTTCCCCCAGTGAGCCTGCTTGCACAGACCCTGTGCAAGGTCAGGGAGGACGAGGAGAAGGTCGTCCTGGTAAGCACCCTACTGGCCCGCCCAGATGTGGTGCTCGGACATCACGCTCCTCGCGACAGCTCCCCCCTGGCAAATTCCCCTGAAGAAGGACATTCTTTCTCAGGGAAGGGGCACCATCCGGCACCCGCGCCCAGACCTCTGGAATCTCCATGTCTGGCCCCTGGACGGGACACAGAAGACCTAAGCTGTCTCCCACCTGCAATGGTAGACACGTTCACTCAGGCTAGGGCTCCCTCTACGAGGCACCTGTATGCCTTTAAATGGCGTCTGTTCGCTAAGTGGTGTTCTTCCCGTCGGGAAGACCCCCAGAGGTGCGCAGTCAGATCAGTGCTTTCTTTCCTGCAAGAGAGGTTGGAAGGGAGGCTGTCCCCTTCCACCATGAAGGTGTACATTGCTGCCATAGCAGCACACCACGACGCAGTTGACGGTAAGTCCTTAGGGAAGCATGATCTGATCATCAGGTTCCTAAGAGGCGCCAGGAGGCTGAATCCCTCCAGGCCGTGCCTCGTTCCCTCATCAGACCTCTGTAGTTCTTCAGGGTCTACAGAGAGCCCCCTTTGAGCCTTTGCAGTCAGCTGAGCTTAAGGCACTCTCCTTGAAGACTGCCCTCCTGACTGCGCTCACTTCCATCAAGAGGGTAGGTGACCTGCAAGCGTTCTCTGTCAGCGAAACATGCCTGGAGTTCGGTCCAGGTTACTCTCACGTGATCCTGAGACCCTGACCGGGCTATGTGCCCAAGGTTCCCACCACCCCTTTAGGGACTAGGTGGTGAACCTGCAAGTGCTGCCCCAGGAGGAGGCAGACCCAGCCCTGTCGTCGCTGTGTCCGTGCGTGCTTTACGCATCTATTTGGATCGCACGCAGAGCTTTAGAATCTCTGAGCAGCTCTTTGTCTGCTTTTGGTGCACAGCAGAAAGGAAGCACTGTCTCCAAGCAGAGGATTGCCCACTGACTCGTTGACGCCATAACTATGGCATATCTCGCCCAAAACATGCTGCCCCCGGTAGGGCTACGAGCCCATTCTACCCGTGGTGTAGTGGCTTCTTGGGCCTTGGCCAGGGGTGCCTCTCTAACAGACATTTGCAGAGCAGCGGGCTGGGCAACACCCAACACCTTTGCAAGGTTCTACAACCTCCGGGTGGAACCGGTTTCGTCCCAGGTAGTGGCACACAACAAGCAGATAAGCCCGGGATAGCCGGCCGGGTATATCGCTTGCACATAGCGCCTTCCACCTCCTTTTGAGCTGAAGACGTGCGCTGTTAATTCCCAGTAGTGTTCACAAAATTTGTTCCCTGGTTGACTTCCTCCGAGCCCTGTGGCAGTCGATTTTTCGGAGAGACTCGCTGCCGGCCCAGTACACGTGCTAACTAAGAGCCCGGTTCTGGGGTAGGTGCTCCGCATGTGGCGGTTCCCTGTAAAGCTAACCCCATGCGATCTATATCTTCCGCTAATTCGTTTCCCTGCTGGCAAACTGCATCTTCCTTGGGCAGAGCCCCTCTGCCCCAGTCTCCATGTTGTAGGAACTCCTCCCCCATTGGGCAGGATCTACCTTGAAGGCTCTCCACATGGTTGGAAAGACCATGTGACGTATTCTTCCACTTAAATATCCCCCCCTCTCTTGGGGCGAGGTGTGGTCTCCGCGGTGTCTTCCCCTTGGGAGGGACACCCCCCGACTAGACCTGGTGGCCCAGTCGGATAATCCCCCTTCTTTTTAGGGAGTGGAAAAAGAGAAGGAGAAAAGAGGCCACGACTGGGTTAAGCCTGTCTCTATCTTTGGATAGTCGACTTGTCCCCAAAAAGGGCCGTTCGACACTCATAACTGTGTTGGGGGAGGTTACGTGTCGACCTGGTGTGCTGGCTATGAGGCACACAGCAAGTCTGCCCACCACACACCCCAGTTCACGTAACACAGTTCAGCCTTGTGGCGTTTTGTATAGGGACCCCTAGTGTCACTACATCGACACCAACGTCGAGTGAGTGACAGATAGGGAACGTCATGGTTACTGGTGTAACCTCCGTTCCCTGATGGAGGGAACGAGACGTTGGTCCCTCCTGCCACAACGCTGAACTACCCGCTGAAATGGCCGGACCTTATATCGGCTCCTCAGCGTAAAACCTGAATGAGTGGTTGCATACCAGCTCCTTTTATACCCGTATGTCCGGGAGAGTGGCGTGCAAATACCACTCGCTAATTTTCATTGGCCTTTTATCAAAGACCAGAGGTGTCTCGGGCTCCCAAGAGTGACCCCTAGTGTCACTACATCGACACCAACGTCTCGTTCCCTCCATCAGGGAACGGAGGTTACACCAGTAACCATGACGTTTTTCAGCCTCAGGTGGTTGTTAAACTTAATGTTACATGTGCTGTTTTATTTTGAATTGACTTTATATGATGGTTGCAAGTTTGGCTGCATCAGTAAATTAATGATGCTTAGAATATGTGTGTATTTGTCTGAAATTGTGTGCAATTCTAAACTCGAACCAGGACCAAACACAGCATGAGATTTTACATTTCATGTAATTGTTCTTTCAATGGCTTATGTGCATATATTTATTTTATTTGATCATACACAGAAAACCTTAATAAGTTAACTTTATTCAAATGATAATTTAATCACTTAAAATGATCATCCCTCATCTAAATTGAGTAATGACATTGAAGCCCCCAAAACTTGTGGAATTAGGTTCCTTAACTTGGAGTCTTGACTGAACGTAACTATTTAAGTTAAGGTAACTAGAGGTCACGTACATGCCATGCAAGGGGCAGACGTGTGAATAATTTTTTAATTATTTAAATTTTTGATAATTTTTGAATAATTTTCATGTTATAATCTGGTGAAATTTGATACACCTAGTTACAAATTTGCTCTTTGATGCAAAACATGGCAAAGAAGTCAAAATCCTCGGGCTCTGGATACATTAAAAGACACTTACGTGTTCAGGATGAAAGCCCCGACAGGCCTACAGACCGGGGACACGATTTGGATGGCGCGGCAGGAGAAGAAATCCAGTATCAGTTGTCCAACATGTCGGTGATGTTGATGAAGATTCTTGCTGACTTGGAGGATCTCGTTGTAATACGTCGATCGATTACGCAGATGGAAATAATATTCTCTGAGATAGTTACAAGAGTGACTGATGTTGAGAGACGAATCGATTTTTTTGAGTCATCAGAGAGGGAATTAACCGCTACTCCACCAGCGACCAAAGTATTTACATGTCCCAATCAGGCAATATCTTTTATTGAATCAATGGCTGAGTAAACCGTTGGATGTTTCTCATGTGAGTGGGTCGACTCGCTGTACTTACACTTGAGGAAGCTGGGCGACATTTAGGTTTTTTGGCGTTGGCTCCGCCGTGCGGCTGGAGCTTGTTTTGTGAATAACACTTTTCCTTAAAGAAACTTTTGCATTGACGGAAGATTACTTTTGCATTGAAGTTCCCATCCAGTTTGAGAGTGGACACTATGGATGACCGCAAAATATCTACATGCTCACACAAAGGATGTCTTTTATAAAGCTGACGGATTGAGTAAGTCATGGTATATACTTTTATGCGGCCTCCGAGTGAATTGACTCGACCATCTGGGGAACTGGGATGACGGTTTTGTTTCTTTTTGTGTTGGCTCCGCCTAGTGGCTGGAGCTTGTTCTGTTGAATAACACTCCTTTGGAACAGCTGTGGATTAATCTGTTCGTTCTTCGTGCTTATTCCTCCTGCTGGCTGTAGTATGTTTTGTTGAGTTTTTTTACGGGACATTGGAATGATAATGTCATCCGTTGAACTCATAACAGCCAGCTCACTGAAAATGCATCTGTCTGTCCGAGGAATCTGAACGGTTTTATATCAGCTGGAATTTGTTTTGTGGAAGATCACACCTTTGAGACAGTTCTGTGAATGAATCTACACATTATTTGTGTTCATTCTTCCTGTTGGCTGGGTTTATTTTACAAAGTATTTTCTGTTATGTAATTTTGCCTCACAAATTTGTGAGGCAAAATTTAGCAATCCGATGGCAAAGTTGTCGTGGGGGCTCATGTACATTCATGGAACTTTTGAGTTTAGAGGGATTGTCGCCGGTTGGCGCTTTCGTGCGTGGGGTTAAGGCGCACGTTTTTCTTTTTTCTGTTTGTTTTGTTCGGGGGGGAAGTTCGGGGTTTGATTGTTTCACTAATGGGGAATGTGGTCTGTATAATTTTTTTATTTTTATTATATCAATATGTCAGTTGTTAATATGAGTGTACTACCTCTCTCCACATGGAATGTGAATGGGTTGGGGCACCCCATAAAAAGAAGGAAGGTTATTTCTTTTCTTAAACGTAAGAAATATGATATAGTGTTTCTTCAAGAAACACATCTCTCCCCGCAGGAAGCTGAAAAAATTGGGAATATATGGGGTGGACATGTTTTTTTAGTGCTGGCTCAAGTAAGAGCAAGGGAGTCATTATATTGGTAAATAAACATTTACAATTCAAATGTCTCAAACAGACTAAAGATAAATTAGGGAGAGTCATTATTGTTTTAGCTGAAATTCAAGGGCAAAGGTTGATTTTGGCTAACATTTACACACTTAACGCTGATGATCAGGGCTTTTTTATAGATCTTGAAGGGATGCTGCAAGCCGCTGGCACCCCTCATGATATAATATTGGGAGGAGACTTTAATCTTTTGATGGACTCAGTCCTTGATCACAGTGAAGCAAAGTGTGTAAACCCCCTAGAGCAACATTGATGCTTCACAGGATGTGTAAATATCTTGGTCTTATGGATATTTGGAGACTTTTGAACCCATCTGGTAGGGACTATACATTTTTTTCATCAGTCCATAGATTTATTCTAGAATAGATTTTTTGTTTTATATCCAAATCCCTCATTTCATCTGTTGTTGATTGCTCAATTGGAAATATCTTAGTCTCAGATCATGCCCTGGTGAGTTTAGAGGTGTTGCCAAATACAGAGAAAAAGAAATCATATAGTTGGCGCCTTAATGTGTCCCTTTTGCAAAATCTTGATTTCCAACAAATGTTAAAGACTGAACTCAATGTTTATATGGAGACCAACTGGTCCTCGGTATCCTCTGTGGGCGTGGCTTGAGAGGCACTTAAGGCGGTTCTTAAGGGTCGGATCATACAGTATGCCTCATTCACCAAAAACTCCGAAGCACAAGAACTTGTGGAGTTGGAAGGAAATATTAAAAGTGCAGAGGCAGAGCTGAAGCGCCGTATGTCAGCTGATGGCCTCAGAGAATTGACCTGATTGAAATATAGATATAATACTATTTTGTTGTAGAAAGTGGAGTTTTGATTATTCTGGGCAAGACAGTCATACTTTGAGTCAGGTGACAAAGCAGGGAAGCTTTTGGCTAGATAGATAAAGCAGAGAGAATCTCTATCTATCATTCCCTCAGTGAAATCTGCTGGTGGTGAAATTTTTACCACAGCCATTGATATTAATAATGCTTTTAAAGAATTCTCTCTTGATCTTTATAGTTCCACGTCTTCATCTACTGATGAAGATATTAGAAACTTTGTGGAACCATTAGAACTTCCTAAATTGATGATTGAGCAAAAAAACTCTCTTGATTCTGAGATAACCTTGGAGGAGCTTGACGAGGTAATTAAGTCCCTACCTACTGGCAAGGCTCCGGGGCCAGATGGTTTGCTGCAGAATTTTTTAGATCCTATGCTACAGAACTGGCTCCACTTTTGTTAGAAGTTTATACTGAATCATTAAAGAAGGGAAAGCTTCCTCCAACCATGACACAAGCCCGGATCAGTCTGATTCTTAAAAAGGACAAAGATTCAAGCGAGTGTAAAAGTTACCAGCCAATCTCCCTGATCCAATTAGATGTAAAAATATTGTCAAAAATTTTGGCTAACCGATTAAGTAAGGTTATGACATCTCTTATACATATAGATCAGGTGGGATTTATTCGGGGCGGTAGCTCTTCTGATAATATTAGGCGTTTCATCAATATCATGTGGTCAGTAGCGAATGATCAATCTCCGGTCACTGCCATCTCACTTGACGCCGAAAAGGCATTTGATATCGTAGAATGGGATTATCTTTTTAAGATTTTGGAAATATACGGGTTTGGGAGTACATTTATTGGTTGGATTAAGTTACTTTATAGACACCCTGTAGCAGCGGTACAAACAAATGGATTAATTTCAGATTATTTTACGCTGGATAGGGGCACTCGGCAGGGCTGCCCTCTTTCCCCTTTATTGTTCTGTCTTGCCCTGGAACCATTAGCAGCCACGATAGTGGAGGAGGATGATTTTCCAGGGGTGATGGCAGGAGGTGTGGTGCATAAGCTTCTGCTTTACGCAGATTATATTTTATTATTTGTCTCTGAACCTACTAGATATATGCCTTGCCTCCACAGAATTATTCATTCCTTTTCCAGGTTCTCAGGATACAAATTCAATTGGTCTAAATCTGAAGCTTTGGCTTTGACAGCGTACTGTCCGGTAACGGCTTTTCAGCCGGGCGCCTTCCAATGGCCCAAACAGGGCATTAAGTATTTGGGGATTTATTCCCAGCAAATTTGTCTGATTTAGTTAGTGTTAATTTTGACCCTTTAATAAAAAGATTTTCGAGCGATGTGGACAGGTGGGCTTCATTACATTTATCTATGATTGGGAAGGTTAATGTTATCAAAATGAATTGTATTCCAAAATTTAACTACCTGCTACAATCTCGCCCTGTAGATATCCCCCTCTCTTATTTCAAGCAATTTGATAGCATAGCGAAGTCCTTCATTTGGAATGGTAAACGTCCCAGATTGCATTTTAATAAGTTACATAGGCCAATTGACAAAGGAGGGCTAGGCCTACCCAAGATTTTTTATTACTATGCGTTCAGTCTCAGACATTTGGCTCTTTGGTCACTTCCACCTGAGAGAGCCCCTCCCTGGTTTGTTATTGAACAGGCAGTTCTTGCCCCTATTTCGCCATTACAAAGCATCTCTATCAAACTAATCGGAAAAGTTAAGTTACACCCCGTTATTTTTCATTTACACTCGGTATGGACTAAAGTGTCCAGATTGTTAAATTGGACACTTATTTAAATGTTGCCTCGAGTATATGGAAGAACCCAAGGTTACGTAGTGGCAAGTCCCCTTTCTGCTGGCCAGAGTGGATTGTGAGGGGGGTTGCTACACTCGGTGACCTATATGAAAGTGGAGTGTTGAGATCGTTTGAAAACTTGGTCCAACATTTTGGGATCCCCAGACCTCAGTTTTACAGATATTTACAATTGCGCCACCTGCTTTGTACTATTTTTGGGAGTAGCACACACCCCCCTAAGGAGGCAGATGCTTTGGGTGAGGTGATTGCGGCTTTTGAAAAAGGTCATGAGGCATCAGTGTACTACTCCCTGTGAATTCAGAGTATGGGGGACGGAGCCTTAACTTCTATTAAGAGATTATGGGAGAAAGATTTGAATTTGGTATTGGAGGATGGAGTGTGGACTTAGATTCTGAAAAATGTCGTCTGTATCTAGAGATGCAAGGGTTTGCCTTATTCAGTTCAAGACTTTACTTAGATTCTATTGGACCCCCTCTAGACTGTACAGGTTTGGCCTTAAAGATACACCTACCTGCTGGTGATGCCAATCGAAGGATGGAGATATAACCCATGTTTTTTGGGGGTGCTTTGAGATCCAGGGGTTTTGGTTGAGAGTTCAGAGTTTTGTATGTGATCTCTTGGGCACTCTGGTTTCATTTTGCCCCAGATTCTGTATTTTGGGAGATGGGGCAGAAATTAATGTGGAGAATAAACATGTGGAGGATTGGGTCCTAACCTGTGTTATGGTCGCCAGGCAGGGTTGGAAGTCGGTTGGAGCCCCCCCGTTTCAGGAGTGGTGCTCGGAGATGGGGAGAGTGGCGGCCTTAGAGGAGGGGTCTTATAGAAGACTGGGGAATCCGGATCTGTTTGTGGGAAAATGGGGTGAATATTTAACATTCTTGGAGGGTTCTCGGGTGGAATAATGGAGAGAGAGGGGTAATTGTCAGTGTGTGTGATTTTTATATTTGTATATATATATATGTTTTATTATTATTATTATTATTATTATTATTCTCTTTTTTCCTCTTTTAGTTGTTTGGTTTTTGTTTTTGTATTCTTTTATATGTGTTCATCTAAGACGACAGGGATGTTTGTTGAGGTTTGGGGTAGGGTTGGGGTTGGGGAGGAGGAGGGGTGGTAGTGGGTGTTAAAAGTTGATTTTGTGTATTTATAATTATGTTTTGTATTCCTGTGTTTTAATAAATAAAAATGTTAATCATAAAAAAAAAAAGTTAAGGTAACTACTGTAGATGCAAGTAGACTTAACTCAGATCTGCCATTTAAATATTGTTATACATTTAATGGCTCAAATAAAGAAGATTATAACTGATTATAGGTCAATAATTAAATAAACTTAATTCTTCACTGAAATTCATATATACCTGTATATATATATATATATATATATATATATCTGACATCACACAAAACAACTATTTGCAACAAAACAACATAAATATTACTACAAAAGAGCTACAACTTCTATGCATTCTTAATAACAACTACAGGTGCATCTCAATAAATTAGAATGTCGTGGAAAAGTTCATTTATTTCAGTAATTCAACTCAAATTGTGAAACTCGTGTATTAAATAAATTCAGAGCACACAGACTGAAGTAGTTTAAGTCTTTGGTTCTTTTAATTGTGATGATTTTGGCTCACATTTAACAAAAACCCACCAATTCACTATCTCAAAAAATTAGAATACATCATAAGACCAATAAAAAAAAACATTTTTAGTGAATTGTTGGCCTTCAGGAAAGTATGTTCATTTACTGTATATGTACTCAATACTTGGCAGGGGCTCCTTTTGCTTTAATTACTGCCTCAATTCGGCGTGGCATGGAGGTGATCAGTTTGTGGCACTGCTGAGGTGGTATGGAAGCCCAGGTTTCTTTGACAGTGGCCTTCAGCTCATCTGCATTTTTTGGTCTCTTGTTTCTCATTTTCCTCTTGACAATACCCCATGGATTCTCTATGGGGTTCAGGTCTGGTGAGTTTGCTGGCCAGTCAAGCACACTAACACCATGGTCATTTAACCAACTTTTGGTGCTTTTGGCAGTGTGGGCAGGTGCCAAATCCTGCTGGAAAATGAAATCAGCATCTTTAAAAAGCTGGTCAGCAGAAGGAAGCATGAAATGCTCCAAAATTTCTTGATAAATGGGTGCAGTGACTTTGGTTTTCAAAAAACACAATGGACCAACACCAGCAGATGACATTGCACCCCAAATCATCACAGACTGTGGAAACTTAACACTGGACTTCAAGCAACTTGGGCTATGAGCTTCTCCACCCTTCCTCCAGACTCTAGGACCTTGGTTTCCAAATGAAATACAAAACTTGCTCTCATCTGAAAAGGGGACTTTGGAACACTGGGCAACAGTCCAGTTCTTCTTCTCCTTAGCCCAGGTAAGACGCCTCTGACGTTGTCTGTGGTTCAGGAGTGGCTTAACAAGAGGAATACAACAACTGTAGCCGAATTCCTTGACATGTCTGTGTGTGGTGGCTCTTGATGCCTTGACCCCAGCCTCAGTCCATTCCTTGTGAAGTTCACCCAAATTCTTGAATCGATTTTGCTTGACAGTCATAAGGCTGCGGTTCTCTTGGTTGGTTGTGCATCTTTTTCTTCCACACTTTTTCCTTCCACTCAACTTTCTGTTAACATGCTTGGTTACAGCACTCTGTGAACAGCCAGCTTCTTTGGCAATGAATGTTTGTGGCTTACCCTCCTTGTGAAGGGTGTCAATGATTGTCTTCTGGACAACTGTCAGATCAGCAGTCTTCCCCATGATTGTGTAGCCTAGTGAACCAAACTGAGAGACCATTTTGAAGGCTCAGGAAACCTTTGCAGGTGTTTTGAGTTGATTAGCTGATTGGCATGTCACCATATTCTAATTTTTTGAGATAGTGAATTGGTGGGTTTTTGTTAAATGTGAGCCAAAATCATCACAATTAAAAGAACCAAAGACTTAAACTACTTCAGTCTGTGTGCATTGAATTTATTTAATACACGAGTTTCACAATTTGAGTTGAATTACTGAAATAAATGAACTTTTCCAGGACATTCTAATTTATTGAGATGCACCTGTATTTAAATGCCCGCATAAGTCCCCTTTGACCAAGAAATCCTAATTAAATAATTGAAGTGCAAGGGATTATGGAATTATCTTATTATTATATTATGGGAATTCCACATAGCCTCAATTTTGTTCTGAATTTTGTCTGAATTATTAACACTTAAAATGTTAAATCTATGGATTTTTTTAGATAAATAAGTTCAAGGAACATAGATAATTGAGTCATAAGCCCAAAACTTGTAATTTCAAGTGATGTTTAATTAAGACAA
Organism: Myxocyprinus asiaticus; assembly: GCF_019703515.2. NCBI lineage: Eukaryota > Metazoa > Chordata > Actinopteri > Cypriniformes > Catostomidae > Myxocyprinus > Myxocyprinus asiaticus. The sequence continues at coordinate 26,710,239 of NC_059368.1, forward strand.
CTTGATTTTTCCTGTAAAGACAACATTGGGATTTACAGTTCATAATGCAGTGCCTTAGCATACAGGGAGGGAAGTTTATCTAACAGTGATGACATTACCCCATTGTCTCGTCTGAAGCAGTTCTATTTTAAATTATGTCACAGATAGCTTAGGCTTTCAGGAAAACCTCTACATAAATTGCTTATTAAAGGTTTGTTAAACCAGGCAAAGTGTTTTTGAATTCTGATCAGTTCATTAAGTTAGTTAATCTGAGGTGCAGTGAAACCAGGAGTAACCATAAAACCTGTGCGGCATGTAAGATCTAAATAAATTTATTTTAATTAAGCCAAAAATATAATTTATTATCGTGACCACCCAACATTGTATTAACATGCACATATTAAATGCTAGCTTAATTGTGCACATTTCATCTGTCCTCATACTTTCTCTTTTGTCTGTGTGCAGAGACAAGTTTCTTGCTGGGGAATGCACAGATCGTGGAGTGGCCTATAGTTTACAGTAATGACGGATTCTGCAAGCTCTCTGGATACCACAGGGCAGAGGTCATGCAGAAGAGCAGCACCTGCAGGTAACAGATTCTCCCATATGTTTGTTTTTAACCTGCCCTTAATCTGTAATCAAGTAAGTGATGTGATCCCAATACACTTTTGAGACTTTTCAAGATGTGCAATATGCAAAAATGCATTAGTGTTAATTATAAATAAATTGTGTACTAAATGTGTTTTAATATTATTTTAGAAGCAAAAAGTATGCCCCTTCAATCTTTTCCGAAGGCCCAGTTAAAATGGCCCAGCACATGTTTTGTTTTGCATGCTGGTATGCTGGTGTCCCTTAACTAGCTTAACCAACGAGACGTCCTTGGTCAACCAGCTCAGTAGGAAAGACAATTGTTTTTTCCACTAGCTAGACAACCAACAAACTAGCCTGAACTATCATGGAAATTCATACTGGTATAAACTGATCTTTTCAGCTGATGGAAATATACTCAGATCGCTTCACCTATCAAACTGGTGCAGTGCAGGGAATTTGATCACAATTATTTTGTTTATTTATTTTTTCAAGTGCGTTCAGACCAGTATCCCTGACCATCTAATCCTACTAGTTCCACTTTAAGATAATTGACTTGGATGTTTCTCTCATGATTTGGTAAAGTTCTAGACACAGATGTTTCTGCACTCTACTTGAGTTAGCAATGCATCTGAAGGCAGCTTTCTTATGTCAGTGCAGTTGTATGAAGGCAGAGTAGAATCTACCTGCGTTATGTCTCACTCTACCCTCTCCCCAGAGCCATCTACCTGCGCATTTCTCACTCTACCCTCTCCCCAGAGCCATCACTGAGCACCTTGTTAGCGCTAAATATGCTCAGCAAGGTGCCAATCATCGAAGCAGAAATAGAAATACCAACTACAGTGATTTTGCTCTGCCTACATACAGGGATATGCATTTGTCTACAGACTGTGTTATGACTCCAGACTGACTCAGGATTCTGGGGGAATTTTGGATGTAGAATTGGCACAAGCTTTTGTCAGCTAAAGCAATAAGAGCTGAAGATTTGATACTGTAAACCTCTGAGCAGCTTACAAAAAAACCCTCATGCACCACAATTACCTCTGTATGTTTGGGTTTATGGAATCTGAAGTGATAAGAAGATCCAAAACAAATAAAACTGTTTAGAGGAAACTTTCAAATTCCGTGCCGTGCAGAAGGGGGTGCAACTTTGCCAAGTCCTGATTTCAGTAATTTCCTACAACCCCATTCCAGAATCCACAAGTAAAGAATTTTCCTCATGTGTCCACTCGAGGATGTGAAGGACAACAGATGCCAATAGAGAGTGAGCTGAGTGAGAACAAGAAAAGATAAAGAAAAAGATAGATAAAAGGAGAAAAGAAAGAGAGAGGTGAGTGAGACAGTCAAAGATAGAGAAAGGGAGGAAAGGGGGCGCATGTAATTTTACCTCATGTTCTCGCTGAACTGTTGCAAACTGTCCTCAACCTAAAATATCCCTTCTGCTGAATGAAAAAAATAAATAAATAAAATAATAATAATAATAATAATCTTTTCACAAAATAGCTCCCAGATCTGATTATTGTCATGGGAAATGGAGCATTTCAGATTTACCATCTTTTTAAAGAATACTTATGCTTCAATTTAAAGCAACTAAATTTGATGCAAACCTGAGGGTTTCTCACAGCATGAGGCATGAGCACAGGAACACAAGGTTTGTGTAACATTCTGATGCACATTGCATTGTAGAAAACTTCAAAATAAGAAAATTATCCAATAAACTATATGAAGGAAGGTACTGACCTAAAAGAACTTAACTTTTCATGAAACAACAATTGCAACACAAATAATTTAGATGCAAAATGCATAATTTAGATGAAGAATGTTTTGAATGATGAAAGTTTTATCAGCTAGGCCAATTAATCGGTCAATATTTTGCCATTTAGAGATTATCAGCATCAATAACCGAGCAGGCTTGGCTGATTATCAGAAGTTTTAACTCTTTTTTGTGTCAGTTCCAAAACCTACAGCTTTGTCAATGTGTAACACTTTTTCTATCTTCCAATATTTTGTTCATTTAATTGCAGCTATTTTTGTGCATGTCTCACTTGTGTATTATACAGTATATATAGTATACAGTATATTGGCATTACATTGGCAGTTGGCCACTCTGCTCTCTAAATATTGGTATTGGCCATTAAAAAGCCCATATTGGTCAGCCTTTACAATATATTTTTGTGGTAACACTTAACAATAAGGTTCCATTTGTTAACATTACTTAACAACATTAGTTGACATGAACTAAAAATGAACAATACTAATTAAGCATTTATTAATCTTAGTTAATGTTAATTTCAGCATATACTAATACATTTTTAAAATCAAAAGTTGTGTTTGTTAACATTAGATAATGCTCTATGAACTAACATGAACTCACAATGAACAATTATATTTTTTATGAACTAACATTAACAACGATTAATAAATGCTGTAAAAAATATATTGTTAATTGTTAGTTTATGACACCTAATGCATTAAATAATGTTAATGGATGGAATCTTATTGTAAAGTGTTAAACTTTTTGTATATTTTGTTGCATTGAAGATGTTTCACATTTACTGTACCGTGAATTTAATCACTATATCCACCAGATTGCCTTCTTCTTGCAACTTTTGCTTAAAATTTCCTTAAAATTTTAATATGATATCTTCTCTTCCTATTAAATAATAGTAAGGGTAGAACTTGTTGGAAGTTTGGCTCTATTTCTACTGTTTGTCCAGCCTCCACTTTCTGCTGAAGTTAAATAGAGCATCTGCAGTAGCTGACAGTGCGTGTCATCAGCCACTCCCCCCAGCACACACACACTAACTGAATTAATTGACAGTGAAAGACAAGCTAGAGTTTGCTGGGGGATGTGTATGCCATACAGGTGTGCACGCTCACCTAACTCTATTTTTTGCTCTCTTTGTTTGTCTCACTCCTTTTCCCACCTACTTCTCCCCCTCTCACAACCTTTTTTTTATTTTGTCTCTCTGTCCCCCTGGCAGTTTCATGTATGGAGAACTGACAGACAAGAAGACAATAGACAAAGTCAGACAGACCTTTGATAACTATGAATCCAATTGCTTTGAAGTGCTGCTCTATAAGAAGAACAGTGAGTATTCCCAGCAATCCAGGTTCTTTGCCGTGCCTGTTGCATCTAGAGAAAGAGTGCAGGGATGCAGTTGTGCTCAACGTAAGAATCTGAAGAAAAAAAAAAGAAACACTATAAAAATGCTGGTGTATGAGAAAGTTCACTTTTCTCCATACCCAGTTTAATCAGTGTGTGTTAATTAAACAATATCCCACGAGCAAGAGTGTTGTTCTGAATATCAGCATGATGATTCGGCCATAAGTGATTACCGCAGGTATTCAGACCAGCAGTACCATTACAAGTGTGATACTGTTTTCATGCAACTGTTCAACAAACAAGTAAATAATTCTGAATTATGTAAATTACTACAAAAATTGGCCAGATGGTTTGTTTCAACCATCGAAAATAGTTCAAATAGAAGCCAAAAGAAGAGTAATTTTGAACTAGTGTTTGTTCATAAACAAATCTGTGCTTTTGAATGAATGTTTTAAGTGAACAAATCATTCTCATTCACTTCCATTGTTTTGATAGTGAACAATTTGGTGCTGTTTAACAAATCAGTTGAGTCAATAATCAAATGACTCTTTCAAAACAGAAAATATGCTTGTTTGTACTGGTGTAAAGATGTAATCTGTAGAAAAGAAATGGTCACAAACCGAATCGGCTAATGAAATAAAAATGAAGGATAAATCAAATTCCCCAACACTATTTGGAAAGCCACAACCAAACAAGTGTCCAAGTGCTTTTATATTAAATATCAGCACTCTTGGAATGCCACTTGCACCAAGTGAACAAGGGCAAGTGCTTCCTCTCTGCTCTTGGATTTTTCTCATATAGGTACTATAAAGATCAATATCCCTATGATGCCTCCATAAGATAAAGCTGTCAGGTTAAGCTCAGACGTAGTGACCCATTAGGCACACAGCTACACAGTATATTTCTTATACTGGTGAACTGTGGACCTTGGTCTCAATTATCTTCCCATTTACCTTGTCTTTCTAAATTCCCGTCTTGTCTGTACTTCTCCTGTAATCGCTATTCTCCATCATAATCTCATCATCATTTATTCTCTTCTCTCCGTTCCCCCCTTTGTTCACTTGACTTTAACCTGTCTGTCCCTTTCTCTTTCCCTCTCTATTGCTTTAATTTTCCTCCATGTCTTTTATCTCACTGCTCCTTAATTCACTTCCTTTTATGAACCACTTTTCACACTCCACCTTCCTTTCAACACCACCCTCTCTCCCCTCTCACATTGCGTTCCTCTGGTGCTGTCAGGAACCCCTGTGTGGCTCTACATGCAGGTGGCCCCCATCAGGAATGAGAATGATAAGGTGGTCCTGTTCCTCTGCACTTTTAAGGATATCACTGTCTTCAAGCAGCCCATTGAAGATGAGACCACCAGAGGTAAGAACACTCTCACAACCTCATCTTGAGTGGATTTTTTTTAGCTTTTGTGTGGTAGAAATGGCATAAGCACACAAAAGAACATAGATATGACAGTGTATCATGGTTTGGTTCCCTATCTGTCACTCACTCGCCGTTGTGTCGATGTAGTGACACTAGGGGTCACACTTGGGAGCCCGAGACACCTCCGGTCTTTGATTGAAGGCCAATGAAAATTGGCGAGTGGTATTTGCATGCCACTCCCCTGGACATACGGGTATAATAGGAGCTGGTATGCAACCACTCATTCAGATTTTCTCTTCGGAGCCGAACAGTCATGCTGTTCCCACAATTCCCACAACTGTTCATTCACCTCTGCTGGATCTGACGGTGCATTTCAGCGGCTTCTCCCTCCTCTGCACTGGTGCACTGCAGGGAATGCCCCTGGGCGCTTCGGCAGAAATAAGAGTATATTTCTCTAAAAGAGTATATTTCTCTAAAAGAGCGGCACACACGGAGCGTCTTTTTAAAGACGTGTCTTTTTAAAGATTCCTTTCCTTTGTGTGTTATTCCTGGTTGCTCTCGTTATCTCTCGCCTTCTGACGGTCACGATCAATGTCTTTCATGTCTGGGCACTGCTCACATGGAGACAGTGTTCGTGGATGGTCATGTACTCATTGCGAAGACATGTCCATGGCAACAATGCGGTCGCAGCTCGCCTTCATAAGAAAGCAAGCCACCCCAGAGGCTCCCTGCCTTGGTCCTTTTATCCACGGGTATAAGGGGCACTGGGGGTGATTTGGGGACCCCAATGGGACCGCCTCCACCGGGCATCCCCCCGCGGACCTCCCATTCCCCAGCACGCTCGCCTGCCCCGATCGGGCTTCCTGATGAGTCCACCGGCTCGTCTCACGGCGAGTTCGACCTCTTATATGGAGCCCGCGAAAATGATGAGCTCTCGAGCGCAGCATCGGAGAGCGGGCTTGTCCAGTTGGACGCGGAAGCCTCAGCTGGGCTCCTCCCTTCGGGGACGATTGCCCAGTCACAGGCTGATGCAGAGATGATGACATGCTTTCCTGGGCAGCCGTGAGCGTCGGCTAGAGTCGAACCCTCTGCTCTTCCCTGAACCCTCGCGGCTCGATGATTGGTTCCTGGGCTCGTGGCGCCACTCAAAGCCACGCTCCACCCCGTTCCTTTCTTCCCGGAAGTGCATGAAGAGCTGACAAGGTCATGGGAGGCAAGGTCGTTTACTGCCCGGTCCCGATCTTTTCAGCTTCCCCGCCCTCACTACCCTTGATGGTGGGGTGGCCAAGGGCTATTCGGCAATCCCCCGGTGGATAAAGGCACTCGCGGTGCACCTATGCCCGCAGAGCGCCGCCACCTGGCGTGGGTGCCCAAAGCCCCCGTCCAAGGCCTGTAGGTTTATGTCATCTCTAACGGCCAAGGCCTATGGTGCCACTGGACAAGCCGCCTCCACCCTGCACGCCATGGCGCTCCTGCAAGTCCGCCAAGGCTCTAAAGGTACTGCACGAGGGTAGTTCCGTCCCAGGATTGATGCAGGAACTGCGCTCGGCGACCGACCTCGCTCTCCGAACTACGGAGGTCACGGCGCGGTCTCTCGGGTGAACGATGTCCACATTACTGGTCCAGGAGCGCCACCTTTGGCTCAACATGGTCGAGATGGGTGAGGCCGACAGGACATGGTTCCTTGCTGCCCCCATCTCCCAGGCTGGCCTATTTGGCGACACCATCAAGGACTTTGCCCAGCAGTTCTCAACGGTGGAACAGCAGACGGAGGCTATCCGGCATATCCTGCCCCGGCGCGGCTCAAGATCCTGCACCCTGTCTGCTCATTGCCAAGGGCATCCCCTTGCGGTGACTACACTGGCTCCACCGCAGCCCGCCCCTTCAGCCCGGCCCCGGCGTGGAGCCCACCGCAGGAAGCAGACGCCACCCGTCTCGTGGCCGTCAAGAACCCGTGAAAGGCTTCAAAGCGCCCTTGAGACGGGCGACCCAGGGACAATGAAACCCGCTGCTCTGGAGCTGGTAAGCAGACCTCTCCATCCCCCGGTCGAAGGCCAGGAAGAGAATCTTTTTGTTACCTTTGCATTTAATTGCGCTGTATTACCAAGTGGCTGCAGTACTCAAGAGTTCAGCAAGAGTGATTTCCTTGTTCCCTGGGTCACGTATCCGGTGTGCATGGCCGTCATCACGACCACCATCCACCACTCTATTTGGCAGGTTTGGCGCTCCAGCGGCGGTCTCCCACCCCTGAGTGCCCAGCTGTGGCACAAATCCGCCCCCGATGTGACAGTCTCCACGGGTCACGAGGACAGGCCTCTTCCTCCCCTGTCCCAGGCTGTTCTGGGGGTGGTCACAAGGAGCCAGGTAAGTGCATCGATGTCCCTAGACTCAGCACGGCTACGACATGGTGTGGCACCTCGAGCTCAGCCCCGCAGCGAGGCCCCATCTGCTGGTATGTCCGACAATGTTGTCCCTTTGGTCCCCCTTGTGTGGAACTTGGATGCATGGCTTGCGTTTTCCAATCCGTCGCGATGGCTGGTCCGGACCGTCTGACTCGGCTACGCGATCCAGTTCACCAGGCGTCCGCCCAGGTTCAGCGATATCCACTTTACCTTGGTGAAGGACGAAAACGCTGCTACCTTGCGCATGGAGATCACTACCCTCCTACGGAAGGGTGCGATAGAACCTGTCCCTCCGGCCGAGATGAAGAAGGGGTTTTACAGCCCCTAGTTCATCGTACCGAATAAAGGCAGTAGGTTGCATCCAATCTTGGATCTGCGAGTACTGAACCGGGCTTTACACAGATAATCCCCCTTCTTTTTTAAGGAGTGGAAAAAGAGAAGGGGAAAAGAGGCCACGACTGGGTTAGCCTGTCTCTATTTTTTGGGTAGTCGACTTGTCCCCAAAGGGCCGTTCGACACTCATAACTATGTTGGGGGAGGTTACGTGTTGACCTGGTGTGCTGGCTACGAGGCACACAGTGGTCTGCCCACGACACACCACCAGTTCTTGTAACACGTTCAGCCAGTTGTGGCGTTTCATATAGGGACCCCTAGTGTCACTACATCGACACAACATCGAGTGAGTGACAGATAGGTAACGTCATGGTTACTTGCGTAACATCCGTTTCCTGATGGAGGGAATGAGACGTTGTGACCCTCCTGCCACAACGCTGAACTACCCGCTGAAATGGCCGGACCTTGTCTCGGCTCCTCAGCATAAAACCTGAATGAGTGGTTGCATACCAGCTCCTTTTATACCCGTATGTCCAGGGGAGTGGCGTGCAAATACCACTCGCCAATTTTCATTGGCCTTTTATCAAAGACCAGAGGTGTCTCGGGCTCCCAAGAGTGACCCCTAGTGTCACTACATCGACACAACGGCGAGTGAGTGACAGATAGGGAACCAAACCATGATACACTGTCATATCTATGTTCTTTTGTGTGCTTATGCCATTTCTACCACACAAAAGCTAAAAAAATCACTACATCGACACAACGTTTCGTTCCCTCCATCAGGGAACGGAGGTTACGCAAGTAACCATGACGTTGTACATGGCTGTGACATAACTAAAAACCTATTGGCTTAAAAAGAAAATCGATGAATTCATTGATACACAGTATGTTTCAATAGGAAACACATCAGCACAGGAAAGAAAACTGCGAAACATCTAGTGATTTTGAGGGCTCTTTAAATGAAAAAGAAGCACAGATCAATAATAAGATTTTATTAGATCTTGCAAATATAGTGCACAGTTGTTCTCTTTGAATCTTTTTTAAATACTCCCTTCGTAATTATCAATCTTTTTTTTTTTTTTTTTTTATACAAAATGAAAAGACCATTACAAAGTCAATTGGCAGCTTTTTGACTGAGCATGTTTGTGTGAGCACAACCTGTGTGAGCACAAGAGCACAAGGCAGTATAATGAGACCGACAAGCTGTCACTTCATATTCAAAAGTGCTATATACCTGTATGTGCTGTACTGAAGTGAGTCGTGGAGCATTCTGTGTATATCTGTGAATTTATGATTGATGGGTATTGTCATTTACTTTCTCTCAACCTTTTTTTAAACTGATGGAGATTTTTCTTGTTGGCTTGTGCCACTGCTAAACTGAAGAACTTGTCCTTTGCTATTAATCCTGGCCAAACCAACAATATTTTTTTATTAAAATATTAAATAAATAGATTAAAAGTTTAAACTGTAACCCAAAGCCTAAATCTAATCATGATTTTGATAGGAATATAGCTTTTGTGTATGGAAGAAAGAAAACATCTAGTTTTGGTATGAGGCAAGGGAAGTGTATTCCAGGTTACTGACATACAGTACATTACATAAATAAATATGGAAAGTTCACAAATGTTTCCTTTCTTAAAATAAAGTGTTGGATAGGTGGTTAGCTAAAATTTGATGGCTGTATTGTACAGATTTAAAATTCTGTTTGTAGATTGTTTAGTCTCTATAGGAATAAAAGTTTTCATACGAGTGAAGTTGTACGATATCTTACGTACAAATTATTACGAGTTGTCTTGAGGCAATGTTGGATTGAATTAGCTTTAATGACCAATTTAGACCAGCAACCAGCTACCATGTTGTCCAGATTAAGATGGATTTTCCAACAGGACTCACCCTTCAAAGGACCGGTAATGTCACAGTCCGGTCACCTTGTCATGTTTAGGTTCTACCTGACGGGACCGTGGCAGTATCGGCCTGCCTTTTTGTTTTGCGTTTGTGATTTGTGTGGGGGCATGGATCTGTTGGTGGGTTATCGCTGTGCGCGATTTGCCGCCGTGTGCCCTCTGGTGATGTCACGGCACCTTGCCAGGTTGTGTGTGTGCCTGTTGAGGACCGTGGCACATTCGTCCCTTGTCTGTTTTGTCAAAGCGTGTTTATGTTTTGCCCTTATGTGTTTCAGGTGTTGTTGGCATGCTGAATCAGCGTGTCCATGGGAACCCTGATTGTTTCCATGGGAACGCTGATCATTACAACCTTCAGCTGCGAGCGACACCTGCCCCGTGTTTGTTTCTCTTATGTAAACCCCCGCATGTGTCATGTCCGATGTTGGATCATTGTGACTGTTACTGTTGTGTTAGTCACTGTCTATGTGAAGGTATTGTCTGCTGCCAATTATTAACTGTGCACTTTGTGTAGTTGGAGCGGGCTCGTGTGTTGGTTGGTAGCCTGTCTCTAGAGGTGAGGTTTCCCTCTAGATTGCCCTTGCCTGTGATCACTTGCCCAGTTTTCCTGTGGAGGAGGATTCCTCACTTCTGCCCGAGTGTCAGGGGAAACCGATAGCATGGGCTTGACTTTGTTTATAAAAGAACTCTTTCTGTTGAATAATATATCCATTTGAACTATTCCCTCTGCTTTTGGGTCCTGTCTCTCTCGCACCGTGACAGGTAATGCTGAAATGAGCCTGCATTCTCATACCACTTCTGATGTCATGTCTTTCCTGCAGTGAATGATGGGGTTGCATGTTTGCTAGCATGCAGTTGTATTAGTCTAAAACCTCTTTCATGCATCCTGTAGATTATATGGTGCTAAAGGCATTAATTGACAGCTGTAGCACATGTTGAGGTCTAGCCTTCTACCGTAAGCTACCTTTAGCATTTGCCAGTTACAAAGTACATGATAAGAAAGTGTCTACCAAGAGTATAAATGCAAATGTAATTGTTTTAATGGTTTGCACATCCAGTTTCAGTTATAAGATCACTGACTGGAATGTGTTAGCAAACTCAATTAACCACTGCCCGTCTTCTGCATTTTTAATTGACAAAACACTACTGGCTTAACAATACATGTAGCTTTAGTCCATCACCAGGCATCTTTATTTAAATGGTTAAGAGTTAATCCTTTGGCAAAGATGTGCCTGTGCAGAAAATATGAGCTGCTGAACACCACCATAGAACCACAAACTTAATTTGAACATCTATCAGATATTCAGATCACCTATAGTGATTATGTTGTAAATCAAGGACTATTTGCCCTTATTAAAATGTTAATCTATGCTGCTCCTGACACTTGTGATGCACTAATAAATACTGTATTAACATCACAATCAGATTATTCATAGCCTGGCACATGGCTTGAACTTGTTGTTAGGTAAATATGAGATCTGTAGTTCTAAAGGAGCATTTGTTAAATGTTGCATACCAGGTGTGTCTTAAAGACTGCTTAATGAATAGCTCATGTTCATCAACAAATGAGCAAGTAATGTTGTTGTACCATGATATAAGGAACACCGGCATCAGGGGTTTTAAACATCAGCTGTATTTGCAATAAGTGACACGGTTCTTTCTATACATTCTTAAAAAAAGTTCTTTAATGCTTATTTGCAGCACTTTACGTATGTTCAACCAAGAAGTTCTTGAGTTAGCTATATACTGTATATACTGTATTTTTTTGTTGTTAAAGATAAAAAAGGTATTGATATATATTATAAGTACTTAAGATCAGTGTATCAGTTCTTTAAAGCACGAGTACATAGATGGTTTTGTAAAGCAGGGGTTTTCATACATTTTGAAGACAAAGTCCCTTCAAAATGATGATTTCTTTGCAAGGAGAAAACCATACAGTATACAGTATATTCATGTATAAATACCCATTTATAGAGTGAATATACACACACACACACACACACACACACACACACACACACACACATACATATATATACATACATACAAACTGGCGGCCAAATGTTTGGAATAATGTACAGATTTTGCTGATTCGGAAGGAAATTGGTACTTTAATTCACCAAAGCAGTATTCAACTGATCACAAAGTATAGTCAGGACATTACTGATGTAAAAAACCATCACTATTTGAAAAAAGTCATTTTTGATCAAATCTAGACAGGCCCCATTTCCAGCAGCCATCACTCCAACACCTTATCCTTGAGTAATCATGCTAAATTGCTAATTTGGTACTAGAAAATCACTTGCCATTATATCAAACACAGTTGAAAGCTATTTAGTTTGTTAAATGAAGCTTAACATTGTCTTTGTGTCTGTTTTTGAGTTGCCACAGTATGCAATAGACTGGCATGTCTTAAGGTCAATATTAGGTCAAAAATGACACAAAAGAAACAGCTTTCTCTAGAAACTCGTCAGTCAATCATTGTTTTGAGAAATGAAAGCTATACAATGCTTGAAATTGCCAACAAAAAGTGAAGATTTCATACAAAGGTGTACACTTCAGTCTTCAAAGACAAGGACAACTGGCTCTAACAAGGACAGAAAGAGATGTGGAAGGCCAGATGTACAACTAAACAAGAGGATAAGAGTGGGCAAAGAAACACAGACATTGGACAACAGATAACTTGATTTTAATCCTAATTTTCTTTCATTCTTTCCATAATACTTGCATCAAATTATATAAAAATTGAGCTATTTAAACATTTTATATGAAGTTAAAAATGTTCAATAAAGGTTTTTTCTGCATAATTTTAACATATATATATATATTCATATATTCATGACCTTGTTGAAGGACCTTGTAGAATGTGTTACAAGATATAAGAGGTTGTTAATGGACTACACCCATTATGGTTGTGGAGCCGTTATGGAGTGAGACAACTACCAAATCAGTATGGTTCAGGCTGTTAAAAAGTAGCAGAAAACATGCTTAACCCTTAAATGCATGGGTGTTTCTCCAAACACTATTACATACCTCGGGTCTTTAGCAACCCGGCACAGATATCTATCACAAATGGATCCCAGATAGAATACAGTTTTCAAAATAATTTCAAGATGATAAGAAAGTATTAGAATAGAATATATTCAGATATACAGTATGTTGATGTTTTATTTTTCATATATCATGGAGATGATGCAACAAATATAGAACAGGATTCATTACCTCCACACTGAAATTTCATGAACACATACTGAGCTACACATAACACATATGTATAGCTACACATAAGCTACACATGCATTTTCTCAGGCACTTTTGTGTCTAAATAGATGCACAAATTACATAATTTAGGTAGTACACCCACAATGACAATAGTCAAATCATACAAGTCAAGTTACTTTTATTTATCATTTGCCCAAAAGTAGTTGAGTTTGGTGGGGGGTTGGTAGTTGCCCAAAATTAGTTTGGGCCGGCCCACTGGGGAAATGTCCTGGTTCTCCCTATGGCTGACCCTGTATGGAGCTCACCCAGCTGCTTTGCATGTGACTGTTTCACTCCCTCTGGAGAGTGGAGAAAGCTATAGGCAGATGTGTATGTGTGTCCATGTGTGTTTTATGTACATTGGTCTCAAAGGGCAAAGGAATCCCATTGGAATAACATATGAAATATGCAAAGTATCTGCATAGTAATAATAATAAAATATCAGGAGCCAATGCTTCCAGCTCTGTGTGTCCTGTGATATTTTCGTGCATGTTTTGGTCCCCAGCGTTTAAATTATGTGTGAAAACACTTAAACCATAGGTGAGTATGTGTCCTCTCTCTGAGGTGTTTTCATTCCTTTGACCTATCAATATCATTGAGTGTGACTTACCCAGAGGGCCACTAACTTCAAATAAATGCAAATTGAGATGGAAAAAGAAGATGCATATGGGCACCATGGCAACAGTGAAATCCTTTGAGGTCCTTCCAGATGTTTCTGTAAGAATATGAGAGTTACCTGAAGATGAAACCCAACCAAGCAAACATATTGTGGGGGCGAGGGTATGGCCGTGGGTTTGTCTGGGGAGAGAGGAAGCGGTAAGGTTTTCACCTGAGATGAATTGCTGCTAATTGTGATTTCTATGTTCACAGTGAGAGGCGGGGAGATAAAAGGCTGCCCAAAACCCCAGAGAGGGAGAGAGAACCCAGCTGACAAGCTGTGTGTGTGTGCATTGGCCGCTGTCGGCTGTTTTGAAAGCTTTACCATCACGCTTGAGGCGGATGTGTTTAATTTATCAAATAAAAGTGACATACCTGAGTTTGAATTGCCGTTTCCCGCTTCCTCATTTCATTGAACCATTACACTGGTGTTGAAACCCAGGAAAAAGAGTTAGAAAGATATGCTGCCATGGTGTCATCGCCGCTGGAGGAAGTCTTCAGGTCCCTTGCCAGTATCCTCCAGGCCCAACACCAGGCCATCGTGGACCTACGCATGGAGAAACAGCAGAATTTTAAGGTGCTCCTTCAGACTTAGGTACTGCGGAGCTTAGCAACACAGGAGGCGGCGGCCACCGCCCGTTCCCTAGCAGCAGTGAACCTTCACGTGCTGCTCATGAAGATGGGGCCTCAAGATGAATTGGAGGCCTATCTCGAGCTCTTTGAGCACACGGCCAAAGCCCTGAGATGGCCGCAGGAACAATGGGCAGTACATCTTCTGCAGCTGCTGACCGGGGAAGCCTAGATCGCAGCGCAAAAACTTCCGGTTGCTGACTTACTGGACTATGGGAGGTTTAAGAAGTCCATTCTGCAACGGGTCGGCTGCAGCCCAGAAGAACACCGCTAGCGTTTCCGCTCTTTGATGCTGAGTGAGGTCGGCCACCTGTTTGCCTTTGCTCAGCAGCTCTGTGACGCCTGCTGGCGGTGGGTGCTGGCCAAGGAAGACAGCGACACCTGTGACATCATCAGCTTAGTGGTGCTGGAGCAGTTAATCTCCCAGCTGCCAAAGGGGATGGCCGAGTGGGTCCAGTGCCACCGGCCAGCATCGCTGGACAAAGCGGTCCAGCTGGCGGAAGACCATCTGATGGCGTATCTGGGGACAATGTACAGAGGTTGCCAGATTGCAAAAGAATTTCTCTGACGTGTTCTCGCCTGTCCCCAGCCACACTAATCTCATAAATCACCACATCGAGACAGCCCTCGGGGTAGTGGTACATAGTCGGCCCTACCGGTTAACCAAACAAAAAAAACATGTAGTACGGGAACAATTAAAGGCCATGCTCGATATGAGGATAATAGAAGAATCCCACAGCGATTGGGCCAGCATTGTGATTCTGGTACCTAAGAGCGATGGCTCGGTTCTGTGTGGATTATAGGAAAGTCAACGCGGTGTCGGAATTTGATGCATATCCAATGCCTCGTATTGATGAACTGCTTGATCGGTTGGGCATGGCTTGCTTTTATTTGACACTGTATTTAACAAAGGGATATTGGCAGATGGCACGATGTCCCATGAGAAAATGGCCTTCTCCATACCATTTGGGTTACACCAATTTGTGACCCTTCCGTTCGGTTTGTTTGGGGCCCCGGCTACGGTTCAGCGTCTTATGGACAGAGTCCTCAGACGCATGCTGCATATGCCACTGCTTATTTGGATGATATCATTATTTACAGTAATGATTGGCAGCGGCACATGCAGCATCTGAGGGCAGTTCTGTGGTCTCTGTGGCGAGCGGGGCTCATAGCAAACCCGAAATAGTGCACGATTGGATGGGTGGAGGTACGGTATCTGGGGTTCCACTTAGGTCATGGGCAAGTGCGGCCCCAAATTGAAAAAACAACAGCAGCAATTGCGACATACCCAAGACCCAAGACCAAAAAGGTGGTGAGACAGTTCCTGGGGCTGGCTGACTATTATCGAAGGTTTGTACCTAATTATTCGGATGTCACCAGCCCGCAGACTGATCTCACTAAAAAGGGAGCTCCAGACCCGGTCCAGTGGACGGAGCTGTGCCAACAGGCTTTCATGCAGATAAAAGCTACACTTTGTGGCGGGCTGCTTCTGCATTACCCTAACTTCTCTCTCCCTTTTGTTTTTCAGACGGACGCATCGGACAGGGGGCTGGGTGCTGTAATGTACCAGGTGGTGGAGGGGGAGGAGTGCCCGGTGCTGTACATTAGTAGGAAGCTCTCTATAAGAGAGACTAAGAACAGCATCACAGAGAAGGAATGCTTGGCCATCAAGTGGGTGGACCTCACTCTCTGCTACTATTTGCTGGGATGAGCATTCACCCTCTGTTCGGACTGTTTTGAAAGCTTTACCATCATGCTTTAGGCAGACGTGTTTAATTTATAAAATAAAAGTGACATACCAAAAGTGAATCGCCATTTCCCGCTTCCTCATTTCATTGAACCATGTAAAGGGGTTACAAGGGAAAGGAGGAGGCGAGAACCGGCTTGACAATATAAATAATAGTTTAATGCTAAACTTAAACAAAAACATAAACACACACAGGGCAGCTGCCTGTAGTTCTCTCTCTTTCTCAAACTGCCATCTCCGGTCACCTTTATCCCTCGCTCGCCTCATCAGGCTGACTGGGGTCCAGGCGTGCGTCATTCCGGCCTGGCCCCGCCCTATGTGCTACACTCCTCCCTGACATACACCCCCCCCCCTCCTCTCCGGGGGGGTCATCCCTGCCTTCTTTGACCTGGGAGGAGACAGGAGGGGAAAAACAACAACAACAAAAAAACAGGCGATGGAAAGTCCAAAACGGAGGGACAGCAAGAGAGAGAGAGAGAGAGAGAGGAGAGAGTGAAAAAAGAATCTCACTCACTGGTTCTCTGATGCGCCGTCGCGTGGTCCTCGATCACTCCTCCACCCTCTCAGGTGGACGACAGCCGCTCCTCCCCAGGTCACTCGCCTCATCAGGCTGATTGGGGTCCGGGCATGCATCATTCCGGCCAGGCCCCGCCCTCCGCGATACAAACCATTACACATATATTACTTGATTTAGCACCTCCGCATCTACACCAATGTAAATTGAGAGCTAGCAAGCAGAAGTGCCAGAGGGAACATGTTTAGCAATCAAAGGCACTCAACAGGAAAAAGGGAAGTGTGTTTATGCTCTGTCACATACTGAAGTGCTAGAGGTTCTTAGGGCTCTATCAAATCAGGGCAAATTCATTTAAAGTATTAAATGAAACGCATGCTAAAACAACGCAGACAGAGTGTGCAAATAAACAACGCTATCAGCAGATGCAGTTAATTCTGATTTACTTCCTCCCTTAGGGGCCAGAACTAAATGCAGCACAACAAATGGAACAGAATGCAAATTCTTTTAACTTGACACACATCTTAAAAACACTGTGCTGATGCATAAGACACTGAAAAAACAGCAAGTCGCAGTGCAAGATCAAAGATGCCCAACTAACGCATGTTTAGATAGCGCAGGCGGTCACAAAACAAGTTTGGTGAAAACAGCCCCTGTCTTCTGTGTTTTTATAAACTGCTGCAGTCTTTTCTTATGTCTGTGCAGGCATTGTAGTCTTACAGAGCTAGTTTAGTTCTCCTTTGCCAGATATGGTGCATTTGGGCTAACAATGTTCCATTGTAGCTTACGTGTGATAGTATTGTGGCTGTGATGGCCAAACTGAGGCTCCTCTGGGGCTTTGCCTTGTGGCTTCTCTGTGCAGGCTACCTAGCTCTGTTTTTCCCCTGTGGGAGGGCTAAATCTGGAAGAAGACTCAGGGGTTGTGTGCAGTGTTGCAGCTTTTTGCCCTTAGAGAACCAGATGGCCTGAACCATTCATTGTTTTTCTCCTTACCTTCCCTCTGTCAGTAACATGGTTCTTTTTTCTTCCCTTCTTCTCTTTCTCTTTAATTAGTGCTGTAAATCGATTAAATATTTGAATCAGTTTTATTACATGAAATGACGAATAATTAATCGAATTAAGCATGTATTAGTATTTGCTGACAAAATCACAAGATAATTTAAAGACATAACATTATTGTGTCAGACAAAAGCATTGAATTAGGGTTGCCAACTGTCCCGTATTAGCCAGGACATCCTTTAATTTGGCCAAAATAAAGAAGTCCCATACAGGATACCTACTTTCCCATATTTAAAATGGAAAATGCTTGAGCCCCTCCCAAATGCTCAAGCATCCCTTTTTCTTGTGGCAAAAAGTTAGCATCCCTACATTTAATAGACATAAGACATAAAATATGTCTGTTATACTTGTTGCCTATAGCAGGTGAGCTTTGCTGACTGTGGACTTGGTTCTTGAATTGGTCCAATAGTAGGAAAGCCCATTGCAAAGAATTTATGTAGGGGACAGGAGGTATGAATAATATAATTTTTTATTATTAATTACAAAAAACACATGGTAACACTGTACAATAAGGTTCAATTTGTTAACATTAGTTAACATGAACTAACAAAGAAAAATACTGTTATAGAAATGTTAAATTCAACATATACTGTATTAACAATTTTTTTAAATCAATGGTTGTATTTGTTAACATTATATAATGCACTATGAACTAACATGAACTAACATTGAACAATTGTATTTCATTAACTAACATTAACTAAAATTAATAAATGCTGTAATAAATACGGTATATTGTTAATTGTTTGTTCATGATACCCAATGCATTAAATAATGTTAACGAATGGAACCTTATTGTAAAGTGTTACCAAACACACTTACACTTACTGTACACACTAAATTAAAAGCTTACATTGACAGCCCTAATCAAAATCTGTCCTTGCTCTTTTCAGCATATTTGTTCTTCTTTCTAAAAATCATGGCATTTTATTCCAGATAAACAACAAATCCTTCACTTAAAAATAGCCAGTTTGTCCTTTCTGACATAGAGCTGTCCCCCTCTGAAAGGGCTCGAACAGACCAGCATGCTATTTTCATACACTGTACCAATAAGTGCACACGGCTGATTTCCCCTCCTTATCCCTTCACTGAGTTAATTGTTCATGTGGAAAGTCTTCTCTCTGTCCCTGTTGTATTGAGGGAGACTGGTCGCAAGAGACCCAGTGTGCTGAGACTTACTCTGGTCCATTATTGTTGAGTTTGAACATTCATGAGATGTGACTTAAATGGGGGAGCTGCAATGTTATTAATGTTTTACTTCTTTTCCCACTCTTTAAAAACGCTGCCTGTCATGACAGCAAAAAGGAGAGTGAATGCGATTAAGAGAACATGCTTTTAAGAGCACTTGTTTTTAAAACGAGGAAACAGAGCCTGCACTTCAGTCAGTACATTTACATGCACTTTAAAATTTAGATTTCAGTTGGACTACAACAATAATCTTAGAGTCTTTTTAAAATGTCATGTAAACACTTTAGTCCGACTGAAATCGCATCAGTCTGATTTTTTGCGAAGTCGAACTAACAGACCTAGATAATGAGATTGTAGCTTGGCTTCAACCAGCATGTATGTTAATCGGACCTCAATTGGCCTCGGCATTGTGCTCATGTTACGTGACATAGACGAACATTCTTAAATGCAGAAAGACTACAAAAATTCAGCAAAAAGGAAAAACAAGCAGGCTACCTTAAACAGATCTGCCTATGATGAAAGCACCTCAAACAGATCTATTACATGGCAAAAAAAGATGAATGGCAAAAGTGAAAACAATCTGGTAATATGTCCACCCACAGAGATTTTTGAGGAGCTTCACTTCCTCAGCTGACGTCCTTTCTTCAAATATTTATTTACACATTGTGCCATGCAAACTTGAACAGACAGATTAAGACTGTAGATCAGCTCGTCTACGTGAAATCCCCCTGTAGCTCAATTATAACAAGTGTTTTGCTGATTGGCACGTCAACTTTCTATAGTTGCTCAATTAAGATGTTTATAAAGATCAGAATGTATCATGTGTACGACTCTACAGGCACCGCTGACTTTGGGGCATTGAGCTTAAAAGCAAAATTTCCTACCAGTTAAAGATTCATGAGGAAGCAATGACTTCAAATGAGACTCCCAGCTGGACGCAGCTTCCCTTCCCTTCATGTTTCCACCATGTCATAATGCTTTTAATTTTAAAGTCATAAAGACACATTATGCCTTTATGAACAGCCCCAAAGTCCACGACAGTATCTGGTTTTAAAAAGAAAAGTGAACAGATGAGGAAAGAGTGGACTGCTTAGGTTTGCAACATGTTGATGGTACAAACTGTGGAAGAGGGGAGGTAGGTACACTTATATTCTTCCCTTATATTCTGAGGGAATACTTGTTGGAATGTGATGAATGCCTTTGCAACAAATTTTTTGAGATATGTTTTGGAAGGAAGAAATGAAAAGAAAAGCTTGTGCAACTGAGAGTATAGAGTTTTTTCAGCGTTCAGTTTTGAATGGCTTCAGCAGACAAGGCTATTGTAGGTGCCTCAGTGGGAATCAGCATGGTCTGTTTCTTTCCGGCTTCCAAGCACAATACCAGCAGCACTGCTAGTTGGGTGAAGAAGTGTTTGAGAGTTTATGTAAGACGAAGAGATGTAGAAAAGTAGAGTGGGTCCAAAAATGTGCTGTTAGTTGTTGATGCACCTTTTTGTTGCTTCTCCATATGTCAGGATGGACCAAGTTTGCCAGGCTGACCAGGGCATTAACCAATAGCCGGGGTACACTGCAGCAAATCACGCCTATGAACAAGACTGAGGTCAGCCACAAGCATTCACGACTGGCAGAGGTGAGTGTCACACATTGCTTTATAATGTTTTTATACTGAGCGCATCCCTGCTGAAAAGACCAGCATTACTGGCCACCAGCTTATGTTTTTGGTGCTGATCCTCCAGCATGGGATGCTGGTGTACTGGTGTCTGCACAAGGATTTTAATCTTAATAAGCTTAATCAGAAAGACCATGCTGGTCAAGGTTTTGCTGATGAAAAGCATGGCCATGCTGGTCCACCGACTAAAACAGCACCCAACCAACACTAACCAGCAAAAACCAGCCTAGACCATCATGGGAATTGCATACTGGTTAAGCTGGTCTTTTCTTTTTTTTTTTTTTTGCAGGGTTGATATTTTCTAGCATCTAACGCTTCCCCTGAAACTAACCCTCACAGAAACTTTTATGCATTATTTAGACATTATTGACAGGAGCTGTTTTCCCTGTTGATTTTGAACGTAGGGGATTTCACGTTTTACTATCCTCGCAAGGGACATTTGGGCCCCACAATGTATGCACCTCACACATACACGTGTATGTGCGTTTAAAAAGGTTAGCTGTCTGAATCTCTTTTTTCTCAGTCCCTTAAAGCAGAAACTGTTAAGTCTGACTACATTCCCAGATAAATCATATTTGAATCATCTTACCAATTACTGCTGATGTCAGATTTATGTCTCTTAATGTCTTTGGTGTATTATTTCTCATGGTGCCCTCACAACATGAATGGCCTTTTCATTCATGACGTATATTGTATACAGTGCATGATTTTGGCAGGGGGAAAGACCATCTTAGATCAGTATAAAGTTTGCTATTCCACAGCAGTGCTGAGTAGTAACAGATTGCACGTAATCTAGATTACATAATCAGATTACAAAAATCAAGTACTTGTAATTAGATTAAATATCGTTTTAAAATACTCAGTATCAGATTACAGTTACTTTTTAATGCATTAAATTATTACATATTAATCAAGCAAAGGCAGTGTTCATAATTTATTGATCCCTCTTTCCTTCTAAATCAGCCTACAGCTGATATATGTTTGGTAAGTCTTCAAGTGTTTTCGAATGGAGGGGAGGGTGTGGGGCATGTGGAATTGCACGCACAGACCTGATACTAGCTACCAGCCATAATTACACTGAAGATGGAGTGGTAATCCACACATACATGCAGAACCAGTTGCATTAGTGCAGAAAAGTTAGTTTTATTATTGGATATTGCTTTAGTACTTGGCTTTTTAATGTTTTTTTGAATTTTGAGACTGTTTTTTTTTCTTTTTTTTTTTTTGACGTTGATTGAAATATAACTGGTAAAATCTGTTACCGCACATGGATGGCTTTGTAATGCCAAATTGCTGGAATAAGAACATTTAAAGTGCCTTTTTTATTTCACTTAGCAACAGATAACTAGCGAGTAAAACACACAAACACAAAATCATATCAGTTCTCATATTTTGATCCATTAAGTATGTTTTCTTTAATGCATTTAGGCAACATTATGTCAAAATGGTACAAGTTTATCCTACTCAAATGCTTGTAACATCAAATAAACAAGAATTAGGTCTGAAGTAATCCAAAAGCAATCATATTAGAACCTTAAACATGTAATCCAAGAGATTGCATTACTGACTCCAATTTTAGTCATGTAATTTTTAATCAGAACAAGATTACAATTCAGAAATAATCTACCCAACACTGTTCACCTGTAAAGTTCAGTCAGCACTGAATGTTATTGTAAAACTAATTAAAACCCCTGGTTAAGCAGTTAAGAAACCTGGTCGAGAGAATAGGGTTATTGTAACTGGGTCTGTAACAAACAAAGTACCAAAACACACTGTAAATTCAACAACATAATGTTATGAAATGCAAAGGAATTCAGAATACTTCATTTGCATACTTGTTCTATCAGAAAGACTCGAGATTATTGGAATAATTAGAACGAAAAGATACTTATATAATTTGGCGTAAGCCCCGTCCTACGGTTCAGCGCTCTGATGCTACTTGAACCGTCAGATACTGCCGGAGGCGATGACGGCAGGGGGGTGGCGCTTACCCCCGCCCAGGACAGGACCTAAACTGGTGGAGATGGGGTGGGATTGGGAGTGAAAACACGGAAGTATGCGAACAATGAAAGGCACCTATCAGGCTTATACAGCAGAGGCTGTATTGTGATTGGATGTGATGTCTGATGAATGAATCCCGAGATCTTCCTGCTAGAACTACACTTACATTTCTAGCACATTCCTAGTTCCTATTGTTTGTATCTCCATCTCTTTCTATCTTCATCTCCATTCTTTTTTTTTTTCTATATTCATTCATTGTCCTCTGTTTTCTAGGCTCTTCAGCTGGGCTCTGACATCCTTCCACAATACAAGCAAGAGGCTCCTAAAACTCCGCCTCACATTATCCTGCACTACTGCACCTTTAAGACCACTTGGGACTGGGTCATCCTCATCCTCACCTTCTACACGGCCATCATGGTGCCCTACAATGTCTCCTTTAAGACCAAACAGAACAACCTGGTGTGGTTGGTGCTGGACAGCGTGGTGGATGTCATCTTCTTAGTGGATATTGTGTTGAACTTTCATACTACCTTTGTGGGACCTGGAGGAGAGGTCATATCAGACCCAAAGCTCATACGCATGAACTACTTGAAGACCTGGTTTGTCATAGACCTACTGTCTTGCCTGCCCTATGACATCATCAATGCCTTTGAAAATGTGGATGAGGTAAGCACAATGTTTAAGTGAAATATAGCAAATAAAAAGTGACAAAGGGCCATGCCTGGCAACAGCACCAATCAGTTGCATCGGCAGTCGATCAAACAAACGAATGTGCAATTAGTAAGTGGTCATCATAATATGGCTAGTGCCCACTTGCTTCTCTGCAAATTGGCTAGACGAACTATATCCTCTGATTCAGACTGGTTTGGAGAGGTTTTTCATCACATTTTATATGCGAATAATGTAATCATCCTGTTTTATCAGCATATAATCTTTTATTTGTTTGGCTCTGCTGTCATAATGAATTAATGATTACTTCAGTGTCCTGGAAGGACGATTTAACTACAAAAGACCTCGAAAATCAACTGTGTGCATTATGTCTTCTATTCAAGTTATTGCTGAGCAAAACTCTTTTGGGTGAAAATTGGTTTACAATCAATTTGATCAGATGTTACATACATATCTGATTGTTGCCAGATGCCCCCCCAATGAAAAGGCACAAATCAATAAACCTTTATCTTCTTTGCTTTTATTACCACTGATCTAATGTTTATGGAGTATTCCAATCAAATTTTCTTGCATTAGAATTGATCCTCCTTCATGTTACTAAAGTTGGAGATTATTCATCTATGGATCTGGTTTGTGGTAATTACTTTTGAGCAGGATTTATCCAGCATATGTTTATATCTCTTACTGAAAGGACATAAATGCTGCTTGTGTGCATGTTTTTGTGTCAGTACCACTTTAATTTTCTAGCTGAAAAGGAGTGTGATTTAACAAGACCCTCCGCCATTTCTATATCAACTCTACTTGCTGAAACTCTACTGATGTGAAAACTATATCCATTATTGCCATCTCTTTCCGTATCAGTGGCTGCTCACAGCACTGGGCATTAGCCTAAACGATTTCAACACAGCCAGACAGTTCAATGATAAGTGGGCTGGTTGAATCCGAGAGCCTGTGTAGACTTGTCTTTGGACTGGCTCTCTCAACTGAAGAATGGTCCTGTGATATTAGTTGTGTTTGCTTTTGATGACTAGCAACGCTGAGAGCTGCTGTGGTATATTGATACCACAGGGGGCAGCATTTGGCAAATGAGTAGATGTTGTCTTTTACTCTAGCTGTGGTGGCTCAAAAATGTAATGCTTGGAGGAAAAGTAATCTTGAATCTAATTATAGTATATTATTCAACTTGAGGCAATAGTACAACTAATAAGGAAATCAGAATGAGAAGTGCTAATCCAATAAAACGTTTAATAGGCACAGACAGTCTAATAATTGTTGTGGCTCTGGACATTCAAAATGAAATACAAATTCCATATAAGGAAAAGCCACCTTACACTGGCTTGACCATCACTGTTTTCTTTCCTGTGTTGACGTATTTCCTATTGACACAGGAAGTAGGGGCAGGGCAAAAGGCTTGTCCCGTTTTTCTTAAAAAAATGTAGGCTTTAGTTTACATCACAGACATGAACATGATTTGCTACTTGCTATCGCTAGTCAGAGGCAGGTGGTATAAGGGGAAGGGACATTCTCATTCTAGAGAGCAAATGATTGGACAAAATTAGTATGTGCAGTATGAGTCATCAACGTTTTTGTTTGTAATCCTGTAAGAAACACACTGTAAATTTTAAACATGTATATATTCTAAAAGCTTATTTGGTCAACTTTAAGGAGAACATTAGCATATAAATGGCCTCAAAGCTAACACGCATGGACTAAAAGCCACAAAACTCCAATTTTGATTTCATGGGGACATATGCTTCTTAAAAAGTATAAATCCACATATGAATGTATGATATAATTATTCAATAATAATAATTAAATAAAACCTTTTCCACTTCCTACCAGTGCCCAGTTTACTGTCAATTTACTGTCACCCTGGCAACAGGCATTATCTCCCATTGTTGCAGTGTTGTTGGGGTGCATTAGGCTTTGCATTACTGGAACACAATAAAGCCCCAAAACTGTATTGTGCTGGATCTTAAAAAGGAGTTTATTCTCTGAGGCACCTAGAACTATGCAGGCACAGCTGTTTTAGTTCTGATGTCCTTAAAATGTGGTCAAAAGGGACACAAGTGCTGCAGTCTGCATGTTAAGATTGAGTTCAGCTGGGTTAAGTCTCAGATACTTGATATGTAGTTAAAAGAGATGAGAGATGAAGAAACATGTTTGTGGGTTTGTTTTATCTACCATTCCTTGTGCTCGATTATAAATCTATCAAGCAGAACCCGTATAACATAACCCATCAGTGTGATGGTATTCGACTTGGAATGTTTTGGGTATTATGTTTAAAAGCTTGTTACTATTTGGTTTAGCATTAAAAGCAAACAAACATGAAGCCACTTGTGTGTTCAAATCTCTGAAGTGGAAGCTAATGTTACGAATAGTTTTCCCATTAATGTAATGTATTTGCAAGTTCCAGAGCCTATGCTATTCTTACCAATCAAGTCATTGTCTTGTCAAAAAAAAAACAGACACTAGATATTTTAAGATAAATTTGATTTCGGGGGCCTGGGTAGCTCAGCGAGTATTGACGCAGACTACCACCCCTGGAGTCCCGAGTTCGAATCCTGGGTGTGCTGAGTGACTCCAGCCAGGTCTCCTAAGCAACCAAATTGTCCCAGTTGCTAAGGAGGGTAGAGTCACATGGGGCAACCTCCTCGTGGTCGGTATTAGTGGTTCTCGCTCTGAATGGGGCGCACGGTATGTTGGGCATGGATTGCAGAGTATAGCGTGCGCCTCCACATGCTGTGAGTCTCCACGGTGTCATGCATAGCGAGCCACATGATAAGAGGCGCAGACTGACTGTCTCAAAAAGTGGAAGCAACTGAGACTTGTCCTCCACCACCTGGATTGAGGTGAGTAACCGCGCCACCATGAGAACCTAGTAATTAGTGGGAATTGGGTATGCCAAATTTGATAGAAAAGGGGATAAAAAAAAAAAATGTACAAAATTTAAAAAAAGAAATAAAGAAAAATGTGATTTCAGCAGCATAATTTTATTTTAATGATACTGCTTTGATCAAATTAATTCTAATATCCTTGTCCATTAGGATGTTAAAAATTGTTTGCCCTGCATAGAATAGGGGTTAATCAAAACAAACAATTACAAAAACATTTTTATTAGAGCAGTGATTCTCAACTGGTGGTTTGCATGTCTGTTCTGAAAGGGTCACAGACAGCAAGGAAAAAACATAGCTAAATACAAATAATAAATCACAACTAATTATATAGTTGTGCATGGTTAGGACAGCAAAATAAATAGGCTTATTAATTTTTAAAAGGGAGGAGAAAAGGCTTCCATATGTTTCATTGTGAATGGCAAAAGCTGTGTATCTTTGACACAAATTTAAGTTTACAGGATGCAGATCAAGAGAGACAATTAGGTTAAAGAGAATGCAAGAAGAAAAAAATCAAAGAGAAACAGAGAAAGATAAATGGCATTTTAGCAATCAAAATATTACTATAAAAGCATCATTAAAGTAGTCCATATGACTTGTGCATTTTATTCAAAGTCTCATGAAGACATACAATTCAGTTTTGTGAATACAGTTTGTGAATCGCAAAAGACTGTTTAATAAATACATATACAGTCTGCATGCGCAGCACGCTTCACTTTATGAGCACTGCTCTGTTTGACACACATTAATAATAATAATAATAATGTTTAATTTATATAGCACCTTTCCAGAGCTCAAGGACACTTTACAATAGTAACACAATAATACACAAACAAAGAACAGTCACAAAAACACAGTTCAGATAGTACAGTCATTGAGAGTGAATACATAACACATTAAGATAAATAACACGAGAAAACAAAAACGTTTTAAGTTGAGATTTAAACTCAGAGATAGAAGAGATGCTGCGAAGAGTCAGGGGAAGTGAATTCCATATATTGGGTGCTACTACGCTGAATGACCTGCCACCCATAGTAGAGAGGCAAGATCTAGGGACAGAAAGGAGTCCGGACCAAGAAGACCTAAGCGATTGGATCGAGTTGTAGGGGAGAAGCAATTCACTAAGACAATGAGGTGCAAGACCATGAAGTGATTTAAATGTAAGCAGGATTAGTTTATATTTGATGCGAAACAAAACTGGTAACCAGTAAAGTTCAAACAGGTGAAGAAGGCAATTTTAGATAAAGATTTAATATGAGCTTCAAAAGTGAGGGAGGGATCAAAGATGATACCTACATTTTTTTTAAGTATTGGATGGTTTAATGAAAGTGCCATCAATATCACAACCAAAGTCACAAGGAATTTTTTTCTTAAGTGTTGGTGATCCAATAATAATGATCTCAGTTTTATCCATGTTCAATTTTAGGAAGTTGCAGTTAAGCCATTTTTTTTTATTTTATTTACACATGTTGATAGTGGACTGGAGAGTGGGAGCAGATCTACAAGCTGTACATATTTGAATGTCATCAGCATAACAGTGGTAACTGAAACCGTGGTGGCTAATGAGTTGACCTCAAAGGCAATATACTGTATATATAAAGAATAGTAGAGATCCAAAAACCGATCCCTGAGGGACACCTAATTTCAGGGAAACAGTAGGTGACTGATAATTCTGCATCAAAATGTAAAACTGTCTATCCGTGATGTATGAAGAAAGCCAGGAGAGAGCAACACCAGTGACACCAACATCCGAGAGGCGAGAGAGAAGTAATTCATGACAAACAGTATCAAAAGCAGAACTAAGATCAAGTAATAGAAGAATGGAGTGAGAACCAGAGTCACCAGTGAGTAGTAGGACATTGACAACCCTTACAAGGGCGGTTTCAGTACTGTGAAGTAGGCGAAAGCCAGACTGAAAGGGGTCAAAAAGATAATTTTGAACAAGGAATGATTGTAACTGGGAGGCAACAACTCTTTCCAGTATTTTGGTAATTAATGGTAAGTTAGATATAGGGTGGAAATTAGAAAGAACAGTAGGGTTCAAGTTAGGTTTTTAAGTACTGGAGTTACTGCTGCAGTTCTAAGTGGTAAAGGGAGAGAAGCAGAAGCTAGAGATCTTTTTATGAAATGTGAGATAGGTGCAGAGATGACAGGATGACAGAGTTTGAGGAGGGAAGCGGGAGCAGGATCAAGTCGGCAAGAAGAAGAATTGGACTTCAGTATTAAGTCATATAGTATATATTTTCTAAAGAAATAATGTATAGTTGGAGGTTTGTTTCTTTACATATAAAAGAGAACTCCCAATCACTTCCACACTGTAACGAATATGGTGTTATGTGTGAACTCTAACTTTATCTAATTTTATCTATCGCACCCTTCTGAAGGAGGGTGGCGATCTCCGCGTGCAAGGTAGCAGCGTTTTCGTCCTTCACCAAGGTGAAGTGGATACCGCTGAACCTGGGTGGACGCCTGGCGACCTGAATCGCGTAGCCGAGTCGGACGGTCCGGACCAGCCATTGCGATGGATTGGAAAGCGCAAGCCACGCATCCAAGTTCCGCGTGAGGGGGACCAAAGGGACAATGTCGTCGGACATACCGGCAGGTGGGCCTCGCGCCGGGGCGGAGCTCGAGGTGCCACACCATGTCGTGGCCGTGCTGAGTCTAGGGACATCGAAGCACTTACCTGACTCCTTGTGACCACCCCGGAACAGCCTGGGACGGGGGAGGAAGAGGCCTGTCCTCACAACCCGTGGAGACTGTCACATCGGGGGCGGATGTGTGCCACAGCTGGGCACGCAGGGGTGGGGAGACCGCCGCTGGAGCACCAATCCTGCAAGGAAAAAAGGTGGTTGGTGGTCGTGATGACGACCATGCACACCGGGTATGTGACCCAGGGAAGGAGGAAACCGCTCTTTTGCTGAACTGTTGGGTACCGCATCAAATGAAATGGCAACAAAAGATTCTTCACCCGGCCCTCCACTGGGGGATGGAGTGGTTTTACTACCAACTCCAGTGCAGTGGGTTCCGTCGACCCTGGGTCGCCCGTCTCAGGGGCGCTTTGATGACCTTCGTGGGTTCTTGGCGGCCGGCCTTGAGACGGGTGGCATCTGCTTCCTGCGGTTGGCTCCACGCCGGGGCCGGGCCGAAGGGGCAGACTGCGGCGGAGCTGGTGCAGTCACCGCAGGAGGACGCCCTTGGTGACGAGCAGACGGGGTGCGGGATCTTGAGCCGTGCCGGGGCAGGATATGCTGGATAGCCTCCGTCTGCTGCTTCACCGTCGAGAACTGCTGGGCAAAGTCCTCGATGGTATCACCGAATTGGCCAGCCTGGGAGATGGGGGCAGCAAGGAACCGTGTCTTGTCGGCCTCACCCATCTCGACCAGGTTGAGCCAAAGGTGGTGCTCCTGGACCACTAATGTGGACATCGTCCGCCTGAGAGACCGCGCCGTGACCTTCATTGCTCGGAGAGTGAGGTCGGTCGCCGAGCGCAGTTCCTGCATCAGATCTGGGGTGGAACTACCCTCGTGCAGTTCTTTTAGCGCCTTGGCTTGGTGGACCTGCAGGAGAGCCATGGCGTGCAGGGCAGAGGCAGCTTGTCCAGCAGCGCTGTAGGCTTTGGCCGTCAGGGACGATGTGACACGCCAGGTGGCAGCGCTCTGCAGGCATAGGTGCACCGTGAGAGCCTTACCCACCGAGGGAATTGCCGTATAGCCCCTGGCTGCCCTGCCATCGAGGGTAGTGAGGGCGGGGGAACTGAGAAATCGGGACCGGGCAGTAAAAGTTGCCTCCCACGATTTTGTCAGCTCCTCGTGCACTTCCAGGGAGAAAGGCACTGGAGCGGGGCACGGCTGCTTTGAGCGGCCACCCGGGAAAGCATGTCCGTCATCTCTGCATTAGCCTGTGACTGGGCAATCGTCCCCGAAGGGGGGAGCCCAGCTGAGGCTTCTGCGTCTGACTGGACAAGCCCGCTCTCCGATGCTGCGCTCGAGAGTTCATCAGCTTCGCGGGCTCCGAACAAGAGGTCGAACTCGCCGTGAGACGAGCCGGCGGACTCATCCGGAAGCCTGATCGGGGCAGACGAGCGTGCTGGGGAATGGGAGGTCCGCGGGGGGATACCCGGCGGAGGCAGTCCCATTGGGGTCCCCAAATCGCCCCCAGTGCTAGCTGCGCTGGCCTCAAACCCGTAGGTAGAAGGACCGAGGCAGGGAGCCGCTGGGGTGGCTTTCTTTCTTACGAAAGCAAGCCCTGACCGCAACGTTGCCATGGTCATGTTCCGTCAGTGAGAACATGAACATCCACGAACGCTGCCTCCATGTGGGTCGCGCCCAGACACGAAAGACAGCGGTCGTGATCATCTGAAGTTGAAAGGTAACGACCGCAACCAGGAATAACACACAATCGGAAAGGCATCTTAAAAAAGACGCGACTTTAAAAAGACGTTCCGCCAGTTCACGTAACACAGTTCAACCAGTTGTGGCGTTTTGTATAGGGACCCCTAGTGTCACTACATCGACACAACGTCGAGTGAGTGACAGATAGGGAACATCCTGGTTACTTGCGTAACCTCCATTCCCTGATGGAGGGAACGAGATATTGTGTCCCTCCTGCCACAAAGCTGAACTACCCGCTGAAATGACCGGACCTTGTCCTGGCTCCTCAGCATCGTTTCTCTTGAATTATTTGATGTCTTCATTGTTTGGTGAGTTCTTGCTTGTTTTGCTTAGTTCTTGTTTTGCTCAGTTCTCGTTCATTTTGCCCTTTATTGTTTTCATTGAAGTTAATAAATGTTCTGCATTTGGGTTCTAAAATCCTACTTGCCAGACCCTCATTACACACATATTTTAAGAAAAACAGGCTACAACACTGGTATCATATTAGGATCAGCATCAGCTGATACCCAGAATTCAGGTATCAAAATTGGATCGGGAGGAAAAAAAAGAAAAAAACAGTGAATTGGGGTGTGAGAGAGGAGTGGACTATCTCATCTGGCTGTTGTAATAGCAGTCACACTATACGACTTTGATGCAAAATTCGTGACACTGCCAGAACTTCGTCGAAGGCTAAAGATCATCCCAAAGGCTACTAATCGGCTGTCTGTGAGCATGTCATACTAAACATTGTAAGATTGCCGATTTTGTCCTACGACAGCAAAACTGTAGCCAAAATCGTACAGTGTGCACCGGGCTTAACCCGCGTTTCTGTTTGATGCTTGAGTTCAGAATAAACATTCAAAAAAGCAAGTTAATCCTGTTGTCTGCCTCCTGCATGAATGCTCACACCAGTAAACAGTAGTAAACACTACAGTATATACATACTTGTGTGTGCATGTTTGTATGCATATACTGCATATTTACCAGCAGAGAGAGTTTTTGTAAAGCTGATGGCCTCTGCCACACCTGCTGTTGAAATATCATATCCTGGTTTCTCAGTTGGCCCTCAGGAAATACGGTTTCTCTCCTGAACCTGACACAAACCACAACCTCAGTGGGACAATTGTTGAGGTGTTAAGGCGAGTATGCAATGTGCCAGATCTGCAATGAGCCATGCAATCCACAAAGGCTATTTGTAAAAAAAGATAGCACTGCAAATATTCTGTTAAATACATTGTAAACCAAAAGCAAAAAAGTTACAATTCTTGTCTGCAGATGTTAAAAGTCTACAAAGTATGTTATAAATATTTAAAGACATAGGCAGTTGGCAAGAGTGCAGCTGCCTGTCATTGGATTGAAATGCAGCTGTCAGATTCTGTCCAAGGGACTTGAGACTGTTCTGTCTTTGACTCCCACTATGGGCAGCCTACCCAGTCTCCTGACTTTTCTGGACTTGTGTTGTAACTACCTAGTCTTTTTCTGTATATATTATAGGTGATGTGTGTATTTTTTAATGTTTAAATTCTTTCTCCTATCCCAGTCTAATATGCAGAGACAGTTGGTTGATTCTCCTGAAAAGTCTAAACACTGTTGGCTGTTTGTTTGAGCATCCTGAGTAGCTCCA
Source organism: Myxocyprinus asiaticus (assembly GCF_019703515.2). Lineage (NCBI taxonomy): Eukaryota > Metazoa > Chordata > Actinopteri > Cypriniformes > Catostomidae > Myxocyprinus > Myxocyprinus asiaticus. The sequence goes on from NC_059368.1 coordinate 26,742,198, forward strand.
TATGTTCAAGGGCTCAACCAATGGTGTGAGTTTGGGGCGGGACTATTTTTATTTCTTCAGACCAATGGAAGACAGGAAAAGTATTTAGGAAAGTCATTATATTTGCGATTTCCATTTGTGACGTTAGTGAGAAATTCACACTTCACCTTTAAATAGTTATTTTACCCCAAACTGAAAATTCTGTCAAGAAAAAAAAAGTAATACGAGTTTGTAACAATATGAAATTGGGGAAAGATAACAGAATTCCTTTTTTGGGTGAACTATTTCATTTTTTTTTAAAGTATGCATATTAAGACAAAGAAAATGTCAGTTGTTGCTATGGGACATTTAAATGTTTTTAAATTAGTGCCTTGTTTTGACGTGTCCCGCCTGCATACAGTATGTTTTGTTGATAATCATTTCTTCATTGACACGTTCAGTGTACTGCTGTCCTGATCTAATAACTGTAAATGGGTCTCTTGAATCCTAATGTCCAGCTCGGTGATTATTAGATGCATGTGCGAGTGCAGTTTGCCATGATATTTTGATTTGAAACATATGCCTCTGTCTTTCTGACACAGGATCCCATTGCAGACCCTTCTGCAGTGGGACACTTGCCAGCTGCGGCCCACTCTTCGCGGAATGCCACGCGTGCAGAGGACTCAGTGTTGCCTGTAAGTTTGCTCTCTTTCTAACTGCCTCACTCTGCCCTCTTTTCTTGTGTTGTTTATAGCTCCTTGGCCCCAATTTCTCATTTGAACAATAGCAGTAACCTCTTCCCAATTTAGTGTTGAGCAAAAAAGCTTAAATGGCTCTCTAATTTATGCTAATGTTGCTTTGAATGCTGCACCCCTTAGTGTGTTTGTTTATCTAAAGTGATTTTAGATGTGAGTCCATTCAAATTAGACAACACAAGCTTCATTCCCCATGTCTTGACACAGGCACACATTGCATGTTTCATGAATAGCCATTAAAATGTTGCTTTCATTATCCCTTGATACAACTCTGGGGTCGTCACATCTAACTGAGTTATGAGCACACATAACCTTCTAATGTTCACATCTAATAGTAAGGGAAATTGAATAATTTCACAGCTACTCATCTGTTTAGCTCAAGTTCACCTCACAGAAAACGACAAAAAACTTTATGGTTAGCTAAATGCTAAATAAGCACAGATGCAAATTAGATAGAAACCACTGAAATGATAAATTACTTGGCAAAGTATCCGTTAGGAGCTGCTCTGCCTGGAGAATTGACTGTGTTTGCAAAATTAGCATCGCTTGGTTGCTAGCGCAATAAAAGCCTCAGGTTTTCATGCAATATTGCAGAATAATCACATCTATATTTACCCTCCTTCCTCCATGTCAGTGTCTAGGAAAAATTGCTCCTTGCAGGAACATAAAGCATGTTTGAGAAATTAGCCTTTTGATTACATGACAGCTGGAACAAAAAAGCGGAAATCCTTGGCAGGAAAATGCTTATTAAACCTGTAAGGTATACACTATTTCTAAACAGTTTTGGGCTGACAGTCTGCCTCCAAAGCTGTTGTGGATGCAACAATTAGGTGTACTTACTTCTCATCCCCTCATTTTCACTGTGCCTTCCATAATGTGCGTGCACAGAACATGTCATTCCATTTTATCATCAAGATTACCTCAAGTTGTCTTCTAGAGGCTCAGAAAGTATGTATTTTTTTGGCTATGAAATATTTGGAACAAATCACTATAAAGTGATATTTTATAACAAATACAAAAATAAAATTGGAGACCAGAACAGATTGTGCAGAATCAACAGAAATGTTACGGCCATCATTCACATTTAATCAAAAGTAAATAATAATATAAAAAATTGTGGTGCTCATGGTGCGAGATGCTAAAAAAACAGCGAGGCAGAACTCCAAAACAGCCAAAGACAATGGTCTGACGCATGTGAATATGGACCAGAAATTAAATAATACTGCAAACGGAATGTGAGAATGTGTTCTGTGTGAATGTCAGTTAAGTCTTGAGAAACACTATTTCAAAATGGGTTGCTGTGAACTGTAGGGCAGATAGGCTTATGTTCAATGTTTAAAAAAAAAAAAGAAAAAAAAAAAAAGAAATATATATATATATATATATATATATATATATATATATATATATATATATATATTGACATCTTTTGTAGTGTCTATTTAATGCTTTGCTTGTCTGCTACTATAATGTATTGTCTTGGAATTATCTTCATTTTGGGACTTTTCTCAGCAAATATAATCAAATGGGTGTGGTCCCAACACCGTTTGCGGTCTCTGTTAATTGTGCGTGTCTGGAGCTTATCAAGTGTAACATTAAGATACAACATCATATACTCTTTCCACTTCTTGAAATGTCTATGTCAATATATCACAACATTCACACGTGATTCTCATGTATTCATTTATAGTCTAAACCTGAGCGCGATTTTAAATTCCTGACCTGAAATGATGATTTCACGTCGGAGCTCATCTAGCCATCTCTTAAAGTTGACCACATTTATGTCTGCATCAGCGATTAAGGAAATTATCTGGTTAAGACTTTATTCAGAAAAAAGTTAAAATGCTGCATAAAGGTTTCAGTGCTCCATATAGTATTCATCTATTAGGAATATTCCTCTTTATGTAAAATGAAGAAACTGAAACTTTTAATGTTTGAATTTGTATTTATTATTCATTGCAAAATGTGTGCTTGACATTTCACATTTTGCTTGACACCTCCTGCCTTCAGGATAATGTTGTTATACATGCACAGATAAACGAAAATTTTGTTTCATGCAGATATTAAAATCTGAAATACCAGGAGAAACCACATTTAACAACATATTCAACACTTAATGTAGCCTACAAATTCAGCTTCATCTGGTAAGAAAAAAAAATAGTTGTAGAATAATAATAATAATAATAATAATAATAATAATAATTATTATTATTATTATGAAAAGGCCTACACAAGGCATATTTTGTGAATAGAAACTATAAATGTAAAAGTAACATTTAAAAATGGGCATTTAATTTAGTTTTGACGCACTTCCGTTTTAAGCTCTGCCCACACCTGGTTCTATCCGAATACTGAGACAGATATAGATAATTTTGTCATATGAACAGATACAGATCAAGGTTATTTTCATAAACTAAAACTGAAACGAAAATTATTGATTAATAATCATTTTCGTAAACTGAAATAAAATAAATGTTTGAAAATAAATAAGAAACTAAAACTAAACGAAACTAACAGCAGTTATTAAAAAACTAACTGAAATAAAATAAAAATTCTCAAATAAATGATCATTATCATAATCAATGAGCTCTCATCACATGGCGGGAAAATCTGACCTGTGTGTGTGTTTGAGATGTGGTCATCTTCAGAGCCGCAAACACTATTGGGCTGTTTCGTTGAACACCTGCTAGTGGCTTTGTGGCATGTAATGTGCATGAAGTTAGCTGATACTGAAAGACTGATTTATGAAGACGTCTCGGACATGAATCATTTTTCACTGTCTTCTATAGACGAAGTTACTGTTTACAAACAAACGATCTGACCAGCCACTTCCGGGTTCTTTTGGTTGCCCAGAAAAAAGCTGCTGTCTATGGGCACTTCGCGCAAAATGTGCTGAAACTGCCCAAGAAGTGCTGTTTGTGGGGTTGAAACACCCTGTTTTCCACATATTATTGGAGATTAGTCCTTCTATAAATTTCCACCTGATCGTTGCATCAGGAAAACTCAGGATTTTATATAAATATGGATATTTCACAGGTCACTGTCATTGTTATCGCGTCTGCTCTATTTGACACAATTGACCCACAGCAGCTGTTGGCGGATATTAACTTTTTTTATGAAGAAATCACGCGAACTCTGATTGCAAATGGCTGTTCTTAATTTCCAAAGTGCTGTCGCTGTGACAGATATGAATTTAAATATTGTCTAACAATGATTATATGATCAGATATAACAGGAGGAACAAATCCCGTCTCCACCACCGCAGCACACGGACTACTGTTTGTGAAAGGATAAGTGAATAAAAATAATGTCACACAGCGAAAATGATGTCTTTGCATTTATTTTGAATGCAGTAAATAATATTGTTCTATCGAAAATGGTTGTTATTAAGTTTTGATATGGAATATGATCATATTGAAGTAAAATATTATTATTTATTGTATGTGGGGAAGACACATATTCAGTTGCGGTTTTAACCACCACGCAAACCACGCAATTGCGTGGGGCCCTGGATATCGGGGGCCCCGCCCCAGTAGGAAAGCGCTGCAAAAACCGCTTGAGGGGTGGCATGTCACATGTTGTTCTGTTGTCAGCACTCTCAGAGCTGTTCATGTTAGATGTCCACCGGATTGGGTCAGTTTTTCAAGTAAGACTTTTAGTTTGGGTTTGTAATTTATGAAAAAAATATGCAGGCCTTCTGAACTTGTTTCGTCTACGCGCTCTCACTCACAGATACGTGCGAATGGATAAGGGGCGTTCATACCGAACGAGTTTTTTGCCAGGGTCTGCTCTGTTTTTCCATTGTTTTCCTATGTAAACACACGCTGGACGAACGTCCATGCCCGCTGCACTGTCTCGCTGTTTCTTCAGTGTCTCACAGGACTGGCACGTTTTTAGACACAGTGTGAAAAGTTAAAAAGAACTTCAGGTCTCTAAAACACAAGTCGAGACACCTGCGTTCTGTATCAGTCGTTGCAATGTGTCTAGATTGAGTTTTTTTTTCTTCTTTTTTTTTTTGTTAGTGCAGGTGTCACAAAGATTTAACGTCCTGAACAAGTTCAGCTTTTAAAGAGATGACTGTTACAATGTTTAACATTATTCCAGATTGTTCTGCACCAAGCAAAGTTTCAGCGCTTGATAAACGGTAATGTTTTTTAACTTCTGCTATAGTGTGCTGAGGGGCCACCATGCCTTGTATGTTTATTGTTACAATACTGTAATGAATGTTGCCAATGATGCTAACATAAAATACAGCCCTTTGCAACATGTTGAACAATACACTGCAGCATCAGAATATAAGGTGCTGGTGAAAGTAAATTAAATAAGACAGAAATATATTACTATTGTATACAACAAATCCTCAAAGTAATAATAATAATAATACTGTATCAAATTATAATGACAATCTGGACAACGATAAATTATTGTTGGCTTATAATAATAATAAATAAAAACTAAATTCCAAAATGTTAGCGAGTGTAGTAGGTTTCATTAAAAAAGAGTGTTTTGTAAAAATATATGCAGGTAAATTATTATTATTTATTTTTTTATCACTGTATTGTGGAAAACTGGAAAACATGCATTATTAACTTTAACTAGATTTTTATGTTTCACTAAACATTTTGAATGTACTTGGCTACAACGGCTGATAGGATGAATTTAAAATTATGATTTAAAATCAATTTAATGTTATTTTTTAAGCAAAATTGTTTGTAATGGGGCCCCGGGTTGATCGGTTGCTTGGGGCCTCAGAAATCGTAAACCCACCCCTGCACATATTGCATGTCTAGTGGTAGTTTTTATTTTTATATATCACATTTCTTAGGCTTTAGAAGTGTGTTAAACATGTGAGGATGTGTATTCATCAACCTGTTACATGTCCGACATGATCATACAGGTTAATTGAACCAAGTTTAAACTTGCTTTGCCGATATATCAAAAAAGAACCCACATACTTTCTTCACTCTAAACCATAGGTAAACCATTTATAATAACTTTTATTAACATTAACAGACATTATTACTAGGGATGGGCATTCATCAATAATTTAGTATTCGAATATTTATGCTCATAAAAAACAAATACTCGAATATTCTATTATTTAAATGAAGGTAATTAATGAGAAAGAGACATTGTAAAATTATTTTTTCAGTCATAAAGGTTGCATCACCATTTAAAAAAAACAAGCTTCTAATTATATCCAAAACAAGCTTATAATATGTCCTGTGTTTTTTTGTTGAAAACATTAAAAACAAGCAATGCGTGAAAACAAAAAAGTACAGAATGAAAGCATTTAAGCTCATGCAAAGCGAAGAAAAAGAAACCGCTAATAAAGTAGACTGACGCAATTAACATACAGGACAAATATAAACACTCAGCATATAATAGTTATGTTTATATTGTATCTCATGTTATGTTTTTGTTGAGAAAAACAAGCATATCCACATGCTCAGTAAACTATACTCATTTATTCACACTGGTTTAATTGATGGAATGTCCCTCCGCTAGCAAAGTTTTTCTCGGATGCGATGTTTGTTGTTTACAGAAGCGTTGCGGAGATTAGGTTGTTACGGGGACGCTGCTTTCTGACGAGTTGCACATATATGGGAGTAAAGAGTACACCGCTTATACAGTACATTTAAACAGGAACCCAGCTTTCTCACAGTAAGCCACATTCTGGCAGTAACCTGCTTTTTGGTGTCCATATAAATATACTGACAGAATGGTTTGCTCATCAAATGTGATCAACTTGTGTCCACACCAGCGCCATCCAGTGCATTATGTTATAACTGTTAGTTTTAGTTTGTGTGTTCAGGATTTAACATGCATCTCACTGCATATATGGCCAGCAAAGCAAAACTTTGCAAAATTCGAATAATATTTTTACATTTAGAATACTTATTGCAAAACGAATACAGGAGTATTCGACTACTCATGCACATCCCTAATTATTACATTCTATAAAGCTTAAAATATTATTAAAACTGCAGTGCTGCCTATTTCCACCATTGAAATCTGCAGCTTGATAGAACACGGAGGCGCGGTTTCCTGCAGTATGACGTCAGAGTAATTTATTCGATAAATATTTTCAGGTCCTACTGTGGCGAAGGCTGGCATACTGGGGTAACAGGTGCAATACTATGGCATAGGTGCTAGCATGTTAGCATTAGCATTAGCCCATGTAAACATTACAAATTACACACAGTCTATGCAAATATCTTACTTTCAATCATCAGTGAGTTGTTATAACTGCTTCTTTTACTGATTTCATGTGTATTCCATACATAGAATGAAGCAGAAAGCATAATATTTCTAGAATATGCAGCCTGAGTCCAGTGCCAGATCCAGAACTGTTCAATAAACCTATACAAATACCAGCGATCGCTTGGAAAATATTGACAAACCATACATTTTTGTAGTCATCTATATATTCAGTCTTTCATCAGACTAAAATTTTTTTCGCTTTACATAGAGTTTACACGTATAGATCCGAATGAGGAAGTCTGTTCATGTAGTCTCTGATGTGATACACTTTTATTCTTCATGTCCATATTTGGATCATTTCTGCACTGCAGCGGCTTCTGGCTTCGTGGTTGAATGGATAGCATAATATATTTAACAGATGACCAAGGATTTCAAGATTATACGAGACACATATCATATTGTAGGCAGTAAATGTGAACATATATAAACAAAGTGATGGAGCACCCACCATCGGTAGAGTGACCATCAACAGTTTAACAAGATTTATTTTTTTAACATGAATTTGAGTTCATTTGAAATTTTCATACATTTAACTTTTATACTTTTGATTTGCTTTTGTTTGGTTCTTTGTGACTTTACTGAATCTCAAACCATTATGTTATTATTATGCACAAGTATGCTGAGTCTAAGTAAACTGTGCAAATATGTTTCGTTTTGCTTTAAGTGTATTGTGTAAGTTTACCTTTGCTTAAATTCAAATATCTTGCTTTGGTGTACACTCTGGAAGTGTTCTGTTAACACAAAACTTTAATAAACTAAAACTGAAACTAAAATTTATAAAAGCGAAATAGAAATGTGATTACAAAATAAAAACTAAACTAAAACTAACAAAATCATTAATGAAACTAACTAAATCTAATCTGAAATTTTATAGTAAATTTGAAAAAGGTATAAAATAAAAACTGGTTTGTAAATGCAAAACTATAATAACCTTGATACAGATACAAATGCAGATAATGGCTTCGCTGCACAGCCCTATTGACCAGCAGTGTTTAAACTTTTGTTTAAAGAGAGACTGTGCATGTGTGTTGGCATAGCTGAATGAAAGCTTCATCTTTATTTTGCTTTCTGAGCCAAACAAGACTAGTCATATCCAGCATGTCACCTCTTTAATGATAGACTTGACAATATACTGTACATCATACATTAATTGTCTTCTTAAATTTAAAGAATTGTCCCTATCAATAAAAACGTCTTGGCTACTTTCATAACCTCCCTGATGGAGGGAACGAGACGTTGTGTCGATGTAGTGACACTAGGGGTCACTCTTGGGAGCCCCAAACACCTCTGATCTTTGAGAAAAGGCCAATGGGAATTGGCGAGTGGAATTTGCATGCCACTCCCCCGGACATATGGGTATAAAAGAAGCTGGCTCGCAACCACTCATTCAGGTTTTGTACTGAGGAGCCGAGACAAGGACCCGGCCATTTCAGTGGGTAGTTCAGTATTGTGGCAGGAGGGACACAATGTCTCGTTCCCTCCATCAGGGAACAGAGGTTACGAATGTAACCAAGACGTTCCCTATCTTTCACTCACTCAACGTTGTGTCGATGTAGTGACACTAGGGATCCCTATTCAAAATGCCACAACTAGCTGAACTGTGGACTGGCGGTGTGAGACGTGCAGGCCATTGCGTGCCTCATAGCCAGCACACCTGGCCATCACGTAACCTCCCCCAACGCTCCTACGAGCGTCGTAGGTCCCCTGCACCTCGGGGACAAGTCGACTGCCCAAAAATGGGTACAGGCTGCCCCAGCCGTGGCCTCTTCTCTTTCTACTCCCCCCAAAAAAAAATTGTTCAGCTGGGGGCCATATAGCGTCCGCGTCGGGGGGCTGTCACTCCCAAGGAGAAAACACAGCGGAGACCACACCCTGCCCGAGGGGGAGGAAATTGTCACATGGTCTTACCAAGACTTGTCGGCAGTGTCTCATGTGGAGAAGTCCCCTTGGTAAGTCCTACCCAGGGGGGGAGGAGCTCTACAAACACGGTGACCGGGGGCAGAGGGGCCTCTGCCCAAGGAAAATGTGGGTTCACCAACAGTGGAACCGTCTCGTGGAAGATACATCACACGGGGTTACATATGGGTAACCAGCGCATGTGGAGCACCTACCCCAGTACAGGGCCAAGTTAGCACACGTGCTGGGCCGGCAATGAGTTTCTCCGCAAACTCGCCTGCCACAGGGCTAAGGAGGAAGGACATCCAGGGTCCACGACTTTGTGAACACGACTGGGGGTGAAAAGCGCACGTCTTCACCTCCGGGAGGGGAAAGGCGCTATACGCAAGTGGTACACCCGGCCAGTTGTCCCGCCAACTTACCTGTTCATACCTGAAAACACTTGGCATGAACCGGCTCAACCTGGAGATTGAGGAACCTTGCAAAGGTATTGGGTATTGCCCAGCCCGCTGCTCTACCGATGTCTGCCAAAGAGACGCCATTGGTCAGGGCCAAGAAGGCCACCACACTCCTGGTGGAGTGTGCCCGAAGCCCCAAGGGGGTCAGCACATCCTAGGCATGATATGCCAAAGTGATGGCGTCAATGACTCAGTGGGTGATCCTCTGTTTGAAGACAGCGCTCCCATTCCGCTTTCCTCCAAAGCAGACAAAGAGCTGCTCAGAGCCTCTAAAGCTCTGCGTGTGATCCAAGTAGAGGCACAAAGCATGCACCAGACACAGCAATGAAAAGGCTGGGTCTGCCTCCTCCTGGGGCAGCTTCACTTGCAGGTTCACCACCTGATCCCTAAACGGGGTTGTGGGAACCTTGGGCATATAGCTCGGTCGGGGCCTCAGGACCACATGAGAGTATTCCGGACTAAAATCCAGGCACGTGTCACTGACAGAGAATGCCTGCAGGTCCCCTTCCCTCTTGATGGAAGTGAGCGTAGTCAGGAGGGCAGTTTTAAGGAGAGTGCCTTTAGCTCAACTGACTCCAGGGGCTCAAATGGAGCTCCCTGTAGGCCGCAAAGGATCACGGAGAGGTCCCACGAGGGGACGAGACGTGGTCTGGAAGGATTCGTCCTCCTCGCACCTCTAAGGAACCTGATGACCAGGTTGTGCTTCCCTAAATACTTACCGTCAACTGCATCGTGGTGTGCCGCTATAGCAGCCATGTACACCTTCAAGGTGAAGGGGGACAGCTGCCCCTGCAGCCTCTCCTGCAGGAAAGAAAGCACTGACCCAACTGCGCATCTCTGGGGGTCTTTGCGTCGGGAAGATCACCACTTAGCGAACAGACACCACTTCAAGGCATACAGGCGCCTCGTAGAGGGAGCCTTAGCCTGAGTGATTGTGTCTACCACCACGGGAGGTAGGCCACTTAGGTCTTCAGCGTCCCGTCCAAGGGCAAGACGTGGAGAGTCCAGAGAAAGAATATCCTTCCTCAGGGGAATTTGCCGAGGGGGGGGACTGTCGTGAGGAGTGTGAGGTCCGAGAACCAAGTCTGGGTGGGCCAGTAAGGTGCTACTAGGATGACCTGCTCCTCGTCCTCCCTGACCTTGCACAGCATCTGTGCAAGTAGGCTCACTGGGGGGAACACATACTTGCGTAGCCCCCGGGGTCAGCTGTGTGTCAGTGCATCTGTGCCGAGGGGAGCCTTGGTCAGGGCATACCAGAGCGGGCATTGGGAAGATTCCTGGGAAGCAAACAGGTCTACCTGCGCTTGACCGAATCAACTCCAAATCAGCTGGACCACCTGGGGGTGGAGTCTCCACTCTCCCCTGAGCATGACCTGCCGACAGCGTGTCCACCGGGCCGTTGAGGTTGCCTGGGATGTGAGTGGCTAGCAACGACTTGAGCCGCTGCTGACTCCAGAGGAGGAGACGGCGGGCGAGTTGAGACATGCGACGAGAGCGCACGCCACCTTGGTGGTTGATGTATGCAACTGTCACGTGCTTGTCCTGGATCAACGGCCGAAGCCTCCGCAGAGTGAGCAATACTACCAGCAACTCGAGGCAGTTGATATGCCAACGCAGTCTTGGCCCTGTCCAGGAGCCCGTGGTTGCGTGCCTGTTGCAAATGGCGCCCCAGCCACGCTCGGTGGCATCTGTCCTAACCACGACGTGCCTGGGGTACTTGCACTAAGGGGACTCCTGCCCACAGGAATGAAAGGCCTGTCCAAAGGCTGAACATGTAGCGGCAGATCGGCATGATGACCATGCGATGTGTGCCATGGCGCCATGCCCATCTCGTGACTCAAGCCGTCGAGGATGCCATATGCCCCAGGAGCCTCTGAAAATGCTTCAGTGGGACCGCCGTGCTCCACCTGAACAACTTCAGGCAGTTCAGCACTGACTGCGTGGGCTCGCCGTGAGGCGCGCCATCATAAAGATGGAGTCTAAGCACCAGGTCCCTATGTGCACACAACAAGTCTCGTGAGTCAGCTAGAGCCAGCCAGTCATTAAGACAGTTGAGGATGCGGACACCTCTGGGCTGCCTCTGTGACTTCCGTGAAGATGCGAGGCAACAGGGACCAACCGAAGGGGAGGACCTTGTACTGGACGTTGAAATACGTGACCTTCAGGTCTACCGCCACGAACCAATCCTGATGCCGGATGCTCGCAAAAATGTGTTTCCGCATCAGCATCTTGAACGGGAGTCTGTGCAAGGCCCGGTTCAGAACTCGCAGGTCAGGGATTGGCCGCAACCCACCGCTTTTCCATGGTACGATGAAGTAGGGGCTGTAGAACCCCTTCTTCATCTCAGCTGGAGGGACAGGCTCTACCATGTCCTTCTGCAAAAGGGACATGATCTCTGCAGGCAGGGCAGCGGCGTTCTCGTGCTGCATTTGAGGTAAAATGGACACAGCTGAACCTGGGTGGGTGAGTGGCGAAATGAATCGCATAGCCGAGTCGCACGGTCCCGGTCAGCCATCGTGACAGTTTGGGGAGCGCAAGCCACGGCCCCAAGCTCCGGGCAAGGGGGACCAAGGAGACAATCGCATCGGACGTACCGGCGGGTGGGGTCTCGTGGCTGGGCGGAGCCGGAGGCGCCACGTTGAGGGGGCTTAGACCCTGAACTCGTGGCCGTGCTGAATCTGGGGACATCGAAGCACTTACCTGGCTCCGAGTACCCACCATAGGACCAGTCAGCGACGGGGGTGGAGGGAACCGCAATCCGTCACAACTGCCCGGGCGTTGTGCCTGCCATAAATGTGCAGTGTCCGGTGATCGCAATAACGATGCCCGTAAACACTGGCTGTGTGACCCAGGAAATGAGGTTCTGAACATGTGGGTACCGCAGCCTTTCGGGCATGCGACAAATCAAAGAAAAGGCAACAAAGGATTCTCCTCCCGGCCCTCCACTGGGGTATGGAGTGGTCTGCTTACCATCTCTAGGCCTGCAGCAGGTCTCCACGTGCCTGGGTCACCCATCTCAGGGTGGCTAGAAGCCTTCCTCGGGTTCTTGGCGGCGGGCCGTGAGACGGGGGGGCGTCTGCTTCCTGCGGGTGGCTCTACGCTGGAGCCGGGGCGCTGGCCCGGGCTGCGGCGGAGCCAGTGTTGTCGACGCAGGGGGACGCCCCTGACGACGACCAGACGGGGTGCAGGACCTTGATCCGCGCTGGGGCAGGATATGCTGAATAGCCTCCGTCTGCTTCTTAATCGCTGAGAACTGCTGAGTCCTCGACGGTGTCGCCGAATAGGCCGATCTGGGAGAAGGGGGCTTCAAGGAACCGTACCTTGTCAGCCTCCCTCATCTTGACCAAGTTGAGCCATAGGTGGCGCTCCTGGACCTCAAGGGTGGACATCGCCTGCCCGAGAGTCCGCACCTTGACCTTCGTCACCTGGAGGGCGAGATCGGTCGTCGAGCGCAGCTCCTGCATCAATCCCGGGTCATAAAAACTATTGTGCAGTTCTCTTAGTGCCTTGGCTTGATGCGCCTGCAGGAGCTCACTTCGTGAGTGCCGAACGAGATCGTGAACTTGCCCTGAGACGAGCCGGCGGTTTTCATCCCAGCGGGGCGAACGAGCGTACTGGGGAATGGGAGGTCCGTGGGGGGTTACCCAGCGGAGCAGCTCCTATTGGGGTCCCCAAATCACCCCCAGTGCTAACCGACGCGGCCTCAAACCCGTAGGTAGAAGGACTGAGGCGGGGAGCCCCTTGGGTAGCTTTCCCTCTAACGAAGGAAAGCCGTGACCACAATGTTGCCATGGTCATGCTCTCGCAGTGAGAACATGACCCGACCACGAACGCTGTCTCCGCGTGGGCAGTGCCCAAGCACGTAAGACAGCGATCGTGGCCATCAGAAGCGGAGAGGTAACGACCGCAACCAGGAAATAAACACAGACATCTTTAAAAAGACGCTCTCCCTCAGTGCCACTCTTTTAGTAGGGAAAATATACTATTTTATTGCAAGAATATATAATTATTTAGACAGTCGAAGTGCCCAGGGGTGTTCTCTGCACTCCACCGGTGTGCGAAGGGGAGAAGCCGCTGTAATGCACTGTAAATCCAAAACCTTTTGTAGAGGTGAATGGATCGGTGGAGGAATTCAGCTCACTGAAATACAACTGCTCGGCTCCGAAGAGAAAATCTGAATGAGTGGTTGCAAGCCAGCTCCTTTTATACCCGTATGTCCGGGGGAGTGGCATGCAAATTCCACTCGCCATTTCCCATTGTCCTTTTCTCAAAGATCAGAGGTGTTTGGGGCTCCCAAGAGTGATCCCTAGTGTCACTACATCGACACAACGTCGTGTGAGTGACAGATAGGGAACCTAAGATTCTACTTCGATGTGCAGTGTAGAGGTTTTATTATCAGCTGCCTGTCCCCTCCTCCTCATCTGACATGAAAGGTGTCAGATCAAAGTGGCTATAGGCTAAGAGAGCAGTTCTGTGGAACTACGACACCCATCAACCTGGAATTATTCATGTTGCAATAGAAGAACATGGAAGATCTTACCTCGAAATCTACACCTGAAAATTTCACTAAGCTGTTCAAGTGCATCTTATGAATTATATATACTGTCGATAGATAGATAGATAGATAGATAGATACTGTACGTGTGTGTGTATATATACATATATATATATATATATATATATATATATATATATATATATATATATATATATATATATATATATATATATATATATAAATATAGGGGATACCCTGAGTGAGAGGAGCAGTAGGGGATTTGTTTTTCTTAATTGAGATTAAATATTGTCTGTTAGTGAGGTAGGAAGAAAACCAGGATAGAGCAGTGCCAGTAATACCAATATCTGAAAGTCGGGAAAGGAGTGTTTTGTGGCATACAGTGTCAAAAGCAGAGCTCAGGTCAAGCAACATCAGATTACTGAGAAATCCAGAGACAGCAGAGATGAGGAGATCATTAATAACCTTCAAGAGAGCAGTTTCAGTGCTGTGGAATAGGCGAAAACCAGATTGGAAAGGGCCATAGAGATTATTAGCTGCAAGATGTGATTGTAACTGGGAGGCTACAACTTTTTCCAGAAGTTTTGATATAAAAGGCAGGTTAGAGATTGGATGATAGTTGCTGAGTGAAGATGGATCTAAGTTGGGACCTTTAAGGACTGGTGTAACAGTGGCAATTTTAAGATCAGTTGGAGCAATGGCAAATGCAAGAGATGTGTTTATCGTATGCGAAATAGGTGCCGAAATGACTGACTCACAGTGTTTAAGAAGGGAGGTTGGGGCAGGGTCCAACTGACAGGATGATGAGCTGGAATGTAAAATTAGATCACTGACTGATGATTGGCTAGTGGGAGTGAAGGAGGAGAAAGGGTGGATAGGGTGTTCAGACAGACATTTGTGCAGAGGATCTTCAGAAATGTTTGACGTGAATGTTTGGTAAATGGAAACAATTTTATCTTGAAAGAAGTGAAAGAAGGATGAGGTTTATACTAGTATATGCTCTTACCCTCTCTGATAATAGACTCTTTTTTTTCTTCATCAGGGTCTAAGCAGCCTCTTCAGCTCACTGAAAGTGGTGCGATTGCTCCGCCTGGGTCGAGTGGCACGCAAACTGGACCATTATCTGGAATACGGTGCTGCTGTATTAGTTTTACTGGTGTGTGTCTTTGGCCTGGTGGCACATTGGCTGGCCTGCATCTGGTACAGCATTGGTGATTGTGAGGTCATCGATGAGGCCACCAACAGCATCAAGACGGACAGCTGGCTTTATCAATTAGCTATCAGCATTGGCACACCATACCGGTACAATGCCAGTGGCTCTGGCCAGTGGGAAGGTGGTCCTAGAAAGCACACGCTCTACATATCTTCTCTCTATTTCACCATGACAAGTCTCACCACCATTGGATTTGGAAACATTGCTCCAACTACCGATGGGGAGAAGATATTCTCTGTGGCCATGATGATGGTGGGCTGTAAGTACCATTCATTAAGTAATTTCCCTGCTTCATGAACGCTCTATCTAGACTAGTGGTTTCCAGTGAGGGGGCTGGGGCCCACAAGGGGGCCTCAGCAACTTTCTGAGAGGACCTCAAGATGACTTTGAATAATTTACAGTAAGTTTAATTAAAATAACTTGATTGAAAATACCACATAAACTCACTGAATACCACTCAAGACTGACTGGATCTCAGACAGTCACTTTTGCACAAATGTATCCAATGTAACACATGTTGAAAAGACCAGCAATATCAGCTTTTGCTAGTGAGCATGGCTGTGTTGGTCAACCAATTAGACCAGCACCAAACCAGCATAAACCAGCCTAAGCAGGTCTTCTAAACAGGGAATACATTCCAAAAAACATTTGAATAGTGCTTATTGCATTCAGACCAATCAAGACATGTCAGGAACCTTAAGTGCTATTCAAAAGCTTTGCAGACACATTTATAGGTATCAGATAACATTATATAATTTGATATATTACAATTTTCTGCCCTAGCAGGCTTTATATCTGTAATAGCATTTGCATTATGTCCCAACAAGACCTCTGATGCATCTTTGAAAACATTTCCTGAAACATATCCTCTCTTTCTGAACTGCTACATTTGATCAATAATGAATAAGCAAGCATATGCTTTAAACCACCTCAGAACATACAGTAACACCACTCTTTGCTCTTGGTTGCCTAATCACTTGCTATTATCTCATTGTACCTTCTCCAAAGATCCTTAAGTACTAGGATGAGCTATTACTTCAAGCATTTGGTTGAAACTGTAAACAGAGGCACCCAGGAGGCTGACAAACATCTGTGTTAGTCAGCATGGAAGGATGGCACAGCTGATTCCATAACACAGGAGTTCATGAAAGACATATTGCGGAGCACTGTTGACAAATTAATTGGCAGTTAGATTACAATACTTCCTCCTATCCCAGCTTAATGCGACAACTAGAAGGGGCAGTTCAGACCAAATGCGTTCTTATGCAAAATAAATAAATAAAAATAAAAAAATGCACTGTTGACATATTAATTGGCAGTTCGATTACAATACATCCTGCTATCCCAGTTTAATGTGATTACTAGAAGGGGCAGTTCAGACCAAATAAAAACTTGAGGCAGCACAATGAATTGAATAGAATGCAGGTGTCTTAAGACATGTTTTTAAAAGTTAAAAACTTAAAAACATGGCACTTATGCACAGGAAGCTGAAAGAAACAGCAAGACCATCTAGCACATGTTTACATAAAAAAATACTCCTTGGGACTCCGTGCAAATAGGGGACATAGTGGAAGGGGTGATAGGAATGTCTGGCAAACCTGTTTGGAAACAATCATTACTTTTGGTTTCGTTTCGTTTGGTGCTGCTAATGGCACAGAAATGACACACTTCGTCTTTAAAGTTTTAATTGGAAAACTGGCTGCACTCAAGATTGTTTACACATTATATAATTTGGAGGCTAACTCTAGAGTACTTGCTGACTTCAGAACAGTTTAGTTATAGAGGATGGCAGTGCTGAATGTTTCCTGATTTGTAGTGGTGCAGCACTTGCTGTTGGTTTGCCGCTTGGTTAGTTTATGCATACTGCTTTCTGTACGCACAAATGACAGCAGATGGGGAGCAGACCTTGTTTTGGTGGATATATTATACAGTGCTACAGCATGTTGGATTGTGTCGTGTTCTGTTGTAGCTACATTAGCCAAATCCAGCTATTACTAAATAATGATGAAGTAGGCTTAGACACATTGCACCAATAAACCATAATAATTGCATTAGAAAGACTAGCTGATTAATGCAGAGTTTAATTGACTGTTCACATTGTGCCATAACATACTGTAGGTATATATCTGTGTTAATCCCAGATCTATACATGCATACTGTACTTTTTGTGTGATGCTGGTGAATCAAGGTTTAATGCATGATATGCATGGGACTGGATTTAGATTAGATCTGGGGAAATATTATTGGGCTTATCACCATGTTAAAGCCAGCTGTACTCAGAGGTGGGTAGAGTAGCCAAAAACTGTACTCAAGTAAAAGTCCAGTTACTTTAAAAAAAAAATAACTCAAGTAGAAGTAAAAGTACTAACATAAATAATTACTTGAGTAAGAGTAAGAAAGTATCCAATTAAAAGAGTACTCAAGTAGTGAGTAACTTGTTACTTTCACAAATGACATAATATACGTTAACTCCCCTATATTCCATTACATAATACACATTTAACATGTATTACAGAATTATTATTATTATTAATGGAAATTCTGTCATCATTCACCATCATGTTGTTCCATACCTGTATGACTTTCTTTCTTCCATGCAATGCAATAAGGAGGTATTAGACAGAATGTTTGCCTGAGTCACTATTTACTTTCAGTGAATGTTTTTTTCTTTATATTTTGAAAGTGAATGGTGACCGAGACTGTCAATCTCTAAAATTCTGTCTAACATCTTTTGTGTTCCACAGAATACAGAAGGTCACACGGGTTTGGAACAACATGAGGGTAGGCAAATTATGACAGAATATTAAATTATGGCTGACCTATCACTTTATAGGTATAGTTCACCCAAAAATGAAAATTCTCTCATCATTTACTCACCCTCATGCCATCCCAGATGTGTATGACATCCTTTCTTCTGCAGAACACAAATTAAGATTTGTTTGAAGAATATTTCAGGTCTGTAGGTCAGTACAATGTAAGTGAATAGGTGCCAAAATTTGGATGGTCCAATAAACACATAAAGGCAGCATTAAAGTAAGCTATAAGACTCCAGTAGTTAGATCCATATCTTCAGATGTGATATGATAGGTATGGGTGAGAAGCTGATCAATATTTGTCATTTTTTGCTAGACAAAGCAAAAAATGACAAATATTGATCTGTTTCTCACCCACACCTCTCACATAGCTTCTAAAGATATTGATTTAGCCACTGGATTCTTATGGATTACTTTTATGCTGACTTAAGTGATATTTTTTATTTTTTTGCTTTAAAATATTGGCACCCATTCACTTGCATTGTATGGACCACAAAAGCTGAGAAATTCTTCTAAAAATCTTTATTTGAGTTCAGCAGAAGAAAGAAAGTCATACACATCTGGCATGAGGGTGAGTAAATGATGAGAGAATTTGCATTTTTGGGTGAAATATCCCTTTACACTCGTTGTCTAAAACCGCCCCCTATCCACTATATGGTGCACTATTTTGGGTGTCCCTGTCCCTTTAAGGGCTCTTTTCAGATCTGGATGAATTTGTCAATAAGAAGAGAGGTTCGGAAACCTTTCTAGTAATTATTATGGTGAAAACATGAATATGTCCCACAGGGACATTATATATAATGCTGAAATATAAACCAAAGAAAGATCATGCTTTATTAATGCCTACTTTTGCTATTTCATAGCTTTTATTTCTTATTTCAGTGTAATTACAGTTTTCAGTTTTGAAAGAATTTAGATAATTAATTCTGTACAGCAGAACCGCCGCTCTCTAAACGCAGAGTACACATCCTGCGTAGGGCACCAACCCCGGTCGCGCAACATTTGTTGTGTCTGAAACCGCCCCCTATCCACTATATAGTGCACAATTTCGGGTGTCCACCATTTTGTAGGATTGTCTGAATTCTGATTGAGCCACTCATTCCCTACTTTTGTTCACTCATTCTTACCCACAATGCACTCTAATTTTGAGTGTACATTTGATGTACACTCGACGATGGTTAATTGGCCATAATCCACCATGGGGAAAACGTACGAGCTGAGAGCGGGAGTGTGTGCAGGAGAGAGAGATGCCAGTTTACTGCTTTATTCACTCCTGCAATGTTTTATTATATTACTTTTTGACAAATCATTACTTGATTAAAATAACATAATAACATATAGAGAGGCAAAACATACAGATACATTTAAAAATTTTCTCTTTATTTATATTTGTACAGAATTTTGTCATTAAGCTGAAGAATTCTTTATTTACTAAATTCACTGAGGTGATATTATTTTTAACTCAGTAGACTGCACACAGTGGAAATGATAATACTGTGAATGATTTAAATATTCAGTTAAAATATATAGGTTATGATAACTTTGGTGCTGTTTATGGTGGGATGAGGGCGTGATACGCCCAGAAACACTATCCAGCTTGTATTGGTGTTTAAATATACTAAAATATAACAAATAAATACAATAATGTACATTTGATAAAATGTTTACTCTTTATATTAACATATATATTAAAAATGACAAACAGAAAGAAGATTTATTGTATTAATATATTGTTTAATAAGAATAACAAGTAAGGCCCAAGTATTTTAAAAGTTCATATGTGACGTTGTTTCTGCGACAGCCCTAGAGCTCTGATGCTCAGTGTATACGTCAGCTTCTGAATTCACGCACTCATTTCGTTCACTCAGTGCTGAGATATAGTGCACTCACTGCCATTCACTGTATAGGAAATAGTGAATGAGTGAATGATTTCAGACACAGTTACTCTCTTCGCCATACGATCGCCTCGCACCCGCACATCTCTCACATGCGTGCCTCGCGCCCCTCGCTTTGCACATGCAGAAATGCTGTCTGTTCACGCTCCAGTTGTCAATCATGCGAACAGCAGAGCAAAAGGCATTTACACTTAACTTGGATGTTTACATGGATTTATACAGTTAATCAGCCTGAAGTAGTCATGATAGTTTCAAGTATCCATGCGAGGGCGCGGAATAAATGCGTAAATACTGCACATGACATGCAGGACGTGGGACAAAGCTCACCGATATATTATTGCTGCACTGATTTAAAAATGTACACTTAAAAACTGATGTCATAAGAGCCCAGTTACAGAATAACCCTGAAAATGACCTTCACATTGCACAGAAATCCCGCGTTAGCGGTGTTAAATGAAGGCATTGCATGACGAAACTATACTTTTTTGACTGTGCGGAGTGAAGAAAGTGTTTCACTTTGAAGAGCTTGATGCCGCAGCAGTGATGGACTCGGCTTGAGTGACAGTCTGTGAAAGCACGCGCAGCTGTGTGAACGTCCGCTGTCATAAAAGTCCCATTCAATAATCTCTCAATAAATTACACATTAATTAAAATTAAACCCAGTAATGTAATGACAGGTATGCTGCCCATTGTAACGAAGTAAATGTAAAATTTTTTCATTAGAAATTTACTTGAGTGAGAGTAAAAAGTACCCACTTTTAAACCTACTTTTAAAAAAAAAGTTACTCAAGTAAATGTATCGCGTTACTACCCACCTCTAGCTGTACTGATCTGGGCTTTTTGTTGTAGAGCTTCTCTGTAGACTTCTTTTATCTCTTGTTCTTCTCCTTGTGTGTATAAATGAGCCTTTTTCCTCTTTTTTTTTGTTTTTTTGTTTTGTTTTGTTTTATTTTTCTCCCCTTTTCTCCCCAGTTTGGCATGCCCAATTCCCAATGTGCTCTAAGTCCTTGTGGTGGCGTAGTGACTCAATCCGGGTGGCAAAGGACGAATCTCAGTTGCCTCCGCGTCTGAGATAGTCAATCCGTGCATCTTATCATGTGGCTTGTTGAGCGCATTACCGCGGAGACCTAGCACGTGTGGAGGCTTCATGCTATTCTCCGTGGCATCCACGCACAACTCACAACTCACCACATGCCCCACCAAATGCGAGAACCACATTATAGCGACCAGGAGGAGGTTAAGCCAACGTGACTCTACCCACCCTAGCAACCAGGCCAATTGGTTGCTTAGGAAACCTGACTGGAGTCACTCAGCACACCCTGGATTCGAACTTGCAACTCCAGGTGTGGTAGTCAGCATCTTTACTTGCTGAGCTACCCAGGCCCCAGCCTTTTTCCTCTTTTTAACATAAATCCTGGGGATCCAGGCTTGTTAAGGTCATGTTTCTCTGTGTGTGTGCGAAGGGAGAGCTTATTGGAATAGTACAGCAACTGGGGCCCTTAAGACCTTACTGTAAGTGATTAATAAAACATGCATGCATTACATAACAAACTGTCCAATCCACTTCTCACTCTCTTTAACTCAAACAGACTTACATTCTGTTGGGGTGTAAGACACAGGTATGGCCGTAGTTCAAATGAGGCTGAGCAGCATAGAGCAGCATACCATTTTAATGTTGTCGGGGGAAAGAGGGATGGCGTATGCTGAGTAAGGAAATTGATGAAATATGCTTCAGGACTGCTGGGGGCCACACTGTCATGAGCCCACTGTCCATTCTTTGGCAGTAACGAGCATTTTTGCAGCACAGTTCAGTCAGCAGTAATGGTCTCATCTATGGGCTTTCCAAAGGTTTATGTGTTCCTGGTGCACCAATATGATAGTGTCTCCACCTCATAGAACTCAGCAGTACACATAATGGCCTTCTGCTGCTTGTTTTGAACTATATTTGAGCCTCTGACTTTTGTAAGGGACTGTTACAGTCAGCACAGGGGAGACATTTGGCTTCACTGAAGCAGACATTAACAGGAAAGGCAGATCTATGTCTAATAGAATAGGGTCTTGTAAAGTGGCATTATACCCTGCTGAAAATACCAGCTTAAAGGGATAGTGTCCACTAGGGCTGCACAACTGATCAAAATAAAATCAATATAATATTGATATTTAGGTCACAATTACAGTAATTTCATGGCCCTGTTCACTGCGAAGTCACAGCATACAGTTGTCTTTTAATTGTAATAAACTGTAGAAATACTACTGTAAAATATACTGTGAAAGTCATGCAACTATTAGCCAGGAATTTACTGTAAACTCACACTAAAACTTTTTACAGTGTGCATAATTTATTCAAATGTCATCAGTTATGATGTTTGTCTCAAGGTGTTTTAATTGGCACCCCATTGCGATACTCCTCCTACGATTCAGCATTTCTACACCCCTCACATATTTTACAGGTACAATGTGAATATGAAGAAGGTTTTTCTTTCTCACTTATTTCACTGTTTTATTTATTTATTTATTTGTTTTTGGCTGAAGTGAAAAAAGTCTTAGTTTGGCTCTTTTTAAGTAGACTCAAGTGTGAACCTTAAAGAGGAGCCTTTAGTCTTTTTTTCTGACAGTAAAGCATAGGCAAAACATTACGTAATTTTGGTCAAAAGGAATCACTTAACTACTAGGTTTTTTGTATATGACATTGCAGTTCTTATTGCAATTGCAATATTTTTTCAAAATAATCGCAATATGAATTTCAGCTCTAGTTCCCACAAATAAGAACATTCTGTCATTATTCACCATTACTCACAGTTGTTAGATTCAGATAACTTTTTTCTTCTTCCGTGGAACATAAAAGGAGATAGTATGTGGCATGTTAGTCTCAGTCACCATTAACTTTAATTTCGTTCTGTGTGAACGACCCCTTAGATCAATAAGATCAGAAAGAATAAAACAGAACTCAGTTCATGATGGGCATATGTTGTTAGACATTTCAAATGTCTTGTATGTACACCTCACAGAGAAAGTCATTTTTACTCACTACATGAACAGCATTGTGTTGGATGTCTTTTGCTTCATGCTTTTTGTCAGTAAGAAGCTCCATTCACAAATAAAGGTGATGTGTTGGCTTGTTTATTCAGTGCAGTACAGTGATGCATTCCTGCATTTGTGAAGTTATTGATCTGCCGTCTCTGACTAATTACTTACCCTTCTCTGACCGACCAGATGGACTTTTTACCATCGCCTCTCCTTGCATTTCTTATGAAAAAATAAATAAAAAATGAGATCAAGTTTCCAAATCCTTTTAGACTTTATTTCCTCTTTATTTTAGGTGTATATTTTTAGGGCTTAAAAATGTTGAAAAAGTATCCAAAAAATAAAAGGCAAGAATTTTCTTTGGAATACATTGCCAAGAATCTTGTTCTACTATATGATGGATGACTGAATTCAAATTAGGAAGAAAAAAAACAGTGTATCATGATGTATAATTACTCGAATAAATATTCTCTCCTGCCTGCTTGCTTCTGATGATTATCTGTTGCTTTCTCTGCCAAGGAAATTTGGGTTTGCACCTATTATGCAAAACCTAATCTTTTTCTTGCTGCTGTCACGGAAAAGAGAAACTGCTTCCATCATTATTTCTTAGAGCAAACAGGGATAGTGAATGGCATGCACAATATTATGCAATGCATCATTAAGCGCCAGCAATTTAAGAGGGATGTAGAATCTTACTATCAAGAGATTAAGGTTCACAGGTTTTATTGATCTTGACTATATGTGGTTTAACCAGTCCAGGTATATTGATCTTACAATCAATATTTTAAAGAAACAGTATAAATAGCTGAAGTTATTCCCAAATTGTGTCTAATTTAAGAACAGCATGGCACAGGGCATGCTGAGTGACTCCAGCCAGGTCTTCTAAGCAACCAAATTGGCCCGGTTGCTAGGGAGGGTAGAGTCACATGGGGTAACCTCCTCTTGGTCACTATAATGTGTGGTTCTAGCTTTCGGTGGGGCATGTGGTGAGTTGTGCGTGAATGCCGCGGAGAATAGTGTGAAGCCTCCACATGTGCTACGTCTCCGTGGTAATGTACTCAACAAGCCACGTGATAAAATGCGCAGGTTGACGATCTCAGACGTGGAGGCAACTGAGATTCATCCTCCGCCACCTGGATTGAGACGAGTCACTACGCCACCACGAAGTCTTAGAGTGCATTGGGAATTGGGCATTCCAAATTGGGGAGAAAAAAAAGAACAGTGTGGCACATGTGTATAATTTTAGAAATCATTTGAGATTATAAAAAAGTACTGTGCAAAAGTTTTAGGCACTTGTGAAAAATGTTGTATAGTGAGGATGTCTTCAAAATAATGACATAAATAATTTTCATTTATCATTTAATGTCATACAAAGTCCAGTAAACATAGAAAAGCTAAATCAATATTCGGTGTGACCACCTTTGCCTTTAAAACAGCACCAATTCTCTTAGGTACAGCTGGACACAGTTTTTCTTGGTTGTTGGCAGATAGGATGTTCCAAGCTTCTTGGAGAATTCACCACAGTTCTTCTATCTATTTAGGTTGTCTCAATTGCTTCTATCTCTTTATGTAATCTCAGACTGACACAATGTTCAGAAATGGCTCCCACTTGTGATAGATTGTGGCAATTTTTTTCTGCTGTTTCGAGAAGATTCCACTGCTCGAAAGTGCATTCCTCGGTCCCACTTTATATTAGGTGTCTATAACTACTATGTACTTAAATATTTGATACAATGTACTTCTTACAGGTTGTTGCATTGAACATTTAAAATTCCTGCATTATTTTAATTGCATTTGTAGTTCCACTGTTAACCTTATCCTAAACCTAACTAACTAACTAACTAACCTAACACTGTAGGGAACCAACAACTGGCTGATGACTTCAATGTGTTTTAGTGTATATTTGAAAGGCCCAGTCTCACACCCCACACCTGCTGTGACCTTCACTTCACACAAACATCTTTTGCAACCCCCCTCCTCCCCACTCCTGCTACTCAACCTGCACTTAAGATCTGTGAAGAGGAGGTGTACCGTGTCTTCCAGAAACAAAAGACAAGGAAAGCACAGGGCCCAGACAGTGTTTCACCCACTTGTCTAAAATCCTGTGCTGACCAGCTAGCCCCCATCTTCACACAGACCTTCAATAGATCACTGGAGCAGTGTGACGTTCCCTGCTGCTTCAAACGTTCCAAATCAAATAAACCCCAAATCACAGGACTTAATGACTACAGAACCATCACTCTGATGTCTGTGGTCATGAAGTCATTTGAGAGACTGGTGTTGGCCCACCTGAAGGACATTACTGGCCCTTTCTAGATCTCCTTCAATTCGGAAACAGGTCTGTGGATGATGCAGTCAACATGGGATTGCATCATATCCTGCAACATCTCGACAGACCAGGGACATATGCAAGCATCCTTTTTGTGGACTTCAGTTCGCTTTCAACACCATCATCCCAGCTATTATCCGGACTAAATTACACCAACTCTCTGTTCCCATGTCTATCTGTCAGTGGATCACCAGCTTTCTGACGGACAGGCAGCAGCTAGTGAGATGGGAAATTCACTTCCAGCACATGTACGATCAGCACTGGTGCCCCCCAGGGATGTGTGCTCTCCCCACTACTCTTCTCCCTGTATACCAATGACTGCAAGGAACCACTCTGTCAATCTCCTGAAGTTTGCAGACGACACCACTGTCATTGGCCTCATCCAAGATGATGATGAGTCTGTGTACAGAAGGGAGGTTGAATGGCTGGCTCACTGGTGCAGTCAAAACAACCTTGAGCAGAACATGCTCAAAACAGTGTAGATGATCGTGTACTTTAGCAGGAACATCCCAACATTTACCCCACTCACCATTCTAAACAGCACTGTGGCATTAGTGGAGCCGTTGGCACTACCATCTCACAGGACCTGAAGTGGGAGACCCACATTGACTCCATTGTGAAAAAGGCCCAGCAGAGGTTGTACTTCCTTCACCAGCTGAGGAAGTTCAACCTGCCACAGGTGCTGCTGATACAGTTCTACTCAGCAGTCATTGAGTCTGTCCTCTGCACTTCAGTAACTGTCTGGTTTGGTTCAGCTATTAAATCGGACATCAGAAGACTACTAGGGAGAGGATTATTGGTTGTCCCCTGCCCACCCTTTACGAACTGTACACTTCCAAAGTAAGGAAAAGTGCTGGAAAAGTCACTCTGGACCCCACTCACCCAGCCCACTACCTTTTTGAACAGTTGCCTTCAGGACGGTGCTACAGAGCACTGAGCACCAGAACCATCAGGCACAGGATCAGTTTTTTTTTCCCTCAGGCTATCCATCTCATGAAGAGTTAAAACTGCCCCATTGAGCAATAGTTGTGTGCAATACACAGTTTAGTTTGTTTATATTTATCCAACATACCCTACCTCTTCTGCCATACATTCCCTTGCATCTGTATATAACAGATTTGTATTTGTTGCATACAAACGTATATATATATATATATATATATATATATATATATATATATATATATATTGTCTTATTGTATATTTCCATATATACTTATATTTTCTATTCACTTTTTATTATTATCTCTGTCTTGTTGTTGTATTGTTTGTGCACTGGAAGCTTCTGTCACCAAGACAAATCCCTTGTATGTGTAAGCATACTTGGCAATAAAGCTCATTCTGATTCTAACCCAACCCTTACCCTAAAACCTAACTCTAACCCCTTACCCTAACCATACCCCTACTCCTAAACCTACCCCTACCTTAACCTCAGTAGCAGCAAATGTGAATTTTGCAGAACAACATGTAGTTACACAGTAAATACAATGTATTCTATGTATGTTAATGTTAGTACATAGTAGTTAAAAACACCTAATATAAAGTGGGACCCATTCCTCTCATTCGAATCCAGAGGTGTGGTAATGTGCTACATTTACTCTGTTACATCTACTTGAGTAACTTTTTGGGAAAAAAATACTTTTAGAGTAGGTTTAAAAGTGGGTAATTTTTACTCTCAATCAAGCAAATTTCTAATGACAAAAAATTTACTTTTACTTCGTAACAATGGGCGGCGTTCCTGTCGTTACTTTACTGGGTTTCATTTTAATTAATGCATAATTTATTGAGAGATTATTGAATGGGACTTTTACGACAGCGGAAGTTAACACAGCTGCGCGTGCTGTCACAGACTGTCACTCAAGCCAAATCCATCACTGCTGCAGCATCAAGCTCTTCAAAGTGAAACACTTTCTTCACTCCGCACAGTGAAAAAGGAATAGTTTCGTCATGCAATGCCTTCATTTAACACCAAGACAAGCAGATATTTCAAGATTAAAATTGAAGCTCAAACTTATGGCAGCACTCTGAGGTAAGTTGTGGCTCTAATGATAATGCGGGCTTTTCTGTGACATGGTGATGGTCATTTTCAGGGTGATTCTGTAACTGGGCTCTTATGACATCAGTTTTTAAGTGTACATTTTTAAATCAGTGCAGCAATATATCAGTGCGCTTTGCCCCACATCCCGCATGTCATGAGCAGTATTTACGCATTTACCCCTTGCCCTCGCAGGGGTACTGGAAACTATCGCAGCTACTTTGGGCTGATTAACTGTATAAAGCCATATAAACATCCAAGTTAAGTGTAAATACCTTTTGCTCTGCCGTTCATGTGATAGACAACTGGAGCGCAAACAGACAGCAATTCTGCGTGTGCACAGCGAGGCGCGCGTATGCGTGTGAGATATGTGAGGGTGCGAGGCGATTGTATGGCGAAGAGAGTGTCCAAAATATATGTCCTATATAGTGAATGGCAGTGAGTGCTCTATATTTCAGCAGTGAGTGCACTATATCTCAGCAATGAGCGAATGAAATGAGTGAATTCAGACGCTGACGTATACACCGAGCATCGGAGCTCTTGGGCTGTCGCAGAAACAACGTCACATATGAACTTTTAAAATACTTGGGCCTTACTTACAGTTCTTGTTAAATGATATATTAATACAATAAATCTTCATTATGTTTGTCATTTTTAATAAATATGTTAATATAAAGAGTAAACACAAATACATAAAATGTACATTATTGTATATATTTGTTATACTTTAATATCTTTAAACTCCAATACAAGCTGGATAGCTTTTCTGGGTGCATCGTACCCTCATCCAACCATAAACAGCACCAAAGTTATCATAACCTACATGTTTTAACTGAATATTTAAATCATCCACAGTATTATTATTTCCACTGTGTGCAGTCTCCTTTCTTCTGATGAACTGAAATTAAGATTTTTAGAAGAATTTCTCAACTCTTTTGGTCCATACAATGCAAGTGAATGGGTGCCAACATTTTAAAGCAAAAAAATTAAAATCACATAAGTCAGCATAAAAGTAATCCATAAGATTCCAGTGGTTAAATCAATGTCTTCAGAAGTGATGTGAGAGGTGTGGATGAGAAACAGATCACTTTCACATTCTTCTTCTTTTGTTTTTTGTGATTCACATTCTTCTCTGCATATCACTGCCTGCTGGGCAGGGAGAAGAATGTCAAAAAAAAAAAAAAATGACAAATTGATCTGTTTCTCACCCACACCTATCATATCACTTCTGAAGATATGGATTTAACTACTGGACTCGTATGGATTACTTTTATGATTCCTTTATGTGCTTTTTGGAGCATCAACATTTTGGCACCCATTCACTTGCATTGTATGGATCTACAGAGCTGGAAAATGTTTCTAAAAATCATAATTTGTGTTCTGCAGAAGAAAGGAAGTCATACATATCTGGAATTGCATGAATGTGAGTAAATGATGAGATCATTTTTATTTTTGGTTGAACTATCCCTTTAAAGTGATAGCTCAGCCATAATTTAATATTCTGTCATCAATTCCCAACCCTCATGTTGTTCCAAGCCCGTGTGACCTGTATTCTGTGGAACACAAAAGATGTTAGACAGAATTTTAGAGACTGACAGTCTTGGTCACCATTCACTTTAAAAATATGGAGAAAAAAACATTCACTGAAAGTAAATAATGACTCAGGCTAACATTCTGTCTAATATCTACTTATTGTGTTTCATGAAAGAAAGAAAGTCAAATGGGTTTGGAACAACATGATGGGATATGATGACAAAATTTCCATTAATAATAATAATAATAATAATTCTGTAATACATGTTAAATGTGTATTATGTAATGGAATATAGGGTAGATAACATCCATTATGTCATTTGTAAAAGTAACGAGTTACTCACTACTTGAGTACTCTTTTAATTGGAAACTTTCTTACTCTTACTTAAGTAATTATTTATGTTAGTATTTTTACTTCTACTTGAGTAGTTATTTTTTAAAGTAATTGTATTTCTACTTGAGTACAGTTTTTGGTTACTCTACCCACCTCTGTTCCAGTCCCATGCAAAATGTGCTGAGTATTAATGCAGATGGGTGTTGTACTATCCAACCCATTCATTATATATTTAGATGTATTTCTTTTTTTCCAAAGAAACTTTTATTTCTTTTACATTAATCTAAAAAGGAATTTTTTTCTTGACTAGTCACATCACCTAAAGTAAACACTTTCCCTTATAGACATATAAATGTTAACCTAAAACCTTCATACATTTCCAGCATTTTCAGTTTACAGCTGGAAAGATGGAACAGCCTTGTTAAAGAATACAATTATGTCCCAAAAGTACCTTAAAAATCCCTTAAAATGTATTCTGTTACCACAAAATGAGACAAAAAACCTTCACCACAGGGAATAAAGAGTACATAAAATGCTTCACACAGAAATGTGGCACTGAAAGTGACAAGCCTGCATTATGACCTGACTGTGACCATGCATTAAATAAGCTTAGTATATTGCTCATACTGTTACGTAATACAGGATCATCATGGGGTTTTGGTTTGCTTTCTCCTTTGGTGAAAATTTCCTTGTTGATTCTACCAGTTGTGTTTCAACTGACTTGATCAAATACCTGTTAACCTCTAACTTACAGATAGACCATCCTTTCTCCTTATACTCTTCATTACTACAAAGGCTTAATTCATATACATTTCAACCAAGAATTTTAATTTTAAAAAGTTCATGGATATGTTATGCATCAACTACCCATGATCATGACCAAGATTTATTAAATATGTATTGATAGATTTAAAATACCTCCTTATTTATCTACCATTTCATTCTGACACATCTGCAGTTTGAGAAGCAATCTTTATTTAAAAAAACAAAAACAATACAAACAAAACAAATTCTCACAGTATGCGTGTAGATGTCTCACACCAGTAATCCTGTTATTGAATGCCCTGTGTATTTTTGCCATATGGGTGATTTGCTTGTCTGCGTTTATTAGTCAAAATATTCCAGTTTATAGCCTGACCCATGCTTGGCAGGCGTGGCAGCTCATAAGTCCCCCTTGGTGGCTAACAAACATGTGTCAGGCCAGATAATAGACAGCAGTTTTGTGGACTATTAAGGGTGGAGAGGCCTGTGTTTTCTGCCTAATGGGCAAACAAAAATATTTGCACCAAAGCTGGGGTTATTGCTACAAACCAGCAGGCACTAAAGGGAGACAGATCTGAAAAAAAATGTGAGGGATATATACACTATTGTGATGCATCAACAGCCTTAGGGAACTAAGTGCCTCTCTGAGGTGCTGTATTGATTGTTGTGTTGCAGAGAGAGGAGAAGGTTTCTTAATGTAGCAGGGGAAGGAGGGTTAGTTTGGGGGAAGATAGAGAGCACATTGTAAACCCCTCTGTTGTTGTAATGTGTGAGAGATCGCTGACCTCACTATTGACAAAGACAGTGAGTCCTCTGATACTGTAAATGCTGCATTTCATTGGTGGGGATAAAAGAAACAGAACCCATCAATAATTAGCTGGCAATTCCAGATGAAGTCAGAGGTGGGAATAGTTCCCACTTTCGATCTCAAAGAGTTTCTGTCAAACACACACATGCCCAGATGGAATCTTCGTGCACAGAGCTCTGCAGATATTCGCTGAATTGCAATGTCTTCTCATCTCCCATTCCTTGCATGTTTATATATATATATATATATATATATATATATATATATATATATATATATATATATATATGTTGGCTAATTTGGGTTTGCTTTCAGCTTCTAAAAAGACAGAGCTGTACAGTGCAACAATTTTGCTCGCATTTGCGATTAGAAATGATATGCGACGACAAATTTTATCCCATTTGCACATGTGCGAGAATTGTAATATCCGCCTACGATTAGCGTTGCAACAAAGACCATGCACAATGAATCTGATCTCTGCTTTGCTAATGCTGAATCTTGAGCACTCAGGGTCACAGTAATGTTCCATGCTGCACGTTCAAGAGACTGAACATGGCCAAAAATTCGACTGGCGGAATAATTTGATCAATAAAAATGCGAGCTGTTATTCTATTTGCCCTTGAAGTCTGTGAACATCTAGTTGCCTGTGGTGCTTTTGACTCATATCTTAAATGGTCTAATCTTAAACCATAACATTTAATATGTAAATAAAAAAATATTAAAAATCAATGTATTGTTTTAATTACATAGATGTAAATATGAAAATGTGTATTCTGTGGTGGTGGGGCAAATGGCCAGCTAAGGAATGTATGAGGGTGTTACAGCACCTTGATTTATCTTGTTATGAATATTTATAGTGATAAAAATGTATTTTTATATAAAATATGTCTTTAAAATTATGACACTATCAAAATTGTCATAGTTGTAGTAGTAAATTGTAGCTGCTTTAAATAATAAAAAACACTAAAACATAGTCTTCACCATACTTTAGTGCAGGGGTCGGGAACCTATGGCTCACCCGGTGTCTCACCATTCACCAACACATGAATTTAAAACTTTCTAGAGATAATTTTCCTGCAGAAAGTGTGGGTGCAATTGCAAAGCTTGAAGTCAATGACACTGTTTTTATTTCCTTTCTCCTAAATTTGTCGTACAGCCTACTTCTGGTGAACAAGGTTTGAAATTAACACCCGCCAAATGCGGATTTTTCAAGCGCAATGGCGGGTAATTTTGCTGATGTATCAGCCACTGTGGAGGGCGATCTGTAAGACTTCTCGTAGTGGTATATAACAGGAAATTAGACACAAAGACGCACGTTTT
Organism: Myxocyprinus asiaticus; assembly: GCF_019703515.2. Classification (NCBI taxonomy): domain Eukaryota; kingdom Metazoa; phylum Chordata; class Actinopteri; order Cypriniformes; family Catostomidae; genus Myxocyprinus; species Myxocyprinus asiaticus. The sequence goes on from NC_059368.1 coordinate 26,774,111, forward strand.
ACGAAACATGTGTTATTATATTTTGAAGAACAGATGAAAGAAAAGCCACCGATGCACGTCTGATTTGATATATTTGCGCAGTGAGCTCTGCTGTTCACGAGTGCAATGAAAGCGCTCCTCCTAGACATGCACATGCATGTTCTGAGACTCGTTTCCCAATAACTATTGATCTTAGCAGAAAAGAGCATTTTCTATGAGCAATTTTACAAAATGTTTGTTATTTTTTATGTGCACCCACATGCAAAATGCGACGAGGCTCAATCCAGTTTGCGAGCTCCTCGTCTGAATGCAGGTATTTCATGCGCAAGTAATTTAGAGCAGGTGGGTGGTCTGTAAGAGGTCATGGAGTGCAGGGCCATTTCTAGGCATAGGCAAACTATAGGCGGTCGCCTAGGGCGCCACCTGCTGGGAGGGCACCAAAGAGGAGGCCCTCTGAGTTTTCTATGGGCATAATAAACATTTTATTTTATTGAAAAACTTTGTTTTTTGAAAATAGTAAATTATTAGTTTGTGCTATGGCTCTTTCGAAAAAATGCATCAACCAAAAATACAAAAATTGGCTCCTTAGTGAAAAAAGGTTCCCGACCCCTGCTTTAGTGTGTGCAAATACATTTTTATTTGTACTAATGAATGTTTTAGTTCACTTCCACCAGTGCAAACACCTTAAAAAATTAAGTGTACAGCCCTGCATTAACAGTATAGTACTCTTAACTCCATTTCATTTTTGTTTAAATTCCTTCCGCAGAATTTTCCCTCAAAATCAGCAAAGAAAAAGTCTGCAGATACCTATAGGCCTATTTCACAGTCAAATGTAAACAAAACAACATTTCGTTTTCTTATGCTAAGTATGGCACAAACATGCAAACCGTGAGCACAAAAAATGATATCTTAATCACTTTCCACTTCTTTAAAGATATATATTTTTAGTATATTATATCTATGTTATAAGTATAATAAATTTAATGCTTTCTTAGAAATAGGCTTTAATTACACATTCTGTTTCTGCATTTTGTAATGCCACCATCTTGGTAATTACATCAAATGATGCTTCTAATTGAAGTCAGATTGATCAATCTGCCCCAGCTTTCCAAGTCAGATTTCCAACCTCGACCATCATTCCAGTGGTTATGTTCAAGAAGGAGGTGAAAGAATTCAGAGCTCTGATTTATCTGGAACGCAGCATATGGATTGCATAAACTTTAGCTTCAGGATTGGTGACACCTTACAGATTTGTGACTGTGAAAGTGGTGTTCACTCTTGAGCAAACCTTGGACATCTCCACCAGGATGACAGCACACAGGAGCCACAGGTTGTATGCTGTATGACAAGTGAGAAGGGATATACTGTCAAACACAGCTGTATTTTATTTATTTATTTACTCTGATGTCATAGGCAGGTGCCAAGAAGTTAGTGTGGGCAAGATTCAGGCTAATGACATGATCATAATCTGTGATTCTATTGATTTTGTTAATATCACGTAGATTCTGTACAGATATTCAAATATGTTTGTCCCACTCTTTAGAAGTTTTCAAAAAGGACAGATTTGAAAAGATATAGAAGAAAAATCCAATTCCGGGACAGAGAAATAGAATAATGGGCATAAATGGTGTCCGCATCCAGACTCAGCAGTAATTACTGGACTTGACCGGGTGTGTTAAGGCATCTATCCCTGTTGGGCTGATGCTGGAACTGAGCTGACTGTATTCCTCCGAGCACACAAAGCATCACATTAACTTACAATTACTGACTCATCTGGGTCACTGCTTCTTAAAGGCTCACAATGATTGAATAATATCAGTAAGACATCATAGTTCTAATATCATAGTTTTTTATGCAAACTGTGTGGTTAAGCTGGAAATTGATGGGGAAGTGCAACCACAGTGTTTTCACTTTAGTGGCTTGTATTTTTGAAATTGTGCTTGGGGCTTGTAAGAGATTAATGCTTATTTGCAAGTCACTAAATTGTTTCTCTACATTAAAAGGTGTTTTGGGATGAATTTTGGAGCACAAATTGCAGTTTACAGCTGAAAAGCTGGAACAAGCTTGTTCAAAGAGAGCCAAAAGGATACAACAATGCCCCAAAAATTCATTTAAAAAGCTCCTTAAAATGATATCTGGAACCACACAAATTTGTATTGAATCCATTGGGCTTTTCATGTAATGGAATGTATTACACTGTACTATGCTGTGATTACAAGAAAAGACACTGAATCTTGAAAAAAAAAAAAAAAAAAAAAAAAAAAAAAAATGGTTTCAAACAAACAATGGCTCCCAAAAGTATTTGGACACTTAAAGGGATAGTTTACCCAAAAATGAAAATTCTCTCATCATTTACTCACCCTCATGCCATCCAACATGTGAATGACTTTCTTTCTTCTGCAGAACACAAACAAAGATTTTTAGAAGAATATCTCAGCTCCTCACAATGCAAGTGAATGGTGGCCAGAACTTTGAAGCTCCAAAAAGCACATAAAGGCAGAATAAATGTAATCTATATGATTCCGGTGGTTAAATCCATGTCTTTAAAAGCGATATGATAGGTGGGTGAGAAACAGATCAATAATTTAAGTCCTTTTTCCTATCAATCTCCACTTTAACAAGCCCTTCTGTATGTGTTCACGAGAGGTCTTCTTCTTTTGTTTTTGGCGATTCACATTCTTTGTACATATTGCCACCTACTGGACTGTTGTGCCAATATAATTTTATCCCTCCCTTTTTTTCTTTCTCCTCACTGCCCAGTCAGTGGCGATATGCACGAAGAAAGCAAATTGCCAAAAAACAGAAGAAGAAGAACTGCTTTGAAAGACATGGATTTAACCACTATGGATCATGTGGATTACTTTTATGCTGCTTTTATGTGCGTTTTGGACTACAAAAGTCAGACTACCATTTACTTGCATTGAATGGACCAATAGAGTTGAGATATTCTTCTAAAAATCTTTGTTTGTGTTCTGCAAAAGAAAGAAAGTCATACACATTGCGAGACTGAGAAGGACCTGGCCATTCAGCAAGCTGCAGCCAGGCATACTTGTAAAGACTGAACAGAAGCCAAAGAAAATAAGAGTTTTGATATTTTAATATTCAGCAAATTAAACTTCAGTATGAAATATGTTTTATATCTGTATGAATAGTGTCTGATAATGCATTGGCAATGTACACTTTAGTTTCTCTTGCCAATAAAGTTTGATATGAATTGAATCTGCCCATTTGACCCTATTATTAAAAAAAATCCACTGGAAAACACCTAAATATTTTGCCCAAATTGTTATAACAACATGTCCACTGATTTTATGGCATGAATACATATACTTATATCAAAGATTTATACCTGTAAAAATGTGTCTTAACTAACTCTATCCGGAAAAAAAACTGAACATTTTAGCGTATTTAAATAATTAAAATAAATGATGACTAACCAATTTCTTGCAAGTTCTTTGAGACAAAGTATCAAGTAAATATATTTATGATGATATTTTTATGTTTGTTGTACTTGTTGTACTGTAATGTATCATGTGCCATAATTTAATCACTTTTAATCGTGATTAATCACATAAAACTGTGCGATTAATACGTAAAAAAAATTTGATCTAATCACAGCCCTAATTTAAACCAGCTGAATCAGATTTTAGACACACTAAATTACAAAAATGGCAAATAAAAGTAAAGTTAGGTCTGATAAAAGGTCTAGCACCATTTGTTTCAAAATGTGATTTGGTTTGAAAATGAAATTCATTACATACATTTTTGTCAAATTATCCAAATACTTTTTGGGCCACTGTATCTGTTGTTCACCCAGAAATAAAGTGTATATGAAAAAGGTTTTACAAAGAAATGTGGAACTGAAAGTGACAAGCCCGTGTTACCATGTTACCTCACTGTGACAGTACATTAAATAAGCTTATTGCTAGACTGAACTGTCTTTGAGGTTTTGGTTTGCTTTGTCCTTTTGGAATATTTTTAAGTGATTCTAGCAGTGGTGTTTCATATAAATTGATCAAATACCTGTTAACCTCAATTTTACAGACAGTCCATCCTTTGCTAATACTGATCATTACTGGAGAAGTGTTGGGAAAAATATTTCTCTCCTCTTGTCTAAAATTATTAATAATTCATAGTTGAATAATGCTCAGGGAGTTCTGTGGGTGATGACTCATCAATTTGATAGAATGCAAATATAAACCTAATTAGCAATGTGTCAGGAAATCTATTGGTCATTTCTTTACCCATCACTTTATCTTCATTCTTATATCTGTATATCTAGGGAGAGGCTCCTAGCACAATAGTCAGTCAAGGCTTTGCTGTCTTGCCCTCGTAACATCATACCATGTCCCAGTGAAGATTTATGAACAGAGAGCAAGCGGAAAAGAGAAGGGGTGTCTGTGTGTGTGTGTGTGTGTGTGCGTGTGTGTGTGTGTACTTCATACTTCATTAAGTACCGGAGTTTGATTTGAGACTGTGGTTTATTCTCATCTTCTTCCCCATTGGTAAATCTGCTTTTAATTTCCATCTATGCCTAGGTGCCCCCTGCAGGTATTGCAGATATAAAGTAATTTTACAGTGGTTTGATGGGTATGAATGGCAGTTAGTACTCTCACTGAGACTGTAACAACTGTTTGTATTTGTTTTTGCTAACGTATTTGCGTTTTGTAATATTACATCAATCAACTCTCTCTCTCTCTCACACTCTTTTCCCCCTCACTCATTTTTTCTCTCTGTCTTTTTTCATGGATGGATGGATGGATAGATAGATAGATATACACATATGAGTGAACATGTCAGTCATCATCCCTTCTATACCTCTCATGGGTAGTGGTACTGATAGATAAAAGTCAGAGACACTGGAAGATGGGTGTGTTTAAATTGTACATAACTGGTCTGCTTCAGTCAGAATTATATGCTCATGACTGCCTAAAATGCAGCACATGGCCCTATTACCATCATGTCCTTGAGCAAAGTGCTTAACCCCAGGTTGCTCCAGGGGGGCTGTCTGTGCATTAGTAATACTTTTAAATCTATTATGCTAGAGCATAAAGCTGTTGAAGGACGCCATGTTAAATTTGACCTTTGATCTAACTCCATTAATGTTAATATAACACCATCAAATTAGTGGAAATCATTATTCCTGATAGAGAGGGAGAAGGTTTTCTACTCAACTACTGTTTGTTAAAAAAATTTGAATTTAAAGGCAACATGAAATCACAACATGATTACATGGGAAGTCGACATGTTGCTACCGAATGTTCCAGTTCCAGTAGATATTGGCCCCATTCTGCCACAACATTTCAAGTGTGTTTACCTTCTCCTGTGGTGCGACCGATAGCACATTATGTCAGCAGTGATAAAGACCAGTGCTGCGTCCAAAACCGCATATTGTCACAGTATGTAATGTCTTTAGTGAAGGACGCAGTTATCTGCCAGCAAAACAGTACATTCTTTAGGTATGGATGGGAGTAGTATGAATAGATTTCAGACATACTTCATCTGGGGTTGTGTGTGGTTTTGTTAAACAAGCACCATTTAAGCACAGGGAACAATTAGCTTAGTATACAGTATATTGTACTTACAGTTGAAAAGAGCCGTCTGACTCGCGGTTCACCGGCGTTCCTTTAAATCTAGTGTTTTGAACGTGACGTCGCCTCAACTCCCGAGGGATTATGGGATCGTTAAGTGTCCAGTCGATCCGCACTTTAGAATCTCGCCGGAAATAGTAGGTCATCCGGGTATTTCTCGCTTACTGCTTCATGAATAGTGTGGATTCAGACATAATACTCCATTGGCATACTGTTTTTGGTATAATATATAATTGGAAAGTATGGATATTTGGGCACAGCACAGGATTCTTGTCCCATGTTGAAACCAGAAAGTAATCACATTCTCATGACGAGCGAAATTCAGAAGCTCCATTTTCCTTCTAAGACTACATTTTTGCTCCACTGATGGTTACGCCGGGTTCACACATCCTCCGTGAGCATGGTGTGAGCGAGGCGGTTGCATTGGATGTTCACATTGGCCGCGTCTCTTCCGTGAGAAACAGCAGCACCTCTGCGCAGAAAATAAAGTTATCTATGGGGTCCTACACCAAATATTTTCTTTAATAAGATCATAATAAGCTGAGGGTATTGCTGCTTCAAGGACAACAGCGGGCAGTCATGTGCACTTCATCATTATCAGCACACTGTGATTGGTTAATGTTGTGTCTATACTGTACACCTAAATACACAGAATGGCAAAAGGTCCTGCAGTTTATTAATTCTTTCCTTTATTAAGTTATTTTATTGAGTTTAACTTGCATGCCGACATATAAATTGTAGTGTACTATAAGTTCGGTTTGAATAATATTGATTTACTTTTTTCTATAATCTCCTGATTATTTTTGTGTTGCACTGCACCCAGAGCTGCTGAGCTCAGCATAAGCTGTGCGGCAAAAATAGGCTCAACGGTGAAACTATCCGCTCACTGCCGTGTCTGGGACACTTCTGGGATGCATCACCTCGCAACTCACGCTTGTAATGGGAACGGTGTAATCTGTTAATATGGGCGCTGTAACAAAAACGCGACACTCACGCCTCGCTCAGGATGTGTGAACCCAGCGTTAGGGTTTAGGTTTGGGGGTAGAGTTAATAAAACATTCATTCCTCTTCACTGTATCACATCATACTGTCCACTGGGGGCAGTGCTTAAAATTTCGGTAAGCAAAGACTGAGTTTAGCTCGAGAAATGTCAACCTACTGTTTCCGAAAGTACTGTGAGATCAATCTGGAGATTGAAATGGAACCAGTTTACTTTCTCGATGCATATTTCTGGTGTAATTTTGAACGATTCATCGATGCAGGTTATTCCAAAGAAGAAAAAAAATAAACAACAACATTTGTCTTTATAATCTTTAAACAAAGTGTAATAGCTTGCTCTTCCTCTAAAACAATTTTCCTAAGAGTCCTGGACTCGAAGACCCCATTTACACCTCGTGTTAAGATGCGTTTCAGGTGATAAATACAGGTGTACAGGATGCAAAACGTTTTCTAATCGGATCACAAAAACCACATTTGGAGGTAGTCAAAAATGCATGTGACCACACTGCATTTGAGGTGTAAAGGCTACTCTGTCCTGTGTGCGTCCCAGACAGCAATGAAGCACCACCCCTCACCTGACAATTAACCACTGCACTAAAACAAGGGATTTAAACTTTGCAGTTTACCTGCTACTTTAAAAGGAAACCTGTTAAATCTGTAAATTAAAAAAAAAACCGGATACATAAACAAGCATGAGAACATGGATCTTCTTCATTGTGACTTTTATCATCATGCATTGACACAGATGAGATGTACACACATCTGAAGCTCAGCTAACAAAGGTACTCCACTAAACTATTGATAATTCTGCTCGAAATGTTATGTTTGTGCTTAGATTAAATTTCAACTGCATCTGAGAAAAACAGCACACCAATGTTGTTTGCGCTTTTCTTGTCTTTTCTGACTTTTTCACTATTTATTATCTTGCAGTAACATACAGACATAGTGATTGATGTATGTCATCATGAAATCAGAGACCCCTCAAAATCTGAACAAAAAAGGTCACAGAAGACACATTTGAGATGCATGGGCTGTGTCCGAAAACTGGAAAATGCTGCCTTCAGAGGCTGTACATGGAGGTAGTATGAAAATAAGGTGCTTTTCAAACTGTTCTGAGACCAGTTTCCTTCAGAGTTCCACTCATTCAAAAACACTGTTGTTTAAGCCATAAACTGATTAGGCAGCAACGCAACAAGTCATTCGAACAGACCATGCTGTGCTCAGCTCTACAACAGAAAAGACAACCAAGGCTTTAAGAGCATTGGACAATTTTACATGCTTTTTACACTTTGTACACTTCAACAAGCACCGTAAGAACTCCTATGCTATAAGGGATAGTTCACCCAAAAAAAAATGAATTCTCTTATCATTTACTCACCCTCATGTCATCCCAGATGTGTATGACTTCCTTTCTTCTGCAGAACACAAACAAAGATTATTAGAAGAATATCTCAGCTCTGTGGGTCCATACAATGCAAGTGAATGGTGATCAGACCTTTGAAGCTCTAAAAAACAGATAAAGGCAACATGAAAGCAATCATTCGACTCCAGTATTTTAATCAAAGTCATCTGAAGTGATACAGTTGGTTTTGGGTGAGAACAGACCAAAATATAGCTCCTTTTTCACCACACATCTTGCCAGTTCAGTCTCTAAGCATGATCATGATTTCAAGCTCTATTACACTTCCTAGTGATTGACGCATAGTGATTGGATCACTTTGGATAACATTGATTAACCCTCTGGAGTCGCATGGACTACTTAAATGATGCCTTTATCTGCTTTTTGGAGCTTCAAATGTCTGGCCACCATTCACTTGCATTGTATGGACCCACAGAGGTGAGATATTCTTCTAAAAATCTTTGTTTGTTTTCTGCAGAAGAAAGAAAGTCATACACATTTGGGATGGCATGAGGGTGAGGAAATGATGAGAATTTTCATTTTTAGGTGAACCCTTTAATCAGTAACTTTATCTTGTTTTTCAGTAAACAGATCTAAAACAAGATGATGAACTTGAGGGGACCTGATTACAATCTCTGTAGCCATTAAAAATTATCTTTAGACCATTTGGTTACATTTTGGTCATTGCAAAAATGGCTCAGAAAAGTGAATTTAGTTCTGACAAAAAGTTTAGAATAATTTGTTTTCAGATGCCACTTGGTATCTGTTATCTAATGCAATGACATCCAAATACTTTTTCAGGCTGCTGTACATTACGCGGACTTGTTTCAGCGGCAGATATTTTTCACTTGTTTCATGCATAAACCTTAAATTTCAACAGCAACCAGTGGTTGTTATCCACTTATGTTTATTTTTTGTTTTTTCTTAGTACTAAAAAATATGCATTGCATTATGTCCTAATGGGCCAGCCTCATTACCCACAGCACATTTCAATATTGTAATACACCACAAACATTGCAAAGAAAACACTTTTCTGTGCATGAAGGTTTTTGCCCAGAGGCTGGATTGAAGAGCAAGCTTGACTACACAGTAGGATTGAGTTCGTCGAAGTACAGTACATCTCAGGCTCACAGGCTGGCATCTCGCTCATAATAAAATCAAGCCACTGTTGAACCCTGAGATTCAGCCCTGCAAAATCATATATTCACATTTTGATTTTATCAGCTGTACTTACATGTATTAAGTCATTGCCTTCTTAACATTGTTACTATGACTACATTGTTCCGTTTATTATTTGGGGATGCTTTCAATACAATTACTCGTGCTGGGTTTGTGTGGTATCTGCAGGGTTGCATCTCACGACTTTGTGCCACAGGGCAGCACAGCTCACTGGAGCAGCCTATGAGTCAGCCCTGTAAATATTTAATAAGAGCTTGGATATTGAGCAGCAGAGATATTGCAAGGGATATACTTTGTAATCGCTGTACAGTTATTTAATAATAAAGTTAATCTTAATATTGCTGTCACTTCCTAGAGATTGTAACCTCTTCAATGCGACAATGAATCATTCATTTGATACTTTAAGTAAAGGCTGTCAGAAGGATCGTTTTGACACAGATGTTTTTGAAAAGATCAGTGTATGAAAGCTATGGATTTCAATGAATCTGCTAGTGCTATTAACACCAGCCTGTTACCCAGACTCAAATGCCTTTTGGAATCGCTGTGCTTAGTATAAACCATCTGCCATGCCCATTATTCATAGTGAAAATAATTGACACTCAGCTGTCATATAGTCCAGGACTGTAACTTTTGATGGCACACTTGTATATTTTGTGCTTGTGTTTGATGCACAGGATTAATTACTGAAGCAAAAAAAAAGAAAAAAAAACGTCCTGGTTACTATCGTAACCTCCGTTCCCTAATGGAGGGAACGAGACATTGTGTCAATGTAGTGACACTAGGGGTCTCCCTTGGGAGCCCCAAACACTTCTGATCTTTGAGAAAAGGCCAATGGGAATTGGCGAGTGGAATCTGCATGCCACTCCCCCGGACATACGGGTATTAAAGGAGCTGGCTCGCAACCACTCATTCAGGTTTTGTGCTGAGGAGCCGAGACAAGGTCCAGTGATTTCAGTGGGTAGTTCAGTGTTGTGGCAAGAGGGACAAAACTTCTCGTTCCCTCCATCAGGGAACGGAGGTTACGAAAGTAACCAGGACGTTCCCTATCTGTCACTCACTCGACGTTGTGTCAATGTAGTGACACTAGGGGTCCCTATACGAAACGCCACAACTAGCTGAACTGTGTTACGTGGACTGGCGGTGCGAGACAGGCAGACCACTGTGTACCTTGTAGCCAGCGCACCTGGCCATCACGTAACCTCCCCCAAAGCTCCTACGAGCGTCGTACGGTCCCCTGCACCTAGGGGACAAGTCGACTGCCCAAAAAACAAATGGGGACAGGCTACCCCAGCTGTGGCCTCTTCTCTTCTTTTTTCTCCCCAAAAAAGAATGGAAATCGATCAACTGGGGGCCATAAGTGTCCACGTCGGGGGGTGTCACTCCCAAGGGGAAGACATCACGGAGACCACACTCTGCCCGAAGGGGAGGAAATGTGTGGAAATACATCACATGGTCTTACAGAGTTTTGTCGGCAGTGTCGCATATGGAGAAGTCCCCGTGGTAGGTTGTACCCAGAGGGGACGGAGCTCTACAGACACGGCAACCGGGGCAGAGGGGACTCTGCCCAAGGAAGATGCGGGTTTACCAACAGGGAAACCGTCTCATGGAAGATACATCACACGGTGTTACAGACAGGTAACCAGCGCATGTGGAGCACCTACCGCAGGGTAGTACAGGGCCTACTAGCATACGTACTGGGCCGGCATCGAGTTCCTTCGTGAACACGGCTGGGGGGTAAAAACGCACGTGTCCCCCTCCAGGAGGGGAAAGGCGCTATGCGCAAGCGGTACACCTGGCCAGTTGTCTCCTATACTTACCTGTTCTTACTTGACAAACCGGCTCAACCCGGAGATTGTAGAACCTCGCGAAGTTATTGGGTGTTGCCCAGCCCGCTGCTCTGCAGATGTCTGCTAAAGAGGCACCACTGGTCAGTGCCCAGGAGGCCGCCACACTCCTGGTAGAGTGTGCTCGTAGTCCCAAGGGGGGGGCGGCACGTCCTGGGCATTATATGCCAAGGCAATGATGTCAATGACCCAGTGGGCGATCCTCTGTTTGTACTCCAAGGCAGACAAAGAGCTGCTCAGAGCGTCTAAAGCTCTGTGTGTGGTCCAAATAAATGCACAAAGTGTGCACTGGACACAGCAATGACAAGGCTAGGTCTGCCTCCTCCTGGGGCAGCGCTTGCAGGTTCACCACCTGATCCCGAAACGGGGTCGTGGGAACCTTGGGCACATAGCCCGGTTGGGGTCTCAGGACCATGTAAGAGTATCCCAGACCAAACTCCAGGCACGTGTTGCTGACAGAGAATACCTGCAAGGTCCCCTACCCTCTTGATGGACGTGAGTGCAGTCAGGAGGGCAGTCTTCAAAGAGAGTGCCTTTAGATCAACTGACTCCAGGGGCTCAAACGGGGCTCAAATGTGGCTCCCTGCAGGCCCCATAGGACCACGGAGAGATCCCATGAGGGAATGAGGCACGGTCTGGGAGGATTCAACCTCCTCGTGCCTCTAAGGAACCTGATGATCAGGTCGTGCTTCCCTAGCCGCCCCACCAGCCTCTCCTGCAGGAAGGAAAGCACTGATCCGACTGCGTATCTCTGGGGTCTTCGCGTCGGGAAGAACACCACTTAGCAAACAGACACCACTGCAAGGCATATAGGCGCCTCGTAGAGGGAGCCCTAGCCTGAGTGGTCATGTCTACCATCGTGGGTGGTAGGCCACATAGGTCTTCTGCGTCCCGTCCAAAGGCCATACATGAACATTCCAGAGGACAGCGTGTCTGCCATATGCATCGACCCGAGCAGCGTGACCACCATCGAGGATACCACATGCCCCAGGAGCCACTGAAAATGCTTCAGTGGGACCACCGTGCTCTGCCTGAACAACTTCAGGCAGTTACATTTACATGTATTCATTTGGCAGACGCTTTTATCCAAAGCGACTTACAAAAGAGGAAAACATAAGCAAATCATCTTAAGGAAACAGTGGTATTACAAAGTTTCACTAGCATCAGAATAGTATTCAAAACAGAATAAAGTGCAACAGGATATTTTTTTTTTTTAATGACTGGTTAAGTGCTCATGGAAAAGATGTGTTTTTAGTCATTTTTTGAAGTGAGTCAGCTTCACGGATGGAGTTGGGAAGGTCATTCCACCAACATGGTATGATGAAGCTGAAAGTCCGGGAAAGTGTTTTGGTGCCTCTTTGTGTTGGTACAACAAGGCGACATTCCTTAGCTGACCGCAGGCTTCTAGTGGGCGCGTAGCTCTGCATAAATGATTTTAGGTATGCTGGAGCAGACCCAGTGACTGTTCTGTATGCCAGCATCAGAGCCTTGAATTTGATACGTGCATCAACTGGCAGCCAGTGGAGAGAGACAAGGAGTGGTGTAACATGCGCTCTCTTTGGTTCATTAAAGACCAGACGTGCTGCTGCATTCTGGATCATTTGCAGGGGTCTAATTGCACATGCAGGGAGGCCTGCAATGAGAGCGTTACAGTAGTCCAGTCTAGTTATGACAAGTGACTGGACAAGCAGTTGTGTGGCATGTTCAGAGAGGAAGGGTATTATATTCCTGATATTGTAGAGTGTAAATCTACATGATCTTGCGGTCTTTGAGATGTGGTCTGTGAAATTTAGTCTGTTGTCGATGGTTACCCCTAGATTTCTGACCGATTTGGAAGGCGTTACTGTAGTTGCACCCAGCTGCACGGTGATGTTGTGTTCAACAGCAGGGTTGGCTGGAAAGACAAGGAGTTCAGTCTTGGCTGGGTAGAGTTGCAGGTGGTGTGCCTTCATCCAGGCCGAGATGTCTGCCAGGCAGGCAGAAATTTGAGCAGTCACTCTGGTGTCATTGGGCTGGAAAGACAAGTAGAGTTGCGTGTCATCAGTGTAGCAGTGGTAAGAGAAACCATGTGCCTGAATGATGGGTCCCAGTGATGTTGTGTCTATAGAGAAGAGAAGTGGCCCAAGCACTGATCCCTGAGGTACCCCAGTAAGTAGCTGATGAGGCTTGGATACCTCACCTCTCCAGGCAACCTTGAAGGACCTACCTGAGAGATAGGAGTTAGTTCAGCACTGACTGCATGCGCTTGCTCGTGAGGCGCACCGTCATAGAGACTGAGTCTAACTCCAACCTGAGAAAAGAGATGCTCTGTACCGGGGAGAGCTGCTCTTTCCCCACTTGACCCGAAGCCCCAACCAGCTGAGGTGCCTGAGCACCAGGTCCCTGTGTGCACACAACAAGTCTCAAGAGTGAGCTAGAGCCAGCCAGTCGTCGAGACAGCTGAGGATGCGGATGGCCACTTTCCTTAGCGGAGCAAGGGCTGCTTCTGCGACTTCTGTGAAGACGCGAGGCGACAGGGACTGACCGAAGGGGAGGAACTTGTACTGGTGCGCCCAGCCCTCGAAGGCGAACCGAAAAAAGGGCCTGTGCCGTGGAGAAACTAAGACGTTAAAGTACGCGTCCTTCAGGTCTACCGCTGCGAACCAATCCTGATGCCGGACACTCACTAAAATGCGTTTCCGCGTCAGCATCTTGAACAGAATCTGTGCAAGGCCCGGTTCAGAACTCGCAGGTCCGGGATTAGCCGCAACCCACCACCATTCCTTGGTACGATGAAGTAGGGGCTGTAGAACCTCTTCTTCATCTCAGCTGGAGGAACAGGCTCTACCGTGTCCTTCCGCAGAAGGGGCACGATCTCTGTGGGGAGGGCAGCGGTGTTTTCGCCCTACGCTTGAGGTAAAACGGATGCTGCTGAACCCAGGCAGGTGCACTGAATCGCATAGCCGAGTTGGACGGTCCCGGTCAGCCATCGCGATGGGTTGGGGACTGCAAGCCACGGCCCCAAGCTCTGGGCGAGGGGGACCAAGGAGACAATCGCGTCGGACGTACCAGCGGGTAGGGCCTCGTGCTGGAGCAGAGCCGGAGGTGCCACGTTGAGGGGGTTCGGACTCTGAACTCGTGGCTGTGCTGAGTCTGGGGACATCGAAGGACTTACCTGGCTCTGGGTACCCACCATAGGACCAGTCAGCGACGGGGGAGGAGGGAACCGTCCTCATAATCTGTCATAACCGCCTGGGCGGGTGTGTTGTGCCGCAGCTGGGCGCGCAGGGGCGGGGTGCCTGCCTCTGCAGCATTGTGCCTGCCATAAATGAGAGTCTGTGCTGTGACCTCATGAGCTCCTCATGCACCTCTGGGAAGAAAGGACCAGGGCGGAGCGTGGCTGTGAGCAGCGCTTCGAGCCCATGAACCAATAGTCAAGCCACGAGGGTTCAGGGGGGAGTGGAGTGTTCCACTTCAGCCCGACGCTCGCAGCCGCCCGGGCAAGCATGGCCACCAGCTCCGCATCGGCCTGTGACTGGGCGACTGCACCCGAAGGTGGGAGCCTAGTCGAGTCCTCATCATCAGACTGGACCAGCCTGCTCTCCGATGCGGCAATCAAAAGCTCATCCACTTCGCGAGCGCTGAATGAGACCGCAAACTCGCCCTGAGATGAGCCGGCGGTCTTATCACAGAACTCGACTGGGGCAAACGAGCGTACTGGGGAATGAGGAGTTACCCGGCAGAGCGGCTCCCATTGGGATCCCCAAATCGCCCTCAGTGCTAACCGACGCGGCCTCAAACCCGTAGGTAGAAGGTCCGAGGTGGGGAGCCGCAGGGGTGGCTTTCCCTCTAACGACGGAAAGCCATGACCGCAACGTTACCATGGTCATGTTCTTGCAGTGAGAACATGACCCGTCCACGAACACTGTCTCCATGTGGGCAGCACCCAAGCATATAACAAAGCGATCGTGGCCGTCGGAAGCGGAGAGGTAACGACCGCAACCAGGAATTACACACAAATGGAAAGGCATCTTTAAAAAGATGCTCTCCGTGAGTGCCACTCTTTTAGAAGGAAAAATATACTCTTTTAGTAGAAGAATTCTTTTAGCTTCTGAAGCACCCAGGGGTGTTCTCTGCACTCCACCGGTGCACGAGGTGGAGAAACCGCTGTAATGCGCTGTAAATCCAACAGCTTTCGAGGTGAATGGATCGGCAGAGTAATTCAGCTCACTGAATACAACCGCTCGGCTCCGAAGAGAAAATCTGAATGAGTGGTTGCGAGCCAGCTCCTTTTATACTCGTATGTCCGAGGGACTGGCATGCAGATTCCACTCGCCAATTCCCATTGGCCTTTTCTCAAAGATCAGAGGTGTTTGGGGCTCCCAAGGGCGACCCCTAGTGTCACTACATTGACACAACGTCGAGTGAGTGACAGATAGGGAACATGACTTTTTGACTTTTTTTGTCTGCTGAACTTTATGACCTAAATTAATGACCTATGGAAATTTTATTTTATTTTTCATTTGTAATATTCTTTCCTTAAATATAATGAATATAAATTTAATGAGGATATTTAAAATACATTGTTATATATTTCTTAGATTTTTAGGCATTTTAATTTTTTGTATAATAATTTATATTATTTTAGATTTTATAATTTATTTTAAAATGAAGTGTGATTCTTCTTTTTTTTTTTTTTCAGCTTAATATGCAAAGACAACTTTAAATAAGCCATTTGTAAGTTAATTCCTCCCAAAAGTCTAAACACCTTGAGGTGTTATCAAAACATTAATTTCTTTGTTTGAGCATCCTGACTAGCCCAACATAGCAACATTGGCTCAACCAGTAGGATGAGTTTTTGGTTGCACTGTTTGTTTGAACAACCTATGGCAACAGGGGGAGTGTTCAGGAAACCTGTCTGAAAATAGCTATTATTGTTTGGTGACACTAGTGGCACAGAAATTGCACACTTCTCCTTTAATATATTAGAACAAAATCTTACAGATCTTTTGTGATTCCAACATGAACATGCATGGATTTTTTAACCCCCATTAGGGGACATGGCCTAAGACAATAAAACTTAAAATGGTTCCAAAATACAATATCTTCTCACTCAGTCACATCCAAAACCATATACTGTATTCAGTACAGTCAAATGACAAAAGGCAAGCTTCCTCCACAGCACATGAATCATTTTACTGTAATTGCAAAGGGTGAGGTTGCCTATTTCTTTTGCCTGGATGCAGCGCATGAGCAATCCAGCCCATTCGAAAATCCTCTTCAGTCCGGTACCACTCTCTTCTATTTCATCAGCCACCATCAAAAGTGCATCTGCAAGGCTTTTGTTATTCCCATTACCACTCCATAAAAAGGCATTAAATTTGCTATAACCCTGACTTAATGAGGAAATATCTGCTTCAGTGAAGGAGAGAAGACATTTATGAAAACGATGGTGCCAGAAATGACAAATGTCTGGCTAACAAACAAGCATTAATTTGCCTCCATCAATCAACATTTATCCAACATGCATAGGGGCATATATTACTTCCTCATGAGGGGACCACCCACTATCATGTCTTCAGTAGATTTGATTAGGCTGTAAGTGTGAAGTAATGCAGAATTGATGGGTTTTGATGCTCGTGGAGAGTAAGACTACAGAGCCTCACAGATTTCCTTAGAATTCAAATGATGGCTATTCACAAAGTTCTGTTTCTAAAGTATACATCCTTCACCCTTGCACGTTTGTTTATGAAGTATTTTTGGCTAATCTGATACTGCTTTCAGCTACCAATACGAATGTAGTACTCTCAGGTTTGTTTAAAGTGTGCCACTTTTTTGATGTTAAAAAAATTCTTTCAAAGCTAATAATGCAGAGACTATAAGTGAGCCAGTGTGTTGTGTTTTGACTTCTAAATCTAGTTATTTTAGCAATTGTAGAGGCACAAAAACAGCATACGTCTGTAATACGATTGTAATAGAAACTTCTTTCTTTAAGGCATTATTCTTTTTCTCTTATTTCCTATGTCCTTGTTTCTTTTACATCTGTGAGATGCACTCAGTTTGCCCCTATTTTGTTTGCTCAGCTTCTCTGCTCTTTGTGCCAGTGGCAGTTTGTTCCTGGTATGTTTGCATGACCTTTATGTTAACAGTGGACTCAGCCAATAATAAAAATAATAATAAAAAAACAAAGAGTAAAGAAAAGAAAGACAAAAAAAAAAAAAGAAGTAAAAAAAAAAAAAAGAAAAGCCCCATCAATTAACACTGAGCTCTAGCTAAGTCCTGCTTAATTAATCGTCAAAAGCATATGTTGTGTGATGTGCATTATATAAACCTTCATTTTTTGGTGCTGCAACTGCCTCAGTGTGCAGCTGCTCTTATGGCTATGTGCAAATGACATAGTCTCTCTCTTTGCAGTGTTGGTTATTAGCATTTAGGTATGTGCCATCATGTGGGTTGGCACGTAGTTGTCATGAGTGCATGCACGTGTGTATTTCTAGACTGCCATGCATATTCAGTGACAAGTTTGAAATATGTCTCTGTTGATAACTCTTTATTGCCCTCATACGTATTGACTACACTAGTAAAACAGACAGCCTACTGACAAATGCATGAATCACTGGCCCAAAATTTATCTGCATCATAGTGCAGCACTGGTATCTTACCTAGAAATGAATTGCTGCACCAGAGCGCAAAAGCTATCATCATTACTCAGCCTGTTTTCGTTCTCACGGACAGTTAATTAATGTTTTGGTTTCCATAGTCTGTTAATGTTCATCAAACTTCTGCTGGTCTTTGGCTCAAGTGTCAAAAGAGGGTGAATTCGCATACAGTATGAGTGGTTCAACTGACAAAATCCTGTCAGTCACTGATTTGATTTATAGTGCATTTCCCAAATACCCACACTTCTCAGCTTCCAAAGGAATCTTACCTCACTGGCTATGCTGTTCATCTGTTCTGTCCACCCTCTGAGAACATACTGGTAACAAAGTAACAATAGATTTCAGAAACTATTTTGGTCTTGGTTCCCATGGAAACGCTCGGGTGTAAATTGGGATAGGATTAGGGGGGATATTGCCAATGTCTGCTGGTAAATATATACAGTATTTGGCAGACTAAAAAGCTGCATAGCTGGCTGATGCTTAGAACAGATTTATTCTTTGAATAGAAACAAATATAAACATTATTTGAAATTGAGCTGATTTTATGAGCAGATGAGAACATAAAGTTTGACAATTCCCCTTGATTTAATTTAGTTTCTTAATTAGAATAAACATTTTGCCATTACATTGACATTTTTAGCAGATGCTTTTATCCAAAGCCACTTACAAATAAGGATATGATACAGGAACCAATGATATTCACAGTACTGCAATGCTGAGTTTCAGGAGTAAGCTGGAGTAGTGCAAATGTCCAAATGCAGAAAATGCTTTTTTTTTTCTTTTTTTTTTCTTTTTTTTTCTTTTTTTATTATGAAGTCTATTTATAGGAAGTGCCAGTGTTTATGGTTATGGTTAAATTCTCGTGGAAGAGGTGTGACTTCAGCCATATATTGTACCGTGGCTCTAAAAAGTATTTTGGACACTTTAGTCACACTTAAAGGTATAGTTCACCCAAAAATAATCATTCTGTTATCATTCACTCACCCGTATACCATTTCAGACTCATATGACTTTCTTCTGGGGAACACAGACAAACATATTTTGATGGATGTGATGTGTTCATATCCATACAATGCAAGTCACTGAGGTCCAACACTTCCAAGCTCAAAATAAAGGCAACATAAAGGTAATCCATAAGATTCTAGTGGTTAAATCAATGCATTCTGAAGAAATACGATCGGTTTTGGGTGAGAAACAGACCAAAATGTAACTCCTTTTTTTACTATAAAGAGTGCACGTACAGCGCATGTTCATGGACAGAGTGCTCTGCACAAGCGTCAAGCATGAGAAAATGTGCCCCAGCTTCAAATCATGATTGCACCATGTAGACTGCAGATGGAAAGATTTCCTTTATACTGAAAAAGTACTTACATATTGTTTTGAGAAAAGCTCTAGCATAATTTGTTTGCAGATGTCACTTGGTATGATAATTTGAGCAAAATATCTACTGTTTTATAACTTTATAAACTTAACAAACTTCTTTTTGTGAGAATTGCTTGAAAAATTTGCCCATGCTGACTTTCTTTTAAATAAATGACACTTTGATATTTTGTTATCTAATTCATTTTAAGTGTGGCTTGAGTGTTCAAATACATTTTGGAGACATGGTGTATAGGCTATGTATTCTCCATAATATTGTAGCAAGACTGTTCAGTCAGCATCATATTGTTAACAGTTCTGCAGTTAAATAATGTAACTAAATGGTACATTAAGCTATTCCACTGAGAAGTAAACAGAGAAAGTCAAAATTTCATCTGATCTCTATTTCACCCACAGCATCCATATGAAACTCTCCTCTGCCAGCAATTCACTTCCACCATATCTCTTCCAGACATTCTTTCATCAGTCTAGCCTTTGATTTTTCATGCCCCTGTAGTTTACATTCTCCCCTCTCTCTCATTTGCAGCTCTTCTCTACGCCACCATCTTTGGAAACGTGACCACCATCTTTCAGCAGATGTACACCAACACCAACCGTTACCACGAGATGCTGAACAACGTGAGAGACTTCCTGAAGCTCTACCAGGTGCCTAAAGGACTGAGCGAAAGAGTTATGGACTACATTGTGTCTACGTGGGCCATGACCAAAGGCATAGACACAGAGAAGGTGGGTGAACTGTTTCTGCACCTCTTTCTTATGCACTTAACCCTCATGTTCTTTTTGGGACATTATTGGATAAGGCTGGTCATATACATATGAATGAGAGAAATCGTAACACTAAATATGGCAGCTGTAAGAATGAAAGTTCCACCTTTCAGTAAAAAACAAACAATCACCTCTTTGATAAAGACATTGGGCTCTATTTTTGTAAGTGTGCAAAGCACAGCACTATGCGCAACGTCCGTGCGCAACGTCTTATCCAATTTTCGTGAGAGTGCTAATTCTAAGTGCAATTTTCATGCTAGTGCAAAGTGCAAATGGGTGTGGGTGGGAGTGTTTGCAATTAAATGCAAAGGTAACAAAAAGATGGAGAGGTCTGCTTACCAGCTCCAAAGCAGCGGGTTTCGTCGTTCCTGGGTCGCCCGTCTCAAGGGCGCTTTGAAGCCTTTCACGGGTTCTGGGCGGCCACAAGACGGGTGGCATCTGCTTCCTGCGGTGGGCTCCATGCTGGGGCCGGGCCGAAGGGGCGGGCTGCGGTGGAGCCGGTGCAGTCACCGCAGGGGGATGCCCTTGGCGATGAGTAGACGGTGTGCGGGATCTTGAGCCGCGCTGGGGCAGGATATGCCGGATAGCCTCCGTCTACTGCTCCACTGTCGAGAACTGCTGGGCAAAGTCCTTGACGGTGTCGCCGAATACGCCAGCCTGGCAGATGGGGGCAGCAAGGAATCATGTCCTGTCGGCCTCAAACATCTCGACCAGGTTGTGCCAAAGGTGGCACTCCTGGACCACTAATGTGGACATCGTCTGCCCGAGAGTCCGCGCCGTGACCTCCGGGACTCCAAACATAAAAAAAAAAAAAGAACAAGAGGGTGTAGACATAGCTTGTGGAAAGAGCTGAGTGTACTCGTGTTCTACAGAAATTTACAGAAATATTTATTTACAGAAACTAGAGACAATTATTGAGACTTTGCTGTTTCAATGCCAGCTTTAATCGTTTTAATCTCAGACAGCCATGACTGCTTTGACCCGTGCTTATTGATGGTTGTTTGGGGTAGACACATGCATTTTCGTTTTCCAACGTCACACTAAATCAACTGTGCATTCAGTGTTCTTCAGTTGTAAGCTGACAACCACAGTCTTTTTATTCAGCTCAGTGGGGCTAGGGATGTAATTTAAATCATGGAAGGTGTTGTTTAATTGCATTCGCTTTACTCTTTATAGTGGAAAAGTGAATAATATAAGCAGTTCATATTTTGCTTTTATTTTAAAAAATAATAATTTATTTTAAATGCCATCATTCTGTGAAAAACGACCAAATTTAAAAACAGGGGGAGAAGTGGAGAAAAGAGGGTCATTTTTCTTTCACTCTGTAAGTGTCCCTCCATCAAAACCACCTTATTTTTTTCATTCTAAGAAAAATTGAAAATTGCATTATCTTCCAGGAGACATCAGCCCTCCGGGAATGTAGCAGATCTATTCAACCCTGGGCTCAAATTTAGACTTACAGTATAAAGGATCCTCATAACTTATTTTCAAGCAGTGCAGGGTGAGAAATTTTATCCATATATTGATGTATAGGAGTGGGCATAATGGGCAAATCTGTGAATTTTGAGTTATAAAATATGTTGAGTTGAAAACTGGTTGATGTTTTACGATAAAGTTTTATTTGTTAACATTTGTTAATGCATTAAATATCATGAACTAACAGTGAACAATAATTTTATACATGCATTTAATACTGTAATATTGTTTAAAGTTAATTTATAAATATGCAATTGTTCATTGTCCATGTTAGTTTATAATGCATTAACTAATGTCAACATATACAACTTTTAATGTTAAAATATATTATTATATGTATATGTAGAAATAAACATTAACCAATTTTATTAAATGCTGTAAAATGATTGTTCATTGTTCAATAATGTTAACTATTGCATTAAGTAATGGTAATGTTTACAACCTCATTGTTTCTGCAAATGTTTACATTTCAAGAAAGTAGAATAGGCCTAACCAGAATGATTAGCCAAAAACTTTTCAATGCAAATGCCTGAACACATGATTTAGGCAAAATTGATAACTGGTTTCTGAGTTTTAATTGAGTTCTATTGGAGTATATAACAGTGGATCTTATTCTTGTGCTGCTGAATGCCCTGTATGCCTGTGCGTCTGCCCTTAATGGAACCATTAGCATGTGAAAGCGTCCAGCACATGCCAATATTTTTATGGGCACTTATTGATTTAATATTAATGCCATAACCCCAACACACACACACACACACACACACACACACACACACACACACACACACACACACACACACACACACACAGATTTTATGATGTGACTTGTCATTTCATACTGAGTCATGGATTCAGCCATTTCTCTATTAGACTCTTGACTTTAGGTGTACTACACAAGAATTCCACCACTGTGAACAACATTAGACCTTTACAAAATTACTTTTGAACTGAATATATGCTAAGATACTGTATACTCAAAGGTATATTTGGTTTTGTGTTATGCAAAAATTCACATCACGTAAGATTATAAAGCAATAATCCACACGAGGCCATGAGATACAGTGACTAAAACCACCTTAACCATGGTAAAATCAATGTAAAGCACAAACCTGAGTGGCTTATTGCTTTTATTAAACAGCAAAATGGCAATAGGATAAAAGAAACCATATTCAATAAATGGTTACTTTTGTTAATAATAATAATCAGAATTAGCAATTGTTCCATCAAGTAATTAGTTCATTATCCTAACTGTAGGCTGTTTACGACTGCCAAGAAACATAGCAAATGGTGCATTAATATACAGTACAACATGCAGGCACAGGTGTGAATTTATCGTCGTTTTACAATGGCTTGAAAATCTGAGAATGAAAGTAGTGAATTGGAACTATCTGTTTTATGAATGCTAGTTTCCAGTGTACTTTAAATGAATTTTTATTTGCGTCAGAAATCTTAATTTATTTAGCTGTCATGATGCCAGAAAGACCTGACTGCTGTCCATCAGATCAGTACTGGGGTCCTGTAGCTAGAAGAGACACTTCAGCTCTCTAATGGCCTGCTGTACTTGGGTTCCTATTGAAATCAATACAGAGTGAACACCAACAATCTTCACTCAGTGTTTGATCAGCTGGCTTTGAATTAAAACTGAATCAGTTCCATTCATCCTTTGTTATTTTATGCATAAAAGTAAATTATTACCTGTTCTGTCAGAGTCAACTAATCATAGTATTATAATAACATTATAAGCACTAGTCATCATTTTTTTTGTAATAACTTGTACTTCTTCAGCTCAGTGTTAATTTAATTCTCACTGTAGACAGCAAACAAATGAAATATTCATGTGCTTTGAGAAATTGACATTTCCAAACACCACTAGCATCTGAACAAGTTTCTATTTGAATTTTTTTCTTTTCCTCAAGTAATGAAGTGCAATAAGTCAAGATAAACTGCTGAATACAATCATGTCACTTTCTCATATTATACTGCACTACAGTGTATGTAGTTAAAATTTCTCTTATATGTAATACCAATTCCAAAAAAAAACCCACTCAGCTACTGCGACAAGGAGTTTCAACAATTGGTCATTGGAACATGTACTTTTGAGACAATGGTTCATATTCACTATTAATATACAGAATATATGGCAGAGGCTATTTGACAAAAATTAACCATGGTTTTACTACAGTATCACCATGGTATTTTGTAGTAAAATCATAGTAACCACAAAATTAAACATGGTTACTATATTAACACCAGATTACTGTAGTAACACAATAGTTAATTGCATTAAAACTGTGGCTCCCACCAAAAAACATGGTGACTACAATATTACAATAGTAAAACTATTGGTTAATTTTACCTAGATTAAACCTTTCTCTAAACTCTCCAACCTTCACTGTGATGAAATCACTGCGATCAACCATTATATAAATTTTTTATTATTATAAGTAGTATTAAAGGAAATTTTAAGAGTGGTGAGAGGAAACAGGATGGGAAAAAGTGGGACAAAAGGTGGAATCAAACCCGGGTTGTCCGCAGGAAATAGTACATCTACACGGTTGTTATACCCCATGCCACTGCAGCAAGACTGAGAGTGCTGCAGCGCAGTTTGTCTTCAGTTCTGTTCCACCAGACTATTGGAGTGAAAATCACTGTGCAGTGTTGTAGGTGCTATTTACACCTTGTGCAAGTAGTCACTCCGTAGATATAAACAGTTTGGCTTAACACATTCCATGTTTTTAAGGCCACCAGAAATCTGTGATTTTGTGTATGTGCTTATTTCCCCCTACATTTTATCCTAAATTTAGAAGAAGAAATTTTTTTTTTGTGTGAACTTATTGATAAATCATGATTTCTGCATGAAAACATTTGCACACGTTTTACGCACAATTATATGTATATGCACAGTTAGTGAATGAGGCTCAATGTGTCACAAAAACGCTTCGTTCCTTTCTTTACTTGGTAGGTTTTGTCCATCTGTCCTAAAGACATGCGTGCAGACATCTGTGTACACCTGAACCGGCAGGTATTCAATGAGCACCCTGCCTTCCGGTTGGCCAGCGACGGCTGTCTGCGCTCTTTGGCGGTGGAGTTCCAAACCACACACTGCGCTCCAGGAGACCTCATCTTCCACGCAGGGGAGAGCGTGGATACTCTTTGCTTTGTGGTATCTGGCTCATTGGAAGTCATTCAGGATGATGAGGTTACTGCCATTTTAGGTAAGCATACTCACCCCAAGAAAGACAGACAAACACACACACACACACACACACACACACACACACACACACACATGTTGGTGCGGCTACCTTTATGAGGACTCTCCATAGACATAATGATTTTTATACTGTACGAACTATAGATTCTATCCCCTAAACCTAACCCACACAAAAAACTTTCTGCATTTTTACATTTTCAAAAAAACATCGTTTAGTATGTTTTTTTAAGTAATTTGAATTATGGGGACACTAGAAATGTCCTCATAAACCACATTTATTGCATAATACCCTTGTAATTACCAGTTTGTAACCTAAAAATATTTCCTCGTAAACCACCCAAACCTGTACACACACACACACACACACACACACAAACAAACATTAATCAAAATTAAGGTAATAAATATTTTTTTTTTAAATCACTATTTTGATATGACTTTTTATCAATTTCAATATAAAAGCATTAGTTTTTCAGACTGATCACACTGTAAATTTGGCAATTGAAGGTCAAAAGGCCTGCTGCTGAAATCGGTCACTGCTTATTGAAATTGGAACCACTGCCCCCAGTGGCCGAAGCTGGAAATGTTGTTGAACATACAGGCCCATGTGAACTCCAGTTTCTGGGTTAAATGTCCACAGAATGGCGCCAAAAGTGAGTTATAGTTTTAGTTGTTAATGATGTTATACAGTCAACAGGAATGCATATTTTATTAACCCTTACCCAAACCCTAAACCTAACTGTCAATGGAGTAAGAAAGTAATTTTCGATAGAAAATGTAACCTCCCAATTGCGCTCACCATTGCTTATGTGAGCATGATTACTTCCTGGTTTCCATGGGACCAGGAAGGTTGCTCTGATGGGGGATGTCTGATGGGGGGCAGCGCTTGTCAGGCAGAACGGGTTGATTTCATGGTACATGAACATTTGAAAGCAACATGTCGATTTCTTGTGTGATTATTGGGTGGCTTTTGTAAAAGCAATTTACAATTTAATCTCACAAATCACAAAAGCACACAGGCTTATGGCTAAACTTGAAGTTAGTTAAAGTTAAAGTTTTTAATTTATGCGCCACCAAACGGAGTTGCAAAAATAATGACAGATAGTCCCACCCTAAACTCACAGCATTGGTTGAGCTAATGTTGCTGGTTTCAATGCCTAAACAAACAAAGCAATGTTTTGAAAGTTTTTTGGGAAAATCGACCTACAAATGCCTTACATTTAGTTGTGTCTGTGCATTAAACTGTGATAAGGAGATAGTATTTTACCATCTAAAATGCAAAGTCCTATTATATCTATATACTTGGGTCCTATGTAGCCTATTTTGCTACTGATGTCCATATTTACTGAACAATATTGTGAAACAGGATCTGAGCTTGTTCGTTAAATTCAAGAAATCTCTGAGGTGACATAAAAGCCCACAATCTGCTTCCAGCACTACTCTGTCCACGCAGTCTCCTTATCCTGCTTTAATGGAACTGTGGGGACCGATTTTCCATCCATTGATTGTAGGGTCTTTTGCTTCACAGGGATGTGCACTGATAGTTCACAGTCTCCAGTGCAGCCAGTTCTGTAACAATTTACAAATTTGTTGTCATAGAAATAGGTACAGTATATTGTTAAGCACAAATGCAGACCCCTCTTATGACAGATAATTAAGCCCAAGCTCATAAATGTCTTATTGGAATGCAAAATGCATTTTCATCTGTTTTCTCCCTCCTGGCATTGTTTGTGCATCTGAATTGCTATTGTTAAATTGCTAAGTTTCTTCACAACTATGGGACAGTTATTACCCCAGCCGAAGTGTGTAATTTTTTTCAGTGTTAAAATACATCCTCGTAATGTATAGAGACAACTATAAGTAAGCCATTTTTACGATGATTTCCCCAAAAAGTGTAAACGCTGTGGCTCTGTGGGACTATCAAAACATTGCTCTGTTTGTTTGAGCTTCCCGACCAACTCGACACAGCAACATTGGCTCAACCAATGATGTGAGTTTTGGGCAGGACTATCTG
Source organism: Myxocyprinus asiaticus (assembly GCF_019703515.2). NCBI lineage: Eukaryota > Metazoa > Chordata > Actinopteri > Cypriniformes > Catostomidae > Myxocyprinus > Myxocyprinus asiaticus. Next base: position 26,800,592 of record NC_059368.1, read on the forward strand.
TTTGAACAACCAATGGGAGAAGAGGTGGATATAGTGTTTGCAAAACCTGTTTGGAAACTGTTCATTATTTTAGAGATTACGTTGTATGATGCTAGTGGCAATGAAATTACACAATTAGGAACGAGTTCAAGCTCTAAACAATTAAAGCTCTTGTAACACTCTCACCCAGGGGTGGACTGGGAAGAAAATTCGGCCCGGGATTTTACATAGAAACCGGCCCAAAAGTTGTTGAGCGGGTGGGGTTGCTGTCCTTTTCTGCATATCGCTGCCCCGCTGACTATAAATGTGAAACTCAGTGCAATTACCCAATTAAGTACTTCAAGATTAGATAACCTCTCCAAAAATATGTATATTCAACAATTTCTTCTCACAGAAAATACACAAGAGTGAAATCAGGGATATTTATTGAACTTGGATTTTTTTCCTATCTCTCTCTTTTATCCCATGTATATTTTGAGCACTGAATTCAAGTTCAACAATCAGTTCAACCCTTCAATTTGGAACAAAAGAAATAAAAGTTATGAAAACACCCAGCTGGGAATTTTGAGTCTTTTGTTGGTCATGATTTTTGGTCATGGTCATGAGCTCATGGTTGTTCAGAAATTATTTGTACTCACGAAATCCAGGTGAAGCATGGATTGTAAAGCAACAAACACCAAAGTTTGCAAACTCCAATGAGAAAGGGAGAAGAACCACAGATCTGAATGTTTCTGATGTCCATCCACGAAGAATCAAGCACGATAACGATGAAGCACGATGACGATGAAGCACGATAAAATGTTACATACAGGCCGATCATCCAACAGGCCTCGAAGAAACTGTTTTCTGCCACAAGCAGGCCATCTCACTCGCTCTGAATGAGGCAATACACTCTTAAATGTCCATCAATAAATCTGTGATGACAATTGAGTTAGAGTACTGACTTTTTTCCCTTGTATTTTGTCTAATGTATGCACTTAAATCAAACCGTTCTGCTGAAATTTTTGCAACTATTAGCCTACTTTCCATGTACACACCTCTTCGCACTCTCTCCCAATCTGAGTGCATTATCATGGAGTCCTCCATGCGCTCTGAAACCCCGCCACTTGAACTTCAGAGGTTACACAGGAAACTTTCCCATTGGCTAACAATTAGGATTTATCTCAAAACACCAAATTACCATTTATTTATTTATTTTATTTTTTTACAGAAACCAACATTTTAAACACTTTAGAATGAAATAACATGAGTTATGCAAAACCCAACACGTTTACATTTTTTAACAATTTCCATTTAGGAATTTTGTCTTCTTTCATTTACATGACTTTGACATTATAAAGAGCTCATTTTAGCAGGGCTCTACACTCTAAACAATTAAAACAGGATAGCTATTAGAGTTGTGATGAACACGTGCACAAACAGGCACATTTAGTAAGAGCTTTCTGAGTTTTCTCAGTCTTTGAATGGACATTATCCTGTGGTCTATTGTGTTAGCCATATCTGACATGCCCTTCACTGACACAGTGTAACCGCACATGACATCACATTAGACCTTATGAGGCACTGTAGAGAGGAGCTTAAAGTATTTTTGCTCTAATGGGGAATCAGATCAGATGCTCTTTTGCTTTAATGATTATGAAGTGAAATAAGATGCAAGCACAGAGTTAATTAGCCCCAAGGCATTTACTTGAACCCACCACAGTAAACCTGCTAGGCTATTTATGATGCCCCTCATCAAAGGCCCTGAACACTAGGTACTTACACTTTGTACAGATTCTCTCATGAGTGTGTTGTATGAGTTCTTAGGTATCAAAATGACTTTGGATACTATGTCAGACTCATAAGATCAAGTTATTTACCTAGTCAGATTCAGAGCAGACAAAAATCACCAAAAATGTCGAAGTATAGTACAAGGCCATAGCTAGAACTATCGATCAGGGGTGTCATGCACCAATTTGTTTTCAGTGGACACCAGTGGCAGTCCTGGCTCAATTGGTGCCATACAGTAGGTACTATAAGACATGACCAACCAAAAAAACACTTGCAGTTTAGTAGTTCTGTATGTGTCTATGATAGATAGTGGTACAATTTTCATTTAGTGTGAACCCAAATTCAAATTCCAAACAAAATGTATCATATTTTCTTTCAATTAGCTAAGCAAAACTGCAACTGAACTTGACAGCTAGTGACAACCTTTTGTGTTCCATTGGGCAAATAAGGGTTTTCAGTTTAAAACAAATGATCAGCAGAAGTTGCAGCTTGATTGGACAGACCAAATTTAGGCATTTAAATTTCCATGAAATGCCATTTCTGCCTATAACTCCTCTTATCTCATCCAGGTAAAGGTGATGTGTTTGGTGACGTGTTCTGGAAGGAAACCACTCTGGCTCATGCCTGTGCTAACGTTAGAGCTCTGACATACTGTGATCTGCATGTGATCAGGAGAGAAGCCTTACTCAAAGTGCTGGAGTTTTACACGGCTTTTGCCAACTCTTTCTCTCGCAACCTCATCCTCACCTGCAACCTTCGCAAGCGGGTAAGTACTCATATATGTGAACCGCATCACGTTCTAATACCAACAGACTTTGGTGGTGTTTTTTTTAAATTTATTTATTTTTATACAATAGGGTCCAAAAGTCTGGCACACTTGAGAAAATGCTTCTATTTAAATTTTTACATCATTACTTTTTGGTATAGTTCACCCCAAAATTAAAATTTGCGCATAATTTACTTACCCTCATGTCATCCCAGATGTGTATGACTTACTTTCTTCTGCAAAGAACAAATCTAGAATATCTCAGCTCTGTAGGTCCATACAATGCAAGTGAATAGTGGCCAGAACTCAAAAGGTCTTATCATATTGCTTCAGAAGATATGGATTTAACCACTGGAGTCTTACAGATTACTTTTATGCTGCCTTTGTCATTTTTGGACCTTTAAAGTTCTGGTCACCATTCACTTGCATAGTATGGACCTACAGAGCTGAGATATTCTTCTAAAAATCTTTGTTTGTGCTCTGCAGAAGAAAGAAAGTAGTACATATCTGGGATGGCATGAGGGTGAGTAAATGATGAGAGAATTTTCATTTTTGGGTGAACTATCCCTTCAATTTGTAAAAATACCAACACTTTGTTTATTTACAGGTTTAATGGAATAAAATGTTTTAAATATTGCTTTAGAATTATGAACCCCACTGTATGTGTTTTTGTTGTATTACTCAGATTATTTATCTCAGAGATTCAGACACATCCTGGTGCACTTTCACCTCACCTGAACGTGCGGTGTGCAACCCCACTGTGTTCAGGCTGTATGGGTTCAGAGCTCCGTTGTGGCTTTCAGACCTGACCTCACATTCCTAAAAACATAAATTATTCATTCTGACAGACTGCCCGTGGAAAGCATTGGGTCTCCTGGCTTCATAAAAACCTTCAGCACTCACAACAAAATTAAAAGACCTCAGCTGTGCATTTTATACACTGCCATTAAGAGTTACATAATTGCTGTGCATATTGTAAGACTATATTTAGAAACAAAGATTCCCTCTGTTGCCACAGGCAAACAATATGCTAAAAAGAGGTGTTAATTTCAGATTTACATAACAATAGAAAAAGATCCTTCTACAGTCCTAACAAGTAAACAATAGGTAAGGATGAGTAAGCCATTTTTCGTCACATTCCTAATAAATCTTTCGTTTAGCAGCATGTATAGTTGGAATGCACTGGACTATACGAACACTGACACAGAAGCCACAATATTATTATATTTTTCCTTCTGGCCAAGGCAAAAGGAAGATCTGCATAATGAGAAGATACTTTGCTAAGGGCACAAATTAATTGATGTAAAGTTTCATGGTTCATCAAGGTCTCAGAGTAACTTTGAGTTGGTGGTATTCATACATTTTGCATGTGGTTGATTTGTGTAGCTCATTAGTAGACGACATGTGCTCTTACTCAAAGCTTTTTGAATGCTTATGTTGCAATTTTCTTTTTTTCTTTATATACTATATGGCAAAAAGTATGTGGACACCCAAACACCACACCCATATATGTTTGTTGAGCATAAACAAATCTGTTAATTAGAAGGGGGTGTCCACATTGCTCATGTAGTGCATACAGTATTTAACATACAGTACAAACTGTTTTTAGATAACAATGATTCTCATATGTTTTTTGAATAGTATTATTTGAATACGCCACACAAAGGTTATTGCTAGGAAGCAATATACTGACCAAGTTGAGGTGAAAATAGTGTCAAGTGTATTAAGGGCAGAGTGTTGGTTTCTTTGCCAGTGAAGTGATAGAGGCTGCCCACTTGCCCCACTGTGCTCAGTCAACTGGGTAACACACCTGATGAGCACACTCTGAATAAAGCATGAGTCAAATCAGCAGGAATGCACGCAAACACTTCAACACACACGCACACACATGCACACACTTTGTGGATAGTTGGGGGCACCTGGATCACTAGCAGATCTTAGGGTCTCCTAAAGCAAAATCTCAATATAACCCCTGTGAATGCACATACAGTACCACACTCGCATAGTCACTCTCAAACACATTGTTTTTAGTGTACACTTTGTTACATTCCAAGGAGACTATGTGTAGGAAATGTAGGCAATGCTTTTTCTATCAAGTTACTTTTGGTGCAATAAACAGTCTAAAGTAGTTTGTCATTCTTTTTCTTGCCTACAGTAAATTAAGGGAAGTATTTTATTGTGGTATATAAGCTTTAAAATATATCACATACCTTAAAGAGGTACTTTAAAGATATATTTATTTACTCCCATTCAAACGCATCAGAACACGGGAGACCGGAAATGCAAGCTCATGCGAAGAAATTTCGTACGACGCTGCGTACCAAAGTTCAAACTTAGTAAACTCTAAACTGCGAATCTGCATGACAAGAGGAAGCGTGATCAATAGTAGATCAATTTAAAGGATAAATTGACATTGACTCAGGCCGGGGAGGCATGCGGCCTGCCTACCACTCCCCCCAATTTCTGGAAAGGAAGTTGGTGACAGCCATCTGCGCTCCCGGTCTGTGGACCACCTTGAACTTAAACGGCTGAAGAGCTAGATACCAACGGGTGATCCGTGCGTTGGTGTCTTTCATGCGGTGGAGCCATTGGAGTGGGGCATGATCCAAACAGAGAGTGAAGGCCCGCCCCAACAGGTAGTATCGGAGAGTGAGGACCGCCCACTTGATGGCGAGACACTCCTTTTCCACGGTGCTGTACTTAGTTTCCCTCAACGAGAGCTTACGGCTAATGTACAGCACCGGGTGCTCCTCCTCCTCCACCACCTGCGAGAGTATGGCCCCCAGCCCCCTGTCTGAAGCATCTGTCTATAAAACAAAAGAGAGAGAGAAATCAGGTGAATGTAAAAGCGGGCCCCCGCAAAGTGCAGCTTTAACTTGCATGAACGCTGCTGACACTGCTCCGTCCACTGGACCGGGTCTGGAGCTTCCTTTTTTGTGAGATCAGTCAGCGGGCTGGTGACGTCCGAATAGTTAGGTCGAACCTTCTATAATAGCCAGCCAGCCCCAGGAACTGTCTTACCCCATTTTTGGTCTTGGGCCTCAGGCAGGTCGCAATCGCTGCTGTCTTATCAATTTGGGGACGCACCTGTCCGTGGCCCAAGTGAAACCCCAGATACCGTAACTCCACCCATCCAATTGCGCACTTCTTTGGGTTTGCTGTGAGTCCTGCTCGGCGCAGCGATCTCAGAACCACCCTCAGATGTTGCAGTGCCGCTGCCAATCATTGCTGTAAATGATGATGTCATCTAAATAGGCAGTGGCGTAAGCTGAATGCGGTCTGAGAATTCGGTCCATGAGACGCTGAAACGTAGCCGGGGACCCAAACAAACCAAACGGAAGTGTCACAAACTGGTGTAATCCAAACGGTGTGGAGAAGGCGGTTTTTTCATGGGAAATTGGTGTTAAGGGGATCTGCCAATAACTCTTCGTCAAATCCAATGTCAAATAAAATCGAGCAGTGCCCAACCGATCGAGCAACTTATCAACGCGAGGCATTGGATGCGCATCAAATTTAGACACCGCGTTGACTTTCCTATAATCCACACAGAACCATACAGACCCATCGCTCTTAGGCTCTAGAACAACTGGGCTGGACCAATCGCTGTGGGATTCTTCTATTACCCCCATATCGAGCATTGCATCCAATTCCTCCTGAATGATTTTCTTTTTGTGTTTGGGTAATCGGTAGGGGCGGCTACGTACCACGACCCCTGGCTCAGTCTCGATGTGGTGGTGAATGAGGTTCGTACGACCTGGTAGAGGGGAGAACACATCCGCAAATTCCTGTTGCAACCTGGCAACCTCCGTAAGTTGACTCGGTGAGAGGTGGTCTCCGCAAGTGACCGGGGTGAACGGTTTATGTTTTGAATTCACCTCGGGTCCGAGCTCCGCCTTCTCTGGAACTACCATAGCCAATGTCACCGGGACTGCCTCCCTCCACAATTTCAGGAGGTTGAGGTGGTATATTTGACGTGTACCCCCTCTATCGGTTCGTTTAACCTCATAATCGAGATCTCCCACTTGTCGTGTGACCTCAAAGGGCCCTTGCCACTTGGCGAGTAATTTAGAGCTCGATGTGGGAAGTAATACAAGGACTTTATCTTCCGGTGCAAATTCCCTTAGCTGAGTTCCCCTGTCATACAGTCAGCGCTGTCGTTCTTGAGCTTGGAGCAAATTCTCCTGTGTTAGTTGTCCCAAAGTGTGGAGTTTGGCTCTAAGATGAAGAATGTATTGAATTTCATTCTTACTATTTGAAGATCCCTCCTCCCAGGCCTCTCACAATACATCAAGCACACTGCGTGGGCGTCGCCCATACAGCAGCTCAAATGGGAATAAGCCAGTGGAGGCTTGTGGGACCTCTCGTACTGTGAATAACGGGGGGTCAAGCCATTTATCCCAATTTCTATCATCGTCGTGCACGAACTTACCAATCATGTTTTTTAGGGTTTTATTCAATCGTTCCACCAGGCCATCCGTTTGAGGATGGTACACACTGGTGCGAATCAATTTAATGCTCAATAATTGGTAGAGCTCGCGTAGTGTCCGTGACATAAACATTGTGCCTTGATCGGTGAGGATTTCTTTCAGAATCCCCACCCGGGAGATTATTTTGAAGAGTACCTCCGCAACACTGTGTGCTGAGATGTTGCGAAGAGGCACTGCTTCCGGATATCATGTTGCATAGTCCACTAGGACCAATACAAAGCGATGTCCGCGTGCCGACCGTTCTAATGGCCCAACGAGGTCCATTCTAATTCTTTCAAAGGGGACCTCGATCAACGGAAGAGGGCGCAACGGCGCTTTTGGGGTGGCCGGTGGGTTAACCAGCTGACATTCGCGGCATGCCACACACCACCTGCGGATATAGCCGCCAACGCCCAGCCAATAGAAGTGGGCTATTAGACGGTTCAGTGTTTTCCTTTCTCCTAAGTGACCCGCCATGGGATTATAATGAGCCGCCTGGAATACCATTTCCCGTTGGCTCCGTGGTATCAAAAGTTGTGTTGTATCTTCTTTAGTCTGAGCGACCTGTGTTACTCGATACAACCGCTCATTTAAAATTGCAAAATAGGGGTATGAAAGGGCGATGTCTGGCTGGAGTCTTTGACCATCGATGACTCTCACTTGGTCGAAGGCATTTTGAGGGTTTCGTCCCTCAAATCTCCCTCAGGGAATTCCCTGAGAAGGGGAGGGGCTGTAGCCTCTCCCCCTCTCTCATCATTAGGACGTGGAGCTGTCGAGGACGGCCCCGGCTCCGCCTCCCCTGCCAGAGCATCGCACATTGAACATCTCCCTAATTTAGTACAGGACCTATCCGCACAATTTCCCTTCAATAAATCACTAAAGTCAGGCCAAATCCGTCCCCAAAATCAGCGGATGGGTGAGGCGGGAACTAACCGCGGCCTCCACTCTATGCTTTTTCCCCTGGAATTTAATCATCAGAGTCACCACAGGATACTTGTGAATATCCCCGTGCACACACTTCACCCTCACCGTTTTAGCTGTGCCCAAAGCCTTGGGTTGAACCAAGCATTGGTGGATAGTGGTTTGATTACACCCAGTGTCCACCAACGCTTGGTGAGTACCCCCTTGACACTTACTGGTATCCGGTATGCTCTGGCCCAGTCGGGGGCAGCCTGCGGGAGGTCGGAGACCCGCACCACCGTCCCCAGCTCTATCAGAGGGCACTGATCCCAAAAGTGGCCCTGGTCCCCGCACCTCCAGCAGGCTGGCCCAGGTGCTACGCCCGCACTTGCATCGGCAGGCACCCCCACCTGAGAGGGAGAGTGGCGGGGCATTGGGGTAGGGGGAGGTGTCGCCTTCCATGCCCGGGGAGCTGGTCTCGGTGGCTGAAGTCCTCCACGCCTGCGTGGGGCAGGAACGGGCCCTGGGGAGAGAGCAGAACGAGAGGAGAGAGGGGTAGGTGATGAGACAGGGGAAAACACAGGGGGGAGGGGAGAGAGAGTAGGAGGGCTCTTCTGCCCTCGGGATTGCCGCCATGTGGTCCTCCGCAAACCGGACGGCTTCCTCCAGCAACGCCGGATGGTGGCACTGGACCCACTCCACCGTCCCTTTTGGCAGTCGAAGTATTAATTGCTCCAGTACCACCTGGTCGATAATCCCGTCGACGCCGCAGTCCCCCGCTAGCAGCCATCTTCGGCAGTTGTCGCAGAGCCGTTGGGCGAAGGCAAATGGGCGGTCGGAGTTCTCCAGCTTCAGGCTCCGGAAGAGTTGACGATTCTCTTCCGGACTCCGACCAACCCGTTGCAAGATGGCTTTCTTCAGGTCACCATAAGCCAGGAGGTTTGTCACCGGCAGTTGTTGAGCCTTGAGCTGGGCTTCCCCGGACAACAGCGGAATAAGTCGGCCGCCCACTGGCCGAGCGGCCAGCCCCAGATCTCGGCAGTGCGTTCAAACAAATACAGGAATGCCTCAGGGTCGTCCACCGTCCCCATCTTCTGTAGCGCAGGCGGGGGCAACAGCATGTGAGTGTCCAGGGTCACGGCTGGGGATGCCTCCTGGCTGAGGAGGCTCCGGATTGCCTGCCGGTCCTCTGCTTGAGTGCGTAGGAGCTCCACAAACTGGCGATCTTGATCTTGCCGGAGCTCAAGCAGGGTTTGCTGGTGGTTCCGATGTAGGCCAGCGAGGGCTTGGAGGATCTCAGCCAACTGGGAGGACTCTATGGGGCGACTTCCATCCATCTTCAACCGAAATTTTTCCCGGGTTTCGGCACCAGTGTAACACTGTTCAGTGGAAAGGAGAAAAGGGAAGCGAGGTTTCCAGGTCCAGGTAAGCATTTAATTTGGCCACATTGATGCTTACAGTTTCACAAACTCAACAGTCTCTCAGGCACAGAGTTATTTAAACACATCAGCTTCACAGGCAAATAGTTACTTAAACACTTTAACTTCATAACACAATAATCACAACAGCTTCTGTAGCACCGTGGCCTTCCTTGTGCCAGTCTCTCTCTCCACGTCTGCTGGCGGTGTGGCTCTTTTATGCCACTCTCCCTGTGCTCACTGTAATTAGAGACAGGTTTTAGACATAATCTAGCTGAGGTGCAAGTGCCCTTACCGCTTTCTCTCTCTCCGGAGAGACGCTTGACCACACCCACACTGCCACAACAGTATATTTTAAAATTTGTAATATAATTGTATTTTTTGCATGTGAAGTGTTATTTTCTAAAACCAGAAGCTTTCCCACGTGACATCATGTCCTGTTTCTTTGTCCGAAAAAATAATTGTGCTTGAAGCCTAGTGTGACCGCCCCTTAATACTGTAGATACCCCTGGGTGGGTGATATTGACCTTGACCGTCAAAATTGGTGAAGTACCCTTGGGAACAAAAATAACTTTTATTTAAGTTTATCAGCACTCTCTTACATATAATTTCACACTGAACCAATGGTGTAGTAGTGTCTGAAAAGTTGGGCATACTGTGAATTTTTGAGAGACCCAATCCCCATGAAAAACACATGCACCCGATCTCTAAAAATTATTTACATTTATATACAGTACATATGTAAAATGTGTAAGATTTATTTATTTTTTTTCATAATAAAAAATACTTGTAATTATAGTCCCACATAAACTACAAAATGTACATCAGGGTAAGTTTCTTGCTGGCATGGTGTAGAGTACACTACTAAGAACCATGGTATGGTAACACGATGTTAAATATGTATTCAAATTAATAGGTGTCATTAATGTTCCTTTTATTAGGCTACTATGAAAATTGTTAATACATTATTATTACTCTAACTAATAAACTAATTCATAATACACAATAAACTATTAACCATTGTAGCTAATATGAGTGTAGTAATGGTCACGTTAACACATTATCTTGTATTACCATATACAGTATAGCCTACATAAAAATGTATGGTTATTTGTTTTTTTTTGTGTACTATAAAGTGCTTTTCTGTGTATAGTGAAAATGTTTTCCTACTTAAAACAAAAATCATCCAGTGAGTGGCAGTTCTGTGGACGGAAATGCCTTGTTGATGAGAGAGGTCAACAGAGAATGACCAGACTGGTTCGAACTGACAAAGTCTGCGGTAACTCAGATTACCACTCTGCACAATTGTGGTGAGAAGAATAGCATCTCAGAATGGCACAAAGGGGACCTACACAATATTAGGCAGGTGGTTTTAATGTTGTGGCTGATCGGTGTATATATATATATATATATATATATATATATATATATATATATATATATATATATATATATATATATATACAGTACTGTGCAAAAGTTTTAGGTACTTGTGAAAAATGTTACATAGTGAGGATGTCTTCAAAAATAATGACATAAATAGTTTTCATTTATCACTTAATGTCATACAAAGTCCAGTAAACATAAAAAAAAGCTAAATCAATATTCGGTGTGACCACCTTTGCCTTCAAAACAGCACCAATTCTCCTAGGTACACCTGGACACAGTTTTTCTTGGTTGTTGGCATACAGGATACACTCCAAGCTTCTTGGAGAATTCGCCACAGTTCTTCTATATACAGGTGCATCTCAATAAATTAGAATGTCGTGGAAAAGTTCATTTATTTCAGTAATTCAACTCAAATTGTGAAACTCGTGTATTAAATAAATTCAATGCACACAGACTGAAGTAGTTTAAGTCTTTGGTTCTTTTAATTGTGATGATTTTGGCTCACATTTAACAAAAACCCACCAATTCACTATCTCAAAAAATTAGAATATGGTGACATGCCAATCAGCTAATCAACTCAAAACACCTGCAAAGGTTTCCTGAGCCTTCGAAATGGTCTCTCAGTTTGGTTCACTAGGCTACACAGTCATGGGGAAGACTGCTGATCTGACGGTTGTCCAGAAGACAATCATTGACACCCTTCATAAGGAGGGTAAGCCACAAACATTCATTGCCAAAGAAGCTGGCTGTTCACAGAGTGCTGTATCCAAGCATGTTAACAGAAAGTTGAGTGGAAGGAAAAAGTGTGGAAGAAAAAGATGCACAACCAACCGAGAGAACCGCAGCCTTATGAGGATTGTCAAGCAAAATCGATTCAAGAATTTGGGTGAACTTCACAAGGAATGGACTGAGGCTGGGGTCAAGGCATCAAGAGCCACCACACACAGACGTGTCAAGGAATTTGGCTTCAGTTGTCGTATTCCTCTTGTTAAGCCACTCCTGAACTACAGACAACGTCAGAGGCGTCTTACCTGGGCTAAGGAGAAGAAGAACTGGACTGTTGCCCAGTGGTCCAAAGTCCTCTTTTCAGATGAGAGCAAGTTTTGTATTTCATTTGGAAACCAAGGTCCTAGAGTCTGGAGGAAGGGTGGAGAAGCTCATAGCCCAAGTTGCTTGAAGTCCAGTGTTAAGTTTCCACAGTCTGTGATGATTTGGGGTGCAATGTGATCTGCTGGTGTTGGTCCATTGTGTTTTTTGAAAACCAAAGTCACTGCACCCGTTTACCAAGACATTTTGGAGCACTTCATGCTTCCTTCTGCTGACCAGCTTTTTAAAGATGCTGATTTCATTTTCCAGCAGGATTTGGCACCTGCCCACACTGCCAAAAGCACCAAAAGTTGGTTAAATGACCATGGTGTTGGTGTACTTGACTGGCCAGCAAACTCACCAGACCTGAACCCCATAGAGAATCTATGGGGTATTGTCAAGAGGAAAATGAGAAACAAGAGACCAAAAAATGCAGATGAGCTGAAGGCCACTGTCAAAGAAACCTGGGCTTCCATACCACCTCGGCAGTGCCACAAACTGATCACCTCCATGCCATGCCGAATTGAGGCAGTAATTAAAGCAAAAAGGAGCCCCTACCAAGTATTGAGTACATATACAGTAAATGAACATACTTTCCAGAAGGCCAACAATTCACTAAAAATGTTTTTTTTTAATTGGTCTTATGATGTATTCTAATTTTTTGAGATAGTGAATTGGTGGGTTTTTGTTAAATGTGAGCCAAAATCATCACAATTAAAAGAACCAAAGACTTAAACTACTTCAGTCTGTGTGCATTGAATTTATTTAATACACGAGTTTCACAATTTGAGTTGAATTACTGAAATAAATGAACTTTTCCATGACATTCTAATTTATTGAGATGCACCTGTATTTAAGCTGTCTCAATTGCTTCTGACTCTTTGTAATCTCAGACTGACACAATGTTCAGTGGGGGCTTTGTGGGGGCCATGACATCTGTTGCAGGGCTCCCTGTTCTTCTATTCTAATCTTTTCTATTTGCAAAAGTAATGTTTGGGAGTCTAAAATGTATTTTTCCTATTGACACACTAAAGCTGAAGATATAAATAACCATCTTGAGACAAATGCTTTTGTGAAACATCTTATGTGCCTAAGAATTTTGCACAGTACTGTATATATATATATATATACTGCCCGGTCCCGATCTTTCAGCTTCCCCGCCCTCACTACCCTCGATGGTGGGGCGGCCAAGGGCTATTCGGCAATCCCCCTGGTGGATAAAGGCACCTATGCCCGCAGAGTGCCGCCAATTGGCGTGTGCGTCCAAAGCTCCTGTCCAAGGCCTGTAGGTTTACGCCGTCTCTGACGGCCAAGGCCTACGGTGCCACTGGACAAGCCGCCTCCGCCCTGCACGCCATGGCTCTCCTGCAAGTCCGTCAAGGCGTTAAAGGAACTGCACGAGGGTAGTTCCGCCCTGGGATTGATGCAGAAGCTGCGCTCGGCAACTGACCTCGCTCTCCGGGTGACGAAGGTCACGGCGCGGTCTCTCGGGCGGGTCATGTCCACCTTGGTGGTCCAGGAGCGCCACCTTTGGCTCAACCTGGTCGAGATGGGAGAGGCCGACAAGGCACGGTTCCTTGCTGCCCCCATTTCCCAAGTTGGCCAGTCCGGCGACACCGAGGACTTTGCCCAACAGTTCTTAGCGGTGAAGCAGCAGACGGAGGTTATCTGGCACATCCTGCCCCGGCATGGCTCAAGACCCCGCACCCTGTCTGCTCGTCACCAAGGGTGTCCCCCTGCGATGACTGCACCTGCTCTGCCACAGCCCGCCCCTGCGGCCTGGCCCCGGCATGGAGCCCACCGCAGGAAGCAGATGCCAACCGTCTCGCAGCCGCCAAGAACCTGTGAAAGGCTTCAAAGCGCCTCTGAGATGGGCGACCCAGGGATGACGAAACCCGCTGCTCTGGAGCTGTTAAGCAGACTACTCCATCCCCCGATCGAGGGCCGAGAGGAGAATCTTTTGTTACCTTTGCATTTAATTGCGCTGCATGCCCAAGTGGCTGCGGTATCCAAGAGTTCAGCAAGAGTGATTTCCTTGTTCCCTTGGTCACATATCCGGTGTGCACGGCTGTCATCATGACCACTGTCCACCACTCTATTTGGCAGGTTTGGCGCTCCAGTGGTGGTCTCCCCACCCCTGAGCGCCCAGCTGTGGCACAAGTCCGCCCCCGATGTGACAGTCTCCACAGGTCACAAGGACAGGCCTCTTCCTCCCCTGTCCCAGGCTGTTCCACAAGGAGCCAGGTAAGTACTTCGATGTCCCTGAACTCAGCACAGCCACGACACTGTGTGGCACCTCAGGCTCCGCCCCACTGCGAGGCCTCACCCGCCGGTACGTCTGACGTGATTGTCCCTCCGGCCAAGATGAAGAAGGGGTTTTACAGCCCCTACTTCATTGTACCGAAAAAAGGCAGTGGGTTGTGGCCAATCTTGGACCTGCGAGTACTGAACCGGGCTTTACACAGACTCCCATCCTAGATGCTGACGCAAAGATGAACTCTAGCGAGCGTCCGGCATCAAGATTGGTTCGCGGCGGTAGACCTGGCCTGCGCAAATATGCGTTTCCCCCAGTGAGCCTACTTGCACAGACTCTGTGCAAGGTCAGGGAGGACGAGGAGCAGGTCATCCTGGTAGCACCCTACTGGCCCACCCAGATGTGGTTCTCAGACCTCACGCTCTCTCGTGACAGCCCCCCCCTGGCAAATTCCCTTGAGGAATGACGTTCTTTCTCAGGGATGGGGCACCATCTGGCACCCGTGACCAGACCTCTGGATTCTCCATGTCTGGCCCCTGGATGGGACGTGGAAGACCCATGGTGGTAGACACAATCACTCAGGCTAGGGCCCCCTCTACGAGGCGCCTGTATGCCTTTAAGTGCCGTCTGATTGCTAAGTGGTGTTCTTCTCGATGGGAAGACCTCCAGAGATGTGCAGTTGGATCAGTGCTTTCCTTCCTGAAGGAGAGGTTGGAAGGGCGGCTGTCCCCTTCCACCTTGAAGGTGTACGTTGCTGCTATAGCAGCACACCACAACACAGTGGACGGTAAGTCCTTAGGGAAGCACAACCTGATCATCAGGTTCCTGAGAGGTGCCAGGAGGCTGAACCCCTTGTTCCCTCATGGGACATCTCTGTAGTGCTTCAGGGTCTACAGAGAGCCCCCTTTGAGCCTTTGCAGTCAGCTGAGCTTTAGGCACTCTCCTTGTGACTACCCTCCTGACTGCACTCACTTCCATCAAGAGGGTAGGAGACCTGCAAGTGTTCTCTGTCAGCAAAATGTGCCTGGAGTTCGGTCCAGGCTACTCTCACGTGATCTTGAGACCCCGACCGGGCTATGTGCCCAAGGTTTCCACAACCCCTTTTAGGGACCAGGTGGTGAACCTGTGAGCACTGCCCCAGGATGAGGCAGACCCAGCCCTGTCGTTGCTGTGTCCGGTGCGTGCTTTACGCATCTATTTGGATCACACGCAGAGCTTTAGGATCTCTGAGCAGCTCTTTGTCTGCTTTGGTGCACAGCGGAAAGGAAGTGCTGTCTCCAAGCAGAGGATCACCCACTGGCTCATTGACGCCATAGCTATGGCGTATCACGCCCAGGACGTTCCGCCGGTAGGGCTACGAGCCTATTCTACCAGGGGTGTAGCGGCCTCCTGGGCCCTGGCCAGGGGTGCCTCTCTAACAGACATTTACAGAGCAGCAGGCTGGGCAACATCCAACACCTTTGCGAGGTTCTACAACCTCTGGGTGGAACCGTTTTTGTCCCGGGTAGTGGCACGCAATACAAGCGGATAAGCTCAGGATAGCCGACTGGGTGTATCACTTGCACATAGTGCCTTTCACCTCCTCTGAGCTGAAGACATGCGCCATTAACTCCCAGTAGTGTTCACAAACTATGTTCCCTGGTTGACGTCCTCCGAGCCCTGTGGCAGTCGAGTCTTCAGAGAGACTCGCTGCTGGCCCAGTACACGTGCTAACTAGAAGCCCTATTCTGGGGTAGGTGCTCCGCATGTGACGGTTCCCTGTAGGCAACCCCATGTGATGTATATCTTCCGCTAATTCGTTTCCCTGTTGGCAAACTGCATCTTCCTTGGGCAGAGGAAGTTGGGTTGGACCAACCATGAGACTTCTCCACATGATTGGCAAGACCATGTGACGTATTTTCCACTTAAATATCCCCCCTCTCTCTCTGGGCGAGGTGTGGTCTTCGCGGTGTTCTCCCCTTGGGAGGGACACCCCCGACTAGACCTGGTCGGCCCAGTCGGATAATCCCTCTTTTTATTTAGGGAGTGAAAATAAAAAGAAGGGGAAAAGAGGCCACGACTGGGCTAACCTGTCTCTATCTTTTGGGTATTCGACTTGTCCCCAAAGGGCCGTTCGACACTCATAACTATGTTGGGGGAGGTTACGTGTCGGCCTGGTGCGCTGGCTATGAGGCACAGAGTTGTCTGCCCGTCACACACCGCCAGTTCACGTAACACAGTTCAGCCAGTTGCGGTGTTTTGTATAGGGACCCCTAGTGTCACTACATCAACACAACGTCGAGTTAGTGACAGATAGGGAACGTCATGGTTACTTGCGTAACCTCCATTCCCTGATGGAGGGAACAAGATGTTGTGTCCCTCCTGCCACAATGCTGAACTACCCGCTGAAATGGCCAGATCTTGTCCTGGCTCCTCAGCATAAAACCTGAATGAGTGGTTGCATACCAGCTCCTTTTATACCCGTATGTCCAGGGGAGTGGCATGCAAATACCACTCGCCAATTTTCATTGGCCTTTTATCAAAGACCAGAGGTGTCTCGGGCTCCCAAGAGTGACCCCTAGTGTCACTACATTGACACAACATCTCGTTCCCTCCATCAGGGAATGGAGGTTACGCAAGTAACCATGACGATTACATCACAGACATAACTCAAAAACAAAGCATAATATACAATTCTCAGCCTGATCTCATGAAAAAATGCAAAATTTGTGTTGCAACTGCATAACTTTATCGCGCTTAAATAACCTTGTAAATGTTGCTGGTTGTTCAATGCAGATGTTAAAACGGATTGTCTTAGAAGTCGTGCGGTATAGTAAAAGTGTTTTGATGTCATAAGCAGTGTTTGAATTAAGGATGGTTTGGGGGGTCCTGGACCTCCCCATAAGAGTTAAGGGACCCCTCATAAGGCCAAAATAATGTATCCCGTGGGGTCCCCTGGTGTTTCATCAAAAATAGAATACTTGAAACATTTTTTTTATTTTATGTTTTTGGTGACAGAATGAAACATTGTCCATTATCTGCCCCAGTTTTCATAAATAATCCAAATGATTATTATTATTTTTTTTACGTCGGAAAATTCTAAACTCGCTTGAGGAACTTACAGATGGTGACTGAGTGACACTGGCAGAGTGGATTTTTTCATTTTCACCTCACAATAATAGTAAGCTATAATTATTCTTTCACTTATTGTTGGTACACCTAAATAACAAACATTAAATCATCTTTTATCTTAAAACTAAACCCGTCTCAAGAGGTTATGTAATATGCACACAGTTAATATGCACGTAGTTTTGCCAGTATTTATCTAACACTACGTTCGCTCACGATCAAACTGTAAATTCAAATTGTAAAGTTATTAATGTATGCAAAGAAGAGAATAATATTTGTCTATTTATGCTCCACCTGTGACGAGCAGCCCTGCCTCAACATTTTGAAATATGCAATCCATGCTGATAAATGACAGTGATGACAAAAAAAAAAAAAAAATAAAAAAAAAATTCAGTTAGGCATCTGATAATAAATTAGTATGATATATGACTTAATTATAGATTTTTCAAACACTCTGCATCTCAACTGCAGTGGCCACTATTTAAATTAATATATTATTGAGCCTAACATCTTACTCTTATTCATTAAAATATAAAAATTAAACATTTTAATCAATATATCAAATTATTCTTTGAATGTTTGAACAAAGAACAAATTCTGAGTCTTCTGTTTTATACACTAATTGAATTTTCACAGTCCATTGCTGTTCATTTCTGTTTATTACTGTTGATTTTCTTGACATTATTATTATTAACTTAAAGTTATTACATTTTGATGTTTGAAATAAGGGATTGGTAGCAAAATGATTATTTTATGTCTTCTCTTCATAACACCAAGTCAGGTTTGACTGTTAGCTTTATGTGACACTTTTGCAAAAACTGACACTTCAAAACAGTAAAAAAAAATAAATAAATTAAAGACAGATTTTTTGTAAATCATTGTACTAAATAGGGTTTACAAAGTGCATGGCTTTTGGTGTTCAGGAAATTGACATTGACAATATGCATGCAGGAAATTGACAGTGAAACTGTGACAGAAAATAGACAGTATTGGACAAAATGCCAATAAATAAACTGAAAATGAATAATATATTTTCAATAGTTATTGTTTAGAATTAAACTAAATCACAAATGCAACAAATTACTGAATGCATACAAATGCATATATGAACTGTTAACCTGGGCAATAATCATTAAAAATTATTACAATTCAATGTCATAAATCATAAAATAACAATAACAAAATACTTTTTTTAAATTATAATGATCGGACTACTGTATATGTTGCAATTTTATTTTTTGTTTTTATTGTTTTACCTGTTTGTGACAGTTTTACCTTGTTAGATTAAGAGTGTGTCCTTATGTTCAAGATAATTTTAGTAATTTTTGTGATGGTTATCATACCATGAAAATGTCATACTCTTGCACCCCTACAACACAGTAGTTGGCTGCATAGAACACTGCTGCCATCTACTGGCTATTATTGTCAAAACATGATTTTCAAGTCATGTTATTTTTCTTTTTTCACCAGATGGCAGCAATCTGCCATCAATGCATGACACATTCTCATATTTTCTGTAGGGTTTTACTGAAGTGAAGTTACATAAATGTGCTAATTTGCATGTGCAGATGAATAGTGAAATAAGAAGTGCATAATTTTATTGTTTTTACTTCAGGGAAGAAGAAATGTTATCATTTCATTAGGGAGAAAAAAGTTTTACCTGCACAGTGTCCAGTCAAAAATGACCGCAAACAGCAAAGTAAGCAGCCCTTCTTGATCAGAATAGGAGGGTTAATAGACACACTGTTTTCCCCATTGCTAGATCCACAGAGATTCAAAACTAATCTTAAACGAATACTCTACCCTCACCTGCTGGGATCACAATTGTTTGTCTTTGACTGCTTATTAGTGTCAGATTGGACTCTTTTTTTTTTGTCTGAGCTGATTCATCTCAGCCAAACCGCAAAGAGGGAAGCAGAATCCTCCACAACTGCCATGCTTCCCTTGTAATAAGATTTACAAGGTCTTCAGAAGCCCGCAAACCTCTGCCAATGAAGTGGGCGAATCAATTTTATCATCCCCTCCATAACCAGCAGTGAGGACAGGCAGGGATGCTTTCTCAGCAACAAGGGAATGATTCATAGAGAAATCAAGCACACAAAGTATCCACACAGATAATAAGCCACGCTTAAAAGAAAAGCACATATGTTTGGTTTATTGACTGGTGTTGCTATGCCCACTGTATCTGTTACTATGTAAAACCTTCTCCAAAATTTTGAAAAATACACTGAAAAATGTTTTCATCATATTTTTTTCTATCTATTAAAAGCCGACAGTGTAATTTCTTCAACACTAGCGTCACCAAATGGATTTGAAAAAATAATACAAATAACAAATTTAATTTGCTTGACAGGCCGCTCAAACAAACCGTGGTAACCTGAAATTGCTACCTTAATGAGCTATTTTACCTGATCTAACAATTAAATGTATTCAAGTTGATTCAGTGATTTTAAATAGTATTTTTCACTTGATTAAAACCATTTAATTTAATTTAAGAAGCACAATATATTAGGTTAACATTTTTTTCAGTATACAGGACGACAGGGTGTACACTCACTAATAGTTGTCTCTGCATGTTAATCTGTGATAGGAGAAAATATTTTAACATTGATTAAATCACACACATCAGTTTTAACTTGTCATAATAATCCCCGTTGTTGCTAAAATTATTATTATTATTATTATTATTATTATTATTTTTACCAGTAAGTAAATTAAAAGTTTTTTAGCCATATTTGTGAGTAGTTTAGTTTTTTGTCAACAGAACAGCTCTAAGCACAGACTCTAAAAATGTATGTGTGCAAGCACAGACATAAAAAAAGTGAGACACAGAATATTCATGTAACAGCTTATTTTAAGAGATGTTTGAGAGATGTGATGCCCACATCCGTGGACATGAAGAAAAGTGGTCAGTGGTCTCCCCAAGAAAGAAAAACACATTTTCTCCATTTCTCTTTGGTAAATAATAAATTGAAACAATGAGGGTTGACCCATATTTTTGCCAGGGGTCAGAGCGTCTATGGTATGAGGAATCTGTACAAACGGTTCCTGAAAAGAGGGCGGGACACAAGATCAAAAATGACATCAAAACAATGACGCTGGCTGACCTAATGCTGTAGGCTTGTATGGTTCTTCAAACTTTGATGACAAGTTTGGAAAGCTAAACACAAACAAATAGATCAATATGATCTTTTTTTTTTAACACCCACAGTAGAGTATGGGTTGTAAGGGCTATCAGACAGAATTACTTAAGGCATTGATCTAAACTTAAAAGGCAGTATTGCAATGTATCAAACTGACTTTAAAAGTATTATCCATGATGCTACATTTTCCCTATCCTGTGAGTTAGAGTTCTAAATCCATGTTAAGACAGGTCAAAGATACATGGTATTTGAAACTTAACATGAATCCTAAAAGTAGAAGTTTGTTTCTCTTTGGAAATGAACCATAAATGTGAATTTTGCACTAGCTTTTATTGCTTGTTTAATCGCGCCGCAGCTGGTAAGGATATGTTGGACAAATGTAATGCTTTTGAAGGATGACAAAAAAACAATAACAAACTTCCCCTCGAAAGAATGATGTTATACCTCCTTTCCGGTTTTTTGTTACTTGTCCTGTGACTTAATTAATTTGATTTTTATTAAATCTGTGCTGTTACGGAAATCATCCTTTTACACGTTGCAGTTTCTATTTAAGATGGCAGCCAGGTCTGTAGGTACACTTAAATTGATTTAATCCAGCTTTTTGGCTCATAGAGCAAAGGCCAAGATAAGTATTGATCCCCAAACAGAGACTCTAATTTTAAGGCTCGCAAAAAGGCATTGGCTCTCTGTAGTCTTTGTTTATTTGACAGGCAGCATTACAAAGGAGTGAAAAGGAACTTTAATGCTTGCATGCAGAGAAATGGATGTGATCTTCTGAAGAGGGACTTTGATGGTCTTGACTTTGTAGTAGTAGGCAATAATTTTCTGATTGGCTGCCTGTTGATTGGAAATTGCTGAGCAGGGCGTTCCCGGGTTGGTGATGCCTCAGCATTGGGATAGAGGAGTGGATCCCATCTCTGGCAGCTCTTCGGTCCTACTATACTTAAAGTAGCAAAGCATAGTGTGGGAGTGGTGGGGGCTAAGGGAATAGCGAAGGAAGGATAAATGCCTGCCAGATCCCATTAATCTACACTGTTGGATTTTGCTGTTGTAAAACTGAGTGCACTTTTGTTTCAATTCCCCATGTCTTCTGCCCTTACACCCGCTCTGCACTGCAGAAAACCATCAAAATCTTTCAAATCTCCAACAGTAATTATCACTATGTCGTTTTCCAAATCATAACCACAATAGTGATAAAAAACAATAAAAAAGGAAGTACCCTTGTGGGTCTCAGTTTTCACAGTTTATTTGCCTCTTTATTCCTTTGCAGATATGGCTCATTGTCAGCTGATATACAGTTTGTCAGTTTGTTTTTGTGTTGCTTCAAGCTGAGACGCTTAGGCCTGCTCTTGGATATCCACCCTTTTCCAAATTTTAGTTCTAGCCCAGCTCTAACACACTGGCCTATAATTTTCAAGTGAACCTAAAGACCTTGTCTGAAACCGAAGGCCAGTCAGCCAGTAACTTAACAAACAGCATTTTTGTACAAAAGTACCACTTAATGAAATTAGTCTCAGATTTCCAAGGCACCATAATGCCATGTCTAATGACCTAGAACAAATTCAAGTGAGCTTTGGTGATAACCAATATATAATTATTACAATATTTCCTGGTAGAAATGGAATCATCAAAGAAAAAAAAATGTTTACCTTTATAAAATAATCTACTCCTTCAGATACAGTTTTTGTCGAACGGCATGCACAATTGACCATTTGCTAAGCTCTGCCCCCCCCCGGCTACCGTTGCTCGTCCTGACAAGCTTCGCAGATCTTCCCTTTGGAATGAATGGGAGATTGTCATGAATGGCGTGTTTTTGGGCAAAATATTCTTATAAACGGAATTGACAATATTCTTGCATAGGCTGGAATGAAGAGTGACATTATAAAGTATATTTATCTGATGTTTTTTGTAAAAGAAATTGTTAAATTACACAGCAATTTGATTGAAGACTGTGGAGACTGTGGAGACTGTGAATCAAACTGCAAACAACCATCACAGTCACATAAAAAGAGAAAAATGTCATTTGATGGTGATTACACACCTGATAACATTAGTGCAAGTGAACAGAACTGCTCATAATGTCTCATAAAACATGTACTATGATGCTGTGAACTCCTTATTTACTATTTTTTTTACTAAGACCTGAATCAATACATAAATTAATTCACGTTAACTTGTTAGCTTTAATTTATCTTGGAGCAAGGTGTCCTTGCTGATGTTATATGTTCATTTGGGAATGAGGACTGAAACAGTTTAATCCATAGCATGCTCTCCACAATATTTATTTAAAAAAATAATAATTTAAAGAAAAAAATCACTGTGTGTATCCTCTCTGAGTACCTATTACTATTACAAGTGACGGGGCAACAATGTTTTTTCATTTTGTGGACCATTTCTGTAAAATTCAGCTTTACACAAACACACATTACGCCCGTAGATGTCAGTTGTCAGAGAAATAGCACAGTGTGTGTGATAGGGACCAAAGCAGTCACGAGAATCACACTGGAGAGAAGGAATGGCATTCCAAAAATATGTTTTTTTTTTTCATCAGAGGTGCAAAATGTGAAAATAAATAGTATTTAAAAGCAAACAAAAAAAAAAAAAACGTAAAAAAAAAAAAACTGTAAAAACTAGACCTGTTTTTGGCATTAAGAGCAGCACCTACTCCCCTTCGTAAGATATAGAGGCCGGAGTTTCTTTGCACTCAAGCTGTGCTAGCATAATCTTGTCCATGTGCTCAAACACTCGTCATCCATCTTTTCTCCCCTAGTGATGGCTGTTTTAAATACACAGTTTTTCCTGTCACTATCAATTGGATCATACCAGTTTGTTTAACTTCAAATTAACCCTCACCTCCCCATTCTTAAATACAATATCACTGAATAAATACATACAGTTGAAGTCAGAAGTTTACATACACCTTAGCCAAATACATTTAAACTCAGTTTTTCAAAATTCCTCACATTTAATCGTAGAAAACATTCCCTTTCTTTGGTCAGTCAGCATCACTACTTTATTTGAAGAATGTGAAATGTCAGAATAATAGTAGAGAGAATTATTTATTTCAGCTTTTATATCTTTCATCCCATTCTCAGTGGGTTAGAAGTTTACATACACTTTGTTAGTATTTGGTAGCATTGCCTTTAAATTGTTTAACTTGGGTCAAACGTTTTGGGTTGCCTTCCACAAGCTTCTCACAACATGTTGCTGGAATTTTGGCCCATTCCTCCAGACAGAACTGGTGTAACTGAGTCAGGTTTGTAGGCCTCCTTGCTCGTATACGCTTTTTCAGTTCTGCCCTCAAATTTTGAAGACCCATTTGCGACCAAGCTTCAACTTCCTTGAAGTGCACCAGTCCCTCCTGCAGCAAAGCACCCCCACAACATGATGCTGCCACCCCCATGCTTCACGGTTGGGATGGTGTTCTTCGGCTTGCAAGCCTCACCCTTTTTCCTCCAAACATAACGATGGTCATTATGGCCAAACAGTTCAATATTTGTTTCATTAGACCAGAGGACATTTCTCCAAAAAGTAAGATCTTTGTCCCCATGTGCACTTGCAAACTGTAGTCTGGCTTTTTTATGCTGGTTTTGGAGCAGTGGCTTCTTCCTTGCTGAGCAGCCTTTCAGGTTATGTCGATATAGGACTCGTTTTACTGTGGATATAGATACTTGTCTACCTGTTTCCTCCAGCATCTTCACAAGGTCCTTTGCTGTTGTTCTGGGATTGATTTGCACTTTTCGCACCAAACTATGTTCATCTCTAGGAAACAGAATGCATCTCCTTCCTGAGCGGTATAATGGCTGCGTGGTCCCATGGTGTTTATACTTGCGTACTATTGTTTGTATAGATGAATGTGTTACCTTCAGGCGTTTGGTAATTGCTCCCAAGGATGAACCAGACTTGTGGAGGTCCACAATTTTTTCCTGAGGTCTTGGCTGATTTCTTTTGATTTTCCCCATGATGTCAAGCAAAGAGGCACCGAGTTTGAAGGTAGGCCTTAAAATACATCCACAGGTACACCTCCAATTCAGTACACCTCCTTTCAGAAGCTAATTGTCTAATTGTCTAAAGGCTTGACATAATTTTCTGGAATTATCCAAGCTGCTTAAAGGCACAGTTAACTTAGTGGATGTAAACATCTGACCCACTGGAATTGTGATATAGTCAATTAAAAGTGAAAAAACCTGTCTATAAACAATTGTTGGAAAAATTACTTGTGTCATGCACAGAGTAGATGTCCTAAATAACTTGTACAAAACTATAGTTTGCTAATATTAAATTTGTGGAGTGATTAAAAAATGAGTTTTAATGACTTCAACCTAAGTGTATGTAAACTTCTGACTTCAACTGTAAAGAGTTAAATGAGAGTTAAAAACAAAATCCAGTGATGGAGACTGACTTGCAGGCTCTCCATCACAAGGACTGACACAGTTTAATCCATAGCATGCTCTCCTCAATATTTAGTACCTCATGTTACTATAACAAGTGACCCGGCAACAACGTTTTAAACATTTTTTGGACCACTTCTGTAAAATTCTGCTTTAAACCACTCAAACACACATCACTCCCTTAGATTCTCATTTGGAATAAAGCAAACACTTGTCAGAGACATAGCACAAGGCAACAGTTACTAAGACAGGATTAGTCAGAAATGCTTTTAAGGCAGGGCTTAGCGAGGGGACAATTTGTGGGATATCACCTTATTCACACTAGCACCATCTTTGATTTTAATGGGAATGACAACGAGGTTGTGAGGGATAGACTTACCATCTCCTCAATAGCACGAACGGTTTAAAGCTGTATAAAGCTCCTAGATCACCTGATTTTCCACAACTCTTGTTGTCTGGAGTTCTTTGTAATACTGATTGTTCTTGGACAGATATTTTATCAATATTTTGTCAACATTGAACAATCCAAAAACACTTTAAACTGCAATACAGCTCATTGAAGAGACTGTAAATCTGTCCCTCACAGCCTCATTTTCATTCCCATTAAAAATCAAAGATGGCGCTAGCGTGAATAAGGTCTGTAGGCAGCTGCCTTCAAAAACTGACCAGTTGACAGCATCTTCGTAGACAGGATGTTACCCAAACATTGAATTTGAATGTACCTCAATACCTTCCCACCTCCGTATACTGCCTGCGAAAGCAGCTTTTTCAGGTTTCAGATATTTTTGACAGAGATACAAAACTCTGTAGGCAGGTAGATCTCGATGAGCAAATATACAGACTTGCAAAAATACAAGAATAACCTCAAATGACCCCTTCTTAGATTTTCACATTTGGTAGGTATTCATTTTCCAAAGTTTTATTGCATAATCAGGACCTGTGGAATATTGAGGCTGCAAGCATTGAGCAAATGTGACCATTTACATATTCTTGGATGCTCTATCTGGTGGATGTTGTTTATGATATTATTGGCAGTGATACAGTCATTTCACCAAATGAATGGTAATACCTTTAAATATGTTTCACCATGTTGATATCATCCACATGATTGCTCCCCTTTATCATATAAGTAATTTCTATGATTTTCTTTTTGCAAGATGACTCAGTGTTGAGTGCATAATTTATCGGAATATGGGTAGGTGTCTCAGTTTCTACAAAGATCACATTTAATGTTCCTGCCTGTTTATATTCTTACCTCTTGTTTTGATATCCCTCATGTTGTCCTTTTCTGTATTATAACCTATTAAAGTAATGCTTTTTTACTAAAAAATGCTTATCAGTACATTTCATTTCATTTTGTATCACTCACTGTAAGAGACTTTTTCTGTTTTTTTCTGGGGGAGTTGTTGGTATATCCACATTTCAGAGGGACTTGACTAAAGCCTGACTAAATAAGGGCCAGGATCAGTGAGAAACCATACTGTATATCAGTTGCGTTTTGCTCTGAGAATAGCTACAGCACAACTGTAACCACAATAACTAGCTATTTGATGCTTACTCCAATGCCTGATCAAACCACTGCTTTAAAACACTCTCCTATGCTGGAATCCTTTCTCTGCTAGGATTAACACCAGTCCATACATTTCCACTGAAATACAGTGAACAGTTTTTATTTGTTCATTTATTTATTTTATTATTCAGCTTTGGCTATATTATTTGAATTTTTTTTTCTATCAAATAAAAACTACACCAGCTGTATGAAAGAGACTGTAAGAGTTTCAACAGCTGCTGTTACTACACCTCAGCGGGGCTAATGTGAGTAATTTAAATAATTTCAGACCAGCCACAGAAAAGAGTTGATTGTCATGTAATATACAAAAATGAGCTCTACACCTGTATATAATGACTTTTAACCTTTTTGAATCGTGTCACAGTGCAAACCAGAAAGCAAGGGGGAAATGATTATACTTCTCAAGAGAAACAAAGTGTCAGCTGTGCATTTGACTTTTTTTGATAAATTGTTGGTTATTCCTTAACATAGATTGTTAAGCACCACACCACTGTGGGTTAATTCAGCTGTTTATAAAATAAGAATTTCTCTTCCACACACACACACACACACACACACACACACACACACACACACACACACACAAACGCACACACAAAATGTTCTTAGAGCCAATATATCACACTGTCTTCTCTTAGATCGGAATACCTCAGAGAGCATAGGTTTCATGAAAAAGCTCATATAATAGTCTGAAAGGCATATTTTAGCTAAAGAGCACTCTATAATTTTTCAGTGTTAACCTTTTTCTCACAGTTCCTGTTGTCAGGTCTTTTAAGGTGCATTCAGTTCAATTTAATTACATTTCAATAAGAACTAAACTAAAAGACATTTTGGAACATGTTAGTCAAATAGTTTCCTGGATTATGCAGTAAATTCAATACATTTTAATTTTTCAAAGCATTTTTGGTTAGTTATTGTTAAATGTATTTATTTAACTTGCCTCCTGGGCCTAGGTGATGTGATTTGGTTAGATTTTTTTAAATGATAAAATCTTGACTGTTCCCCAATTTTCTTTATTTTTTTTATTATTTCTTTCTCAAGAATAGCCTCACTGCAGTTCCCATTTTCCTTAACTCACTTTTGTGTTAGTTTTCATGTGTTCACAAATGTGATGTTAACGTGACAAAATTCTCATGACAATCTTCAATCTTCATTTACCAACTTGAATAAAAGTAAATAATGTAAACCTTATCACTAGCAGATTCAGCCAGGCCCCTGTAGGAAACTGATCTATTAATGTTTTTTTTTTTTTTTTTTTTTTTTTTTTTTTTTGTAATTAATGGACATCAGTGTATTTTATACAACAAAGAAGCATTCATAAAAAACAACAACCTTACTGAGAAGAAAGTAATAGATTTTATATGTTGAGATCTCTTTTCTCATAATCCACCTCATCCCCAGGGAAAAGGCAGGGGGGTATAACTGTCACAATTCCTGCTGTCTGTCACTCAGTCACTGTCGGGGCATGTTATATTCCACGTGGCTCTCGTCATGAGTGATGAAAGTGTCATCTCATTCTCTTCATGTATTTATCAAAGTCAAGCAAAATCCAAGGGGAATAAACAGGATTGTGAGAAAAATGTATTTGGGAAAAAAAAAAAAAAAAGAAAAAAACAAGGCCCTGGTTCATTATTTAACTAAACATATTTAATAAAGGCACACATGTGCAAGAGTTTAATAATCAGATAGCACATTGCCCAGATAATTCATCACGGATAATACGTGTTGTCTTGCCATACACTAAAAACTATGCAAGATAATGTATACATTGTTGGATCCAGAACACAAATGTGAGTTGATCTTGTGTTAAGTAGATTAGGCATTATATTACAATGTATATTCTTGACATTTTGCTTACTTTATACTGAAATAAAAACTTTTAGCCCATTAAACTTTAAAATAAATTTACTAAAATTTGAAAAAGAAATACTTTTGAAATAAAAAAGCCATTTGGATACAGCATTGTGGTTTTTTACCAGAAACTTAAAACACGTTAAAGAGGAAAGGCTATAAAGAGAGTCTTTCCGTGTCTATGGGAGCTGGACTGAGACAGTCTGTTTGTTATGCTTTCTTACAGTATTTCCCAGTGCTCACATTTTATCCACATAAATGAAAAACATTTAAGTTGGACAGATCACTAAAGCAAATCCGACCAAATAATCCAGCTAAATAATTGCTTTGTTTAAAGGTATTGTACATCAAGTGCATTCTCCAGTTCCCATAAATCATTAATGTCTTTTTCTTCTGTATCTGTGGTCTGGTTTTTTATCTCATGGACACACTCTTTTGTTTTAATGGTTGTGTGTGGTTCTTCTGGCAAACTTACATTGAGTTTGTTCCACATGGTGTTGAATGTTGGTGTTTTATCTGTTACACCAGGGGTTCTCAACGGGGGCGTTCAAAGGATGCCAGGGGGCGCTGAGAGCAAATTAGTAGAGAGGGGGGTGTTAGGTTACAAATGGGGGGCGTTTTTCAGTCATAATAATCAAATCTATTGTCAAATTCCTCTTTGCATTCAAAGTTTATCTAGACTTGGAGTATAACAGTTGGTTCTCAATTATACGGGTTGGTACGCATTTGTACCGCGGTTCCTCTGATTTTGAAGGCTAGTGACGCATCTGAAGTATCTGGTTTAGCAGCGTCAAATGGCATTCATCAAAAAAAGGTTGAGAACCACTGCTACTTGGACAATTACATTTTATGATTTTATTTAGTTTTTCTGACATTTAAAGATGCATGTTTATATTTTCTTGATATTCTATCTTGCTCAACTTCAGTTCCAGATGACTGAGTTGGAGAATAGTTTTTTCCCATTATTCCTCAGATTACTTTTTGACCAGATTCCTAGACTGTGTATTAGATCAACATGATCACACGGGAAGTCGGCATGCTGTTTCGGAAAGTTCTGGTACCCTAGGACCGGCAACAATATGCCTACTCACTGACATGCCCTATCTCCCATTGGACATATTTGGAACGGCTCAACAACAATTAATTTCCCTTGTGGCACAACTGTTAGTGCATTGCATCAGTTGCTTGGGAGACCACAGTTCAATCCCCATTCAAACAAGAAAGTAATCATGTTTGTTTAAACAGTCATGAGCATGATAAGCAGGTTGCATTTTTATCCCTAACATTGCATTTTGTCCACTAATGGTTAGGGTTAGATTTGGGTTTTGGTTGGGGGGTAGATTAAATAAAATAAGCATTTTTCTTCACTGTTTTAAACCCTGTTCGGCTGAAAGTAGTTATTTTTACAACTGGCTTCTGGCGACCTCTCCTGGATATAAATGGATGTCACACTTGTTTATATGCTCTGAAACACTTAACGCTTTAGTCTCTGGAGGCAGTGTTTTCAAATTCGGTCAACATATACCGATTTCAGCTAAAGAAAAATTGGCACACACTTGCCGCATTTTATGTGAGATCAGGCTGATTAGATTGGTCACATTGCTGAAAGGATTATTTCACAGCTTTCATTCAAAACTGCTTTGTGGGAATTCAGTGATTATTGTTTTTCTTTCAAGTCTTTTTTAACTCAAATGAACATGGGCTAAGTGTAAAGACATTGTCCTGACTTAAGATATTATTAAGATAGTTTGATTAATGTTCAGTGCTCTTCATCTCCATACCCTTTTAAAGGAATGGTTCACCACCCAATCAAAAATCAAAAAAATTTCATCATTTACTCAACATCATTTTGTTTTAAACCTGCACGGTAAATTTTTTCTTTAGAACACAAAAGATTTTAGGCAGACTTTCAGCCTCAGACACATTGCAAAAAAGTGAACGGTGACTGAGACTAACATAACTCACATCTGTTTTCTAGGGAGAAGAGAGTGTCATGGGTTTGGTACAACATTTGGGTGTTGTTCAAAGTGGAGATTTAAAGTAAAGAAGGACTTAAAATGTATCTGTATCTCACACACAGCAATAATATTGCTTCGAAAGACATGGATTTAACCATATGGATTACTTTTATTCTGCCTTTATGTGCTTTTTGGATCTTCAAAGTTCTGGCCACCATGTACTTGCATTGAATGGACCAACAGTGTTGAAATATTCTTCTAAAAATCTTAATTTGTGTTCTGCAGAAAACAGAAAGTCTTACACATTTGGCATGGCATGAGGTTAAGTAAATGATGACAGAATTGTTGTTTTTGGCTGAACTATATCTTTAAGAGAATTCACATGCATGTAATCATTACTATCTTTTTCCATATAGCAGCAGTGGTGTGCAATGTGTGCATGTGCACAATGTGTTTCTGTGTGTGCACAAAATCTAGAAACATTGTGTAGAGCTGTTACTGATATTAAAACAGGTTGCTTGAATTGCAGTTTAGACCATTTTTGGTGTTCAGACATGCAGCAACACTACTTTCTAATACCACAGCTCATTAGTGTTCTATCCAGGAGTAAACTCATGGGTGTGTTAAATAAAATAAGACTGACCTGGCATGCCTGTGCAATTACTCCAATTATAAAATCCATCTCTGCTAAAACAGAAAAAGTCTCTTCACACAGGTGAAGAATGTTAGAATAATAATGCTGCCTCCAGAGGGTGTAAATGAAATATTGGATTCTTCATTAAAATTCCCCATGGATGCTAAGAGATCATTATAAATCCTTAATCAGTTTTCCTCTGGAGGGATGCAGGGATACAGGCGGTTGACATATCTTTTTTCTTCCTGTCTCTGCTTTTATTCACCAGATTGTTTGAGCTTTGTGATAATTGTCATTATCCAATAAGGGGCTGCACAAAGAGAATAATCAAACAGCATGCATAGCTGAGGCCGAAGAGTAAATTCTTTATATTCTGCCATAATGGCAGTCCACATACAGTAATTCACATGTGCTGGATTATCTTTTTTTTTATTTTTATTTTTTTTTATTTCTTTTTTTATTCCAAACGGCATAGGCCTACATTATAGTAAACATTACATCCATATATTGCACACATCACTTCCACAGCATTTTCACACCTATATATTGTATTGCTATTTCATAGTGAGAAGAAAAGTTTACTGTGTTTAGCTACAATCAGCAGCTGATGACCTTTTAAAGGAGGAGGGCTGTTTTGAAAATTTGTGCAGTTACATGTTGGATATTTGAACTGTTCTGCCAGTTGTTCTGTATAGACTGCAAACAGTACACCCACCCTCAACATTTCCTTTAAATTGTTGCGCAATAGTTATAACAGTAGATTTCGTTTAAAAAATAGGATGCAAACAATCTTAATGAGGAAGATGTAAATACAGTGATACCGAATGAGAGATACCCTTGTGAGAAAGAGACATATGCACTTAAATTGACTTTGTAAGAGGGTTCTTTACATGGAACTATATAGTACTGTAAAAAATTCAACACAATAAAATTGAAAACGTATGTTTAATTGCTGTCTTACATTTTTAAATAAAGTGGTGCCAAAGTCACAACCTGTAGTTATAAGTTCATGGCACTTCATGACCTCTTTGAATTTAATTACTGATAAAGAAAATCGAGAACTGAGAGAAAGCATTGTTATGAGTTAAATAATGAAAAAAATAAAGTAAAAAAGATGGCTTTTATAATGTAATGATTAATTATTATTAATTTTTACAGTGTCAAATATTGTGCTTGTTGATGTAAACTCAAGGTTTGTTAAGCTCAGAATGCCTATTAAATGTTACAAGAATAATTTAATGGCTAGTTAAGCAGGGCTGATAATGTTATATGCCACTTGTTATTTTGAACAAGAACTGCCTACATTTTAGAGAGATTTCCTGTCATTTCCCAAACACAATTAGTGTCCATCACAGCATACACCTCCACTTTTTTCTTTTGTAGTATTCTCACTCAGCATCACGCTAGTGCTTATTTTTCTACTGTATTTTGCTATATGGCATTCCTAGCCCCCTCTCTCTCTCTTTCTAGTTCATTCCATCACTCCCATCTCATTCTGCTCATTCTAAGCGGCATTTATATAATATGAATCGGCAGAAGGGGGCTGGATTCATTATTTACCAGAGTCCTCCTGGGGGATGAGAAGTGACATGCGACGCAGCACTTCAGGGTGCCGAAAGACTGCACAGGGATAACTAAAGGGCACGTGACACACTCTATTCTATTTTTAACACCACAGACCAGTGTTTGCCCTGAGGAAAATTATTTTTTGAAGTCAGCACGGTCGCTGTTATGTTATCTCACATGACATAGCGTGATAGTGATTTAAAATGATGCAGTCATTTTTGAGTTTATGATACCATCTGTATATAATGTGTAAGATTAGACAGTCCATAGAAGTGGAGTTTCAACTCTTTTGTTGCGTAGACAATGGCTGGCATGTTTTACACAAAGGACTTAAGAAACTGTGCAGCAAAAATAAAAAATGTTCAGGCTGATCTTTGAAAGTTTTATGAAATCCTGTTAAAACTAATAAGCCATGTGCCGGCAGGTCCTCCGCAGTATGTTAGGTGGGGCCATGCAGCCTCCCTAGGGTGCTCAGCAAGGGCCTTGGGTGGCTAATTAACACTCTCTAATTAACACATATGTGATCAAAGCTACTATATCCACAGCCAAAAAGATCCGATGAGGAGGGGAAGGAAGAGAGGGAGGTAGGTACTGTTTTGCTGTTGGGTGCACTTTAAAACATAGTACAGATTTTGAAGCCGGTTCTGTTAGCCTCTAGTTATTGGTGGTTTAAATGCTAAAACATTTGACACCATTTTCTGTTTTAGTTTCTGAACCCAAATGTTGACCCATCTGGCACAGCTCCAGTGCTGTTAGTGTCATTTGTGCACTCTGCTGTCCTGCTCAATACTACTATGCCTCAGGAAGCCACTGCTTTGCCAAAATGGCATTTGACTCTAGAGTCCTCCAGTATGAGTGTAAATATTTAACACTGATATGTATTTATTATACAGACTGTAAGGGCTCTCACTGAAACAGAAACCAGGCTGCACTACATTGCATTTTTAACATTCTTTGATTAATACTTACTTAGTCTTATATTTAGACCTTTAAATTGGTGCTTTTAAGTTTGTGAATTGTTCATTCAAAAGTAGAAGAAAAGGTGCGGTTGATGACACCGAGCTAACAAACTAAAGGTCGATATTGTTTTTTATAGCCTGATCTCATGACAATTACATGAATATGGCCTCACTTTTGCTAAACCAAAGTGGTGTATTACACGTTTGGCTACAGTTTCCCAGTGAAATTTTCAGCGGGGGGCACCAAAAGCAAGTAAAATGATGTTGTAACCAGACAAGTTTTTAAGTTATATTTTAGATGAAGGTTTTAATGAATAAAATGTGCTTCCCTAACCTAAAACTGTAATCTAAACCAATCCAATAGTGTTCCAAAAGCAAATGAGAGGTGAACAAAACACATCCTTACCCTTAACCAGTGCCTAAACCTATCCGATAGTGTTGTAAAAGCAAATGCGACATGAAAAGCAAATTTTCTGAAGCAATCACATTATTTCGTGTGTCTTCTATGGCGCTTTTATCTCATGTGTTACTTTGTGATCTTGACTGGGTTTGAACCGAGGTCTGCTGAGCCTAAAGTTCAACATTCTATCAGGTGAGCTACCATGCAAACTAACTAAACTGGAATAAGTGTGTAATTGTAGGTGGGTGTATATAACAAGCACTTAAATGTATAATTTTTCAAATAATGCGTTAAGCAGTGTGTGAGTGAAAGAGTGAAAAACAAGTGTTAATAAAAATAAAGTCACAATAAGCCTTTGTACTCGTGATTTTTGTGACAGTGAATAAAACACAGCTGTTGTAGTGGCTCTTGTGATAATTTCACCAGGAAACTATGAAGAAACGTAGAATGAGGCACGTTAAACTCAGTTTGCAAAAATGTAGTTATAGTAACATTCATTCTATGAGACTAGGTTGTTTTTTATGATCTTTATGATATAGATTTTGTGTCCGATAAATAAATGCATAACTTCTTTTAGATTAATGCTTTTAGACGCAATATTAAATAATTGTCAATAACCACTAAAGGTGAACGGCCTTCTTTACGAAATTAATATTACATATTATATTATTGTCAACAAAGAATGAATGTAACCATTTTCACTGGGAATATTTACTTGTCCAATGCTCTTCACTTAAATAATGTAACTTACACATTTCTATCACTTTTGGAATCTATGGGAGTTCAGTTTTTGTTTTGGGCTATGTCTAACTAATCAGTAAAGCTGATATTAAAGAAACTACAGTATAACATATTAAGTAGTAAAGTGTAAATATCGATTAAAAATTAAAAATAGTTAAAAACCACCATAGAGAAAAGTTAACAATACTGAAGACACAATAAGCCTTGTACACTCTCTGACCCATTATGGGATTTGAAGTCTTATTATGAGTTATATGAAAGCAAATAAGCTTTATATGGTGACCTATGCCCCTCTATTTGAATGAAAAGGTCATGAGTGAAAGAATAGTTGATAAATGTACTCTCTGCAACATTAACCATGACAAATTCTCTTGCTTCGATATAATTAAGCCAGTGGCTGATTTAATTGGCATAACATTCCAAATGTCTTTTCAGGTTCATTGTTTCTTTAGAGTGCCTCTTGAGAGCTTAAATAAAGTCTTTGGTGCAGAGATGGAGCCTAACCATGCTGATTTCTCACATATAGTTATGTCTCCACAGATAATTTTTCGCAAGATTGTTGATGTGAAGAAGGAGGAAGAGGAAAGGAGACACCTGAAGAACGAAGTGACGCTGTCCATCCCTGTGGACCATCCTGTCCGCAAGCTCTTCCAAAAATTCAAACAGCAAAAGGAGATGCGTACCCAAGGTCCATCGCAACCTGACCTGGAGAGGAACCAGTTTCAGGTGGAGCATCATCTCCATCCACTGTCCCACCAGCTCCATCAGCAGCATTATCAGCCCCAATACCAGGGCCACCATCCCTTTCAACATCACCATGTGGCCCCCATACAAAACGGGGTCCCTGGCTCAGGCAATGGGAACAGTGGTTCTAGTGTTGTGACTGTCTCACAGATAACCCCAATCCAGAGTGCCCTAGCCTACGTTCAGACTGAGGAACCAAGCAGGAGCAATGACCATGAGTCTATGGAGCTTAAGCCTAGCTTTGGTGTAGAGGACCAGAGTTGTCTCAAGGTAACAAGTCCTGTAAGACCCAGAGGAGGAAAGGGACGAGGCTGGATGCGTTTCCATAATGCTGCATCAGGAGCTTCTCCCATGCTTCCACTGGAACTGGACAAGCAGCAGCAGAAGGAAGAGGAATGGGGGGACATGGCCCAGCCCCTGAATGTGATCTCTGAGGATGGCAAGATCCAGGAAGCTCAGGGTGGGGGGTCTAGTGATAGGGGTCCAGGTGGAAATGGAAATGGTAACAGCAGTGATGAGACAGATGAGAATAGTGCCCTGCACAAGACTGATTCTTGTGACAGTGGAATCACAAAGAGTGACTTGCGTATCGACAGGGTTGGTGATTTGCGAAGCCCTTATGAAAGGTGCCTAATGGAGAGGAGTCCAATGGAAAGGAGCCCATATGATCAGCTCAGTCCTGGGGTGTGTGATGTGACTCTTCGTGGTATTCACTTTCAGTCTGTACCTGAACAGGCTATGCTTCAAAACAGCCTGCACGAGGCTAAGCTGGAACTAAAGGGGGACATCCAGACACTAAATAGCCGGTTAGCGGCACTGGAGGACCAAGTGGGTGAGATTTTAAGATTACTCTCGGAGAACAGGAAACCTTCCCAATCTTCTCAGACCTCCTCACCAAAAACCAAACCTCAGTGCCAGGACATCTTTGCTGTTTCTCAGCCTGTTACTCCAGATACAGAGGGGGACGATGGACCCTTTTGAATTAGGAGAAATATGTTTGTTTATTTATTAGATATTGCTGGTTTTATTTATTAATTCCCTTCCTCTCACTCAGGAAGGAAAGATGAAAACTGATGAATAGAGGAAGAATTCTTGCTGTTGTAAATATTTTCTTGCATGTCCAGCTGGAATCTGGCCTGCCAATGAAAATCTTCTCTAAGGATAGTTGTTGCTTGTACATGTAAGGAGTAAGCTGCATGCAGAGATGATTTAAAAAGGCACTTTTATTCTGACCTTGCACATGGGATCTCCTAACTATTGTAAGTGATATTTCAGGGCATTTTATCTTTGGGAGATGGCTTGATATTCCAGACCTGGGTTTTTGGGTTGCTGTAAGACAAAATCAAGCTTGGTTTAGTGCCTCCGTCATTGTTTGAGCAGAGTGCTCTTCATAGTGACCTGCTGTGAATGGCTACAGTCACTCAATACAGCTTGCTCAAATAACCCAATATTTCTTCCCCCTCCAGTATGCAGAGTTCTCCTTTATAAGCATAGTGATTGGAAATGGAAGCTTGCAAGATTGTTTGCCTACATGATTTCTTGGATGTGATTAAGAAGTTAATCCAATAACTAAACACTTTTTGATATAAGAAACTCATTTTGTTGCCACACTTTGTTTCAAATTCCTTAAATCATTATCCCCTGTATTTTATTTTGTGGAACATTGTAGTACATAAGAGAGAAATAACATGTTTTCAAAAGATATACATGCATGCTGGATGGATATGTGGTAAGCTCTGGCATGGTAGGACTAGGGACTTATTGTTTTTACAATTTTCAATTATGCAATACAGAAAGTGCAAGTCTCAATGGGGGCCTGCATTTTGGCGGAAAGCTCACTCTTGTGGCATTATTTGAAGCATGAACACATTCAGGCCATTTGGAAATTATACAAGCATGCACTGAACTTTTTGCATGACATCAGCATTGCGTGTTACATTAATAGACATAGTATAAAAAGTCATGGATTTCTAGTATTGTTTCCCAACACCGAAATAGATATGAAAATAGACTACCCATTAGTCATTTAAATGCAGATGAATTTGTCATAACTCTCACATTTTAATCAGGCTTTCATGTATAGTGCTCCACAGGTACCCAAACTAAAGCCATGTCACTTGACCACCCACAGCTTCATGAAAAAAAAAAATTGCCCAAAAATTAAAATTCTGTCATCTATTAATTTTTTTTGAGTTTGGAAAAACATGAGAGTGAGTAAATGATGATAGAACTTTAATTTTTGGGTGAACTAACCCTTTAAGTGTTTAATTTGGAAGGTGATGATTTCGAAAATGATCATTTGATCCTGCTGTTGGAAACTTTCTAAATTATTCTTGTTATTACATTAACTAACAGTAACTCATCACATATTAGCATACTCGTGGGTACTTTAGAGGGTTTATAGCATAATGACTAATGCTACTTCACCTCTTATTTCCCATCAGATCTATTGTAATGCATTCTTACCAAACACAAGTGATGTTACATTGTGAACAGGGTTCTTAAGAGAGCATACTATGAAGATTAATATCACAATTACAGTGTATGGTTGTATTAATTTTACTGTTACTGCCTATAGATCATTTAACATAAAAGCAATCCACAAACAAACAACAAACTAAAAGTTATATGTTTTTTTTTTTTCCAGACAAAGCAATTGTCTTTACCATTTATCCCTCCACTTATGCATTAATTAGATTCCCAAAACACATGCTTATCAATGTTAAGGCTCTGATAATAATATTAACTCACTACACTTTTTTGTTATCACTTCAAGCGTTTATGATGTTCCTATGGACCAAAGACATTTACTAATGACTAATTACATTTGTACTTGTATATTCAGTCTTTTGCTCTAATCCTCAACCCCATTATAACCTGTCAACAGTGTATGGTTAAAAAGCCTTATTTGGTTACACTGATATGCAAATGACTCTCCGAATAACTGTTTGGCTTTTCAAGCAAGTCAAACATTGGAAAGATGACAGCATTCAGAGAAATATTTACTGGGCATATTTCCATGATTTGACAGTGAGAATTATATTTAAACATGACTACAGTTCACTTTTCATCTGACAAAAATGTTGTGGCATATACATATTAATATTAATGACAGTAATAAAAGCCTCTAACAATAACTTACTTTGAGCATCATTAAAAATATAGCACCCTTAATAAACTTTAATATGCTTTTGTAATTCAAATTTTCATGCCTCTGGCTTTCATTGTCCTGCACATCCTCATTCTGTTTCACTTATTTTGTCTGCCATTCAGCCCAGCAGAGAAGAGCACAGACAGTGAAAGGATTATTTTTTGAGTCTGCCATGAAATTGAAGAGATGGATGTAATAGATGCTAAAAGCTGCAATACTGTTGCAGATGGTGTTAGTCCCTGTAATCAAATGGAGCTGAGTCACTGCATGGTCCACAGGGTGCCTGTTCGGGGGATTAGGCACAGTTTTCAGAAAGCTATGAGGGCATTCAACTCCGCTGCAAGTGGGAACTTATCAAAGTGGGGAGGGATTGACATGTCGTACCCATTCCTTATATATGCTAGAGCCAACAGTGAGCCACCACAACCCCAGAGGTGTTGGACACTGGGATTTGACTGCATGCTGCATCTTTGAACTGTATAAAACTTGATACCAATGAGAATGATGTTTGCCTGCCAAAGCAGTGATTTTCTGCAACTTTTCATGCACACACTAACAAAATGGGCAGAGGTCTTGTCATTCACAAAAACCATACAATTCACAAAATTAAATCATTTAATTCAATTGTGTGAAAGAAGACATGCCATGTCAATACAGGAAGCCACTGATGACTACCAAAATATGCTCTGAGATGCATGATAATCAGCTAATATATAATAACTGGCATTATTTAGGTATTTATTATATCTCCAATGTCTATAAGAAAAGGTCAAATTGTTAATTACCTATTGAGTAAAAGATTAAAAAGTGTGATATTAATTCAAAAAGCATAATGAGGAATTCTTCCTGCACTAGAAAACAGATGATAAAAAAAAAAAGATTACTGTTGAATAACACAGAAAAGGAGATTGTCTCTTACCAATTAGTTGCCCAAAGGAAACACAGAGAGAAATCTGAGAAAATCTGAAGGAATAGGATGTTTTTAAATAATAAAAAAAAACTAAATAATAAAAAAAACTAATCTCTAAATAACATGGGGCACTTTTGTCATTGGAATTGTTTTTAAAATATGATCCAAATGGCTACATCAGTGCCATCCCATAGTTTAGGGTGAACGTAATGCTGATTTTAGCATACAAATAATGATTATCAAGTGTCCCAATCTACCAGTTGTTCCACTTTATCTGTGTTCACTCTACGTCTGGTAGTTTCCATTTATATTGGTCAGGAGCATTAGGATATAAATAGGTTTTAGACTAAACCGAAATCCACACACTGTACAACAGGGTTGGTCTTCACTTTCTCTCAGACCTGGGTTTTTCAAAAGCCAGATTGGTAGAATGACACTCTAGCTGCATATTGCATTGTTCTCATAACTGAAGTGCTGCCCTGGCTCCTCTTGCCCTTTTGTGGTATTAGTGACCACTGAGATTATTAAGCTCTTTTTCCACTGTAAATGAGACTGCCTTTTTATCAGTGTAAAAATATTATAATATTTCTGAGGGAGGTCGGTCAAAGTGTTTATTTTTACCACACTGGCATGAATATTAATAATTTGTTATATACAGTGTATTACACTGATGTTAGAAAATAAAAGATTTAATTGTGCTAATTTACTCATCTTGTCATTCTTTCATTTAACTGTGTATTGTAAGCAATGCATATGCACATTTGTGTTACTCAAAGACTCATCACATTATTGCACACATACTATGTTAGCATTGTCTTTAAGTTCAAATTGTTCTATAAACATCTCAAATGCCAAAAATCAAAGGAAATAATTTAAAGAAATTGATTCCTATTTGCTATTTTAGCTACTGTTTTATAGTAGACCTGAGTGAAATGACATACTGATTCACGCTCTAACATAACCTAGTCAATTTTTATGATTAAGTGCATTGTTTCCTTGACAACTTTAGGCTTTAAACTCCATGGAAATCTCTAACCTTGCCACCAATGACCTGAGGATTTTTGTTCCCCAGTTCAGTTCTCCATAATCAGTTCATTTAAGAACCAGATGCCGGACTGGAGAGTTTACTCTATAAGAGGGATTTTTAACCTTTACAGACTTGCCCCATACCCCCACCCCCCCACCCCATCCAGACTCTTAGCTAACCCAGGGACCTCCAATAATATATTTTGTTTTTATTTTTTATTCTGTAACACTAATTAATAAATGAACATTATTTTTCAGATACACAGGCAGATGTCTAAACCTGCTGGGTATTTCTGCCTTCCGTACCTCCGCCAGTGCCTTCAGTCATCCATCTACGGGGTCATCAGCTGGGAGCCAACTGTCATAGATGTTTCACCCCATTAATCCCGGAACATCTCCTGGTGGTGGGGCAGCAGTCAGGGACGTCTCCCTTTATGTTTTTTTTTTATAATGATTTTAACTTTTTAATTGCTGCTGTTACTGAGAAATCTAAAGTACTGTTGACTCTGTTCTCTATTTTATAATTTTTTTTCATAGCTGGCTTTTAAATAATTACTTTAACAATGTTTATTTAAGAAGCACTTGAAGGCAATACTTTTTAATTTAATATGTTAATATTAATAACTTTAAACTTTTAAAATAGAAGAGTGATTTCAAAAGCATAATTATTGTTCAGTGGTTGAGGTGCGGTGGGAAAAAACACACTATTAATGGGTGCCGTAGTTTAAAAAAGTTAAACTTCTGGATTGAATTTCTGGAGTGTTAAGGATTACCTTTATCTGGCTTTTTGTCACCATTCACTTGCATTGTATGGACCTACAGAGCTGAGATATTCTTTAAAAAAATATTTCAGGTTGAAACTGAAAATGCAGATAGATGCAAGGCAGGTCTTCTTAATGCCTCATCAGACATCCTGTCTAGCTGATGCAGCTTCCTGCAATGTCGAGATATGGCATTAACCAAATGGTTGAGTAGCAATGTAGTGAGCCATTTGTCAAAATAATTTGACAGAACTTTGTTTACATGATATGTGCACTCACTGTGGGAGGGAAGAAATGTCATCAAGGTTTTGTATGTTACAATTACTGTATATTGCATCATGATACCAGCATTGTTAAAGAGGGTTTTGAATGCTCGAAAAGTGAAAGGAAATGTAGTTTGGTCTGGAGATGAACATTTTTGAAGAACTTGAGAATAATATTGCCCAGGTGCTTATTGAAGCAACCTTCAGAGCCAGGAAGTAATTAAACAAAGCTACTATGCATGTGTTTGCCTTATACTTTGCCTTTTATATGCCAATTTGTTTTATATCAGTAATCTCCAAACACCATGCCCAACCAACACTATTCACAGCTATCATCTCTACATATTACGACACACTGCAACAAGAATGTCAAATAATAATAATAATTGTGCAACACTGCTATGCTTACAACGATGCCTTCCTGACGAGCTGAGAGTACCACCCACACAATGAAAATAATATCAGGAAGAGACATGCGGTTTTTATATTTAATTATATTTGTATTTTTTTCCAATCAGGGAGAATATATTTTTCAGAATACCGTCATCTGTCTTTGTGTTTCAACACAGTGTGATGTCTTGCCAAGTAACACCATCTTTGAAAGAAGACATGAAGCTTCTCTAAATACTAACTGGACTGAAATCAAAATTTGCCTGCCAGCTTTCCAGGGGCAGATGGCCAATGTTTTATTTTAATCTAATTAACACTATACACTGGGCGAGTGCGCGACATGACACAACAACTTGATGCTGTTCATACCGGGCGCGTTTACACAGACTTTCTAAACCATTTATTTGTGTTGTTGGTAGTAGCACCAACACAAAATGGAATAAGACACCTGTTTACTGTTGGCGTGACGTGCTGCAACTGACACTTCCATGGTAGACAGCATAATTGAATATAATGGGTTCTATTGCTTTTGACGTGATGCGCCTCTCGTCCGTTGTAGACAGGGTGTGAGTGTTAACAGTTGTGCTTGAGATGAACAGTTTAATATATTCGGATGCAATGTGTTGGATGTGTGTTATGTGTAAACCCTGAAATGTAGTTTTATAATATTGTGGTGTTATTCATTCTCAGCTGATTGAATGTCAAATATGGATGTATTTGTAGGGCTGCACAATGTTAGCCAATCAGAACAGTTGCCGTTTACTTTGACATTTAAAGGAGGAGCTGAGGCCAAAACCGAGCGTTCAGACAGAGGGCCAGAAAGAGAGTGGAAAATTATAGTATATTACTAAATTATAACTGTTTTCTTGACCCCTTTAATAAGTTTTGTGGCTTTTAGTCTGTCTATTAACTTTTGAAGCCATTTATGTGCTAGTGTATTGCTAAATGTTGACAAAATTACCCTTCGAACAAGAGGTGTTAACAGAGGATTAAATTATGTTGTAAATATCATAACTGCTCAAACAATACAGGAGTTTAACAAAAAAAAATTATGTACAGTAGATGCTTTTATAAAATTATAAGCTTCACATTTCTGCATTTAAGCCCTCCAAAGTTGACCCATTCACTTCCATTGTTAATGCCTCAATGTAACCTTGATTTTTTTAATAAAAAATGAGACACAAG
The DNA here is from genome assembly GCF_019703515.2 of Myxocyprinus asiaticus. Lineage (NCBI taxonomy): Eukaryota > Metazoa > Chordata > Actinopteri > Cypriniformes > Catostomidae > Myxocyprinus > Myxocyprinus asiaticus. Next base: position 26,843,371 of record NC_059368.1, read on the forward strand.
TCGAAGTACTACCTTACAGGTAAAAGAGCCAATCACCTTTTAGGTACAGACATACAATTAGCCTGTCAATCAGTTCGAGAACGTGCATGCACATTAGCTAGACAAGCTGGGAAAATTGATTTGTTTTTAAAAAATTTTTTAAGATTAATCAGAGCTAAATAAGCACGTTTTATGATACTAGTGAAAAAAAAAAAAATGTTTGTCAGTGTTAATGAAAATACAATTGTTCATTGTTATTTTATGTTAGTTCATAGTCTATTAACTAATGTTAACAAATACAACCTTTGATTTAAAAAATGTATTAGTATACAGTATGTTGAAATTAACATTGACCAAGATTATTTAATGCTGTAAAAGTATTGTTCATTGTTACTTCATGTTAACTAATATTGTTACCTAATGTTAAAAAATGGAACCTCATTGTAAAGTTTAACCAAATATTCTTTGTCACTATCCCCTAACCTTAACCTTAACCTTAACCCCAACCCTAAACCTAAACGTCAGTGCTGTACGAATGTAACCTCTGAATCGTGGTCATGTTTATGTGAATACGATTACTTCCTGGTTTCCAATGGACCATACCTGTGTCTCGGAGCGCCAGAAGAAAAGGTGAACACATTTCCACTGATGGGGAATGGCACTTGGGAAGGGGGTTGATTTCAGGGTACATGCATATTCTAACAGGTCGATTGCCTGTGTTATCGTTTTTCTAACTGAATGCTCTTTAAAATGAGAATGTAGCAAATCAAGGTTAATGGCTGTGATGTAACTAAAGCCTATTGGCTATTTAACCTCTTCACGACAGGTGGGTCAAAAATGACCCACTTGCATATTTATTTACATTTAATTTATGTTTAATGCATGTTTAAACTGTGAAATTGTAAACTAATATTGACATCCAATATATCATTTGAAAGATTTGGGTCTCAAAATTTTATATTTTAAAGAGATTTTTATCATCGCAAAGATACAACAATAAGATTTTATTAAACGTGTCAAGAGTGAAAATCAAAACATGGAAAATGAAACTGGAAGTTCTGACATTTATTGTCTTCCAGCCAAACACAAATGAGCACAATCCTCCAAACTTTGGTATGTTTTCATTGCAAGAGTCCAATAAATAAAATCCATTAGAGATTTTAGTCCAAAAATGTACAGATATGAAGAAATATTGAATCTTTGTTCAGGTTTTACATATATTACACATTATCATTCATGTCCATTCTCTGTGAAATCTTGCACTCTGTGTAGTGTTTCAGTAGCAAAACACCCAAACATGATATTTGGGAGGGTCTTGTGAACAAAATGAGCCCTCCCTCAAAATGTTCTGTGCAGTTGTGATTGGTCATTCAAAATAACCAAACAGGACAGTCGACACGAGTGACGTAAAAATTTGCGTCATCCATGTTTGTCTCTGGATAAAGCTGGCCAATGAAAAGCTAGATCATTTTTGACTGATGGGTCGTGTAGTTAAAGAAAAGATGAAAACAAGGATATGAGGGTTGTATATATCCCTGATGCCGATTTGCGAAGGTTTGGAGTGGAAAACCGTGGATTGTGTTTGTTTGTGTTTGCGCTTTTATGCACGGTGTGCAGTTATAGCGTGTTACTGCCGTGCTGTCGACAAAGAACTCGGCTTCTGGACCCACGATCTGATCCACCCTCCTCGGCTCCAGACACCATCACTGAGGGTATGGAGAACACACGCTCCTGACTGCATTTTTTCATCAAACCTCCTGTTCAACTGCACATCCAGGGGGCTCGGACATGTCATTCAAGCCGAGATGATCCACCCTCCCTGGCTTCGCACACCGTGAGTTAGACCCTGGAATGCATTGACTTAGTCATTTTTTCACTGCTTTTTCTTTGCTGTTCTCCCAGGGCATTTAGCCTCAAGCTGAGAAGCGCCACCCTCCTCGGCTTCAGTCACCATCGCTGAGGGCCTGGAGGAACCACTCTTCCTGACTGCATTTTCACTCAAACCCACTGTTTGACTGCACATCCAGGGTGCTCAGGCATTCCATTCAACCCGAGCGGAGCCACCCTCCTCGGCTCCAGTCACCATCACCGAGGGCCTGGAGGAACCGCTCCTCCCGACTGCATTTTTTTCATCAAACCCCCTGTTCAACTGCACATCCAGGGGGCTCTTGCATGTCATTCAAGCTGAGATGAGCCACCCTCCCCGGCTTCGCTCACCGTGAGTTAGTCCCCGGAGCACATGTGCTCCCAAAGCATTGACTTTTCATTCAGTTTGCATTGGGAGCAGGTGTGCTCCTGGCTTCACTGACAGTGATCAAAGCCGGGGAGAGCAAGGCTCCCCGGCTTGAGGCAGTGGCTAAATACCCTGGGTGAACGGCAGAGCAAAAGCTCTGAAAAATGACTTAGTCAATTTGCTTTTGTATGGGGAAAAATGAACAGAATCATCTTTATTGTAAGAAAATTTTTATTTCCATTGCAGCATTTCAAATTGCAATGTTCTTTTCGCATTGTTTATAAAATGCATAAATATATATGGAATGCATTATAATATATTCCAAAATAATAAAAAAATGATATCTTCATGTATATTATGGTTTGTGTGGTATTTTTTACATTGAAATATAAACAAATTGTGTGTTTTGAACCACTTTGATAATTGGTTTACGGAGTTACTACAAGTGGTCCATTGGCGCCTCCAAGTGGCCTTTTTTTGGAAGTACACATACATAAATCATTATGCAACAAAGTGTTTTGGTCATATTGACTTCAAAATTGTGTCAGACCTTCATCAGATAAGTGGCTTTGTATCAGATGTGTTTTTGGGGCACTGCGCATAGTCTTGCATATAAAAAAAAGAAGTATTTTATAAATAATATTTGCGGTCACTATTCAAAATATTTGAATAGCTCTAACTAATTTTTGTATACTACAAAGATACATTTTTACTCTTGAATAACTAATGTCTAAGTGTCTACTTTCAAACGAGCCCAAGTTTGTATTTGTAGAGCAAAGGGTTCAAGAACTGGAAGAGTTTTACTTTGGGTATGTCATTTTCCAGCTCATGCACAAAAAGAGGCCAGATGTTAAGAGGTTAAAAAAATTGACAAGGATTTGATATGTCTCACCCAAACTTCCTGTTTCAACAGGAAATACTTCAACATAGGAAAGAAAACTGAAATTCATCAAACAAATTGAATCAAAACCCCTCTTCCCCAAAATCTCATCAGAACAGCTATACAGTTAATACAGAGCAAACAGGCTTTAGGTCATTGCACACATCTTCATTTTCTCCATAACCATTGTTCCAAATGCCCCAGTGACACAACATTAGATGAACAATAGTCAGCAATTATGACCACAACATGTAGATGAGACATATCCCATATACTCCCATATGCTCTTTATGCCTACATTAAATGTACTGCAATTTCATTCCCTCTTTCCATTAAGGACTGTGTGGACAATGCAGTACTACAGCTGAGTACTTGTTCCCTTGAGTAAGTCTTAATGACGACAGTCTGTTGGAGTTTAGAGACTGACAGCTCCTCATCTCTCTCCTGTAGGAGGGGAGGGAGCACGGATTCATCCTAGAACTGCAGCCTCCACAGGAATCATAAACCTTCACAAGAATCTTAAACTGCCACAGTGTGCACTTAGTCGTAGGGACTGTTGAACTGATTTTTCAATGTGTCTTCACTGTTAAAAAAAGGAAATGTTGGGGAAAGTTAAAAAAATCAAGGCAAAATTTTATAGTGAGATGTTAACAAGCTTAATAATTGTCCTCAGTAACACAACAAACAGCAAACCAATAGGCATATAACAGTAACCACATAATTTATTCATACCGCAATAAATACTGGGAGCTCGCAAAGCTTCAACAAATTTAGCAACTTTCTTCAATATGAAACTGGGATGTAATTGATTTCTTAGTATCTGTAATTCAAAAAGTCTCGAATACTGATTCAGTTCTGCTAGCTGCATTGGCCAATCAGAATTAAGTCATTTTGAGATAAGTGATGATTATTCCTTCTCTTAGGAGTAATTATTTATTTTAAACTGATAAACACACCACTAGCATATTCTTGAAGTAAAAAGTTCAAAAAGTTCAGGGGGGATGTGGCACAGTTTTCAAAGTAGTTATGAGGTGAAGACTTACTCTTTCATCTGAGATAAGAACTGTGGACAAAGAAAGCCAGTGATTGGATGTTCTTTCACACAACAATATGAAATGTTATTACAACAGGTCTGAACCATAGCAATTATTCTTGATAGGGCCACATTGTATCCATGGCAACGGTAGCCAAGTCCCATTCTACTAGCACTGAACCACCCGAGACTCATTCTTGCAAGACAAGACAATTTATTGAAGTTAAAGTACAGTACAATATGTGTTACTGTAAGCCATGGGAGGCACAGCTTTGAGTAAGCCTTAATGTATAGAAAAAGTCAGGGTTACTGTACTTTAACCCTAATCCTAACCATAACTGTATTATTACAGTTACTGTTTTAAATGTTTTGCCATTGTTGAATATCGTTTTGACATTAATTCTTAATTCCCTAAACAGTAACAGAATCACAAATATGTTTTTGATTAAGCTAGTTGCATAAAAATAAATAGATGGCAACTGGTATAACAGAAGCATGTCAAAGCAAAGCAGAGCTTCATAATTATCAACATATGACTGGTGTCACTGGAGAAGTGTTGTTGACTGAAGATTTTGGTCTTGTTTTACTATGATAAACAACCCTCAACAGCATCCTTTACAAAACCCCCTTTTAAGTTTCAGAGAATACTTTTGAAGAGAAATTTAAAGCCTGTTTTTATACGTCATGTACCCTTTAGAATGTTTTCTGTCTTGTGATGGATTCAGGCGACATTATATTTTAAACCAAGACATTGGTCATGATTGTTCATAATTCAACTATCATCTAATCCTCTGAAAGTCATTCTCAGGCCTGGTTATGCTGGGACACCAATGAAACCAAGCATGGTAGCAGTGGAGTTGTACTTAATTTGTTGTTTAACACAGTGTCATACTGCCAAGGCCTGCCATATAGTCTTTTAATTATATTTATTTTTTTATCCCATTTTCTCCCCAATTTGGAATGCCCAATTCCCACTACTTAGTAGGTCCTCATGGTGGCACGGTTACTCACCTCAATCCAGGTGGCGGAGTACAAGTCTCAGTTGCCTCCTCTTCTGAGACAGTCAATCCACGCATCTTATCACGTGACTCGTTGTGCATTACACCGCGGAGACTCCCAGCATGTGGAGGCTCATGCTACTCTCCGTGATCAACTTACCACGCGCCCCATTGAGAGCGAGAACCACTAATCACGTCCACGAGGAGGTTACCCCATGTGACTCTACCCTCCCTAGTAACCTGGCCAATTTGGTTGCTTAGGAGACCTGGCTGGAGTCACTCAGCAACCCCCCCCCCCCCGTCATATAGTCTTAATGTAAGAATGACATCTCAAACATACCCATCTGTGTTCATACAATAGCACTCGTATGAAGCGTGAAGAATAGATTTATCCTTAATATTTAAGAATCTTCCTTATAATTCCAATTCAAGTGTATAAATGCAGCAATAAAGGAGGTCCTCAATGTGGAATTTTTGTGAGAACAATTTTTTTCAACAGAACAATGCACATTTCATATTTAGAACATTCAACTGATAGCAGAATGTTTTACTTTTTAAGAACTTTAAAATTATAATAATAATAGTAAACATGCCTATAATGCACTGACATGCACAGAATGGGGGCTACAGGGGCACAAACCCCTGCCCCTTTCGTTCATAAATCTAAAGGTGTCCTTTTGGTTGAGGGGAGATTTAAGAGGCGGAGCCTTTAAGAGCACGCGCTACAGCACAGTCCTGCACGAACCTTTCAGAGCATAAAGGAAACAAGGCACCGGTACTAAGATACTATAGCCTCAAAGAAGAGTTAACGTTGCAATGTGACGCATCAGAGACGAGCCTAGGCGCAGCACTGCTACAGTGTGGCGAACCCGTAGCTTACGGCAGCCGTGCACTATCACTGACAGAAAGGGGCTATGCCCAAATTGAGAAAGAATGCCTGGTCATAGTGCATGGCATGGAGAAATTTCATCAATACACATATGGCTGTAGAGTGATTGTGCAGTCTGACCATAGGTCGTTAGAGACCATTCTCAGGAAGCCATTGCTTCATGCACCGAAGAGACTACAAGGGATGTTACTGCGGCTACAGAAATATGACTTTATCATAACATTTTCCAGGAAAATAGATGTTGTTGGCCGATGCATTGAGTCAGGCATACTTGCAAGACAGAGCACTGGAAGGATTAGTGGACAGGGAGATCGAAAGTGTAAATATGATCCACTATCTCCTAATATCAGATGACAGACTGAAAGCAATTAGAAGTGAGACAGCAAAAGACAACACACTCCAGACATTGACAAAACAATCAGTAATGGCTGGCTGACAAACAAAAGAGACGAACCAGGCGAGATAGCTCACCACTACTCATTCCAGGATGAACTAAGCATGCAGGATGGTATTGTATTCAAAGGTGAAAGAGTGGTTATACCAGACGCACTCAGAAGTGACATGATAAATCGAGTTCACTCTGCACATCTTGGAATAGAAGGATGTATGAGGAGAGCAAGGGAATGCCTATACTCTCCAGGAATTAATGGACAATTAAAGAGATACATTGAAAAGTGTGACCCGTGTAGATCACTGGAAATGAAACAACAAAGAGAAACACTCTACCCACATGAACTGTCTGATCGACCATGGTCTAAGGTGAGCCCAGACCTGTTTGTATTCAATACGTGATTATCTGATTACTGCAGACTATTTTTCAAATTTCTGGGAGATTGATTACCTACCAGACACAAGGTCTTCAACTGTGATTCGCAAACTGAAAGCATACTTTGCTAGGCAAGGCATACCGGACACTGTGCAATGGCCCACAGTATAGTCCAGCAGAATTTCAACAGTTTAGTAGGCTCTGGGAGTTTCAGCACAAAACCTAGTTGCCCACTCTGCCCAAAAGGCAGAGTCTGCTGTCAAGACAGCAAAACGTCTGATGCTGAGAGCCAAAATGTCAGGACGGGACCCATACCTAGCAATCCTAGATCATGGAAATACTCCATCACAGGGTTTGGATGCAAGCCCTGCCCAGAGACTGTTAAGCAGGAGGACTCTCCCAAGGGGAAAACACCGTGGAGACCACAGCCTGCCCGAGAGGGAGGAAATTGTGTGGAAATACGTCACATGGTCTTACCGAGACTTGTCAGCATTGTCTCATGTGAAGTCCCCATGGAATGTCCTACCCAGGAGGGTAGGAGCTCTACAAACATGGCGACCAAGGAAGATGCGGGTTCACCAACGGGGGAACCGTCTCATGGAAGATACATCACACAGGGTTACAAATGGGCAACCAGCGCATGTGGAGCACCTACCCCAGTACAGGACCAAGTTAGCACACATACTGGGCAGGCAACGAGTTTCTCCGCAAACTCGCCTGCCACAGGGCTAAGGAGGAAGGACATCCAGGGTCCACAACTTTGTGAACACAACTGGGGATAAAAAGCACACGTCTTCACCTCTGGGAGGGGAAAGGCGCTATACGCAAGTGGTACACCCAGGCAGCTGTCCCGCAACTTACCTGCTCATACCTGACAACACACGGGATGAGACTGGCTCAGCCCGGAGATTGTAGAACCTTGCGAAGGTATTGGGTGTTGCCCAGCCCACTGCTCTGCAGATGTCTGCAAAAGAGGCACCATTGGTCAGAGCCCAGGAGGCCGCCACACTCCTAGTAGAGTGTGCTTGTAGCCCCAAGGGGGGTGGCATGTCCTGGTGTGATATGCCAAAGCGATGGCGTCAATGACCCAGTGGGCGATCCTCTGTTTGGAAACAGCGCTCCCTTTCCGCTGTCCTCCAAAGCAGACAAAGAGCTGCTCAGATTGCAAAGCTCTGCGTGCAATCCAAATAGATGCGCAAAGCATGCACCGGACACAGCAACAACAGGGCTGGGTCTGCCTCCTCCTGGTGCAGCGCATGCAGGTTCACCACCTGATCCCAAAATGGGGCCGTGGGAACCTTGGGCACATAGCCTGGTCGGGGTCTCAGTACCACATGAGAGAATCCCATCCATCCCTTGCGCACTTTTGGCCTCTAGCGGTTGAGGCTTTTCAGACAGATAAACAGCAGCACAGGGCAGGGAAGTACAGTACAGCACTGTGAGCAAGAGTGTATCCCGCTAGGACAGTTTATTTTGAACAAGAGGGGCAAACGGTTACCGGGAGTACAATACCAAACTGATGTGGATTGATAGAAGGGAGTCTGTGCACATGATGATGCGAGAAACGGGACGGCGGGAAAAAAAATTATGTTCAGTGAAAAGTCAAAAGAAGATCGCAATGTATGTAATTGTAACTATATCAGATATTATTAATAAAACATGGGAACTCGTTGCGTGGGCATTTTTTGCCCCCATATTTTTTATTTCTGGGATATTTTTGTCAATTTCGGTGGCACTTTTGCCCCGAGTCCCTGTTAATTTCTGACACTATTGGCATTGTATCTTTCTGAGGTATATAAAAAGTTTGTTTTAGACATGTAGTGGCAAGTAATCAAGATATCCCCACATATATGCCAAACTACATTGTGTTAATATTTGACAGTTAAAACATTGCTTACCTTAAAAACAAGTGAAGTTTGATCAGTGGTCAAACGTGTTCAGACAGTTCCCTCATACCTGAATGAATGGCTCCTTTCCAGAATAAATTGAAATATGCAGAAAATCACAGTATTACAGTTCTTGTATAGTGACAGGACAGAAAGTCTTGGAGAAGCTAGAGAAGAGAGAACACCGGCGGCAGTTTATGCAAGCTGCTGTGCTAATAATGCTGTGTCCTGCTGGCTTCCGTCATGCTGCGCACAGCGCGTTTTAGTTTATAAACAGATTTAGTGCTTATAACTTGCTGATTTCTTCTTCCCAAAAAGCTTCCCAAAAATTCAGAAAATTGTTTTTCCTTTTTCTTTCTTTTTTTTTTTTTTTTTTTTGCTTTGTAACTGTAGTGAAAAATAACTGTAGCAAAGTTGAAAACTTCATTTTTAATCAACTCAAGTAAAAGTACTGTTATTTATTTATATTTAAAAAAGTAGAAACATTTGAAAAATATAATCAAATACTGTAACGAGAGTAGTGGTTATTCGTTACTTTCCACCTCTGTGTAAAACCTTTAAGACACTGTTCTAACTGTGAACTTTAGACTATGCAAATTAGTTTCACACTGAGAAGCAGGAGCGTAGGAACGATTTGAAAACTGATCTGAAAACTGACACATTCTAAATTTCATCAGCCTCTCTTCACAAGTTGACTCTAGGATGGCATGAGCAGAGGTGGGTATTAGCGCATTACTACCCACCATAGTTTACTTGAGTAACTTTTTTGTAAAAAATTTACTTTTGGAGTAGGTTTAAAAGTGAAATATGGGCTCTTGTGACATCAGTTTTTAAGTGTACATTTTTAAATCTGCAGCAATTTATCAATGCGCTTTGTCCTGCGTTCCGCATGTCATAAGCAGTATTTACGTATTTACCCGTCCTAAAAACAGAACAACTCCATGTTCTGAGTCTTTGGCTGCGAGGTAAGAGACAGAAACAGATACAACAAATTTCTGTCCAGAGAGGAAAGAAGACAACAGTAACATTCCACGTTCTGTGTCCCCAGTCTGGCAAGGAAGTCTCCCTCCCAGAAAGAGAGAGTAACAGATCACCCAAGTTCTGGGTCTCCAGTTGCAAAGTTCTGAGTCTCCAGCCTGGAAGAGTGAGAGACACTAAAGCCCAAAGTATACTTCAATTTTGATGCTAACGCTAAGCATCTGCGTACAGTCAAACGCGAGCTTGTCAAAGTATACTCCATTTGAAAACACGCATACACAGACGGATGGCACATGCGCACTACGACTGCTGTGACAATGGACAATTTCTCTTCAGGAGTTTAGACCCTTAAATTTGTCTTTATATTCCTTCAGACTCAAGTTATACAAATGCAGGTATCCTGACCTTCTCACACATGCACTCTTGATGTGCATATCTACTCTTGTTGTTTTTACCTTAGTCTCCTGTTATTTACCATTGAATACGTCTTCTTCTAGAGATTCTTCATGACAGCAGCGGCTCAAATGTGAGTATAGTCACCTTGTGGACCCACTAATTTGTGCAAATAATTCCAGGCGCATGCACTTTCTGCACCTTCAAAGACACATGGTTACAAAAATCGGGCTACACATGATCAGTGCTCAAGCACTCTGCTGATGACGAGATTTGTGTCACACGTCCTGTACGTGAATGGGAATTATACTTTGGGCTTAGCAGTAACATCCAATGTTCTGGGTCTCCCATCCAGAGAGACAGTAAAAGATTGACCAGGTAGCAACTACAAGAGACAATAGCAAAGCCAAGTTTGGATTCCCCACACCAGGAAGACATCTACAGAAACACCAGTGGCAAGGTTAAGCTCTTACAAGCAAACCTTCTCTTCAAGTTTCCTTTATCTGCATGTTCCCGATTAAGGAACTTTTGTGCCAACATCAGGGTTTCATCTGCGTGTTCCAAGGACCCTCTCGGAGCTCCAGGAGATCAGCATTTCTGAGTGCTTTGTGTTCAAGACTGTTAAAATGGAATCTAGCTCCTTCCCCACTGTAACGTGGCCCTGCACAACCAGTGGACGTTGCCTTTAATGAGCTCATCACTCGATCAAGCCACTCGATCATCTTTCCATAAGCTAATAGCCAAACTCCACCATAGCAACATCCAACTCAACCACTTGCATCTTTTTACTTTATGCACTTTATTTTCTTCTCCATTCATAGTATTCTTTAGCATATTAGTACCATTTTGTAGTTGTTGTTAGCGATTCTTGTTTTTTCTTTTTATAAATAAAATTCATTTTGAAAATGAGTCTTCCGTGTGTTGATTATACAGTAAGGGATTTAAAAGTTTGGCAGTATCTCAAAAATCTGATTATTTAGGTGACCAACTCCCCCCATTTTACTTATTCATAATTTATTGAATGGTCTTTTTGGATTATTTTTTATACTGTTTAGGTAAATGGAGGGAGGGGACATCTGACATTCATACACACACACACACACAAACACACACACACACACACATTGAGTTACATTAGATCAATAGTCACCACGTATTTTGGTGCCTTGTGTGAGGCCCACTACATTTTAATTGGTGCCCCGTGTGAGGATCACTACAATAACTATATTTGTGACATTAACCATGTTGAATCCTTTGTATTATAAACTAGATTTCCTTTCTTCTATTGAAGCACACAAGATGCTGTTTGGAACATTCTCAAATCATGCTGGATAACATAGATCCTCAGGTTTGTCCAGACTTTATAGTCCATGTCAGAATGTGCAGTCAAGTGCATGTTGTCATTAAAGCAAGGGGAGGCATACCAAATACTAAGAAATTCAAAAATGCATATACATTTTTCAGTTCAACTTTTCACTCAGATTATATCGCTGATAATATACATTAATGGAGTTGTGTTACATTTATTTAAAAAATGCGAAATAGAATAATTTTCACTACTTTTGTTTTGATTTGACACTAGATTTGTTTTCAGGAGTATTTAGCAGTTAATACTTTTTATATTCGTGAATGACTGAAATGAATACCTTTACTCATACAGTATTGGCCACCTGAATGCCTTTACATGCAAGACTGACTTAATTATGCCCAAAGGGAAAATGTGGGAGCTGCTGAGGACAACCTTAGCAGCTTGACTTCTGACGAGCTAGAGACAGAATTCATCTCTCAACTTTTTTAGTCACTCAAGCATGTCTTTTCTTTTTTGTGTGTTTTGAGATACGCAAGAAATGGTGATCTGGAGGGGAATGTTAATTGAAAGAATGAAGTTGGGTTTGCTGGTTTAATTTTCATTCCTGTGGGCTGTTACCTTTGCTGCCTTATTACCCTCGGGGCAAAAAAAAATCCAATAATAAGCCTCCATCGCACAGTGAAAGCTTCTTTACTCTAGCAGAGGAGCTGAATCCCTCCATGCAGGTACGTTAACAAACTGCAGTATACAGTATGGTGGATGTGTCACTGCAGTGCTCTAGTTACATTTAAGAACAACAATTCTAGATGCTTCTGGAGTTTTGAAGAGTAGCAGAATGGGTGTATTTGAGGTCTCCACACTTTCACAGACAAAATGCATTCCTCTGACCCACTGTCACTGTATTATTCAGAGACTGATACCCTCAGATAAAGTGTGAGAGATCTGAACTGACTGACACAGGCTGAGAGATGAAAACAATAGGTCACTGCCTGGGACAGTGGGTGGCATATGATCAATAAGGAAATGCCATGGCTTAAAATATACAGATATTGTACAATCTCCTATGTATATACAGTAGATTATGCAGTCAAATTAAGCCATTAACATTCATCCAGCCAGTCATTATAGCAAAATAACTCTAACAGGGTGAACAGGATCCTGAAGTAAAGCAGAAAGACTGGATGATCATGCATAATTCCACTTCATACAAGGCTAATTACCAAATTAATAACTACTTGAAAATAAAATACTGAATTGAGTTTCAATTATTTATTATCATACTGATTATATAAGCTTTAAGCTTAGAGTCTATTAAAATGCAGAAAACAATCAGCCTGGCAGAAAGACACACAAAGCAACAATATTGCAACATTAATTCAGATAATATTATTACTGTAATCGCACATTACCTTTTCTTTATATTAGTTAGCTAATATATTTAACATTGTCTTCCTCGATTTCCTTGTGTCTCTTACCAGTTCTTATGTTTTTTTTTTTTTTGGTTTAACTGGAGACTCCTGAGCTTCTAGCCATCTATCAGATCTTTTATACTCATCATTTACTGCAATATTAAAAAGGCCATTTTTACTACGATTAGTAGCTAGCTGACAATTTTGAGTTGCAAGATGGTGCCAGTGAGCTATTCTAACTTGTGTTAGAAGTGATATGAGAGACATTAAAGTAATATATGTATGTTGCCATGGACAATGGTCAAATTTAAAAGTTTACCATTATTATAACAAAAATGTTAACTGCTCAATTCTCTGATTGACTATTGATAATGATAATGATACAATGCTATTGATATGATAATACACATATTCTGATGAGCTGTTGTTGCAATTAAACAAATGTAAATACTCTTTATTAATTAAATGCCTTTGGACCTCAAAAAGAAAATGCTTGGTTGGCTTTAAAAAGTCATAACACTGCACATATAGACAGCTGAGAGACCAGCTACTTGAGAGTATACCATCTGCTCATGTAAATCAAAATGGCATGTTGTATAACTGTTCGTAGAGAAAAAATAAGGGAAGAATTCTATTCAAAGATAAATTCAATGTTCAAAACCAGCTAAGCTCAATCAACAGCATTTGTGGCATAATGTTGATGACCACAAAAATCTATTTCAACTCATCCCTCCTTTTCTTAAAAAAAATGGCAAAAATCTGGGTTTAAGTGAGGCACTTACAATAGATAGTTTCAAAAGTATAGCCTTAAAAGGTGTTGATTGAGCTTAACTTGCATTGAACCCAGAATATTCCTGTAAATAAATGTTTTTGATCTTTGAGTGCTGTCATACCTCTATACTGTACAGTTGATTTCCAGTTCTGAAAATGCCTGGGGTTCTAGCATAGGAAATTTAGCTAAATCTTTAAAATTTCATGGCAATTTGTATTGTTGTGTGGCACTTTTTGTTTCTGCTGAACAGAAACTCTCTCTTTGTGGAGAGGATCGGAGAAAGAGATGTGCCTGGTTTAGATGTGATTACCCCAGATTCCCCATCACAGAAAGCAGAGCTGTCATGAGTAATCATTCTATGGGACTGGGCATGTGTATTAACAAGTGTGTGTGCATGGATCATACATATACTGTAGTATGTGTGTGTGGAGGAATATGAAAACACGACCAAGTTGAGAAAAGTTTAACTTGATGCAAATGAGCAGTGACTTTCTGAAATGACAACCAATAGGAATAAAGAGGGTGTTTACTGGAGCTCATGTCATCCATCTCCTTCAAGATAATGGAGTCAAGTGCAGGCAAGACAGGAGAAGTTTCTATGAGCGATTTCACTGTTCTATATAATTTGTCTGTAACCACATACATGGATATTTAAAAATATAATGCATGGAAAGGAAAATGTCAGTTGTCTGAGTGAGTTTGATTCATATATTGATAGCTCATTCAACTTTTTAATGATATGATGCAATAAGCACTTGAGCACTGCTACAGTTCATTTTAAACACTCTCCCCTGCAGAATGTTAATTTTTAGGGACGATTTCTAGCGACATGTAGCGATAAAGTCTCTGCATGTGTGTACAGGGCTTTAGAGTTGTCTCTGTACATTAAGCTATGATAGGACATATTATTTTAACATTCAAAAAAGTACGCACTTCACTATTAAAGACTACTGGCAGTAATTTTATTTTATTTTTTTTCCGCTGGCTGATATGACAATCATCTTGGACATACACTGACACTTAGCGATGTGGATGAACATCAAGCAAGAGCAAATCTTTTCAGTTACTGATGCCTGTAGAAATGCCTAATCGCAGTCAGTCATGATTACTTCATTCTGCGATCTGAAAATACGCAATAACCCATTGGGTTTACAGAGTTAAAGTAAATAGTAATCGGCTGGTCATATGGTCATACATATCTCAACATGTTGGCTCCTATGAGGTGAACCATCCTATATGAAATTTAATACCTTGAAGGCTACTGATGTGACTGGTGTCTTCATCTCATGTAAGTTTACATCATTTAAATGTTTTTTTTTTTTTTTCAAAAGTACTATTCATTTATGTATTTTTTTTTTTTTTTTTTTTTTTTTTTATGATGACAAATGATGAGTTAAATTTGTTAAATGTTATGATATCACTGGTCGAAAATGTGACCCTTTTCAGTGTTTTGTGAGAGAGGTAGTTAAGAGGAGCCAATCTATGGGTGAATATACAGCCAGGAGGGAGGATTTATTTTTTCTAACTTTAACAAGCTCTAAGACGTATGTCTGTGCTCCCTTTGCTTCATGCAGGTTTAATGTAGCTGAACAATTATCTAAATTCCCCCAATCCTAATGAAAGTTTGATATACACAGTTACAGTATGAGTTAATGAGAAACCACAATCCACTGTACTACATTTTAAATTTTAGCACAATTACCCTGAGCCAATTTCTGATGATACTGTGCAAGTAACTTACAGGCAGTTCACTCTGATAAATTATGTACATCCTCCAGTCACAGTATGTTTTTTTTGGGTTAGTGCTGAATCGCGTGATATATTCTCTCAAAACAGTGGTGACATCCAGAAGGCTAACTGAATGAAGATGGATGGCTCATTATATGCTGTTTCCTCAGATTTTCATTCATCTCGAGTCATTGTTTTGCTTAAAATTGCTAAGTTTTGAGTTGGCAACAGTTTATTCCATTTTTACCATGCGTATAGTTGAGCACAATTCAGGTTCTCAAATTAAAGAACTTTCTGCATTTGTTGTCATTTTTACATTCATGTGTATGACTCGTGGAGAGCAGGTTTAAGGGTACAACGGGGCAAAAGGCACACTGTAACATTGGCCTGCAATGACAGGCAGACAAAGACGATGATGTGAAGAACCCAAGTGCAGTTTCTTCATAAAGTATAATCCAAAAACTGTGAACAGAAACATAAACTAAACTAGACTTGACTTAACTTGACTTGACATCCAAACAATGTTACATTAACATAATACCTAACAAAGGACCATGGCAAACATGAGGGTATAAATACATGGACAAGGGTAACAAGACAACCAATAAACATACAGAACAATAAACAAGATAACAAGACTAATAAACTTAAACCAATGACAAACTAGAACTGATAACGAGTTAACAAGACAATAAACCAATGAAAACAAGACACATGAACATGGAGGGAAACAGGATATCATATGACATGAAACACATGACTATAAAACAGGAACTAAACTTCCAAAATAAAAGACATGAAAACAAGAACAAAACACATAAACATGACATATCCCCCCACAAGGGGCAGCTCTCGATGCCCAAACAAAAACACACGTAGTTCAATAGGGAGCTGGGGGGTCCTTGAGGCATGGCCTGGCGAGATAGGGCGTGGAGCATGACCTGGCGAAAGCAGGGCATGGAGCATGAGACCAGGGCGGAGCCAGTGGAAGGTGAGGCGGTGAGAGGCTCGAGGGGCGAAACTGGAGAACTGGGAACCCGGAGAGTAGCCGAAGGCACGAAGGGCCAGGGTGGAGACAGAGGCTTGGAGGACCAAGGCAGGGTCACTTGACGTGGCAGACGTGGTAACATGGCAAGGCAGGGCCACTTGACATGGCAGACGTGGTAACATGGCATGATGAAGTAGGAAAGGCAGCATGGCATAACGTGGCCAATGAGGCTTGCAACGCTGGCTCTGGGATGGACGAGGCTTGCAACGCTGGCTCTGGGACGGACGAGGCTTGCAACGTTGGCTCATTGGCCATGGCAGGTGTGGGTGTTGGCTCATTGGCCGTGGCAGGTGTGGGCACTGGCTCATTGGCCGTGGCAGGCATGGGCGATGGCTCGTTGGCCATGACAGGTGTGGGCGCTGGCCCGTTGGCCGTGGCAAGCGTGGATGCTGGCTCATTGGCCGTGGCAGGCGTCGATGCTGGCTCGTGCAGCAGAGGCAGGCATAGGCCTGGACCATGGAGCAGAGGTGGGCTTGGACCATGGAGCAGAGGCGGGTCTGGACCATGGAGCAGAGGCAGGCCTGGACCGTGGAGCAGAGGTGGGCCTAGACTATGGAGCAGAGGTGGGCCTGGACCATGGAGCAGGCCAAGGCATGGCTGTGACATGGCATGGAGCAGGCCGAGATGTGGCTGTGACATGGCATGGAGTAGACTCAGGGTCCGGGGCAGAAGGTGGTGCAAGCTCCGCGACCGTGACGTGGGACCCTGGCTCATGGAGCAGAGGTGGGCCTGGACCATGGAGCAGAGGCGGGCCTGTGATATGGTATGAAGTAGACTGAGGCTGCCCTGTTACATGGCATTTAGCAGATTGAGGCTTGGCTATGACAGGGCATGGAGCAAACTGAGGCATGGCTGTGACAGGGCATGGAGCAGACTCGGATGTGGCTGTGACAGGGCATGGAGCAGACTGAGGCATGACTGTGACTTGGCATGGAGCAGGCCGAGGCGTAGCTGTGACATGGCATGGAGCAGGCCAAGGCATGTCTGTGACATGGCAAGGAGCAGACTCAGGCATGGCTGTGACATGGCATGGAGCAGGCCAAGACATGGCTGTGACATGGCATGGAGCAGGCCGAGGCGTGGCTGTGACATGGCATGGAGTAGGCCGAGGTGTGGCTATGACATGGCATGGAGTAGACTCAGGGTCCGGGGCAGAAGGTGGCACAAGTTTGGTGACCGTGATGCGGGACCCTGGCTCAGCGGCCATGACGTGGGACCCTGGCTTGGCAGCCATGACGGGGGACGCTGGCTCGGCACAAAGAAGACCATGGTGCTCCTGAAGCTGAAGCTGTTACGTTTAACCTGTTATGTTTATGAAGCTGATTTGTTTAAGTGACTATGTGTTTATGAAGCTGATGTGTTAAGTGCCTACGTGCCTGTGAAGCTGATGAGTTTGTGAAGTTGTTTAGCACTGAAGTGGCCTATTAAATGTCCTACCTGAGCCAGGAAAAACCTGCTTCCCTGTGTTCTCCTTCCCGCCTGTTGTGAAGCTGTTCTACAATAATTTCTTGTTAATTTAAATCACATTTGACATTTCATAACATCTCAAATATTCTATAAACAAATGAATCTCCATTGTGATTGGATCAGTCAAAGGGAGCCCACTTTGAATTTTTTTTATAACAAATCTATTCCCACCACTTACAAAAAAACAGGCCTTTTGCCCCTGCAACAAGGGGGATTTTTACCCCAAATGCTATCCTTTCACTGATTGGACAGTTATTGAATTTATATATATAAAATCACCATAAACTTTATTTTATTCCTAAAATGCAAAGATTTACTATAACACAAATTACTGGAGTCAAATCATTATATTAACGGTTATGCCAAAATATTGCCATAACATATTAAAAGGTCTCAATCTTTCAGTAACTTGTGCTCAGCAATTCTCACTTTATGAAATCATGCATGCTGACTGGTTGACCTGGCAACAGGGCACCTTGTGCCATCTAATAGTGCTGCATTTCTATAACTAACTTCTATAATCTCAGTTTATAGTGAGGGACATTTTCTGCAGTTTTTAAGATTCTTGGTGGGGAAGAGAGTTTCAGAGTAGAATTTTATCACTGATAATAATAAAGATAAGAACAAAAGAAAGTTGTAGTTGTTTTTCTTTTTTCTGAGTTTTAAATCAAGAAAATGCATCGGTAAGCGGGTTCCAATTACCTTAGGCGTCATAATTTCATAGCAAACATGCAAAGTGGGACAAATCACATTAAAACATAGGCTGACGGAGTTGAATGTGTGCTGAGTAAAGTGCATTAAGAATTAAATATGAATGGCCTGTTTATGTGTGGAAATGTTTGTGTGCTCATAATGTTGATTTGGGTGACAACTTGCAAAAACATGCAAGCTTGCAGCAAAAGAGGTCCAAGTAAATTGTATGTGCGTACTTGCATCTAAGTGTGTGTTCGAACAAAAGTATAAAAAGTGCTGGAAATACAGTAAACAAAATGAATTAAATTAATGAATGAATTAATAATAATAATAATAATAATAATAATTAAAAAAAAACAAGAAGCACATTCTAGAACACAACATTTTCCAAAACATTTTGTGTGTCACACGGTGCCTTTGTGCTCTCTGACATACTGTAAATTTTTTCTTAAAAAAAAAAAAAAAAACATTGTCTGTTCCTGCCTAGACTACACGCAGTTACTTTTTCCATAGCGTTCTTCCTATTAAAGAAATTAAATGTTGTGTGAACAGATTTCAGGTTTTACAAACAATCTAACTGCACCACAAGGAACTGTCCATTGTGCTTGATATCCTAGTAGCATAACTTGCAGTGGTTTATGTTGTTTTGGTGATCAATGAGCCACTTGACATTATTATGTTTCAGAGAATAATAAGGCTACACAATGCTTGTTATTTCTAAACAGGTGCATATATAGCTCGAAGGGATATTTCACCCAAAAATAAATATTCTGTCATCTTTTATTCGCCCTTACAGTATGTTCTTCCAGACCCCTGTAACTTTCTCTCTTCCATGTCAACCTCAGTTACCTGTGGCTGGGTAAGCAAGAGACAGACACAGTGGGTGTGGCATCAAACCTCGGAGAGGTGTTTATTGTAAATACTAATAAATATAAAATGTCCATAAAAGGAGAAAATAAAGTGTCCAGGGAGAATGGCGTTCAAAATAAAGGGGGAATCTGGTGTCCTCGCGATGAGACGGGGCTCTGTGAAAGTCAGGGGTGTGTCCAAGGAATGGCCCAGACTTGAGCAGGGTCTGACGGCCGCACACACTCCCCTCCTAGATCTGTGGCGCATGGGGCAGTGGCGTCATCAGCAGCCTGTCCTCCCAGGTCTGCGGCAAGTGTGAGGGGAAGCGGCCTGGCCCCTACACATCTACAGTACTGTGCAAAAGTGTTAGGCACATAAGATATTTTACAAAAACATTTGTCTTAAGATGGTTATTTATATCTTCAGCTTTAGTGTGTCAATAGGAAAATACATTTTAGACTCCCAAACATTCCTTTTGCAAATATAAAAGAACAGAAAAGAAGAACAGGGAACCCAGCAACAGATGGCATGACCCCATTTTAATATCGAGTCAGTCTGGGATTATATGAATAGATAGAAGAACTGTGGCAAATTCTCCAAGATGCTTAGAACATCCTATCTGCCAACAACCAAGAAAAACTCTGTCCAGGTGTACCTATGATAATTGGTGCTGTTTTGAAGGCAAAGGTGGTCACACCAAATTTTGATTTAGCTTGTTTTATGTTTACTGCACCTTGTATGACATTAATTGATATATGAAAACTATTTATTCATACTATGCAACAGTTTTCACAAGTGCCTAAAACATTTGCACAGTACTGTAACTCGTACCGGGGGTCCAAGGAGCAGGTCCGGCATTGCATTTAATTCACCAAATCCTCCCCGCTCTGGTCCTGGGCATGCAAGGATGCCAGTGTGTGCACACATGGAAATTTGAAGCTGGCTCCCCATGAAGAGGTGCACTCTGCGTTTTAAAGACAGTGGTGATGAAGCATTATTCACATCAGGTGTGCTTCATCCTCCACTGTTGAAATGAGGTTTATTAACTATGCACCTCTTCTCACTCTCCAGCCTAAATCCTCATTGTGAGCCTGGCTGAAGGATGACTCGTGACTGAGTTTTTCAACCCATAACATTCTGCCTATAACATTTCCTTTTTTGTTCCACAGAAGAAAGAAACTCATGAAGGTGAATAAATGATGACAGAACTTTCATTTGGGGTGAACTATCCCTTTAAGCAGTAAGGTATGAAATGTCTTTTAATTATTATTATTATTATTTAGACACAATATTTAACTACAGCGGGGTACTTTTTCAGAATCTAGTATTAAAGATGCAAAGTAATATTTTAGTCACTACTCACAAGCCACACTTCAAACAAACAAAATTCTATAGCTCAAAGGGAACCAAGATCAAACAGAGTCACTTTTTCCCAGCCAGTGTGGTGGTAGTCATACTGGACAGTACTGGATCAATATTATTACCTCCTTTATTTTTAACGATGTCAACTCACCTTTAACTTTATTGGTTTTTAATTGCAATGGGGGAGCCAGGAAGCAGCAGTCTGTAAAAGTAATCATTCTGTTTTGAGAGCTGCTTGTTCTTTCATCCCTGGGAGTGCAAACAGAAGGCTAGGGAAATGTCAGGAACCATCACAGAGATCTCTACGGGACCCCCGACAGTGTTTTAAATTAATGGAATAGTTTATAAAAGATGGGAGGATGAGAGAGCATACCGTAAGTTTCAGTGACTGGAGAGAATGAGGAGGGCTCAGCATTTGGGCTTGCTCCAAAGACTGCCCTGCTTTCTAAGGCATTTGTAGCCAATAGGAGAAATTTCATGTTATTTATCTCTCTGGTCATGAATTGGACATGGTCCCTTTAAGGACCAGATTTTTCAACACCGGAGTTTTCAAAATATCTCAATATGATGATGATAGTCCAATATTACAAAACACTGATGATGAACGTTGTGCAGGTAGTAGTATGCATGCGTTCAGGGACAGATTCAAGAACTCAACAGAAAGCATGATGAGATCAATTAATTGAGGGGATTAGTAATGCAGGCTTTAGAAGGGAGCTTTGTAAGCTTGTGAGAGACAAGCCACAGTCAACCCTAACTGAAGTGCAAGATGAAGCCCTTATGTGGTCTCTAGAAGATCCTAAATCTTGTGTCACAAACAGCAACAGAAGTGTTGTGTCTGAGACAACAGAAGCTCAGTACGCTGCTGTTGGTATACTTGAGAAAACCCCTGCTACTCTTGAAGAAGTTTTAAAAATTATAGCAGAACAAGGAAAAGCTATAAGAGAACTACCAAAAGTTGTCGAGAAACTCAGTTTGCACTTTGCAGAAGTCAGAACCTATGGCTCATAGTAAAGCCAAGAAGCAGCCAAGGTTTACAGATGATGGTCAGCCAATATGTTTCTGGTGTAATGGTGTATAGTGTCCACAGAGTTGACACACAGCTAAGAGGTGTGTTAAGAAAAACAAACAGACTGTCACAGAGTATGCTACATCATAAGTGCAGAAGGGAAACGAGCACCCTCGCTTGTTGTAAGCCAGGCAGTGCGAAGGCAGTCCATTGGCTCCAACAATATAGATACTTGTCATGACCGACTACTCTATCGTGCTGTGGGAAAATGTCCTGTCACTAATCTGAAAATTAGTGGAGTAATAGCCTCTTGTTTACTTGATACAGGAAGCCAAGTCAGTACTATTTCTGAGAGTTTCTTCAGAGAACACCTGTCTGGGGAGGATGAAGTTATGCAGGTTGGCTGAAGATTACAGCTGCCAACGGTTTAGACATACCTTATCTTGAGTAGGAGGTTGAAACCATGGGTATTACCCTACCCAAGTGAGGTTTTCTAGTAGTCAGAGACTCACAAAACTCTTCTGCTGTACCAGCCCTCATTGGCATGAACATCATTAGCAGATGTAGACAACTGGTTCATGCAGAGTTTGATACTACCCTAGGTGGAGAGTTGCAGTCTGATTGGAGGGAGGCATTTCAGCAGATGCAGAGTGCCAGCAGTCTAGAGAAGCTACAGTAAGTAGCTGGAAAAGACATGGTACACATACCTGCTTCATTAATTACAATGGTAATGGTCAAGGGAGCAATGAGTATGTTAAATGATGGTTCATGGGACTTCCTGTTAGAACCAGCGAACACACCCTTACCTGGCGGTCTGATTGTTGTTCCCTCTCTTGTGTCCTCAGAGAAACTGTTGTTTCCTGTACAGGTTGTGAACCTCTCCCCAGAAGATATCTGGTTACAAGCCAGAAACAGACTTGATACTCTGTCGCATGTTGAGAGTGTGAAGTCCAATGAGACGTGTGAGGTGAGATTTCAAAGAATTTCAGCTGATATCGAAGAGATCAGTGTAAACACAAAAGACAGTCAATTATTGGAGGACAGCTCTAAAGAGTTTCTCAACAAGCTACACATTGGTGGTACTCCTGAAGAGCATGCAGAGCTGAGTGATTTGTTGATGAAGTACTCTTATGTTTTTGCTCTCAAACATGAAGACCTCAGTTTTACAGACAAAGTACAACATGACAGCCTTATAGACGTGTCCCACCCATTCAGTATGGGGAAGTCCAAAAACATATCACTAAACTCCTTAAGAAAGGAGTGATCCAAGAAAGCACCAGTGCTTATTCTTCACCTATCGTGCTAGTTTGGAAAAATGATGACAGTCTCAGGCTTTGTGTCGATAACAGGCAACTGATCTCAAAGACCAAGCGAGACGCGTTTCCTCTGCCTAGGATAGATGAAAGCTCTGATGCACTACAAGGAGCAAAGTTTTTTCTTCAATTGATTTAGCTAGTGGATATCATCAGGTTGCTGTCTACAATCGAAACAGGCATAAGATTGCATTTATGACACCATTTGGGATCTTTGAGTATTCTCGGATGCCCTTTGGGGTTTGCAGTGGACCTTCGACATTTCAACATCATATGCAGGCATTCATGGGTGATCAAATTTTTCTAGTGTACCTTGATGACATACTAGTGTACTCGCCCACTTTCCCTGAGCACTTGCAGAGACTGGAAGTAGTCTTTAACAGTCTAAATAAAACAGGTCTCAAAGTTAAACCTGAAAAGTGTCAATACTTGCAGCAAGAAGTATCTTTCTTAGGTCATCAGATCTCAGCTCGAGGTATTGGTACTGATCCAGCTAAAGTTGAAGTGGTCGAGCAATGGAAACTTCCCAGTACAGTTAAGAAATTACACTTGTTATTAGGGTTCTGTAGTTACTACAAAAAGTTCTTTGAGGGTTTTTCTAGAATTGCTGGCCCACTTCATGATTTAGTGAACCTGTGTATCAAGCACTTTGGTGCCACAAAGAGAGAGTTTAGTGCTTTGTAGTCATCAGAGTGCCAATCAACATTTGAGCTGCTGAAGGAGAAGCTTACTTCTACTGCTGTGTTAGGGTATGCAGATTTCAATCTTCCTTTCAAATTGGAGACTGATGCGAGCGGTGAAGGCCTGTGTGCTGTCTTATATCAGCAGCAGGGTGAGTGTAGGAGAGTCATAGTTTATGCCAGTAGAAGACTTTGTAAAGCAGAAATGAATGACAGAAATTACAGTAGCATGAAACTTGAGCTACTGGACCTCAAATGGGCTATCTCTGACAACCTTCTGTGCCATCTAAAAACAGCCAAGCTCTGTGCAATTGAGCAAAGATGGAACGCTCAATTAGCCGTCTTTGATTTTGAGGTGAAATACTGCCCAGGACAGCAACTGCTGATGCCCTCACTAAGCAGCCATCATCAGAGGAGCCTGCCACTCCTGAGGATGCGGAATATGATGACTGTATTGCCATCAGCAATATAATAAACAAAGAACAGCCTTAGAGCCTGACTTAGTGATGGCTGGTAAAAAGTGCTGTAGGGTTAGACAGATTCGTGCTTTGGTCTGGTTTATCAAAATCTGTACTAGTGTTGTCAAAAGTACCGGTACTTTGGTTCCAAGTCGGTACAAAAAAAAAAAGACTCTGAACACAGAAATCAACAATTAATCCAAATGACATGTCCTAGTGTGATTTATTAAACTGCTGTAGGACGGAATCTTTGTGTGGATGAGCTGCGTACTTTAAATGAATGTATAAATCCGACCGCTCATACTCTGGAAACTCCACAGACATTGAGAATCATTCACATTATTTGAGATGAGAAAGCAGAGCACTAATGCCGGGTTCACACATCCTCTGTGAGCGGGGCGTTAGCGCCGCATTTTTGTTTCGGCGCCCATATTAACAGATTACACCGTTCCCACTGCAAGCGTGAGTCGTGAGGTGACGTGTCCCAGAAACATCCCAGACATGGCAGTGAGCGGATAGTTTCGGCGTTGAGCCATTTTTGCTGCACGGCTCATGCTAAGCTTAGCAGCTCTGGGTGCAGAACAACACTAAAATAATCAGGAGATTATAGAAAAGACACAAAAGCAAATCAAAATTATTCAATTCAAACCTATAGTACACTACAATTTATGTCTGCATGCAATTAAACATAATAAAATATCTTAATAAAGAAAATAATTAATAAACTGCTGGACCTTTTGCCATTCTGTGTATATAGGTGTACAGTATAGACACAACATTAACCAATCACAACCAAGTGTGCTGATAAAGATGAAGTGCACATGACTGGCCGCTGTTGTCTTTGAAGCAGCAATAACCTCAGCTTATTATGAACTTATTAAAGAAAAAATCTGGCATAGGATCCCATAGTTAACTTTATTTTCTGCATAGAGGTGCTGCTGTTTCTCGCGGAAGAGACGCGGCCAATGTGAATGTCCAACGCCTCGCTCACGCCACGCTCACGGAGGATGTGCGAACCCGGCATAATCCACTGTGAACCACGCAGCACATGTAAACTATATATTTAGAATCAGAATCAGAATGAGCTTTATTGCCAAGTGTGCTCACATACACAAGGAATTTTTTTGGGTGATAGGAGAAACAAGCAAGTGTACACAGTACATTACAGTGAGAAACAGAATATTAAACAAGGTAAGAGCATAAATAGACATTAAAAAAATAGGACATATAACAGAATGGCGTATGTACATGCACAAGAGGTAATATATGTGTAAGGTAGGGGTATGTACAGTTATTGAATTAAATATGAGTGAATTTACATATGTACATGACATACACATTATTGCACTATGAAAGTCCTGAGGGCAGTTTAAATGTTCATGTGGTAAATGGCCTGAGGGTAAAAACTGTTCTTGTACCTGGTTGTGCTGGCGTTGAGTGCTAATTAAATCACAGCATTTGTGCTTTAATCTCAACTCAACTTTATTTATAAAGCATTAAAAACAATAGAGTTGACCAAAGTGCTTCACAGTAATTCATTTTAAAACATAACATTTCAAAATTACCACAAACACCAGTAGTCTAAAATACAAACACTCCAAAACTGTGTCCTACATTTCATTTGTCAGACTCAAAAGACAGTGTAAACAGATGAGATTTAAGACGTGACTTGAAAGTCTTCAGTGATCACACTGGGCCATGTCGCAAACTGTTTATCCAGAAAAGTGAAGCTTCCGTAAAAAACACACGTCATAATAAAACCACGATTCGATATAAAAGCTAGCTGCTTGAAACTGAAGAAATTAAAAAAAAATAATAATAAAAATACATATAAATAAATAAAAATACTGTATAGTGAAATGTAATATTATCTGTAATAATAATAATAATAATAATAATAATAATTAATCAATTTAACACAAGCAAGAAAGCTGTTGAATAAAAGTTTGGCAAAAAATGCAATGACATGTTAAAAAGTTATATTTTTCACTTATTAAAAGTTTGAAGAATTAATTGATTAGACACTATTTTGATGATTAAATTAAATTCAACTTTAAAACATATTAAAATAATTATTAAATTATTAAAAATAACAAAATGTATGTGTTCAATAGCACATTATCATATTAGCATATTTTTCTGTGGTATCGAAATTGGTATCGAGAACCGTGAAATTTCACTAGTATTGGTATCAACTACTGAATTTTTGGTACCGTGACAACAGTAGTCTGTCCTGTCACTGATAAAGCAGTGGAAGTGTGCTAGAGAGCTGGATGGCTTGCTTTATCGCATTGTGAATGATCAACATTGTGGTGAATGTCACCAGCTACTCTATGTCTAAAAGAACAGGTCTTTGACAGTGTTCATGACAGTATGGGACATCAAGGCATTGAGTGCACGCTAAACCTGTTGAGGCAATGATGCTTCTGGGTTGGCATGTATATTGATGTGGAGCGGTGGATCAGTAAGTGTCAAAGGTGCATCTTAACCAAGATGCCACAGCCAAGGATACCTCCTCCTATGAAGCCATTTCTGGCTTCATGGCCCCTTGAAGTAGTGGCAGTAGATTTTACTGTGCTTGAACCTGCCTCTGATGGCCGTGAGAACGTTTTAATTGTGACTGATGTTTTCACAAAGTTCACACAGGCGTTTCCAACCAAAGATCAGAGGGCTGACCACACCCTATCGGCCTCTGTGCGAGCGCTTTATCAGAACGCTCCATGATCTATTATATATACTTTCCCTGAAAAGAAAAAGCGTTGGCCAGAACACCTTCCTGAGGTGGATTATCCTATAATGTAACACCACATGCAACCACTGGATACTCACCACATTACTTGCTGTTTGGAGTCAACCTGCATCTTTCAGAAGATGCATTGCTAGGTCAAAAGCAAACTGTGGACAGAAAACATGACTGGTTAGTGATCACCAAGACAGATTGAAAGAAGCTCATGAAAAAGCCAGAGAAACACAAGGCTGCAGAGAGACTTCACCCTTTTAATAACAAGATCTATTGCCCTGGGATTGATGTGGGTCAGCAGATATACTTGTGTCACAGACCTTTGGGTAGAAAAAAAAAATACAGGAATCATGGGGTCCTACTCTATACAGGGTCATAGATGTGCAGGGTACCACACATATTATTGAGCCCCTTGAGGGTGGTCCTATAAAGAGAGTCCATAGATTTGACTTGCACCCTTGTGTTAACTCAGTCAGAGGTGACTGAAACCCATTCTCCCATAACACCACAATCAAGGGGAGAATCTTTTTCTGAGCAGGTTGAGGTTGTGCATTCTAATTTTGTTGTGTTAGAAGAGGTCACATATTCTAGTCTGCAAGAGACAGAGGATGTGAACCCTAAAAAACCCTACGTCAGCCGCTGAAACCCTTATAGGTAAATCTGTACTAATTTCAGGGAACATTGTCACATTAATGTTGTAGAGATGAAGGACCCAAATGCAGAGATGGGAAAAAAATTAGCTTTATTAAACAAACGCAAAATACAAACAAAAACTCTCTCGATGGAGAATAAGGGAAACTAAAAACAGAATTAGTAATAATACTAGAACCGACTGAACAATCTCGTAGCAGATCAATAGTTAGAGGGAACAGACCGGCAGCACATGCAGACAAACAAAAGAATTCAGCAAAGACAAGAAACACAAGGGGTTAAAAAAGGAGATAAATAACGAGGGACAGGTGCCGTCGGCCCACTGATGAGCTAGGCAATCAGAGTTCCCATGGAAACACAGATCATCGATGAGCTGAGCGCTCAGCATTCCCACAGAAACACCAATCACCCACCGGCAGCACCTGAAACACATGAGGGAAAACACAGACACACACAGACATGGCAAATACAGACATGACACTCAGACGAGACAGACAGACAGTCAGGGGAGGTACAGTCAGGCCTGACTGTGACAGTACCCCTCCCCTGACAGACACCTCCTGGCATCAACAACAGACACACCAACACAAAAGGGACCGACTAGGGAAGGAGGGTGGGAAAAAAAAAACAATACATGGAGCATGAGTGTCTGGATCCTGACACTAGAACTGAAACTGAACCAGACAGAAGAGTCAGGATCCAGACACCATGCCCTGAACATGAAACACAAAACTGACCAAAGAGCGCACAGCAGGGAAACCACAACCCAAAGCCGTGCGCTCACACAGAAACAAAAAACAAGGGCAGATAGAGCACAAATTCAGGAGAGTACCCCTTAGCCATGCACTCAACACAGACACAGATCAAGGGTGCCATGATCCTGTCAACACAATAAACATGACTGACCAAGTGACAGGATCCTGACACTACCCCCCCATAAAGGGATGCCTCCTGTCATCCCAGAAGGGGAACATCAAACAACAGACAAGTCAAACAGAACAGGCACTAACACAGAACAGAAAGAACAAAAGAACAAAGAAAGGGAGGGAAGGGAGGGAAACCAGGGTGGAACTGGCAGGGCAGTCTAATGTGGAACCTGTGGGAGGGACCAGGGAGGAGGTTTAAGGAAGGGATCAGGGTCTGGCAGCCTGGGAGGAGGCTTCAGGGAGGGGACTGGGTCTGGTGGCCTTGGAAGAGGATTCAAGAAGGGAACTGGGTCTGGTTGTCTTGGAGGCATGAGGAGGTGAGGCAGGACAGGGATGAGGTCAGAATGGGAAAAGGGGTTGAGTCCAAGCCTGGGATGGGACTGAGGCAAGGGTCATTGTCGGGTAGTGAAGGGATCTGGGAGAGGATGATCGCAGAAGTAAGGAAGGCACTAGTAGGAAGGGCATGGACAGCTGTGGAGGACAGGGTTGACTGGGAAACGGTGGCTGAGGGCTGGACAGACTGAAAAGCGGGGGCTAAGGTCTGGACAGACTGGAGAGTGGCCGCTGAGGGCTGGGCAGACTAGTGGGAAGCCATGGCAGGCTGGGCAACCTGAGAGTCAGACGCTGGGAGCTGAACAGGGTCAGGTGCAGTGGTGGGTGCTGGGCAGAGGTCAGACTGGACGTTGATGGCCACTCAACAGGGGTCTGACTGGCTGCTGATGTCGGATGGGTGCTGGTAACTGGACTGAGAAAAGGGCTGGTCAGCGGCCGCTAGGGACTAGACAGGATAGTCAACAGCCTCAGGGAACAGGACAGACTCGATAACCACAGGGAAGTGGACAGGCTTGTCGACGCCCACAGGGAACAGGACAGGCTCATCGACAGCCACAGGAAACAGAACAGGCTCGTCAATGACCACAGCGAACAGGACAGGCTTATCGACAGCCTCAGGAATCTGGACAGACTGGACAGCAGCCGCTGTGGACTGGACAGACTAGATGACCAGGGGGAATTGGACCACAACTGGGGAATGGCCTCCATGGCCGTAAGCACTGACAGGGACAGGGGAACGGCCTCCGTGGCTAAGGACGCTGTCAGCAAAAGGAGAACGGCCTCTGTGGCCGTGAGCACTGACAAGGGCAGGGGAACAGCCTCTGTGACTGTGAACACTGGTAGTGGCAGGGAAATGGCCTCTGTGGCCGGGAGTGCTGGCAGTGATTGTGGCTCGGGCACCTTACTCAGCTTCCAGCTACTGTATTTCATTGTACCTTTTTTTTTTAATGCAATACATCGGCCACTGTTTTTTTTTATTTTATTTTTTTTTATTTAAACAGCCATCAGAATTAAACCCTCAAATTATATTTTGTAACCTGTGTTGTTTCTTTACAACCATCGGCTACACAGTGAAAGAAGGGGTGAAGAGGAAAGTGAGGATGACGTCAAGATGGGCAGGGAATAAGTAGCAAGAAAGCAGATTGATATGTAATACACATAGGAAGACCAGATGAGAAACAGTTAGGAATCTTAGTGTATTTTGTCAACTATTATATAAAAATACAAATTTAAATATTGACACCAGCACCACCAAAAACAAGCACTAAAAGACCTTATGGGCGGTAACCTCAAAAGTTACATCTTCACACAGAGAAATGCACTTTTGTGAAATAAATGTCTCAGGCTCTCACACATACTTGGGCCCTTGTGTTTTGGAAGGGGTTCATTTCAAGCTGATACACATTAATGCATCTCAGGTCCCCTGTGTGTGTATGTATGTCTCCTAAGATATGAGTGTGATGGGAGAGTCACTGAGTCTCTCAGCCATATTCCCTCTGCAGTCTCTGTCTCTGCGTCCCCTATCCCAATAGTCCCAGCACTGTCTAATCTGTCCAGACAGCGAGAAATGGTAGCACCATTTTTCTACACTGGAGAGATGACAATTTAAAGTATAAAAAAAATTAATGTTATGCCTACTGTAGGAACTTTTTGTAGGAATTTTATTTATTTATTATTTTATTTTTTTTGCATTTGTTTGTTTGGTCAAACTTTATATTAGGTGTCTTTAACTACTATGTACTAACATTAAAATACATACAATAACATGTATTTATTGTGTAATATGTTATGTTCTGCAAAATTCTCACAAGATTCAGATTTGCTGCTACTGAGGTTGAGGTATGTGTAGGTTTTCATGAACAGGATTAGGGTTAGAGATAGGGTTTAGCGTAAGGGTTGGGGTAAGGTTAGGTTTAGGGGTAAGTTTAACAGTGTAACTGCAGTTGTTATTAAATGCAGGTACTTCAAATGTAAGTACAATGCAATAACACAAATGTACATGATAAGTACATTATATAAAATACTTAAGTAAATAGGTTAAAATGATCTGCTAAAAGTTAAAGACACCAAATATAAAGTGGGTGCTGTTTGTTATGTCTTTGTTTAGGTGGAACATCTTTTGATCTAGGTCTAGGAAATACAGTTTTTATGGCTTGCTTGCTTACTCCAAGTTTAAGTAAAGGACTGTCTCTCTCTCTTTCAGATATGACTGGTTTGAATACTTTCTACATATAAAATACTTGCAACGAAACTTTTCACCCTCACTCTCTGTCTGTCCCTGTCTATCACTCTCTCTTTCTCTTACCACTGTCATCTGTCTTACTTTTCTTGCATTCTTCCAAGATCCCACTAGCTGCTGTGCCAGGTGCAGTTGTGTGTCTGTGTACTGAAGCATGCAGTTGGTAGATGCTAGAATTAGTTGAAATGTGCAAATCAGTCAAACTCAAAATCTACCATGTCAACATTTCAACAGATGAACAGGGAAATAAGGGGGTTTCCACTGGTCTGACAAAAACAATCAAATCTATCATGTGTTTTAGGGTGTGCTTCACTCAAAGCTCAAGCTCTGCACTCAGACTTCAGGCCCGTATCTCATCTCTGCAAACATTGATGTGGCCTGATGTGCTAAATCAACTGTGGTTTTGTCTGTGTGTGTGTGTGTTTGGTTGGATTTAGGTGGTTTACGAGGACAATTTTGTAGGTTACAAACTGGTAATTACAAGGGTATTATGCTATAAATGTGGTTTATGAGGACATTTCTAGTGTCCCCATAATTCAAATTGCTTAAAAAAACATACTTATATATCATACATGTTTTTTTGAAAATGTAAAAATGCAGAAAGTTTTTTGTGAGGGTTAGGCTTAGTGGTAGTGTTAGGGTTAAGGGATATAATCTATAGTTTGCACAGTATAAAAATCATTATGTCTATGGAGAGTCCTTATAAGGATAGCCGCAACAATATGTGTGCGTGTGTGTGTGTACTGTCTGTCCAATGCCAAAATTTAAGTGGATATTATGTTTTTTCCATGAGCAATGCATTTGCAGCCAATCCAGCAGCTAAAATGATTTATCGACATCACAAACCTCCGCTCTACTTCTCACACAACACAAAACAATTTTAGACACATTGTTGTTGTACCAACGGTCATTTTCTTCCACACATTTTCCTGTCTGGTAATTACACTGTTTTCCCAAATTGTGATTACGTGGAGGATTACAGGCGAAAACAATGTAGGCCTATGCTAAAGTATGTTAATGTAATGTCAGGACTTTTCCACAAATGGATTTTAATAAAAGCTCTGCCTGCATACAGTGACTAAATGTAGTTAACATTAAGAAACATTAAAAGTTCCTTTACCTGTGAACAACGCTGTTTCCTGCTGAGCTCACAGTACTGTATTGGTGTTTTAAGTGCTCAGGCATTATTCTTTACATAGCCACCAGATGCCCCCCATTTACCGATTGATTGTTTATTTATAAAAAACGAT
Source organism: Myxocyprinus asiaticus (assembly GCF_019703515.2). NCBI lineage: Eukaryota > Metazoa > Chordata > Actinopteri > Cypriniformes > Catostomidae > Myxocyprinus > Myxocyprinus asiaticus. The sequence goes on from NC_059368.1 coordinate 26,875,642, forward strand.
AACCTCTTACAAAGAAAATGGTAAATATCGGTTAAAAAAATTGGTAAAACCAATGTAAAACTAATCATCGGTCAATCTCTACAAAAGTTTCCAAATGATTTATGATGCCACTGTAATTCTGCGAAGCTTTGGGTGCGTGTGTAATTTCTACTATGCTACAATACAAACAGCAGTTGTGATTATGTAGCTCTTATTAGTCCATTGATAGGCCTACTTGGCATTTAAATTCATGTGCATGTGTGTGTGTGTGTGTGTGTGTGTGTGTGTGTGTGTGCTCACAATCTCATTTTCACTATAATAAAGTCTAATTTAATTATGACATAAGAGATACAGCACAGCCCACTTCGCTCTAGTGCAGTGGGAAGCAGCAGTAATAGCCGGACTGCACTCTGATAAATAGCAAGGCAGTAATTGGGGTGTCAAGAGCTACAGGTGTGATGTCCTCCCACATGTTTCTCTGAGGAATATAGGATGAATCTGTGTAGCGATGATCTTGAGTATCTGTAAATGGAATACTCACACAAATCTGGCAAAGCGTGGATATGTGCATGTGTGACTGTTGGACATTTATGTTATTAGACATTGTGAAACATCCTTTTGCTGATCCTAATGATATAATTACAACATTTTCCTTGAGAAATAACTTTTTTGCATAGTTAAAAGAGGGCTCAACCAGTTTCTGTCAATGTGGAGACAGAATGACAACTAAAAAGAGCAATAGGTGTGACCATCAATATAATGAGCATTTAAATTTGTCCCATTAAAACGTCACAGTTGGTATTCTTCTTGATTGGGTTAACTCAGAAGAAGCCACCAATCTTTTAAAATTCAATTAAAATATAGCTTGGAGTTGGACACTGATTAAGGAGTAACCAGAAACATTATGCACTTTCCTGCACCGAGCACTTTTTGGCAATTTTTGATCTCTGAATAAAGATTTTGTTTTTCCTTGGCAATAATTTTCCTTTTATTTGATTGCTCGAGTTTACGCACATAATTAACCTTCTGATGCATCCATATTAAAATCATAAAGGAATTATTGTCTCGTTCTTTTTACTTCAGAATGAGAAAATTATCTTTTTTTATTTTGTTTTTATGATGTATTATGACATACAGTATTGGCCAAAAATATTGGCACCCTTGGTAAATATGAGCATAGAAGGCGAAAAATGTGTCTTTGTTGTTTATCCTTTTGATATTTCATTCAGAATATTCACAAAAATCTAACCTTTAATTGAAGTAAAGTAATTGAAAGCTGGGAAAAATCTCATAAGTAAATAAATATTTTTCTTCAAAACACGTTTGCCACAATTATTGGCACCCCTTGAAATTCTTATGAGTAAAATATATCTGAAGTGTATTCCCATTCATATTTTACATTTTTAGTACACCTGGGTGACAAGGAACATGAACATGAAATTGTTCAGCCATGACTTCCTGTTTCACATGGGTATAAATATGAGGTAACACACAGGCCAAATTCCCTTAATCATCAATCACAATGGGTAAGACCAAAGAATAAAGTTCTGATGTGCGGCAAAAGGTTGTTGAGCTTCACAAAACTGGAAGTGGCTATAAAAAAATAGCTAAAGCATTGAAAATACCCATTTCCACCATCATGGCAATAATTAAGAAGTGCCAATCAGCTGGAGATGTTACGAATAGGCCTGAAAGAGGACATGTGTCTATATTGTCTCCACGCACGGTGAGGAGGATGGTTCGAGTGGCCATAAATTCTCCAAGGATAGCTGGAGAATTGCAGGCGTTAGTTGGGTCTTGGGGTCAGAAAGTCTCCAAAACTACAATCAGACATCACCTACATCACAATAAGTTGTTTGGGAGGGTTTCAAGAAAAAAGCCTCTGCTCTCATCCAATAACAAACTCAAGCATCTTCAGTTTGCCAGAAACTACTGGAACTTCAAATGGGACCAGGTTCTATGGACAGATAAAACAAAAACAGAGCTTTTTGTCAGAGAGTTTGGCGCACACAGAGAGGTAGCCATATGGAAAAGTACCTCATGCCCACAGATGAATATGGTGGTGGATCTTTAATGTTGTAGGGCTGTTTTTATGCCAGAGGTCCTGGTCATCTTGTTCAGATACATGGCATCATGGACTCTATTAAATACCAACAGATTAAAAATCAAAACCTGATTGCCTCTGCCAGAAAGCTTAAAATGGGCTGTGGTTGGATCTTCCAGCAGGACAATGATCCAAAACACACATAAAAATCAACACAAAAATAGTTCACTGACCACAAAATCAAGGTTCTGCCATGGCCATCCCAGTCCCCTGAACTAAACCCCATAGAAAACCTGTGGGGTGAACTGAAGAGGAGAGAACACCAGCATGGACCTCTGAATTTGAAGGATCTGGAGAGATTCTGTATGGAGGAATGGTCTCAGATCACTTGCCATGTGTTCTCCAACCTCATTAGGCATTATAGAAGACTCAGAGCTGTTATCTAGGCGAAGGGAGGTTGCACAAAGTATTAAATACAAGCGTGTCACACATATGTTTTTTGATAAAACTTGTGTTGTGTTTGGAATTGTTTGATATCTATTTGAGGATAGATTTTTGTGAATATTTTGAATGAAAGACCAAAAGGATAAACAATAAGGATATATTTTTTCACAGCCTTCTTTTCTCATATTTATCAAGGGTGCATATGAATATTTTTGGCCTCATCTGTAGTTACATGTCTGGCCATAGAAGACAATGGTAAATTTTCCAGATTTACTTGGATCACCACATTCATCAACATTTTGAATTTATGCTGTCAAAAGGGTCAAAGGTAGTCACCCATGGTTGTTTGGATGTAATACTTAAATCACAACCTGAATGGTTAAAATGTCTCTAAAATATCTAGGCTCAGATGCAAGAAACTTCTTAAGTTAAGAAAACCAATAGTTATCATTAAAGTTTATTGTAACTAAGGGTTTTAATAAACCATGAGGGGACTGCAACCAACCAGCCCCTGTTCACTAATCTGTATAGTGGACACCAGAGAGTTAATGTGAACTTGTGAAATGTTTCAGTGTTTAGTGCAAACGTCTCAGCTGTTTATATATTTACTATGTATACTGTATGCGTCAATAATTTTTCAGAGTCTTTCATGGTAGTCTAACTGAAGCAGTAATCTGTGAATGGGTAGTTCTGCTCAAACACTGTGATATCTTGGTGTGTGTCTATAGTGTGATTTTGTGTGATGTTCTTGCACAAAACATTGCACACATTTTTTGTTAAAAACATTTTTTAATGTTTTGCACATTGAACATTCTGATTATTAACGACTGATCCGAATGATCTCCATCTGCCCACAGCACTTGAGCGTTGAGTGTATACTGTACTAGCCCCTCACACATTGTTCATTCATCCTTAAGGGATCAAGCTGTCAGTTTAATGTCCATGCAGTGTCTGTGACCATGCAAGAAAATAAACCATATTGTTATTTTCCAGATACTGCAATCATGTTGCAATAGCAATGGTAATTTTTTATTATTTTATTATACTTTACTGTGAAAATACTGCCATCTACTGTGCATCTGATTTATGACTGTCTTATAAATCTGAGTTTCTATGCCAAACTATAAAACCCTGTCTGGCTAGAGTTAAACTGATGGTATACTATGATTTTGTGGAGATGCTAGGAACAGTCTAAAAAATTGTTTCTATCCTTGGCCACAAGATGTCAGTCGTGTCTAACTTTAAAACGCATTCATTCAGGCTTATGAATATGTATGGTGTTTAAATAAAAAAGTTTTTCCATAAATGTCCATTAAGTGAAAGGCTAGTATTTAGGGTAAAAAGCCCCCCTGTTGCAGGGGATAAAGGCCCCCATAAAACATATTTCTTTTATAAAATGGGGCGAATAGATTTATTATAAATAATGTGCTAAGTGGGCTCACATTGAAGGATACAGTCACAACGGAGATTAATTTGTTTGTAAAAAAAATAAATAATTAAAATTAACAAAAAATGCACCCTTTTCTTAAGTAGTTATTTTAAATTAGCATGATCTAAATTTGTTACTCATCTTGCTGTCTGCAAGTTGACAAATTTTGCCCTATAACTATTGTCCCCATATTTACATGATTTCACTATAACCCATGGGGGGCTTTTACCCTAAGTGTGTGGGTCCCTTAGAACCGATCAGCCACAACATTAAATCCACCTGCCTAATATCGTGTAGGCCCCCCTTGTGCCACCAAAACAGCTCTGACCCGTCAAGGCATGGACTCCACAAGACCTCTGAAGGTGTCCTGTGAAATCTGAAACCAAGACATTAGCAGCAGATCCTTGCTGCTGATCAGACTTGCTGGTCCAGCACATCACACAGATGCTCAGTCGGATTGAGATCTGGGGAATTTGGAGGCCAAGTCAACTGTTGTGTGTGAAAATCCCAGGAGATCAGCAGTTACAGAAATACTCAAACCAGCCCGTCTGGCAACAACAATCATCCATGCGATTATCTAATCAGCCAATCATGTGGCAGCAGAGCAGTGTATAAAATCACGCAGATACGGGTCAGAAGCTTCAGTTAATGTTCACATCAACCATCAGAATGGGGAAAAAATGTGATCTCAGTGATTTGGACCGTGGCATGATTTTTGGTGCCAGACGGGCTGGTTTGAGTATTTCTGTAACTGCTGATCCCCTGGGATTTTCACGCACAACAGTCTCTAGAATTTACTCTGAAGGGTGCCAAAAAAACATCCAGTGAGCGGCAGTTCTGTTGATGGAAATGCCTTGTTTATGAGAGAGGTCAACAGAGAATGGCCAGACTGGTTTGAACTGACAAAGTCTACTTTAACTCAGATAACCACTCTGTACAATTGTGGTGAGAAGAATATCATCTCAGAATGATATTCTGAGATGCGGGTTGGCGCTGTTTTGGCGGCACGAGGAGTACCTACACCGTATTTGGCAGGTAGTTTTAATGTCGTGGCTGATCGGTGTATGTATATATACATACACTATATTGCCAAAAGTATTCGCTCACCCATCCAAATAATTGAATTCAGGTGTTCCAATCACTTCCATGGTCACAGGTATATAAAATGAAGCACCTAGGCATGCAGTCTGCTTCTACAAACATTTGTGAAAGAATGGGCCGCTCTCAGGAGCTCAGTGAATTCCAGCGTGGTACTGTGATAGGATGCCACCTGTGCAACAAGTCCAGTCGTGAAATTTCCTCGCTACTAAATATTCCACAGTCAACTGTCAGTGGTATTATAACAAAGTGGAAGCGATTGGGAATGACAGCAACTCAGCCACGAAGTGGTAGGCCACGTAAAATGACAGAGCGGGGTCAGCGGATGCTGAGGCGCATAGTGCGCAGAGGTCGCCAACTTTCTGCAGAGTCAATCGCTACAGACCTCCAAAGTTCATGTGGCCTTCAGATTAGCTCAAGAACAGTGCGTAGAGAGCTTCATGGAATGGGTTTCCATGGCCGAGCAGCTGCATCCAAGCCATACATCACCAAGTGCAATGCAAAGCGTCGGATGCAGTGGTGTAAAGCACACCGCCACTGGACTCTAGAGCAGTGGAGACGCGTTCTCTGGAGTGACGAATCACGCTTCTCCATCTGGCAATCTGATGGACGAGTCTGGGTTTGGCGCTTGCCAGGAGAACGGTACTTGTCTGACTGCATTGTGCCAACTGTGAAGTTTGGTGGAGGAGGGATTATGGTGTGGGGTTGTTTTTCAGGAGCTGGGCTTGGCCCCTTAGTTCCAGTGAAAGGAACTCTGAATGCTTCAGCATACCAAGAGATTTTGGACAATTCCATGCTCCCAACTTTGTGGGAACAGTTTGGGGATGGCCCCTTCCTGTTCCAACATGACTGCGCACCAGTGCACAAAGCAAGGTCCATAAAGACATGGATGAGCGAGTTTGGTGTGGAAGAACTTGACTGGCCTGCAGAGAGTCCTGACCTCAACCCAATAGAGCACCTTTGGGATGAATTTGAGCGAAGACTGTGAGCCAGGCCTTCTTGTCCAACATCAGTGTCTGACCTCACAAATGCGCTTCTGGAAGAATGGTCAAAAATTCCCATAAACACACTCCTAAACCTTGTGGAAAGCCTTCCCAGAATAGTTGAAGCTGTTATAGCTGCAAAGGGTGGGCCGACGTCATATTAAACCCTATGGATTAAGAATGGGATGTCACTTAAGTTCATATGCGTCTAAAGGCAGGTGAGCGAATACTTTTGGCAATATAGTGTATATATTCGCTTAAATTATGTTGCTCCATCAATATTCAATAAAAAGATTTTGAGACACTTTTGACCAGAAAAAAAAAGATAATTTTCCTTACGATGTACCATTAGCCCCGTTGTACCCTAAATAGCAAACAAAACTAGTTTTAACATTAGTTTTAAGTAAAGCGTTTAAGTAATTTTAAGTACTTTTAACACACACACATATATATATATATATATATATATATATATATATATATATATATATTATTATTATTATTATTATTATTATTATTATTATATGACTTTGTAATGTAATACTGGATGAAGCTTCAAATCTAAGTTGTGCATATTACTATGTTAGTGAAGATGTACAGTATCGTTTTCATGTTCTCACCTCTAACAGATGACATTCTGCACTGCAAAGAGAAGTAAGTCCACGTAACTCAGGCAGGGATGATTGACTTAAACGAAAGGTGTGGCTTTGCACAGTCTCTGCAGAATCTACCTTACTCTGAGAGCTGGACTTTGACTTAGGAACTTTAAGGAAAAAGGAAAAAACCAAAGGTGCCACTTTGCAAGTTTAGTGAGCTACTTATAAATTAATAAAGGCCTAGCGTTGACAGTGTTGGGCACAACGTCACACAAATTGTTTATTTGACAAGAATTGTCGTGTCAAATAGTTGATTAAACAGTACAGACACTCGAATCATGCAACTCGCCAGGAGTTTCCAAAGTGACTCGTTATATTTATACGTCCTCAGTACCACAGAGTTAAAAGGCATGATTCTCTTTTACATTAATGGCCAGTCTGCGCAGGTACAATTATATGTGCGCGCATTCCAATGTTTCCAAAGACCGCGGTAAAGATAGTTTGCGGTTTGAAATTCAGGCTTCGATTGGCTATAAATCCGCTATGCGCTGTCCTAGACAAATAATGTTGCATGTGATTCTTCATGATTTGTGAATTCGGATGACAAAATCCTCCACTCCGCAATCGGTCATTTAAATTTTACGACTCTTCATTTTCTAATCCAGATCAGCTTCAAAAGTTGAACACCTAGAAGACTGAAACCACTCTCATCTTGACCAGTCTGATTTGTGAATTTTTTTCACAGCAGTTTGTTTTCCTGTCAACTCTTTTTAAGACCATGAGTCGGGACAGTGAAAATAAGCGCTCTTCACTTTTAACGGCTATTTCCAGTAAACACTCAATCTGGATTAATGCAAATGCACTTGTATTAGATAGAGTCTGATTTGTGAAACATTTCATAATCACATTTGGTCGTGTTTGATTGCGTCTTACTGCTCTACTCCCATTGCCTTGTGTAATAATTGCAATATAGGCTGTGTTAATGGATAAAGCCATCAGAGAAATCAGATTATAATTCTAAAAATTGACAACCTAGATGGGTCATAGTAAGATCAAAAAGACCTTCAAGATTTGTGAATTTCTCAACCCTTTTTTTTTGAGTTCTGTATTCAACAGTTTACCTGAAAAATCAGTGTGATTCTCATTCTGCAAACACATGATAATTATGATAGAAAAACACTAGTTTCTCAGATAAACTGTTGACTCAAGAACTCAAAAAAGGTTTAAATGACAAAAAAAAAAAAAAAAAAAAAAAAAACAAACAAACAAAAAAAGATCTGTGAAAAAATTCACAAATCAGGAAGCCTAGTGTGACCCATCTAGGTGCTCATTTTGTAGAATTATAAGACCTTTATTGGTTGTATGGCTTAGAAAATTAGTATTTCACAATGCCAATATGCAAGAAACCATCAAACTGAATAAATCCAATCTGTGAAAGCTTTCACAAATCCAGTTTTGTATGAAACTAGTGTTTTTCTATCATAATTATCTTGTGTTTGCAAAATGTGACCTCTCAAAGCCTGTAACACTGATTTTTCAAGTAAACTGTTGACTACAGAACTCAAAAAAAGTTTTAAGAGACAAAAACTGATCTGAGAAAAAAATCACAAATCTTGAAGGTCTTTTTGATCTTACTATGACCCATCTAGGTTATCAGTTTTTAGAATTATAATCTGATTTCTCTGATGGCTTTATCCATTAACACAGCCTATACTGTAATTATTACACAAGGCAATGGAGGTAGAGCAGTAAGACGCAATCAAACACGAACAAATGTGATTGTGAAAGGTTTCACAAATCAGGCTCTATCTAATACAAGTGCATTTGCAGTGGCACTAACCCGTGTGTATTCAGCAGAAGCAGTGACATGTGTCCAAAGGTGTTTAGTAAGGTTGCTGGTGTTTCCCCCTTTGGATTGAAATCTTTGTAGACATTCACAACTTATGGGCTTTCCCTGTCTCGTTCCGTGAATTGTGTTTTTTAAAAAGCTTCTCCCACTCCAAAGTTTTATTTAAATCCATATTATCCATCAGGAGACACGACCATCAAATTAACATCCTGGGATTCAGATGTGTTTTTTAAGCATGGTAAAACCACACATTTAAAAATAAGCAATACCATATAAGGGGCAAATTCTAAACAGCATTTTGCGCTCTTAAATGGCACTGCGTGAAGGGGATGCCACTCGAAAATACTATTTTTAATGTTATTGCAAACATAGGTCTGATACAAATGAAGGTTTAGGCAAAAATAATATTGCACATGCAACATAACTTACTGTACTACCGTATTAATGGTACTTCTGTTAAAAAAAAAAACTGTGGCACCGGCAATATTATGAAGCTTTAGTATGGCGATAGTACCGTAGCACCAGTATACTATGCAACCCTAGTGTGGGGACAGAGTCTACAGTGTCGTACTTGCTTTATGTAGGCATAAGCATACAATTAAACCAGTGTAAGCAAACACATTTTAAACTTTGGTCTAATAGATTTTGAAGGATGTTTTGAAGTAAGTAGATGGTACATGTTAAGGTTTTTACAGGTCTGATAAGTTATTTTAATATTATAGTCACAGCAATTCATAAAGATACTGTATTTTGTGTGTGTGTGGGTGCTTTGTGATGTACAGTAGCACATCGGGTATTTGTCATTGTTTGTCAAGATTTATGATATTCTCATTCTCTTAAATAACTGGACATACTAGATACTTTTCCATGGAATTAATTATGTATTTGAGTAGTATGTTTGTACAGACAAATAGATTCTTAGTAGCATGAGACCCAAATGCTTGGACTAACTAACCATGTTCTTGATGCTGTTTACAGATGAGATGATAGTTTAATGGTGTAAAAACATCTTTGAGGGACATTACTTGGAGATGGCAGGTGATATAACCACCCTTTCTTGGAAGGTACCTACCCAGGACTGGGATGGGGGCATCAAAAGCCAAGACCTGGGCCCTGTTGGAGAAGGTGGCCCTGTGAAGATCATCAAAGTATGCTTCAGTAGTAGCAGCAACCTCAGCAAGAACTTTAAACTGGTCAAATGTGACAGCTCATGGCAGATCATGGTGCAATATATATGATTGGAAGAACTGAAACAAAGTGTTCCTAATCATAGTATTCGTAATGTTGGAATAAATTATCTATACAACTGATATTTTCCTTCTCAATCAGACGATCATTCAGTCAATTCTTAATTGTGGGCGCTTAGGCCCAAATGTGCAGAACCCAGACTGCTTTGGGCTGAGGCTCAAACACCTCAAATCTGAGGAGCTCCATTGGTTACACCCGGACCTGACCATAGGAGAGATGGAACAACGCTACGAGAGCCATCATGCTGAGGCAGAGTGGAGGCGAGGGAGACTGACAGTAGTGATGTGCTTTTTATGCTGTTCAATATTTGGAGTTTTGCATAAAAATATGTGTCTATTACTTGGAGGTATGATCTTAGAATTCGCTACATCCCAACCGATTACATGAAGAAGTTAAAAGACAGAACCTTCCTGTTGTATTTCTATCAGCAGGTCAGCAGATGTTAATTCCAAATCTTCTTCCTCACTGTGGTTGTAGTGTCTACTTTGCTATGCTTTTTGGTCAATTCATTAAAACACATTTTTCGTATGTTTGTGGTAGGTGCGCAGTGATTACATGCAGCATCATGCTAACAAAGTTATTGATGGAATGGCACTTCAGCTGGGCTGTTTAGAGATCAGGTAAAGAAAAAGTTATACATATATATATATATATATATATATATATATATATGCAGTAGTTTTTATTTATTTATTTATTTTTTATATTGTCAAATACCTAAGAATAATTGCAGAACATCCTTACAATTAAATATAGTTAGTACTGTAAGTTTTTACAGATACATAAAGTTTGCCAAGGACCTTTACTGTTATTTTAATTTATTTTATTGTACTCTGGGTTCGATTTTTATTGAACTGTGTTGCAATGTTATACTGACGCCCTGCTGCATTGTTTACTTTGTATTTTAGGAGGTTTTGTAAAGACATGAATGCCAAAGGTCTAGAGAAAATGTCAAATTTTGACTTGCTAGAGTAAGTTAATTTTAATAATGTATTAAACATTGTTCAAAAAGATAAATCAAGGTTGTTTTGCTGATATGATGGCTTTGTGCTCTTTTAATAGAAAAGATGTTGGTTTGGACCTGTTCTTTCCCAAGGGACTTATTGAGAGTATGAAGGTTAAGTCTGTGTTTTATTAACACATTTATCTGTTTTCCACTGTCCTATGGTGACTTCTGATTAGAAGCCATGTTCATTTATCTATTTAAAGCTGGAGTTCACACACACACACACACACACACACACACACACACACACACACACACACACACACACACACACACACACACACACACACACACACACACACACACACACACACACACACACACACACACACACACACACACACACAAACATTATACATCAGAACTTGGAAACTGCAATTGTCTACAAAAACACACAAACATTTATATACATCAGAACTTGGAAACTACAATTGTCTACGAAGACAATTGGCATGTGTCACATGTTAATTGTAAGTGAGAGATACAAATAGCCGTTCTGGGTGGAAATGCTGGAGCCATGACTCAGTGTCTTTTCTACTTGGCAGATACAAATCTGATTAAATAAATAATGTTTCTACATGAAGGAGTTCTTTGAGAACACTGCATTTTTAAAGTAAGAGTAGCACTCAACTTATGAGAGTTTAGTTTAACATTAATCACACTGAACATCTATAATTTTGGTTTAAACAGCCCAAGCAATTAAGGAAGCTCATCCAGCAGACATTTCAGCAGTATGCTATACTGAAAGAGGATGAGTGTATGGTAAAATTCTTCGAGACCTTTGGAGAATTCTCAAACTTTGACGAAGTCTACCCCTGCGAACTAGTGGTAAGTTCCTTTATGGCCGAACCATAGGTATTTTCCAAATGACTTAGAGATTAAAGAAAAAATCACTTTTGGGTTTTGGCTTTATTAGAAGAATGTTGCCATGTGTGAAAATTAGCTATCTCATCAGAGCCTGGAATTCTATATCTACACAGCAAGGATGGAGTTTAACGGTGGATTTAGTCATTGGCCCCAGAGGTATTTGTCAACGTACAAAAGCAGACTCCATGGTGAGTACTTCATACCTGTATAAATATTTTAATTAAATGTTATACAAAAATAAATTCTAATTAAAATCAGTTCATTCTCATGCTCATATAAATTGTGCATTATCAGTGTTTCAAAGTGCTATTTTAAGTTTTCTCTGTCCTGCTATTCCCAGCCGGTCTGTCTTGCTGAATATAAACAGATCCAAAGTATAATACACAGAGTGATGGCAGAACACTGGTACTTATCAAAATCGAGGGTGCCAAACAGGTGTGGAAGTTCTCACTTCCGTATTAGGCTGTAAAGCAAATGCACAATCCCACTCTTGTACTAAACTTGCTGTGACCTCTTTCCATTTGTAGGCTCTCTCTATCAGTGTGGCCTCTCTGGCCACTGCAGAGAATATGGCTGATCTGATCGATGGCTGCTGTCGGTTGATAAACAACACAGACACATCTTTGATAGTTGGACCATATAAAAGTAAATCGCAAGGTAATTACCAATTATGTCATCAAGTATCAATAGCTGTCTAGCAAAGTTAAAGGGATAGTTCACCTAAAAATTAAAATAATTTACTCACCCTCATGTTGTTCCAAACTATGACATAAAACACATGACTTATCTTGCATAATGTCCAAGCTGCTCTTTTCCATACAATGAAAGTGAATGGTGACCATGGCTATTAAGCAAGATTTTCAGTGAATAACGACTTAAATTTCTGTTTGCTCTTCACACAAAACTATTGTATGGCCTCAGAAGACTTAGAATTTACTGCAGGAGTCGTATGGACTACTTTTATGGTGTTTTTTTTTTTTTTTTTTTTTGGAGTTACACAGCCCCTGGTCTACTTTCATTGTATGGAAAAGAGCAGATTGGACACTCTGCTAAATATCTCCACAGAAGAAGGAAAGTAATTTGGGTATGGAACGACATGGGGGTAAATAAATGATGACAGAATTTCCATTTTATATGAATTATCCCTTTAAAAGGAGTTTGTGTGAGCTAGTTCCAGAAACATTGAGCATTTTTCATCTGGAGAAATCTGAGATAAATCCTACCCTTTCAGTGTGCTGAATCCTGTGAATTTTGAATAATGTCTTTTATGATTAATGTGAGTTTGGGGATTGCAACATTTTTCAGTTTTAGAAGCTTAGATTTATCTTTGCTGTCTTAGGTGTGCAGTTGCGCAGCTCTTTTCTTGAAATTCCTTCAGGGTGAATACATCAACATTGTTTTATTTTTGTTTGCCTCTCCTCAGGCCAACAACATATAAAGAATACTGATTCACTTTAAAGTGAGCTCATCTGTTTCTGAAATAATTTACACGGCAGAGACCTTAGTTTCCAATAACTGAAATGGATCTGGACATGGAGAGCATAATGCATTGCAGGTTTTTATTTTTTTTATTTTTTTATTCCTTAATGATGTTCACTGTCTTACCCACTGTTAGAAAGCAGACAGAAAACTTCAGATAAAGCAGTGAGTATCAGACTATTCTTTACTTACAGTCATAGAAAGATCATATTCTAGAGGTCAGCTGAATATTTTTCATTATAACAATTTTCTTCAGAATATGAATAAAATCAACAATATCTTTCAGATTCAGATATATACTGTGAAATCCCAGACGAAAAACCACCTGGTACGTAAGGGATTTGTCTTTGTATGTGTTCACAGTCATTATCACAGTAAAACATACAGGGTCAGAAGTTAAGGGGGGCTAGGTGCACAAATGCCACGGAAAGAGACAAAAATGCCTCCAAAATTAAAAATGTGGGTGCAAAAAAATGCAATGATGAATTCTTCTGTTTTTTATTTGTAAGTTCTGATAAACTTCTTAACATTCTATTGTAAACCACTTATATATACTGTAAATAATCAAAAAAATTAAAGTTGATGCTGATTTCATTTTAAAATAAGGGTAATGGGTAATAAATTCTCAATCTTAAGTGAATCAGTAAATTGATTAAATCAAAGTATTTGACATAAACGGACGAGACACAATTTGTGTTTTAAATGTGTGGAAAAAATTTCCTCAAAAAGGGAAAAAAATGCCACTTAAAAACTAGAATCCAGGGGCAAATATTGCCCCTTAATATAAAAAAGAATTTATGACACTGAAAACATAACATTCATTTATTAATATTTGTATTGTTTTGATGTACAATTAGTACTATCATTGTTTTCACATGTGTTTAACAGTAAAGGTTGGACTCTCCAGGAAAGAAATAGTCTTGAAATGTATGCTGGGTGAAGGGTTCTTTGGGGAGGTCCATGAAGGTGATTACCAGAAAAAGGCAAGCATTTAATCATGTAATGTTGTAATGAAAACTAAACCATTTTGTGGGTCAAATCTATGTTTTTCATTTTTCATTTCATTCCATTTTGTGTCTTGTAACAACATTTACCTTAAAGGTAAAGTGTGTAATTTTCTTTTTGATGTTTAAATACCTTCTCCCATCAAATTTTAAAAGAATATTCCAAGTTCAATGCAAGTTTAGCTAAATCGACAGCATTTGCAGGATAATGTTGATTACCACAGAAAATTATTTCAACTTGTCCCTCCTTTTCTTTAAAAAAAGCAAAAATTGAGGTTACAGTGAAGCACTTACAATAGAAGTGAATGGGGCCAACTTTTGGAGGATTTAAAAGCATAGATATTAAACTTATAAGTTTATAAAAGCACTTACATTAATTATTCTGTTAAAACGTAAGTATTAATTGAGCTGTAAAGTTGTTTAAATAATAGATTTTTTGGTCATATTAGGGTTTACAGCATTACATCGTCATGGCAAATTTTTATAACTTTACACAGAGACGGTTAGTAAGTGATTTTATCACACTAAAATCATGTTATGCAAATTGTTTGCATCTTGTTGCTATACTTTTGAAACAGTGAGTATTTAAACATTTGCGGATTGGCCCCATTCACTTTCATTGCCTCACTGTAACCTAGATTGTTGCTTTTTTTTTTTCATAGAAAACAAGTCAAAATTAGCTTTTGTGATAATCAACATTATGCCGCAAATACTGCTATTTGAGCATTTTAACTTGTATTGAACCTGGAATTTTCCTTTAATATGCAGAGCCAACAATAAGTAAGCAATTTTGTTGGTTAATTTCCCTGAAAAGTCTAAACACTGCAGCTATGCAGCACTTTCAAAACATTGTTCTGTTTGTTTGAGCATCCCAACACAGCAGCATAGCTTAACCAATGCCGTGAGTTTAGGGGGTACCGTGTTTTATTTATTTTTTTGACCAATGGTAGATGGGGGAGTGTTTGGGAAACTTAGTCATAATAGTCATTAGCCCTGTTCACACGTGCTACCAGGTAAATTACAGGAAAATCATTAAGTTGCCTTTGCTGGTAAATGTAACATGTGCTGTTCACACATACCATCAATATGAAAATTTATAGGTAATGATACAACTTCCCATTAAGGGAAATTGACAGAGAAAAATGTACAAGCATTTTCAAAAAGGTCGTGTTCACGCATGACCTCTAACCTGAAAAATGCAGTAAATCTTCTGAAAAAAATTATGATTTTTTATTTATTTATTTATTTTTTTTGGTTGTTAAGGTCATGGAGTGTCCTGTAAAGTTTTGCTACAGACATATAGTATTAACCCTTTCATACATACTGTCACACATATGTGACAGTTAATAACTGGGCCCCGGATTAGCGTCACACATATGTGTTTCTGCAACAGCCAGTTACATTACAAGTTGGCAGATTCATATTGACTTTTGTGCCGACACAGGCTGCGCTGGTCAAGCATCTGTAATTTATATTTTCTCAAACAGTTAATCACACAGTCTTTTAAATGACAGAATAAGTTTATTTTATGTACATACATCCAACTTGTCACCAAAGTAGCATGATAAAAAGTTTACAGTTCTTATATGCATAGTCAATACATCAAACGTGACCTTCATCTGATGCGTGCTGCCATTTGTTTACATTAGTAGTGGTTGTCATTCGTCAAACAAACAACTGCTCTATGTCTTTTCAAGCACATACAGTACTATGCAAAAGTCTTAGACACATAAGATGTTTCACAAAAACATTTGTCTTAAGATGGTGTAAAAAGGTTCTAAGTACGTGGAAAATGGAGGAGTCAGGAGACAGCGAACTGTCAAGGTCAGTCTTTATTTTTCTGCTCACAGATACGGCTTATAGCCAGCTCAAAAATCAGGGCTCTTTGGTTTGCTGGTCTTTTCTCTCAGCTCGGCCCTGGTGCTCTCTTCCCACTTTGACGCTCTGGCATGCCTTTTCAGGTCTCCCTCCACCATCACTATAATTAGAGACAGGTGTTAAAGTAATCATAACCCAGGTGACGATCCTTACCGCTCTCCCTCTCCTGCAGACCGACACATGACCATGACCCCCATGCCACATACCCCCACCACCGACTCAGGCTGGTAATTTAGAGCTCGAAGTGGGCAGCAATACAAGCACTTTATCTCCCTGTGTGAATTCCCATAGCCGATTGCCCCATTGTACAGTCAGCATTGATGTTCTTGCACTTGGAGCAAATTCTCCTGTGTTACCTGCCCCAAAGTGTGGAGTTTTGCTCTAAGGTCATGAACGTTTTAAATTTTGTTTTTGCTATTTGAAGGTCCTTCCTCCCAAGCTTCCCATATGACCTCAAGCATGCCGCGTGGCCGATGCCCATACAGTAGTTCAAGTGGGGAAAACCCTGTGGAGGCTTGCGGGACCTCTCGTACTGCAAACAACAGGGGTTCAAGCCATTCATCCCAATTTTTAGCTTCTTCGTGTATGAACTTACAAATCATGTTTTTCAAGGTCTTATTAAATTGTTCGACCAACCCGTCGGTTTGTGGTTGATAAACGCTGGTGTGAATTGATGTAATGACTGATAACTCGTACAGTTCACGTAGTGTACGTGACATGAATGTTGTGCCTTGATCATTGAGGATTTCCTTTGGAATCCCCAATCGGGAGATCATTTTGAAGAGTGCCTCCGCAACACTACGTGCTGAGATGTTGCGTAGAGGCATTGCTTCCGGATATCAGGTTGCATAGTCCACCAGAACTAATACAAAGCAATGGCCACGTGCAATCCGCTCTAATGGTCCGACGAGGTCCATGGCAATTCTCTTGAAGG
The DNA here is from genome assembly GCF_019703515.2 of Myxocyprinus asiaticus. NCBI lineage: Eukaryota > Metazoa > Chordata > Actinopteri > Cypriniformes > Catostomidae > Myxocyprinus > Myxocyprinus asiaticus. Next base: position 26,892,480 of record NC_059368.1, read on the forward strand.
GGACCTCGATCAATAGCACAGGGTGCAATGGCGCTTTTGCGGCGGCCAGTAGATTCACCAACTGACATTCACGGTACGCTGCACACCATTTGCGTACATTGCCGTGAATGCCCGGTCAAAAGAAATGGGCCATTATGCGGTTCAAAATCTTTTTGTGAGCTAAGTGGCCAGCCATTGGGTTATAATGAGCCGCCTGGAAGAGTGTTTCCCGATCGCTCTTTGGTACTAATAGCTGCATTGTATTCTCTTTGTTCTGAGTGTCCTGCGTCACTTGATACAACTGCTCTTTAATAATAGAAAAGTACGGGTATGTGAGCGTAACATCAGGCTGGAGCTGTTGACCATCAATTACTTTCACTTGGTCAAAGGCATGCTTATCCCCTTTTATCCTTACGGTATCCGATACACCCCTGCACGATCGGGGGTGGCCTGTGGAGCGTCGGGGATCCGGACCAGTGTAACCACCTCCATCATCGGACAACGATCCTGACTATGTCCGGCTTCCACACAGCTCCAGCAGACCAGCCCAGGCCTTCCTTCCGCACTCGTAGGGGCGGTCTTGCCAATCTGGGGGGAATAGCGGACGGAGACAGGGGGAGTAGGAGGTACAGACAAGGGGAGGGGTGCCCTGGACCGGGGATGGAGTTTGGGCGGGGCACCTCCCCACTTCCGGGGAGCCGGAACTGGGTGGGACTGGGAGGGACAGATTCGGACATACCTTGAGGAAGCTGGGCGACGAACTGCTCCAGTACCACCAGGTCGACGACATCCACGCCGCCACGGGTTCCCTCCACCAACAACCATTTCCGGCAGGCTTTTGGGCAAAAGCAAATGGGCGGCCGTGCTTCTCGAAACTCAAGGACCTAAAGAGCTGACGGCTCTGTTTGGAGCTACGACTGACCCGGAGTGTAAGGGCCACAGATAGGCTGCCCACTGGTCAGGAGGCCACTTCCATACCTCCACCATCTTTTCAAAGAGGTCCAGGAAGGCCTCCGGGTCGTCGTTCGGCCCCATCTTCATTAGGGCCCTGGGTGAGGTGGGTTCTGGGTAGGTTGCAGCGCCAGACCCCTCTCTGGTGATCAGGCTCCGGAGCACCTGCCGGTCCTCCGGTTGTGCCTGGAGCAGGACTTGGAAACGCTGTTCCTGCTCCAGGCGTACGTCCATTAGGGCCTGGTGTTGACTCTGCTGGATGATGGCAAGGGTTTTGAAGACTTAGCCCATTGGTGAGGACTCCATAACGGTGTTCTCCTCTAAAGCTGGGCTTTCAGCACCACTGTAAAAAGGTTCTAATTTCGTGGGCAATGGAGGAGTCAGGAGACAGTGAAAAGTCACGGCTTATAGCCAACTCAAAAATCAGGGCTCTTTGGTTTGCCGGTCTTTTCTCTCGGCTCGTCCCTGGTGCTCTCTTCCCACTCTAACGCTCTGGTGTGCCTTTTCAGTTCTCCCTCCGCCATCACTATAATTAGAGAGAGGTGTTAGAGTAATCATAACCCAGGTGACGATCCTTACCGCTCTCCCTCTCCCGCAGACCCGACACATGACCATGCCCCCCCATGCCACATATGGTTATTTATATCATTAGCTTTAGTGTGTCAATAGGAAATATACATTTTAGACTCCCAAACATTACTTTGCAAATATAATAGAATAGAATAGAAGAACAGGGAGCCCTGCAACAGATAGCATGGCCCCCACAGAGCCCCCCACTGAACATCATGTTAGTCTGGGATTACATGACTGAAGCACTTGAGACAGCCTGAAAAAATGGAAGAACTGAGGCAAATTCTCCAAGAAGCTTGGAACATCCTATCTGCCAACAACTAATAAAAACTGTACCTTGGAGAATTGGTGCCGTTTCGAAGGCAAAAGTGCACACACCAAATATTGATGTAGATTTTTTGATGTGTACTGGACTTTGTGTGACGATAATTGATAAATGAAAGCTATATGTGGAATTATTTTTTAAGGAATCTTCACTATGCAAACTTTTTTCACAAATGCCTAAAACTTTTGCACAGTACTGTATGTTTATTTTATGTAACAAACAGCCTAATTGTCACCAAAGTACAACTATAACAGTTCACAGCTTGTATATGCACAGCCATCATATATAAACGCGATCTCCCCATGCACACATTCACGTCTGCTTATTATAAGGTGCAGATGCGGTTTTCGTTCACACAAACTGCAACTCAAACAGTCTTTTCAGGCATATAATACATTTGTTTTCTGAAAAAGACAGCCAAACTATTACAAAAGCAGCACAATAACAGTTTAAAACTTGTATACTCACAGTGAAAACATGCAGCCAAGTCTGTTTACATTAGCGCTTGTCACACACACACACACACACACACACACACACACACGTCTGAGAATTCAAACAGCACATATAGGCCTGCTGATATTATGTTTTTTACAGTTATAAAAATGAAAAAAACAAAAAACAAATGCAGTACAGCAGACATAATCCATTTGTTCGCATTTACTATATTATATACAGCATTTTATTTAATTTTTCTTAGTGACAAGAAATCAAAAATTTAAATAAAATAACTCATCTACACTCTGCCCCCCTCTGCCAACTGTGCATGTCACATGCAAAAATAACTCACTCCATGGGGCACAGAAGGGGAATTTATACTCTACTCATGACAAGGTTAAGATACTAATTGTAAATAATTATAAAGAACCTTAATAATTGTCTTGATTAGAATGGGGAGAAAATCAATGTTGCAGTGAAGACCTGTAAAGAGTGTGCACCTGATGTCAGATAGAAGTTTGTGGGTGAAGCAGGTATGTGTATGAAAACTCTTACTGTACCTACACTAGATGTAACCAGTTAAGTCAATCCTACAAAAAAAAAAAAAAAATCATCCTTCTAACATAACATTCCACCCATCTAGTTATCATGAAGAACCTGGACCATGCACACATACAGGTGCATCTCAATAAATTAGAATGTCGTGGAAAAGTTCATTTATTTCAGTAATTCAACTCAAATTGTGAAACTCGTGTATTAAATAAATTCAGTGCACACAGACTGAAGTAGTTTAAGTCTTTGGTTCTTTTAATTGTGATGATTTTGGCAAACATTTAACAAAAACCCACCAATTCACTATCTCCAAAAATTAGAATACATCATAAGACCAATAAAAAAAACATTTTTAGTGAATTGTTGGCCTTCTGGAAAGTATGTTCATTTACTGTATATGTACTCAACACTTGGTAGGGGCTCCATTTGCTTTAATTACTGCCTCAATTCAGCGTGGCATGGAGGTGATCAGTTTGTGGCACTGCTGAGGTGGTATGGAAGCCCAGGTTTCTTTGACAGTGGCCTTCAGCTCATCTGCATTTTTTGGTCTCTTGTTTCTCATTTTCCTCTTGACAGTACCCCATAGATTCTCTATGGGGTTCAGGTCTGGTGAGTTTGCTGGCCAGTCAAGCACACCAACACCATGGTCATTTAACCAACTTTTGGTGCTTTTGGCAGTGTGGGCAGGTGCCAAATCCTGCTGGAAAATGAAATCAGCATCTTTAAAAAGCTGGTCAGCAGAAGGAAGCATGAAGTGCTCCAAAAGTTCTTGGTAAACGGGTGCAGTGACTTTGGTTTTCAAAAAACACAATGGACCAACACCAGCAGATGACATTGCACCCCAAATCATCACAGACTGTGGAAACTTAACACTGGACTTCAAGCAACTTGGGCTATGAGCTTCTCCACCCTTCCTCCAGACTCTAGGACCTTGGTTTCCAAATGAAATACAAAACTTGCTCTCATCTGAAAAGGGGACTTTGGAACACTGGGCAACAGTCCAGTTCTTCTTCTCCTTAGCCCAGGTAAGACGCCTCTGACGTTGTCTGTGGTTCAGGAGTGGCTTAACAAGAGGAATACAACAACTGTAGCCAAATTCCTTGACACGTCTGTGTGTGGTGGCTCTTGATGCCTTGACCCCAGCCTCAGTCCATTCCTTTTGAAGTTCACCCAAATTCTTGAATCGATTTTGCTTGACAATCATAAGGCTGCGGTTCTCTCAGTTGGTTGTGCATCTTTTTCTTCCACACTTTTTCCTTCCACTCAACTTTCTGTTAACATGCTTGGATACAGCACTCTGTGAACAGCCAGCTTCTTTGGCAATGAATGTTTGTGGCTTACCCTCCTTGTGAAGGGTGTCAATGATTGTCTTCTGGACAACTGTCAGATCAGCAGTCTTCCCCATGATTGTGTAGCCTAGTGAACCAAACTGAGAGACAATTTTGAAGGCTCAGGAAACCTTTGCAGGTGTTTTGAGTTGATTAGCTGATGGCATGTCAAAATATTCTAATTTTTTGAGATAGTGAATTGGTGGGTTTTTGTTAAATGTGAGCCAAAATCATCGCAATTAAAAGAACCAAAGACTTAAACTACTTCAGTCTGTGTGCATTCAATTTATTTAATACACGAGTTTCACAATTTGAGTTGAATTAATGAAATAAATGAACTTTTCCACGACATTCTAATTTATTGAGATGCACCTGTAGTGAGACTAGTAGGAGTAATTAAGGAAGACCCTGTGTGGATTGTCATGGAGCTGTGTCAACATGGGGAGGTAAGCAAACAGCCTTGATTAATGCTGGATGTTATAACTCTTAACTTCATAGATAAATGCTATACATCAAAATACATATTTTGGGAAATTGCAGTGCCAATATTGTTGTCACAATGAGTAATTATTTTGGTGTAATTAACTGGTCATGGAGACGGTGTTAGGATCCATGTGCTGGAAGTTTATTATGAACACAAGCAAGCAATCCAAATCGGCAGGCAAATAGAGGTAGTCGTTAAGCAAGCGGTATAATCCAATAAACCAAAAAGACTGTCCAACAAGGCAAACAGAACAAAGGGGTATCCAAAAGGCAGTAAATCCAGGAAAACAGGCAATAATTATAACATAAAAACAATCAGCAAAGGCAATGGAAAAACACTTGGTAAGGCAAGGTAAACTGGCAATACTTCACAAAGTCAAAATGGAACAGTATGGTATTTATATAGTTTAAACAGGAAGTCACCAAAGAAATAATGGTACAGAGTTAGTATTCGGGAGAGGGCTCCCTCTGGTGGTTGGTAGGAGGGGTAACAACCTCGGATGTTACATTTGGGAAGTGTGGTATTATATTATACAGTATGAGAAGGGTTTACGTAACTTGTAAATTAAATCAATAAATTCTGATTCTGATTCTAAAATCCAATTGGTCTAGATACTATCAGATACTCTTTCAATCAGGAGTGTAATTCTATTTGCCAGAACTGCTGTGATTGATCTAGCAAACTCAATTAAGAGAATGCTATTAGATGGCTCTATTAACATTTACAGGATCTATAAAAACAGTCATAATCAAACATTTTACAAGCTCACAGGAAGTACAGTACTGAATGAATCAACACAACTGAGTCTTTTCAAATACCGAAGGACCCGCCTGACCTGTCAAAATGATTTAATAAAGTAACAAAATCTTTGAGAAACCATCATGGGGCCTGACATCTTCTATATTTTAAGAGAACAGCAGAGAGTCTGTATTCCAAAATGATGTGTAATGCTCCACCTTAATAATGTGGAAATTCAAAGAAAAATTCAAAATTCAAAGCCTTTATTTTACCACACTAGTCCTTCTGTGATAAAATGCTTTTTGTTCTTGCAGCTGGGGAAGTATTTGGCAAAATATCATCAGAGTCTGACCAGCGTGACCCTAGTTCTCTTCAGCCTGCAGATTTGCAAAGCGCTGGTCTACCTGCAGGGAATGAACATGGTCCATAGGTGCGACACAGTGTTTTTAACTTTTTAAAGTCCAGAAAACTGTCTGGTATACTGTATGTACTTACTTGTAACAGTATGAAACAGTGGGAGACAAGTTATTGATATATTTCCAAACATAAATATTTTCTTTGTTGTTTATGCTTGAGAGTGTGTGTGTGATTTTGTTGACAGAGACATAGCTGTACGAAATGTGCTTGTTGCCACACCTGAGTGTGTGAAACTGGGTGACTTTGGCCTTTCCAGATACATAGAAGATGAAGAATATTACAAAGGTAATCTAAACTGTTTTACACACTCATAAAAGTAATAGTTTGTTTAATCACTGTAATTAGCTGCAGTGTTTTCATGTGGTGTTTTCTTTTTTATTATATTCTTCCCTCTTTAAGCTATAATCGTCTAAACTCCTCTAATGTCACATTATGTAAATCTTTAAAAATATGTTAGATTTTATTGTTATCAGCTTTGTAACCACAGAAATTTCTCATTACCTTGCATTATGTCCGCAGCATCTGTCACTCGTTTACCGATTAAATGGATGGCTCCGGAATTCATTAACTTCAGACGCTTTACTGCGGCCAGTGATGTGTGGATGTATGGTGAGTGAATAGAAGTTAATCATCAGAATTGAAGACATGGCCACTGTTCCATCTAATGACATTAGTGCTACAATAATTTGTACATGCATTTCCTTGTTGAGTAAATCATTATTGCCACTGTGTAGTATACAGTAATTTGATAGTTAGATAGCCTTAGATAGTATTTGGACACTTTTAAACACTTAAGTCACTTAACATGTCTGAATGTCATTGCATTAGATAACAAAATATCAAACCAAGTGGCATCTGCAAACAAATCATGCTAGAGTTGTTGTTTTTTCAGAGCAAACATAACTTTTGTTATCTATTGCAATGGCATTAATTCATTTTTAAGTATGATTTAAGTGCTTTTTAATCTTGTTGTTCATCACAACTGCACAATAAGGACTTTAACGGATAGTGCACCCAAAAATGAAAATTCTCTCATCATTTACTCACACTCATGCCATCCCAGATGTGTATGACTTCCTTTCTTTGGTAGAACACAAACAAAAATTTTTAGAAGAATATCTCCACTCTGTAGGTCCATACAGTGGAAGAGAATGGTGATCAGACCTTTGTCGCTCCAGAAATCACATAAAGGAAACATAAAAGTAATCCATATGATCCATTGTTTAAATCCATATCTTCAGAAGCGATGTAATAGGTGTGAGTGAGAAACTGAACAATATTTAAGTCCTTTTTTTTACTTCTAATCTCCACTTTCACTTTCACTTTAAGATGTGAAAGTAAATCTAAAGAGGCACCACATGTGACTTTCAGATGTAAAAGTGAAAGTGAAAGTGGAGATTTAGAGACTTCATCTACCAAAAATATTTCAAAATTCAAATTACACTTCAAACAAAATGAAAATATAATCAAATAACAAATTGGTAAAAAAAACAAATATAGCAAATCCAAACATTTCACTCTCTCCAACTTCTTTCACTGGCACCTTTTGCAGTGACTTAAAAATTACTCTTTGACAACAGGTCAAATCAATACAAAATACCAATACAAATTAGTTCATAAATACAATTGAAAATAACAACATAATAATAATAATAATTGAAAAATAAACCATGATTCATTTTTCTGCATGAAAGACAAAATGGGATGTTAGGCAGAATATTAGGGACTGACAGCCTCAGTTACAACTTTTGTTGTATGAAGAATTCACAAGGTTTCAAAATTCTTCAAAAATGTGTCCTCATGTTCCACGGAAGAAAGAAAGTTATACATGTTTGGAACAACATGAGACAACAAGTTGTCTTATAATTTCAGTACAACCTTCACAGTGTGCAGCACATTTCAGCATGGATAGTTTTGTGACCCTGCCACAATATAATGCAGGCCTTGCCAAGTTAGATAAAAACTACATCGGACTTGACAGCAGACGTGCATGTATACTTCTATACATAGAAGTCTAAAGTCAAAGCTTAAAAAATGGCTAATTAAAAGGACAAGTTAGTCTTTAAAATGACATTATAATTAAATGATGAGATTATTTCTGGTGCAAAAGACTTTGGAGATGGACCCCAAACTTCACCTTATGCTAAATGTATGATATGACCCCTTTAAATATCTGCAAACATCTTGTTGAGTGATGCTTTGTACTACCAAGACTCTTGCAACTTTAATGACTGTCAGAATTATCAAAGAACAAATACAAAAACAGCTTGATTTGACATTTTTATTGTTTTGATAAATATTGTTTATTTCTGACATTTCAGAGCAGAAATTCTTCTGAAATAGACATGAAATGTATTTTGTAACTCATATTTGTCAGAGATTGAACTTACATGTAATTCAGTGTGAATTCCCCTCACGTCTATTTCATCCTCTTGTGTTGATCCTGTCCAGCTGTGTGTGTGTGGGAGATTATGAGCCGAGGTAAGCAGCCGTTCCACTGGCTGGACAACTGTAATGTGATTAACCAGCTGGAGCAGGGCAACAGGCTGCCCAAACCTGAGCAGTGCCCTCCTGCCCTGTACTCTCTCATGACCCGCTGCTGGAGCTATGTCCCCCGGGAGAGACCCACCTTCACTGAACTAGCCTGCAACATCAGGTTTTTCCTGTCATGCTTTGTAATAATCACTGTATTGATATGGGATCTTGTTAGAGTATATTACAGCTACTGCTGAAAACATTGCAGATATTCCATGCATTGGGCCTCATTCATAAAACACGACAATACATTTCTGTGTATATATTTCATAAATAAATTCTTATGTAAATTTTAGCATTAAAGGTTGCACTCTAGGAATGCCGCTTGTCCAATCAGATTCAAGGACCTGAACTAACTGTTGTATAATTTCTATGTAATCTATGGTTACATAATTTGTTTCCAGTCTAGTCCTTTCATGTAGTGTGTTATGTAGCTGTTTGTGAATGTAAAAAAGTCTGTAAAGTTTCAAAGTGCACGAAATATGGAGTTATTGACAACCAAAAGAAAGAACCGATTCGGAACACCTGAAACGAGTCGTTAGTAATTCCAGACTTACTTCCTGTACTAACCTACGTAATTTGGTAACAAAAAACCCACCTCTGGTCTGTTTACATATACAGCCAGTGCAGGCTGTTAGCCTGTTAGCTGTTAGCCTCTGCTAACCGGCTAACTCGCATTGTTGTCAAACTACATATAAACTTACCACTGAGAAACGTACTGTTCTCGTCGTGCTTGCGATGGTGGTTTGGGCTGATCTTCCGATGTATCACTATCAGACTCAGGCTCAAATTGGTAAGGTAAAACAGACATTTTTTCAGACAGAGCTGAAACTTGGATATGGTAATGGGCGTTTCCTTTCGTTCCTGATGGAGGGAACGAGACGTTGTGTCGATGTAGTGACACTAGGGGTCACTCTTGGGAACCCGAGACACCTCTGGTCTTTGATAAAAGGCCAATGAAAATTGGCGAGTGGTATTCCCCCAGACATACGGGTATAAAAAGAGCTGGTATGCAACCACTCATTCAGGTTTTATGCTGAGGAGCCGATATAAGGTCCGGCCATTTCAGCGGGTAGTTCAGCGTTGTGGCAGAAGGGACACAACGTCTCGTTCCCTCCATCAGGGAACGGAGGTTACACAAGTAACCATGACATTCCCTATCTGTCACTCACTCAGCGTTGTGTTGATGTAGTGACACTAGGGGTCCCTATACGAAATGCCACAATTGGCTGAACTGTGTTACGTGAACTGCCGGTGTGTGGTGGGCAGACTACTGTGTGCCTCATAGCCAGCTCACCAGGTCGACATGTAACCTCCCCCAACATAGTTATGAGTGTTGAATGGCCCTTTGGGGACAAGTCGACTACCCAAAAGATAGAGACAGGCTTAACCCAGTCGTGGCGTCTTTTCCCCTTATCTTTTTTCCACTCCCTAAAAAAGAAGGGGGATTATCCGACTGGGCCGCCAGGTCCAGTCGGAGGGTGTCCCTCCCAAGGGGAAGACACAGCGGAGACCACACCTCACCCAAAGAGAGGAGGGGATATTTAAGTGGAAGAATATGTCACATGGTCTTTCCAACCATGTGGAGAGTTTTCAAGGTAGATCCTACCCAATGGGGGAGGAGTTACTACAAACATGGAGACTGGGGCAGAGGGGCTCTGCCCAAGGAAGACGCAGTTTGCCAGCAGGGAAATGAATTAGCGGAAGATATATATCGCATGGGGTTAGCCTTACAGGGAACCGCCACATGCGGAGCACCTACCCCAGAACAGGACTCTTAGTTAGCACGTGTACTGGGCCGGCAGCGAGTCTCTCCGAACACTCGACTGCCACAGGGCTCGGAGGAAGTCAACCAGGGAACAAAACTTGTGAACACTACTGGGAATTAATGGCGCACGTCTTCAGCTCTAAAGGAGGTGGTAGGCGCTATGTGCAAGTGATACACCTGGCTGGCTATCCCGGTCTTATCCGCTTGTATTGCGTGCCACTACCTGGGACGAAACCGGTTCCACCCAGAGGTTGTAGAACCTTGCAAAGGTGTTGGGTGTTGCCCAGCCCACTGCTCTGCAAATGTCTGTTAGAGAGGCACCCCTGGCCAGGGCCCAGGAAGCCACTACACTCCCAGTAGAATGGGCTTGTAGCCCTACCGGGGGCGGCATGTCCTGGGCATGATATGCCATAGTTATGGCATCAATGAGCCAGTGGGCAATCCTCTGGTTGGAGACAGCACTTCCTTTCTGCTGTGCACCAAAGCAGACAAAGAGCTGCTCAGAGATTCTAAAGCTCTGCGTGCGATCCAAATAGATGCGTAAAGCGCGCACCGGACACAGCGACGACAGGGCTGGGTCTGCCTCCTCCTGGGGCAGTGCTTGCAGGTTCACCACCTGGTCCCTAAAAGGGGTGGTGGGAACTTTGGGCACATAGCCTGGTCGGGGTCTCAGGATCACGTGAGAGTAACCTGGACCGAACTCCAGGCACGTTTCACTGACAGAGAATTCTTGCAGGTCTCCTACTCTTTTGATGGAAGTGAGCGCAGTCAGGAGGGCAGTCTTCAAGGAGAGTGCCGTAAGCTTGGCTGACTGCAAAGGCTCAAAGGGGGCTCTCTGTAGACCCTGAAGAACTACAGAGAGGTCCCATGAGGGGACGAGGCGCGGTCTGGAGGGATTCAGCCTCCTGGCACTCTCATGATCAGGTCGTGCTTCCCTAAAGACTTACTGTCGACTGCATCATGGTGTGCTGCTATGGTGGCAACGTACACTTTCAAGGTGGAAGGGGACAGCCTCCCTTCCAACCTCTCCTGCAGGAAGGAAAGCACTGATCTGACTGCGCATCTCTGGGGATCTTCCCGTCAGGAAGAACACCACTTAGCGAACAGACGCCACTTAAAGGCATACAGGCACCTCGTAGAGGGGGCCCTAGCCTGAGTGATCATGTCTACCACTGTAGGTGGTAGACCGCTTAGGTCTTCCATGTCCCGTCCAGGGGCCAGAATTGGAGATTCCAGAGGTCTGGTCGTGGGTGCCAGAGGGTGCCCCGTCCCTGAGAAAGAAGGTCCTTCCTCAGGGGAATGTCGCGAGGAGCGTGAGGTCCAATAACCACGTCTGGGTGGGCCAGTAGGGTGCTACCAGGACGACCTGCTCCTCATCCTCCCTGACCTTGCACAGGATCTGTGCAAGTAGGCTCACTGGGGGAAACGTATATTTGCATAGGCCAGGGGGCCAGCTGTGTGCTAGCGTGTCTATGCCGAGGGGAGTCTCGGTAAGGGTGTACCAGAGCGAGAAGTGGGAGGATTCTTGGGAGGCGAACAGGTCCACCTGTGCCCATCCGAATTGACTCCAAATCAGCTGGACCACCTGAGGGTGGAGTCTTCACTCTCCCCTGAGGGTAACATGCCGTGACAGCACATCCGCTGTAGGTTTGAGGTTGCCTGGGATGCGAGTGGCTCGCAGCAACTTGAAGTGCTGCTGACTCCAGAGGAGGAGACGGCGGGTGAGTTGTGACATACAACGAGAGCGCAGACCGCCTTGGCGATTGACATATGCTACCGTTGCCGTGTTGTCTGTCCGAACTAACACGTGCTTGCCCTGGATCAACGGCCGAAACCTCCGCAGGGCAAGCAGAATTGCCAACAACTCGAGGCAGTTGATGTGCCAATGCAGACTCGGGCCTGTCCACAGGCCAGCGGCTGCATGCCCATTGCAAACAGCGCCCCAGCCCGTTTTGGAGGCATCTGTCATGACCACGACGCACCTGGAGACAAGTTCTAGAGGAACACCTGCCCATAGAAACGAGAGGTCAGTTCAAGGGCTGAAAAGACGGTGACAGACCGGCGTGATGACCACGCGATGTGTCCCGTGGCGCCATGCCCATCTCGGGACTCGAGTCTGTAGCCAGTGCTGAAGCAGCCTCATATGTATCAACCCGAGCGGGGTGGCCACCACCATGGATGCCATATGCCCCAGGAGCCTCTGAAAAAGTTTCAGTGGAACTGCTGTTTTCTGTTTGAATGCCTTCAAACAGGCCAGCACCGACTGGGCGTGCTCGTTCTTAAGGCGCGCCGTCAAGGAGACTGAGTCCAACTCCAAACTGAGAAAAGAGATGCTCTGAACCAGGAGGAGCTTGCTCTTTTCCCAGTTGACCCAAAGCCCTAGTCGGCTGAGGTGTGAGAGCACCAGGTCCCTGTGTGTGCACAACATGTCTCGAGAGTGAGCTAGGATTAGCCAGTCGTCGAGATAGTTGAGAATGCGAATGCCCACCTCCCTTATCGGGGCAAGGGCAGCCTCTGCGACCTTCGTGAAGACGCGAGGAGACAGGGACAGGCTGAAAGGGAGGACTTTGTACTGATACGCCTGACCCTCGAATGCAAACCGCAGGAAGGGTCTGTGTCGAGGAAGGATCGAGACGTGGAAGTACGCGTCCTTCAGGTCTACCGCCATGAACCAATGCCGGATGCTCACCAGAATGCATTTTTGCGTCAGCATCTTGAACGGGAGTCTGTGTAAGGCCCGGTTCAGTACTCGCAGGTCCAAGATTGGCCGCAACCTTCCACCATTTTGAATCGCGTAGCCGAGTCGGACGGTCCGGATCAGCCATCACGACGGACTGGAAAGCGCAAGCCACGCGTCCAAGTTCCGCGCAAGGGGGACCAAGGGGAGAGGTGGGGCCTCACGGCAGGGTGGAGCCTGATGTGCCACACCATGTCGTGGCCGTGCTGAGTCTAGGGACATCGAAGCACTTACCTGGCTCCTTGTGACCACCCCTGGAACAGCCTGGGACGGGGGAGGATGAGGCTTGTCCTCGTAACCCGTGGAGACTGCCACATCGGGGGTGGCTGTGTGCCACAGCTGGGCGCTCAGGGGCGGAAAGACCACCGCTGGAGCACCAATCCTGCAAGAAAAAAACCCGTGGACGATAGTCGTGATGACGACCGTGCACACTGGGTATGTGACCCAGGGAGGAAGGAAAACACTCTTTTGCTGAACTGTTGGGTACCGCAGCCACTTGGGCATGCGGCGAAATCAAACAAAAAGGCAACAAAAGATTTTCCGTCCGGCCGTCCACCGGGGGATGGAGTGGTCTTCTTACCAGAGTGGGTTCCTTCGTCCCTGGGTCACCCGTCTCAGGGGCACTTTGACGACCTTCGTGGGTTCTTAGGCGCCGACTGTGAGACAGGTGGCATTTGCTTCCTGTGGTGGGCTCCGTGCCGGGGCCAGGCCGAAGGGGCGGGCTGTGGCGGAGCCGGTGCAGTCACCGCAGGGGGATGCCCTTGGCGACGAGCAGACGGGGTGTGGGATCTTGAGCCGTGCCGGGGCATGATGTGACGGATCGCCTCCATCTGCTGCTTCACCGCCGAGAACTGCTACCTGGTGGAGGCAATCCCACTGGGGTCCCCAAATCGCCCCCAGTGCTAGCCGCGCTGGCCTCATACCCGTAGGTAGAAGGACCGAGGCGGGGAGCCGCTGGGATGGCTTGCTTACGAAAGCAAGCCGCGACCGCAACGTTGCCATGGTCATGTTCTTGCAATAAGAACATGAACCATCCACAAATGCTGCCTCTGTGTGGGTCGCGCCCAGTCACGAAAGACAGCGATCATGACCATCCGAAGTTGAGAGATAACGACCGCAACCAGGAATAACACACAATCGGACAAGCGTCTTTAAAAAGACGTTCCGTGTGTGCTGCTCTTTTAGAGAAATATATACTCTTTTAGAGGAAAAAAGCTCTTTCAGAAAATATACTCTCTTGTTTTCTGCCGAAGCGCCCAGGGATGTTCTCTGCAGTGCACCAGTGCAGAGGAGGGAGAAGCCGCTGAAATGCGCCGTCAGATCCAGCAGAGGTGAATGAACAGTAGAATTCAGCTCAATGAGCATGACCAAAAATCTGAATGAGTGGTTGCATACCAGCTCCTTTTATACCTGTATGTCCGGGGGAGTTGCATGCAAATACCACGGGATTTTATCAAAGACCAGAGGTGTCACGGGCTACCAAGAGTGACCCCTAGTGTCACTACATCGACACAACGTTGAGTGAGTGACAGATAGGGAACTGTTTGTATTGTTTTGCAGTCATATGTTAGGTTATCCCTGTAAGGTTTTATGATTGAACAAACCATGCCAAACATAGTCTGTGACGTTACTTTGTTTCTAGATTTTTTATTTTTTCTACTCTTTACTTGTTAATGACATGCTTATGTATTGTAGACCAAAATATTTGAGAATCACATAATCCAGCAAATATGCTTTCTTTAACATTTTATGTTTGCAAATGTCATTAAAAGACGTTTCAATTCAGATGCTCCTTCAAAGCATCATATAACATTAATGCCTCTTCATGATTAAAATACCTTAGATAACTGATGAATGTGTACATATGTAGGGCTTTATTGGTTGTTTAGATCAGTGTTACTATCAGAAATAATTAATAATTATTTCTCTAGTTATTAATTAATATTTAAATTAATTAATTGAATCTAACTCATTAAAACCACATATGGGGCTCCACTAAATGTAGTGCACTACGTTTAGGAGCGGGTTTGGTTATTAGCAATAATTAATAATTATCAAAGATAACTATTAATTATTAAAATCAATAGAACATTGATGAGAATCAATGTTAGCTTTTTTAATCCTTTAAATCAACAATTATCAAAGATAATCACCAATCATTAACATCTATGATACATTAATTAAAATTAACACTAGCTTATTGATCCTTCAAAATCAACAATCGTCAAAGATAATTATCAATTATCAAAAATCAATAGAATATTAATAAGGATTAACATTGATGGGGCACCACCCTGGAATCAGGGACTAATAACCAGAGAGTATAACAGTCTCAATATTAGATTGTTTTCTTAGGAAAATCGACATCCGAAGAATATCGATTTTCAGGAAAAAACAATGAATGAAGGCTTGAATCCGAGCACAGACATCCCGTCAGCATGACACAGGTGTATGCAAAACAAACCAAAACACTTCTCTTTGTAATATAACAAAGTTTATTTATGCAGTAATATCAATTAATAATTAATACAATGCAGTCAATAAACTTCCGACTTACAACTACAAACTAAACAGTGATATGATTAGATATGGAAACTAAAATAATCCTATAAAACGTAAGGCGTGTGTGTGAGAGTGTGTGTGTGTGTGTAAGGAGGGATGCGCACAAAATGGCGGACGTGACTCTCATGGAGAGTATGTCATGCGAGACTTCCAGCCAGGGAATATGGCCGCGAATGTGGGCGGAAAGAAACCAGTCAATGGTAGCTTAGAGACAAAGCTGAGCTTTATCACGAAGCTATCTACTAGCCAAAAATGTGTGCCAGAATGTTTGTGAGGGGTCGCGTGTGTGTGTGTGTGGTTAGTACGAGAGAGAGAGAGAATTAAGTGACGGCCCCAAAGCCGGTTTCGCGATCGTGGGAGAGAAAGCAGCTGTTAGTTTATCACTCAGAGACGTGGTGGACGGCACATAAACCGTCCCGCGGTCTTTGATTCTTTAATGGATAAACTCAGTTTGCTGGTCTCACCCGCGATGGCGGAAATGCACAACAGTCCAATGTGGTTGGACTACAATACAGTAAATCAAATTTGTGATAATTAATACCCTGAGTATTAATAATGAGCGGACATGGCGGTCCGTAAACTGTACAAGCAATAACCTTGATACACAAGAATAACACACTATAATATTCTATCTCTGCCCAGACGTAAACCTTTTACTTGAATCGCATGAGGATGCAGAATGTGTGTTCATCCGTCCTTTAACTCAGACTCGGTTCCTTGAGGCTTGGGTGATGATAGGAGGCCGTTTCCTCGCTCTGTCGGCGGGCGGTACGGCTGCTGATTCTCGGCGGGCTGGCGGAGAAATCAGCAACGTCGATTTGATTGAAGATGGAAGAGAAATCTTTTCTCTCTTCATTTCTGCAGACAAACGGATGAAGATGCGGATTGCTCGGCGGTCTCCTTCGGATCCGTTAGAGTGTTCGGTGGAACACAAAGTAATCTCAACTCGTCCAGTGAGATGGAGATTGTATGGCCACAGTTTCAAGTCGGACATTACTTCCTTGTGCCACGAGGCTGCATCTGAGAGCAGCGATGAGCTGCGTCTACACACGGCGAGCAAAGTTGCTTGAAGCAAATCCCGGAAGCATCTCAGAGGTATTTCTACTCCTGATGATGTCATGGTTGAGGTCGTGTGCGTTCTGTCGTGTGCCTCATCCAATAGGAGTTGAGAGTTCGATCCTTTAGTGAGCAAGGCTTCATGGGATTTGTAGTCTGTTTTGGACTCCCTTTGTTTGATTTTGGCGTGATTTTTATCAGTAAAATTTATGACTTGGTATGTGGGGGCCTGAGTTAGGTTTTACGACTGTGTTAGGCCTGCCTTTGTCTTCTATTTGAATACATGAGGCCCAACACATACATCAATGAGATTTATCAGTGTGATAAATGCATTGAAAACATAATGTAGCAGGGAATATAACGGTTTAAAGCATATCTAAAAACATACAATAAGTGTTCAGCTGAGCGACTTTACACCCTGCAAATCAGTGGCTCTCAAGTGGTTTTGCTTCACAAAGGGAGATGTAAGGCTTAATGCTAGGAATAGCCTCAGTCACTATTCACTTTCCTAGTATGCAAAAAAGATGCAGTGAGAGTGCATAGTGACTGAGATTTACACTCTTCTTAGGTATACCTCTCTAATACTGACTCATTGTCATGTTCCTTGAACCAGTTTGAGATGACATGTGCTTAGTGGCATTGCGCATTATCATGCTGTAAGTAGCCATTAGAAGATGGGTAGACCGTGGTTAGATAGGGATGCATATGGTCAGAAACAATACTAGAGTAGGCTGTGGCAATGAAACGATGCTCAATTGGTATTAAGGTGCCTAATGTGTGCCAAGAAAACATACCCCACACCATTAAACCACCACCTCCAGCCTGAACCTTTGATGCAAGGCAGGATACATCCATGGATTCATGTCGTTTACACCAAATTCTGACCCTACTATCTGCATGTCGCTGCAGAAATCGAAATTTGTCAAACCAGGCGATGTTTTTCCAATTGTCTACTGTCCAGTTTTGGTGAGCCCACTGCAGCCTCATTTTCCTGAAAACGGCTTGTTAATGACAGAGGTCAGAGGAGAACAGCCAGACTGATCCAAGCTGACAGGAAGGTGACCGTAACCCAAACAGACCTTATTCACGCTAGTGCCATCTTTGATTTTTAATGGAAATGACAATGTGAGGGATAGACTTACCATCTCTTCAATGGGTTGTACTGCAGTATAAAGTGTTTTTGGATCGTTCTGCAGACAAAACATTGATAAAAATATCTGTCGAAGAATATTCTGTATACAAAGAACTCCAGACAACATGAGTTGTGGAAAATCAGATGTGATCTAGGAGCTTTATACAGCTTTATACCGTTTGTGCCACTGAAGAGATGGTAAGTCTATCCCTCACAGCCTCATTGTCATTTCCATTAAAAATCAAAGATGGTGCTAGCATGAATAAGGTCTATTTGGGTTACTGTCACCATCCTGTCAGCTTGGACCAGCCTGGCTATTCTCCTCTGACCTCTGTCATTAACAAGCCGTTTTCGTCCACAGAAACCCTGTCCTTTTATACAAAATGAGTTAACACAAATTTGTTGTGTGGAATTATTTTTTTCCCCTCCCCGGAATTCCCAATGCACTCTAGGTCCTCATGGTGGCATAGTGACACAATCCGTGTGGCGGAGGATGAATCTCAGTTGCCTCCGTGTCTGAGACAGTCAGTCCACGCATCTTATCACGTGGCTTGTTGAGCGTGTTACCGCGGAGCCCTAGCGCGTGTGGAGGCTCATGCTATTCTCCGAGGCATCCACGCACAACTCATCAGGCGCCCCACCGAGAGCATGAACCACACATTATAGCGATCACAAGGAGGTTAACCCAACATGACTCTACCCACCCTAGCAACCGGGCCAGTTGGTTGCTTAGCAAGCCTGACTGGAGTCACTCCCGAACTAGTTGTGTGGAATCTTAAATATTTCTTATATTATGTCATACTACATTTTACAAAATCACACAGAGCTGACAATCACTAGCACGCAAGCAACAGCGAGAGATGAGCAGGCTGTTTTATTTGGAAGAGGCTATTTGCACTAAGTGTAAAAAGCAACAAAAAGCATCTTTTTTGCACTAAGTGCAAATAGTGGCAGATACTCTTACACCCCTCTTTAAATACTAACATACAGTATAGTGGCATCACTGCAACATTTTTATTGTGTTTATTTGGAGTCCCACAGACACCCTACGCCAACCCCTACCTCTAACCCTACCTTACAAAACTTAGCATGGTTTTACTACAGTAACCATAGTATCACCATTATATTTTTCTAGTAAAATCATAGTAACCACAAAATTAAACATTGTTACTATTAACTACTATTAACAACATGTTACTGTAGTAACACCATGGTTAGTACATCAGAACTAAATAGTTTCCACCAAAAGACGTGGTTACTACAGTATTACTACAGTAAAACCATGGTTAATTTTATCCGGATCAAATCCTTCTCTCAACTCCCCGACCTTCACTGTGACCAAATCACTGTGAAGAATCTCTTTTATTTATTACTATAAGTAGTATTAAGAGTAGCGACATGGGGAAAAGTATGTCAAGGGGTGGGCTTCAAACCCAGATCTCCAGCATGACAACACATACACATACTGTCGTTACACCCAGAGCTACTACAGCTGTAGACGGGGGTGCAGTTTGTTATAAAATTCTGTGTTTCCACCAGACTACTGGAGCACAAACAGTCACTTAGTTATCCAATCTCTTAATCCACTAAATGTCTAACCCGTTAACCAGTTTAATGTCTCTGCCCCATCGCGAAAAATTCAAATATGCCCACCTTCATTTGATAGCAGTTGACCAAATCTGTCGTGGCTGTCTTGAGTTTGGTCTGAGCAGTGGTGAGTGGAGTTAGTGTAAATAGCCTCTGCCAACAAGATGGGCTATTTGCACTTAGTGTACCTAATAAAATGGTCAGTGAGTGTACATTCTGCATAAAATCTAATTTTGTGTTCTACAGAATAATGTCTTGTATGTTTGGAACAATGTCAGAGTGAGTAAATAATGACAGAATTGTAATTTTTTGAGTGAACTATTTTAAGTTTGCGCTCTATGATGTGAACAGTAACAAGAAATAGAAATACCAACCTCAGTAATTTTACTCATCTTATTAGTTGTTTCTTTTTCATTTGGCACTTTTAATGTTGATAGAATAATTTTGACAGAATTTCAAGGTTATACATTCATATACAAGCGTTTACACATTCAAGCTTCACCTCAAAGGCGAGATGGAAGTTTATGCATTTCTCTGAATTTCAGTCCTATGAAAAATATCAGGCCTTTGGTGTGACATTCCTGATATCAAACATGCACCTTATCCAAGGGCATAGATTCCAGGGGGGGGGGGGAGGTAACCCCCCATTAATCAAAACAAGCAAGTACAACCCTCCCCCCCCACCCCCCAATATTTCTACCATGATCAATGGAAACATGTAAATGCTTCACCCTGCACCCCCCGCCCCCACCACCACCACCACCACAATGTTCAAGCCAAATCTATGCACTTGATCTTATCCCATGCAGGGGGAAATTTCACCACTAACTCTGCATTGTGTCCCCATGCTGGTTCTGTCAGTTGAAGCACAAAAGTTATGTAGATGTCCTTATTGTCCAAAGATAACATTTGTTGGTATGTTTTCTAGATCATGCCTGCGAGCCAAGGTGGGAGAAAGAGCCCGATTGTGCCCAGCAAACATACTATGATGAACATCCATAAAAAGATCCTGTCTATTACCATAGCAACATACTTCCAATCTTCCTTAACCTGTATGAAGAGATAAGCCAGACAAATTAGTGGACTGCACAGCAGAGGTGTTCTATTCATGGACATTAAGACAAACATCATAAAAATGGTAGTTACACGTTACATGAGTGTCCATGTTAGGCATACTATAATTAAGTATAATATCAGTAAGTATGACAACATGTAAGTACAGGTAGCACTATAATAAATAGGATATACAGTGGCCCCAAAAGTATTTGGACAATTTTGAACAATTACAGTAAGTCACACTTGTATGGATTTCATTGCATTAGATACAAAATATTAAAACAAGCAGCATACCTATATGCATACTAATCCTGCTAGACATTTTCTCAGAATTAATTTAACTTTTCTTAGGACTTTTTGCAATTACTTTTAATCTGCTGGTCTCAAGGTGATTTTTAGTGGTTTTTAATTTAGTATAAAGTCAGTTCCCCTCAAGTTAACACCGGTGTACTACTGTAACAAAGTAAATAGTGTAGTTCAGCACATTAACTATGGACATGTTCCACTAAGTTTGATAACCAGAAAGTGCCCAAATACTTTTGTTTTGATTTTGAACAATACACAGATTCATAATTTGAAACCTAACAAACGTATTTTTATGAAATGTTTTGCTTGAAAAGTTGCTTGAGCTATCTTTCTTTAAAATAAATGCCACTTGCTTTAAATGTAGTTTTATAATGCTAAGACATTCATGCATTTTATCAGCAAGTTTGTTTAAAGGGAAAGTTCATCCAAAAATTTAAATTCTGTCATAATTCATTTGGAGCAATTTCTCACTCATTAAAACTGTTAAACGGGATACCCCGTAGCACAGAGAGCAAAATGTGCTCTGGATGAAGGGGATATCTACCAACAATCACATGAAAAAAATTATACTTTTTTGAAAATTTACTGAGAAACTTAAACTAGTGTTTTAGCATATTAGTAAGTAGTTTAATGTGTTGTAGCTAATGGTTACATAGAAAAAAACATTAAAATGCGGCTCTCAAAGTCACAATTGGCCACTTTGGTATTGTTTATTCATAAACAAAAAGTGGGGCTGTCAGTCCATTAATTTTTTTAAACTAAATAATCGCACAGTTTTCTGTGATTAATCGCAATTAATCACTATTAAATTTTGGTACACAATACATTACAACAAACATTAAAAAATCATCATAAATATATTTACTTTGTATGCCTACTTTGTCTGCAAGAAATTGGTTAGTCACCATTAATTTTGATCATTAATTAATATATATATATATATATATATATATATATATATATATATATATATATATATATATATATATATATATATATATATATATATATATTTTTTTTTTTTTTTTTTAATAAAGTGTACTGTTCTCTACTTGGTCAGGTTTCTGTGTATACACCCTGATTCCAAACCTATGATTTTCTTTATTCTGTGAAACACAAAAGGACATGTTAGGCACAATGTTAGGGACTGACAGTCTCGGTCACTTTTCCCTTTTATTGCATCTCCTTTTGTGTTCCACATTAGAGAGTAATACAGGTTTGGAACAACATGAGCATAAGTAAATGATGACATTATTTTTATTTTGTCACCCAGCTATCCCTTGAAATATCCAAATACTCTTTGGGGCCACTGTATATTGAGTACATGTTGTTCATTAGTATTGCTCAGCACCGTATAAAAAGTGTGACCAAAATTGCCAATGATTATTACATTTGCACAGAGAAACTTACACTGAAGTCAGCATCTTCTGCTCTCAGGTGGTCTGCTATGTAGTGAACCCCCTCCAGAGCTTGTAGGACACTGGGGGAGAGTGGGAACCCTGGGATGTCTGATGTCATGTTGTCAAGCCTCTTTGTGACATTAGCTCTACAACCAGGCTGCCTGGAAGCCACGCCCATCTCCAGTCTAGGGGAGGGGCCATATTTCTGTAAAGGGGGTGGAGTCGAGCCAAGAGGACAGGGCGAAGGGGAGTGGAACGAAAGAGAGATAGCTGAAGAGAGCATTCCAAGTTCTACATCCTTATAACAGCAGTGCCTGCGAGACTCCTCCTCACCAGAGCTATCCCCCCTGAACCAGCTAGTAGATGTGCTGAGAGGCGTGGTTGCCGGTCCAAGCACTTGTGACATCGTACTACGCCCCTGCCGCTGCAGGAGGATAAGTTTCTGTTTGCGTCGGCTGTCAGGTGCAGGCCTGCGCATGAACAGCCACCGAGGGATCAAATCCAAGAAGACTGAGTGCACCCAACTGGGCATCTTATGAGTGCTGGGTGATCTGTGGTGCACGTTAAGCACAAAGACGGTGATAACAATGGACAGGGTGACAAAGATCATGGTGAAGAGCAGATATTCGCCAATGAGTGGGATAACCAGCGAGGTGGATGGGATAATTTCTGTTATGAGCAGCAGGAAGACGGTTAGAGAGAGGAGGACAGAGATACACAGTGTGATCTTCTCCCCACAGTCTGATGGCAGGTAAAAGACCAGCACGGTCAGGCAGGAGATAAGCAGGCAGGGAATGATGAGGTTGATGGTGTAGAAGAGAGGAAGACGACGAATGATGAAGAAGTAGGTGATGTCAGGGTAGATCTCATGGCAGCAGTCATACTTCTTGGTGTTGTAGGTTCCTACAGCATTGATGATGGCCCACTCACCACTCTCCCAGTAATCTTTTAGATCGACAGTATTCTCAATACGCTCCAGGTCGATCTTGGCTTTGTCATAAGTCCACGAGCCAAACTTCATCTTGCAGTTCTGCTGGTCAAATGGGAAGAAGGTGACGTCAATGCTGCACGAGCTCTTGTAGATGGCAGGTGGGACCCATCGCACTTTACCTGTGTGGAAGAGGTGAGCTTTGGTCATGTGCGTCACCGCAAACTCCCCATCTGCACTGAGGAGGACAACAAGCGATATATGTGATCAGTTGCAAATTTATTAAATTCTATAATTTTATTTCATGCATCTTACAATTTAGCAAAATGTAGAAATAATTACTTTGATTGTTATTCTTTGCTGAGCTTGACTACCAAATTACACATTTAAATCTTTGCTTTGAAGCAATTAAAAAATTGTAAGCATGTTTGTCATTATTTGGTAGAATTAGAGTCGGTCTTATGTATAGATATGATATTTTAATATTTCCTGTACAACCTTTGCATGTTTTTGTTTTTATTATTATTACTATTATATTATTGAAAAAACCTGAAACAGTGCTGCAATCAGGGTCAGAAATTAATGGAGGCCACCAAAATTTAAAAAAAAATGCCCCAGAATTGAAAATGTACAGTAGGAGTCAAATAAATAAAGAAATCAAATCAAATAATAATTAAATAAATTTAAAAAAAAAAAGTAAAAAAGTAAAAAAAAAAATAAATAAATAAATCCCCTGTAATAAATTTATCTTTGTAACGTCTCATATATTTCTTTATATTTTACTTTGGGCCTAGTTATACACAATTCATTCAGACTGAGAATCTATTTTATAATTGTCTTATTGATTTAATGTATTAATTCAACATAAAAGGATGATACACAGTATATCTTTGTATGGTTAGAAACAGCCCTCAAAACAGTAAAAATAAATGCCAGGGGGCCACTCATCCCCTTAATGATGAAAATAAATTTGTGACACTGGCTGCAGCCCGTGCAGTTACAAATATGAGTGATGGACATAGTTAAATTGACTTTGGAGATATGAAAAGCTTGAAATCTACTCTGGTATAATGTCTGAGCTGTGCACCTGTATTACCATATTCAAACACAAGGTGGTAGTCTAAGTATGTGCGTGAATGAGTTCACCACTGCAACACCATGGACACTGTATGCTACAGAACACACACCTTGCATATCATGTCACTCATGGTACACTTCTGAGGACCATCTGCAGCATTTGAATCTACACAGCATTTACAGCTAATATCTTGGATTAATTTTCTGTGCCATTATTTAACTTGTGGTAATATCTGCAAATGTACAACACAAGTTTAGTGTTTTTGTTACTCACTTGTTGTACAAGACTATGTCCGGAACCCAGATAAGTTCAGACGGAACCCTGATAGAAGTCACGTTGTCGTAGTCTGAAGGTTTCCATCGTAGTTTATAATCATTCCACTCCTGAGTGAAAGGCCACAAAGATTTAAGAAAGTAAAAGCAACAGGATACACTACAGTAAGTCTAGGCTACCATCACATTTGTCTTGTTTATTTTATCAACACTTTTTTAACCTGTTTAACCAACTGTGCTCTTATTCAGTAAACAGTTTTAACAGTTCTATGGATCTGAGGATTATAGATAAATAATGATTTCAGTTTCAGACTGTTACTCACACAAAGCTACCGTATGGCTTGAGTTGTGTATGCATCGTACAGAAGAGTTTTATAATACTTTAATGGTGCCTTTGCATTCTTTGAAAGCTTTATTCACCGTTCTTTGTAATTGCATGTAAAAATGACAATATGTTCTACAAAGTTTTCATTTTTGGGTTAAGTTCCTTGCTGAAAAGACCAGCATTGCTGGTCACCAGGTTATGTTGTGTTTTGGTTGCTGGTCCCATATCATGGAATGCTGGTGTCCCCACCAGGCTTTTAAACTAGCTTAACCAGCTTCATAAGCTAGGTTTTTCTGGTAATAATAATAATAATAATAATAATAATAATAATTTACTATGCTGGTCCACCAGCTTAACCAACACCAAACCAGCACTAACCAGCATAACCTAGTCTAGACCAGCAAATAAATTGCATGCTGGTTATAAGATGGAATTTTCAGCAGGGTTAACTATTCCTTAACTTTCTTGCTGCACACACCTGCTTTAGCCAGACGTTTGTTGTCATCATCTGATTCTTTTCGTCCTGTGGAGGGAAGAGGGGGGAGGGATGGAAGATATCATTTTAATCTCCTGATGGACCTGGAACCTTCAAGGAGCATATATCATAATTTATCATGAAGGTCATGGGGTCCTCAATATGGCAAAATAGAAGGGTTGGTGTTATCATCTTTATGAAATTAATGCTTATAAGGCATATTTAAGAAACCTTCTTTTCCATGCACTTTACAGACTATTCTATTTTAAAGCAATGATTCATTTTATCACTTCTGTCTTTGTGGAGGCAAATTATATATTTGCTGTTTTTTACAACAAAACTAGCATTACTGGGTGATCTTTAGGAGAATGAGAGAGAATGGTTTGCATTTTGCAGTCTAATTAGGAGTATTCTAAGCTCTGGACTGCTTTGGGCCAAGACAGACTTGTGTTCTCCTAGACAATGATCAAGGATGCACTTGAAGTGTAGGCTATATCTTCATACTGTAAATCATTTTTCAAAGTTTTAAAATGAATGGCAGGCTTAAGTGAAAACCTCACGTCAAAGGGATTTAATTAATCTCGCTTTACTCGGAGGTTCTATTTATTCCCATTATAATCTGACAGAGTATATTAGTGAATAGTTGTTTTGAAACATTCAGTTTTTTTTCATTTTTCCACATTTTTAAGTTAAACCGTACAAGAAGCAATTTTCAGTTTCTAACTTGCTGAAATTATTATGAAATAATGATAATTAGCATGCTACTAATCCTCACACACACTCTTTATGTATTACATTAGCTGTGTTCACTCCAAGCTATAACAGAAACTTACCACATCAATCAGCTGGGCGATAGATAAACCAAACTTGACAATAACGACATCAGAGGTGTTTGGCACAGGTCTTGACCATTTGTTGTACCCATCAAAGAGCTTTTTGAAGAGCTCATCTTCAGCATGTGAGTGAGTCCTCTCACAACAAGAAACTGCCAGTGGAAAAAAAGACATAAAACATAAACAGCTTGTACTTTTTACTTTACAGAATTTTCTTACACTTGCCAACTGAACACACAAAAAGAATTTGGACGAGATTCTATGTGTTTTTAATCAAACAGTGCCCTGTTCCTACTGTTAGGGTCAAATTTGACCAGCCATGGTAAATGAATTGGTGAGACCATAACACAGAGCTTTTTTTAATATATTTATTTATCAAATAAAAACCAATAAATCATACACAATGCAACACACACACACACACACACACACACAAAGAATTGAATGGGTGAGACTATAATGGAGCATTTTTTAAATTTTGTTAATAAAAATCAATCAGCCACAATGCAGAACACAAACAGAAATGAAGGGGTGAGACTATAACACATCCTCAATGCAGAACACACACACACACACACACACAAAGAAATGAATGGGTGAGACTAAAACAGCATTTGTTTATTTTGTCAAATAAAAATTAATCAGCCACAATCCAGAACACACACACAGACACACACTTCAAGGTCAGATCAAAGTCTTAGTCTGACCCCACTGTGATAAAGATTAGGTTTGGTGTGGGAGCTGCACACCAGCTATAAGCATATTGTGGCATCATTGCAAAATCTCACCCTTGCTACTATTTTACATATAACTGACTTTCATTATGTCTAAATATACAGTGCATTCATAAAGTATTCAGACCCCTTAATTTTTTTCACATTTTGTTTTGTTGCAGCCTTATGCTAAAATGCTTTAAATATTTTTTTCACATCAATCTACACTCCATACCCCATAATGACAAAGCAAAAAAAAAAAAAAACAAACAAAAAAAAAAATTTGCACATTTATTTAAAAGAAAAAAAAATGAAATATCACATAGACATGAGTATTCAGACCCTTTGCTATGACACTTGAAATTTATCTCAGGTGCATCCCATTTCTCTGGATCATCTTTGAGATGCTTGTATACTTTGATTGGAGTCCACCTTTAGCAAATTCAATTGATTGGACATGATTTGGAAAGGCACACACCTGTCTATATAAGGTCTCACAGCTGAAATTGCATATCAGAGCAAAAAAAAGACATGAGGTCAAAGGGACTGCCTACAGAGCTCAGAGACAGGATTGTGTCGACACACAGAGGGAAGGCTACAAAAATGTTTTGGCTGCATTGAAGGTTCCCAAGAGCACAGTGGCCTCCATAATTCTTAAATGGAAGAAGTTTGGAACAACCAGGACTCTTCCTAGAGCTGGCCGCTCGGCAAACTGAGCAACTGGGGGAGAAGTGCCTTGGGAAGAGGGGTGACCAAGAACCTGATGGTCACTTTGGATCATGAGAGATCATGTGTGGAGATGGGAGAAACTTGCAGAAGCACAACCATCACTACAACACTCCACCAATCTGGGCTTTATGGCAGAGTGGCTAGATGGAAGCCTCTCCTCAGTGCAACACACAAAAAAGCATCTAAACGACTCTCAGACTGTGAGAAACAAGATTCTGAAGATTGAACTGTTTGGCCTCAATACCAAGCATCATATCTGGAGGAAACCATACAATGCTCATCACCTGCGCAATACCATCCCTACGCTGAAGCATGGTGGTGGTAGCATTATGCTGTGGGGGAGTTTTTCAGCGGCAGGGACTGAAAAAAGGAAAGCTGAATGCAGCAACATATAGAGATATCCTTAATGAAAACCAGGTTCACCTTCCAACAGGACAATGACCCTAAGAACACAGCCAAGACAACGTAAGAGTGGCTTAGGAGCAACTCTGTGAATGTCCTTGAGTGGCCCAGCCAGAGCCCGGACTTGAACCTAATCGAACATCTCTGGCGAGACCTGAAAATTGTTGTCCACTGACAGTCCCCATCTAACCTGACAGAGCTTGAGAGGATCTGCAGAGAAGAATGGCAGAAAATCCCCAAATCCAGATGTGCAAAGCTTGCTGCATCAAACCGAAAAAGACTTGAGGCTGTAATCGCTGCCAAAGGTGCTTCAACTAAGTACTGAGTTAAGGGTCTGAATACTTCTGTCAATGTGATATTACAATTTTTTTATTTTTAATAAATTTGAAAAGTTATCAAAAATCTGTTTTTTTCTTTGTCATTATGGGGTATGGAGTGTAGATTGATGTGGGGGAAAAATTAAAGCATTTCAGCGTAAGGCTACAACATAACAAAATGTGAAATAAATGAAGGGGTCTGAATACTTTATGAATGCACTGTATATCAAAGGTTCTTTCACACATAAACAGCATGAGAGAGTGGAGTCATTTTAAGAGTTATTGTTCTTTTGTCCTATCCACAACTTGGCATACAATGTCAGTCATGCACAGACTTCAAGTAAATTACATCATCTGATGTAGTCTCTAAACTCTTTCACATGCCTTTTTTTCTTAAAAGGATAGTTCAATAAAAAAATTTAAATTTTGTCATTATTAATTTTTTCTCATTTTGTTTTAAATCTGCATGACTTTCTTCTGTGGAACACAAAAGAGATTTTAAACAGAAAGTTGGCATCAGTCACCATTCACTTTCATTCCGTACTTTTCCCTTACAGTGAAAGTGAATGATGATTGGTGACTGAAGATAGCATCTGCTTTGTCAAATTGGTTTAGTACATGAGGGTAAGTAAATGATGACAATTTTTATTTTTGGCTGAACTATCCATTTAAGAAAGTAAGGGGTGAAATCATGAGTTGAGACTTAATTAAACTGATGCAAAGACACCTAGAGTCTATTATTATACCTAAGGACATGCTCTCTGGCCACACTTTTTGCATGTTAAATAACTAAAACAGTATTAGAGAGCTTCTACATCAAAGGATTAACTCTCATTCATTTTACTTCTCTAATCACAAATAAATAATTACATGCATCCACACTCTCTGCCCGTCGGCTGGCAGTAATTGATTTGCTCTCAAGACTCAAAAGTTTCCAGACAAATTATTTTACACACTTACACCGGATGTTACAGTAACAGATTTAAGCTTATTTATTTTAGGCCTGTACTTTAAAAAAAAAGCATGCTATCTTAAGGACATGGCTAGATTCCTCAAACACCTGACATGCGAAAAGTCTATACGTGATATTGGGGCCAGTGTGGCTAGCTCTTCCTTTTGATGGAAGATAATTTCTGCACCTTTGGTTGACATCTCTGCAGGACAGAGCCTGTATGCTATTAAGCGGGCCAATTCAGGTCTCATCTCTGAGCTGGAGAGGCATTAACACAGAACCCTAAGGAGAGTGTTTGCACAGTATGTGTCAGGCCAGCAATTTGAGTGCTGGAATTGTTCTCCAGGCTCAGTGATTTGCTGTGTGGAGCAGCAAGCTCCCTGGAGATATGCTGCACAATGAGTCACACTCTGAGGAATGACAATATATCATTAATAAGTCAGATTTAGGGTCTGCACCAGAGAGTATTACCACAGTAGGACGTGATGTAAAAACCAAGCACTGCCGGTGACTACAGTCAGTGCCCTGCAGACAGTGAGGGAAATATTTTCTCCCCTCTGGCACATTTCTTGCTTTTTAAGCATATAATGGACATACGAGTTCAAAATGATCATAAACTCAGAGGCTGGGTATTTTACATTTTTGAAATAAATATCTAACCCAAATTATAGTTTATACATAAAATATAACAGCATTTGTAAAACAACGCCAGTAAGTTTCCTTAAAAAAAAAAAAAAAAAACTAACTACCTGTCAACCAATTAACTTTTTTTATTTTCAGGGTTAAATTAGGGCTATTTCTGTACAGCTGGCAAGGAAAGGTATTTTGTTGAAACGAACAACCAACAAAATACAAACAAAACTCTTATGGAGGTAGAAATAAAAGATAAAGACAAAAATAGAACTGAAAACTAAACCAAACAGGAAACAAAAACTCACAAGCAAGAAGAGAAAAACAAAACAAAACAAAACAACAAAAGGAACTGAGAATGAACTGACTGGAGGACAGGACAGGACAGGACAGGACAGGACAGGACAGGACAGGACAGGACAGGACAGGACAGGACAGGACAGGACAGGACAGGACAGGAGACTGAACAAAACACAACGATCTGACTGGAAAGACAAGGCAAAAGGAGAGAATATAAAGAGGGAAGGAAGATTGAACACAGGTGCTGCCAATAATCACAAGCAGCACAAATCAGTGCTGACATGATAACTCTGACTGCTGCTGAGCAGCACCTGCGGAAATACAAGGGAAAGAGGGAAAAAAAAGAAGCACATGGACAACCTAAGAGAGAGGTGGACAATCTTGCCACATCACGAATTAAAACCAGACCAAAAGGGCAGGATCATGACAATGACAGAATTTTTATTTTGATGAGAACTATTTCTTTAAAAAATATTTTTACCTTGAATAAAACCAGTTAATTTAGAAGTCATCACATTAAAAACATTTTAGGTTACATTATTACAGTGTGGGCATCACCATTTACCACTTCCCTCTTCAAAAAAAAATAAATAAATAAAAAAATAAAAAATAATGGCAGAAACTTGGTATTACCCACAATTGTCAATTGTAACAACAACTGTAACTATGATATTTTGGAGGAAACTACAACCATGGTAATGTGGAAACAAAAGAATCGTGCCCTCATTTACAGTTCTAATTTGACGACCATGATGAACCCTGCCTCAGTTATGCGCCCTTCCCAAACAGCGCATGCAGCGGTCACAGCGCATCTGATTCCCAGAGCAGAGCAGGTGGAGGATTGACTTCAGTCTTCCAGTTGCTTAGATCAAAGCCTCGGACCTGAAAAAGGAAGACAACCTCCTCGTGTATATCTATGTTCAACTCTGGAAACGTTCCAGAGCGCTGGATGTTCTCAAGCAAATCCAATGCAAATATTGGGCGTAAAGTGAATCTTTAAACGCGGCCAGTGCCAGTCTTCTCCGATGCCTGCAGTGTTATTCATTCATCACGGAGTCAAGCGGCTGCTGACAGCGAGCGCTAACATAAATGAAAAGACGCTCGTAGAGAGCGCTGGTGTAAACGCAGGCTGATGAGCAAGACCAATAAATCTGCCTTGATTTAAGCACCAACTTGGCCGTGGAGAGGATGTTTTCATTTTACTGGCAATCGTGCATGCCATTCTAATGCATACTCTTATCTCCGAGGGTGTATTTCCATGTGAAACCCCAATCTGCAAGCTCGCAGTTTGTTCCCAATAAACCAAACACATAATGCACATTGGCAATACACCTGCACTGAAAAAAAAGTAAAAAAAATAAAAATAAACCTAAAAATGTTCTTCATGTGAAAACATCTAAATTATCTGGTTTAAGTGAAGTAAAAAAAAAGAAAAAAAAATTGTAATAACAATCACTGAATTAACCTGAATACATTGATACAGGTTACACCAACAAAACATTTTTTTTTTTTTTTTTTTTTAGTTGAATCAGGTAGAAATAGCTGCTTAACCTGTAACTCTTACAGGTTATTACTTTTTACAGTATAGTAAACAAATAAACAAATGTAAAAATGTTGTTTTATTTTTGTAATTTGATTAACTGGAATTGCGCAGTCTCATACAACCACATTCATATGAAATATTAGTAAGAAAGGTACAAATCAGAAGTGAAACTTACTTGACTCACATAGGATAATACAGAGAAGAGTGATCCTCAGAAACAACCAGTGATTCCCAAAGCGCTCCATCATACAGTCAATTACACTCCTACTTTCAATACACTTTTATTTTCTCCACTTTGTCCCACAAGTCATTTTCCATATACTTCAGTGCTTTTCGTGATTTCTGTTTTCTGATTTGGCATCATAGACTACTCTAGATCTTGGGCTAGTACGAAGCTGAAATAGAGTGTGATGTTCTTCAGTTCTTGGGTCAAAAATCTCCTTGCCACTTACAAGTTATCACATTGAATTGAAATGCAAAGAGAATCGGTGCAAAACATCTATTACGTTGCAAAAATCCAGTGTTTATCCATATTTATCCAAGCCAGAACTTTTCTTCTGTTGCCGTGAAATAGTGCATTGATAAGCATAAGCTTTGCGTTAGTTCAGGGACCTGGATTCCGTACTGCAAAAGTATTATTTGTTTCCATATGCATGCCTAAAAATGATTTTTAAAAGCAGATATATCCCAGAGTAACTCCATATGTGTTATAAAAATATGCACAAATTATTTTTGCACTCACTGCTCCTGCTGTGTCCAGTACGTGTTTACTCCACACTGAGCATCCTCGCTCTCAATCCGCCTATTCACTTTCATGTCTGACAGAAAGGGAGGGATCTCAGCACAAGTTCACGAGCTCGACTGTGTTCCCCAATTGCCATTAGTAAAAAAAAAAAAAAAAAAAAAATCGAATATTTTTTTTTCATTCATAAAAACACTATAATGAGCGCATATTTATCTGATACGTGAAAACTTTTAGTACAAACCATATAACAAATCTTTCTGATCCAAACATGATATGCTATTTTAAAATTCCTTAAATTGTTATTGCAACCAATCACCGCTAGAGGTCATGGTAGCTGAATAAATGCTGATGGGAAGTAAAAGAGGGAGGTTAAAGCTACGCACAATTTCACATGCTGAGACTGAAAAAATTGTTTATAATAATCACTTTTTTTTTCTTCTTTTATGGCTATAAATAATTTGTGGTTTTAGTAGATTTGTGGGTCATACTAGTGGGGACATTAATTAGGCCTAATACATATTTTAGTATGCCCAGTATGTCTTCTTGCATTAGCTACGATAATTTTTGCATAAACATTACTAAATCAAGTTGCCTAAATGTTACAACTCATTATTGAAAACGTAATTATTTAGCACACAATTCACTATATGTGAATATAGTGTTAAACTATAGCTAACATTAACATTTCCACAATATATACCCACTATGAGGTAGGCCTATCACATCACGAATGACTAGCACTGTAATATGTATATTTTTTTTCACGTCATTAAAATACATTTACACAGGCTTTATGGACACACAACTTCTTCAAAGATACACATACAGCAAAAGTGATTACGACTGACTGGGATACACTTAAAAATATTTTCAAAATAACATTTGGTCACAATGAGTTTAGCTTCTAGTGTTCTCCTCTTGATTCTGGCTTCAAGATGCCAAGTTTTCATTTATTCCTCAGTGACATCACAGTTGTAATGTTCAATTCCAGTGTTTGTGTGTGTAAATACATGTAATCAAATTTATTGTCTTTTGTAGTTACATGTATGACAACCTGTAATTTGAACCAAAAAAATCATACCTTTTAGCTAACAGACTCTTTAAAACCTATTTACCTCAAAATGCCTTGATATACCTCAATAAAAGATTTGTCAACTAAATGACAAAAAATATCTTGTCAAATGAGATGAGTCGTTATTTATACTCATATTCATGTTGTTCCATACCCAAACAACTGATTTTCTTCTGTGGGAGGATCTCAAAATGAGATGTCAGGAATAATGATAGGGACTGACAGCATCGCTTTCATTTCAGCCTCATTAGCAGCATCTACATTTTACAATGTATTCTCATATTCCACAGAAGAAACTAAATAGTACAGGTTTTAAAAAAACATGAGGGTGAGTAAATGACAGAATTTTCATTTTTAATTAAGTCAACCCAAAGACAATGTTATGGTTTATTTACATTTTGTATTGCACTTTCATTTCAAGACATGACATTGTAACTTTTTAAAAGAAATCTGACATAACAGAAAAATAAAGAATCTCATATTACACATTTTAAAAGGTGTCCTGTATTGGAGCTGGAACCACTGAGTTTTGCAGCAGGTGAGTCAAGTGCTCACAGTTGATGGGCAGTACACAGGGGAAACATCTGAAAAAGATGGCAATAACTAATGAGACAATTATCACTGTCAGAACATGATGCTGTATTTTAGAAAGGGACACCATAATAGTACCTCTTAAAACATTCACACAAAAGTGCTAAAATGCAAAATTCTAATAAATGATACCTTACAACTGCTTTTATTAAATACATTAACATAATGTGAAACCAAATTATTGGCATAGCAGATTTTGTACACTGTGTAATATAGGGTATTAATTTATGGTTTGTACTCCTTAGATCTTCTAATATGATTCTTGTTTTATAAAGACACTATCTGTACTACTGATCTTTTGTAGTGTCTAGTAGGTTGTCTGTTTGGATCTGCCATTTAACCAGGGGTTAATTTGGGATTTCAGAGATGGGGGAACTCTAAAATTGGGTTATGTCGCAAAGACTCTACCCACAGTCCCATGCTCTTGAATTTATTTGAGCGTTTGGTCAAAGCGTGCCTACTTTTGAGGACTAAATAATTTGTAAATAATCTGTTTTGAATTAATAGATGTTTTTGCTCTTTATGGGTTTTTAATTATGTTTTGCTGTAAAAAGTTGTGTTTTGTTTAAAGTCACCATCAGGGTAATTAGTGTTTGCTTTGATGAAGTTTCTTTATTTATGAAGTTTTCAGCTGATTGATTCCTGATTCAAAACCCCTTCAGCTATTCAGCTTTTTAACAAAACTAAGCAAATCGCTACTGCATATCAGTGGATTTAAGAAATGGGTGAGCAGTTGATTCCATATTACGTGATTTCTATGAATCAGAGATCGCACCACGGCGCAGTGCAGAAGCGGAACGCACGTCTATGCGGAGGCGCACGGTCTGGTGCCGCTCTCGAATATGCTGCCTCTACCAGTGTCCACAACTGACCAGAGTGAAGCATAATGAGCTTGAAATAGTTTTGAACAAGTACACTCACCAAATAGAGATGGAATGTGTCAAAGGGATCAAACAAAACTGCATCGGAGAATACAATAAATGAGCTGAATTGACAAACAAGCATTTTTTTTCTTTTTGGAATTGAAGGTGCCGGAGCGCCGTTCTGGACCGTGCCGGCCCAATTTAACCCCTGCATATAACACTAAGAGTAAAGGTTTTGACTACACATTTCAGTCAAGAAACTTAAAATAACAGACTCACACTGTCAGCCAGTTTAGCTATAAAGCTAATGATCAGGACAATCTACAAATGGGCAATTTTCAGCTGTCGACATTTAACAAGACACTACACATGTTTATAACTGAGAGAAAATGATACGATCCTTAAGTCACAATATTCCTCTGATGACGTCTGTTTCTTTAAAAGTTTGAGGCCTTGGAGCATATCTGTTTGTGCTTGATTCCATGCTCATGAGAGTGCTGTGACTCTGGTCCCGTCCTGATAGTAAAACGAAGCGTGATTGTTTGAAGATAGAACATGCTACAATTGGTCCGAGTAATGTGGCCATTATCCGATTGGTTTGAGTAGACGATGGGTGGAGTCCAACTATTTGTAGATTTGTGTGCACGTCTTGACACTAGATTTGTTTCAAAATCAACAAATGCGTGTAGCAATCCACAAATGCACAGGAAGCGATCCACAAATGAATGTGTGTGATTCACCAATGAATGCTGGACAGAGTTGTGTTTGTGAGTTAAAAAATATATTTGTACATTTTTTTACTTAAAAAAAAAAATCGTTTTATTTATTTGTGAATTCACTTTATTTTTGTGAAACTCCTTACATTTATTTATAAATCTCATTCTTTTTATTTGTGAATTCGTTTCATTTTTGTGAAACTCCTTACATTTATTTGTGGATCTGATTCAATTTAATTGTGAACCAACTTTTTATTTGTAAATAAAATGTAATTTGTATGTTAATATGAAACAAAAATAACCCCATACATCTATGGTTGTTGCACTACTGTGTGTACTGTTCTTTCCTTCTTCCTAATATATTAACAATTTCTTCATGTTCAAATAAATTACTGAAATTTGATGACTAAACAGAAATCTGAAGAAACTGCTATCTACCATTTAAAATATAATATTATTTTTGGGTTTTGTGTGAAATTGAGTAAATATAGTGCTAAATAAGAGTTTATATATATTTTTAGCAATTTTATGTTTGTTATTTACTATATTAAATTGTGTGATATATCGGCATTGTATCGGCCTATTGGCCATCCTGCTCTCTGGATATTGGCATCGGCCATTAAAAAACCCATATCGGTCCAACACTAGTTGTGTGTACTTGGAAAGGGAATATATTTTTTTAAGATGCAACTTCACCGCTGAGATTATTTCTTTAATTTCCTTGTACACAAAGCCATGTTTTTATTATGGCTCACAAATAAACAGCTGAAAAAGCTTGGAAAGAAAAATACTGTTCCAGTTTCAATCCATCCTTTGACAATAGTGTTGCTTCACAGAAGAGATATATACGTAAGGACAGATGTCTTGTCACACCAGCACCCAATAAATCACATGCAGGACATAAAATGCATCAGCCATTAAAAAACCCATAACGGTCGACAACTAGTTGTGTGTTCTTGGAAAGGGAATATTCTTTTTAAGATGCAGCTTCACTGCCAAGATTATTTCTTTAATTTCCTTGTACACAAAGCCATGTTTTTATTATGGCTCACAAATAAACAGCTGAAAAAGCTTGGAAAGAAAAATACTGTTCCAGTTTCAATCCATCCTTTGACAATAGTGTTGCTTCACAGAAGAGATATATACGTAAGGACAGATGTCTTGTCACACCAGCACCCAATAAATCACATGCAGGACATAAAATGCATCAGCCATTAAAAAACCCATAACGGTCGACAACTAGTTGTGTGTTCTTGGAAAGGGAATATTCTTTTTAAGATGCAGCTTCACTGCCAAGATTATTTCTTCAATTTCCTTGTACACAAAGCCGTTATGTTTTTATTATGGCTCACAAATAAACAGCTGAAAAAGCTTGGAAAGAAAAATATTATCCTCTGACAATAGTGCTAGTGCTATTGCTAGTGCAATAGTGCTGCTTCACAGAAGAGATGTATATGTAACAACAGATATCACATGCAGGACATAAAACTATAAAAAAAGTAAGTTAAAAGAAAAATAAAATAAGATTGGACCTCTGTTTATTCAGGTCAGTGTGTGTAATGCTGAAGATGGTGTCATTGTAGATAACTGTAATGAAACGTTATGAATAAATATGGATTTGAGTTTTTAAATACAGTAACACTATATATTTTTCCAGGTTGGTGATTTCCCATTGAGTCATTTAGTTTAGCGAGGCTGTCTTATGTTCTTCCTTAGCTGTTCCATCAACTCCACATGCAGGGCTCGAGAGGAGCTCTCCAGTCGAGTGGCAATGTCTGCCGTGGTAATAAGCATTTCTTCAAAGACAAGGGACTCCTCTTTAATACTTAGATAAAGACATAAAGCAGATGCAACATTAGAGAGATTCCAAGACAGAGAGAGAGAGAGCAGAAAAGAGGAGAGTAGAGGAAAGAAACGGGACGAGGAGGCCTCAGCTTATAGTTTTGTTTGAACTAGGGGCCTCAAAGGAGGCTGAAATCCACATTCCTTCCTAATGTCCAGGCTGGTGATGGAAATCCCAGAGACCAGACTCAAGGCAACATTAAAGTTGTTATTCTGGGGCTCAATGTTTTTAACTCATAACTGTGTTTATTAGCATGTAATTTTTGTTTATGATAATTTTAAATGTTTTCTTGAAAGTTTTCTTTGGCTATAATTTATTTACTCTCCTTTACCTGAGAAGTGTTGCTTAATGCACAGTATACAGCCTTGAAAGACTTTTAGGATATAATATTCAGGTGAGTTAGGTGAGCAATAAAATTTGTGTGGAAGGGTTAGTAATAATTTACCCTCTTGCCCCTACATTTTTTCAATAAAAATCAGTCATATAATTTTGAAACAAAATGTTCTTCTTTCATTTAAACTTTTATTTTCTTCTTGCACATTTAGACATTGAGCATGTTAAATGTTTTAAATACCTTGTAATTTTGCCTCTAAGATTTTGTTATCTGTTAGCCTTACACACATGAAGTATAAAGCCAATCGGGTCACATAGTGTAAGCTGATTGGTCCTTTGATATTTAATCGGGTAGCCAATCAACATGCATCTCTCTTTTTGTGGAACATTTAAATTGCTCAGATTTGCAGACAAGCCAGTTTCACTGCAACATGCTGCAAGACTAATTTCTCTGAAATTGCTGTTTGCTGGGGCTTTTTTTCTTTCAGCTTGCGCAGTAAGGTCTGCTTTCAGCCATGGCACATAGAAGTGCGTCTTTAACAAGGTAAGCCTTAGCCAAATCTGGCTGGCACACATCGCTATCTTAGGTCATTAGATTAAATAAATCCACACATAGCTAGTCTAGATCACTAGTTAAAAAAGCTCTGGGTTCCCTATCTGTCACTCACTCAATGCTGGTGTCGATGTAGTGACACTAGGGGTTAATCTTGGGAGCCCGAGACACCTCTGGTCTTTGATAAAAGGCCAATGAAAATTGGCAAGTGGTATTTGCATGAAACTCCCCCGGACATACGGGTATAAAAGGAGCTGGTATGCAACCACTCATTCAGATTTTCTCTTCGGAGCCGAACGGTCATGCTCATTGAGCTGAATACTACTGTTCATTCACCTCTGCGGGATCTGACGGCGCATTTCAGCGGCTTCTCCCTCCTCTGCACTGGTGCACTGCAGAGAACGCCCCTGGCCGCTTCGGCAGAAAAACTAGAGAGTATATTTTCTGAAAGAGCATTTTTCCCCTCTAAAAGAGTATATATTTCTCTAAAAGAGCGCACACACGGAACGTCTTTTTAAAGACGCGTCTTTTTAAAGATGCTTTTCCGATTGTGTGTTATTCCTGGTTGTGCTCGTTATCTCTCACCTTCTAACGGTCACGATCACTTTTCTTTCGTGTCTGGGCACTGCTCATGCGGAGAGAGTGTCCGTGGATGGTCATGTTCTCATTGCGAGAATATGTCCATGGCAACCTTGCGGTCGCGGCTCGCCTTCGTAAGAAAGCGAGCCACCCCAGAGGCTCCCGCCTCGGTCCTTTTACCCATGGGTTTGAGGCCAGCGTGGCTAGCACTGGGGGCGATTTGGGGACCCCAATGTGACCGCCTCCGCCGGGTATCCCCCCGCGGACCTCCCATTCCCCAGCACGCTCGTCTGCCCCGATCGGGCTTCCGGGTGAGTCCGCCGGCTCGTCTCATGGTGAGTTCGACCTCTTATTCGGAGCCCGCGAAAGTGATGAGCTCTCGAGCGCAGCATCGGAGAGCGGGCTCGTCCAGTCGGAAGCCTCAGCTGGGCTCCTCCCTTTGGGGTCGATCGCCCAGTCACAGGCTGACGCGGAGATGACGACATGCTTTCCCGGGCAGCCGCGAGCGTCGGTTAGAGTGGATTTCACCGCTCTTCCCTGAACCCTCGCGGCTCGGTGATTGGTTCCTGGGCTCATGGCACCGCTCAAAGCCATGCCCCGCCCCCGTTCCTTTCTTTCCGGAAGTGCATGAAGAGCTGACAAGGTCAAGGGAGGTACTTTTTACTGCCCGGTCCCGATCTTTTCAGCTTCCCCGCCCTCACTACCCTCGATGGTGGGGCGGCCAAGGGCTATTCGGCAATCCCCCAGTGGATAAAGGCGCTACTGGTAGAGCAGTAGATGGATGCTAGCCGGCATATCCTGCCCCGGCGCGGCTCAAGATCCCGCACCCCGTCTACTCATCGCCAAGGGCGTCCCCCTGCGGTGACTTCACCGGCTCCGCCGCAGCCCACCCCTTCGGCCCGGCCCCAGTGTGAAGCCCACCGCAGGAAGCAGACGCCACCCGTCTCGTGGCCGCCCAGAACCCGTGAAAGGCTTCAAAGCATCCTTGAGATAGGCAACCCAGGGACAACGAAACCCGCTGCTCTGGAGCTGGTAAGCAGATCTTCATCTTTTGGTTACCTTTTGCATTTAATTGCGCTGCATGCCTAAGTGGCTGCAGTACTCAAGAGCTCAGCAAGAGCGGTTTCCTTGTTCCCTGGGTCATGTATCCGGTGTGTACGGCTGTCATCACGACCTCCCACCCCTGAGCACCCAGCTGTGGCACAAATCCACCCCCGATGTGACAGTCTCCACGGGTCACGAGGACAGGCCTCTTCCTCCCCCGTCCCAGGCTGTTCCGGGGGTGCTCACAAGGAGCCAGGTGAGTGCTTCGATGTCCTTAGACTCAGCGCGGCCACGACGTGGTGTGGCACCTCGAGCTCCACCCCGCCGCGAGGCCCCACCAGCCAGTACATCCGATGACATTGTCCCTTTGGTCCCCCTTGTGCGGAACTTGGATGCATGGCTTGTGCTTTCCAATCCGTCACGAGGGCTGGTCCGGACCGTCCAACTCAGCTGCGCGATTCACTTCACCGGGTATCCGCCCAGGTTCAGCGGTGTCCACTTCACCTTGGTGAAAGACGAAAATGCTGCTACCTTGCACAGAGATCGCTACCCTCCTATGGAAGGATGCGATAGAACTGTCCCTCCAGCTGAGATGAAGAAAGGGTTTTACAGCCCCTACTTCATCATACCGAAAAAAGGCGGTGGGTTGCGGCCAATCTTGGACCTGCGAGTACTGAACCGGGCATTGCACAGACTCCCTTCAAGATGCTGACGCAAAGACGCATTCTAGCGAGCGTCCGGCATCAAGATTGGTTCGCGGTGGTAGACCTGAAGGATGCGTACTTTCACGTCTCGATCCTTCCTCGACACAGACCCTTCCTGCGGTTCGCGTTCGAGGGTCAGGCGTATCAGTACAAAGTCCTCCCTTTCGGCCTGTCCCTGTCTCCTCGCGTCTTTACGAAGATCGCAGAGGCTGCCCTTGCCCCGTTAAGGGAGGTGGGCATTCGCATTCTCAACTATCTCGATGACTGGCTAATCTTAGCTCACTCTCGAGACACACAGGGACCTGGTGCTCTCACACCTCACAAAAGAGCAAGCTCCTCCCGGTTCAGAGCATCTCTTTTCTCAGTTTGGAGTTGGACTCAGTCTCCTTGATGGCGCGCCTTACGAACGAGCGTGCCTAGTTGGTGCTGGCCTGTTTGAAGGCGTTCAAACAGAAAACAGTGGTTCCACTGAAACTTATTCAGAGGCTCCTGGGGCATATGGAATCCTCGGCAGTGGCCACCCCGCTCGGGTTGATGCATATGAGGCTGCTTCAGCACTGGCTCCAGACTCGAGTCCCGAGACGGGCATGGTGCCACGGGACACACCGCGTGGCCATTACTTCAGTCTGTCACCGTCTTTTCAGCCCTTGGACCGACCTCTCGTTTCTACAAGCAGGTGTTCCCCTAGAACTGGTCTCCAGGCGTGTCGTGGTCACGACAGACGCCTCCAAAACAGGCTGGGGTGCTGTTTGCAATGGGCACGCAGCCACCGGCCTCTGGACGGGTCCGCGACTGCGTTGGCACATCAACTGCCTCGAGTTACTGGCAATTCTGCTCTCCCTGTGGAGGTTCCGGCCGTTGATACAGGGCAAGCACGTGCTAGTTCGGACGGACAGCATGGCAGCGGTAGCATATGTCAACCGCCAAGGCGGTCTGCGCTCTCGCTGTATGTCACAACTCGCCTGCCGTCTCCTCCTCTGGAGTCAGCAGCACCTCAAGTCGCTGCAAGCCACTCACATCCTGGGAAACCTCAACACTACGGCGGACGCACCTTCACAACAGGTTACCCTCAGGGGAGAGTGGAGACTCCACCTTCAGGTGGTATAGCTGATTTGGAGTTGATTCAACAGGCACAGGTGCACCTGTTCACCTCCCAAGAATCCTCCCCACTGCCCGCTCTGGTACGCCCTGACCGAGGCCTCCCTCGGCATAGACGCGCTGGCACACAGCTGGTCCCCTGGCATTCACAAATGCGTTTCCCCCAGTGAGCCTGCTTGCACAGACCCTGTGCAAGGTCAGGGAGGATGAGGAGCAGGTCGTCCTGGTAAGCACCCTACTGGCCCGCCCAGATGTGGTGCTCAGACCTCACGCTCCTCGCGACAGCTCCCCCCTGGCAAATTCCGCTGAGGAAGGACCTTCTTTCTCAGGGAAGGGGCACCATCCGGCACCCACGTCCAGACCTCTGGAATCTCCATGTCTGGCCCTTGGACGGGACGCGGAAGACCTAAGCTGTCTCCCACCTGCGATGGTAGACACGTTCACTCAGGCTAGGGCTCCCTCTACGAGGCGCCTGTATGCCTTTAAGTGGTGTCTGTTTGCTAAGTGGTGTTCTTCCCGTTGGGAAGACCCCCAGAGATCCACAGTCAGATCAGTGCTTTCCTTCCTGCAAGAGAGGTTGGAAGGGAGGCTGTCCCCTTCCACCTTGAAGGTGTATGTTGCTGCCATAACAGCACACCACGACGCAGTCGACGGTAAGTCCTTAGGGAAGCATGACCTGATCATCAGGTTCCTAAGAGGCGCCAGGAGGCTGAATCCCTCCAGGCCATGCCTCGTTCCCTCATCGGACCTCTGTAGTTCTTCAGGATCTACAGAGAGCCCCCTTTGAGCCTTTGAAGTCAGCCAAGCTTAAGGCACTCTCCTTGAAGACTGCCCTCCTGACTGCGCTCACTTCCATCAAGAGGGTAGGTGACCTGCAAGCATTCTCTGTCAGCGAAACGTGCCTGGAGTTTGGTCCAGGTTACTCTCACGTGATCCTGAGTCCCTGACCAGGCTATGTGCCCAAGGTTCCCACCACCCCTTTAGGGACTAGGTGGTGAACCTGCAAGTGCTGTCCCAGGAGGAGGCAGACCCAGCCCTGTCGTCGCTGTGTCCGGTGCGCGCTTTACGCATCTATTTGGATTGCACGCAGAGCTTTAGAATCTCTGAGCAGCTCTTTGTCTGGTTTTGGTGCACAGCAGAAAGGAAGCGCTGTCTCCAAGCAGAGGATCGCCCACTGGCTCGTTGATGCCATAACTATGGCATATCTCGCCCAAAACTGGTTGACTTGCTCCGAGCCCTGTGGCAGTCGAGTTTTCGGAGAGACTCGCTGCCGGCCTAGTACATGCTCTAACTAAGAGCCCGGTTCTGGGGTAGGTGCTCCGCATGTGGCGGTTCCCTGTAAGGCTAACCCCATGCGATCTATATCTTCCGCTAATTCGTTTCCCTGCTGGCAAACTGCATCTACCTTGGGCAGAGCCCCTCTGCCCCAGTCTCCATGTTGTAGTAACTCCTCCCCCATTGGGCAGGATCTACCTTGAAGGCTCTCCACATGGTTGGAAAGACCATGTGACGTATTCTTCCACTTAAATATCCCCCCCTTTCTTGGGGCGAGGTGTGGTCTCCACGGTGTTCTCCCCTTGGGAGGGACACCCCCCGACTAGACC
The DNA here is from genome assembly GCF_019703515.2 of Myxocyprinus asiaticus. Lineage (NCBI taxonomy): Eukaryota > Metazoa > Chordata > Actinopteri > Cypriniformes > Catostomidae > Myxocyprinus > Myxocyprinus asiaticus. The sequence continues at coordinate 26,935,643 of NC_059368.1, forward strand.
TGGTGGCCCAGTCGGATAATCCCCCTTCTTTTTTAGGGAGTGGAAAAAGAGAAGGGGAAAAGAGGCCACGACTGGGTTAAGCTTGTCTCTATCTTTGGGTAGTCGACTTGTCCCCAAAAAGGGCCGTTCGACACTCATAACTGTGTTGGGGGAGGTTACGTGTCGACCTGGTGTGCTGACTATGAGGCACACAGCAAGTCTGCCCACCACACACCGCCAGTTCACGTAACACAGTTCAGCCTTGTGGTGTTTTGTATAGGGACCCCTAGTGTCACTACATCGACACCAACGTCGAGTGAGTGACAGATAGGGAATGCCATGGATACTGGTGTAACCTCCGTTCCCTGATGGAGGGAACGAGACGTTGGTCCCTCCTGCCACAACGCTGAACTTCTCGCTGAAATGGCCGGACCTTATATCGGCTCCTCAGCATAAAACCTGAAGGAGTGGTTGCATACCAGCTCCTTTTATACCCGTATGTCCGGGGGAATGGCATGCAAATACCACTCGCCAACTTTCATTGGCCTTTTATCAAAGACCAGAGGTGTCTCGGGCTCCCAAGAGTGACCCCTAGTGTCACTACATCGACACCAACGTCTCGTTCCCTCCATCAGGGAACGGAGGTTACACCAGTACCATGACGGTTTCCTGGTTCAGGTACACATTATGAGTTAGGTCACTAGAGGTTTCGGCCAAGCAGGCCAAGGCACTCAAAGTAACTTAGCTAATTACCGTTACGGCATTTGGCCAGTGGCTAAAATCACACCTTGTTAGCATACACTTGGTGCACATGGCTATTCAGAGCAGCAGCAGTACATATGTCTTGGCGATACATCTGCTTGGTTGTGGGGATGTGTTTTGTGTTTGTGTTGTGAGATTTGTGCAGCTTCCCTGCTTTGTTTGGGGGTTGTTTGTTAAATCTCTTTGTGCAACAGCATGCCATACACACTAGACATAGTGTTGTGTATGCCAGCTGCACTGTGAATACTAAATGAACCAGTACACCTTAAATGTTTTCCGGAGCATGTGGAGGGGGCTTCCTACTCATCTGTGTAGTGAATACATTCATTTATGTGAGGGCCCTGAGGTATAGCACATGACCCCTTTGAGGAAGGGGAGGCTGTTTTGTTAAGACTTGAATGTACAAGGGCGATTACTCTTTATTTCTTTATTTCTTTCTTTCAAGGAAAAAGTGTATGCCCCATCTTGTATGATATAAACAAAGCAGCTTAAATTCTGGCACAGTCTTTTTTTCATTTTTTTTTTTTTTTTCACAGATCCTATGCTACATATTTCAGTTGAAGCCAAAAGCATAATCTTTGTAAACTTGATGGTTACAGTTCATTTCTGCAAGATGCCATAATATGTATACTACACTTATATCCGTGGGTGTTTTAAATTGTATTTTGGTTAAATAAACTATGCAAAGGTCTCTTTTCTTTTTTATGAGCCAAAGTTACAGTATTTTATCTCCCGTCTTGCAATCATGTTGAAACACAAAAGCCCTGTGCTAAAGAGCCCATCACCTCATACCCCAATGTCTCCAGATTTGACTGAACTGACAACTCGCACACTCCATTTCAGTGTCCTGTGTACTCTAGGGCACCCCAACACTCCTGTCAACATCTGGAAATGTGAAATGCGATAGCTGTCTGCGAGGGAAGATGCATGCTCAACAGTAACACTTTTCCACAGTGTGAGCACTTCAGGTTTTGTGGTAGAGCATAGTTTTGCTTGCTTTGCCTTAGAAAAACCTTCCAGTACATGTTTAATTTCCACACTACTGTCTGGCATGAAAATTTCAGTTTTGTGCCATCTCTTTTTTTTGCAATGATTTAAATATTAATTAATCTGTGGAGTTTTTATCTTATACAGTCCTCTTTTTTAAGGCCTGACCAGTGGTGTTGCATTCGCAAATAAATGTTTTTTTAGAGTTGACGGTTTTACACATCATACTGTTTGCGATTGGGCTTTAGATATTGTCTAAGTGTTTGCATATTTAGATAATAAAAACAGGCAACTTGGTCTCATAATCATAATCTCATCGCTGAATATTCCAGGTGAAATGAACACTAGAGGCACTACAACAACTGTGTTTTATTCACTTTCACACAAATCACAAGTACAATGGCTGATTATGACTTTATAAACACTTATTTTTCGCTCTGTTTCTCAGACCCTGTTATGTTATGGTATCGACACACTTTTACTCTGACACATCATTTGAAAAATTATACATTTTAACGCTTGTATTATAAACTCACCTACATATATATTACAATGTGGTAAGTTTGCACTGTAGCTCACCTCATAGAGTGTTGGACATTGAACTTGGATATTTCATTGGGAACCTGCAGCCAAACGTGTAATACAGGACGTAATTTTGAAATGCAAAAATGTTGCCATGGTCACGTAAATTTCATGAGATCAGGCTGAAAACAGCAAAGACACAATGTTTCATCAAGTACTGTACCATCAAGAGCATCTTTGCCTCTCCACAGAGGTAATTTGTTGTTCATGCTTGTTGATTGACATTTGTGCTCCATGGATGACAGATAATATCTGTAACTCAGCAAACTGACACAGCCTGTAATGAACTTCTGCTCTGCTGTGCATGCAATAATGAAAGCAGTGATTTATTTCTCATTTAGTCCTGGCTAGAAAATGCAGCACTTTTAGAAAATAAATGAGTCTTCCTCCATTATATTTCACTGACAAAATTAAACACTGAAATGGATTTTTCATAAGAATGTCTAAATGTGTCAAATTATGTACTGAGATGAGATTAGGAAATAATGGAAGTTTTATATGTTTGTTTTGTAATGTATTGAATGCTGAATATGAAGTGAAGAACTGAGCTGTGTTGAATGCTGTTGGGTCTGATTTATGTGGGTTTATGAAATGGCAAACTTAATTATCCTTAAGCCAAGCACAGAGCTTTTCGGTTGTCATATGTATAAATTATTTAGATTTACCAATCAACATTGTGAATGAACAATGGCACTAATGTCTTGATTTGATCTGCTGCTTAAGCACACACACACACACACACACAAACACCACACTACTGCTCATAATGTTTTACAACAGAGAAAAATAATTAAACCTAGACACTTAAATTATACGATCAAAACCATAAAGAGCCATTCAAATGGAGCTTTTAACCTTTACATTTCCTTTAGTTGCTGTTTTGTGATTCTAAGGAGCATTATGTCATTCCTAAAAAAATAAGCCAAAATGCTACATTAGAACAATTCAAAGTTGAGGAAATGCTGAACCTTTCAATTGATAACTGAAAGTCTGATGCTCAGTCCAAATAAAAAGGTCATTATTAACCCCTTAGTACTAATGCAAAGTGTCTAAAAGTTGTCATGTTCTCTCTTGTACTAAAACACATCCTTTAGAGCAGTAAGATAAATCATCTCTGAACAATATTGGAAGTCTGTGCAAATATAGGCCATTATTTGAGTCAGTTTGAATGTCAAGTAAAAAGTCACTTTCATCTTACACATAAAGCATAAAGAAATCTTTTGTACTGAAAAAAAAAAACAACAAAAAAAAAAACTTAAACTTCGCACTACCACTGCATATTCGTAAAATAAGCTGTCAAGCAAAAAGTGCCATTCCCATAACTAAAAGAATTTGCCAAAGATATGCCAAAGATACATTTACCAAAAAAAGAAAACATTTACATGAATTACTAAAGCAGTATATCACAGACCAATTTTAGACCATGATTGTAGAAATAGATGCATAAATTAGTTCTGTTGTATTCATCAGGACATGCCTATTGTTTCCAGGTAGAAACATTCTGCTAATAAATTGTTAATTATCTGGAATATAATGCACATAGCAAAAAATTGACAGAACTCACCAGAATCTCCTGACCCATCACAAGGTAAACCCATGCATCCGGTCAAAATATTCATAGCTCTGTTTTGTGCATTACCAATTAGAAACAAAGAAATGAAACATAAATAGTCTGCATTAAACTTCTTTTCACTTCTTCCAACAAAGTTTGTTGGGTTGGGACCTGAAAGTCTGTGCCCCTATTTGGCGACTACTATTTGGAGAAAGCAGGAAAAGAATATGAGAGGGGGTGATCTAGTTCACATCTGTGGTTTGCTGTCTGATCAAGAGGAAAAAACATTTCTTGACCGTACCGGATTTTAACTTCCCGCCATTAACTTTAACATCAAGAACTACAATAAATGAATGAATGAGGAGAATGAACGTTGCTACAAAAAGAGAACCAGAATAAAAAAAAATCTCTACATTGCTCTGATGAGGTTGGAAAACATCACTAGGACCAAAATGACAGTGATTTTTGAAGTCAACAATGAGCACATGGCCAGAATGGGGGAACTATTAAAAGGAAAAGACATGAAGCCCTTTCCAAAGCGCTAAACTCCAAAATAGATTGGCCATTTTTTTCCAGCTTGATAAGGGTAAAAAACAGTTATAAAAATAGCACATGAGCTTCTAAAATGCAAAGCTTATCAATCATTACCTGTCAAAAGATAAGAACATAAACCTCTCTTTGAAACAAGACATATCCTGAATACATTGAAGGGATTTAATGCTTATTCTTTAGGGCAATTTACAACAGGCCACCCTGAATTGTCATTAAATCCATTCGAACTTCAGAGGTCATGCCAATCACTTTGTTACTCTTATGGTTATTTATAGGCCTCTGAGCATGTCTTTCCTTCTCTAACATAACTCTGGCTGGCAATAAGAACCTCTTTTAAAACTTTGCCATGCAGTTTTCCAGCTTGTATCCGATGTTTTCCAAAGAACTTATTCACAAAAAACAAGCAGACTTCAGAAAACAGACTTAATACATGATCAAAAGTGAATTATGGATGCAATATTATTCATAGTACTCCCTATCATTATACAGTATCTTTCTTTTAAGAGTCAATATGTTCATGTTTTGTGGTATTTAATTTCAAATGCAATAATGGTCAAGCCATGTCTATCTGCACACACATGTTGGTGCGGCTATCCTTATGGGGACTCTTTGTAGACATAATGATTTTTATACTGTACAAACTATAGATTCTATCCCCTAACCCTACCCATAAACCTAACCCTCACAAAAAACTTTGTTTTATTACATTTTCAAAAAAACATAGTTTAGTATGTTTTTAAGCGATTTGAATTATGAGGACACTAGAAATGTCCTCATAAACCACATTTATAGCATAATACCCTTGTAATTACCAGTTTGTAACCTAAAAAAATTTCCTCGTAAACCACCCACACCTGCACGCTTGCACACACACACACACAGGGCCGGAGTGGGATTCATATTCAACCCGGGATGTCATGTCCAAGTCAGTCCACACCCAAAAGGGGGGTTGGAGGTGAAGATGATAACAATAAAACAAGATCACAGCAAAAATATGCAATATATGTAAATACTCGAAAATTATTTAAGCTCTCCATGTCATTATACCACATACAGCATTCACTACGATTTTCACTTTGTCATAAGACATCATTGTATGTGTTGTAAAAAATAAGTGAATGTTAAAGGGATATTTGATCATTTCCTCACCCTCATGCCATCCCAGATGTGTATAACTTTCTTCTGCAGAACATGAATGAAGATGTTTAGAAAAACTGTTGGTCCATTCAAAGCAAGTAAATGAGAAGCGGTGAGAAACAGATCAATAATTAAGTCATTTTTTACCATAAATCTCCACTTTCACTTTCATAAGCACTCTTCTCTCTTAAGAGTTCTTCTCTGTTTTTGGTGATTTACATAAGCATATCGCCCCCTACTGGGCAGGGAGGAGAATTTATAATAATAAAAAAAATTAAATATTGATCTGTTTGTCACCCACACCTATCATATCGCTTCTGAAGACCTAGATTAAACCACTGGAGTTGTATGGATTACTTTTATGCTGCATTTATGAGATTTTTGTACCTTCTGAGTTCTGATCACCATTCACTTGCATTGAAAGGACCAACAGAACTGAGAAATTCTTCTAAAAAGCTTAATTTGTGTTCAGCAGAAGACAGAAAGTCATACACATCTGGGATGGCATGAGGGTGAATAAATGATGAGAGAAATTTGTGGGTAAACTAAGTTTATTTTAAAGACTATCTAGGCACATAATAACACTATAGAACTGTAACTGTTTATAACTCTTTCAAGATGTACAGGCTCACACTTTAAATGGTCAGTGCTTTGTATTTTAGATAATTAAAATAGCAACAGATCCAGTGAAACAATTAAGGTTGAGTGATTGTTTTTACATTTTTACATGCCATTCAAAAACGTGCCATTTTACAATGATAAGAGTGAAATAAAAGACTAAAAATAACACATTTGTACTTTTTTTTTTTTTTTTTACTTGGAATGTAAATGTTCAGGACAAAGGCAAAATGCTTACTGTCTCTTTAAGAGGGATTTGTCGTATGATACAACATTGAAGGCACTCTGTGCAGTTTGTTTTGTTGAGTTTAATCTTTTGCGAGCTGTAAAGTCCCATTATTTTCGTACTGTGTCGTGCTGTTGCATCTGTATTCATTTACTTTAAGTATTCTGTTATTTTGTGACAAAAAATAAGTTTGCTATTATCATTCTGCACTGCTAGGGAAGAGGATTTCAGAGATTAATTGATTGAGATTGTGAGACTGCAGTCAGTATTAAACTTGTGATGATCTTGTAGGCAACCTGAAGCATGTTCATCCATTCAGCTATTAGTAACCTATCTGTTCTTGATGGATCTTCCGTGATCCTCCCTGTGCTGTCAAGTGAAGCGGCTCAACATCAGGTTCGTCTCTCACAGGATACTCTCTCATTTGTTTGGGTGTGAGATGATAAAATACAGACTACGTCCGCTATAATACGGAACACAATTCTGATCCTTTAAATATCAGATGTTACGGACTATTGGCAATTGTTATGCGACATTTGATGAAAGTTTGTCAATCAACATACGGACCTAACCGGCCCAATGTTTGACCGGCCCAATTTTTGACCGGCCCAGAGGGAATTCTCCCGATCTTCCCGATTGCCACTCCAGCCCTGCACACACACACACACACACACACACACACACACACACACACACACGCACAGGTCATACAGAAACAAAAATAAATGTCTTTTATAACTGATGTTTGCATACCTACCTCTTAAGAAACCACTGGAGTTTAGTATGACCTCTAACATAAGGCATTGATTTAAAATTCAAAGATAGAATAGGTCCCTTCCTGAGAATACTTTCTTTTCTCATTATAAATACATTCTGAATTTGCAAACAATCAGCTATGAGGGGAAAAAAGGAAATACAATCCACTAAAATTAAATGGCTTAAGTTCTATCTTAAAACAAATTGCTCCAAGGGCCCTTGCAAGCAGGGAACAGAAGAGAATCAGACGTTCTCTCTTCTCATAAACAGGACCTCATGGTTTAAACATTTTGTCATCACTCTTTAGTCACTGAAAAGCTGCTCTGGCAGCTTTAGAAGGACACTGTTTATACATTGTGCAAACCTGCCAGAGTGTTTTAGATTTGCGTTGGAGAAGCAAGTGAATAATATTTAATACATTGGACTGTTCTGAGTGGAGAGAATTAAATAAATGAAACTGTATTCTAATTCTTTAAACACAGTCTGGTCGCGATGTTAAATGACTGACTCATACAACAGTGATGGAGCAAGAACAGTGATGGAGCAAGACCAGTGGTCAACAAACACTGTCTGAAGATAAATAAAGCTCAAAAGTCTAAAAATAAAAAGACTCCAGAAATGCTGTTATCCAAACATAGACATCTGCAAAAGCTGGCCCAATGTAATTCAAGTCACTTGTCTTACTCGATTTTATGTGGCTGCATATGATTAACTGGTGCTACAGTAGAGTCAGAAAGGCCAGCTTTTTTTTTTTTTTTTTTTTTTGTGAGATGAATGATTTGTCTTCTGACAAACATGGATCTCTGTCATCTGAGAGCAGCTTTCTAATTTTCTTAGAAGTTGTATATTTTATGCCTAAAGATTTATGTTTTAAATGTGAAACTAGCTGGCTGTTTCAGTTTTGCAGTTCGCAAGACATTCTAAAACACATGAGTTTTGAGTATTTTATTATAGTGGTATGCCCTAAGATCTTGTCTGTCTTTCTGTTTGTCTTTTATGATCTATGAGTCAAGAAAGCATTAATGATTTTAAGTTCAGCCATGAAACTCTACATAAGCCAAGCTGATAAGATCATCAACCTGTAATCAGTTAAGCCAGTAATGGTGCTAGCGTGGTGCAAGGTGACAGGGCCTTTGATATGTCAATGAACGTGCATACGTTCTCTTTGTCTATCATTTAAATTGCTCAGTTGTTTGCAGATAAGCCAGTTTCACAGCAACACGTTACAAAAGTTGTTTCTCTGAAACCCTCCTCCCCAGCACCACCTGTCTAGATCTGCTACAAGGAGATTGTATGTATGTTTAATTGTTCAGCAGCAGCATGTTCTACATGCTTGATGCAGTATGTCTTGTATATGTCTACTTGAGCAGCATGTCTTATATTCTCAACACTGCATGTCTGTGTATGTTCTAGCAGTAGTAAGTTTTCATATTTGCTCTGCAGTGGCAGCAGCAGATCTACTGTAGTTTGCCAAGACAAAACTTGTCATATAAATTATAGGCAGATGCTATTTGAAACCTGCAGCAAATAATGGTATATGCTGTTTAAAACCCAGTGCAAATAGTGGCAGATATTATTTACACCCCATCCATGGTGCAAAACGAATTGCTACCTGGTGCAATTAGTAGGATCAGATATTATTTGAGCTGCGGGAACAAGTGCGATCGACAGAACCCTACTCCGGACCAAACCCTTCTCTGCACTCTCCGACATTCACCATGACCAAATCACTGCAATGAAATCAACATTTTTACCTATTATTTTAAATAGTATTAAAGGAAATATTGAATGGAAACAAGAAATCAGATAGGAAAAGGTGTGGGACAAAAGATGACATTGAACCGGGGTCGCTAGGACAACACTACATATTCACACCGTCTTTACACACCACGGCACTACAGCGACATCTGTTGACTAGCTTGTCTTATATTCCTGTGGTTTCACCAGACTATCGGGGCGCAAATAGTTGCACTGTGTGGCAGATGCTATTTACACCGGGGTGCAAATAGTCATTCCATAAATTAGAACACCTTAAATTTATTCCATGATTTGCCATGACTGAAATAACATAATAATATTACAATCGGATTGATGACAGTCAGGCGATGATCAATGAAGTATCTGGTCACACAAAAATCTCACATTCAGGTGTCACTAATTCAGGTGTCACCGTAATCCGACTTTGCAATGGAGGACCTGTTATTATATCTTTAATATGGACCTGTGAGCTGCTATTGCTACTCTGATGCTCTGTGTAAAAGTCAACTTGCTTAAACTTATCATTAAAGTGAAAGGATTCTTTGAATAGCTGTGGTGCTTTTTATTCTGTACCATTGGCCATTGTGTTTACTTTATAAAGACAAACTCTATTGTATGTTTCTTGGCTCTGTGTTATGCCCAGGAGCCAGTCCTTCTTCCCTTAATTATCTTACCTCAATTTTTTATTGAGCTAACTTACCATTTGCCTCGGAGGGGTGCAACTATAGAAACAGAATACATAAACCAGATGTTTTCCGAGTTATAGATACATTGTTCTTCTTTGCGGCATGCATTATGTCTGATAATTGTCATTATCTCTTAATTAACTAAACAGATTCAAATCAGAGTAGCATTGTGATTCAAATTATATCATAAATATATTAATTCCAGATCATTCTGGAATGAGAGATCATTCTTAAAACTTGACAGCCAGTTGAATGGGTTTTGAAAATGGCTGAAAAAAACAACCCCCCCCCCCCCCCAAAAAAAAAAAAAAAAAAAAAAAAACAGGTTGGGGATAAAATGATTTAATTCAGTCGATCTTCTAATTCAATTTGAAAGCTGCATATATTTTATTTGGGAACAGTGCAGTGTTCTCTGTCTGGGAAATAATAGTTTGGCCCATTAAGTAGTCAAGCACCCAGTCGAGATCTATAATAGGGCTGGTGGTCCTGACAGCTCACAGGATGTATGACTCATAATCTCCGAAATGTATCTATAACTATTTTGTGTATATCTCCTATTAAATTAGGTGTGCTCCATGTCCATGATTTTCATCTGCCTAATATTAAAACTATCACATATAAATATGTACATTATTTAGATATCTACACTCTGTGTTATGTGTAATATTTCTTGCACTCCCTGTGTCTGCCTCCGCAATGAAAACTGGCTTGTCACCACGTTCGGATACCATCACCATGGGTCCTGATGGAGCTACAGTACCGACGATACGAACCCAATACGGTCCTTTTGGTCATCTTGTCCACGTCACACAAAGAAATCCACACGAACTGCTGACCATAGCGTGCTAACCAACCTAGCCAGGTCGGCTAGCATCAACGCTGGTAAAGCCAATCTCTCTTTTGGATTGTTTAACATCCGATCTCTCACCAACAAGGGACCTCTGGTTTATGACCTCCTGTCTGATCGTAAGTTTGACTGATGATTTCTTTCATCTTAATCAGTCCGTTCCTCCGGGATATGTTTACGTTTGTAAACCCCTTGTCTCTGGTCGGGGAGGGGGTCTCACGATACTTCACAATGAGAAGTGGATAGTATCCCATATAACTGCCCATATTTGCTTCATTTGAATCCATTGCTCTTAAAATCAATGGGACAATTCCCACTATCCTTGCCACTGTATATCGCCCTCCCAAGACTGATTCTAACTTTTATTAATGACTTTTCTGAGTTTTTAAACCTCTTATGCTCTATGTCTCCCAGTGTGATTTTGTTGGGTGATTTTAACATTCACATTGATAATACTAATAGTATACATACAAGGGAATTTTTATTATGTCTAGATTGTTTTGGTATACAGCAAAATGCCAACACTCCTACTCAATCCAAAGGGCACATTCTTGACCTTATCTGTTGTTCTGGTATAACTCCTCATAATTGTACTGTCCCAGATTATCCATATCTGATCATCTGTTGCTGTCTTTTAATGCCCACCTTACAGTATTTAAGATAAACTTATGTCGATCCGTCACATTTCGCAGTATCAAGACTATTGATATATCTGTCTTCCCTGATGAACTTGCCACCTTCTTTAACAAAGTTGATTTATCGACTGTGGATGACCTGATATCCTATTATAATGATGGACTTCATGAGATCTTAGACGTTTTTGCCCCTTTGAAAACCCGGACTGTTTCTTTTACTCACTCTGCTCCTTGATATTATACTCTTGAATTATACTCCTGAATTATGCCAGTTTAAAACTAAAGGCCGTCGGCTGGAGCATTTGTATGCCAAAACTGGTCTTACAGTTCATAAAGAATTGTATGCTCATCATATGCAACATTATAAAGATGCTATCACTAAAGTGAAATCTGAATTTTATACTAATCTTATTAGGACAGGTGAAGGGAACACTAGATCTCTTTTTTCCATTGTAAACAATATACTAAAGTCACCCGAGTCTCTCACATATATATTCTACTACTGTATGTAACACTTTTGTGGATTATTTTAATACTAAAATTGAAAATATTCACAGGCAAATACTTCTAAATAATGATGGTTGTGGCCCATCAGACTCGGTTTCCTTCGAACTACCTCTATCTGCCTTTTCTATCTTTAAAATTCCAACTGTTGATGAGATATCCTCTATTATTCGGAAATCGAAACCACCACCTGTCAACTTGATCCTCTTCCAACATATTTAGTTAAAGCTTGTTTACCTTTTCTGTCTTCTTTAATCACTGAGAGCATTCATTCTTCACTGTCATTCAAATCTGCTTCAATAACCCCAATACTCAAGAAACCAGGGGCAGATCCTATTAATTTTGATAGTTTTCGTCCAATTTCTTATTTACCATTTATTTCAAAAATTTTGGAAAGGAGTGTTGCAGTTCAGATTTATGACTATCTTTCAGCTAATAATTTGTTTGAACAATTTCAATCGGGTTTCCATCCACATCATAGTATGGAAACCGCTCGTCAAAATGACTAATGATCTGCTGTTGGCTGCGGATTCTGGTCAGCTGTCTATACACATTCTTCTTGATCTGAGTGCGGCCTTTGATACAATCTCACATAATATCCTCCTAGACAGGCTGGTCTCAGTTGGAATTACGGGCACCCCCCTGTCTTGGTTTCGATCGTATCTTTCTGGTCGCACTCAGTTCATACAACTCAAAAATTTTAGATCTAAATCATAGCAAGTTATCACTGGCGTTCCACAAGGCTCAGTTTTGGGCCCTCTTCTGTTTATTATTTATTTACTGCCCCTTGGTCATATATTTAGGAAACATTGTGTCAATTTTCACTGCTATGCCGACAACACCCTGCTCTACCTGTCTTCCAAGCACACTTCTTCCCTTCCTCCGCCCTCTCTGTCCAGCTGTTTATCTGAAATTAAAACTGGTTCTCATCTAATTTTCTCAAATTAAATTGTGGTAAAACCTAAATTCTGCTTGTAGGCACCAAATCTATTTTGGCAAAAACTGATAGTTTTTCTGTGACTATTGATCAGTCCACTGCTTCTCCTTCTTCACAGGTTAAGAGTCTGGGTGTCGTCCTTGATAGCACCTTATCCTTTGAAGCCCATGTTAATAATATAACTCGCTCTGCATACTTTCATTTACGCAATATTAATTGTCTTCGTCCCTCTCTCACATTGAAGAGCACTGCCATTCTCATTCATGCACTGGTTACATCACATATTGTTTACTGCAATGCTCTCCTCTCTGGTCTTCCTTCCAAACTTCTTCATAAACTTCAGCTAGTCCAGAACTCAGCTGCACGAATCATTTCTAGAAGCCTCTCTACTGAACACATTTCACCTATTCTTCAACATCTGCATTGGCTTCCGGTTAAGTACCAAATTGATTTCCAAATTTTGCTTCTTACATACAAGGCCTTAAATAATCTTACTCCTTCATACCTCTCTGAACTTTTTCATATCTATACACCTACTTGTATCCTCAGATATTCCTCATCAACTCTTCTTGTCATAGCACGTATTCGTCTGAACACTATGGGGTCTAGAGCCTTTAGTTATACTGCCCCTCACTTATGTAATTCCCTTCCTCTGGACATTCGTAACAGTGAAAGTCTTCATACTTTTAAATCTTGTCTTAAATCTCACCTTTTTAAACAGGCTTTTTTATGACTGTGCATGCATTGAGTTCATACTTTGTATCTTCCAATGTTTTATTGTATATCATAGTATTGTTTGCTTAATGTTGTTATTGTTGATGCTTTCAAGGATGACTTTTTTGTGTTCTGTTTGTAAGGTGACCTTGAGTGTCGTGAAAGGCGCCTATAAATAAAATGTATTATTATTATTATTATACTTACATGAGAACCACTGTCGTTTTGGCGCCATTTTTTAAATATGGACAGGGACGTGGGCTAGATGCAAACTCCATCATATGTAAAGATCAATAAGCTACGACTTAAGTCAATTTAAGTCTCTTCTCTATACAAGGCCGTATGACTTAAGAAGACTTAATATAAAATGTCTGTGTGATTTGGACGACTCTTATGATATGTATTTTCTTTACAGCCTAGGTCACTATGAGCTTTGTTGTATGGCAAGAGCTTCATTAAGATTGTTCAAATACTTACTCTTTTGTTTCATGGAAAAATTAACACCATACAAGTTTGGAATGAAATACAGTAAGGGTGAGTAAATATTGACAGAATTTGTGAACTAATACTTTAAAATGTTTGTCTTAAAGATAATCTTTTCTGCTCTGTCATCACCTGCTGTCAGGTGATGACAACATGTCTCTTAAAACTCAATTATAAATAGACAACTTTCCCCAGAATAGTACATACCCCTGCCATGGTGTGTAAAAAAATCCAATTGGTCAGCATTGTTCCATGCACACATATGGGTGTCATATCCCCGGCTGTCAAAGTCAAAGGGCATTCAAGTCAGCATTCTCTCCTCTAATGCTGAGGTCAGTGCACAAAGAGGGTGAGATACATGAGACAGACAGGATCTAACAAAGTCCTGTGTCAGATCTGATTCACATTTGCCTTATGAAACTGAGACATTGTTTTTTCAAAGCCATATGTTCATTTTTCAGTTGTCCTATTCCTATTACTTAAATTTATTATAAAGCAATTGTGATCCAAAATGGAAATCCAGGTTAGAGTTGAAATTGGTGTGATAATGTGTGAAAACACTGAAACACTGTTTCTAAGAAAGAACTAACAAGCAGAAAATATGACCAAATGAAATATGTATGTTGATGTGATTTAGTTTTTAAAATCAATTGTGTTGCAAATAGTTTTGGGGGTAATGCAATTACTAATAAATTCTTGCAATCAGATTACAGTTACTGACTTTCAGTTATGTTACAATTACATTAGTTGGGGTACACATTTCTAAAATATATAGTAAGTAAATGTGTTTGCATAATAACAAGTGACAACTAACCTCACACAAGTGGACCTCACGCACAGGGCCGGTCAACCCACTAGGCGGCATAGGCGACCGCCTAGGGAGGCATCGCTTCAGGGGTGCCCATCTACCGAGCCAATTTTAGCATGTGTCCAATCTGTGCGCCCTCTGCGTTCCGATAACGTGTTGTGGTGCCCTCCAAGGAACATATAGACAGTGTACTAAATGCCTTACTACCATACTACTCTTACTGATTCTGTTATATCTGCGTTTGGCAAAAAACAGTGAGAGTATTATAAATAGTATGCCATTGTGAACATGGGAATTTGTGAACAGGAGAATTTGTCTAACGTGCGGACTGAATCATTTGAAGTGCTTTGTCACATAGTAAAACAGTAACGTATACTTTAGAAGACAGAGAACAAAAACAACACTGAATGAAGTGGATATTTACTTACTGAAGGCACTGCTCACACATGACCTTAAGTTCAAAAACACTTAGATAGGGGCAGTGCTTCAAGTGCAAATCAGTTTTATCTTAAAGGAAAATTCCAGGTTCAGTACAAGTTATGCTCATTCAACAGCATTTGTGTTAAAAATACATTTTTACTTGTCCCTCCTTTTCTTTAAAAAATGTCACAGTGAGGCACTTACAATGGAAGTATAGCCACAAGACACAAAGTATAGCCACAAGACATAAAAAAACATGTGTGTGAACATGATTTTAGAGTGATAAAATCATTTATGAACCTTTTTTGTGTGCCATGACGATGTAATGTCAACAAACCCTAAAACCCTAAAATGACTGTAAAAATGGCAATTTAAACAACTTTACAGCTCAAATAATACATGAGTTTTAACAGAAGAATTAATGTGAGTGCTTTTATAAAATAATAAGATTCAAATTTCTGCATTAATTTAAACCCTCCAAAAATTGACCCCATGCACTTCCATTGTAAGTGCTTCACTGTAACCTCAATTTTTGCTTTATTTAATGAAGAGGGATGAATCAAAATGAATTTTTATGGCAATCAACAATATGCCACAAATGCTGTCGATTGAGTTTAACTTGTATTGAACCTGGAAAATTCCTTTAAGAAAAGTTTACATGCTATTTCCAAATTCACTGTCTGATATTTGCACACAAGACAATGCAATCATACAAACATACACATAATGGCTTTACTGAACAAGCAGTTTGCCCTCAGGTTTAAATGTGTTTGTAGGACTTTTAGAAAGTAACTAAAAAAGTAAAGTATTTAGTAATGTGTATACTTCAGTGAAGTGTAATCTGTAATCTGAGAATAACTAATCTGTAGTGAATTATTATTATTTTTGAGTAATTTACAGAATGGTTGCAAACCACTACCCCAAATCACTTAAAGCAAAGAGTTAGCTACTTAAATGCAGTGTAAGACTTCAGATCTAATTGGGTGCACACTAATCGTCTCCCACTTCATCGTGCAGAGTGCTAAAAACTCAGCATGGCTCATAAAGCATAGAGATTGAATGGGCTGATTGGCTTCTGTTCATGATTTCATGGCTGCTCCTCTCTATCAATTAAGATTAATTTTATTTATTTATTTTCTTATCAATCTGTTTTTACATGACCCTCTTCTTTTACGACTCTCAGCCTGAAGAGGCCCACGGTACCCCTTGAAAGTTCAGTACCATTGAGGAAATGTGTACTGTGGGCTGGATTGAATAAGAGCTTGATTGTGCAAACATGTAGGCAATCAGATCTCATTATGTAAACACAAATTAATTGCTTTTACCCTTGGCCACTTGTTGTTCAGGATCAAGGATGTTGAAAAGTAAAGAGGAGAAAATAACTTAGAATTCCCATTTGTTATTGTAAGGAGTCCTCTAAACTAAATCCTTTATTTGGAACTATAACCTCTGGATAGCTGAATGACAGAGTATTCTGAAGAGCACTGCTGTCTGGATAACACGATAAGTAATTCACATTTTAATGGCAGAAAAAGAAGAGGAATTCAGACTCTGCCAAAGAAAAGAAATAACACTAATTAGCGAATGATTTATCTTCTTCCTAAACTAAAATACAAGAAGAAAGATGGTGTGCAAAATTCACAACATGGAAAGACCAGTAAAATATAGGCCACCTTAGTACTCTTATAAACCACTAAGCAACTTTACTTCTGTCAGTATTGCCCAGGATTGGTCTGACTGAACACCTCATATTTCATGGTCTCATTAATCCAACATACACAGTAGCACATTTTAGTGGAATAAAAATCATAAATTAGATCTCTTTACTATCTCAGTTGTTTCAGACCACAATGATATTAAAATAAATGCAAAGCGATGTTTGCTGAAGTCTCCTGCTGAGATTTTTTACTGAGAAACAGACTAATCTGACACATGTCTCCTCTAAAGCTCAACAATGTCCCAAATTGTGCTCAGATTTGCCAAGATACCAAAGACTGCTATCAAAACTCTCAATATAAATTTATTTTTATCAAAACTTCCTAGACCAAATTATCTGGGTTACGCTATCCTCATTAAATGTATAGTGTTCTATGTCAGCAATTGTCTTTGTGTCCTTTTGTATTGCTCTTAAAGGGAGAGTTCACCCAAAAAGAAAAATTCTCTCACTATTTACTCACCCTCACTCAGGTGTGTATGAATTTCTTTCTTCACCAGAACATACAGGTGCATCTCAATAAATTAGAATGTCGTGGAAAAGTTCATTTATTTCAGTAATTCAACTCAAATTGTGAAACTCGTGTATTAAATAAATTCAATGCACACAGACTGAAGTAGTTCAAGTCTTTGGTTCTTTTAATTGTGATGATTTTGGCTCACATTTAACAAAAACCCACCAATTCACTATCTCAAAAAATTAGAATATGGTGACATGCCAATCAGCTAATCAACTCAAAACACCTGCAAAGGTTTCCTGAGCCTTCAAAATGGTCTCTCAGTTTGGTTCACTAGGCTACACAATCTGCTGATCTGACAGTTGTCCAGAAGACAATCATTGACACCCTTCACAAGGAGGGTAAGCCACAAACATTCATTGCCAAAGAAGCCGGCTGTTCACAGAGTGCTGTATCCAAGAATGTTAACAGAAAGTTGAGTGGAAGGAAAAAGTGTGAAAGAAAAAGATGCACACCAACCGAGAGAACCGCAGCCTTATGAGGATTGTCAAGCAAAATCGATTCAAGAATTTGGGTGAACTTCACAAGGAATGGACTGAGGCTGGGGTCAAGGCATCAAGAGCCACCACACACAGACGTGTCAAGGAATTTGGCTACAGTTGTCATATTCCTCTTGTTAAGCCACTCCTGAACCACAGACAACGTCAGAGGCGTCTTACCTGGGCTAAGGAGAAGACGAACTGGACTGTTGCCCAGTGGTCCAAAGTCCTCTTTTCAGATGAGAGCAAGTTTTGTATTTCATTTGGAAACCAAGGTCCTAGAGTCTGGAGGAAGGGTGGAGAAGCTCATAACACAAGTTGCTTGAAGTCCAGTGTTAAGTTTCCACAGTCTGTGATGATTTGGGGTGCAATGTCATCTGCTGGTGTTGGTCCATTGTGTTTTTTGAAAAGCAAAGTCACTGCACCCGTTTACCAAGAAATTTTGGAGCACTTCATGCTTCTTTCTGCTGACCAGCTTTTTAAAGGTGCTGATTTCATTTTCCAGCAGGATTTGGCACCTGCCCACACTGCCAAAAGCACCAAAAGTTGGTTAAATGACCATGGTGTTGGTGTGCTTGACTGGCCAGCAAACTCACCAGACCTGAACCCCATAGAGAATCTATGGGGTATTGTCAAGAGGAAAATGAGAAACAAGAGACCAAAAAATGCAGATGAGCTGAAGGCCACTGTCAAAGAAACCTGGGCTTCCATACCACCTCAGCAGTGCCACAAACTGATCACCTCCATGCCACGCCGAATTGAGGCAGTAATTAAAGCAAAAGGAGCCCCTACCAAGTATTGAGTACATATACAGTAAATGAACATACTTTCCAGAAGGCCAACAATTCACTAAAAATGTTTTTTTTATTGGTCTTATGATGTATTCTAATTTTTTGAGATAGTGAATTGGTGGGTTTTTGTTAAATGTGAGCCAAAATCATCACAATTAAAAGAACCAAAGACTTAAACTACTTCAGTCTGTGTGCATTGAATTTATTTAATACACGAGTTTCACAATTTGAGTTGAATTACTGAAATAAATGAACTTTTCCACGACATTCTAATTTATTGAGATGCACCTGTATATGGAGAAAAACAAAAAAATATCTTAGCTCAGTAGGTCCTTAAAATGCAAGTGAATGGAGATTTCTCTTTTGAAGCTCCAAAAATAACAGACAGTCAGCATAAACATCATCCATATGGCAACAGCTGTTAAATTAATGTCTTCTAAAGCAACACAATCTCTTTTGTTGCAAAGTACTATTTTAACTCTAAATCATGCTTCCAGTCAGCAGCAGCAGTATGCACGTGTGATGTAATCGCATTAGAATTTGAAACACGTGAGAACTGAGGCAAGTGCGTCACAGCCAGAAGAACAGCGCTGTTTACAAGTGAAAAGGAGAAACGCTGTACAGTAGCTTGGTTGGTTTTGGTTTAGATCTGTATGTATCTGTTTCTTTACTCACAATGGTGCGTTTGTGTGCTCATACTGGATGTCTTAACCAAGTGGAGAACGTGAGATTACCTTTGTATCATGGCAACACGAATACATCACACAAGAGACCGCTTGGACTCCACCCTCTTATGAAGTGTTGATTTATAGTTAAAAAGTACTTAAATATTGATCTTAATCAAGTAATAAAATAATATTAATAAAATAAAGTAATCGTATCACTTTAAAAGACATTAATTTAACCGCTGAAATCGTATCGATGACGTTTATGCTGACTGTCTGTGATTTTTTTTTTAGCTTCAAAAGAGAAATCTCCATTCACTTGCATTTTAAGGATCTACTGAGCTAAGATATTTCTCAATTTTTCTTCAGATGTGTTCTGGTGAAGAAAGAAAGTCATACACACATGTGATATCAAGGGGGTAATAATGAGTAATAATGGGTAATAATGATAGTAAATCATTTCTGGGTGAACCATCCCTTTAAGGAATTTTAGAAGAAACATCTTAGGCAAAGGAAATATTTAAAATAAGCATTATCTAAGATCTCTATTAAGTCTCCGAAACAACAATCTCAATAATTTATCAATCATGTATTGATCATCTTATCCGCAACCAGTAAAAACACACAATTGACATGCTGCTTCCGAATGTACATGTATTGGGAACTTCAATGCAGAATCCCTGACAAGCGCCAGCCCTAATCAGACATTTTTGCATCAATTCAAATGCATTCACATTTCCCTGTGGGGCTACTGTTAGTTCATTATGCTAACAATCTCTGAAACATGGTTTCTGATTGTGGACACCAGGAAGTAATTGTGTTCACATAAACAATGGTGAGTGTGAATTTGTAGGTTGCAGTTTTGTTTACAATTACATTACATTTGTACTCCATTGATGGTTAGGGTTTGGGTTAGGAAGTAGGGTTAATAAAATATGAATTCTTTTTAACTGTATTACATCATTTACAACTAAAAATACAACTTGCTTTTGGCACCGCCTTTCACCTTAACAACACTTCCAGCTTTGGCCACTGGGTGCAGTGATTCATATTTCAGCAAAAACAGACTAAAGGCCCAAGCACACTTACAAAGAAGTTTTTTAGGTTCTTCGTTCAGAGGTAAAAAGAAGTTTGAAATGGCTGAGCAATGACATACTGTTTGCAAACATCCAGACACCGGCCACGCTGCTGGGGGAGGCGTTTAGAGGTATGAGGATGCTCAAGACTACATGTGAAACATTAACTAAAATGGCATTAAAATGTGTTATCAATGACTTCGTGTCCCATTCTATTAATAGAATTCATACAAAACCTGTAAAAGAAGCTGTTTTAACCACTCAGTGATGATTTTAATGTAGTATATATGCATGAGATAATGTGCAATTTGTAATGTTTACATTCTGAATTCATGGACCTAATGAGCTAACATGCTGTACATGGCCATAATATGCGCTGATTATACTCTGTTATTGTTATTTAAGATGTCACTGATATTACTGCAAAGATGGGTGTATAAAAAAGTGGTAATAAGCAGAATACAGACAAAAGAATGATGATAGGCATATCTTACTTTGGGCAGGTGTGTGAATGGCTTTCGCTGAAGATTGAACATGAGAGAAGCAGTATATCAAACACAGATTGAATGAGCACTTAAGAGTATTTGAGTGGATTTGATTCCTTTTGTAGACTAATAAAAAAATAATTTAAAAAAAAACCTTATGACATGGTCTTGGAAAATGTCTATGCCAACGATCATACAGATGTAGGTAAATTTGCACCAGTTCACTGATAAATCTGCACGCCTTTGTTTTCATATTGACTGATACTGACTGAATGGGAATTTGTTGTGAATGGGAGTTCCAGGTTACACCTAACGATGACGTGGACCAATGGCAGTAAAAAGGATTGTAGCAGCTGGTAAGACGTATTCCTGAAAGTTCGCCTTAGCGAGCTGTTACAAACCACTGAAACTCTAAAACACCTTCGATTTGGACAGATTTTGTTCCAAATGACATCACACCTGTTCGTTCATCGATTTCGTAGGAAGTATGCAGGGGCCTAATTTCAGCAGCAGAACTTTCGACCTCCTATTTCCAAATTTACAGTGTGATCAGTCTAGTAAAAACATACGGTAAGTACGACTATCCATAATTCCCTAATATATAGTATGCCAAAAACTGTATGCCAATGGAGTAGTATGTCCGAATCATCAGTATTCATGAAGCAGTAAGTGACAAATACCTGGATGACCAACTATTTACAGCGAGATCTTATAGTGTGATCTACTTTGGACACTCTATGATCCCAAATAATCCCTCGAGAGAGCTGAGGAGATGTCACGTTCAAAACGCTGAATTTAATAGAACGGCGGTGAACCATGATTTGGATGGCTCTTTTCAACTTTAAGCGAGAGATATACCAAAAAATGTGTTCCTTGTGCTTAAATGGCACGTGTTTATCAAAACCAGAGTAAATTATTTTTGCGGTTGTTACTACATCATAAATTTGTGTCTTGGGTCAATACCCACGTCCCCAGATTAAGTATTTCCAGAATCTATTCATGCTACTCCATCAAATACAGTATACTTTGTCAGAATGTGATTTCAGATGCAGGGACACTTTCACATCTTAACACATGAAATGGAGATGGACACAAGTTCACTCACACTGTATTTTCACAATGTTATTCAGTGTTAATAATTGAAATTATATCTCTGACAACACAGTTCCTCCTTGGCATCACAAAAATAAAAATATGATTGAGAGGCCTACAGAGTCACACGGGATCTAATACAATGGATTCTAGATATTAATCATGTCCTAAAATGCCATGGCAACTGTTCAGGTTAATTGATTTCATTAGCACAGGTCAGAGGAGAGGTCCTCCAGTGCAGCTGCTCAGCCTGAACAGAATATCTTCATGGTCTCCTCTCAGTGGACCAAAGCTAACATAAGACTGTTTTATAACTCAAAAGGCCATGAGGATTCTCAGAATCAGGGATTGGCAGAACTCTGTCTATTTTTTCTGTTTATTGTCTGCTATAAAAATGCAGGCTTGCTGAGCTTATGCAAGTCCTCTTCACCCTTTTAGTGCATGTTGTACAGCTCTGTTATAGCAGTGTGCAGTATTTGAATTGAGGGTGAGGGTGGGGGTGGGGTGGGGTGGGGAGGGGAGGAGGGGGGGTGGGTGTAGTGTTGGCGGTAGTGTCCCCCATAAGAACTAGAAAGGATATTTCAAATTACTGATGTGACTTCATTTATCTAACTTTTCATCAATGATCTGAAATTGACAGAATTTCAGACAGAATGTTAAACACTACATACACTTTTGTGGAATGTTTATAGTATAATTTACAGTAGTAGTTAGTGCCTATGTTCAAGTAAATCAATTGTTGAAGTCAAGTTAATCAATCTAGTGAAACCACCAACTAAAATGGAACCAAATTCTGATCATACTATGAATTCGATGACAGGAGGTCAAAAGTTGTGCTGATGTGAATAGGGATATGTACTGACATTTAGTTGCAATTTTACTACGTTTATTGAAACTGGATAAATTAATGTACACTAACACAGGATTTGAACCCAGAACATGCCATATAGGCAGCAAGATCTTTACCACCAGACCAATTAACTGCTTAAATTCAGTAAGTGAGAGTACTTGAAAGTTTTATAAAGTTATTTTATTTGAGCAGGGTTGAGTGTTAATGAAGATTTGAATGTATGACTTTTGACAACTGGCAGTGTGGTGTTACAACAGCAATGTATCTTGTCCTCTGCTTTGTTCTTCTGCTTAGCAATTTGTCTGCAAAGTGTCAATGTCCAGACAGTCTTATTGTTAACCTTGGGATGTGTGGTCAGTTAAGAGTCTCATAAGCCATTATCAGACCGCACCTGCTCTTAAATTAAATGTGTCATGGTCTCAGTTAAGAACAATGTTGTCTATAGGTGTATCTCACATTACTGTGAATGAGCGCTAAACTTGCTGATGATGGGAATCTGCTCACAGTCTATTAGCAACTATCCTCTAAGCCCATATCACATTTAATGAAACTGAAAATATCAAACGGACATTATTAACCTCCTTCAACATTTCTGTGAACTAGAAAGTGGTGCTTGATTTCTCTTTTTTAATTTGATTTCTCTTTTTTTTATAAATGTAATTATCCTCATATGTTGATCTTGCTGTGTTCCTGGCATCAGAATATTTCAAAGGCAAGCTACAAATGAAGAGAAACTAGGCTCCGCCACAAATCTTGTAGACATGGCTTTTAGATATTTTTACATTCTGAATATTCAATTGAAAAATGGATGAGAACATACTGAATCTGCTTTTAGGAAAGCAGATGTATCAATCAAATAGTTAGAGGAGCAGAGAACTCAGCCTTACCTGTTTTGTTATTGTGTATGTGAAGAGCAAAATCTCTTGATGATGATGGATTTTGGTCGTTCATGTTAATGAGGGCTATTTGGGCGAACCCTCACTTTGGGAGATTGCTGGGCTAATGGCTCAGAGAGAAGGCTTTGTAATTGTGGACACATTCAAGTACATTAGGCTGATTGCTGGTCCACCGTTTATATTGGACACCGGCAAAGGCATCACAATGCCATTCCAAACACGTGTGCTGAAAATGTATCACTTTCCATCCCATGAATTTTATATTTGTGTCTGTCTTGGAAGCAGTGTGACAAACCTTTATTTTTTTGCAACTGCAATAAATAAATAAATAAAAATTCTGTTTTGCTTTCCTGTAAAAATGTCTAAACTTCCTTAAAACAGGGTAAATTTACTTGAGAAAAGAGTGATAAATTGTGATAAGATAATATGACTTGTTTTCAGAGAATATTTCTTGAACTAAGTTTTTTTACCCTGTTTATTATTTAGTCTTGTTTAACTGTAAGCATAGTCCAGATTCTTTTTTTCATATTTATGCATAAAATGAGAAACAAGTTGCCAACAGGGTGAAGAAAAACAATTTAATTCAAGATATGTTCTCTATAAACAAGTCTTGTTTATATCGAATGTGACACAATTTTGCATCTCAAGTAATTTTTTTTAATTTTAAGAATGTTCAGATACAGTATTTTTACTAGAAAAAGACAAAAATACATTGATTTAGACAAGAATTTTTATTGTTTTAAGGATGTTAAGATATTTTCTAATGGAAAACAAGACAAAATAAATTAAGACAATTATTTTTAAGTTTGTTGTTTTTCTTTTGTCTTTATCACATTGTTATATCTACAAAAGCAATATGTGGCTTTTTCTTCGTTTGAATTATGTGGTCATTGGTTGCTGATTGATGACCATTATTTGATCAACACAGCAGTGTCCATCACTCGTGGCCACAGTTTATGAGAATGTCAATGCAATCAGTCCTCACCAATTGAAAACTCAAGTCAGTCTGTAACCTTGCCTTAAAAATGGTTATATCATGCAGTAGATCTCATTTATTTTTGTATTGATTTTGTGTATCCCACTGTAGAGTATATACAAATTGTTACTTCCATTTCCCCTGAAACCTCTCCTTACATCAGACACATATGTCAGTTGGGATAAGTTTGAAATTTGTCACCATCTTACTGTGTTTTGAGCATTGCACTACTGAGTCCACAGGTTTAAAAAGCTTAAGATGGTTATCTCGATATGCCAGTTGGAAAGACAGAGGACAAACAAGGTTTTATCATGGGGCCGTACATTGTTTAAATCTGTGGCCATTTATTGAGTGCCACTAAGACTGATGGATGGGAGGGATCTTTTATGTTCAGACACACCTATTTATTGCCAGACAATGAAGTCCAAGATTAATGGGGTAGGCAGTCACTAGTGAGTGTTAAACTACAGACATTGGCATCCAGCCCTGATAAAGAGGTATTACTTATGCAAATGGACAAACCTGGCAATTTTGTTTGTGAACAGTGATTGAAGCCTGTTGACAATTTGACAGAGAATTTTTTATTAGATTTATTTTATTTAATGAAGAATGTAATTTTTGGGGTGAACTATCCCTTTATAGTTTGAAATGCTTTCTTGTAAAGATATACAGTACATGTCCCAATGACCATGGAAGGCATCGTTGGTTGACAGTTTTAGTAGTTCTGGGTAAAAGGTATGGAATTCATGAAGTGCTACTTACTGGACACTTTTATTACTGCAGTCTGATGCTGACCACGGAATTTTATGTAATTTTGTAATGTTCGGTCAACCATTACATTTGATGGATAATTAATGATCAAGTTATCTGTTTGAGATGTGCATTTCACAGCACACCAAATGTGAAGACAAGGACGGGCTGATCCTTAATTAAAGTGCTGGCTGCTTTACAGATGTACTGTCAGGTACTCTGCAGATGTTTTGTCATTTGTGTTGCATCTAGATGACCTGATTAAATTGTGTTTCCATGGGCTCTCACGCTGTTAAAGTGGCATTTATTTTTACACATTCAAGCATTCATTTAATTCATCCTCATCACAGTAAGTGATGGAATGAAGATGTTTTAGTGTCAGTGCTTGAAAAAATTAATGATGAATCCAGGATGATTTATATTGACCTATCAATTCCCTGACAGCATGTGGCATGACTTTACAAGTGCAATTAAAGTAATCCTCTCCTTTTCCTTTGATCAGAGCTACAGTACTCCATGCTCTCTGTTACCTCCATTTACACTTATTGCATTTTCAAGGACAGTTTTAGAGTTTTCTATCATTTTTAGTCTTCATCTTTTAAGCATCAGTACAGATACAAGGTTTTATAGAGTAATCCATTTCATTTTGTGTCAGAATCAGGGTCAAAATCTTTAACATTGTCAGAGTGTCTCAGGAAAAGCATAAATCCGAGACAGCTGTAATTGCGTTGGAGTGAGACATGTCCTTTACTGTAAAAGCTAATGAAAGGGACTCACCATTACACCAGCTTAATACCCAAATTCATTATTTTATGCTTATAACAAAAACACAGATTTCTTTAATAATAATACTTTTTGTATTGTTTTGTATTTCTCCTTCTTTTTGTCAATGGAGCATAAAAAATAAACTTAAAAATAAATGACTTTTAAAACAGAGAAACAGGGATTTGAACTATTTACGTTTTTTTTTAGAAGTTTAACCCCTAACCCAAACCCCAGACCTAAACCTAACCATGATTTTAGTAGAAAAAATAACTTTTGTCTACCTAGGAAGAAAGAAAACATCTAGGTTTGGAACAAGATGATGGAAGCATATTACAGGACACTAACATACATCAATCATTTATATTGCGTAAATTGTTTTCATAGTCATTTCTAAAATAAAGTGTTGGATAGGAGGTGAGCTAAAGTTTGATGCCTTTATTGTGTTGATTTGAAATTCTGTTTGTTGATTGGTTGGCCTCTATGGGAATAAAAATTTTATCTTTTTGTACCATGTGATCATGTTGCTTCGTAAGACCCAAATCATACTATATCTTACGATTTTGCCATCTGGAGTTATCATGACACTGTGCTGCACAGTTCCCCTTCTGTCACTCACTCGATGTTGTGTCGATGTAGTGACACTAGGGGTCGCCCTTGGGAGCCCCAAACACCTCTGATCTTTGAGAAAAGCCAATGGGAATTGGCGAGTGGAATTTGCATGCCACTCCCCTGGACATACGTGGCTTGCAACCACTCATTCAGATTTTTTCTTCGGAGCTGAGCGGTTGTCTTCAGTGAGCTGACTTACTCTGCCGATCCATTCACCTCTATCCAGTGAAAGCTGTTGGATTTACGGTGCATTACAGCGGTTTCTACCCCTCTTGCACCGGCGCTGTACAGAGAACACCCCTGGGTGCTTCAGCAGCTAAAAGAGTATATTCTTTCCTCATAAAGAGTATATTTTCTACTAAAAGAGTGGCACTTACGAAAGTCTTTTTCAAGATGCCCTTTCGTTTGTGTATTATTCCTGGTTGCGGTCGCTGTTTCTCCGCTTCTGACGGCCACGATCGCTGTCTCACGTGTTTGCGTGCTTCCCACACAGGCACATCTTTTGTGGATGGTTCGTGTCCTCATTGCAAGGAGCATGACCATGGCAACGTTGCGGTCGCAGCTTTCCTTCGTCAGAGGGAAAGCCATCCCAGCGGCTCCCCACCTCGGTCCTTCTACCTACGGGTATGAGGCAGAGACAGTTAGCACTGGGGGCAATTTGTGGACCTCAATGGGAGCTTCTCTGCCGGGAAACCCCCCACAGACCTCCCATTCCCCAGCACGCTCGTGTGCCCCGGATTCTGGGATGAAACCGCAGGCTCGTCTCAGGGCGAGTTCACGATCTCATTCAGAGCTTGCGAAGAGGACGAGTTATGAATAGCAGCATCGGAGAGGACTCGGCTGGGCTCCCACCCTCGGGTGCGGTAGCCCAGTTGCAAGCTGACGCAGAACTGGCGGCCATGCTTGCCCGGGCGGCTGCAAGCGTCGGGCTGGAGTGGAATCCTCCACACCCCCCTGAACCCTCGCGGCTCGACGATTGGTTCCTGAGCCCAGAGAGCCGCTCACAACCGTGCCCTGCCCCGGTACCTTTCTTCCCAGAGGTGCATGATGAGCTCACGAGATTGTGGCGGGCACCATTTATGCTCTCACTACCCTCGACGGTGGGGTGGCCAAGGGATATTTGGTGATTCCCCAGGTGGATCAGGCTGATGCGGTGCACTTGTGCCTGCAGAGCCCCGCCACCTGGTGGGACCATCCGAGGCTCCTGTCCAGGGCCTGTAGGCTCATGTCGTCACTGGCGGCTAAGGCCTACGTTGCTGCTGGACAGGCCTCCTCTGCCCTGCATGCCATGGCTCCTGCAGGTGCACCAAGCCAAGGCACTCAAAGAACAGCATGAGGGTAGTCCTGACCCAGGATTGATGCAGGAGTTGCGCTCGGCGACCGATCTCACCCTCCGGGCAACGAAGGTCACGGCGCGGTCTCTTGGGCAGGTGATGTCCACCCTGGTGGTCCAGGAGCACCACCTTTGGCTCAACCTTGTCGAGTCAGGGGAGGCTGACAAGGTGCGATTCCTTGATGCCCCCATCTCCCAGGTTGGCCTATTCAGCCACACCATCGGAGACTTTGCCCGGCAGTTTTCAATGGTAAGGAAGCAGACGGAGGCCATCCAACATATCCTGCCCCGGCATGGCTCAAGGTCCCGCACCCCGTCTGCTAATCGCTAAGGGTGTCCTTCTGCGGCGACAACACCAGCTCCGCCACAGCCCACCCCAACAGAACGGCCCCGGCATGTAGTCGCCCGCAGGAAGCAGATGCCACCTGTCTCACGGCCGGCTTCCAAGAACCCAAGAAAGGCTTCGGAGCGCCCCTGAGATGGGCAGCCCAGGAAGTCGGAGACCTGCTACATAGGAGCTGGTAAGAACACCACTCCTTCCCCCGGTGGAGGGCCGGGGCAGAGAATCCTTGTTTCCTCACTTCCTGGGTCACACAGCTGGTGTCCACGGCCGTCGTTATCATGACCACCGGACACGTTTCTTTTTGGCAGGTACGGCACCTCGGTGTCGGGCCTCCCGCCCCCGTGCGCCCAGCCGTGGCACAATCCCACCCTTGACACGATGGTCACGATTGGTCACGAGGACAATTCCCCTCCTACCCCATCCCAGACCACTCCTACGGTGGGTATAATGAGCCAGGTAAGTGCTTCGATGTCCCTAGACTCAGCATGGCCACGGGTGGCACCTCAGGTTCCACCCCGACGCAAGGCCCCACCCGCCGGTACGTCCGATGCGATTGTCCCCTTAGTCCCCCTCGCTCGGAGCTTGGGGGTGAGGCTCGTGCTCCCTAACCCATCGCGGTGGCTGATCAGGACCGTCCGACTCGGCTACACGATTCAGTTCGCCTGGCGCCCGCCTGCGTTCAACAGCGTCTGCTTCACTTCGGTGAAAGGCGAGAACGCCGCTGCCTTGCGCGCGGTGATCGCGTCCCTCCAGCCGAGATGAGGAAGGGGTTTTACAGCTCCTACTTCATCTTACCCAAAAAAGGTGGTGGGTTGCGGCCAATCTTGGACCTGAGAGTTCTGAACTGGGCCCTGCACAGACTCCCGTTCAAGATACTGACGCAAAAACGCATTTTGGCAAGCGTCCGGCATCAAAATTGGTTCGCGGCGGTAGACCTGAAGGACGCGTACTTCCATGTCTCGGTCCAACCTCGACACAGACCCTTCCTGTGGTTTGCTTTCGAGGGCTGGGCGAACCAGTACCCCTTCGGTCTGTCCCTGTCACCTCGCGCCTTCACGAAGGTCGCAGAGGCAGCCCTTGCCCCGTTAAGGGAAGTGGGCATTCACATCTCGATGACTGGCTGATTCTAGCTCACTTGTGGGACTTGTGTGCGCACAGGGACCTGGTGCTCAGGCACCTCAGCCGGTTGGGGTTTCGGGTCAACTGGGAAAAGAGCAAGCTCTCCCCGGTTCAGAGCATCTCTTTTCTCGGCATGGAATTAGACTCAGTCTCAATGATGGCGCACCACACGAGCAAGCGCACGCAGTCGGTGATGAACTGTCTGAGAGTGTTCAGGCAGAAAACGGCGGTCCCACTGAAATTATTTCAGAGGCTCCTGGGGCATATGGCATCCTCAGCGGCGGTCATGCCGCTCGGGTTGATGCATATGAGACCGCTTCAGCACTGGCTTCAGACTCGCGGGCTTGTCACGCCGGTCTACTGCCGTCTGTTCAGCCTTTGGACCAACCTGGCGTTTCTATGGGTAGGGGTTCCCCTAGTGCAGGTCTCCAGGCGGGTCGTGGTTACGACGGAGGCCTCCAAGCATGGCTGGGGCAGGCGCGCAGCCACCGGTCCTTGGATTGGTCCGCGACTACGTTGGCACATCAACTGCCTCGAGTTGCTGGCAGTATTGCCTACCCTGCGGAGGCCTTCGCCGTTGATCCAGGGCAAGCACGTGTTGGTCAGGACGGACAACATGGCAATGCTAGCATACATCAACCTCCAAGGCGATGTGCGCTCTCGTCGCATGTCGCAACTCGCCCGCCGTCTCCTCCTCTGGAGTTAGCAGCAACTCAAATCATCGTGAGCCACTCACATGCTGGGCAACCTCAACAGCACAGCGGTTGCGCTGTCATGGCAGATCACGCTCAGGGGAGAGTGGAGACTCCACCCCCAGGTGGTCCAGCTGATTTGGAGTCGATTTGGTCAAGCACAGGTGGACCTGTTCGCTTCCCAGGAATCCTCCCACTGCCCGCTCTGGTATGCCCTGTCCGAGGCTCCACTTGGCACAGATGCGCAGGCACACAGCAGGCCCCCGGAGCTACGCAAGTATGCATTCCCCCCCAGTGAGCCTACTTGTTGTGCAAGGTCAGGGAGGACAAGGAGCAGGTCGTCCTAGTAGCACCTTACTGCCCCCCCCCGGCGAATTCCCCTGAGGAAGGACCTTCTTTCTCAGGGACAGGGCACCAACTGGCACCTGTGACCAGACCTCTGGAAACTCCATGTCTGGCCCTTGGATGGGACGCAGAAGACTTAAGTGGCCTACCACCTGCAGTGGTAGACACAATCACTCAGGCCAGGTTTCCCTCTATGATGCGCCTGTATGCCCTGAAGTGGCGTCTATTTGCTAAGTGGTGTTCTTCCCGACGAGAAGACCCCCAGAGATGCGCAGTTGGATCAGTGCTTTCCTTCCAGCAGGAGAGGCCTTGAAGGTGCATGTAGCCGCTATATCTACACATCACGATGCAGTAGACAGTAAGTATTTAGGGAAGCACGACTTGATTGTCAGGTTCCTGAGAGGCACTAGGAGGTTAAACCCCCCCAGATCATGTCTCATCCCCTCGTGGGAACTCTCCGTGGTCCTTCTGGGCCTACGGGGAGCTCCATTTGAGCCCCTGCAGTCAGCTGAGCTAAAGGCTCTCTCTTTGAAGACTGCCCTCCTGACGGCGCTCACCTCCATTAAGAGGGTAGGGGACCTGCAGGCGTTCTCTGTCAGCGAAATGTGCCTGGAGTTCAGTCCGGGTGACTCTCGTGTAATCCTGAGACCCCGACCGGGCTATGTGCCCAAGGTTCCTACGACCCCGTTTAGGGATCAGGTGGTGAACCTGCAAGAGCTGCCCCAGGAGGAGGCAGACCCAGCCTTGGCATTGCTGTGTCCAGTGCGTGCTTTGCGCATCTATTTGGATCGCACGCAGAGCTTTAGGAGCTCTGAGCAGCTCTTTGTCTGTTTTGGTGGACAGCGGAAAGGGAGTGCTGTCTCCAAACAGAGGATCACCCACTGGGTCATTGATGCCATCGTTATGGCATATCACGCCCAGGACGTGCCACCCCCCTTGGGGCTACAAGCCCACTCTACTAGGAGTGTGGCGGCCTCCTGGGCTCTGACCAATGGCACCTCTTTAGCAGACATCTGCAGAGCAGCGGGCTGGGCAATATCCAACACCTAGGTGAGATTCTATAATCTCCGGATTGAGCCGGTCTTGTCCCGTGTGTTGTGAGGTACGAACAGGTAAGTTCCAGGACAGCTGGCCGGGTGTACCGCTTGCGCATAGTGCCTTTCCCCTCCCTTCAGGTGAAGACGTGCGCTTTTTACCCCCAGTGGTGTTCATGAAGTTGTGGACCCTGGATGTCCTTCCTCCTTAGCCCTGTGGCAGGCGGGTTTACAGTACATGTGCTAACTAGGTCCTGTAATGGGGTAGGTGCTCCACATGCGCTGGTTGCCTATACATAACCCCGTGTGATGTATCTTCTGCAAAAAGAGTTTCCCTGTTGGTAAACTGCGTCTTCCTTTTGGCAGAGGTTTCTTTGCCCCAGGTCACCGTATTTGTAGAACTCCTCCCCTCTCAGGTAGGACCTACCACGGGACTTCTCCACATAAGATGCTTCCGACAAGACTCAGTAAGACCATGTGACGTATTTCCACTCAAATGCCCCCCCCCCTCCGGGCGGGGTGTGGTCTCTGCAGTGTCCTATATGGTCCCCAGCTGAATAATTTCGTTCCTTTTGGGGAGAAAAAAGGGAAGAGGCCACAGCTGGGTCAGCCGTTCCCTAATTTTGGGCAGTCGACTTGTCCCCGAGGTGCAGGGGACCGTTTGCCGCCTGAAAGAGCGTTGGGGGAGGTTACGTGACAGCTGGGTGCGCTGGCTATGAGGCACGCAGAGGTTTGCCCGTCTCGCACCACCAGTCCATGTAACACAGTTCAGTTAGTTGTGGCGTTTTGTATAGGGACCCCTAGTGTCACTACATCGACACAACATCGAGTGAGTGACAGAAGGGGAACATCTCGGTTACTGTCGTAACCTCCGTTCCGTGATGGAGGGAACGAGACGTTGTGCCCCTCCTGCCACAACACTGAACTACCCACTGAAATGGCCGGGACCTTGTCTCGGCTCCTCAGCACAAAACCTGAATGAGTGGTTGCAAGCCAGCTCCTTTTATACCCATATGTCCAGGGGAGTGGCATGAAAATTCCACTCGCCAATTCCCACTGGCCTTTTCTCAAAGATCAGAGGTGTTTGGGGCTCCCAAGGGCGACACCTAGTGTCACTACATCGACACAATGTCTCGTTCCCTCCATCAGGGAATGGAGGTTATGACAGTATCCGAGATGTTTTGCTTCTCAAATAAATTATCTTGTTTTAAGTATGTTTAGATATTTTTTATTGGAAAACTAGACTGATTAAACATATTTTTGGAGTCAAATGTATAGTCATATACACAGATTTTTTTTTTTTTTACCTGACTACTTTAGGTTACACCAACAAAACTAATTTTAAGTGTTTGATCAGGTAGAAATAGCTCCATAAGCTAACAATAGCAGGTTACCACTTTTAACTGCTGCCATATAGCAGTTTACCCATACTGATTTTGTCCAAGGGATTTGAACATATATCATTTAAAAGTGAATAAAGACAGCATTAGAGCAGTTGGCTTTTATAGACTTTCCACTAAAAACAGTGGCTTTTCTTTCTGCACAATCAGGCTCCACCGAGAGCCTTAATGTGAGAAATGGTTCTATTAGGATCTAATTAAGTCCATAGTTAGGTGATTGGGCTGGGTGACAGAGTGAGGAATTGTCCCTGTGTTAAAGGAACACAGGGGGTGTGAGGAATCATGTTGTCAGGATTTGAGGCAGTTTGATTGGTGACATTCTCATGGTATGATGGAATTTGCTGAGGAGATCAGTGGGGTGATGACATAGATGGGCAGCATGAGTCAACAGGAGACAAATATCTGCTCATCAAAAATCGTTTTGATAATTATTTTTCTGTGAGCCAAGCTTTATGACTCTCCTCACCTTTATCAAATTTGTCTTTGTGAGAATTTACTTGCACATTTTTAGTAAAAAAACATTTTTTTCTTTTTTATATTACTTTTAATATTTGGTTAATAATAATAATACAAATTTCTTTTTGTATAGTGCCTTTATAAAAAAAAGAAGAAAAAAAGAAAAGAAAACATTTGTAAGTCATTAGGCTTTTCTCACTACTCCAGCATTTTTCTAAAATTAAATCTTAACCTCTAGACATGAATGAATTTGAATAATGAAAGTAAATGCCACGCTGCTTACACTAGGCATTTTTAGTTCTGTTATGCTTTTGAAATCATGACTCTCATTATAAATAGTCGTAAGCATGATGCAACTCCTGAGATACATGTGGAATACAAAAACAGTTCTCGCAAAAACTTGACAATTTACTGTATTCTGTTTCATGTGTGTCGAGTGAGTTTGCATGTGTTTGAGTGTTGAGAGAATAAAAAAATGCCACAAATTATATCCCCTCTCAAATCTCAACAAGGTATGACTTGTATTTCTGATTGTGTAGAGCTACTTAATAGAGATCAAACATTTTGAATTAGTTGTTTGTTGGTCATGTAAGAGAGAGTGTCTGTTAACTCAATATTACAGTGGATATGTTTGGTCAGTTTGGCTTTGGCAGCTTTTACAAAGTGCCATGATCAAGGCAAAATATCAAAGGGGACAGAAACCTGCAGGGCACTATTCCAGCACTTTTGGCTATTCACTGTGTACCTCTGCCTTCACCACCCCTAGCACCTCATTATCCTTTCAGAGCAATGGTTCTTCCATCAAGCGTGCCTCTTTCAATGCCACACTTTCTCACAGTCTCTACCATAATAACACTTTATAGCAACTATCACACTTGACATTAGTGGCCATGTTGTTTTGTAATTACAAAAGTGTCGAGCAATACCAAAGAACAACATGTTGGGTGAATAAAGATAAAGTGGAACACTTTTTGATAATTTGTCCTTGGCTTTGTTATATGCCAAATGGTTTAGCCCCTCGCACTTTACCATTTAAATAGCTAAAGATGTCCACTGCACTATACAAAGGAAAAATGAATAAATATTATATACAAAAACCAAAGTGTCCCACTTTAGCAGTTATTCACTTTACTTAATATGTATTTATTGAGTGAAACAGCTAATAATTACTCATTATTATTATTATTGCTATTGTGCTCCGTTAACTATGTGCTTTGTTCCCTAAGTAATTTGTATTCCCCAATAATATACTGTAGGTATAAAATAATGTCCATTTCAGTCTGATTCCTGGTCACTTCTGCTCAACAGCCTTGTGATAAACAAGGACAATACTGGATGTGTGCACTTTTCTCCAGTGTTTGTTCTTTTTCTCTTTTCATATGAAGACAAAGGGCAGTCTAACAGAATGATTCGCAGCAAAAGATGTGAACGCCAACACACATTGCAACACTAGATTCAAACTGTAAATGAATATCAGCGTGCACAAGGTGAGTCATTATCACTTCAGCCATCACGTTCTTTTATAAATGGAACAAAACTGGGGTCCAAACTTCTATCCACCTTTTGGAGATGATAGCTGACAAGATATAATGCCTCTTTTTGTCCTGTGGCTATTTTAGTGCTCGAGACCATTATCAAACGGCTTATGTCCATCTGCCTTACTTTGTTACAAGGGCCATATTGATAGGTAAGTGAGATATGCTGAAAATTTTTGTCATGTATTGAACAAGGCATTAGAGAAACCTTACTGTGGCATACACTGCTAACCATAAATGCAAACCCAATTTCATTAACATTCAAATGCATCAGTTATAGTGTCTATTTTACACAAACATCAATACAAAGTCATCACCCACATACCTCAGGTTGGAAACTCTCTGGTCAGCTTTATTGCTACTCAAATGAAATGTGCATATGCAATGCAGACCTCCCAGGGTCATATATTTCCCAAATGTCTGCAATGGTGAAATGAAAATGATGAACAACCAAAACTCAACTAAGAATGAGCGATGCTGATAAGCATGTTTAATAGTGGAAAAGTTCAGACTAGAAGTGCTAAAGGTGATAGAGACTAATGGCCATCCATGCCATGTGGTTTATTTATTCAATACAAACCAACAGAGTTGATAAGGAAGTAATTATATTATAGACATGAAGAGAGAACATAAATAAACACATGCACATGGGCTGTGCTAGTGACAGAGTAACGTGAAACCAAAGCCGCACCTCAAGCTAAGTAAATGGAGAAATGCACGTTTCTTATTAGTCAGCTGCTTGAGCAGTGTTGACAGAATGAAAATAATAATAAAAGGAAAACAGATTAAATTTAATTATGAATATAATAACCTTGTGCCTTGACATTGTCCTTAATATTAGTTTAATATCTTATATTTGCAGCCATGACTTATTCTGCTGTTTCAATTGTGAACTTGCAATCAATCATTACTTTGCAATTATTGTATTCATAGCACTGTTCAGCATTTGTTACATTCAGTGTACTGAAATGACTGTCTACATTCAATGAGATTTGTTTAAGTGATGCAAAAGTATATATATATATATACCCTTATGCCACGCCTTTGGGGGGGTGGGCTAGCCAATCAATGGATCAGCGAAGAGGGTACATATTGGGGAGGTGTGTCACAGTCTGAGGACCGCCCCATTTTTTGGTGCCACGTATTTCCATTTGGAAGGTATGTGTTTGTTTGGCTCACTGGCTAGCGTGATATGTATATGTTGTGGTTTTTTAAGGTTCTCTTTTGTATGTGTGTGAGTATTAGCAGGGTGGCATACTGCTTTTTTTATACTCCTGTTTACCATTTATTCACCACCCTTACTATCTTGTGTTTGTAATTTTGTCTTTTTTGATTGTTTACATTGAGTTACTGTTTTGAATTTTTTTTTTTTTTAGGAGATGAAGGCCCAGGGCAAGTGGGCTAGCCATTTCTCCTTTGGTGGTGGTACTTCTGTCACGGAATACTGTGTATTCAGGACTGATTTCGCTTGTGTGTGCATGAGCAGGATTTGTACACTTGGTGGTGAGGAATTGTATTTTTATATAGGAGATTGCTGAGTTTGTAGCTAGCCCACCTGTCACTGGTAAGCCTCACCTTTTGAAATGTTTAGGCTTTTGTGTATGGGAATGTGTGAGGGTTATGTGGGGTGTCATACAGCCATTTTAAGTGATTCTAATTGATTGTGATACTGCAGTGTTAAATAAAGAACTAAATTATTTTTATTTTTGTATCCATGTCTCTGTGCGCTGTTTGTCGAAACTACGAACACGTGTGTCCCTTTTCTGGATGATTGGGACGATATTTTCCCTGTGTAATAAGGTGGCGTAGTCAGCTTTATTTATATTTTTCAGTCTTCCGCTTTCTCCATGTGTACTCTACCCTGCCACAAACATCACACACTGTGTTCAGATTTTTCTCCTTAGCTAAAGACTCTGGTGCTCTCACATATGACTTAAGTTTCAGAAGAGCTTTCAACTTCACAAACAGTGCACCAAGTAAAGGTCTCAATATGAACTCAAACATTTCTTAATACTACCATATTTATTAATAATCTAATTATTCAAGAACTGAGTCACAAGCCATCACTGTGCCTTTCAGCAAAAAGCTCCAGGGTGATTGATTCCTGTAATAAGACTTCTTTAATTCACTTTGGATAAAGGCATCTGCTACATGACTACCTATGCACATAAACTGTATAGCTCTATTCACTTACTATATGTCAACAATTAAGCGTAACTCTAACTCTATTTCCTCATTTCACTCTTAATATTGGCAAACTCTGAATTTGAGTGTAGTGGGTGAAAGCACAGAACTGGTAAGCAGAAGGTTGCCGGTTTGATTCCCCACAGCCACCACCATTGTGTCCTTGAGCAAGGCGCTTAACTCCAGGTTTCTTGGGGGACTGTCCCTGTAATAAGTATATTGTAAGTCTCTTTGGATAAAAGCGTCTGCCAAATGCGTAAATGTAAATTTCATGTTCCTGAGCTTAGAGTAACCTCTGAGCATTAAAATGTTCCTATAATAGAGTCTTGAAAGAGATTACAGCATGACAATAAAGAGATCTCCCATATTTCTCACACCACATTCTCAGTTTTGACTACTTTTCTCTCTGAACTTTCTCATGTCTCACTTGTGTCTACTTCTATTTCTCCTAAGTTATTTTACAGAGACATTGTTGATACTAAAATGAGAGATATCTGAGAATCACCAAGTGTTCTGAGCTAAGAAAAGCAACTTCTGAGCAATACATTTTGTTCTCTGGGTAGGGTTAGGGTTTAGGTTAGAGAGTATGGTTTTTAAAATATGCATTGTTGTTGACTGTATTACATTATAAAACTATAAAACTTAAAAAAACATACAAAAACTTTACAACTGGCTTTTGGCAAACCTCACATATGCCCAAACGTTAAACAACACTTCAAGCTTTAGCCACTGGCAGTGGTTAGAATTTCAATAAGCACAGACTAATTTCAACAGATGAACTTTCAACCTATTCCTTCAATTTACAGCTCTACTAACAAATCATTTCAAACTTTGCCCATTTGATAGAGCAGCTGGGAAAACCTAAGTCTGTATACTCATCATTAGCTCAAGCCCAGACCAACCTCCGCAAAGTGAAGTTTTACCATTTTTAGTTTTTCAATGTTTTCCAATTCAATGTAGTTTTCCAGTACATCACAAATCCTCTAAACATATCAGAATTGTAGGGATGTTCCGATACCATTTTTTTGAGAACGAGTATGAGTACACATGCTTTTTTTTAGTACTCAATATCAGCAGTTTATTTCAATTTTATCATCAAAATTGTGTTAAAAATGTTTTATTATTTAAAACTTTAATCAAATGAAAGTTTAACAATTAATTTTCAACATGAACTTTTATTATTTTTATCAAATGAAGTGCTTATATACAGAAACTCACAGCACAATCCAAAATACAACATTGGAGTTATTTTTGTTAAATAAAGTGCTGCATAACAGAGCATCACAGGTGTGAGATATTGCTAAAATATAATACAGTTACTATTGATTTATTATTAGCATTAGTAATAGTAGTATAACAGTGAATATTACATAACTATATAGTAGTGATCTATTTCTGTCATAATTTTTTAATTTAAATTGAGCTTTTATTTTGGCGGAGCTTTTATTTTGAAGTGTTTCTCTGTCGTTAGACCAAGGAGCTCTGATGTAATGAAGACAGATTCCCAATCCGGAAAAACAGGTCGCTACGTGAATCACAGTAATTGTTAAACCGCAAAAGGCTACTGTATAAATAAATAAATATGTAGTCTGTATATGACTCGTGCTAAAAATTGAATTAGCGCTCTGCCTGCTGTCATCTGCTACAATGCTCATAATAGTGTTTTCCATGTATGAGTCAAGGATCTCTAAAGGTATGTGTAGTTTGTGTCTCTATGTCAGCACAACACCGGCTCCACACATTCACAAGCACTCACATTTAAAATGCTGCACGTGCAAACGATCTATTTGTCTCATTAAATCGCAACTTCTGCTGTTAAATAATCTCACTAGGACATGATGTGATTTTAATCTGTGCGCTGAATGTTTACGTAATGACATTCGTACACCAGATGGTATCAGTTGTACAGTTGTACAAGTACATGAGCGCGGTATCGGACCCAATTACGATACCAGTATTGGTATCAGTGCATCCCTACAAAAATTTTTTATCTTTTTTTTGCTGAATGACCGAAGTGCCCATGGCACACAATCACATTTACTTAATGTGCCTTACTTCTGAATTTTGAGATTTGGTTGCTCTGCACTGACTCATTCCTGTTAGGCTGTCAGTTATTCTCTTTGAATCTAAACTGCACCAGGTTTTCAGATTCACTTTGAGGATCCTCAGAAGTGTTTATTAACCTTTACTCTGTTCTTATATGTACAGTGTGCTCCATGCATCCATATAGGTCTTTTGGTGCCAT
Organism: Myxocyprinus asiaticus; assembly: GCF_019703515.2. NCBI lineage: Eukaryota > Metazoa > Chordata > Actinopteri > Cypriniformes > Catostomidae > Myxocyprinus > Myxocyprinus asiaticus. Next base: position 26,974,937 of record NC_059368.1, read on the forward strand.
AAATCTGAGTTAAGAACAACCCTTCAGTTGAGAAGGTCACTGTAAGGGGGTTTAGAGGAAAGGAGGAGGCGAGAACCGGCTCGACAACCCAAATAATAATTTATTAAGCAAAAACCCAAACAAAAACACACAACTAAAAACACAGCACAGCTGTCTGTAATTCTCTCTCTCTCTCGAACTGTCGTCCCCAGCCGCCTTTATCCCTCGCGCGCCCCATCAGGCTGATTGGGGACCGGGTGTGTCTCATTCCAGCCCGGCCCCGCCCTCCTCAGCTCTACACTCCTCCCGGCGTTGCCTCAGGCCGGGGAGCCCCCGGCATGACGTACATCCCCCCCCCCCCTTCCTCTCCGGGTGGGGGGGGCGTGCCTTATGCCCCGACTGCCGGCGGGTCCTCCCCGCCTTCCTCGACCTGGGAGGAGAAAAACCAACAACACAAAATGGCGAGGGAAAGGCCAACACGGAGCGGCAGAGAGAGAGAGAGGAGAGAGAGAAAAAGAAACTCACCGGTTCTCTGATGCGCCGTCGCGTGGTCCTCGATCACTACTCCACCCTCTCAGGCGGACTGCAGCCGCTCCTCCCCGGGCGGACCGGAGTCAGACCTCCGACCCCCAGCGGACAGAACGCCCCTCTGCGTTCCCGGCGTCCCGTGGAGACTCTCCTCCGCCCCTGGCAGCGGCCCTACCACTCCAGGCGGTCGTGGAGTCCCGTCCCCACTCGCCTCGCGGACGGCGGCCGTTCCCCGCGTCCGGGTAGTCGGGCTACTCCGTCCACCGTCGGACGGCAGCGGCGCTCCCCTGGGTGGACGGCAGTGTCCAGGACTCTGCGACGGGAATCCCTCCTCCTTCCCGGGTTTCGGCACCAGTGTAAGGGGGTTTAGAGGAAAGGAGGAGGCGAGAACCGGCTCGACAACCCAAATAATAATTTATTAAGCAAAAACCCAAACAAAAACACACAACTAAAAACACAGCACAGCTGTCTGTAATTCTCTCTCTCTCTCGAACTGTCGTCCCCAGCCGCCTTTATCCCTCGCGCGCCCCATCAGGCTGATTGGGGACCGGGTGTGTCTCATTCCAGCCCGGCCCCGCCCTCCTCAGCTCTACAGTCACTTTATGTATGTCAATATAAGAGCTTCTTTGAAAAGATTATTGTACTAATGAGATCTCTCTAAGGATATACATGTATATGGTAAATTACTAATACAGGCTATCTTTATTGCAAAAAGAAAAAAAAAAAAAAAGAGCTTCATAACTGTTTAAAATCTAGACTTATCAAATCATTTTTGTTATAATACCATTGATTTATCAAAATTTACTATGTTCAAGGTTTGATAGCTTTGATCATGTCTAAAGGACAATTTTATCCAAATCATAAGTGGTTTACACAAAAACTGATTGCAACAGTTGACAATACCTATGATTGGGACATTACTTATCCAGGCAAGGTCACTGTTTCCATCCCAGTAGTAGCCTGCATTGAAAAGTACCTGTTCTCACAGTCACAGGGCTTTCTTTCTCCCCATCTCACGCCCGCACACACACACACACACACACAGAGAAAGAATGAAGCAAACGTTTATTGCTATATCAGTAGTGTAGGCCAGTGGTTCCCAACCCTGTTCCTTGAGACCCCACAACACTACACATTTTGAATACCTCCTTAGTCAAACACACCTGATTCAACTCATCAGCTCATTAGTAGAGACTCCAAGACTGATTTGGGTTTTTCAGATAAGGGAGATATACAAACTGTGCAGTGTTGTGGGGCCTCCAGGAACAGGGTTGGGAACCAGTGGTGTAGGCTATATCTGCGTGTTGATGATGAATTACAGTGACGAGCTGTTCTCCACAGATCCATCAGGTATATTCATGGTTTTTATAAGGATATTATTTGTCTCATCACAAACGAACCACTCCAGAGTTAGTTTGCAGTCAGACCGAGACCACCCCGTCCAGGTGGTCACAGACCAATTGTTTTGGTGTAGATCCGATTGTGATTGCCGTGTTCATATATGCCTATATGAACCAAACCAAGGGAGAAAACGCACAAGGTTCTTGAACAAATGCTCCAAACGAGACAGATATGTGATTCATGTAGACACATACCTTGTGAAAGTGCGTGATTGTGTATTTATCCCCTCGAGGCTTGCTGTAGAACATGTATGTCCATATGCACCTTTCAGTGAGTGAAGAAGTTACTTCAGAGACTATTTACATTCAATAAAAATAGTGGTTGTGTATCCGGTTTCTGATGTCATTTTAGTGTAGGAAAAAAAGGCTGGAAAAATGCTTGGTGACAGAACCACTATGGATTACAATCAGCGTTTGTGATGATATGCAGCTGAGTTCGATGAAAATGTTCAGATCAGCTTGACATCTTGCCAGTTCTTCAGAAGAAGCAAAGTGGTCACTTGAGCTTAGTGGTCAAAGAACACAAGACCCCACCTTGACGACAGAATGATTTTTTCTAAAGGTTTGATTCTCTTTTCTGTTGGTAGAACCATTAACTCAGCAGGGAGTCCCGACAGTCAAGTGATTAATGACCTCCCGCTGACAGACGCTAATGCACGCTTTGTCTCCCTCCACATGGCTGGCAATTTGTTGATGAAGCTCACACCTGAAAATCACTGAAAATATCGGTTAGCTTAATTGGATAGCCAATCAACTTCCATACTCTCTCTTTGCCTAACATTAAATTCTCTCAGTTTGCAAGCACAGTAAGCCAGTTTCACTGCAGCGTGCTGCAAGAGTTTTCTCTGAAACCCTCCACCTACCCAGCTTCACATATCTAGATCTATTAAATGGGGATTTTATCTACAGTCATACACGATTGATGCAGCATGTCTTCTGTTTTATGTGCAGCAGCATGTCCACATGCTTAACTCAGTATGTCTGTGTATGTTCTAGAAGTAGCAAACCTCCATATATTCTTGCTACAATATTCTATCAATATATCATACCCACATTAACATGCTAAATCTTTCCGAAAGTTGTCATGACTGAACTGTTTTGCAGTTTAAACTTTGCTGAAAAGCCTATAATAGGCTGTTTAAGGGCAGCCAAGTGACAACTTGCCCCATAAACTGACAACATGCCCTGTCATTGGTAAATGCATGTTTAAGGATCTGTATCATTTCTTATGGGCAATAACAGGGGAAATGTTCAATAGCCTTTTCTTTTCTTTCTTTTTTTTTGGTAACCAAGACTTAAAGTATGTGCCTTCATATAAATTGACTTTCAATAATAAACCCACCCTCAGAAATGTTCACTGGAATAAAAAGTTTGACAACTAGCCCTTGCTCTACAACCCATTTCCGGTTGGCCTTGCATAATTCATTGTCTTTTCTGGTGCGCAACATTAGAAACACGCTGCTTGAAACTGCTATTTGATGGCTGCTGCCTGGATATGAGACTGCTTGCGCATCCCTCGTTTTGACAGGTTCCTGACACTGAGACTGCTGTGATTACAATTAGATGTAATTGAGATTTTTAAGTGGATGCAGGGTGCAGCAGTATTGATTAGCATTCGTTTCATCTCGGGGCACATCACAGCAGTCAGCAAGACAGATGGTGGCGTGGAATGAATCAACATGAAGGATGTTAAAAACATCTCCCTGCTGAGGACACATTGGTTAAGGTGAAATGTGAGCTGTCAGCTGTGCAGCTGACAAGAGGAAATGGAGTTCATATAGGCACATTTCAGATACAGTAATCCGTACACTAGTGGCGACCCATGCATTTTAAGTCTGGGCCTTCAATGCAATTCATGCCATTAAGAAAACACCATTTCACAATTAACAAGACACCTTAAGGACATCATTTAAAAAACACATCCATGCACGAAAGCCAAAAGTTAAAAAGATGTTGAATGCTCAAGACAGCCTAATTTTAGCTACAGCATGATTGTTTTGTGAAATACGTTATTAAATAAGAGTTGGATACATTTCCTGAACTGACATTCAAAAATTTGATAATTTTTCATATCAATTATAGAACTTCTACCAAGGAGTTCTATAATACCTGGCACAAGCTATCTAATAATATTTGTAATTTAAATGTCGCTTACACTAAATTTTGTTTCATCAGGGTACTCGATTACTTTTCAAAACTTGCAAAGAAACTGAATGCTCAAGCAGACTAATTTACACTTAGAAAACTCCAAAAAGCAATTACCAATTTACTTGAAGTGAAAATCAGCCCTCCTTTCCTTTTTGATAAATTAATTAATCACATGATCATGCAGAATATCTCGAGTTTTAAAATCCATAAGGATTTCTTTCTCAATGGTGATAGCGGTCTTGATCTCGTGCTCTTCGCTTTCGAATCACTCAGTGCATGATTGCGTCACTCAAGGCCAGCTAGAAGGCCTCAACCAGGACATATCTAAAAGACCACACCTACCAAGAACAAATAAATCAATATGATTGGCTGATGAATCTGACAATCTGACATTAGATGCCTATTCATTTGCACTGCTGAGGGATTCTGTGTAGATTCTGAAGGATGGAGCTTAGACTCTCGCGCTGCTTCTGCCAAGGTGCTCGGCTTTGGGCATGCAATGTGAAACAGACGTCATGCTTTGCATGTAAGCATTGAGGAACAAATTCTGATTGGATAAACTTTTCGTTTTTTGCTATTTGTTTATAGATGAATTAGGAGTGGAGAGTGATTGAAAATAAATAGGCAAAGAGGTGAATGAGAATGAAAGGATGAAAACTTAATTTTTATTAGGCATGTTAGGCCAGCAGAGAAGGGCTTTGCTGGCCCAGAGAATTCACCACTGCCGTACGCTGTCTGACATGCTCTGCTGCTTAAAATACTTTTTCACATTTTCAAATTTATAAGATATTTATTTTCATAGTTGTACGTACTAGGATTTAGTTTAGTGAGGTGTGTCATGGTGAATTTCTAGGTGACTGTTGTCACAATCTACAGAAGCAAAAATAGCCTTTTCTATATACGTATATATTTTTTCCCTTTTTCACGGTGCTTGATGGACAATCTTCACAGCTATCAAAGAGTTCTAACTCACTTTCAAGGTCTGAAAGGTCATGGATTTGGTGGGAGTTTGTTAACTGATTCAAGAATCCTTCATTTTTGTATTAGTACATTCTGCATTCTCAGATCATTTATTTACTCCAGGTATAAATAGCCCTGGCCACACAGAGCAGCTATTTGCACTCCAATAGCCTGGTTGCGCCAGACAAACTTATGACAAAATGCTAATTTTATATTGAAGATTTTGGGCCATATGTATAAAACTTCTCAGAAATGCTCTTAAGAATAGTTTCAAAAAGCTTTGAATTAAGTGTCAAAAAATTACTAGCAAAAAGTAGGACTTGTGTAAGAGTAAATGCTTTTTATAAAGATGCTAAAAGCAAATTTCAGCCAAGTCTAAGCCCAATTCTTAAGTGCTGACTGGGGTGACATTTAAGTGTTGTGAAGTAAGAACTACGGTGATGTCTTCACAAAATGGCCACTCTCAACCATTGAATTAGCCAATTGTGAGTCTGCAAATTCTTTCATTCATGATTTAAAGTCTCCATGAAATCAAAATGGACAATTCTCATTTTCTTATTGGATGTTGCTGTTTTAATTATAAACTATTTATCCATGCACATTATATATATATATATATATATATATATATATATATATATATATATATATATATATATATATATATAATGGCTTGCCCTCTCAGTCTTAATAAAACAGTAACTTAACAGTAAATGAAACTCTTACAGCAGAGGGTAATTGTCTTTGAAGGGAATAGGGCATAGGGATGGATGATCACACTCAGAAATCGGAAGCGCCAACACGAGAGCTGGACACAAGGACAAGTGGCTGGAGTTTATTTATATATTTTTTGTGCAGCCGGAGATTTCTTGGGATGTACAGTTCAAGTAAGTGTTCTTTATTCATTACGTTAGTTGTATTGTGATTCTAATGGCTATATTATTTTTTACTCGCTTGTTTCTCATCCATCTGTATTGGCACTACGGCTCCCGCCTCATTGTAAGCCAAGACCACAATGTGCTGTGCGTTTGTTGGCTGGTTATGTTGTAAATTTGACAGTAAGATGATCATTCGGTTCTCAGAACTTTGGAAAAGCTGGCCGGTATTGAGATCGCTTCTCACGTTTCCCCAGTAAGCGACTCTAGCATGTGCAGCGTGGTGGGAAGGGATATGTGTGTGCGTGTGTGTGAATGTGTGGCTGTAAACTAAATCCTATTGGCTATTTTTTTTAAATGGGATGAGTTGTTCTACAGGTCCCACCACCACTTCCTGTTTCAGTAGCAAACATGCCAAAACAACAATTTGAACAGTGCTTGTCAAGGCACTTCTGTGTGATTAATATAGTTATAAAAATAGATTATAAATCAATAATTTTATAATAGGATATTTTCTGGTGATTAATTCTTTGATTAATCAAACGAGAAAGCCAAATTGAAATTCCTGTATTTTAAAACATTATTCCACATCTTACCAGTTGTTGTCCTCTAAACACTGTGCAAACTGAAGGCTATAAAAAATCGAAATGTATAAGTGTATGCTATGCATTGTGTGTAAAAGATATTGCAATATAAATTGCATATGCTTTTCACATTTAGAGCTGAAATGATTAGTCGACATTTATTGACAACGTCGACAATAAAAAAAAATGTCGACAAAAATTTTCATTGTCGAATGGTCTTTTGATCTCATTTAACGTAACATGAGATCACAATAAGAGGAGCACTGCAGTTAGCGCCTGACTGATGAGAGGAAGAATTACACAGCTAACAGTCCAGATGCACTCCAAACTGTTTAAAGAGATGTAGATCACAAAGTATGAGGGAATTTTAATGCAAAAATACAAAATAAGTAAATACAGAAGCACTCTCGTTGTGGAATAAGTGGAGCCGGAGCTGCCGCTCCGCTGAAGCAAAACTTGCGTGTTGAGAGTCTTTAAAGGAAACACTCCGGAATTATATCTTGAATGCAGTTATATTTAATGCGTTATAGCTTTAATAAAGTTAAAATAATATGGAAGCAGGTCACGTAAATAACTACAAACTCCAAACTGCCATTTATATGTGCGGTCAGTGCCTCTTCTATGAGTTACCCTTGAGACTGTCAATCCTTGCATCTTATCACGTGGCTTATTGAGCGCGTTACTGCGGAGGCCCACGCTATTCTCCGCGGCATCCACGCACAACTCACCACGTACCCCACCGAGAGCAAGAACCACACATTATAGTGTCCATGAGAAGGTTACCCCATGTGACTCTACCCTCCCTAGCAACCGGGCCAATTTGGTTGCTTAGGAGACCTGGCTGGAGTCACTCAGCACGCCCTGGATTCTAACTCACGACTCCAGGGGTGGTAGTCAGCGTCAATACTTGCTAAGCTTCCCAGGCCCCTCAATAAGAGAGTTTTTTTGTTTTTTTTGTGAGTTAAAGATGGATTGAAGTGAGAAAAGTGAGAGAGGTAGTCTTCGCCCCATTATACACTGCAACAAAATAAGTTTTTGATTTGTTTTTGTTTTGGCTTGTTTTCAATTATAAATATCTAAAACTCCTTTAAAACAATGTACATTTACTTTCGTAGCTATACTGCAGAAGAAAAAAAATGTTATCTGAGAATGTTGAATATAATATTAAAAATACAAATATTTTAAAATATCTAAAAATCCTTTAAAAAAAGATGCATTTACCTGAGAAGCAGCATATAAGATATTTAGACTTGCTTTTAGAGAATAGATCTTGAAAATAAGTATATTTTGCACTTGCAGAAGTATAACCAAGTGAAGAAATATACTTATATACAAAATACACTTATATTTAAGATACGTTCTCTTAAAGCAAGTCTAAATATCTTATATGTTGCTTCTCAAGTAAATGTATCTTGTTTTAAGGATTTTTAGACCATTTTAAATGGAAAATAAGACACACACACAAAAAAAAAAAAAAAAAAAAAAAAAAAGCTTCATAACAATAGGAATTTTTGCAGTGAATTTCTTTATTGAATTAAACTTAATAAAATGTATTATTTTCCCTCCTTTAATTCAGTGGATGTCATTTAGAGGTATTTTTAAAACATGATTTTGTCCTCTTTATTGTTAGTAAGCACGTTTAATACAACATTTTAAGTCGGAGCACAAGCTGAATAATCGGTTAAGAGCTAATGATTAATCGTTGCAATAATTGCCGAATAGTCAAATAATCGATTAATTGTTAATCGATGACATTAATTGATTATCAAAATAATCGTTAGTTGCAGCCCAATTCGCATTATCAAAACAAAATAACAAGTATGTGTCCAAAGTTTTAATGTAGAAGGACAATTAAAATCACTAAATTTAATGGTAATAAAACAAACTATTTGTTGTTACATGTAAGATTTCAGTTAAACACGGTTCAATTTAGAGTTAAATTTGACGTTCAACATATCATCAATATTTTATCAAAATCAATATTGTAGTCAAAATGATTGCAGTTTCTCTATCATTGCACTCTGTTTTGTTGACACACATGTGCATGCCCTCAATCCATGAAGTAAGCCTATTTGAAGTTTTAATAACTCTTTCTGTTTTGGACAAGCTGTTTTGCAAAACTGAAATGGAAACTTGCATGACTTTGAGTTAATAATAATATCTACAAACAATAATAAATCTGTAAAATGTAAGTTATAAGCAGGGCTTAAACATCTCTCAAGCATAGTGGAAGGGATCTGTTAAAGCATTAACACCCCACATAAAACTATTAGCTTCTATAAAATGTCTTATATAGAGTGCTTGGGCTGGGCTCTTTTCAGATGCAGCTCTGTCATTTTTAAAATTTCTAATTCATATTAGTCCAACACTTATTTTTATTTTATTTTTTATTTTTGAATAAATTTCTCTGTGGTCATGGGCATGGAAGGAGACTCGGGAACGACCTCCGTGGTCGAGAACTTGGGCAGAAACTGGGAAACGACCTCCGTGGTCGTGGGCATGAGCAGAGACTCGGGAACGACCTCCGTAGTCATGGACATGGACGGAGACTCGGGAACGACCTCCGTGGTCGTGGGCATGAGCAGAGACTCGGGAACGACCTCCGTAGTCATGGACATGGGCGGAGAATCGGGAACGACCTCTGTACTAGTGGGCATGGGCGGCGACTCGGGAACGACCTCTGTACTCGTGGGCATCGGCGGAGATTCGGGAACGACCTCTGTGGTCGTGGGCATGGGCGGAGACTCGGGAACGGCCTCCGTAGTCATGCGCATAGGCAGAGACTTGGGAAGACCTCCGTGGTTGTGAACATGGGCGGAGACTCAGGAACGACCTCCATAGTCCTGGGCATGGGTGGGGACCTGGGAACGACCTCCATGGTTGTGAACATGGGTGGAGACTTGGGAACGACCTCTGTGGTTGTGGGCATGGGCGGAGACTTGGGAATGATCTCCGTGGTCGTGTACATGGGAAGAGACTGGAGGAACGACCTCTGTGGTTGTGGGCATGAGCGGAGACTCGGGAACGACCTCTGTAGTCGTAGACATGGGCGGAGACTCGGGAATGACCCCTGTGGTCGTGGGCACAGGCAAGGACTCAGAGACGACCCCTGTGGTCGTGAACATGGGCAGAGACTTGGAAACGAAAGCCTTTCTCCTCCTTCTCCTCTGGGAGGCCAAAGTTGGCAACGCAGGCTCTGGGACAGACAAGTCTGGCAACGCAGGCTCTGGGACAGACAAGTCTGGCAATGCAGGCTCTGGGACAGACAAGTCTGGCAACGCAGGCTCTGGGACGGACGAGGCTGGCAACGCAGACTCTGAGACGGACGAGGCTTCTAGCTCATTGGCTGTGGCAAGTGTGGGCGTTGGCTCGTTGGCCGTGGAAGGCATGGGCGTTGGCTTGTTGGCCGTGGCAGGCATGGGCGTTGGCCGTGGAAGGCATGAGTACTGACAAGCTGTGAGGAAGGGTCTTCATGACCCTATGCACCGACATAAGTGGTGGATAATTTAACTTGGAAACAAGGGCCGTGGAAGGCTGGGCTGTGGTATGGCGTGGAGTAGACTTAAACTTGGTGGTGGCATGGTGTGGAGCAGGCTGAGGCATTGCTGTGACATGGCATGGAGCAGGCAGAGGTTTGGCTGTGACATGGTATGGAGCAGGCTGAGGCGTAGCTGTGACCTGGCATGGAGCAGGCTGAGGTTTGGCTGCAACATGGTATGGAGCAGGCTAAGGTGTTGCTGTGACATGACATGGAACAGGCTGGGGCATGGAAGATCTGGAAACCGGAACCGGGGTTGAGAGAGGAGTTTCCTCTGAAGCGAATGTCTCTAAAATTAACTCTACATATTCCTCCCACGTGTAATCACCGGTCTCCGGCAATTCCCTCCACTTGTGAGCTATGAGGCCGATCTGATACAAGGACATCAAGTGGGAATCAGTAAATCCTGTGTATCTGGCAATGGTGCTAAACAGATGAGAGTATTCTCTAATTGGTAAGTTCGCTCGGCTCAACTGGACAAAGCACGCTGCTAGATCCATTTCGGATTGGTCAGTTTTTCCATGACGAGGCAGACGAGGAATGAGAATCTAAATGCAGCTTTAATGAGAACATAAATGAACAAAATAACTCAGAATGAAACGAAACAAAAACACGGGAAACCAGGCACAGAACATGTCAACACATGAAAAAACTGACAAAGAATCCAGGGGAAACAAGGGCTTAAATACACATGGGCAAACAAGGAAACGAGGGACACCTGGGGAAAACCAATCATAAAATGAAACTACAAAAGGACTACAAACTAACAGGAAACAGGAACTAAACAAGAATTTCAACATAAAAATCAAATCAAATCACTTTTATTGTCACACAACCATATACACAAGTGCAATGGTGTGTGAAATTCTTGGGTGCAGTTCCGAGCAACATAGTAGTCGTGACAGTGATGAGACAAATATCAGGTTCAACACAAAAACAGGGAATATGTGACACTCTGTGTGATCCACTGTCTTTGAGTTTAAGGAAGTTCTCAGTTCAAGGAACCCCTATTACTGATGACAAGTGTAATAGCCACTTCGTTTATAATTGTCTCAATAATAATAATAATAATAATAATAATAATAATAATAAAACTATTACAGCATATACTTTTCAATGGATGGATACTTTATGAGGTCAGTTGGAATTTGGTTTGGCCTCTTCCCCATAAATATATTGACAAATAAAATTAGAGAGATGTATTTTAAAATATTACACAAATGCTATCCCTGTACTATGCTTTCTAAGTATATTAAAATTAAGAAGAAAAAAACAACTTTTTGTGACTATGATGAGATGATGAAATACCTTTTTTTGTAAATGTGTTTAAGCAAATAGCCTCAGAAAAAATGGTATCTGACATACTGTATTAATGTTTTTATTTAAATTTTTTATTATAAGAGCAAAAACTCAGAAATTCAATATACATTGTCCATTTGTTTATTATTTTTGGATAAGTTTCCATTTATAAGTGTACATTTTTAGGCAAGAATCCACTGCTCCAACTCTATTTGTTTGATTTAAATTCTTATGTTACATATTTTTTTCTGTGCATTAATAACAAAAAAATCTAAAAAATGTCAACTAATACTGTTGATACTGTATATAGCCACTTATAATTGTTTCCCTCTGGCTTATTTTTTTGTTGCATTATGCAACTGCTGTAATTATTCAGATTGTTCTTGGCATTAATAAAAACAAACAAACAAATGAGTTAGCTAGCTTGCTTGCTGAGCTCAAGTAGGAACAACTGATTTGCCCAACATTAGTAATGTAACAGTAACTGATGTTGTCAGACAGCTACCTAGCTGGCTATATCAAACATCGATAAAATATTTTGAATATCTAGCTCTTTAAAATGTATAAAAGAACATTGTTCTGTTACTATGTACGTGTATTTATATACATTTTAACATATTTCATTGAATAACATTGATTATTTCCCCCCACATAATGTCAAAGTTCAAACTACTTAAGAATAAGTGAAATTCATAAAGGTTCATAAGTGTTAAGACTTTGTCTCAGCTGCTAAATTATTTAAGAGCACTGGAGAGGTATCCTAAAGGAATATTCCAGGTTCAATACAAGTTAAGCTCAATAGACAGTATTTGTGGTGTAATGCTGATTACCGCAAAAATTTATTTTGACTCGTCTATCCTTTTCTTTAAAAAAAGAAAAAGGAAAAAATGGAGGTTACAGTAAGGCCTTACAATAGATGGGAATGTGGCCAATTTTTGGAAGGTTTAAAGGCAGAAATGTGAAGCTTATAATTTCATATAATTCATGTATTATTTGAGCTGTAAAGTTGTTTAAATTGTCATTTTTACAGTGTAGGAAAAAGAGCAAAATTACGTCATTTTTAGAATTTTGACACACATAAGACTAAAATTTTACTCTAAGAGGCTTTATACATATGGCCCATGCCTGGAGGGTAGTGGACAAGCATTGATGTTTTTGCTCGGGCAGCCCCTGAGATAAATGTGGCTTGTGAAATTTAATTTAAAAATGCAAATTCTATTCATTTGTAGCCAAGTGGAGAAATTTAATGTAATTTAACTCTAGACATAAATTGGACGCAGTCCCTTTGAGAACTGGAGTTTTGTGACACCTGCTTTTCGGCACTCTCTCATGTTAGAGACATGAGAACATGCATTGTGCAAGAGAGCTCCCAGTTTTGTTCATCGGTTAAGAATTATTGGATAAATATCAAATTTTACACAAAATTATGATAAATTGCATTAAATATGTGTTCAGAAGAGTTGTATGTTAAAATTGAGCATTTGTTATGGATCATTTTTGAAGGATGCATATGGATTGCATGTGCGGAGTTTGACCACGTTTTGTGCACATGTGAGGACTGGGGATGTAAATTTTGTATTAATCATATCTCACTTTAATGATTTATAGCCCAGAGTGTTTTTAAGTGAACTTGTGTAATGAGAATTATTTTGTTCCCTATATGTCACTCTCTCGATGTTCACACTTGGTCACACTTGGGAGCCCCAAACACCTCTGCTTTTTGAAAAAAGGCCAATGGGAATTGGTGAGTGGAATTTGCATGCCACTCCCCCAGACATACGGATATAAAAGGAGCTGGTATGCAACCACTCATTCATTTTCTCTTCGGAGCCGAGCAGTTGTGTTCAGCGGGCTGAATTACTCTGCCGATCCATTCACCTCGAAAAGCTGTTGGATTTACGGCGCATTACAGCGGCTTCTCCCCCTCTTGCACTGGTGAAGTGCAGAGAACGCCCCTGGGCGCTTCAGCAGCTAAAAGAGTATATTCTTCCTACTAAAAGAATATATTTTCCCTTCTTAAAAGAGAGGCATTAACGGAGAACGTCTTTTTAAAGATGCCTCTCCATTTGTGTATTTCCTGGTTGCGGTCGTTACCTCTCCACTTCCGATGGCCACGATCGCGGTCTTATGTGCTTGGGCGCTGCCCACGCAGAGACAGCGTTCGTGGACAGGTCATGTTCTCACTGCGAGAGCGTGACCATGGCAACGTTGCAGTTGCGGTTTTTCCTTCGTTAGAAGGAAAGACCACCCCAGCAGCTCCCTGCCTCAGTCCTTCTCAGCGATTCCCCCAGGTGGATAAGGTGGTTGCGGTGCACCTTTAAGGTTATGTCATCTCTGGCGACTAAGGCCTGCGGTGCTGCTGGACAGGCCGCGTCAGCCCTGCACGCCATGGCTCTCCTGCAAGTGCACCAAGCCAAGGCGCTAAGAGAACTGCATGAGGGTAGTTCTGACCCAGGATTGATGCAGGAGCTGCACTCGGCGACTGACCTCGCTCTCCGGGCGACGAAGGTCACGGCGCGGTCTCTTGGGCAGGCAATGTCCACCCTGGTGGTCCAGGAGCGCCACCTATGGCTCAATCTGGTCGAGATGAGAGAGGCTGACAAGGCACGGTTACTTGACACCCCCATTTCCCAGGTCATCCTGTTCGGTGACACCATCGAGGACTTCTCCCAGCAGTTCTCGGCGGTGAAGAAGCAGATGTAGGCTATACAGCACACCCTGCCCCGGCGCGGCTTAAGACCCCGCACCCCGTCTGCTCGTCGCCAAGGGCGTCCTCCTGCAGCAACAGCACCGGCTTTGCCGCAGCCTGCCCCCGCGGGCCGGCCCCGGCGTGGAGCCCACCGCCGGAAGCAGATGCCACCCGTCTCACGGCCTGCCGCCAAGAACCCTAGGAAGGCTTCAAAGTGCCCCTGAGACAGTTGACTCAGGGATGAGGAGATCCGCTTCTATGGAGCTGGTAGACAGACCACTACATCCCCCGGTGGAGGGCCAGGAGGAGAATCTTTTGTTTCATTTTCGCCGCATGCCCAAGAGGCTGCGGTACCCAAAACTTCAACAAAAGAGTGCTTTCTTTGTTCTCTGGGTCACATGTCAGGTGCACACGGCTGTCGTCACGACCGCCGTCCACCGTCCCATTTCGGCATGTTTGGTACTCGAGTGGCAGACCCCCCGCCCCTGCACGTCCAGCTGTGGCACAAACATGCCCACACCGGGTTGGCTCCGACGGACTGCTGGGACGATGTTCCTCCTCCCCCCTCCTTGACCAATCTTATGGTGGGTATCAGGAGCCAGGTAAGTGCTTCGATGTCCCTGGACTCAGCATGGCCAAAGGGCTCGAGCCCCTGCGATATGGTGCCTCAGGCTCTGCCCCACCACGAGGCTCCACCCACCAGTACGTCCGACATGATTAAACCCTTGGTCCCCCTCGCCTGGAGTTTTGACGCATGGCTTGTGCTTTCCAACCCGTCACGATGGCTGACCCGGACCGTCCGACTCAGCTACACGATTCAGTTTGCCAGGCACCCACCCAGGTTCAGTGGCATCCGCTTCATCTCGGTGAAGGGCGAGAGTGCCGCTACCTTGCATGCGGCGATTGCGACCCTTCTGCGCAAGGGCGTGATAGAGCCTGTCCCTCCAGCCAAGATGAAGAAGTTTACAGCCCTTCATCGTACCAAAGAAAGGCGGTGGGTTGCAGCCAATCTTGGACCTGCGAGTTCTGAACCGGGCCTTGCAGAGACTCCCGTTCAAGATGCTGATGCAAAAACGCATTTTAGCGAGCATCCGGCATCAAGATTGGTTCACGGCGGTAGACCTGAAGGATGCAGACCCTACCTGCAATTTGCTTTCGAGGGCCGTGCGTACCAGTACAAGGTCCTCCCCTTCGGACTGTCCTTGTCCCCTTGCGTCTTCACGAAGGTCACAGAGGTAGCCCTTGCCCAACTAAGGGAAGTGGGCATCCGCATACTCAACTACCTCGACGACTGGCTGATCCTAGCTCACTCACGAGAGTTACTGTGCGCACACAGGGAAACGTGTTCTAGACTCAGCCGTCTAGGGCTTCGGGTCAACTGGGAAAAGAGCAAGTTCTCCCCGGTTCAGAGCATCTCTTTTCTCAGCTTGGAGTTGGACTCAGTCTCGATGACGGCGTGCCTCACGAACGAGCACGCACAGTCGGTGCTGAAGGTGTTCAGACAGAAGATAGTTGTTCCAATGAAACTTTTTCAGAGGCTCCTGGGGCATATGGCATCCTCTGCGGTTGCCACACCACTCGGATTGATGCATATGAGACCGCTTCAGCACTGGCTTCAGACGCAAGTCCCGGGATTGGCATGGCGCCGCAGGACACATCGCGTGGTCATCACGCTGATCTGTCGCCGCCTCTTCAGCCCTTGGACCGACCTTGCATTTCTATGGGCAGGGGTTCCCCTAGAGCAGGTCTCCAGGTGTGTCGTGGTTACGACGAACGCCTCCAAGTTGGGCTGGGGTGCCATATGTAAATAGAAAACACAGCCGCTGGCTCCTGGAATGGCCTATGGCTGCGTTGGCACATCAACTGCCTCGAGTTGTTGGCAGTACTGCTCGCCCTGCGGAGGTTCCGGCCATTGATCCAGGGCAAGCACCTGTTGGTCCGGACGGACAAAACAGCGACGGTAGCATACATCAACCGTCAAGGCGGTCTACGCTCCCTTTGCATGTCACAACTCGCCCGCCATCTCCTCCTCTGGAGTCAGCAACGCCTCAAGTCGCTACAAGCCACTCACATCCCAGGCAACCTCAACACCGCAGCAGACGCGCTGTCACCACAGGTTACATGCAGGGGAGAGTGGAGACTCCACCCCTAGGTGGTCCAGCTGATTTGGAGTCGATTCGGTCAAGCACAGGTAGACCTGTTTGCTTCCCGGGAATCCTCCCACTGCCCGCTTTGGTACGCCCTGACCGAGGCACTCCTCAGTATAGACGTGCTGGCACACAGCTGGCCTCCTGGACTATGCAAATACACGTTACCCCCAGTGAGCCTACTTGCACAGACCCTGTGCAAGGTCAGGGAGGACGAGGAGCAGGTCATCCTAGTAGCACCCTACTGGCCCACCCAGACGTGGTTCTCGGACCTCACGCTCCTCGCAACAGCCCCCCCCCCATGCGAATTCCCCTGTGGAAGGACCTTCTTTTTCAGGGATGGGGAACCATCTGGAACCCACAACCAGACCTCTGGAATCTCCACGTCTGGCCCTTGGACGGGATGCGGAAGACTTAAGCGGTCTACCACCCGTGGTGGTAGACACGATCACTCAGGCTAGGGCCCCATCTATGAGGTGCCTGTGTGCCTTTAAGTGGCATCTGTTCGCTAAGTGGTGTTCTTCCCAACGCGAAGATCCCCAGAGATGCGCAGTCAGATCGGTGTTTTCTTTCCTGCAGGAGAGGTTGGAAGGGTGGCTGTCCCCCTCCACCTTGAAGGTGTATGTAGCCGCTATAGCGGCACACCATGACACAGTGGACGGTAAGTCCTTAGGGAAGCACGACCTGATCATCAGGTTCCTGAGAGGCACCAGGAGGTTGAATTCCTTCAGAACACGCCTCATTCCCTCATGGGACCTCTCTGTAGTTCTTCAGGGTCTACAAAGAGCCCCCTTTGAGCCCTTGCAGTCAGCTGAGCTTAAGGCACTCTCTTTGAAGACTGCCCTCCTGACTGCGCTCACTTCCATCAAGAGGGTAGGAGACCTGCAAACGTTCTTTGTCAGCGAAACATGCCTTGAGTTCAATCCGGGCTACTCTCACGTGATCCTGAGACCCTGACCGGGCTATGTGCCCAAGGTTCCCACGACCCCTTTTAGGGACCAGGTGGTGAACCTGCAAGCGCTGCCTCAGGAGGAGGCAGACCCAGCCCTGACATTGCTGTGTCCAGTGCACGCTTTATGCATCTATTTGGATCGCACGCAGAGCTTTAGAGTCTCTGAGCTGCTCTTTGTCTGCTTTGGTGGACAGCGGAAAGGAAGCGCTGTCTCCAAGCAGAGGATCGCCCATTGGCTTATTGATGGCATAACTTTGGCATATCACGCCCAAGACATGCCGCCCCCGGTAGGGCTACGGGCCCATTCTACCAGAGGTGTAGTGGCCTCCTGGGCCTTGACCAGTGGTGCCTCTCTACAGACATTTGCAGAGCAGCGGGCTGGGCAACACCCAACACCTTTGCGAGGTTTTACAATCTCCGGGTGGAACCGGTTTTGTCCCATGTAGTGGCACGCACAAGCAGGTAAGAACGGGACAGCTGGCCGAGTGTATCGCTTGCGCATAGCGCCTCTCACCTCCCCTGAGCTGAAGACGTGCACCGTTGACTCCCAGTAGTGTTCACAAACTGTGTTCCCTGGTTGATTTCCTCCGAGCACTGTGGCAGACGAGTTTGCGGAGAAACTCGCTGCCGGCTCAGTACACATGCTAACTAAGCCCTGTACTGGGGTAGGTGCTCCGCATGTGGTGGTTCCCCGTAGATAATCCCATGCGACGTATATCTTCTGCTAATTCGTTTCCCTGTTGGTAAACTGCATCTTTCTTGGGCAGAGGCCCCTCTGCCCCAGTCACCATGTGTGTAGTAACTCCTCCCCCATAGGGTAGGACCTACCATGGGACTTCTCCACATGGCATACTTCCGACAAAGCTCAGCAAGACTATGTGACATATTTCCACTTAAATCTTGTGCATGAGTAATGCTGTTGATTTATTTGTGAGATGAAGAATGTTATTGTGAGTACAGCGTAAAGCAATCCATAGGGTTTTGCCCTTTTTCTCTCAGTCAAGATTGGAGCGTGGCAGGTAAGATATCTGCATTTATTACTTATATAATGACATAAATTTGCCTCTGGCAAAGCAAATCATGCCAATCATGGCAGTTGTGCGTTCGTCACAAATGATTTTATCAAAGTCTGTTGTGGATAAGGCAGTGATTATGTATGAAACGTGATTAGTGATTAATTACTTTCTGCAATTGATAATGGTGACTGTAATAACAGAGAACCTCTGAATATGATTTACATGTTATTGAATAGTAATATCAGCTCTTGTTCTCCCTACCCTTTTAAAAACAGATGGTCAGCTTGTATTCATGTATAATTAACTCATTGTATTTATGTTCTGAAGTTCTTACATCTGAAATGAAGATGATTGCTTTGACATTTCAAACCCGGAGCCAGTGTGTGAGTAGAGCAAGAGAAAGCTCAGTGCTGTTGCTCATTTCATCCCGAGTCCTGACCAGCCCATCATTTTTTTACTATACGGAAGCATTCAATATTTTTCAGCTGAATGAAGCAATGTTTCAAACACATGTGATGTGTTGCTGCTAGCTTTAACATGTTAACCAACCATAGTCCAACTATTTTACTTCAAATAATGTACATATTCACACATCGTGGTTGCTGGTAAAGCATTCAACTCACATTTGCAAGGTTCTATCTTCACAAAAATTTCACTAGTTGCCACATTAACCATTAATTACAACTGGTTGGTTAGACCAGCATCGCAGCGAGGTAACCCCATCCCCCATGTAGGGCAAATGGTGACCGTGCATGAAGTGTCCAATTTTCCTCACTCTGTTATTTCTGCTGAAGAAGTTCATCATCCGGTTACTTGTAGTACTCTTTCTTTTCATTGCATTTTCAGTATAAACACACAAATATTTACTACAAAATGGCGTATAATAGTGCAGAAGTATGTGTTTTTGGACAAAAATTATTTGTGCAATTCCATTTGGTGAGGCTGGTAGCACAGACATTACAAACTTGACCATGACATTAGCCTTTCGAATCAGTTATCTTAATGTGTACCCAGAACACTAGGGCTGTCAAAAGGGATAAGAAACTTCTTTAAACTTATCACAATTATCAAAGACATTGTTTCAGTTAAGGGAATAGCTACAGTACAGGACACCAGTGATCACCAGATTTTTAAATCGACTTTGTCTCCTAAGTCCACAAGATACAGTAGCACAACATAAACAAATAAGTGTTATATTGTTTTAGTGAAAAGAACATACCAAACAAAAATGCATACAATTTTAAACTATATTGCATAAAATTGCAAAATCAAAGGATTTTTAGCCAGTTCATGTTCACAAATCTTAAATAAAATTGTCAAACGAGAAAATAAATGGAAGGTGATGGAGCACAACAGAAACAGACATGGGGATCTCGAAGCGTGCTTTCAACTTGACAGAGCGTTTTAAAAAGCTCTGCCATTCTGATCCACCCTGTCCTTGTGCTAAAAAAGCTAGACACATTGCAACACATAAGACACTCCAACCATAAGACATGGGATACTTCATATGCCACTGCCTGAACCTTAGATTTAGGATGAACCTCACCGAAATGACCTGCCGGTTGAACTGCGGTGCACCTCACTGATCTCTGCCTGCATCACCTCTAATGATGGACTACACTCTTAAAATGGAATACATAGACTATCAATTAATTGCCAACAAAAGCCTTCATTAGCCAACTAACAAAGGACAATGCATCTTTGTTAACTTCTGCAGTTAATCCAGGATGGACTTCAAAGACAATAGTCATTAATCTTAAAGTTCATACAAAGTCTTTGTTTAAACACTTGCTCCTAACACTTACTTAGTTTACTAATTTTAAACCATGACTTTCACTGCACATAAATAACTAATATTGGCATTATATTCATGCTGTTTAGCCAAAGGGGAACTGCCCCCCACAGTGAGCCTGGTTTCTCCCAAGGTTAATTTTTCTCCATTAAACAACATCTTGTGGAGTTTTGTGTTCCTTGCCACAGTCGCCTTCAGCTTGCTCACTGGGGTTCTAAATACAATTATTATTTAATTATTTATTTTCATACACAATTTACAGTCATATTTAATCGAACCACACAATGATGACTCTAAGACTTTATAGGTATTACAATTTCATTTTCTGTTAATGCATGATTTTCTGTGTGTGTTGTGAAAAGTGCTATACAAATAAAAATGACTTGACATAGAACGCAGGAGTCTCGAGACCCACTTTTAAAAGTTAACGTTCTTTTTACCTCACAATGTCTAAAAAAGCGCTACTCCTGCAGAAGATGCTAAAAAATGCTGGATGCAGTGCAACAGTCAAAGATGTCCGTAAAAACAATGTGAACTGAGCGCAGACCAGTTCTGTGTGAACGTCCCCGTTTGCTAAGAGAGGCTGATAAAATAAAAATAAAAAAACATGACGCAACGACCAAAGACCTCAATTAAGTCATTGCAGTGCTTGGCACACATCTAAAATTCGAATGCACAGTTTTTGCATTCAAATGTCTCTTTATATTTTACATTCAACAAATCTTTGAATTTCACATTTTAATTTGACAGCCTTAGAGACCACACTTTTGTAGTGTGGAAGAATATTAGAAATGTAATATGAAAAAAAGGTGAAAAGGAGAACAGAATTGTACTAGAAAAGACCAAGTAAAAGAGGGGGCAAAAAGTTTCTAATAGAAAGAGCTGTAAGTGAGGGTGAGCAGAGTAAAAGTGGATGTTGAGATAGGGGAAGCAGCTCTCCTCTAGCATATTAACTGAACTATGTGATTAAGTATGTAGATGATACTCTTTTGAACATTGTAACCAATCGCTAATTGCCATTTTTTTCCTAGAAATATCTGCTGCTATGCTTTGCCCCTAATTTGACTTCTATTAGGAACTATCCTGACTAGGTTTTAAAGAATAAATACTGAAAGAAAGAAAATCAGACTCCTGACTTTTATTTTAAAATTTCCACCACAGTAGTCAGGCAAAAAGCAAAAAATCATGATTCATCAATCTGATTAAAATCTTAAAATTGTGCCATTACACATCTCTGAAGATATAGGATCGCCTCTGGCACATACATTGAAATCAGCCACTATGCACCTAAAGCCAAAAGCAGAGGGCCTTGATTCTTCACCCTCTTTTTAGTGGATTCTTGGACACACACACAGCACTCCTGTTAATTAGTCCGCAAACCCTTCAAAGTTAGAGTGCCATGCCAAGTTATTTTACATTACATTGCATTACTCTTTCTATGGTTCCATGTAGCTATTATAATCTAATAAAACGGAATGCCTTTTTGGATGACACAGATGTCAAAACATTCAGATAAGTTCTTGATGTGTCTGGGCAATTTTTAATAAGGGCACTTTTAACTAGATTTATTCTGTTGATTGTTTTGTACCAGGTTCCCTTCCAATCTTAGTTGACACATGTAATTTACAGGTTAATGGTTCCTTTGCATGAGTTATGCTTCACTTAAAGGTATTGTTCTCCCAAAAATGAAAATTCTGTCATCATTTACTCGCCCTCATTTCATGCCAGATGTGTATTACTTTATTTCTTCTGCAGAACACGAATGTAGTTTTAAAAAATAGAATAAAAATAAATAGTTTAGAAAATTTCAGCTCTGTAGGTCCTCACAATGCAAGTGAATGGTGACCAGAACTCAAAAGGTCCAAAAAGGACATAAAAGCAGCATAAAATTAATCCATATGACTCCAGTGGTTAAATCCATATCTTCTGAAGCTATATGATTGGTGTGGGTAGGAAAAAGATCAATATTTAAGTCCTTTTTTACAGTAAATCTTCATTCATGCATTGTGAGGACCAGCCGAGCTGAGATATTCTTCAAAAAAATCTTTGTTTGTGTTCTGCAGATGAAAGAAAGTCATACACATCTGGGATGGCATGAGGGTGAGTAAATTGAGAGAATTTTAATTTTTGGGTGAACTATTCCTTTAATGTCAATCTTGACACATGTAATTTACAGATTAGTGGTTCCCTGGCATGAGCTCTGCTTGTTGAAGAAGATTTTCATAACTAGTTTTGATTTTATTTGGCAGAAAATGAAGGAGAGTAGATCAATCATACACAGCCTCAAATGGCAAGGTCTAATCAGAAACTCTGTCCTGGCTTTCACCTGTGATGTTTATGCTACACATGAAATACTTGACTGATGGAAGAGGCTTGTTGTGTTTGGAGGCTTATTTCAAGTGTTTTGCATTCAATTAGACACTTTAGCATCATAAGCTTGGATTGAAATTAAGGGCATGTCACTTTCCAAATACTTGACACTGATAAGCAATTTATGGAATTACTAAATGCTGTGAATACGAATGCTACCTGAAACAATCAGCTCCACAGACAGCTTAAACTTTGATCAGAGGACTTTGCAGATATTTAGTGGAAATTAGATTGCTAATGTTATGTTCTAAATTATAGTAAATGCAATATGTGATATAAACACTTGTATAACAGAGTAATATCTATTGTTTTATAATATTATTTATCTTTTCTACAATTTCCATTGAAATTGTACATTGTATGCCTAGAAACAGAATTTCACTTAGTGTCTTGTTTGTGGCATTTAGATTACTTCAGAATTCACTCTGAAGCAACAATAAATGAACTGAGAAGTTTTATATTAATTTGAAACCCAAATTATTTTTCTACACCACAAATCACATCCAGCGCAATGGCTGCATCTGTGTCCTGGCTAGAATGCCGGGCTTTAATTTGAGTCATCATTTCTTGAGCTAAGGGAAACGGGAATAAATAAACATATTCAAGGTGACAACCAGGTGTCATCTCATTGAGTGCATCGAGCGTGCATGGAATGAATTGTTGAGAGGAACAAATGAGATTGGTGATGGAGAAAAAGGCAGGAACTGTGATTGGATGACAGATGAGGATGGCTCGGTGGTTTCCTGTCTGGCTTTTGGGCTGTGATGGATGGCAAAACCAGGTGTCACCTGGGATTGCCTTTTCCTCACCCCCTTCTGCAAATTTGCTCTGTCTCGCTCTCTTAATTTCACACAAACAAACATCTCTCTCTCTCTCTCTCTACCTGTCTCTTCTTGCTCGTCATCGCTGTTCACTTTGTATTGTGCTATGAGGAAAGACTAAAAATTTAATATTTCTGCAAATAAGAGAAAATATATGGATTCTGTCTAAGAATTCTCTCTGCTGGTTTAACCAAATGAATGTGTTTCAAAGCATGAATCCCTTTCTCCTGCACTATAAACACACATGCACAACTTGGTTCATGAGAAGTAAAAAAACATAATACGTTTTAAAGAAGTCATATCGTACAGCCATCAGCAGCACATAATTTAGCAGATTTACCAAACATGTCATTGTTAGTTATTCCAATGCAGACTGATCACACTGTGAATTTAGCAAAAGTTGTCAAAAGTTCTGTTGCTGAAATCTAACCTAAACTTTAACCACTGCCCCCAGTGGGCAAAGGTGGAAGTTTTGTTGAGGTGAAATGTCCACAGGGTGGTGCCAAACGTTTTGTAGCTGTAAAAAATCTACTACAGCCAACAAGAATGCATATTTTATTAATCCTTTCCCCACAACCCTAAACATTACCATAACTGGGTTAAAAATTTAATTTTAGAGCAACCTCCAAATTGCACTCACCAATTACTACTATTGTAGGAAAGCTGTTTAAGGCTCAAAATCAGTGTATGCATTTACATGAGCTGTGTTAGCAGCATACTCTTTACTCCCGTATACATGCGGCTCATTCAGTAAGCAGCTTTCTAAGCAATGTAATTTCCCAGTGATGCTGGAGTAAATAACAAACATAGGATCCGAGGAAGAATTTGCTGTTTTATTCTCTGATGCTTTACTGTTTTTCCACATATTCCAGAGTTGTTGCTGTGTTTGTTTCCTTAGCTTTCCATTGTGAGCTGAAGCAGAATTGCGCTGCAATAGTGGGGCTTCCCTCTTACGTAAAACTCCAGGATTCCCCCAATGTACGTAGGCATATATGTGAACATGAGGGACAGTCGATATTTTACATTGGTGTGTATAAATGGGTATTCTGTAGTTTATAGTGTATGTGCTTTTCTCACTATACTCCCAGAAATCTTGAATTCTTACCACTGTGTTGACTTGGGCTCCATCCTATGACATTTGTTATGCGGTCTGTTCACGCACATGAGCACTTCTCAAAAAACTGTAATAACGCTGCTTATGCGTTTACATGACGATATAAGCATGTTCTCTGAGAGAAACCCAGGTGTGTTAAACCGCTTAATCCCTTAAGTGGCATAAGGAAATCGGCATTCTCTTTTACATAATGGGCTTTAATTTTTTGAGTGCACAAAGTGTATCGCTACACGCAACTGCTGTGCATTACGTCTTATCCAATTTGCGTGAGAGCGCTAATACTAAGTGCAATTTTCATGCCAGTGCAAAGCACAAGTGGGTGTGGGTGGGAGTGTTAGCGCTATCTGTGAATGTATGCTCACAAACTGTGGGTGTATTGTATGTTAATGAAGTGGCTCAAAGCACAATTTGCTATTTTCCTTGAGAAATAGGTCATTGCGTTAAGACGTTTCAAAAGCAGGTCTGTTTTCAGCGCAAAGTCCAAACTCAGTTCCTGCATTTGCAGTTTGGAGATTCCACCAGCGGGTGGTAATACATTTAATGTCCAAATTCTGAAAATATAGTGGAACATAAAATTATATCCCTGACAATCAGTGTGGTAGCCGTCTAAATATGAAACCAAAATTTATGAGATTTGTGTTAAACTATAGGTCATGGTTTATTTTTCAATTATTATTATTATGTTTATATTTACAATTGTATTTATGATGTAATTTTTATTGGTAATATTCCACCTGATGTCATAGAGTGATACCACTGCAAAAGGTGGCAGTGGAAAAAGTTGGAGAGGATCAAATGTTTGGATTTGGTATATGATTTTATTTTTGACCATTTTATAATTTTGATTATATTTTTTTAAAGTTTAAGTGTAATTTCAATTCAGAAATTTTATTTCTTATTTTTTTATGTTTCAGTAAATGAATTCACTATTAACAGTAGCCATGATTTGTGTGTCAGTAGATGAAAATTATTGATAAATACTTTCATTCCCTATTATTTAACATCCAAATCCTGAGGAGAATAAAAAATGTTTAATCATATAAAAGGAGCATGCCAATATTTCTATTATTCTAATTCATTGCATACTGTCCATGGTGGAATCTCCAGTTTGGATGTTTCAGAATGCCACTTTCTGTAAAAACCCTGGAATAAACCATTTTCTTAAATGCATGTAAACATGGTCATTGTTTATGCGAATGCAATTACTGCTTGGTTTACATGGGACCAAAACCCATGTTGCAGCGATAACATGTGCAACACAATATCAATACCCCACAGGGAAAGGTGAACGCTTTTAGATTGATGCAATCTAATGGGATGGTGCTTGTTAGTAATTCAGCAGTAGGGGTCAATCAAGGTAAATTAACATTTGGAAGCAGCACATCGATTCCCTGTGTGATCATGTTGACTGACGTTATGAATCTTCCTCTACTTAACAGGTACTTGGCATATCGACTGAATTGATGTTTAGATGTAAATATGACTCCCCACATGAGTAAAATGTGTTAATGCCATTTTTTGCAGCTTAATTTCAATATATAATCTTTTTGACAGTGGTTAGGGTTGAGGTTAGGGTTTGAACCCTTGAGTTTTTAAAGTTAGAGTGTCAACATAAAAAGTATTATTATTATTTTTTTTTAAAGGAAATTTTTATATTTAATTTAATCCATTTAAATGTTCTGGTAGCAGCTGAAAAACTGTTCTTCTTTGGAATCCTTTTCTAATTTTATTCTACAATTATGAGATGAAATTATTTTTAGACTAAAGGTCAAGACCCATTGGGGGCCAAATTTCTCTCTTGCCATTGCTGTAAAGTAAAGTAATTGCCTTGGCAAGCAATATACCCACTGAACAAATTAATGGTTTATATGCCAATGCGACAATAATGTGGCATTTCGCTGAAAACAAAGCCATTGGTATAAATCTGTCATTTCCATGATGGCAGAATTAGTCCACATATCCATTACAAAATGAATAAATATTTCAGCATCACATTGGGGTTCCATGGCTTTCAGAAAAAGCTACTGTGTATTATGTTTTCTTGGTCTGTGGTTATATGGAATAATAATTGCTTGCCTAAAGCTCTGATTGCTGGGACAGCTTATATGTCTTTATAATGATACTATATGATATGACAACATCATTGAGAAAGGCCAATGAGACATTAGCTGTATTTTCCTAGGAATTATTTGTGGATACAAACACACTGGTATTGCTGATGTGGGTTATTTTGCAATAATGACTTGCTGACTGTACATTATCCCTTACAAATATTTTTGGCAGACTGTTAATATAATAGCAATTTGTACAATAGCTGGTTATGGTTTTCATTTATCAAGCATACCCAAGAATGGAAATAAATCCTATTTCAATTTTCTACAGATCACTAACTATTTAAATTTTACACATGTGAGGCCTATATATAAAATACCTTTATAAATTAAAGACCTCATTAGAAGTATATCACAAAGCATTCTGTGAGATAACAGGCCTTTGGCAAGGTCTAATGAAAAGAGGAATGAATGCTATCGCACAGGAATCTGACAGTGTGTCTTTACCAGGGTGTGTAAACACATTACAATTATGAATAAAAACCTATCCTTATTATGTGAGCATTTCTTTTCCATTCTGAATTTTACTCTTCTTCTTCCAATGACCTTTTTTTTTTTTTTTTTTTTTCTGTTGTGCCTTTAACCCTCAGAAATGAGTGCCCCTTTGAACAGAGATTGTGTTTGGTGTCTCTCTCAGATCATTTGTCTCATGTGTCATGCTTCAGTAGAAGTGTGTGGAGTGAGTGATGTCCTGCCTAAACACGAGGCACTGGGCTTGTCACACTCTGTTAGGGCTGGCTGATGTGTTAAATGCCAGGTGATGTCCACATAGTGGCAGCTTCTCACACACCCCTTATACAATGATGACACTCTGAAATCTGTTACTCTTAAAGTCATCTAATTTCTTTCTTTTCTTTTTTACTGAATTTGACATTCAAATAGTAGTTTACATTATTTGTTGGGTTTTTTATTTTATTTTATATTTTACATTTATTGTTTATTAATAATTACACAACAGGAAGTTCTGGTCCTCTACTCTGATTGGACAAGCAACGTTCCACCAGTGCTGATATATTATAACACTGGAATGCTTTACTGTTTGTATCACTCTGCTTGTGTTTACGGCATTCTAGACTGCTCGGCGACAGGCAAAGGTTGATCCTGCTTTGGCCTTGTTTGGAACTATTTTTGTTAGTGGAGCAAAAAAAGACAAAATAACTGGACATATTGTGTAAAAAATGTAAGTCACTTTATTATGTTTACAGAACTGTTTTATAAAAGCAATATCACACTTGCAATCATGCTGTTGTACAGAATATCAACATGACTGATTATTGCAAATGCTTTATACTGTATCAGCAAGTGTCATATTGCTTAATTTGATCAGAGATAGTGTCAAATAAGATTTAAGATTACTTCAGGGTTAATCTGTAGTAGTACTGTATGTTTTAAATGGTAATAGAAGTCTCTTGGTGACTGGTGTCTGTACACAACTCCGTGATAGGGCCAGATGCTACTTTAACAAGCATCATTTGCTTCAGCTGCAGAAAGCTGGAGATGGGGCAGTAATTGCTATTTGGTGCAAATCATTCAGCAGAATCATTTTAGGACAACAGCATATGCTTTTACCAGCAAACTGTTCAAGTGTTCAGTTCTCAAACTGTGTGTTTGGTGTTGGATGTGGAAGATGTTTAGTCACTGTTTTCTCTCAGTGACATTTTATTTGTTAGTCATTATATACTGCATTGCTGACATATTGTAGATTGCCAACAAATAGCTCTCTGTGACTTGGATAATTTAAGAAAAACTACAGGAATAATTTAGGGAGAGTACTTTTCAAGTTGACTGTTTTCAGACTGTTCGGGCTTATAGGGAGCTGTCCAAAAAATGGCATTTAGTCTTAGCCTATAATCTATTTCATTTTCAATATTTAGCCATTCTGTTGTCAAGCGCATTGTGCTGTTTTGACTTTACATCAAACTTTTCATTAACCCTTTAATACATATCTAGTGTATTCAGTGACCTGAGACCTCATTCCACCCCTGTACCTCATCCATTTTTGGGAGGTATGCCCACACCTCTTTAATATTCCTCAACCGTTCTCTTCTAAATAGTGTAACAGCAAAAAAAAAAAAAGAAAAAAAAAAGGATAGGATAGGATACATAAGCTGTGTTTCGGCACTGCTCTTCTGCGCAGGAGCATCTCATGATTTGAGTTTACCTGGACATCGCCTGTGTGAGATCATGACTGGAAGATATTCAGAGCCAGAGTCATAATGTGCTATTTTCATGTTAAAATTATGTTATTCGATTAAACTTTAAAACCGAAATATTACTTGTTTTGATGACGATAAACAACACTCTTATTTACATATTTTCAATAAATGAATTTGACACTTATAGCACTTTACTGACACTACACTCAATGTGCTTTTACAGAGAGAACAAGGGTTCCCCTTCTGTCACTCACTCGACGTTTTGTCGATGTAGTGACACCAGGGGTCGCCCTTGGGAGCCCCAGACACCTCAGATCTTTGAGAAAAGTCCAATGAGAATTGGCGAGTGGAATTTGCATGCCACTCCCCCGGACATACGGGTATAAAAGGAGCTGGCTCAAACCACTCATTCAGATTTTTTCCTTGGAGCCGAGCGGTTGTGTGTCAGCAAGCTGTCTCCCACTACCGGTCCATTCACCTCCCAAGAAGCATTTGCTGTTGGATATATGGCGCATTACAGTGGCTTTTCTCTCCTTCTGCACAGGTCTGTGCAGATTACGCCCCTGGGCGCTTCGACAGCGCTAAGAGAGTTTATATTCCTGCAAAGAGTATATTTTCTCTATTAGAGCAAACACATTGACGTGAACGTCTTTTTAAAGACGCGTCTTTTTCAAGATGCCTTTCCGTCTTGGTGTGATTCCTGGATGCAGTCGCTATCTCTCTGCTTCTGATGGCCACGGGCGCTTTCTCATGTGTCTGGGTCGTAATCACTCTGAGGCAGCGTTCATGGATGGTTCATGTTCTCATTGCGAGAATATGACAATGGCAACGTTGCGGTCGCGGCTTTCCTTCTTCCAGGGGAAAGCCACTCTAGCCGCCCCCCGTGCCGTGTCTTCTACCTCCGGGTCCGAGGCCGGCCCGGCTGGCGTTGGAGGCAATTTGGGGGCTTCAATGAACGCGGCTCCCTTTCGGAGCTCCGGAGTGGGATGAGTACTCGATCGCTGCATCGGAGAGCATACTGGCGACGTCAGACGCTGAGGACTCGACTGGGCAGCCACCTTCGGGTCAGCCCGCCCAGTCTGATGCTGACGGCGAGATGACCGCCATGCTTGCCCGGGCCACCGCGTGTGTCGGGTTGGAGTGGAACCTTCCACCCTCCCCTGAGCCCTTGCGGCTAGATGATTGGTTCCTGGGTTCGGGGAGCCGCTCACAGCCACGCCCCCCACCCCCACCCCCCAGTCCCTTTCTTCCCAGAAGTGCACGACAAGCTGACTAGGTCGTGGAAGGCATCTCTTTCTGCCTGAAACTGACCTCCCAGCTTGTTCACACTCACTACCCTCAATGGCGGGGCAGCCCACAGGTATATGGAGGTCCCTCAGGTGGATAAGGCAGTTGCGGTGCACCTGTGCCCACAAAGTGCAGCCACCTGGCGGGATCACCCGGCACTCCCTTCCAAGGCCTGTAGGATGACATTGTCTCTGATGGCCAAAGCCTGCAGCGCCGCTGGTCAGGCCGCCTCTGCCCTGCATGCCATGGCCCATCTGCAAGTACACCAGGCCAAGGCACTAAAGGAACTGCACGTGGGTAGTCCTGATCCCGATGTGATGCAGGAGCTGCGCTCGGCGACCGACCTCGCCCTACGGGCGATGAAGGTCAAGGCGCAAGCACTCGGGCAGGCGATGTCCACCCTCGTGGTCCAGGAATGCCACCTGTGGCTGAATCTTATTGAGATGAGGGATGTGGACAAGGTTCTCTTTCTCAACGCCCCCATCTCCCAGATCGGCCTATTCAGTGACACCGTCGAGGACTTCGCCCAGAATTTCTCAGTGGTGAGGAAGCAGATGGGGGCTATACAACACATCTTGCCCCGGCTCAAGATCCGTATCCCGTCTGCTCATCGAGGGCATCCCCCTGCGGTGGCGAAAGCCCATGCGGCTCTACCTCAGCCCGAGCCCAGTTCTTGGCCCCACTTCAGGGTTAATCTGTAGTAGTACTGTATGTTTTAAATGGTAATAGAAGTCTCTTGGTGACTGGTGTCTGTACACAACTCCGTGATAGGGCCAGATGCTACTTTAACAAGCATCATTTGTCTCAGCAGCAGAAAGCTGGAGATGGGGCAGTAATTGCTATTTGGTGCAAATCATTCAGCAGAATCATTTTAGGACAACAGCATATGCTTTTACCTGCAAACTGCAACCCCCCCCCCGACACCGGGTACATGGAGCAAGGTAAGTGCTTTGAGGATCCCCTCAGCGCAGCCACGAGTTCGAGACTAAGTGAGGCTCCTCGACTGCCTCGAGTTGCTGGCCTGCTCGCCCTGTGGAGGCTTTTGCCATTGATCAAGCATGTGTTGGTCTGGACGGACAACACAGTGACAGTAACGTATATAAATTGCCAAGGAGGCTTACACTCACATCGCATGTTGCAACTCGCCCGCCGTCTCCTCCTATGGAGTCAGCGGCAACTGAGGTCGCTGCGGGCCACTCACATCCCGGGAAACCTCAACGCCAAAGCGGATGCGCTGTCAAGGCAGGTGATGCTCAGGGGAGAGTGGAGACTCCACCCCCAGGTGGTCCAGCTGTTTTGGAGTCTGTTCGGCAAAGCACAAGTAGACCTATTTGCATCCCGAGAAACTTCCCACTGCCCAGTCTGGTATTCTCTGACGGGTGCCCCAGGGGCTGCACAAGTATGTGTTCCCCCCAGTGAGCCAACTTGCACAGACCCTGTGCAAGGTCAGGGAGGACAAAGAGCAGATCACCCTTATGGCCCCATATTGGCCCACCCAGATTTGGTTCTCAGACCTCACGCTTCTCATGACAGCCCCTCCGTGGTGAATTCCCCTGAGGAAGGACCTTCTTTCTCAGGGATGGGGCACCATCTGGCACCCGTGCCCAGCCCTCTGGAACCTCCACATCTGGCCCTTGGATGGGACGTGGAAGACCTAAGTGGCCTACCACCAGAAGTGGTAGACATTTTCACTCAGGCCAGAGCTCCCTCCACGAGGCAGGAATGGCTGTCCCCCTCCACCTGGTGTATGTGGCCACCATAGCGGCACACCATGATACAGTGGACGTTAAGTCCTTAGAGAAGCACAACCTGATCATCAGGTTCCTGAGAGGTGCCCGGAGGCTGAGTCCTTCTAGGCCATGCCTGTTCCCCTCATGGGATCTCTCCACGGTCCTCCTGGGCCTTCGCGGAGCCCCCTTTGAGCCGCTAGAGTCAGTCGAGTTGAAAGCCCTCTCTTTGAAGACAGCTCTCCTGATTGCGCTCACCTCCATCAAGAGGGTCGGGGACTTGTAAGCATTCTCTGTCAGCGATACATGCCTTGAGTTCGGTCCGGGTGACTTTCACGTAATCCTGAGACCCCAGCTGGGCTATGTGCCCAATGTTCCCACAACCTTCTTCAGGGATCAGGTGGTGAACCTGCAAGCGCTGCCCCAGGAGGAGACAGACCCAGCCCTGTCGTTGCTGTGTCCGGTGCGTACTTTGCACATCTACTTGGATTGCACATAGAGCTTTAGATGCTCTGAGCAGCTCTTTGTCTGCTTTGTCGGACAGCGGAAAGGGAATGCTGTCTCCAAACCGAAGCTTGCCCACTGGATCATGGATGCCATCTCTATGGCATACCAGGCCCAAGCCGTGCCCACCACTTCGGGAATACGAGCACACTCCACAAGGAGTCTGGCATCCTTGTGGGCACTGGCCCATGGCACCTCTCTAGCAGACATCTGCAGGGCAGCGGGCTGGGCGACACCAAATACCTTAGAGATTTTACAATCTCTGGGTTGAGCCGGTTTCATCACGTGTTCTGTCAGGTATGAACAGGTAAGTTCGGGAATACGGACAGCTGGCCAGGTGTATCGCTTGCGTATAGCGCCTTTCCCCTCCAAAGAGGCAAAGATGTGTGCTTCTTTTCCCACGTGAGTTCATGGACCCGTGAACCCTGGATGTCCTCCCTCCCTAGCCCTGTGGCTCGCGAATTCAGCGGAGGAATTCACAGCTGGAAACAGTACATGTGCTAATATGCCCTTACTGAGGTAGGTGCTCCACAGGTGCCAGTTACTCCGGTAACCCCCTGTGATGTATTTTCCGCAGTACAGTCTCCCTGTCGGTAGACCTGTGTCTCCCTTCGACAGAACCCTCTCTGTCCCTGTCGGCATGTTTGTAGAGCTTCTGCCCTTTCAGGTAGGACCTACCACCACGCCTCTTCCATGTGCGGCTCTGATCCCACATGACATGCTTGCCATATGTTACCTCCCCTCCGGGCAGGATGTGGTCTCCGTGGGGTCTTTTCTTCCTGAAAGAATAGGATAGGAAAAGAACACCTTCCCCGGCACATATATTGAGCATTAAAATGGTCCCAGCCGAATAACTGAATACTCTGTGGAGAGAAAACATAGAGAGAAAAGGCCGTGGCTGGTATGTATACTAGATATGTCTCTTCCCCCCCCCCCAGGGATGTGGGGAATTATACTACGTTTTTTGGGGGCGTTGGGGGAGGCTACATGCAGACCGGTGCACCTGCTACTACGCACGCAGCAGCTTGCTTGCACCTGCACCGGCAGTCCACGTAACACGGTTCGGCTAGTTGTGGCATTTCGTATTGGGACCCCTAGTGTCACTACATCGACACAACATCGAGTGAGTGACAGAAGGGGAACATCTCGGTTACTGTCGTAACCTCCGTTCCCTGATGGAGGAATGGAGGTTACAATGCTGTACTACCCGCTGAAATGGCCAGAACCCTGTCTCAGCTCCTCAGCACAAAACCTGAATGAGTGGTTGCAAGCCAGCTCCTTTTATACACGTATGTCCGGGGGAGTGGCATGCAAATTCCACTCGCCAAATCTAGTTGGCCTTTTCTCAAAGATCTGAGGTGTTTGGGGCTCCCAAGGGCAACCCCTAGTGTCACTACAACGACACAACATCTTGTTCCCTCCATCAGGGAACAGATGTTACGACAGTAACCGAGATGACTCTCCTCAATCACCACCAGTTATCAGTATATTTTAATATGATTATTCAAGTGTTTTATGTACAATTAATGTTTGTATTGTACTATGCTTATCAATTTAAGAGGTGAAACTCGTGAAATGGCTGATATGAGTTCAATGGAAGACTTCATTATTTTATATTATGTTGTACAGCCTCAGTTGATAATCCAAGTAAACCGTAATACTACAATAGCACGTCTATGCAATGCTTACAAAAACACTGTAAACTAAAAACAAAAAACAAGGATTCAATAATGATGAGGATGAAATATACTTTATTAAACATGAAAATAATCTGCAGAAATATGCAATATAACAATTACAATAATACGTTTCAACAAATGACTATTACTATGCTATGAAATCACTATATTTTAAACAACTTGAGATAAGCATACATTCCATGGGAAACTTCCTTGTAGTAAATAGTACCTATAGTGGCTTTTAAACCAGCTTTTTTAGACAGACTATATGCTTAAAAAACAAGTGATATCTTGTGAATTTCTGCGACTAGGACAAAAGAAATGAGAAAACAGTGGCGCACTTTAACACACACACACACACACAAATATATTTAAGGGTTAAATAAAGGGGTGAATTTTGGTAAAGACTTAATAAGTGAATGATGACATGCCTTTGACTTTAAGCAAAGGATTTATAGCACCTAACCCACTATAGCTGTGTCTTTGGGGATAATTTTTTTCCACTACTAAAACACATTTGGATAGTAGATTCCATAACAAGAATGTTAATAACATCTAACATAAAATATTAAGCATATCTTCTATAACATGTCCCAAGGGAGTTAAACCCCTGCATTTTAATGTTAAACTGTGCCGTTCACACACAATCATTGTGCGGTTGGCATGGATCAAAGTCATTATTTTCATAGTCTTAAGTCTAAGCTTTTGAGTCTTAAGTTAATCCTCACATTACAGGATTTAAGTCAGGTCTTTAGTTCCAATATATTACAGGATAACTAGATATTGATTTCTTTCTTTCTTTAAAAAAAAAAAAAAAAAAAAAAAAGTTCTACAATGAAGTGATGACCAGCACTCAGATGATAGACTGCTGTTACTTTTTATTATATGAATTTAGGGTAAAAGGCAGACAGTTTAGCGTAAAGGCCTTCCTCAGTGTGTGAAACAATCAACATATCCAATCTTTTTTATACAAACAACATACATTTTTTTAATGTAATAAATGTACAAAGCACAACCCACTGTGTCTTGTTATAACAATATACATAAAACAATATCAATATGCATTATTTTAAATTATAATAATTATATATATATATATTATATATATATATATATATATATATATATATATATATATATATATATATATATATGCATTTGTTATTATTGTAACCCATGCCTTAACATTGAATGGACCCTTTTCACATTTCTGGATTCTGAATGCTTAAGTATAACACAAAGCATAAATATAAATTTACACTCAAAAAGTAAAAAATTTTAAATATAAAAAAGTTTGCTACATTTATGCTGCTAAATAAGGCAGAAGCGCATCGTCACAGTCTGCGAAAGGGGTCCATTACTAAAAATGTTGCAGGCCAGGAATGAAAAGTCTTTGTCTTTGCTGACAGGAAGTCGATCCTTGTGCGATCCTAGTGGATTTATAAAAAGGAGGTTGACATGACACACAGTGGCCCCACCTGACTCTGCTGTCACTCGCTCAAGTCAGTGTGCTGCAGGCCCTGAACTGTCAAGGACTGGATAAGTAATAGGGTTTGAAGAGGTTTGGTGGGACTGTTTAATTAGCTGTGAATAATTGCTGTGGTCACTCCAGCTCCCAGCTTGGGAGGTCTTGGCCTGGTTTTCCTAAATGAGGTGTCAGTAGCTGTCAGGAGGGCTTGTAAATCTGAGACTTGGGTGACAATTCTGTGTTCATGCTGGTCACCTTGGGGTCTGGTGGGCCTGTTAGACCTAAATCAGGACAATTTGTGGTCTGTAGCTTCTCATTTATCAACATGCTTTTTTTGTCTAGACTTGTGTGTACAGTATGATAAAGTAAGTTGATTTGAGATATAGTTTACACATTAAAAAACAAGTGTATTTTTTTCTTTCATATTTATTGACACATATGAATATTCTGGTCTTTATGGTGCTCCTATTAATGGTCATGGTATTTTTATTATTATTATTATTATTTTATTTTTTTCATGTGGTGTTTGCAAAGTCTGGACACTCGGCGAATCGTCTATATTCGTAACCCCTCCGGACAGCTACTTTCTAGTCATCAGCAGCAGTCCTTGCATTTTAAGTCGAGGCCTTCAGTGCGATTCATGTCATTAAGAAAACACAGTTTCACAATGAATAAGACACCTTATGCCTATCATACATTACGTGGCAGGCAACTAGTAATACCAATTGACATTTTAAAAACACGTCCATGCACGAAAGCCAGAACCAAGGAGGTCTAATATCAAGAAAAAGCTCTCTAATTATATTTGTGATTTAAATTTTGCTTGCAATAAATTGTTTCGTCAGGGTACACGGTTACTTTTCAAAACATGATCCGACACTGAATGCTCAAGCAGCCTAATTTACACTTAGAAAACTCCTGATGTTGCTATAACAATGCAAAAAGCATTTACCAATTTGCTTTAAGTGAAAATCAGTCCTCCTTTCCTATTTAATTAATCAATTGCACGATCATGCAGAACATTTCAGGTTTTTAAATCTATAAGGATCTCTTTCTCAACGACAATAACAGCAGTGATGACAGCCGACTCGTCAGCAAGATCTTGCGCTTTTCGCTTTCAAATTATGTACATCACTTAAAGCATGATTGTGTCTCTCAAGGCCAGCTAGAAGGCCTGGACTGGGAAATATCCTAAAGACCACACTACCAAGAAAAAATAATGTTTGGCTGATGAATCTGCAATCTGAATTTAGATGCCTATCCATTGCAGTGTTGATGGATTCTGTGGAAATTCTTAAGGCCTGACGGGGTGGAGCTCAAACTCACGCACTGCTTTGGCTAAGGAGCATGGCTTCGGGAATGCAATTTGTGAAACAGTTGTCACACTTTGCTTGTAAGCATTGAGCAATAAATTCTGATTGGATAAACTTTTTGTTTTTTGCTATTCATTTGTAGGTGAATTAGGAGTGGAAAGCGATTGAAAATACATAGGCAAAAAGGTCAATGGGAATGTAAGGATGAAAAAATATGTATTTATTAGGCATGATACGCCAGCAGAGAAGGCTTTGTTGGCCCTGAGAAATCACTACAGTTAGTCATGCAATTACAATTTCTATCAAACTGAATGGGTAAAGCCTGAAATCTCTTAACTGTTGGTCAAGATTACATTCAAATAAGCAATACAATCTGACAACAGTGGTATCATAAAATGTGCTTATTTAAACAGACAGTCAATGTCTCTCAAATTCTCATTTGACTGTAAGACGGTACTTCTATTCCCAGCAATCAATTTAGCATTACAATTTCTCCTATTTAAGTACTGTGTTTATATATATATATATATATATATATATATATATATATATATATATATATATATATATATATATATATATAAATACTGTATATATATCAAATTCCCGGGCACCTTGACCCTGCCCAGATCCCCTTTGGTCTCCTGGCCATCCTTCAGATCCCCTTGGTCTCTTGGCCATCTGCCCACCAGATCCCCCAATGTCTCCTGGCTATCCACCGCTCCGCCCTGGTCTCCAGGTCCATGGTCACCACCTTGGTAGCCTGTCGGATCTCCTGTAGTGTCCTGTCTGTCCTCCGGTTCCAAATCTTTGACTTGGTCTCCAGGATCATCAGTGCCACCTTGGTTTTCTGGTTGTCTGCTGGCTCCCCCGTGGTCTCCAGATCATCCACTGGCTTATTGTGCTCCCCTAGTCCACCGCCAGCACCGTTATGGACTACTGTTCTTTGCCTGCTCCAGCTTGCTTTTTTATTGTTTTGTGTAAAAATCATGTGGACGTCAGGAGCCACCCATTAAAGGGTGGGGGGGAGCTTTTCCTAGTCTAGTAGTCTTTTATTTTGATATATATATATACCCATATACCCTCTTGTTTTCCCTGTCTTTAGCCGCTTTCCACCATCAGGCCAAAGAGTTCTCATCACAAAACCATTCTGTTGCCGTGCCGATCCAGGCCAGCTGGCACGGTTAAGTTTTCTTTGTCCACTGTGGAATGTAAAAGATTTTTTGCCGACGCTTTTGACGACACCGTGAGAGGCAAACATTGGACCGAATGCGGCGCTATGGAGGATGATCGCATATTCCAGTTTTTAGGAATGCTTTTTTCCCCTGGTTTTACTCTGCTAACAAACAGCAAAGACACAGACCATATCACAAAAAGGAAAGCAAAGAGAAAAATGTGTAAGGTTTATTATAATTAGCTGAGGGCTTTGTTTACCAATGCACACGAACATGCAAAAAGGTAAAAGTTCCCAGACTTGCTAAAAAGGATATTTATTGACAAAATATTATATAAGTAGTACATGAAAATAGTATATTAGATGTATTTTGAGTTTAAATGAGCTAGTGATCTCTTCCCTGATTAAAAAGGCATGTAGAAAAATAAATGTAGTCAACAGTACTAGTTAAACCATCATAATATAATCAAGAAGAAACATTAAACAAGTCGCCACGTCTAAAGCCATTCTACTAGCATGGTTGAGCACTGTTGAGTACGGTTAGCTAACCGTGCTGAGAATTCCATGTCGAGAACGGTTTCTAATCGTGCCATGCCGAACCGTGCTCCAGTGGAAATGCTACTGTTTTTACTTTTGTTGCATTATCCTGACACTCTTGTTGTTTTTGTTTTTATGGGATGATCTGTTTTCTCTTAATGTGTTTCTCTTCTCCTGCTTGTTTCTGTTCCGTCTCATGTCATGGCCTCGCCCCCTCATTTCTCTGATCTTCTGTTAATTTGCTCCACCTACCCCTCTTGTTTGCCTGCCTGATTTCTCTCTCTTTATATTTCCCTTGTGTGCTCTGCCCTGTGGTGGATCGTTTTGTGAGTTCCTGTCTCCAGTCTTGTGATTCTTCAGTCCTGTTGTCTTTTTGGTATTTCTTGTTTGTTATTTTTCTACCTGAGAGAGTTTTTTCTGTTTTTGATTATTTTTGAATAAAAGCCTATTTGATTGCCTCTGCAATTGGGTCCTCCCTCAGAATTTGTGACAACTGTAACCATTCCGTATCGTGCTCAGAACCGTTCGGCCCGATGGTGGAAAAGCGGCTTGTGTCTTGCATTGTTTTGTGTGGTTGTTTATTTTAGGTAATTGCTCAGCCTTGGTTTGTTTTTGTGTCTTTGCTCTTGTTTATTTTAATAAATCTGCATTTCGCCTGAGAATCAATCATTACAAAAATCCATTCAGGAAACGTCTGATGCATATTGCACATACTGTAAAACTGTAAAGCGCTCTCAAATTGTAAGTGCCAATTAAATTTCCCAACTGCCCAAAATGGGAAAAAGGAAGGCAGAACCAGATTCCAAACACTGAACCTCAAAAGTATGTGCTGTCCCAGAAATAAAGGATTCCAGGCTGAGAAACACAATAAGTGAGAAAACTTTGGCTTTTTTGCCATTCTTTTTCAAATGCATGAATAACAATATAAAGATATGTTTATATTTCTTAATACACTTGGTTAATGTTTCTAGAAAATTAACTAAAGGAAACTATGTGCTCAGATTTGCATACCTTTCCACATCGGCCTTCAAACATTTCATACATGGACATATATAAATAGAAGCATTTCATCCTTAAAATCAAAATCAAATCAAATCACTTTATTGTCACACAGCCATATACACAAGTGCAATGGTGTGTGAAATTCTTGGGTGCAGTTCCAATCAACATAGCAGTCGTGACAGTGATGAGACATATACCAATTTACAATAACATCAAATTAACACAACACAATTTAAACATCTGTTATACACATAATTACACACAACAATATACAAATAATAACATACACTGTACAGTATACAATACGCTGTTTTTGTTTTTGTTTGTTTTTTTTTTGTTTGTTTTTTACTATATAGATACACATTATTCAATAAAAATTAAAAATTAAAATATATATAAAAAGATATATATATATATATATATATATATATATATATATATATATATATATATATATATATATATATATAGAATGTACAGTATTGTACTGTATTGACATTCAGGCTGTCGGTTAATAGTCAGTTGTTAAGAGAGACATAATATAATAATAATAATAATATAATTTATGACAGTCCGGTGTGAGATATAAGAGTAAGGGTAAATAAGTGCAGTGCTGATGTATATTGATTATGAGAGATCAAGAGTTCAGAAGTCTGATTGCTTGGGGGAAGAAGCTATCATGGAGTCGGCTGGTGCGGGTCCTGATGCTGCGATACCGCCTACCTGATGGTAGCAGTGAGAACAGCCCATGGCTCGGGTGGCTGGAGTCTCTGATGATCCTCCGAGCTTTTTTCACACACCGCCTTGTATATATTTCCTGGAGGGAGGGAAGCTCACCTCCGATGATGTGTTTGGCAGTTTGCACCACCCTTTGCAGTGCTTTGCGGTTGTGGGCGGTGCTATTGCCGTACCAGGCGGAGATACAGCCAGTCAGGATGCTCTCCACAGTGCAGGTGTAGAACAGTGTGAGGATGTGGCGGTTCATTCCAAACTTCCTCAGCCGTCTCAGGAAGAAGAGGCGCTGATGAGCCTTCTTCACAACGACTTCAGTGTGGATGGACCATGTGAGTTCCTCAGTGATGTGGACACCCAGGAACTTGAAGCTGCTGACTCTCTCCACTGGTGCTCCATTGATGGTGATGGGACTGTGTTCTCTGTCTTTTCTTCTGAAGTCCACCACAAGCTCTTTTGTCTTATTGACGTTGAGGGAGAGGTTGTGCTCCTGACACCAGTGTGTCAGAGTGTGCACCTCCTCTCTGTAGGCTGTTTCATCATTGTCAGTGATCAGACCTACCACCGTCGTGTCATCAGCAAACTTAATGATGGTATTGGAGCTATGTGTTGCCACACAGTCATGTGTGTACAAGGAATACAGTAGTGGGCTGAGAACACAGCCCTGTGGGGCTCCAGTGTTGAGGATCAGTGATGAGGAGATGTTGCTGCCTATTCTAACCACCTAGCGTCTGTTTGACAGGAAGTCCAGGATCCAGCTGCACAGCGAGCTGTTTAAGCCCAGAGCCCGGAGTTTCTCATCTAGCTTGGAGGGCACTATGGTGTTGAATGCTGAGCTGTAGTCTACAAACAACATTCTCACATAAGTGTTCTTTTTTTCCAGGTGGGAGAGAGCAGTGTGTATTGTAGATGCAATGGCATCATCAGTGGAGCGGTTGTTGCGGTAAGCAAACTGCAGCGGGTCAAGATTGAGTGGCAAGACAGAGCAGATGTAATCTCTGATTAGTCTCTCAAAACATTTGCTGATGATGGGGGTCAGAGCAACAGGACGCCAGTCATTTAAATAAGTTATTTTCGATTGTTTTGGAACAGGCACAATGGTGGATGTTTTAAAGCATGTGGGGACTACAGACAAAGAGAGGGAAAGGTTGAAAATGTCCGTAAAAACGCCAGCCAGCTGGTTCGCGCACGCTCTGATGACGCGGCCCGGAATGCCGTCTGGGCCCGCGGCTTTGCAGATATTCACCCGTCGGAAGGATCGGGTTACATCCGCTACAGAGACGGAGAGTGAACTAACCTCTGTAGCTTCAGCCACGAGAGCTCTCTCCACGAAGGCGGTGTTATTTCCCTCGAAACGAGCATAAAAAGTATTTAGCTCATCCGGTAGAGAGGCAGCGGTGTTCATGGCGGAGTTTTTATTCCCTTTAAAGTCCGTGATGATGTTAATTCCCTGCCACATGCTTCTAGAGTTGGTGGTGTTAAACTGTCCTTCAATCTTGCTCCTGTACTGGCGTTTTGCTGTTTTGCTGTTTTCGGAGGGCATAACTGGCTTGTTTATGCTCCTCCGCGTTCCCAGAATTAAAAGCGGAGGTCCGCACATTAAGTGCCGCGCAAACATCGCTATTGATCCACGGCTTCTGATTCAGATAGATTCGTACAGTTCTGGTCGGAATCACTTCCTCTACGCACGTTCTGATGAAACACATTACGCTATCAGCGTAAAGCTCGATGTCGTCATCAGAGGCGGACCGGAACATCTCCCAGTCCGTGTGATCAAAACAGTCTTGTAGCATAGAATCTGATTGGTCCGAACAGCACTGGATCGTTCTGAGGGTGGGTGCTTCCTGTTTCAATTTCTGCCTGTAAGCGGGCAGAAGCAGAATGGAAGAGTGGTCCGATTTGCCAAATGGTGGGCGGGGGAGGGATTTGTAGCCATCCCGGAACGGAGAGTAGCAATGATCCAAAACCCGGTCCCCTCGTGTGTTGAAACTAATGTGCTGGTGATATTTTGGTGCGACTGATTTTAAACTGGCTTTATTAAAGTCCCCGGTCACAGTGAACGCGGCCTCAGGGTGCGCGGTTTCTTGCTCACTTATACTCCCATACAGTTCCTTGAGTGCCCGGTCTGTGTCGGCTTGTGGGGGAATG
This sequence comes from Myxocyprinus asiaticus, assembly GCF_019703515.2. Lineage (NCBI taxonomy): Eukaryota > Metazoa > Chordata > Actinopteri > Cypriniformes > Catostomidae > Myxocyprinus > Myxocyprinus asiaticus. The sequence goes on from NC_059368.1 coordinate 27,016,987, forward strand.
TACACAGCAGTGATAATGACCGCTGTGAATTCCCTCGGTAGCCAGAATGGTCGACACAGAAGCATAAGAAATTCCAGATCAGGAGAACAGAAAGACTTGATGGAATGTACGTTCCTCTGATCACACCAGGATTTGTTGATCATAAAACATACACCACCTCCTCTAGTTTTACCTGAGAGGTCTTTCGCTCTGTCCGCTCGGTGCATGGAGAACCCCGCGGGTTCAATGGCTGAGTCTGGAATCTCCGCAGACATCCAAGTTTCAGTCCCTCGTCTCTCGTTGAAAAGAGATCCATGCTTTCAGCTCGCAGAGCTTGTTATCCAGAGACTGAACATTTGCCAGTAGAATAGTGGGTAGCGGGGGTCGATTTGCGCGGCGTCTTACTCTGATGAGAACGCCGGCTCTGTTTCCCCTTTTCCTCCTGCATTTCCATGGCCGTGCTGCCCAGACAAAGGGCTCTGCTTGCGTGTTTGTAAACAGCCGACCCCCATTGAGGAATGTGAAGTCCGGTTTTCGGTGTGAGATCGCTGAACCAATGTCCAAAAGTGTTTGTCTGTCGTAGACAATAAGGCAGACAACATCCAAGACAAAAAACATAAGAACTGTCAACAAAACAAACAAAACATTGCTATGTTGTGTCGGAGCTCGCAACGCAGCAGCCATACTCGGCGCCATCTTGAGTCTTATGGATATCCACCCATATCTGATCTCACTGCTCCATGGAGGAGGATAAATATTTTGCTATATTAAATTTACAGTGAATATCTATTTATGCACCTTCCATCTGAAAAAAAAAAAAAAATTAAAAAAAAATAAATTAATAAAAAAAAAAAAAAACATATATATATAATCAACAATATTCACTCCCATGGAAAGAACAGGATGTTTGGAGGTGATATTTCTCAACATCTGCAACTTATAAGTTATTAGGTTTATTAGTGAGTGCCTGGAGGTAATAAGGTATCATTAGTTTTCCCAACAAAACACTCTTTCTGAAGTGTCCTCAATGCATTTTTTGAACAATGCAATTTTTTTGTTATAACCATATTTAATAAAGTAATAATTTATTGTCTGATCTCACAAATTTTTGTTTTGCGCAAGATTGTACCACCATCAAGCATATGACACTGCTTGATACATCTGACAATACGTATAATGTATATATCCTGTAGGACATTAGGCATCAAATTACTTGACAATATACAGTAACAAAACAAACACATCATCACACAAACAAATACTGCTTTTGCAGTATAAAACCTTTTTCATCAAGCAATCTAATAGGCTTAAGAATAAAAGAGCGTTTAATTTTTTTTTCTGTCCATGCTGTAGCATCCTAAACCCCTTCCTTACTGAAGGTAGAAGTCGATACTCAAGGTGTACCACATTTAGGCTATCACCATTGACAATTGTGCGCTATCTTAGAGAGACCCCTACAAGACTTGAGCATACATTATTAGAGAGATTTAATGTGCAGCTAAATGTGTTGAAAAATGAATAAATTACAATAGATTTGCCTGATATCATGTTAGTTTTTTACAGATTATTATTATTATTATTTACATTTCTCAGGAATTTTATTTCTTTCATTTGTATACTTCAGTGTACACAATAGCAATGGTAACAGTATACATTAACATTTTAATTGTGCTGTGCTGTTGCAGTATTGAATTTTATTACCTCTTTGCATTTATATTTATTAATCAAAGCTAAATTGTGCATTACATGCAACTGCTGTGTTTCTGTACAACTAATGTATGGATGAGAGGTTCTTGTCATGTATTTGTATGATATTTGTGTATGTGTGAATTCTGACATGTCATCTCTATTCGGGCTCTCTTTAACAATAGATAAATGAGTTGCAAACTTGCCTAGGCTCTCCTGTGTTCCTTTTTCTTCTTTTGACACAAACCTTTGCCTTGCCTGGCATAATAAATTGCTCAAGCTGATGCATAATGAGTTGTGGGAGAACTGTGTAGAAGTGTTCCAGCTCTGGTACAAAGGCTACACTTTCACAATGGCCACAATGGAGAACTTTGTTAATGTGCACTTACAAAGGGCATGCCTCCACTATTCACTCTTTGTATCTAGGTGTGAGTCAGGCCTCTCTCTCTCACCTGCAGCTGGTCCAGAATTCAGCTGCTAGGCTTTTAACTGGAAACAGGAAAAGAGACCATATTACCCCAGTATTGATTTCCCTACATTGGTTACCGATCCAATACAGAATCCAGTAAAAAGTGTTGCTATATGTGTTTAAGGCTCTCCATGGCCTAGCACCAGAGTACATCTCTGATTTAACAAGTTTGCATCAACCTTCAAGGTCTCTCTGCTCTGGTGATCAGCTGTGTCTCTCTGTTCCTTGATCTCGCCTTAAAACTCAAGGTGATAGAGCTTTTGCGGTGGCAGCCCCTAGACTTTGGAATGAGCTTCCGTTGGCCATGAAATCATCTTCATCTCTAGTGTCTTTCCAGGGGGCCTTAAAATGTATTTATTTTCCCTAGCTTTTAATTAATTGCATTATAAATTGTACTATGTCAATTTCTCTTATCCTGTCTTTGTTGGTTTTGAATGCTTGTTGTATTCTTAAGCTGTATGTATGTGATTTTATTTTTTGTAACTCCATGTACCCAGTGCGGTTTTTGAAAATGCTCTATAAATAAAATTGAGTTGAGTTGAGTTAAGTTGACAATGAACAGAGGAAAAAACAGGGATTAAATACACAAGGACCTAATGAGAAAACAAGGAACACCTAGGACTAATAATCATAAGAACCATTGAAACAAAGACAATGAAAAGAACTACAAAACATATAATCAAACACAAGACAGGTAGAGAACAATTAACACACATGGACCCCTAGTGGTCGCCAGGGTAACAATTACAGCAGTCTTACAGTCTTACACATGGGAACATTAGTACAGAACATACTGAGGAAATCATTGGTGTGTAAGCTCTGTGATCAGAATAATCTGTCCAAAAGTAATAATTACTGATTTGTTTTTCTCATACAGAAAAAAATAAAATAATTTAAAAGACTGTTCTGCTCATGAATATCTGGTGTGCTTGCAACTAAGTACAAGTAACAACTTCACCCATTTGAATATGTCCATGTATGAAATGCATGAAGACCAACTGTACAATTTAGCTGTGGGTGAGATATGTTCAGCACTTCTGCACACAGTGTCATTTTCAGTAAACACTCATGAAGTGTGTTATGAAATAAAAGCATCTCTTTATATTGTTATTCATAGAAAAAGGATGCCTTAGAGGCCACAGTTTTTCCTATTATTATTGTGTGTCTTGTCTTGAAATCCTATTACTGGCACAGCACATATTTGTTTGGTTTGGAATCTGGTCCTACCATTATTTTCCCATATTTCTCAAGGGCAGTATCTGAAACAGCCCGTGCCCAGCAGATAAAGTGGAAAATAATGGTCTACCAGCTTTCCATCAAGAGAGCTAGTGGGATCTGAAGGGTTTAGACCAGCTTTAAAATATTCTGCTGCTGACTTTGAGGAATTAGTTGTTTTTTGGCCCAAGTTTAACCCCCCATCCCTATTCCTGAGGGTCAGATCTCTGATACTGAAGCATTCAGCAGCCATGGCTTTGAATTGAAGGTCCCTTCTCCTCACGGGGGATAATGTCTCCCTTTACCCTTTATTTAAATGTTCAAATGTGCTCAGAAATTATAAACATTTTTGGTTTCACAATTTGTTTGATTTTGATGTTGGAAAATAATATTTTATAAAGTGCATGTGATTTTCTTTCAAACAGCTTACAAATGAATGTTACAGCATAAGCAATTAATCCTAAGGTTATAACATTACATGGTGATTTTAATACTGCACTTTAAAAATCCAGCTTATAAAAGTTACACCTGTAATGGAAAATCTGCATGTAATGGAAAATCTGTCCTCTGTTGTTGGTGACAACAGGCTGTAATCAAATAGCAATTTTGAAATTATAATGATTCATTATGGGAGAAACTTAAAGTGGCTTTTTTAGCACTATGCTTGGTGTGGCCTTTCAGTATTACACATGCATCCAGTGAATTCACTTGCTTCATCCAGCTTTGGTCAGATTAGCTTTTTCGGATAGGGCTTTGCTCTACTATCTCTTTCAATGCTTTCAGTCTCAGCACTTATAATTCTCAGTCAGCCCTACAGCCCCATGGCCTCTAAAGAAATCTGAACATCCAGGGGGGAACTTATCATGACAGTATAAGGTTGGTTCTGACAAAGCCTCATATTGGGAAGTATCTCTCAAACAGTTAGTTTTGGTCCTCTAATCAGTTTAAAAACTTGCATAAAAGCACTATCACACTCATAACCGTGCTATTGTACTGAATATCATAGTTGTTGCTCATGTGATATTGCTTAATTATATCACAGTCTGTACAAACAGAGTTTATCTTAATATTTTTTACACACTGATTTAAAATGTGTAGTGCCTAGAGCTAGAAGGTGACACAATTCTAGATATTTTCAATTTCAGCCACACTCCAACTAATTTCAACAGCCTAGTGTCGTCAGGGTATGAATAAATGTCTATAGAATCAGACAGATTCGTGTGGCATGACTCCGTCAGGCTCTCAGCCAGTTTCTAGATCAGGGTTATGCATGGCTGTTTTTGTGATGAAGGTGGTCATGGCCCTATTCGCCAGCTGTTGCCAATCGCAGAGCCTTTTTGGAGGTAGAGGAAGGACAGGGAAGGACTAACCTTGCTTTATGTTATTTGTATGCTCATTTTAAGCTTGTTATAAGAGGCCAGCTAAACAATTTGTCAGTTTTGCAAAGTAAAAAAAAAAAAAAAAAAGTATATTGTTCTTTTTGACCATCTGTTGTCTTGTATAAGAAGAAAATTCTTTACTTTCAGTAAAGATACATTGTCATTCAGAATAGTTTTTAGGACTTTGAAGAAATTAAAAAAATATATATAATGCTAAATTAATTTGAAATATTTAATATTGCACTATTTTTAGGTCACAAATCAAATAAGCAATGTTAATAGATTAATTGTACGAAAAGCCAGATTTTCTTGCTTCCATTGAAGCACACAAGATGTTCAGCTTTTCACTCAAATTACTATGGTGATACAGTTGTGCTTAAAATTTGTATACCCTGGCAGAAATTGTGAAATGTTGGCATTGATTTTGAAAATATGACTGATCATGCAAAAAAAAAAAAAAAAAAATGTCTTTTATTTAAGGATATAAAGCCATTTATTATCACATAGTTGTTTGACTGCTTTTTAAATCATAATGATAACAGAAATCACCCAAATGGCCCTGATCAAAAGTTTACATACCCTTTAATGTTTAGCGTTGTTACAGACACACAAGGTGACACACACAGGTTTAGATGGCAATTACAGGTTCATTTCCCACACCTGTGGCTTTTTAAATTGCAATTAGTGTCTTTGTTTAAATATTCAATGAGTTTGTTAGCCCTCACGTGGATGCACTGAGCAGGCTAGATACTGAGCCATGGGGAGCAGAAAAGAACTGTCAAAAGACCTGCGTAACAAGGTAACGGAACTTTATAAAGATGGAAAAGGATATAAAAAGATATCCAAAGCCTTGAAAATGCCAGTCAGTACTGTTCATTCACTTAAAAAGTGGAAAATTCAGGGATCTCTTGATACCAAGCCAATGTCAGGTAGACCAAGAAAGATTTCGACCATGCACAAATTAGCTGCATGGTCAAGTTGCCAGAAAGAAGCCTTTACTGCGCCAATGCCACAAAAAACCCGGTCACAATATGCCCGACAACACCTTGACACGCCTCACAGCTTCTGGCACGATGTAATTTGGAGTGACAAGACCAAAATAGAGCTTTATGGTCACAACCATAAGTGCGATGTTTGGAGAGGGGTCAACAAGGCCTATAGTGAAAAGAATACCATCCCCACTGTGAAGCATGGTGGTGGCTCACTGATGTTTTGGGGGTGTGTGAGCTCTAAAGCACGGGGAATCTTGTGAAAATTGATGGCAAGTTGAATGCAGCATGTTATTAGAAAATACTGGCAGACAATTTGCATTCTTCTGCACGAAAGCTGTGCATGGGACGCACTTGGACTTTCCAGCACGACAATGACCCTAAGCACAAGGCCAAGTTGACCCTCCAATGGTTACAGCAGAAAAAGGTGAAGGTTCTGGAGTGGCCATCATAGTCTCCTAACCTTAATATCATCGAGCCACTCTGGAGAGATCTCAAATGTGCGGTTCATGCAAGACTACCAAAGACTTTGCATGACCTGGAGGCATTTTACCAAGACGAATGGACAGCTATACCACCTGCAAGAACTTGGGGCCTCATAGACAACTATTACAAAAGACTGCACGCTGTCATTGATGCTAAAGGGGTCAATACACAGTATTAAGAACTAAGGGTATGCAGACATTTAAACAGGGGTCATTTCATTTTTTCCTTTGTTGCCATGTTTTGTTTTATGATTGTGACATTCTGTTATAACCTACAGTTGAATATGAATCCCATAATAAATAAAAGAAATGTGTTTTGCCTGCTCACTCATGTTTACTTTAAAAATGGTACATATATTACCAATTCTCCAAGGGTATGCAAATTTTTGAGCACAACTGTATGTGGCGGCGTTGGCGTGGTGAGCATTCGTCTGGAGAGAGAGAAAGCGGTAAGGTTATACCTGAGCCCGATAATGACTAACACCTGTTTCTAATTGCAGTAAGCACTGGGGAGAGTGATAAAAAGAGTGACCACGTCAGAGACCAGGAGAGAGAGCTACCTGACCCAAAGAGACTGTTATATTGTTATATTGTGTGGAGCTGAAAAGCCATTCTTGAGTTGTTTAATTAAAGCCTACCTTTGAGTTGGGTTCTCAGTTTCCCGTCTCCTCTTTTCCATCCAACGAACCTCTTACAAAATAATATATTTTGTTATGGGGGGAAAAAACTATATTAAATTAGAAAAATAATTTTAAAAAATGAAGCATTTTCAAATTTAGACTTTTGAATGGCACATTTTGGATTTTGGATTAGAGGCCCTAAAGAAAATCTTTAAATTGTTGAAGGACATTAGATGTCTGAATCAATCACTGGCATGTTCCTCAGAGTCACACTATTCAAAGTGACTTATTCTGTTTTGCCTCTGAATGGTAACTCATTGCATGGCAAGGGACATGCTCAAAGGCCCCCATCCAAACTATCGTCCTGCATTATTCCTGCCATCGATTTCATTGACCTGCCAGACTGTTAAAATAGGTAGAGTCTTGCATCATTTATCAGACATGGTCTAACTCAACCTGATTAACCTCTGAAAGTGTACAAGTTAAGATGAATTACACTGACCCCACAGCACAACAGCTGACAGCTACCATCAATTAATAGTCTTCTAGATGCAGCATAGAGTAAGGTAGGGACAGACATCCATCCAAATTTCTCAAAGCTGTCAGCCAGTGGCTAAAAGGTTCTATAATGATTAGAAGAAAAGTTCACCCAAAAATTAAATTCTCTCATGATTAATTCACCCTCATGCCATCCGAGATTTGTATGACTGTCTTTCTTCAGCAGAATGCAAACAAATATTTTTGGAAGAATATTTCAGCTCTGTAGGTCCATACAATGCAAGTGAATGAGTGGCAAATTTTTTAAGCTCCAAAAAGCACATATAGCCATCATAAAATTAATCCATATGACTCCAGTGGATTAATTAATGTCTTCTGAAGTGAAACATTAGATGTTCGTAAGGAATAGATCAATATTTAAAAAATGTTTTACTAAAAATTCACAAGGATCAAATACACACTGCTCACGTGATGTGAGTTGGCAAGTTTGTGTGAGAACTGGCGCATGAAATAGGAAAAAAAAATATGGAAGTGCAGAGTTGTTTACAATAGAAGAGCATTGATATTCATACATAGAATATCTAGCCATCTTGGAACGGTCAATAAGGAGAGCTGTTTGAATCAGTTTGATTGCAAGTCAATGGAAGAGATGCCTTAGACCAAGCTCCTTGCTCAGACTGCTGCATTAGCTGCTTTTGTGTGGAAACAGTATTGCAGTCCACAGAAACAGCAGCTAATAAGGTATCTCCATATGAATATCTATGCAGAGGAGGCTTTTGCACTTACATCACATGAGAGGCAGTTTGAACTCCACCCTCATCAACGTACAAACCTCAAGCTGGCCGGAAGTGAACATTTTAAGTAAAAAAAGTTTTAAATATCAATCTATTCCTTAAAATCACCTAGCGTTTCGCTTCAGAAGACATTCATTAATCCACTGGAGTCTTATGGATTACTTTTATGATGACTTTTTATGGTGCTTTATGGAGCTTCAAAAATGTCAATCCTTATTGATCTTCTTCCCCCTCCACCATCTGGGACAGTACCGCTCCCAACCCTCTGTCCGATGTGTCCGTCTGCAAGATAAAAGGGAGAGAGAAGTCAGAAGAGTGTAACAACGCACCACCACCAAGTGTAGCTTTCACCCGCACGAACGACTGCTGACACGACTCTGTCTACTGGACCGGATCTGGTGCCCCCTTTTTAGTAAGATTAGTCAGCGGGCTGGTGACGATTGAATAGTGAGGCACAAACCTGTGATAAAAGCCAGCTAGCCCCAGGAACTGTCTCACCTCCTTTTTGGTCTTAGTTCTTGGGCAGGCTGCAGTCGCTACGGTTTTATAAATTTGGGGCCGCACCTGCCCATGACCCAAGTGGAAGCCCAGATACCATACTTCCACCCGCCCATTGTGCACTTCTATGGGTTTTCCGTGAGTGCTGCTCGTCACAACGACCTCAGGACAGCCCTCAGATGCTGCAGGTGCCGTAAGCAGTGTGCAGTCTGAGGATTCGGTCCGTGAGCCACTGAAACGTAGCTGGGGCCCAGAACAAACCGAACGAAAGCGTCACGAATTGGTATAATCCGAACAGTGTGGAAAATGCCATCTTTTCACAGGATATGGGAGTTAAGGGGATCTGCTGATATCCCTTCGTTATATCCGGTGTCGAATAAAAGCGAGCCACGCCTAACCGATCGAGCATTTCATCAAACCGAGGCATTGGGTATGCATCAAATTTACACACTGCATTGACTTTTCTATAATCCATACAGAACCAGACCGAACCATCACTCTTCGGTACCAGCACCACCGGGCTGGCCCAGTCACTGTAGGATTCTTCTATTACCCCCATATGGTCTTTAATTCTTCCCGAACCACTTTTTTATTTGATTGGGTAATCAGTAGGGATGACTGCATTCCACTGCCCCTGGGGTTGTTTCGATATGGTGCTCTATGAGATTCATACAGCTGGGAAGAGGCGCGAACATGTCGGAGAATTCTCCTTGCAACCTCCGTGACTAGTGACGTGAGAGGTGGTCTCCGCAAGTGACCAAGGTGACTCGATTGGTGGCTTTTAAGTTCACCTCCGGTCCGAGCTCCTCCATCTCCGGAACCACCGTCGTCAATGTCACGGGGACCACTTCTCTCCATGGTTTTAGGAGATTGAGGTAGTAAATCTGATGTGTTCCACCTCTATCCATTCGTTTAACCTCATATTCAACTTCCCCAACTCGCCGTGTGACCTCAAAGGGTCCTTGCCACTTGGAGAGTAATTTGGAGCTCGATGTGGGGAGCAATACGCACTTTATCTCCCGGTGTAAATTCCCGTAGCCGAGTACCCCATTATGCAGCCAGCTTTGATGTTCTTGAGCCTGGAGCAAATTCCCCTGTGATAATTTCCCTAGTGTGTGAGTTTTGCTCTCAGGTCAAGAATGTATTGAATTTTTTTTTTTTTTTTTTTTTTTTTTTTTTGCTGTTTGAAGGTCCCTCCTCCCAATTTTCCCATGGACGTCGAGCACGCCACGTGGTCAATGCCCATACAATAAATCAATTGGGGAGAACCTCATGGAGGCTTGCGGGACCTCTCGAACTGCAAATAATAGGGGCTCGAGCCACTAGTCCCAATTTCAAGTGTCTTCGTGCATGAACGTACAAATCATATTCTTTAGTGTCTGATTAAACCAAGCTGTCCATTTGGGGGTGGTAAACACTGGTCCAAATCGATTTAATCCCCAATAATTCGTACAGTGTACGTGACATAAACGTAGTGCCCTGCTCAGTGAGGATTTCTTTTGGAATCCCCACTTGGGAGATTATTCTGAAGAGTGCCTCCGCAACACTTCCTGCTGAGATGTTGCGCAGAGGCAGTGCTTCTGGATATCGCGTTGCATAGTCCACCAGACCAACACAAAGCGATGCCCACTTGCCATCCGCTCTAATGGCCAGACGAGGTACATGTCAATTCTTTCAAATGGGAACTCGATCAATGGAAGGGGCACAATGGTGCTTTTGGGGCAGCTGCAGGATTCACCAGCTGACATTCACGGCATGCTGCACAACACCTGCGAGCATCCCCGCAAATGCCCGGCCAATAGAAATGGGCCATCAGATTCATCAGGTTCAGTGTTTTTTCCTGCCCTAAGAGACCCGCCATCAGATTATAATGAGCTGTCTGGAATAACATTTCCCGACTGCTCTTTGGTACTAACAATTGGGTTGTATGTTTTTTGTCTTGAGTGTCCTGTGACACTCGATACAACCGATCCTTAATAATCGAAAAATACGGGTATGCAATGTCTGTCCAGAGGTGCTGACCATCAATCACTTTCACTTGGGGAAAGGCATGCCTAAGGGTCTCGTCTCGCATCTGCTCCAGAGGGAAATCCCCTGTAGGGAATCCTCTAAGGGCTGGGGAAGCCGCTGCTTCCTTCTCCCTTGTGTCATCCTGACGTGGAGCTGACGTAGATGGCCATGGCACCACCTCCCCAGCCAGCCAATTGCACACCACACACCTATACACTTCGTTACAGGACCCATCCACACAAATTCCCCTAAATAAAGTTGTAAATTCCAGCCAATTTGTACTAAAAATTTGTGGATAGGAGAGGCAGGGACTAACTGCAGCCTCGACACTATGCTTTTGTCCCCGAAACTGAATAATGACCGTCACTAAAGGGTCATTTTGAATATCCCCATGTACACACCTTACCTTCACCCTTCGGCCTGTACCCAAAGCCTCGGATTGAACCAAGCTTTGGTGAATGGAGGTTTGATTACAACCTGAATCCACCAAGGCTTTTGCTCGATTGGGGGTGGCCTGTGAAGCGTCCAATGTCTCCACCTCCATCATGGGCATCGGTCCTGGAAGTGCCCAGGTTCCCCGCAGCTCCAGTAGACCAGCCCAGACTTCATGCACGCACCTGCGGCAGCAGATTCAGCAACCTGGGGAAGAGAGTGGAGAGAGATGGGGGAACCAGTGGGTTGAAAGATCCCTGGGGGGGCAACTTCCTGTTTCCAGGGAATCAGAACAGGATGAGGACAAGGGGAAGGGGAGGAGGAGGGAGAAGGAGAGAGAGAGAGAGAGAGAGAGAGAGAAAAGAGGGCTCGCTGGCCCCCTGAACCAGCCAGCTGGATGGCTACATCCAACATTCCTTTCGGTAGCTGGGTGATAAATTGCTTCAGCACCACCAGATCAACTATGGCCACAGCGTCGTGTTCCATTGTCAGCAACCACTGCCGGCAGTGGTCATGGAGTTTTTGAGCAAAGGCAAATGGGTGTCTGAGCTCACCCAGCATCAGAGAATGGAACCGAAGGTGATGCTGTTCTGGGCTGTGACCAACCCACTGCAGGATGGCTCGTCGCAGCTTCTCATACTCCAGGAGGTCTGCCACCAGAAGCTGCTGGGCAGTGATTTGGGCCTCCCCGGTCAACAGTGGCAAGAGACTGGTTATTGAGCCATCCCCAGGATTCAGCCGTCAGCTCAAACAGCTCTATAAAGGCATCTGGGACGTCCTGTGGGCCCATTCTTACAAGCGTGACATGGGGGATGGCCGAAGCTGTGGTCGGGTCGCAGCTGCAGTTTCATCCTGGGGCATCAAGCTCCGCAATACCTGTCGGTCCTCAGCCTGGGCCAGAAGGAGCACCCGAAACCGCTGCTCCAGCTCTGCGTGCAGATCCAGGAGGGCTTGGTGCTGGGTTTGGTGGATACCAGTGAGGGTCTTGATCACCTCGGCCAGCGGCGAGGACTCCATAATGGCGATTCCTTCCTTTTCCCCAGGTTTCGGCACCACTGTGACACTCTCAGGTCAGTTAAAGGAAAAATGAGGAAGCGGGAACCAGCTTACACACTTCAGGGTGATTTATTTTTATTGCTTTTCAGCTGGCACACAAAACCCATCAGCTTTCTTCTTAACTCAACATAAAGTCCTTTTTCAAGGTTCACGTAACATAAAGTCACGCTGCCATCCACAACATTGCAAGCTTCAGGTCTCTCTCCTCCACTGCAGCTCTGGCAGCTCCTTTATCTCCCTCTAGCTCTCACTGTTAACACAAAACAGCTGTCAGAAGTAATTTTCCACAGGTGTCAATCCTTACCGATTTTCCTTTCCCGGCCTCGCTCTCCACAGACGTCACTCGGCCACGCCCATATCACCACACTAGAACTCTGATTTCCTTATGCCGCTTAAGGGATTTAGAGAACGCTAAACCCATTTATACACATCAATGTAAAACATCGACTGTCCCTCACTGTCACGTTTATGTGTGTGTTGTTCATGTTTTCATGTCTCTTATTTTGAAGTTCATTTTTTATTTCCCGTTCCTGTTTATTTGTCATTTGTCATGTCATGAGATCTCCTGTTCCCACATGTGATCCTCTCTTGTTCCATGTGTTTTGTTCACATTGGTTTATGTTCATGAGTCTTGTTATCTTGTTATCAATCTTGTCATGTCATTGGTTCATGTGTTTATTGCCTTGTTATCTTGTTATTAGTTTAGTCTTGTGATTGGTGGTCTTGTTTTCTTGTTACCCCATGTCTGTTATTTAAACCCTCTTGTTTGCCATTGTCATGTATTGATCATGTAATGTTGGTTTCTAGTTCAAGGTTTTTTTTGTCATACTCTCTGCTAGGGGTGTGCAGCACAGCCATTATCTGTATTTGTATCTGTTACTATCGCAAAATTATCTGTATCTGTCTCTGTATTCGGATAGAACTGAATGTGGGCAGGGCTTAACCCAAAAGTGCGATAAAACTAAATGAAACACCCATTTTTAAAATGTAACTCTAAAAAATATGCCTTGTCCTCATGTCAAAGGCAGCACTAAGTGATTTTAGATCTTAGTGCTGCCTTCGACACGATAAATCACGACATTCTCTTGAATAGGTTAGAGAATTATGTTGGCATTTAGCATGGTTTAGGTCCTATTTAGCAGACCGCTACCACTTTGTCTATGTAAATGAGGAATTGTCAAACCAAACAAAAGTATGGAGTGCCACAGGGATCAGTTTTAGGGCCTCTGCTTTTCTCCTTGTATATGCTTCCCCTGAAAGATATTATCAGGAATCGTGGAATAAATTTCCACTGTTATGACAACAATAGTCAACTTTATATTTCTTCAAAACCTGATGAAATTTCACAGTTCTCCAAATTTTCAATGAGTGTATCAATGAAATCAAAGATTGGATGGCCAGAAATTTCCTTCTATTCAATTCCGACATAATAGAGGTACTAATTATTGCACCAAAAACCTCTAAAAACAAGCCACTAAAATATAATTTGACTATCGATGGATGTACTGTTACATCAACATTCAACAGTGGAGAACATAGGTGTTATATTTGATACCAATTTGTCCTTTGAAAATCAAATTACCAATGTTTGTAGAACAGCATTCATCCACCTAAGAAATATTGCTAAATTACGACACATGCTCTCTGTTGCTGATGCTGAAAAAGTAATTAATGTGTTCATGACCTCAAGACTAGATTATTGTAATGCATTACTGGGAGGATGTCCTGCAAGATCAATAAATAAACTTAAATTGGTTCAAATTGCAGCAGCCAGAGTGCTGACTAGAACCAAGAAATATGATCATATTAGCCCCATTTTATCATCATTACATTGGCTACCAGTTAAATTTCATATTAATTTTAAAATTCTGTTAACTATGTACAAAGCTTTGAATGGTTTAGCTCCGCAGTACTTAAGTGACCTTCTACCATGCTATATTCCATCACGTTCATTACAATCGCAAAATTCTGGCCTGTTAATTGTTCCTAGAATATCAAAATCCACAAAAGGAGGTAGATCCTTTTCATATTTGGCTCCTAAACTATGGAATAGTCTCCCTAACACTGTTTGGGATGCAGACACACTCACTGAGTTTAAGTCTAGACTAAAGACTCATCTGTTTAAACAGGCATACACCTAATTTATCCATCAACTCACAATTAGGCTGCTTTAGTTAAGTCTGCCAGAACCAGAAACCTGAAACATTGATCATGATCTATAACTCTGCAATAAAATGAATGGCATCTTTGCTAATATTATTCTATTTGTATCCCTGTCTCAACCTCGGGACTCCTATCCAGAGGTCACCTGAACCGGCTGGATCCTGCTCCATTCCTGCTTCATGTTGGACTCCACTGCTACGTGTCTCTGAGTGATGACGACTAAATGCAGCTGGTGCCAGCCAAACATCACTTCAGTCTATTACGATGGACTTCAGAGGATGAACTGAAGCCAACTCCAACCAAAAGACATGGGATACATCATATGCCATTGCCTGAACCTTGGACTTAGGATAGACCTCAACTAAATTACCGGCCGGTTGAACTGCGATGCACCTCACTGATCGCTGCCTGCATCACCTTGGTCTAATGATGGACTACACTCTTATAATGGAATACATAGACTATCAATTAATTGCCAACAAAACCCTTAATCAGTCAACTAACAAAGGACAATGCATCTATGTGAACTTCTGCAGTTTATCCAGGATGAACTTCAAAGACATTAGTCATTAATCTTACAGTTCTTACAAAATCATTGTTTAAACACTGACCCTTAACACTTATTTAGTTTAATAATTTTAAACCATGACTTGCACTATACATAATTACGTAATGCTGGCATTATATTCAGATGTTAGTCAGAGGGGAACTGGCCCCCACAGTGAGCCTGGTTTCTCCCAAAGTTATTTTTCTCCATTAACCAACATCTTATGGAGTTTTGTGTTCCTTGCCACAGTCGCTCACTGGGTTTCTAAATACAGTTATTATTTAACGACTTATTTTTAAACACAATCACAATCGTATTTTATCAAACTACATAATGATGACTCTAAGACATTATAGATATTACAGTTTCATTTTCTGTTAATGTCTGATTTTCTGTAAAGCTGCTTTGAAACGATGTGTGTTGTGAAAGGTGCTATACAAATAAAAATGACTTCACCTTGTATATGCCTATTCATAATAATAGCCTAATAAAATAATACTAATTATTATTACTATTATTATTATTATTATTATTGTTGTTCTGTTGTTATTTCATTATATTATTATTTTATATATTTCTTTTAGAGAAGCTGAATATGTATGCTCATGAACTGTAGAATATGTTGTTAACTGAGGCACGAGGTGTCAAGCAATTGTGAAATGTCAAGCACACATTTTGCAGCGAGCATTAAATACAAACATTAAAAGAAATTAGAATAAATAAATATAGCCTTCAAATAGGTGAAAATCCCATAAATATATCAGGAATTTTACACTCGAGGCTGATTTGTGCACATGTTTTAACATAATGTGGAGGACATAAATATTTAATTAAATTACATGTACAGAATTAGCAAAATAGTTGGAAAAGAATAATAATAGTCTAATAATAATAATAATAATAATAATAATAATAATAATAATGTTAACATTTTCAAATTCAGTAGTTTAAAGAGAGGGGAAAAAAGATTGTGCATGTTTCAGTTTCTTTGTATCACATGAGCAGGAATATCCTGAATAGATGTACACTTTATGGAGCATTCAGACCTTTATGGAGCATGTAAACTTTTTTGGAGAAAGTCTTAACCAGATCCTTACCTTAATCAGTGATGTGAAAATAAATGTGGTCAACTTTTAGAGGTGAGTAGACGAGCTCCTCTGTGAAATTATCACTTCAGGTCAGGAATTTAGCATCGCGCTCAGGTTGGTTTATAAATGAATACATGGAAATCATTACGTGTGAATCGTGTGATATATTAATATAGACATTTTAAGGAGTGGAAATGTAGCCTATATGATGTAGTGTCTTAGTTAGTATTACACTTGACAAGCTCCAGACATCACAATTAATGGAGACCGCAAACTGAGTCGAGACTGCACCCGTCCGATCTGAAATCACATGGTGCGCATTTTCATTCATAAGTTTTACACTTTAGTAGGCTACTAATATTGACTTCACAGACTCTTCATTTCTTTGTAATTTTGGATATATTTATTTAAAATGTTGCTTTATCCTTGTACTTCTTGGATAATCAGTCAAACGAATATTGTTTCTATTATTCAGATTCATACGTTATTTGTTTTTAAGTCATTATTTGTGCCTTTCCAAATAAGGTATTCATCTTCGGGCACATCCCTAGTCTCTGCTTTGTCATAGTTCATGTTCATGTTAATGATCTGTTTTATTTTGGATTTCTCTTTTTTTTTTTTACTTTCATGGTTTTGGATCTTAGAATACTTAGAAAACTGCACTTGGGTTCTGAACATCATCATCATCTACGTCTGTTCCTGTCATCTTGCTCCTTGATCCTGGTTGCCTGCTACACGTTACACTCACATCCACATATATGCGCCTACATTGGGGAAATCCCAGAGTTTTATGCGAGAGGGAAACCCCACTATTTCAGCGCAATTCAGCTGCAGGTCATGATAGAAAATGACTTTTTAGCACCTACTCTGGGGTAGGTACTTCTACCCTCAGAAGAGGGACTGTGGGAGGTGCTGAAGCCTGTATGATGCACAAAGCAAAGAGAAACACGAGAAGTCAGCAGCTGCCAAAAGTAAACAAATTGTAGCAGCTAGCCTGCAACTCTGAGGATTGCGATAATTTTCCAATCCCCTTAACGGAAATAACATAAAACCAACAAAGTATCCAAAGAGTATCGCCTGTTTCACATATGTGTGTGTGTGTGAGGAGAAAGCATTTTTCACCTACACCTATTATATTGCTTCTCAAGATATGGATTTAACCACTGGAGTCTTATTGATTACTTCTATGTTTTCTTTATGTAATTTTTGGAGCTACAAAGATCTGATCACTATTCACTTGCATTGTAAGGACCAACAGAGCTGGGATATTCTTCTAAAAATCTTTGTTTGTGTTTTCCTGATGAAACTATCCTTTCAAGATTTCCATTCATTCACAAATGCTGTCGTTCAAGCCATTAACTGATTAGGCAGCTACACTTTCAGATGCAGCCACAGTTTATGTTAAACAGCCCTAACAAAATTGTAGCTTCGATCCTGGTGTCCTCTGTCAGTTTTGTTGATTTTTATGTTGTCGTTGATTCGCACATGCAAACAACATCAGAAGAAAAATGTTCAACACTAGATGATGTCACTATGGGGTGAAGGATAAAACAAATACATTATTTGTTTTTGGAATCTACCTGCATTCAATCCACCATTCTATGTAGGGACATGCTATATACTGTAGTTAGTTTTGGAATTGTGTTCCTCCACCAATTATATGTAGGGAATTTGCATAACGGTTGGCTTATGGCCTTAAGCTTATGCCTGCATCGTTTTCCAACCATCGATGCAAGGAATTTAGCTCAATAATGGAACTAACGATTGATTTGGGGAATATTTAAAAATCGATGTTTACGTCTGATCAAAGTCTTCAACCAGCGATGAGTAAGAGTAAATATTACAGTAATACTACTTTCATGGCCACTGAAAATATTATCACAAATAGATTTAAATAATGTTTATGAGCACGTAGCTAGGATCGACAGATTTCAAGGGACCGATATGATTTAATCAAATACACAGTCAACTTCTTTTGAATACAAACAAGTCTTTATTAATTAATCTACAACATGCAACTAAACTAACACATAGACAAACGAACACAAGTTGGTGAGTGAGCATTGACAGAAAATGAATGTAAAATTATTCTGTAACAGAAAAAATAAATTTATGGAGTCTATAGACCTTGCCTTGAACCATGTTCATTTAGTATGCATCAATTTACAATTGGGTAAGACATTATTTATAAAACACCAGCACTTTCAGCAAAAGTTTGGAGGTTTGTACTTGCGTAAGTTGGGTTGCGTTTGCTTTGGTTCTTTGGCTGGGCCCGTAGAAAGTCTTTTTCTGTTGCGTCGATGGATGGGTGATGGAATGACCAGGCGGAGACCTGGAAGCAACGACTCCCGCAAGGGAGAACTCCCCGGAACCGATGTCCAAATGTGTGTGAAAGAAGAGTTGAAAAGAACAGAGAGCTCGTTCATTGCAGGAAGGTTTTTGTTGAGTCAAGGTTGGCCGCACCCCAAAGGTGTCTTGAGCCAATCCAACATGTCTTCCGGTCAACTATCTCCCTCCTCCTTCAAGGTGATTTGCAATTCATTATGTGAATGTCTCTTAAAATTTTTAATCATGAATTTCATAAGAGGTCTATAGCTGCGAATAACCCAAAAATGTTTCACACCATCATTCTGGAATTTAAGAGACAATAAATTACATACTAAACAGTTGTACTTTCTTATTAAATTACAGTTATAATTAAGTTATAATGCATAATAAAGAGTCCTAATATTTGGTTTGTTAGTTTTATACATGGATAATAATAGTTTAAAATCACAATCATCAGCTTGTCAGTTATGAAAGTGATTGCAATTCATATAACATATTTTAAAATTTAAAATCAGGTAAAACTTTGTGATTTTCCCACACTTTGGCCTGTTCATACACACGGTTGTGTATTTGTGCAGTGTAAAATGATCATAACATCATATCCTTATATGGATATATCCTTCTTGTAGATACGTTATATGAAATTCAAATAAAAGTTCAGTCTGAGGACATGGGAAGCGGCAATGAGAAAAATCCATCTAAGGTTTCTTTCACTGATAAGAGGTTTTTTTTCAGACATTTTCACATGGATGCCATGGCAATCCTGGGAGGAGTTTCTTTAGCATATGGCTTTATCAGTCATGTGATGAGTTAAGTTGGGGGTTTATCTGATTAACAACAAAGACTGATGAGTTTTGCTGTGCGTCCCCCGATCTACCTCTGTTTTATTAGGCAGTTAAGATTTTCGAGATGCAACAAAATCAGACTTGCTGGCTCCAGTCCAAATTTATTTATAGTTCAGGAGAATGTCAGTGTAGATTCTGGATTTAAGTCGTTCTCTGTAAAATTGTTCAATTTCTCGTAGTTTTCTTCTGCCTTACTTTTGTGCATGTGAATACAAGAGGGGAAAGTCTTGTCGGGTTTGCCATTCCTCTTAAGATTTCTCATCTAGAAAGTTACTAAGGTAAAAGTACCCGGACTGTATGAGGGAAAGTGGCTTATTGAATACACTGAGCTTTTCTGATGATATGCAGGTGAGTGCGATGAAAACATTCAGATCAGGTTGACGTCTTGTCAGTTCTTCAGTAAAAGAAGCTCACTGGTCACGTGACAAGAACACAAGCAAGCCGGATGTTTGTTTTTTGTTTTTTCAGTTTGTGAAGCCATTATCTCAGCAAGAATTCCAGACACGCATGCACGCTTGGTCTCCCTCTGTCTGGCCGGCGATTATGTTTATGAAGCTCACACCTCATCACTGAAAAAATCGGCAAGTGTGGCACCATTGTTATGGATCAACTGGGGATTGTGACAACTGGGGATGTGCATGTGCACATGAATACATTTACTTTCCTTTTTAGCAGATTAATTTAATGTGAACTGCCCAGTGGCAAAGACGTTTTGCACATAAAAAAAAAAAGTTTAACGGTTTCACAGGGTAATTATGGGTGCCCATGTTAATGTGGGACATAGATTTAAATGGGAACTGACACTTGTCAGAGAAGTAAACCACAAGTGGAATTATTTTATTTGCAACACTAAAGCATCATAGGCTGATGTGTGTCAAGAATATACTTTCAATTGCTTTTATTTCTTTATAATTAATAATGGCTTGATTGATCATAGTAAGTTTCTCCTACCACTGATAAACCATAAGGAAAATGAACAAAGTGAATCATTTTTTAGAGCTGTGATGTTAGCCTAGTGGTAAGTCACACTGATACTTTACCCAGTGATCCAGCTTCAAATCCAGAACAATCAAGAAACATTAGTAGCTTTGCTGCAGATCAAAATGTATTTTTAAGAGGTCTATTGAAAACGATTTTGTAAAACACACAGACACACGCATACACAATTTATTATATTGTTATAAATGAATCAATCAAAATTGCAATTTTGCAAAATTGCTGAATCTCTGACAGCCAGTAATTAACATGCATTTTTAATGTATGCTGTATGTGTTTTGATTTAATTGTTTAAAAAAAATAAATAAATAAAATCTTCAGTTGAATGGCAGCTAATGATCACGATGCAAAAATAAAGTTTTGAAAAGGCATGACACTTCTACTTAATTGATCATTATGGTGTGATTAACAGGCCATATAAGTCAATACTGCCCTACAAAGGCAAAATGCTAGGCTCACACCAACACTTAAACTGAGAAACAGTGCTTCAAAGATTGTCCAGCCCAATATGATATATTAAATTGTCTAATTTCTTTCAATCTGAGCATTGTGAGCGAGCCAAACACAGTCTGTCACGGGACAGATTATATTCAGATTAAAATGTGTAAATACTGTGTATTGCCTTTGCATGGCAAGTGTTAACAGTGGCTTCTGCTTATAAGAGATGCAAGTTGCCTGAAAGTATGGTACCCTCAAATTTCACATTTTGTGCCTGTGACGAGGAAGGGGGCATGGCCGGGCCATGATGGAGTATGGCTGGCGCTGAATCAGCTGATCAGCATTCGGGAGAGAAAGAGAGACGTACGCATCCACATTGCATATGTGTCCATTCTGGTCTTGCTCCACACCGTCTTCGCTCGGTCCCACCCCGCTCGCCACAGTGCCATACTATAGTACAATCTTTTGAATTTTCTGAGAATGGTTGAATTACTGAGGAGAAAAAAAAAAACAGAACTATGTCATCCATGGTTAACAGGCTTTTTTAAATTGTCAAACAATTTTAAGATTTGAGATTGAAAATCTTAAGATTCTGCCAAACACACAAAATCATTATGTTTCTGAAGGACATTCTCGTTTTCTTAGAGTATCATTTATTCTCACCCATTGGTCAATTTTGACCTTTTTACTTGCTCACCACAAAAAAAACAAACATATTTTGGCAGTGTCATATGTGATCATAAACATACAACACTACCTACAACACTGTCATAAATAGAACCTTTCAAACAACAGTAAAGGTTGCTTTTAATAATGTAGCTGCTTACAGGGAAATTGAACCCAGGCCGACACGCATAGTTAAAGGACACCCTTCTGCTAGACCAACAGGCCTTTTGATCCCATGCGAACAATCAGTTTGTTAACTCTATCAAGCTATGATTTTTGATAAAATAAATGAACTTGATATAAGAGCACATCCCTGTTATTGACACATATCAGCCTGTGATGTTTTGGTGTTGCAAATAAAATAATCCCACTTGCGGTTTCCTGCTCTGTCAAGTGTAATCACCAGTTCCCTTTCAAAACAATGTCACACCTTAACATGGGCAACAATATGCTGTAAAACCATGTTAAAATCACTCTTAAACTGTCAAATTCATTAGAACAGACATCGAAGAAACAGAATGGGTTAATAATGATACCAACATTTTTCATAATGTGCAAAAAGTATTTTCTTTGCTCCTTCAATGAATCTGCTGAAAAGGCAAGTAAAATTATTCACGTGCACACACACATTCCCAGTTAACACAATCACGCAGCCTTATCTCATTAAATTTATGTGAGCATTGCAACATTTTTGCAAAACTGAAATTGCGTGCTTCATTACACGCTTGACTGCAGTTTCCAAGTAAAATGTCCAGTGGGGGGAGCCAAAACCGGGCAAAATGAGGTTGTAATCAGACAAGGTTTTTAAGGTGAATTTTAGAGGTTTTAATGAGTAAAATGTACCTCCCTAACCTAAAACTTTACCCTAAACCTACCCAATAGTGTACTAAAAGATAAATGAGAGTTTATTAAAACAAACATACTATATAAAAGAGTCCAAAGTCCAACACTCTATCAGGTGAGCAACCAAGCAAGCTATTATATTGGAATTAGTGTGTATATGTAGTTGGGTCTGTAATACAAGCATACAAATGTATTGTTTTTCTAATCATGCGTAAAAGTGTTTTGATAACATGGCGGGGGTTGAGTAATAGAGTGAAAAATAAGTGTTTATAAAGTCATAATCAGCAATTGTTTATTTATTTATTTATTTATTTTTATTGCTATGTCAGCATCACTGGCTATTTTAATGGCAAGATCAAGGTAGTTTTAAAAGGTAATATACAGCTGCAAAGAATGAGACATTCTCTGAAGAGTTTGACGCAATTCAATTTGGTGGCTCTCCCATTCCTGAGAAGTGGAAACAGAGACTCTGTCAGAAACTGTCTGGAAGAGCTGGTGTGTTCTCACTACATGAGTGGGATGTGGCTTTGGTAAAAGGAGTGGAACATCATATTCAGCTCCCCGACCCTAGGCCCTTTCGTAAGTGTTTCAGACGGCTGGCTCCAGCAGATATCGTTGACGTGTGGAGGCATCTTCAAGAGCTCCTGAAAGCAGGAATTATCAAGGAATTTAGAAACCCATACGCATCCCCCATTGTAATAGCCAGAAAGAAAAAGAAAAATGTGTGAGAATGTGCATAGTTTACTACACACTAAATTCCCATACTGTGCCTGAACAGTACACTACTCCTCGCATTGGTGATGCACTTGATTGTTTGTCAGGGAGTAGATGGTTTTCGGTTCTTGACCTCAGAAACGGCTATTTTCAGGTCACTATGGCCGAATAGGATAAGGAAATAAACGCCTTTATTTGCCCCATAGGATTTTACCAATTTGAACGGATGCCACAGGACATTACTGGGGTGCCGGCAAAGTTCCAAAGATTGATGGAAAAAGCTGTGGAAGATATGAACCTCCTCCAGGTCCTGGTCTACCTGAATGACCTGAATGCCTTTGGAAAGTTGCTGGAAGAGCACGAAGAAAGACTCTGTGTTCTGGATAGACTAGATGTCGGTCTAAAGATTTCATTGGACAAATGCCAATTCTGTCAGCCCAGAGTGAAATATGTGGGACATATAGTATCTGCAGAGGGCATTGTAACTGACCCAGACAAGGTTAAGGCCATCACCACTTGGCCACAGCCTACAGACCTTAAGTCTTTGAGATCTTTTCAGGGCTTCTGTGGGTATTACCGTAGGTTCATAGCAAACTATGCTACGATTGTCAGACCCCTTACTGAGCTAACAAAGGGTTATGCACCAACTCAGCAAGGTAAAAAGCTTGACAAACACAAATCAAAGTCCTACTTGAAAGAGTCTGAGCCCTTTGGTGATAGGTGGAAAGAGTCTTGCACAGATGCATTTCATCAGATCATTCAGTGTCTCACTACCACTCCGGTCTTAGCCTTTGCAGACCCCAACAAACCCTACATCCTCTATGTAGATGCCAGTCTAAAAGAGCTAAGTGCTGTATTATATCAGGACCATTCTTCAGGTCTACAGAGAGTTGCGTTTGCCAGCAGAAAACTGAGTAACTCAGAGAAGAGATATCCCATCCACCAGTTAGTTTCTTGCACTGAAATGGGCGGTTGTGGATAAATTTCATGACTACCTATATGGAGCCAAATTCACAGTACATACTGATAATAATCTGCTCACATACGTACTTACCAATGCTAAGCTTAATGCCACAGGACACCACTGGCTTGCAGCCTTAGCCACTTACGACTTTAATGTGTTGTACAAGCCCAGCAAGAGAAATATTGATGCCGACTTGCTGTCCCGAAACCTGGCAGGAAATGAGAAAGGCGGGGACTGGAAAAGTATCCTGCAGTCATCAGTAAAATCAATTTGCCAGCGTGTGTGTTGACCTAAAGCCTAAAAAATCTCCTAGGAATGTGGAGCGACTAGGAGTCTTACCTGAGTGTATTCCTAATGTGTATGCTTTTCCTACACACCTAGTCTGACTCCTTAGAGCAGAAATCCCGAGCGGAGTTAATTAAGGCTCAAAAGGATGATGCTATCCTTGGACAAGTGATTGAAGCTTTGAAGCAAGGGAAGTGGCCTGCTGACATAGAGATGACTTCTGAGTTGTGGCTCATGAAACGAGAGGAAGGTAGACTGGTGATGAAGGATGGGCTGCTTCATAAAATCACTAAAGCTCCCTGTGGAGAAGAGATTTCCCAGTTTGTGCTGCCTGCTGAATTCAGAGAGTCTGTGCAATGACAGCAGAGTGAGATTCCAAATCTTAGACATTGGAGATCGGGTGTTGCTGAAGAATCTGGGATTAAGAGGAAAACACAAACTTCAAAGTTGATGGAGTTCTGTACCACGTTACAGTGTATATTGTTTTAATTAAGCACAGTTATTTGTTGTTGTTTTGAAAATATATTTAATTTGGTATTTTTGTGTTTTATTTTTATTGTTGTGAGCCAGTAGTGACGAAATATCCCAGTTGTGCATTAACTAAAACAGTGAATGGAGTGTTTTGAGAGACTGAACCTTCTTGCTCAGTTGGACTGTGTGTTCGTCCAGCGAGTCATCAGCACAAGGATTCATGATATTTACTAAAGAGAATGATACCAGACAGCCCGTTGAGCCATCAGACACACTCAAAGTTCCTCTGACCCTGAGGAAATCACCGCGATCACAGACGAGACAGACTTCTAACGCCGGGAGGTGAAATCCACTTTAGTGAACCAAGGATTTAAGGTACTTTTCTGTTGAATTCTACTCTAAATTGAGTGAAGAGGTTTTATTCTTGGACCACTACGTACCCCAGTAAAGAACAGGCCTGCAATGGTTAAATTAGAACATTTATATTGAGTGATTTAAAATCATATTGCCGGCTTATAAAAAAAAAAGAAAAAAAAAAAAGAGTTTGTTAAAAAAAAAAAAATGTGGTCCCACATATATAAATACAGCGACAGATGAAAAAAAAAAACATATACAAACATAAGAAAATGCATTTGATGTTGTGAATTGATATTTTGAGTTGAATACATTTCGAGGGAAAGCTTTGAGATTTATTTATCTATTTTCTAACTTTTTTTTTAATCTCATTTTTGTGTACTTTCTGAAAGATATTTTATTTTTGCTTACATAAGTAAATTGTTATTTGATTATTTGAGTGATTCAGAGTGTGTTGAAGTTGATTTAAGAGGGTATTATACATTTTGAATACTGATACCAGTGATATTGTGTTTAATTTAATATAACTTAATATATAATGTATAATACATTAATATATAATATAATGTAACATTATTCAACTGGTATAAAATATTTTGAGTTTAAGGGAACCCAAGGAAGAGTAATAATCTAAAGTGTTAAAAATATCAAAGGTAAGAGACCAAATACTAACAAGGAGACATAATAACAAACAAACCAACATAAGAAAGCGAAAAAAAAAAAATGTTTATTGAAATGAACTCAGAGCGCTCCTCTCGTGTACCAGTTTGGAAGGGGTTAAAAAAGTGCTACACACTATTATGCTTTTATAACTTTCCAAAAGAAGAAAAAAATAAAGAGCAGTGGATTAAATCAGTCAGAACAACATGATCACACAAAAAGTCAGCATGTTGTTTCCAAGAGTTCCGGTACCCTAGGATCGGCCAAGTTATGCAGACTCACCATCAAGTGGCATCTCCTATCAAACATTTTCCATTAACTCCAGCGTGTTTGCCTTCACCTGTGGCGCGACTGGATGCACAAGGCATCAGCAGTGTGGGAGTCTCGGGTTCAGAATCCCGCACTGAAACCAGAAAGTTATTGCGTTAGCATAATCAATGACAACTGCAATTTGGAGGTTGCATTTTCCCTCTGACATTATATTTTTACTCCACTGATGGTTAGGTTTAGGTTTGGGGTTTGGTTTGAGGAGTTCAGTTTATTAAATATGCATTCCTTTTCACTGTTTTACAGCCTGTACAACTAAAAAAAAAAAAAGAAAAAAAAAGAAAATTGCTTTTGGTGCCCCGCCGTGGACATTACACCCAGAAAATTGAGCACACACATGCCCATATCCCCAACAACAGTTACAGCTTTGGCCACTGGAGGCAATGTTTCGCATTTCGGTAACCACAGACCGATTTTAACTAAAAAAAAGTCAACCTACTGTTTCCGATTTCAAATTTTCTGACACTCCCTCAGCAGCTGTACTAGAAAAGATCATTTTTATTAGCTGTACAGGATTTAATACTTTGAAGGGGAATGCATATTTTATAACTGTACCCCCAAACCCCAACTCTAAACCTAACTGTCAGTGGAATAAAAATGGAATCTTAGAGGGGGAAACGTAACCTCTAAATCATGCTTGTCACTGATTATGTGAACACGACTACTTACTGGTTTCAAGGTGGGACGAGAATCCGGGTCTCCCACACTGCTGATGCAACGCACTGTTGGTCATGTCACAGGAGTAGTTAAACACGAAAACCAATGAAAAAATGTCAGGTGGGAGATGGCACTTTTCTGTTACTTGGCATAATGGGGTTGATGTCAGAATCCTGGAATATTCGGAAGCAACATGCCGACTTCCCTTGTGATCATATTGCATTTTCAGCTCAGACTCCTTTTGGAAGAGCTATTCATATTAATGTAAACTCAGGAGACCCAACCCATAGTTAAAGATCATTCTATTAGATTATTTCTGAGCTGCACCTTAATGACTTTTTGTAACTAGATTTTTAATAAACAAATTAAGTTTGGATTTAGGGTGTGATAGACTTATCAGCATGACTCATGGCAGCATAGTTACTCATCCTGAGGTATAATGGACCTTGCTGGGCCCTCGTGAGTTTTGATTTGATAACACTGATTGCCATTACTACAATAGAGACAGGTCTTACACAGATCTATGACTCACTGTTGTTGTATTATTATTTTTGGTGGGTTTCAGTCACTGAATGAGGCTCATCAGTGCAGCAGTTAATAGATATTTGATCTATATACTGGTGGGTAAAATTGTAATTAATCAAGCAATCAGGTTTTTTGTGTGTGTGTGTGTGTGTTTGTGTTATCTAATTGTGTTATCCTGTACTTAAATGGATACTTCACCAAAAAATAAAAATTCTGTCATCATTTATTCACCCACGTGTTGTTCGCACCTGCATGACTTTCTTCCTTCCGTGGAACACAAAATAAGATGTTAGGCAGAATGTTAGCGACTGACAGTCTCAGACACCATTCACTTTCACTATGTGGAAAAAAAAGATGCAATGAAAGAGAATGGTTACTGAGACTGCACATTCTGCCGAACATCTCCTATTGTGTTCCACGGGAGATAGAAAGTCATACTGGTATGGAACAATGTGAGGGTGAGTGAATGGTGACCATTTAAGAAGTATTTAAGAAATATTTTTTTCCAAAACATGGATGTACAAATTATTTAGAGCGAGATTATGAAATACCTAGTTCGTTAAGAGGCACATTAATAAATAACAGCATTTTTCATGTCAATCGTTAGAACATGCAGACTGCAGACATTTGTTATTAGTGTGCCTGAAAGCTCTCATTCAATTAACTTGGGGCATGATTCATAACTTCAGAAATTATTTCATGTGAGGGTCTAAAAGTGAGTGTTCAAATAGTAATATCTTGTAAAACAGAGCCAGTTGTGAGGACACTAAATTCGGGCAACTGTATCAGCAAAAGTGGCATGCCTGCACTAGGTCATTTGCACTCAGTCCTCATATACAAATCTATTGTTGCTGCATGTATTCCAATGGCCTCTCTTTCTAGAAGATACATAAAAAATAGTCAAGTCATATTTATTTGTATTGCACTTTTCACAACACACATCATTTCAAAGCAGCTTTAGAGAAAACTATGATGTTACAAAAAATTATACTATTAAAGTCCGCACTGTGTAGTTATGATGAATAATGAGATTAAAAAGCATGCCTTAAAAATAATAGTCTTTAGATCCCTAGTGAGCAAGCCAAAGGCGACTGTGGCAAGGAACAAAATTACTCCATAATGGAGAAAATATGGTGGTTCACTGTGTCGAAAGCAGCAGACCAGTCAAGGAGGATGAGGACACATGATTTGGAGCTAGCTCTCACCAGTCGCAGGGTTTCAGCTACTGACAAGAGGGCAGCCTCCGTTGAGTGTCCTTTTTAAAAGCCAGACTAATGTCTGTCGAGTAGGTTGTTCTGTGAAAGAAAAGCAGACAACTGGTTAAAAACAACCATCTCAAGAATTTTCGCTAGGAAAGGTAGGAGAGAGACTGGTCTGTAGTTGTCAACTACTGTGGGGTTGTGTTAGTTTTTTGAGTAGTGGGGTTACTCAAACCTACTTGAATGTGTTGGGAAAATTACCAGTCTTATTCTGTTAATAATAAGTAACTATTACTCTCTTGGCCAGTCTCTCTGACCTGGGCATCACAGGAACTGTGCTTGGATGGTTTGAGTCATTCCTCACAGGTAGATCCTTCAAAGACACCTGGAGAGGTGTCTAGATCACACCAGCTAACAATTGGTGTTCCTCAGGTATCAGTTCTTGGACCCCTCCTCTTCTCGATCTACACTACATCACTCTGACCTATTATTAAGGCACATGGCTTCTCTTACCACTGCTACTCAGATGATATGCAGCTCTACCAGTCATTCCAGCCTGACGACCCCACTGTTTCAGCTCGTATCTCTGCCTGCTTCTCAGAGATCTCGGTCTGGATGAAGGAACATCAACTACAGCTCAACCTTGCGAAGACAGAAATTCTCCTGATCCCAGCCAACATGCAGTTGACCACAACCTCTCTATTCATCATTGTTCAACTATGCTAACTCCAACCAAGACAGCTCAGAACTTGAGAGTGGTGGTGGATGACCAGCTTAACTTCACTGCCAATGTCTCTATAACTGCTTGGTCTTGCTGGTTTGTGCTTTATAACATAAGGAAAATCAGACCTTTCCTGTCTGAATTTGCTACACAGCTCCTGATCCAAGCTCTGGTCATTTCAAGACTGGACTACTGTAATGCCCTGTTGGCCGGTGTGCCAGCTAGCATGATTAAGCCACTGCAGATTGTCAAGAATGCTGTGCCTGGTCTTCAATCAACCAAAGAGGGCTCACGTCACCCCACTCTTGATTTCACTCCACTGGCTGCCAGTAGCTGCCAGCATCAAATTCAGGCTTTGACTCAGGCCTTCAGGACAACCAATGGAAAAGCACCCTTTTACTTCGATTCACTCCTCCAGGACTATGTCCCAACTCGCTCTCTGGTCAGTGAATGAGCAGCGCCTGGTGGTTCCGTTGCAAGGAGTCCATTTTACGATCATTCAGTCTCTCTTTTCCTCCGTGGTGAAATGAGATTCCAACCTTCACACGATCTGCCGATACGATCTCAGCATTCAAGAAACATCTAAAAACACATCTGTTCAGTTAGAACATAACCAATCCACCCTAAATGCACTTACTATTTAACAATAATTTAAAAAAAATCTACTACTCCAGCCACTGTGAGAACTTGGCAGTGCAATACTGCAGATATTGTTGACTTTGGTATGACAATTTGCTTATGTTCCTCCGTTGTAAGTCGCTTTAGATAAAAGCATCTGCTAAATGACTTAATGTAATATAAATGTCTTGTTTTAAGTAAGTAAACTGAGTAGATGTTGGTGGCCAATGTTTAAACTAAAATAATTTTGTACGAATTATAAGATTAATGATCAAGTGTTTATGAATTCCATACTAAATTGTTTACAGAAGTGCACATAGATGCAGTATCCATTTATTTGGCTGATTAAGGCTTTAGTTCATATTAATTTATCATCTTAGTATTCTATTATAAGAAAGTGCAGTCCATCTCATGACCAAGATGATGTTGGTGGAGGTCAGCGAGGTGTGCTTCGTAGTCCGGCTGGAAGCTTTGTGGTTCATGTTGGTGGAGACCATTCTTAGCCAGATTTGCAGGCAGTGAACAGTGAAGTATCCCAGGTCTTACTGTTAGATTTAGTATAAGATCATCTCTGTGAAGTCCATCATGGAAGACTGAAGTGATGCAGTCAGTGATCATCGAAGCACCCCTGGCTTTCTGGTTGGCTCAGGCTGCAATAAGTTGTCATTACTCAGCAACACAGATAGCAGTATCAGGCAAAACCAAAACTGGATCTGGCAGACTCTGGTAACAGAGACAGGGAAGCAGAGAGAATAATATTAGCATAGATGTCATTTTACTTTAAAGCAGAGTTATAGAATATGAGAAGTGTTTCCAGTTCCGGCAGAACTGACTAATGCAGCATAACTATTAGTTGAGGGATAAATTAGGTGTATGCCTGGCTGAAAAAATTAGTCTTTAGTCTAGACTTAAACTGAGTGAGTGTTTTTTAGTCCCGTACACTGCTCGGAAGGCTATTCCAAAATTAAGGAGACACATAGGAAAAGGATCTACCTTGTTTTGTGGATTTTTATATCGTAGGTACTATCAATAGGCCAGAATTTTGCGATCGTAGTGAATGTGATGGATTATAGCATGATAGAAAGTCGCTTAAATACTGTGGCTATAAACTATTCAAAGCTTTATAAGTTATAAGCAGAATTTCAAAATGTATACTAAACTTAATAGGTAGCCAATGTGGCGACGATAAAATGGGGCTGATATGGTTATATTTCTTGGTTCTAGTCAGCATTCTTTACAAAAAAAAAAAAAAAGAAAAAAAAAGTGTTTCATCATCTCATCTTTTTCACAAAGGTTTTAATTTTGTTCATATAGTTAGAAAACATACTATGACAGGGTTAGCATTTGTGTAATATCTTAAAAGAGATCTCTCTAATTTTAATTGTCAATACATTTATGGGGAAGAGGCAACACCTAATTCCAATTGGCCTCATAAATACAATATCCATCCATTGAAAATAGTTTTTCTATTGAGATAATTATAAACAAAGTGGCTTTTAAACTTGTCATCAGTAACGGGTTCTTGAACTGAGAACTTCCTCAAACTCAAAGACATTGGATCACACAGAGATTGCTCTCCTTTTAAAAGAATATTAATACCAATCGAAATGGCATTTACGACAGTTTGGAACGGCTTCAGAAGAATCCCTACGTGAATCCATTCCAAAAATAATAAAACAGATTAGATTGATTTATTGAAATTGTCACTTTTATATTATAATGAGTTGTAAGACAAGTGTAAGATGTTAGGATCAATAATACACTATAATTTTTAGATAGCAATGATAGCATTATTGTGCTAACAGGTGTGTGTGCATGTGCTGAAATTTCATTAGAAATGTTGAAAGTTTGTTCATTTCTATTTAGCTATGTTTTGTTTTTTTTTGTTTTTTTTGTGAATGCTTCACATTGTAACACTGACTCACAGGCAGAAAGGAAGGAGAACACAGGGAAGCGAGGTTTCCAGATACAGGCACGCGTTTTAATTGGCCACCTCAGTGCCTTACAATTTCACAAACTCATCAGTCTCACAGGCAGGGTGTTACTTCAACACATCAGCTTCACAGGCATATAGTTACTTAAACACTTCAGCTTCATAAACACAATAGATTATCAGCTTCAGTAGCACTGTGGCCTTCCTTGTGCCAATCTCTCTCTCTCTGCTGCTGGTGGCATGGCTGTTTATATGCCACTCTCCCCATGCTCACTGGAATTAGAGACAGGTGTTAAACATAATCTACAGCTAGTGCTTTTAATAATACATACTTTTATAGTTTTATAGTTGCTTTACAGAGAACATTGAACTTTTGTGTACAAGGAGCTTACTACACAGTCATCTCCCAAAAAATAATTTTATTTTATCCAAAAAATGGCAGCATGTCAGTATCATCACCTGAGACCTGCAATACACGAGCATCCTGCTGTCTGGACCTCCCCTGTATCTTCATTAAGTACATAATCTCGGTACAACAAACTCTTCAGGTTCTGACTAGACTCAATATATGCTTTAAATAAACATAATTATCTACAGTTCTCAAAACATGTCCAACTTTACAGCTGTGGAGGTGCTAATAGGCTACATAGCTTTTCAGGTTAGTCTGCTCAGGTTCTTCCATCGTTGGATAAAGACTCAACAAAATAACTAAAATTCTTCTATTTGTGATATTTGGCCATCATCCTCAAACCCATACTCATTAACAGATACTTTAGGTGGGGAAGAACAATATCGCCTCTCTATAATACTGTGATCAGTTGTTCTCAAGTTTCTGTCATTTTTAATGCTGCATTAGTATATAACATAACGATTGTTTACACTTAACCGGAAGTTCTGCCCACATCGCTGGCAAAGCATCATGGGACTCAGGAATATTGTGGATTACGTAGAATAAAATACTTCTTGTGTGCAATGAGATGACTGTTATGATACTTAGGAGATGGATAAATGAAAGGAACATAATCAAAGGAAAAGGTCAATCACTTTATAATGTATGACATGAAGGTATGATTAATTGAATCTTAAGGAGGTCAAATATGACTGAGGTACACATATAGCCTCATGGACTAATTAGGTTGTTCATTGCTGGGTAGTGCATAAGGTAAAAACGTCCTGGTTACTTTCGAAACCTCCGTTCCCTGATGGAGGGAACGAGACGTTGTGTCGATGTAGTGACACTAGGGGTCACTCTTGGGAGCCCGAAACACCTCTGGTCTTTGAAAAAAGGCCAATGAAAATTGGCGAGTGGTATTTGCATATTTCCCCTGAACATACGGGTATAAAAGGAGCTGGCTCACAACCACTCATTCAGGTTGTGCTGAGGAGCCGAGACAAGGTCCCGGCCATTTCAGAGGGTAGTCCAGCGTTGTGGAAGGAGGGACACAACGTCTCGTTCCCTCCATCAGGGAACGGAGGTTTCGAAAGTAACCAGGACGTTCCCTATCGGTCACTCACTCTACGTTGTGTCGATGCAGTGACACTAGGGGTCCCTATACGAAATGCCACAACTAGCTGAACTGTGTTACGTGAACTGGCGGTGCATGACGGGCAGACCACTGTGTGTCATCCAGGGAAAACAGTTTGTGAACACTACTGGGAGTCAACAGTGCACGTCTTCAACTCAGGGGAGGTGAAAGGCGCTATGTGCAAGCGATACACCCGGCCAACTGTCCCGGACTTACCTGCTTGTGCCTGCCACTACACGGGACGAAACCGCTTCCACCTGGAGATTGTAAAACCTCTCAAAGTGTTGGGTGTTGCCCAGCCTGCTGCTCTGCAAATGTCTGTTAGAGAGGCGCCACTGGTCAAGGCCCAGGAGGCCGCCACACTCCTGGTAGAATGGGCTCATAGCCCTGCCGGGGGCGGCACGTCTTGAGCGTGACATGCCATTGCTATGGCATCAATGACCCAGTGGGCGATCCTCTGCTTGGAGACAGCGCTTCCTTTCTGCTGTCCACCAAAGCAGACAAAGAGCTGCTCAGAGACTCTAAAGCTCTGCGTGCGATCCAAATAGATGCGTAAAGCGCGCACCGGACACAGCAACGTCAGGGCTGGGTCTGCCTCCTCCTGGGGCAGCACTTGCAGGTTCACCACCTGATCCCTAAAAGGGGTTGTGGGAACCTTGGGCACATAGCCTGGTCGGGGTCTCAGGATCACATGAGAGTAGCCCGGACCGAACTCCAGGCATGTTTCGCTGACGGAGCATGCTTGCAGGTCTCCTTCCCTCTTGATGGAAGTGAGCGCAGTCAGGAGGGCAGTCTTTAAAGAGAGTGCCTTAAGCTCAGCTGGCTGCTGGGGCTCAAAGGGGGCTCCCTGTAGACCCTGAAGAACTACAGAGAGGTCCCATGAGGGAATGAGGCATGGTCTGAAGGGATTCAACCTCCTGGTGCCACTCAGGAACCTGATGATCAGGTCGTGCTTCCTTAAGGACTTACCGTCCACTGTGTCATGGTGTGCCGCTATAGTGGCTACTAACACCTTCAAGGTGGAAGGGGACAGCCGCCCTTCCAACCTCTCCTGCAGGAAGGAAAGCACCGATCCGACTGCGCATCTCTGGGGGTCTTCGCGTCAGAAAGAACACCACTTAGTGAGCAGACGCCACTTCAAGGCATACAGGCGTCTCGTAGAGGGGGCCCTAGCCTGAGTGATCGTGTCTACCACCGCGGGTGGTAGGCCACTTAAGTCTTCCGCGTCCCATCCAGGAGCCAGACATGGAGATTCCAGAGGTCTGGTCGTGGGTGCCAGATGGTGCCCCATCCCTGAGAAAGAAGGTCCTTCCTCAGGGGAATTCGCCGGGGGGGTGCTGACGTGAGGAGCGTGAGGTCCGAGAACCACGTCCGGGTGGGCCAGTAGGGTGCTACCAGGACGACCTGCTCCTCGTCCTCCCTGACCTTGCACAGGGTCTGTGCAAGTAGGATCACTGGGGGAATAAGAGAATAAGAGAAATAAGAAAAAAATTAAAAATTAAAAAAATAAGAGCATACATATTACACAAGAGGAAAGGCTCCTCATTATCATGGTAAGATCAGTGTAGCTAGTCTTAAATAATAGTAATAATATTAATAAATTATAGTATTTATGTAAAAATAAATACTAGCTAAAACACATCTTGAAACTAACTACAACTGCCACTGTTGATATAAAATTAGGTCTAATAGGTTCTACCTTTAGATTATTTCATATGAAACTATAACAATGTCAAAATATAACAGTTACTTTTACTCATGTATAATCAGAGAGCAGGGCAGATCATGATCGCGAGCTAGTTCCTTTACACTCATGCGAAAGTGCAGATGAGAAGCCTTTAGCTGATTGCGAGATTATCATTAAATTTGCCTCGGCAGTCCTAAATAGGCTATCACTTGGGCGGCCACTGAAATATCTTCAATGGAAGAACCATGGCATTGTTCTTTCCCTGCTGTCCGCGACCCAGTCTAAATTGACCTATGACCCACCAGTTGAGAAACACTGCTATAAGCCACCCAAACACTCAACTTTGAAAAGCTCTCCATAGAACTTATACTTGGCCTAGAAATCATAATTCTGTAGGACTGACTGAATTATCAGACTGTCTTTGTCCTTCTCATGGTCACGGTGAAGAATTCAGACCACATTAATCATCACTTGAACAAGTGCTTGCTTTCACACCATTGGAATAAGCTCCATCTGTTATTCACTTCTCAGGGCCACCTTGACTACTTGTCTTCTTTCCACTTCTATTGCAGTCTCAGTGCCTGCTATTATATCTTCAACACTTTACAGGTGCATCTCAATAAATTAGAATGTCGTGGAAAAGTTCATTTATTTCAGTAATTCAACTCAAATTGTGAAACTTGTGTATTAAATAAATTCAATGCACACAGACTGAAGTAGTTCAAGTCTTTGGTTCTTTTAATTGTGATGATTTTGGCTCACATTTAACAAAAACCCACCAATTCACTATCTCAAAAAATTAGAATACATCATAAGACCAATAAAAAAAACATTTTTAGTGAATTGTTGGCCTTCTGGAAAGCATGTTCATTTACTGTATATGTACTCAATACTTGGTAGGGGCTCCTTTTACTTTAATTACTGCCTCAATTCGGCATGGCATGGAGGTGATCAGTTTGTGGCACTGCTGAGGTGGTATGGAAGCCCAGGTTTCTTTGACAGTGGCCTTCAGCTCATCTGCATTTTTTGGTCTCTTGTTTCTCGTTTTCCTCTTGACAATACCCCATAGATTCTCTATGGGGTTCAGGTCTGGTGAGTTTACTGGCCAGTCAAGCACACCTACACCTTGGTCATTTAACCAACTTTTGGTGCTTTTGGCAGTGTGGGCAGGTGCCAAATCCTGCTGGATAATGAAATCAGCATCTTTAAAAAGCTGGTCAGCAGAAGGAAGCATGAAGTGCTCCAAAATTTCTTGGTAAATGGGTGCAGTGACTTTGGTTTTCAAAAAACACAATGGACCAACACCAGCAGATGACATTGCACCCCAAATCATCACAGACTGTGGAAACTTAACACTGGATTTCAAGCAACTTGGGCTATGAGCTTCTCCACCCTTCCTCCAGACTCTAGGACCTTGGTTTCCAAATGAAATACAAAACTTGCTCTCGTCTGAAAAGAGGACTTTGGACCACTGGGCAACAGTCCAGTTCTTCTTCTCCTTAGCCCAGGTAAGACGCCTCTGACGTTGTCTGTGGTTCAGGAGTGGCTTAACAAGAGGAATATGACAACTGTAGCCAAATTCCTTGACACGTCTGTGTGTGGTGGCTCTTGATGCCTTGACCCCAGCCTCAGTCCATTCCTTGTGAAGTTCACCCAAATTCTTGAATCGATTTTGCTTGACAATCATAAGGCTGCGGTTCTCTCGGTTGGTTGTGCATCTTTTTCTTCCACACTTTTTCCTTCCACTCAACTTTCTGTTACATGCTTGGATACAGCACTCTGTGAACAGCCAGCTTCTTTGGCAATTAATGTTTGTGGTTACCCTCCTTGTGAAGGGTGTCAATGATTGACTTCTGGACAACTGTCAGATCAGCAGTCTTCCCCATGATTGTGTAGCCTAGTGAACCAAACTGAGAGACCATTTTGAAGGCTCAGGAAACCTTTGCAGGTGTTTTGAGTTGATTAGCTGATTGGCATGTCACCATATTCTAATTTTTTGAGATAGTGAATTGGTGGGTTTTTGTTAAATGTGAGCCAAAATCATCACAATTAAAAGAACCAAAGACTTAAACTACTTCAGTCTGTGTGCATTGAATTTATTTAATACACGAGTTTCACAATTTGAGTTGAATTACTGAAATAAATTAACTTTTCCACGACATTCTAATTTATTGAGATGCACCTGTATACCTTTCACTCTACCCCTACCCTTTCAACCTATTGCTTTTGCCATGACTTGTCTCACAAGTTATCCTTCCTTGAGCAGACCCAAGCCTGAGGCTCCCTCTGCAAGCAGCAACTCCTCACAGTTTCTCAGAGGCACATTAGCCCACTCTTAATATTCCACTTCGAAATTGATCATGCATGCTTTCAAGATGAGTGTTAGGGGCTCTTTAACTGGGCAATAAAGTTTATAGGTGTATGAACCTTATTGCTAATATACACATGCTTTCCAGGAATTTGCAAGATAATCTAAACAAACAGAGCTACAGTAATCAACAATTGTTGCCCAGTTGTATGCATTTCATTCTCAGCATTGCCACATTGGGCACTACAACAGAATTAGCACAAACTGTCTTCTACAGTTCTACGGTCAGTTTAACCTTACAGGTCAACTACTGTCATGACGGAGCAACAGTTAAAAGAGAATCTTGAGAAAGTTTAAGGGACACAAATCACAACACTAATTATTACTCCTAAAATCTGAATTTATTTACAGTGACTGTTTGGTTAACAGGGGGAAGGTGGGTTTTTGTTGCTTTTGGGAGGCCATATGACTGAGTGATTCTCTGTTGTAGGCTGCTGTATCTAGGTCAGCTGGAGTTCAGAGGATTGATTGTCTTTTAAATATTTATTCCACCAGTCTGACCAATGGAGGGACTCCACTTTGAGTCTTGGTACCTCTTAAGGTTTCTTTCTAACACCCTGGGAGATTTTACTACCATCACTTTCACCTCAGGTTTGTTCACTTGTTAAGGCCTGCCACAATCTTTAGTGTATCAAAGTGCAGCACTATATATAAATTCCTCAAACATTTTGCCTGTGGTTTAATCTAACCCCCTAACTTCTGCAATTAATTCAGCCTGGTAACTTTGTTTCCAGATGGACTGATATTAACCAGTGCACCCTGACTCCCAAAAGTTTGTAGCCAGCAAATCAGATTGAAACTGGTGGTTATGGCCAGCTTTTGCCATTTTAGTGTTCAATATTTATCAGACAATCAATGGGCTACAACTGTACCAACTTTCCAATTTTTCATAAATATGGTTTATATTTCCATTTACTTCCAAACAAACATTTACTCACAAAGCTACAAAGACCTCTAGAAAATAATGTTCCTATGTAGGTCTGCAAATCTGTTGCTTTTACAGATTAATTGAACATGTGGATTCTGTGTGTTTGTGGACAAGTTGTACACAAGCCCAGATTTTATACTTTACCTCCCTTTAGCCACTTAAAGTGATAGTTCACCCAAAAATAAAAATTCTATCATGATTTTCTCACCCTCCTGGCATACCAGATGTGTATGACTTTTTCTTCTGCAGAACAAAAATCAAGATTTCTATTAGAATCTCATCTCTGTAGCTCCTCACAATGCAAGTGAATGGGTTCCAAAATTTTGAAGCTCCAAAATCCACATAAAGGGAGCATAAAAGTAATCCATATGACTCCTGTGATTAAAACCATATCTTCAGACATGATATGATAGATGTGGGTGAGAAACAGATCAATATTTAAGTCTTTTTTTTTCTTTTTTTTTTCATCATAAATTCTCCCTGCCCAGTAGTGGGCAATATGCACGAAGATTGTGAATCACAAAAAAACAGAAGCAGCAGAATGTGAAAGTGAAGTGGAGAGTGACTGAGCAGGGAGTAAAAAAGACTTATATTGATCTGTTTTTCACTCACACTTATATCACTCCAGAAAATATGGATTTAACCACCAGAGTCCTCTGGAGTACTATTACGTTGCCCTTATGTGGATTTTGGCGCTTCAACATTTTGGCACCCAATCACTTGCATTGTGAGGAGAAATTCGGAGAAGCTGAGAGTGTTCAGCAAATGGAAGAAAGTCATACACATCTTGGATAGCATGAGGGTGAGTAAATTATGAGAGAAACTTCATTTTTGGGTGAACTAACCCTTCGTTAGCTCACCCAGCGTGCGGCTACGGGGAAGCAAGGAGTAATTCCAAGAGCTACTCAACCATGATACACCTGCATGGATCGACAGCAGAGCCAACACCATCGACCCACCTGAGAATCTACTCTTTGATGGCGAGTCAACTGTTGATGAATTGAGAACTGCCATAAAATCGCTGAAGAATGGAAAGGCTCCTGGAGTAGACCAAGTCACCTCCAAAGCAATCAAAGCCGGAGGAGACATCTTGTTAAATCGGCTTCCTCCAACTGATTTGGTGCTCAGAACGCATTCCATCAACGTGGAAGGCCGTTATCGTACCAATTCTGAAGAAAGGTGACAGTCGGGAATGCAAGAGCTACCGAAGGATCAGTCTGCTCTCCATTATCGGCAAGGTGTTCATGAAGATCGTTCAATCCAGGCTGAAGAAATATCGCGAGCAGACGAGCTGAGAAGAACAAGCCAGATTCAGGCCAAATCAGGGCTGTTGTAATCAAATCTTTACTACTCGTCAACTGATGAAAGAAAGAATCCAATGTGGGAAGCGTACCATCATCATATTTATTGATTTCAGATCAGCATATGACTGCGCCCATTGGCCAGCCCTGTGGAGGACGTTGGAGGCTGAACACGTGCTCCAGAAGATCATCCAACTCCTTCAAACATCACACGATGGCTCGTCCAGCAGTGTGAGGATCAGCAGTGAACTATCCAAAGAATTTTTTGTCCAAACCGGAGTCCACAAGGAGATGTCGCCTCCCCTCAGCTGTTCAATACAGTGATCGATGCCATCATGAGAAAAGCATTCAAAGCTTGACAAGGAGTCCAGTATGATGACAACAACTTCATGACTGATTTGATGTTCGCCAATGAGTGCCATATTTGCAGACATGGACACAGAGGCCACCGACATCCTCTACGATATCGCCTGGATTGCCCAACCTTACAGTCTGAAGATTAATCCAGACAAAATCAAAGTCCTGGCAATGGATGGCTCACGGGCCAATGTTCAACTCGATGGAGTCCAAATCGAACAAGTGGAAGAATTCAAATATTTAGCATCCCTAGTCCAGGAGAGGAATGTGGCACCTGCCGCTTAAGTCCATAGTAGAATCGGCCAGGCAATAGTGGCATTCGCATCGCTCAAGTGGTGCCTATGGAAAAAGAACCATATCTCCGTCAAGATAAAAATACGCCTTTTCCCGGACACTGATCCTGCCAGTTCTTCTATATGGCTCTGAAACGTGGACCCTGCTCAAGTCAGACCTAAACAAACTCAAGGTCTTCCAAATGCAATGCCTGCGGCAGATCCTGGGAGTTTCCCTTAGGGACCGACTTCAAAATGAGACCATCCATACAGAATGTGATAAATGACCGGTGATTGAAGAGTCAATTCAATTGAGATGGCTGAGGTGATTCAGGCTCGTCTGCCGAAGGAACACCAACCAGATACCATATCAGCTTCTCTGGCATCAATGACCAATGGATTAGAGGGTGCAAAGGTCTGCCCCCAAGAAGACCTGGTACAAGCAAATCGAAGAAGACTTGAAACACCAGCGAATCAACCCCTATGATGCCAAGGACATCGCCATGGATCGACAAGCATGGAAAGACATTATGAATGAGGTTCAAAGTCCAGCGGCACCCACAGCAGGGTACGGACTTCGGAGGCAACCCCGGCATGTCACCAGCTAGGGATCAAAGAAGAAAGAAAGAACCCTTTAAGGGAACCTAAAGGCATTTTGACAAATTTCCGATAAAATCGCATACCCAAAAGCAGGAGCTTATAACTAAAAAAAAAAAAAAATTATTAAAAAAAATGGCAAAGAACGTCAATTGTATGGTATACATTTTTAGAAAAACGTAAATATATTTGGATCCCGTCAAAGACTCTTATGCTACAACACTGCTGACAAAACACACACACACACACAAATGAGTGCTAAAAATAAACTTTTCAGTTATTATTCAGTTTGTATTATTCACTTTGGTGTTGTTCTCCAACATGTTAACTATACCAGGGGAAAAAATGTGTTGATATGACAAAGCAATCTAGAGTTATAGCATATGGAACCATGGTTCCCAAGGTGGATTATTTATCAAAGTGTCCAAAAAAACCTCTCCAGGAATTAATGTTTTATTGAACATTAAAACAGAATAACTGAAAACTATGAATGCAAAAAAAAAAAAAAATTATATAAACTAAGTCCCGTATGATACATTTCCCTTCATTTTGGCACCTTATTCCATTACTCCAAAAAAATGTGCGTTGAGCGTCCTCTTGTGCACAGTCTATGTGTGTGCACTCTGGTTCTATTAAATGTCAAGGAAGCGTGCATGTACGTTTAATGAGGATCTTCAAAAAGTTTAAATATCTAAAAAAGGAGTCACAGACAGTGCCTAGTAAAGTGAGGTGTGAGATTTGTGGAGCTCGCTTTTCCATCACCCATGGAGGCCGCACCGACATCGTGCAGCATCTTCATACAAAAAAAGCATGTGAATGCTGCTAAAAGTAAGTGTGCCACACCAAGTGTTAGCGATTTGTTTTATGAAGCAAAGTTCCGAATCTGACAAGGTGCACACAAGTGAAGGACTTTTTGTTTATCCTGTTGTGCACAGCCATAGTTTTTGGTCGGTTGACTACACTGCGAAATTTATCAAGAAATTGTATGATCCGGAATTTTCTTCTGCCTGCACCAAATCTGAAGCTGTCATATGCAACATACTCGCTTTTGAGCAACTGGACTATCAGAAATTACTGCAGCATGGCAACAAATATTTCCTCTCTCTTAGCCCAGCTCTTGATAGAATACTACACATTTTCAATGGTCTGCGTGCATACTTTCTTTCTCAAGAAAAATGCCCAAAGTTTCTAAGAGACATTTTCAGAAATCCTTGCACTAAACTTTGGATTGGCTTCACACTTAAGCAAACAGCCACTTTTAACCATGCACTGGAGATAGTAGAGCAAGACCACATATCAGCCACAGAAGTGGCTTTGCACATTTATGACCTGAGAGAAGTCTTGCAGGTCAGGCTGGAGGAATCATTCATACCCTCTGACATTTAAAAGCAGTTGGATGCCCTGGTTGAAGCTGGTGACATGCGAGTGGATGATTTCATTTGTGCAGTGAGAAACTTTTATTCAGCACTTGTGGATTACCTCCAAAATTGGAGCCGCTCATTGGAGAACACAGAAAAACTTGAGTGGGCCCTAATGAGAGACATCCCAGAGTGGAAAGACATTCAGAGCAGCCTCGAACACTTCTACTCCAGAATCCCCGCTCTCAGTTTGATTGACGAAACCACACTCTTTGTTGAGTGGGCTTGCGTGAAAATCATGGTCACTCGTCGCATTACTGAGTGGAACATGAACAAGACGGCTGTGTCTGAGAGATGGACAGATTTTTTTCGTGAGCTAGAGAGCAAGACCATAAATTTCAGGGTCTTAGCAAAGGTCGTGGAGTTTGTTTTATCATGTGTGCTCTCATTAATGAACGCAGCATGGACACCGGATAAATCTCAACTCAGTGTAACAGTCAAAAAGGCAATGCTTTTTGTACGTTTTAAATTTTGGACTGGACTGCTCTGCATTTTACGATAAACTCTTGAAAGACAAGCGCACACTGAGAAAAATTGCTGCCAGCAAAAAGTACAAGGTGACAACAGTTACAGATGCGGATGCACCTTCTACTTTGCATTGATCTGCGCCTAGGTAAGGATATGTCAATTTCACTTTTGCTGGAAGTGGGCTGTCCCATTTTCCACAAGCAGAAATCTGGTCACCCTACTCTAGAATTTACTCCAAATGGTGCCAAAAACAACAACAACAAAAAAACATCCAATGAGGGGCAGTTCTGTGGATGGAAATGCCTTGTTGATGAGAGAGGTCAACAGAGAATGGCCAGACTGTTTAGAACTGACAAAGTCTTCGGTAACTCAGACAAGTCCACTATACAATTGTGGTGAGAAGAATATAATCTCAGAATGCTATTCTGAGATGCGGGTTGGCGCTGTTCTGGTG
Source organism: Myxocyprinus asiaticus (assembly GCF_019703515.2). NCBI lineage: Eukaryota > Metazoa > Chordata > Actinopteri > Cypriniformes > Catostomidae > Myxocyprinus > Myxocyprinus asiaticus. The sequence goes on from NC_059368.1 coordinate 27,059,815, forward strand.
GCACGAGGGGTACCTACACAATATCAGACAGGTGGTTTTAATGTTGTGGCTGATCGGTGTGTGTATATATATATATATATATATATATATATACACACACACACACACACACACACACACACACAGGTGGCCAAAAGTTTAGAATAATATACAAATTTTGCTCTTATGGAAAGATATTGGTACTTTTATTCACCAGTGGCATTCAGCTGATCACAATGTATAGTCAGGACATTAATAACATGAAAATTTACCATTACAATTTGAAATTTTTTTTAGAGCTTCTTAAACTACATCAAAGTTTTCTCATCAAAAGATCCTAACATGCAGCAATGACAGCTTTGCAGATCCTTGGCATTCTAGCTGTCAGTTTGTCCAGATACTCAGGTAACATTTCACCCCACGCATCCTTTAGCACTTGCCATAGATGTGGCTGTCTTGTCGGGCACCTCTCACACACCTTTTAGTCTAGCTGATCCCACAAATGCTCAGTGGGGTTAAGATTCATAACACTCTGTTCCAATTATCTGTTGTCCAATGTCTGTGTTTCTTTGCCCACTCTAACCTTTTCTTTTTGTTTTCTGTTTCAAAAGTGGCTTTTTCTTTGCAAATCTTCCCATAAGGCCTGCACCCCCGAGTTTTCTCTTTACTGTTGTACATGAAACTGGTGTTGAGCGGGTAGAATTCAATGAAGCTGTCAGCTGAGGACATGTGAGGCATCTATTTCTCAAACTAGAGGCCCTGATGTACTTATCCTCTAGTTTAGTTGTACATCTGGCCGTCCACATCTCTTTCTGCCCTTGTTAGAGCCAGATGACCTTTGTCTTTGAAGACTGTAGTATACACCTTTGTATGAAATGTTCAGTTTTTTGGCAATTTCAAGCATTGTATAGCCTTCTTTCCTCAAAACAATGATTGACTGGGGGCCTGGGTCAGCGGTAAAATACGCTGGCTACCACCCCTGGAGTTTGCTAGTTTGCTAGTTCAAATCCTAGGGCATGCTGGGTGACTCCAGCCAGGTCTCCTAAGCAACCAAATTGGCCCAGTTGCTAGGGAGGGTAGAGTCATATGGGGTAAACTCCTTATAGTCGCTATACTGTAATGTGGTTCATTCTCGGTGGGGCACGTGGTGAGTTGAGCATGGTTGCCGCGGTGGATGGCATGAAGCCTCCACACGTGCTATGTCTCCACGGCAACACGCTCAACAAGCCACATGATAAGATGCACAGGTTGATGGTCTCAGACGCAGAGGCAACTGGGATTCGTCCTCTGCCACCCAGACTGAGGCAAATCACTACACAACCACAAGGACTTAAAAGCACACTGGGAATTGAGTATTCCAAATTGGGAGAAAAAAAATAAATAATATTGAACAGATGAGTTTCTAAAGAAAGCTGTTTCTTTTTTTTGCCATTTTTGACCTAATATTGACCTTAATATTGCCAGTCTATTGCATACTGTGGCAACTCAAAAACAAAGTTAACAATTTATAAAACTGATTACTCTAATAACATAGGGCCTGTTACTGAACAGAGCCTCTTTCACTCTACTTTGCAGGTAATTTTTACAGATTCCATGTTTGCATAACCATGACATTAATATTACAGCATTATTCACTGGGGTTTACACAAGCAGCCTACCTTAATTAGATGCCTACCAAACAACTCCAGACTCACTGAACCTTGTGACATGCTAAATTGAGTAATCTACACTGATGAAACTGCATGCCATGTTAGAAATGAGTTTTAGAGCATGATTATTTGATATATTCTCTACAGTCAGTCACTATAATGACATCTTCATGCTAATGAGGGTGAGAAGGAGAAAAATGTCAAAGTCAGATTCTCATTATCAGCATATTTCACTGGGATTACACTGTGCTTACTTTATGCTTGTAAATCTGAGGTTCATTCAATTTGTGAAAATGTATAACAAGAAACTACTTTAGTTAATGTCTGCTTGATGTGAGAAAATGATGTCAAACCATTAATACTTACAAATACGTCAAGCCTCAGGGTGTAAAGAACTCTTTTACTTATTATTTATACCAAGTTGTTTGTCACTGCAAATGTGTAACATTGTTGGCAGGCGAGCAGGACAAGAATTATGATGATGATGAAATGTGAACCCAGTTAAGTGCAGTATTTATTGACAAAGTGAAAACAAAACAGAATATATGAACTTGACTAAATAAAGACTTGACTTAAATACCTGACCAAGAACAAAGGCAAACAAGAGGGTTTAAAACATGGGCATGGACAAACAAAATAACAAGACAACCAATATCAAAACTGAACTAATAACCAGATAGCCAATGAAATAACAGAACTGACAACCAAGATAACAAGACTAATAAACATGAGCCAATAACAACAAAACACATGAAACACGAGGGCTACATGACAGGAAACAGGAACTCACATGACAAGACACATGGCAAGAAACAGGAAAAAGGAAACTAAACTTTCAAAATAAAAAACATTAAATAAAAACATGAACGAAAATACACATGACAGAATTAACATGTTTAGATTGATTGAACACATTGTGTTAGGCACAGCAGTCATTCAGCAAGTACACACATTCAACAATTGTTTCTGATGTAAATGAAACTGCCATCTCTCTCAGTCTTTTAAAGTAGATTTGCTCTGTAACAATTTAATAAAAAACCTTGCTGTTTAAAACAAAAGGCCATATTATAGAGGTTTTTGTTTAGCTCAAGAATCTTGTTACTGTACGTATTATCTCAGCATCTTGCATTTAAAATAACACATAATACAAATCTGCAAACAAATAAATAGATACAAAAAATTGGGACACTCAGCAGGGGAAAATCAACTACTTATAAAACAATAAAAAACTAAAACAAATGAAGAATGTATAACATATTTCTGATTATCAGGACAGTGGGTTAGGAATACTTCTAAACTATCTATTTGAAACAAGACCCTGCTTATCAAGTTCATTTGTACATGAATAGTAAAATTATATGACAATCAGTATTGAGATTGACCATGATACATCCTTAAGGGGTTTCTGTGAGAACAAAAGGGGTTACGGTATGAGGTTTATTCAGCGGTCTATTAATTACATTGAAGGGTCAAATATTGTTTGCTTCTACAAATGTGTTACTGTTGCCACCAAGTGGCATAAAATCTTCTTTTGATATTGTGTTGCCTTGTGCCTCATGGTGCCTACTGCCTACTTCAGTGTTTTAGTCCAAGTTGGGGTTTTGTGTATTCCAGCTCTCTGGAATACATGATTCTGATTGGTCAGTCGCAGCGTTCTGCAGTGAAATATTTTTGTATAATTGTTTAATTATTTTTGTATAATGATAAAGTGAATAATTGACTGTTGTTCAAGGCAATGCATTGTCTACATAGCCAGACTATGTAATCTGTTTCAACTCACATAATAAGATAATTTTAAACCGAATTAATATTTAATGTCATTTTATTTATTTGATAAGTAGCTTTGTAATTAGTGGTATAGCCTAAAGCACAGTCAGTCACTGTTGCAAAATAAACCCCTTCAGAGTGGTATATGACCCTGACACAAAGCACAGTACTCAGTTAGTTGTATATGGGAATTCATGTCAAACTTATGTATCATTCTTAGAATGTGGAATATGTGACCAAGCTGGGGCTGAGTTTTACATCATATTCCACCAGCAGGCAGAGCGGTTCTCGTTGACATAAAGGAAAAGCTCCCAGACCAGCTAGAAAGGACATGTATTGACATAATATTAAATGAGTAATATGTTGATATATTATGAGTTTTAATAAGCTAGCTAGCATAATCTACCACCCTGACGAAAAAGGCATGTAGCCTTTTTTTTTACTACACTAGTTAAAACATCATAAAATCGTAACGATACACTAATATACAATAATTTTCTAATCATTTATTAACTTCACCCAAATATTAGCGAACTTGGCCACCTAGAAACAACAGAGTTACCTGTTGTCAGCAACTGACAAATGACCAGTCATGAGTCACGTAATAAAGACATTCCACCAGCACGACTGTGCACAGTTAGCTAATCTCACAGTGCTCAGAACTGTTCAGCCCAATTGTGTAAACGTGCTTAAATGCATTCAAAATGTCTCCATTCTCCAAGGATAACAAACAAATTTGTCTCTCTGTCCTTTACTCTCAGGGAACTGTTCATGTTAACCAGATCCACAGCCATTCACGTTGAAACCTCTTGCTTCCCTCAGTGTCTTTTCCCAGGAGAAAGTGAAAACAACTTGTCCAAACCTGCCAATGTATCTGTCTCAATAAATCTTCTGCAGGTGTAAAAAGTCCCACAAGGACCATAAAGTTTTAGCTGAGTTAGAGTGTGGAAAAAAGAATTACGGTTCTGGAAAGTTCTTCACAAAGACATGTGCAAAGTCAGCTTACTCAAACAGTGAGTGAGGATTCCAAGGCTTGGAAATTTTTTTACTTTTTGTCCTTTTTTATGATGGACATGGAAAGCAGTACATTATTTTAAAACCTTCAGTGTTGTAAGAAACCCCTGTAGGATTAACCGTTTTAAATGATGCTTTGCAAATGACATGATGGCAGTGATTCCGCTGAAGTGGAGAAGTGTCCAATTATCAATGCCTCACTGAGCTACTTACAGGGAGTTTATTATTTACCAGCACTGTGACCACACTGTAGACTTTCTACCTTAGGCAATAGAAATGGTCTGCTGTGTTCTGTTTTATACCTTGCCATTAGCTGACTCTATAAGACTGCTGTTTCCTGGAAATAAGCCTTGTTTATGGTTAGTAAATTCTCTCACATTCAGCAGGATGTTGAAATGGGTATGATGTAGACCAAGTATGAAATATACTTGCATTTGTACACCATCTGTTCTCATTAACATGAATGCAAATATTAAAATGCAGCTAACTATAAGTATATAATCATGCACAGTTACAATATAAGAATAAAGAGGCTTGTCAGCTTTTAAAAGGACAGAGAAAATGCTCTTCATATCTTTTGTTGTTGATGTTAAAAGCATTGAATCCAATCAAACTCTACTATATTTTGGTGCAAATATTTCACTTGGTAGAAACCAGACAAATTAGGCAGATTTTAACATGTGCAGGTTATGTAGCATACCCTTACACTCAAAAACCGAGAAACTACACAAGGTAAAAGAAAATATGACCCAGACTACATTAAATAAAGGATACATTTGGTACTGTGTTGAGTTGCAGCATGATGATCCATGTAAAATGTGGGTCCGCAAGCAAAACAAGTTGAGAAACACTGCTCAAGTTTTATAGTTCTATAGTAGTAAAGAACTGCAGGTTTGGTGTTGTCCAACTTTCCCTATAGCCACATAAATCAGCAAAGACTTAAACTTGTACTCTCAGGCTGAGATGTTAAAAAGTGAACAGAAAAGGAGTTCCTCCAGTACTCAGAGGGTCTATGTGGGAATTAAATCATTTCTGTTTGTCAGCTCAATGATGGCTTTGCATATCAAGTCTAGCAAGGATCATTTGCTTGTCATCAATCAATGATCACCTCAACAAAAGGTAGACTGGCCTTATTACCCTTCTTTACTGGACCATTGTGTGATCTTTCCTTTCTTTCATTCTCAATCTCTCACTCTATCAAAATCTGTCCCTATTCACCTTTTTCTGTTATGCTAAAAGTCATCCATGTGTGCCAATACAATAATGTAATTTTTTTTTTTTTTTTTTTTTTTTTAAGATTTACAGCCAAAGAAAGACAAAAACAAGCTTGTGCTGAAGCTATTGTGGAAGAGGAGGTTGGTTAACTGGAGTGCTGCTCTTGTCAGCTTAAATGTCTGTTCTAGTTTGGTCAAGCATTTATTAGAAAATAGCCACAGAACATAGTGACCATGTCAGAAAAACACCTAAAGAGCTCAGAAAAAGCTTACTTACTTGTTATTTGAGTAGTGTGGAATGCCATTTACAGGGGATTAGCTTTTTTTTTTTTAACAGCATACAGAAAATGTCCTTACCTGACAGACATCACTGAAATTGGTGTCCTGAGATAACACCTGTCTTTGTGACTGCCTTAGGCTCTGTAAATGGCAAAAGAGAATCTGACCACGGGAAGAGATTGTTTAACCAATCAGAAGACTTTGCAGCTCACTTTGAGTGTTCAGGTTTGCTTACGTGTTTTTAGTGGGTAGTTTTGGAGTAAGGGTATGGACTAATTCAGTTAGTATGATTACAAGTGCCATTATAATGAAGCTTTTGTGGTTTTTTTTGTTTTTTTTTGCATAGTTGTTGTTTTTTTTTTTTTTGTAAATAGAAGGAGAAGTGGTATTGCGCAGTGCCTCCAAGGGTGAAAATCAACGTAATGTCGCCTGACCCTGAAATATGGACACAGAGTAAAAATATACACCGATCAGCCACAACATTAAAACCACCTGCCTAATATCATGTAGGCCCCCTCGTGCTGCCAAAACAGCTCTGACCCGTCGAGGCATGGACTCCACAAGACCTCTGAAGGTGTCCTGTAGTATCTGGCACCAGGACGTTATCAGAAGATCCTTTAAGTCCTGAACAATTTTTGCAGTGTGGCAGTGCTCATTATCCTGCTGAAAGAGGCCACTGCCATCAGGTAATATCGTTGCCATGAAGGGATGTACGTGGCCTGCAACAATCTTTAGGTAGGTGGTACATGTCAAAGTAACATCCACATGAATGCCAGGACCCAAGGTTTCCCAGCAGAACATTGCCCAGAGCATCACACTGTCCCGCCGGCCTGCCTTCTTCCCATGGTGCATCCTGCTGCCATCTCTTCCCCAGGTAAACGGCCGTCCACATGATCTAAAAGAAAACGTGATTCATCAGACAAGGCCACCTTCTTCCATTGCTCCATGGTCCAGTTCAGACACTCGCGTGCCCATTGTAGGCACTTTCGGCGGTGGACAGGGGTCAGCATGGGCACTCTAACCGGTCTGCGGCTACGCAGCCCCATACACAGCAAGCAATGCACTGTGTGTTCTGACACCTTTCTATCATGGCCAGCATTAAGTTTTTCAGCCATTTGTGCTACAGTAGCTCTTCTGTGGGATTGGACCAGACGGGGTAGCCTTTGCTCCCCATGTGCATCAATGAGCCTTGGGCCCCATGACTCTGTCCCTGATTCACCAGTTGTCCTTCCTTGGACCACTTTTGGTAGGTACTAACCACTGCATACCGGGATCACCCTACAAGACCTGCCGTTTTGTAGATGCTCTGACCCAGTCGTCTAGCCATCACAATTTGGCCCTTGTCAAAGTTGCTCAGATCCTTACGCTTGCCCATTTTTCCTGCTTCCAACACATGAAATTCAAGAACTGACTGTTCTCTTGCTGCCTAATACATCCCACCCCTTGACAGGTGCCATTGTAACGATTTAATCATTGTTACTGACTTCACCTGTCAGTGGTTTTAATGTTGTGGCTGATCAATGTATACTTTCACACTACTCTGTTATCAAATAGACAAGTAGTTTATATAAGTGGGAAATATGTGTTTTTGATTTTAAAAAAGTGTTTTTGATTTTTATTGTTTGATAAGGAAAAGAATGTGTCTAGCCAGCTTAATTCTAGTTCACATTTACTGTAGGCCTTTATGCTTAATTCATTTTGACACAATCGAAAGATGGTAGGCTATGCCCCCTGAATTACACAAAGAACATGAAATAAATCAGAAAAGGTGTTTGTTTTTTAATTCTAAACTGGCATCGTTAACTGAAAAATGTCACTTTGCCGATATGCTCCATCCAGACCACAAGGTCTCAGTATAAGGCCAGCGCAACATAAACAAAAGATAACTTATGCTGCATTCCAGACTAAGTCGGATAAGGGAATACCCGAGCTGAAATTTCCCACTTCTGACGTAATGCGTTCCAGTTAATCACACGTCACAGTCACATGTCACATGTCAAATATAATGGTATGCACAGTCTTCCAGATGCTAGCTAGCTGGCTTTCTTGTAGCTATTTAATGAGCAAAATAGGTTAAAACATAGGCATGTTCATACTTTCCATTAAGTAAAAATACTTAAAAGTTGTTGTTTTTTTACGTTTCACAAAGCCCAGCTCCACGTTATGCTTGTTGTTCGCCACCATATTGGAAATGTCGTCAAATGACATTCATCCCCTAATATTGAGGTCAGGTAAAATCGATCTTCTCCGACTTCACCAGTCAGATTTTGACTTCAAGCAGCATTTCAGTCATTATTTTCAAGTAGGAGGTGTGAAAATTCACACCTAGAGTTTAAAGTTGTCTGAAATGCACTAGTGTATCTTAATTGACCTATACTAAATAGGACACAACATGCCATTGCACAGTCGTTTGAGCTTTGCAGCTCAGGGTATCTGAGCATAATGTGCTTCTTGTAGTGGAGACTAAAGCACAAAGCAGCCATACAGACATTATGATGCCAATGACGAACTCCAAAGCTGCAGCAAACTTATTCAGTATGTAATCCACTAACAATGTGCAATGCTCTAAACATTCATGTGGGAGAAAAAAAAAAGTGTTTTGTTTGTCCTTTTGTTTTTAAAAGCATTGTTTCCTCAAAAAACCAAAGGTGCTAAATGAATGCAGACTTTCATTTTCCTTTCATCCTTGCCTAACAAGCTCATGCTATTGATAATGTCAAATCTGGAACATTCCTAAACTCTGAATTGATCACTGTGGATATTGTGTTTCAAAATAAAGCCACACAAAGCAGAGAGTACAAAAGCAATTTTATGCCTGTCTAACCAAAAAAATAAAAAATAAAAAAAATGTAAAAAAAAAAGAAGAAGAAAGAAAAGAAAAGAAAAAGAACATCCCAAAAATATCAAAAAGTCCCAGCTGGCTACTTGTCATCCATGGGCTGCTTCCAGCTAAGAAAAAAGACACAAATCTGCCAATATGTAAGCTTTTATTATGCTAATATGTATTAGCTCTTTAAGTTAAACATGCCAAGTCCTTTTACTCAAATCCTTTAGTCAGCGCAGGGGTCAGCATTTTTTAAATAAGCTTTCCACATTTCATTTACTGTAGTAAAAAGAAACAGGCGAAAGGTCCATTAACGATGGCCATCAAGATTTAATGAATTCTATTGATTCTTCTTCCCCAGTTAAAGGATTCTCTAGTCATTGGAATATAACCACAGAAGACTGATGCTTCAGAAGACTTATAGTGCAGAAAGGTACAATATGAACATCTATTCATATACCAAATAGCACCCAAAATATTTAAAAATAGGACAAGCCAATCTGATATCTTTATTAAAAATCTAAATGAATCACCATCTAATTAATTTGTGGTATCTTTGGTATTTTTCTTTTCCTTTTTTTTTTTTTTTTTTTTTTTTTTTTTTTTTGTTAACTTAAGCTTTCTTTACACATACTCGGAAAAAATATTTGGAGACTTAATCTACACTAAAACATGTATGCTTAATGTAATAAAATATCAAGTGGCATTTACTTTAAATAAATACAGCACAAGCATACATTTCAAGTAATTTCAAGTAAAACATTTCACAAAAAGAAGTTTGCTAGGTTTAAAATGATCAAACAGTAGATTTATTGTTCAAAATGAAGACAAAAATTATTTGGTCACTTTCTGGTTGTCAAACATTAGTTGAACATATCCATAGTTAATCCATAGTTAATGTAATGAACAACCAGCTGTGCAAACTTGAGGGGAAATAATAACATCATGTATCCACTAAATATCACTTTGACACCAGTTGGTTAAATGTAATCACAAAAAAAGCTAAGAAAAGTAAGTAAGTAAGTAACTAAGTGAAGTAATGTTTACTTTGCAGAAGCCACTTGGTTTCATATATTGTATCTAATTCTATGTATATCTAATGACATCCATGCATTTTTAAGTATGACTTAAGTGTCCAAATGTGTCCAAATACTTTTTAGGGCCAATGTACATGTGGTCCCCCTATGATGAAATAAAAACGTCAGACAAGCAGACTGGCATTTATATGCACATCTTTGTTTTTTGTAATTAAGTCAGCCACACATTTAATCCTGTTCTAGGGCCATGGGATTATATGGTTTGCTTCCTCCTCATATATCCTATATATGTGTGTGCCAACTGCATCAGGTCTGGCTGTGATGGATGAGGTGGATTTAGCTTCTAGCGCTGTGCGAACTGGGCTTGGCTCGACTGAGCGAAAAATTGTGAGATCAGAAGAGCAGAGAAGGGTGTCTCTGCCAAGAGACGCTAGAACAGTCTTGATGGAAATTTTAGCTGACATAAAGAAAAGGATCCCATCACCTTGACAAAGTAAAATACAGAGGGGGCAAATAAAGTTACTCTCACTGCATATAAAGAAGGTCAAAGTGATTGTAAGAACAGGACCAAATGATAAAAACCAATTAAAAATGTACAAATGGCACAGCGTTCTTCTTTCTCATTTAGCAAAATGTTACCTTTCACTGCAATGAGCACACTGAATGTGCTTGAAAAGAGGGGGCTGTATTTGGATGGATATTAACAAACATAAAACAATAGTCAGGTCAGGACTAAAATAAAATAGAGCAAGTCTGTGGGTTGTTGATATGAGTTTTATAGGAAATGATTTTCTGGAACTAATATACTTTGGAACAAAAGGAGCTGACTATTTAGTAATTATTCCTGATTACTATAAATTACAGGTCAAAACTAGAGAGCAGAAAGGAAAATATTATGACCCTCTCAAAACAATGCCTGCACTGCCCCCATCTGGTGAAAAGAATGTAACTTCAAAACAAATGGAAATTCTGTCTTCAAGTTGAAATAATTTTTCAGGATATTATCAATTGGCATAATGAACAGAGAGTGCATATTATTTAAATTAATCTGTGGATGAACTCACTGGTGCATTGTAATAACAGCTTTTTTTTTTTCCTTTTGAGTGTTCACCTTTTGATGCCACATTTTCTAAAGTACTCTCACACCAGGAAAGATTACATGAAGCAAGCCTGAAAATGTCATCTGTAGACATTACACACTTTAATGTAATGACACACTTTTGACACAGGCTTTGAGGACCACAACTCCTGATACTGGCTGCAGTCCTTGAACCACTTTCCCTTTAAAGTACTATAGCAATTTACACTGAAGATAAAACTTCATGCAGCCATTTGTTTTTGTTGTATTTCAAAATTTGATTGAGGAAATAACAGTATTTGATGGCTAAAATATTGAATGGCTAAAAAGTTTTAATTATGATCATGATGGGTATTCTCATATTTTGCCATTTTACTTAAAAAGGGGGTGGTGCCATGATCACATGGAAGTTGGCATGTGGTTTTCGAGTGTTCTGGTACACTAGGATGGGCCACATTATGCCAACTCACTGACAAGTGCCATCTCCTGTCAGACAATTTTGCCTTCCCCGGAAGCGCGTAGCAACTACAGCGTGGGAGACCTGGGTTCAGACTGAAATCAGGAAGTAATCGTGTTTGCATAAACAGTGACAATCACAATTCGGAGGTTACATTTTTACTTCTAACATTACATTTTTACTCCACTGATGGTTAGGTTTAGGTTTGGGGTTTGCGTTGGGGGGTAGACTACAGTTCATAACATATAGATTCCTCACTGTATAACAGCCTGTATCGCTGAAAACAATTCGCATCACAACACCATTTTGGCGACCCTCCGTGGTCATTACACCCGAAAAATGCTGCTCACACATGCCCAGACACCAGACTACACTTAGCCTACCGCTTTGGCCACTGTGGGCAGTGTTTCAAATTTCGGTAAGCACATTCCAATTTTAGCTGAATAAAAGTCAGCATACTGTTTCCGATTGCACTCTGAGATCAGTCTGTAAGAGACTGGGCATATTAGTTTAAGCAGTCTAATTGTACCTTAATTAAGCTGCAGCCATGCTACAGTGCAGCATTGTGCAATCAAAGCCAAGTGTGAATAATTATGGATAGTTGCAGAAACATTGCACATAACAGTCACCTATTGTCATAAGATCTGCCATTTATCAAAACCAAATTAAGAGTGAATTTTCATCTAAATTCTATCAATTCATAGGGAACAGTCAATGCAAACAGCTATCACTATCATGAATTCAGTAACAAATTCACAATGATTTAATGAATATTCCAGGTTAATTTGATTTTTTTTTTTTTTTTTTTTGTGGTAATCAACATTATGCTACAAATGCTGTCGACTGAGCTTAACTTGTATTGAACCTGGAATATTCCTTTAATGTTTATCACACAATGCTATATATATATATATATATATATATATATATATATATATATATATATATATATATATATATATATATATAGCATTGTGTGATAAACATTAAAGGAATATTCCAGGTATATATATATATATATATATATATATATATATATATATATATATATATATATATATATATATATAAACTGTCTTCTCAGTAGGAAAGGAAAATCACAAATCTATGACATTTAGTTTGGAGGTTTAAAAAAGAAAATAGCGGAACCTAGTGGAATGGATCCTTGGCCTTTATTACGTGAGGCTATCAGTCAAGATTCAAAATGAAAAAAGATTCCGAAATTTGTGCACAACGTATTACACACATTAGTTTGTGTTCAGCTTGCTGCACACCTCTGAGGGCCAGGAGATGGGAGGATCATCATCATCATTCACATCGAGAGAGAGCGAGAGAGAGGAGAGGGACTGTCATCACTCAATGTTTGGTTTTCTCGTCGCTCTCCTCTGCGAATCTGGGAAGTGATGTCTTCAGAAAAGCAGGATAATGGTGAGTGCGAGACTCAAAAACGCTACATAAAGAAAATTGCTCGACTCCTTTTCCATTAATTTAATGACTGTTCTTTATCGCGTAAAATGCCAAAGGGCTGGTTTGAATGACTAAACATACTGGGTTAACTGGACGCTAGCGTAATTAATATTTCTGTACATGATACCGATCCTCTATAGCTGAATGTGAACAGAGTACGCTCACTGACCATGTAAATTGTGGCACGAGATGCGTTTATGAATTAACGCTACAAATCCGTACGTCGAGCTGTACTAATCGATTAAATTCATGATTGAATGACAGCCAGGATAAACAATTTATTTCTAGGTGTAATCTGTTACCAGGTTTATAATCTGAAAACGAGAACATTTCAACCTCTAGTTGTTGACGTCATGTGCGGTTTACTAGAGTATTTAGACATTTGAAACCGATCAGGCATTATTCCACCATCCAGATTTCATTCACAAACATGTTTGGTTCTTTAGTTCTGTTATGCGACAATTCAAAAGCCAATAATGTAACAGCACCAAGAAAATACAGAAACTTGCAGTTCATTTAATGGATCTGATTTTATACGCTTATTTTAATTCATTTATCAAGTGGACTTAATAAGTTTGAGTATAAGCATCCCCAGGACCGGGGTAATTGGCACATATATTTTTTCTCTTCCACAGAATCGGACCCAGATTCCATCTCCACGTTTGACTGACCTGCCACTTGACCACTGGGAAGTCTACTAATCTAACAAGATACCTGTTGATATGAAACAGTGATAACATGTATGGCTAGAAAGAAGATGTAAAGTAACAATATAACAAAAACATTTAGTCAACTTCAAGACGGCCATTTTCTTTCACCATTTGGAAGGTGTTCTAATGGACCAAGAATCCAAGGCTGTGTAGATCTGGATTTTTCTTTGAAATCATGGGTTGTGGCGGCTCTAGGACAGATGTTTTGGAACCAAGATACAAGGAGAGCTGGACCAAGGAGACAGAGTCAACTTGGCTGACCAGCACAGACACAGACATACCTCTGTCCTCCATCCATAGCATTCCCTCAGAAAACTCTTCCGAGGTGGGCTTTCCATCAAAGAAAACTGCCAACCCCGGTGAGAATGGAGGTCATGAATTCTCAAGGTGTCCAGTTTTGAAAAACCTTTGAAATGTCACAAATCAGTCCTTTGTCTTGGCAAAAAAATTTGTTTTGAAATATTACCTCATTTGGCGTAAGTCCTCATATCCCAGTTTAACCCCCAAAGCCTCTCAAAAGGATATTACCTTCCCAGGAGAGAGAAGTGTTCTGAGTCTGCTGTCGGTGAGCAGTTCATTTCAGTATGCTTCTTGTTGCCATGGAGAGGGTTGAATCCCTTCAGTACTTAAGGACAACAATATGAGCAAAGCTGAACACAATAAGCACTCCTTATCTCTTCATGCAGAATTGTTACACTTGGGGCAAGGCAGCTCACTGAGTAGGTCTAAATGATAATATTATATTAAATTGATAGCAGATTATCTACATAGACAAGAAAGCCTTGATTATAAATAGTAGTCATTTCACAGCACATGATTAGTTTCAAGATTTTAGCTCTGTTAGCAAGTACTAAGTGTGTTGATGTCAGTAGTTCAGTTTTCCTTTTAACCCATTTAATTGTAACTAGTGGTTTTATGTAATCAAAGCCATTTCAATGTGGAGTTTTTATGAAACGATCACCATTATATAGATTTTTTTTAGAGAATTAACAACTTAAATTTCTCTTTCCTGCTCTTGAAGATCTCTTTGATGATGGCCTGCCTTCTCCAGCTCAAGCATATCTGAAAGTGTGTTCTGCCATGTCTGAGGTGGGCCTGAATGACATTAAACCTGGCACAACCCCTGCGATACTCTCATCCCAAGAGCATGAGGTGCTGTCCACTTCTGGTACCATGGTGCAGAGGAGAAGTGTGTTGCGAACCTAAGAAATAGTAAGTATCTTCAATAGAAAATTTTGGTTTTATTTGGCACACATACTGTTGCATGTCTGAACAAGCCTCTGTCATCTAAATTATATATGCTGTATATGTTGTCACTTAAGCCCAGTTCACACTGTATGATTTTTTTCGTCCTTTATGATTGCTGCATGTCAGACTGTACGATAGGACACCCGTAAAGATCCCAAGACAGACTGTGCAGCATATATCTTTTAGGACTTTACTTATGACTGACAACGTTGACTGGGCATTTTAAGTCATCAGTCCCCATCATGTAGTTTCATCCACATAAACGCACAAAATAAAAATGGTGCCGCACAAGCAAAGACAAGCTATGGTGCAAATTCTTGCTATATTTTGCCTGGGGTGGAAAAAGTGTGTCTGAAGTAAGTTGTGGCTGGGTAAAAAGGATGCCATTGAATGCCCAGTCTACAACACAAACTCTAGGTAATTTTGATAGTATGATAATAATGTGAATATAACACTAGTCAACACCATATTTGTGTAAGCATATCACATAGACAAGTCATCGGATGCAGTGTTTCTGTTGGTTCTTTATTAGTCAGACATCGATGGAGTAGTCACAGTGTCAGAACTTCATCGGAGGCTAAAGATTATTGCAAGGGCAATTAATAGGACATCGGTGAGCATGTCACACTAAACGATGTAAGCCAGTTTTGCCTTATGACGACAGACATCCCTTTGGATTCCCAAAATTAGATGGCAGAATTGTAGCACAAATCGTACAGTGTGAACCAGGCTTTAAAGGGATAGTTCACAAAAAAGATGAAATTCTGTGTGATGAGGAGGAGGGCGTGGCCAGGCTGTGAGGGTGCACGCCTGCTGCTGAGTTGCCCCAATCAGCGGGAGAGAGAGATAAGGAGGAGCCAGGGATGCCAGAGAGAGAGAGACACACACACATACAGAGCTGTGTTTGTGTGTGTGTCTGCGTGTCAGTGTTCTGCTGAAAAGCAAAGTTTTATGCTGTGTTTAAGTTGAACATTAAAGTCTACGTGTATTGTTCAAGCCGGTCCCAGCATCCTCCTTTCCACCCAACAATGAACCTTGTTACATTGGTGCCGAAACCCAGGAAGGAGGAAGGCTGCGCTGTCATGGAGTCCTCGCTGCTGCCGTCTGCAAGGTGGAGGAGCTCAATGCCATCCGCCAGGCAGTGCAGCTGGCTGAGGACCATGTGACAATGTTTTTGGGGACCTGTGAACCATAGCGTTTTTCTTTTTTCCCCCTCTCTCTGTAACAAGGTTCGTTCGTAGAGGAGGGAAAGGAGGAAGAAGGAGGCGAGGAAACAAACTCAAAAGGTATTTTATTTTTACAACTCAAAAGAAAATGTCACACTTGACACTGCGGGCTGAACGGACACACACGCACATGCAGGCTCGGCTCTCCCTCCGTGACAGTCTGTGGACCACTTCAAACTTAAACAGCTGGAGTGCCAGATACCAATGGGTGATCCGGGCATTGGCATTCTTCATGCAGTGGAGCCATTGGAGTGGGGCATGGTCCGAACAGAGGGTGAATGCCCTTCCCAGCAAATAGTAGCGGAGAGTAAGGACCGCCCACTTGATGTCCAAGCACTCCTCTATGGTGCTGTACTTAGTCTCCCTCATAGAGAGCTTCCGACTAAAGTATAGCACCGGGCGCTTCTCCCTCTCCACCACTTCGGACAGTACAGCACCCAGCCCCCTGTCCGATTTGTCTGTCTGCAAAACATAAGGGAGAGAGAAGTTAGGGGAATGCAGAAGCGGCCCGCCACAAAGTGCAGCTTTTACCTGCATGAATGCTTGTTGGCACGGCTCTGTCCACTGGACCGGGTCTGGAGTTCCCTTTTTAGTGAAATCAGTCAGCAAGCTGGTGAAATCTGAATAATTGGGCACAAACCTTCGATAATAGCCAGCCAGCCCCAGGAACTGTCTCACCTCCTTTTTGGTCTTGAGACTTGGGCATGTCGCAATCGCTGCAGTTTTATAAATTTGGGGCCACACTTGCCCATGACCCAAATGGAACCCCAGATACCATTCCTCCATCTGTCCAATTGCACAATTCTTCAGGTTTGCTGTGAGCCCCGCTCACCGCAGCGATCTCAGAACTGCCCTCAGATGCTGCATGTGCCAATGCCAGTCACTACTAAAGATAATGATATCATCCAAGTAGGCAGCGGCATACGCAGCGTGCGGTCTGAGGATCCTGTCCATCAGATGCTGAAACATAGCTGGAGCCACAAACAAACCGAACGGAAGGGTCACAAATTGGTGTAACCCAAATAGTGTGGAGAAGGCCATTTTTTCACGGGACATTGGTGTTAAGGGTATCTGCCAATATCCCTTTGCCAAATCCAATGTCGAATAAAAGTGAGCCACGCATAACCGATCAGGCAGTTCGTCAATACAAGGCAATGGATAAGCACAAAATTTAGACACCGCGTTAACTTTTCAATAATCCACACAGAACCGGACTGACCCATCACTCTTAGGTACCAGAAGCACTGGGCTGGCCCAATCACTGTGGGATTCTTCTATTACCCCCATATCGAGCATGGCCTTTAATTCTTCCCGTACTACCTGTTTCTTGTATTCGGGTAAGTGGTATGGACGACTATGTATCACTACCCCAGGGGCGAGGAGAGAGAACAGAGGAGGAGACATTAGTGGAAGGAAAGGCAGGGGGTGCTTGGATACGCTGCCAGATGGTCCTCCGCCAGCTGGACTGCTTCATCCAGCGATGCCAGTTGGTGGCACTGGACCCACTCGGCCATCCCCTTCGGCAACCGGGAGACGAGCTACTCCAGCACCACCAAGTTAACGACATCAATGGCGTCGCTGTCCTCCTTGGCCAGCACCCACCAGTGGCAGGCGTCACGGAGCTGCTGGGCGAAGGCAAATGGGCAGCCAACATCACTCAGCCTTAAAGAGCGGAAACGCTGGCAATGTTCTTCCGGGCTACAGTTGACCTATTGCAAGATGGTCTTCTTCAGCACTGAGTAGTTCAGGAGGTTGGCGACCGTAAGCTGTTGCGCCGAGATCTGGGCTTCCCCGGCCAGCAGTGGTAGCAGATGCACCGCCCACTGGTCCTGTGGCCACTTCAGCGGTATGCTCAAAGAGCTCCAGGTATGTTTCTGGGTCATCATGGGGGCCCATCTTGGTAAGCAACATGTGGGAGTGCACTGCTGTCGGGGTTGCAGTGGCTACCTCTTCCTGGAAAACCAAGCTCCGCAGCACCCACCAATTTTCTTCCTGGACCCGAAGGAGCACTTCAAAGCGTGTTGGCCTTGGTGGATGCTGGCGAGGGACCGTGGAAATTCTTCCAGTGGCGATGACTCCACAACAGCATATCCTCTTCCTCTAAATCCCGGGTTTCGGCACCAGTGTAACAAGGTTCGTTCATGGAGGAGGGAAAGGAGGAAGCAGGAGGTGACAAATCCAATTCAAAAGGTATTTCATTTTTACAGCTCAAAACAAAATGTCACACTTGACACTGCGGGCTGCATGGACACATACACGCAGGCTCGGGGTCTCTCTCCCTCTCTGGGGTTTTGGGCAGCCTTTTATCTCCTGTCTCTCACTGTGAACATAGAAATCACAATTATCAGCAATTCATCTCAGGTGAAAACCCTTACTGCTTCTGCTCTCCCCAGACGAACGCTCGGCCACGCCTTCGCCTCGACATGTTTTTTCAAAACCCATATAAAGGCCTCGATGTACTTCATACGAAATCGATAAATGAACAGGTGTGACACAATTTAGAACAAAATATGGCCAAAAAGACAATGATTTTGAGTTCGTTTCAGTGGTTCATAACAGCTCACCGGGGTGAACTTTCAAGAAAACTTCTTACCGACTGCTAAACACCTTAACTGCCATTGGTTCACATCGTTAGTAAGTGTGAACTGAAGCTACACCTTCTTTGAGGCCGACAGATAATTCTGTTTACGTTGTTCAGTCAGTCAAGATCAGTCAACATGAACACACCAGTGTGCAGTTATTAGCAAGCTTGTGCAAATTTACCTACATCTGTACTTTCCTACATGTAGTCTTGAGCGGCATCATATTTAAATGTACTTCTAAACGCCGCCCACAGCGCTATGGCGGGTGTCAGAATGTTCACAAACAGTATACCGTTGCTCAGCTGTTTCTAACTTCTTTTTATCCCTGAATGAAGAACGAAGAACAATGAACAATTTTTCCGGTAACCATTCACTTTCAGTAAACTTTTCTTTTTACAATGAAAGTAATTGTTATTTGAACAATATAAGGGTGAGTACATGATGACAGATTTTTTTTTTTTTTTTTTTATGGGCGGGTGGTGAGCTATTCCTTTAATAAATTGTCAAAACAATTTGTTAAAAATCATGTTTAATCATGTCCACATCTTTTGATGTTTTCTTCATTAGACCAAATGGCAGGACAATAGGATGTCCACCAAGCAGGTGACCATCACTGTGACTCAAAGTATCTGGCAGGTGGACAAGAGCGGAAAGATCAAGGAGACCTCCCAAACCACCTATGAGGTCATGGATCCAATGGAGGCTCTGATGGATGCAGCAGTTGACTCAGTGCTACAATGAGATGGTTACGGAAGATCTCATGAAAATTGTTCCTTTGCCGGAAACAGATTATATATTGGATTTCATGGACCAAAGTAGAAAGCAGAGATGACCAAAGATGAATGAAGTACATCAGTGCTGTGATTAACATATCAATGGTCAATGCATTATCTGCTTCATCATTGAGTTACAGAAGACATTAGATTGTTTAAATTATATCTATTTTTATGTACCTCTTCTATAATGCCTTTGTTGTTGTTTTTTTTTTTTGTTGTTGTCTACAAACACAATCTCATTAAATTAACCTACTGTACAAACAATTAAAGCACAGGATACATCACAATAGACAAATAAGAGGTGGACACCTGAAGGCCTATTCATTGATTTGGTGTAAAGTGTAACAAATATATTTAAATACTTTGAAGAAATATTACCAACACAAATGTATTGTTGTATTGTAAAGTGGGTTGATTTATTGCTTTACTGGATGATTGCCTTTATTTTACACAGAGTGATATTGTATTAAAAACAGGGCTCTTTTGTACATCCCTTACACTAATCAAGGGGTGTTGCAAGGGTTACAAGAGATAAGGGGTTTAGCCCCCAGACAAAGTCAAAGTTATAAAACATATTTTATTTTTGAAGTAAAATGTGTGAATCTTTAAAAAAGATTAGCCCCTCTCACAATGCCACTGCACTAATCTAATTCCAACACAACAGTTGCCTTGAAACAGTTGTTTTTCTTTTCTTATTGTGGCGTGCAAGTGCTTCAAAAACACTAATACAATAAATACATTAAGTTGACATTATTTTTTACTTTGAAACAAAGGCTTCCTATAATCTTAGAGGGAGATTAAGTGTTTTGCCAAAATTATCATTGTGACAACAGGGAAAATATCTGTTCAAAACCTAATTACAGTTTCCAGCAGTTTGAAACTGTAGCATACAAGTATAGGAAGCTCTGTTGTCTATCTCAGTACTGTTATGTCACCAAACATCACTGCTTTACTGAATGGGGAAATGCTGTTTAATTCAGAATTAATACATTTTTATTGAGGTAATTTACTGAGGATGATTGTCAGAGTCTGGCCCCTCATTTTCTATTACTCTAGTCTCAAAATTAGTATAATTCAATTCTCAGTAAAAAAATAAATAAAGAATTATATATATATATATATATATATATATATATATATATATATATATATATTATAGTATTATTGGGGGGTTTACACAACAGTGTATTTTAAATATGTAAAACCACTATTGTTTCAAGAATTCCTGAAAGTGTTCATTGCACAACAATTTCCTCCATATTACACAAAATCTGTAGCATTGATTGTCAAGATTCTTTTATTTTAAATTGTATTTTATTTCAAATACCCAAATAATTACTCTTAAAGGTGTTATGACTGAGACACTCCACACCATGTGAAGTGGTTTGTGTGATTGTTGCCAAACTGTATTCTATGTTGGTATGTCATGTCAGGGACTGAAAAATGCAAAAGAATGTGCCTGAACTATGTAGAGAAAAAAACATTTATTGACCTCTCCTGCAAAGCTAGTGCATATATATATATATATATATATATATATATATATATTTTTTTTTTTTTTTTTTTTTTTTACATACATACAAAGCACATACTAATAATATGATCTTAATTAATTGGCACAGGGGCAGTTTTGATGTTTGATTGTCTAGTGTATGCTCTCACAAATCCAAATAAATAACATGCAGAAGGGTAACAACTGGTGAAAGTGAGTCACGTTAATGTAGCATTGATATCTGAAGATCCACCAGCCCATCGATCACCGCAGGTTTGTGATTATCTTGTTTCTTGTAGAGTATGAATTTTGCTCTGCTCATTATATTCAACAAGTCCAAACCTAAACCTTTGCTCCTCCCTCTCCATCCAGTCATCTGCAGCGAATTCTGGGAAGAAAAAGGCAATCTCTCTCTTGGCTGACTCAGTGGAATCTGTAAGAGAGATTATTAAAGACTGCTGTGAACATGGTCTCACCAGTAGTGCTGGTATACCTTGAGGCAATCCTCAAGGTGCATGGGCATATTACAAAATGTCAGATTTAGTAAAGATACATTTAGAATTTTCATAGTTAAAGGTATGGAGAGATAAAATAAAAAATAATCTAGTTAGGGGCCGTTCAGACCAAATGTGTCCTAAAAAAAAAAGCTAGAGGCAGCACAAAGAATAGTAAAATGCAATATTTTTATCAGCTGAATTTCTTTTTAACTTTATGCGGTGTCTAAAAACATCAAACAGTAAGATATGGTGCAACAGTCAAAGAAGTCCATATAGCTCATGTATACACAGGGAAATAAAAAATGTGAACAGCCCCTTACTCTCTGATCAGCATTTCTTAAATACAAATATTAGTATATCATTGAAAATCTAATTTTATTTTCTCTTGCTTAAAAATAGTCTTCAATTAAGATATTGCAAAAAACACTGAAATTATTGTCATTTTAAATATATTTTAATTATAATTATATTTTTATTATATTACAGGATGCATAAAGTGTGTGACTAGGTTGAAATCCTATATGCTAAACATTTTTTAAAACAGAAACAAACAAAAACTTTGCTAGAGACTTTCCCAAACATTATTCCAATTGTCTCATCATTTAATTGTCCTAGTCTGTTTAGCAAGCTTGGAAAATCTCCTTTAATCATCCATGTTATACCTGAACCATGGGTGGTGTTTCTGGTGTCAGTGAGCCCATACTGGCCCCGGAGGGTGTTTGGTGAAGTGAACCGTGCTCTGAACACTTTTGTGGGACCCATCATCCCTCTCCAGTGGGTGATAGCATCATCCCTAGCCAGGATGTAAGCTCTCATTGGTCCACTATTGTGGAAATATGACTAAATATCATTATCACAACACAGAGAAAGCAACAAAAACATCATGTCTCCCCTAGATGGATGCATAACATCAAAGTAAACTTAAAGGAATAGCCCTGCTAGCACACGACGTACCAGTTACATTACATATTCATCCTTTTTGGTAATTTCATGACTTACTAAATAGCAATGTAACTTCAACATCACAGGCCTGTAATTTCATTACCATTATATGACCAATTCACAACATTGTTGTTACGTCCTACTAATGTCCCCTCTTAATTATTTTAGGCGCTAATGTTTTATCTTCCACAGATGCAGACACAGCCTGACGATAGGCTGCCATGGCAACATCAGTCTAAACCACCCGCTACATTTGAAACGGGCATTGATGTCCCCTCTACAAAGATGAGAGATCATATATCTGCATTAATTATTCCCTTAAAGGGAGGCATATGTAGTGGTAACAGCAGGGTTGTAACCTCATCGACATTAAGGGGTTTCAATATTCGGATTAGTGGTCAATTAAGCATGTTATCATGCATAATCTTAAGGGGCGGTCACGCCATTGAGAATGCAAAATAATTTCGGACACCACAATTTACAGGATATAATGTTGTGCGTGAGGGCCTCTGGTTTTCCATAAATAATAAATCACAATTAGTAAATAATATATTCAAAAGCTTAAAATTTACTATCTACTCCCTTTCCTGCAATAATAAAACATGCAGCTTTGAAATATGTTTCTTTGTATTGAGCCAAGAGGTGTGTGACTTTTCAATCTGCTATTGGTCACCAAACTTGAATTTTTGTCTGAGGCAGAATGCGAAATGTCTTTGCACAATGCGTTTCCAGTTTTCTGTGTTCAGATGCGTTTGAATGGGAGTGAATGTAGGATGAAGTTAAGAGAACGCACATTTACACATGATTAGGCTTAAAGGAATATTCCGGGCTCAGTACAAGTTAAGCTCAATCGACAGCATTTTTGGCATAATATTGATCACCACAAAATTACATTTTGATTTGCCTTTTCTGTGTCAAGTTATAGCCAGTTTTACAACTTCATTACCATGACCATGTAATGTCAACAAACCCTTAAAAAAATAAAATTTAAACAACTTTACAGCTCAAATAATACATGCGTTTTAACAGAATAATTAAGGCAAGTGCTTTTATAAAATTATACGCGTCACATTTCTGTGTTTAAACCCTCTAAAAATTGGCCACATTCACTTTCAATGTCCCCATTTATTCCATTGTAAGTGCCTCACTGTAAGTTTGATTTATTTATTTATTTTTAATCCCCTTTTCTCCCCAATTTGGAATTCCCACTACTTAGTAGGTCCTCGTGGTGGCACGGTTACTCACCTCAATCCAGGTGGTGGAGGACAAGTCTCAGTTGCCTCCGCTTCTGAGAAAGTCAATCCGTGCATTTTATCATATGCACAGATATGGAGGACTCTCAGCATATGGAGAGTCCTCTCAGCATATTGGGGTCATTCTACACTACGCGATCCATGCACAATTTACCACGCGCCCCATTGAGAGCGAGAACCACTGATCGCAACCACAAGGAGGTTACCCATGTGACTCTACCCTCCCTAGCAACCAGGCCAATTTGGTTGCTTAGGAGACCTGTCTGGAGTCACTCAGCACACCCTGGATTCGAACTCGCGACTCCAGGGGTGGTAGTCAGCATCAATACTGGCTGAGCTACCCAGGCCCCCTGATTTTTGCTTTTTTGAAGAAAAGGATAAGCTGAATAAATTTTTGTGGTAATCAACATTATGCCACAAATGCTGTCAATTGAGCTTAACTTGTATTGAACCTGGAATATTCCTTTAATAAGCTGACAACATATAACCATCTATAAGGTCATGTAAACACCTTAAATGGCTTTCCTTTATCGGGGTAAGGTCATAAATGGTTTAAGCATAAACCGATCGACACAACCAATTTGCCCATTATGCCGATTTCGTATTGCATGTAAACACCTTTGCTTATTCAATGTGTGCAAATGCTGTGTGTATGACTGTTTAGGTTTTAATGTCTAAAGCATAGAACAATCTCACAATTTCAAATTTCATGTAAAAGGTTTTCTTGTGTATTTTGATTGTCTGAATAAACTGATTTTTGACAGTTATTAGCGTACTGGTATGCATGTAAATGCACTCACTGTCTTTGCTGAAAAATGTCTGTGAACCTGCATGATAATCAGCTCTACCTTACATAGGGTGTAATTTGAGAAAATACATTTCTGAAACCCTCTGAAATTGTTTTTTATTTGTATTATTATTATTATTTATTTTTGACTTGCCTGTGTTACAGTGAGGCACTTACAATGGAAGTGAATGGGGGCCAAATTTTGAATGCTAAAATTCTCACTTTTTCAAGACCATAGTCACAAGACAAACAATATGCATGTTAACATGATTTTAGTGTGATAAAATCACTTACTAACCTTTTCTGTGTAAAGTTATAGCCAATTTTACAACTTTGTCGCCACGACGATGTAATGTCAACAAACCCTAAAATGACTGTAAAAATTACAATTTAAACAACTTCATAGCTCAAATAATACATGAGTTTTAACAGAAGAATTAATGCAAATGCTTTTATAAAATTATAAGCTTCATATTTCAACTGGTGTTGTTGACGTGAGACGAGTGAATCACAGTAGACAGTAGTAGAATATCAATTATCTGAATGGAATAAATACCCATTAACTGACACATGGGATTGACCAATAGTTTCAGAAATGTTTTGGCTGAAGTCATTAGTCATTACCACAGAGGTAACTATCACCAGCTACTAATTTAAAAGGGATAATACAGTGAGAGTTGGATCAGTGGATTATTCCATAAAGACATGATTTCATTTCCATAGTATTTGTTCTTTATGATCTTAATTACGATGCCTTTATCTATTTATTTATTTATTTTTATTGCCATATCAGCATCACTGGCTATTTTCATGGCAAGATCAAGGTAATTTTAAAAGGTAATATACACAATATAGTATATAATACAGTAATGTACACAATGAACATTATATAAGATCTTTTATTTCAATATTTGATAAATCCCTGGTAATTACTATGACTTAGTAGAGAATCATCTCACATTAATGCAGCAAAACATATACACTACCGTTCAAAAGTTTAGGGTCACTTACTCATTCTTTATTTTATTTTTT
This sequence comes from Myxocyprinus asiaticus, assembly GCF_019703515.2. Lineage (NCBI taxonomy): Eukaryota > Metazoa > Chordata > Actinopteri > Cypriniformes > Catostomidae > Myxocyprinus > Myxocyprinus asiaticus. The sequence goes on from NC_059368.1 coordinate 27,085,125, forward strand.
TTCACATTTTAGAATACTACTAAAGTCATCAAAACTATGGAATAATAGAAATAGAAATATGGGAATTATGTTGTGACTAAACAAAATCCAAAATAAATCAAAACTGTGTTATATTTTAGCATCTTCAAAGTAGTCACCCTTTACCTAGAATTTGCAGACATGTACTCTTGACATTTTCTCAACTAACTTCTTGAGGTTTCACCCTGGGATGCTTTTAAACAGTACTGAAGGTGTTCCCATCTATGTTGGGCACTTAGTGGCTGTTTTTCTTAATTTTTTGGTCCAAGTCATCAATTTCAAAAACTTTTTTTTTTTAAATAAAATTTTAGTTTTATAATGAAATTAATTAATATGGTGGCACAATTATATTTTTGTCTACAAAAATTTCAAACATTTAAGCATACGCCTTCAGATCAAAAGATTTTCAAGATCATGAGAAACATTTCAGGCAAGTGACCCCAAACTTTTGAGCGGTAGTGTATATCTAAGTTCACAATCCTATATATAACCTATATAGATTTTTGTTTTTAATTAACATCAAGATTTAAGGTTAAAATGTATATGAATGTATAAAGGAAATTGTAAATTTTAGTTACTGTAGCTGTTTTGCCACCAATTTTCACTAGTTAATTTTTAATAGTTATGCGGTGTGACAAGAATTTTTAAAAGTACAAATATTCCTTGCAGCCTCTCAGTTAGAATTATGTCATCAAATCTGCATGCATAATAATTAAAAAGGCATAGAAGCTTAGCATGGAACTAAAAATTATTATGAAGGCACTTTGAAGGGCAGTAATCATTAGTGATTAAAGATTGAGGACTACTGATGGATGAAACATTTACCTTGACATGAATTCAACCAGTCTTTGATAGAAAAAACGCCCTGTAAAATAAAAAACAGCAAACAATAAAAACAAACAACAAAGGTAATGTTGCAGTTTAAGCAACAGCTTTTTGCTGCAATCTGCTAGCTTGGTCTGGGCAGAGTTTTGAATAGATAATACCCACATATGGATGCATGGCAGCTGTTTATTTTATTTATTTTTTCCCTAGAGGCAAGTACATAATAAGCTGCGACTGAGTAACATGTTCTCTACACATGCGGTCTCCACATTATATCTCCCGGCTGTGAAAAGCCTTTGCTATGACTCATCCCGTTTAAAATCACGCATTATACAGACACACAGGGGCGGACTGGCCATCGGGAGAACCGGGACTTTACCCGGTGGACTGGCCACGATAAGCTGAAACGGGCTGCCGCGTTATGCAGAACGGGCCACAAAACAGTGCTGCACTATGCCGAAGGGGCAGCTACACCTCAATCTCCCCCAACAACTTTTGGGCCAGTTTCTATGTAAAATCCCAGGCTGATTTCTCTTCCCAGTCCGCCCCTGCACACACCCACACATGTACTTAACCATTCCACCTAGACCTGTCGCGATTATTAAATAACCATCTGATCGCGGTTATTTGATTTAACCACGGTTATTTGAGACAACCGTGATTATTCGACATTCAAATTCCAATCTCATTTTAATGCACAAATAAGGGAATTTTAATCAAATATACTGTATAAATGCCATGAACGGTGCATTTGTGTCTCATTCAGTTTAACTCCCGAGTCCGAGTGTCACTGATCCGCACTGCAGATGTCAAACTGTTCCTGTCCGGAAGATTGCGTGAAGCGCTCTGATGCGCATGCTGTCAGCAGAGGCTCGCGCCAAACTCCCGCGAAAATATAAAAGAACAAGTACAAACTGTGACAGTGAACGCAAAGTGCTCCGGTTTCACGTTAAACAATCGCGTAATGGCAAATGTTCCTGGTTCATACACACTGTTAATGACACGCAGTGACAAAGAGGAGACACGTTTACTCTATTTCTGTGGAGTGATACAATTATGAAACGAAGTCTCAAAGGTTTTACTTCATGACAAATAAGGACTGTGGGTTTAATCAGAGCATTAAAACAACATGTGAAACTGAAGAAATTTGGAAAGAAATGTTTTACTCTTGCATATTAATATAATATAAATATAATAAAAAATATATAAAAATGATATTTTATTTTTTATTTAAAAAAATATATATATATATAAAATATATGAGTTCAAAAAACAAGTGTAACTGTATTAACCAAAACTATAGTTGACCAAAAAGAGAGACATATTTTAAGTATTTAGGAATATTTTGATATTTAAAACATTATTTCTTATGTCATTCATACGTTTTTAAAGCCTTAAAAGGAAACCATAATTTATTACTATTTTATTTATATATTTGAAGTTAAATATTTAAAAATTATTTCATCAGGTGTATGAAGCACACGTCATAAAAACATGACAATTAATCGTGAAAGCCCTTAATGAGACAATCGTCACAGCCATAAAACAGACAATTAATCATCATAACTGCAATTATTTGTTTGACAATTCATCAATGGCCAAATCTCATAATCGTGACAGCCTTAATTCCACCTCAAACTGTTAGAAAAAGAAACAGTTTCCATTCATATAACTATGGGTAATGAAAGCTGAGCTATAGCACTGAGAAGATCCTTTTTACCTGCATGTTCAGCATAAAACTTTTCTGAATCTTCTCTTCTCCACACCAGATCTCTCTTTCTGATAATAATGAAGTTTTCTAGAATCTTCTGATGAAGAGCCTGAAATGATAAGAAACAACAAATACAAATATTTATATGTCCAAATGGCCATTTTTAATCTTTTTTAAAACAGAAACCCCTAAACCAATATGTTTCTGTGGTGGTGGCTCCCTGTAGCCCTTTTCATTTCATCAATCAATGCAGAGATGACAACAGATCTCTGAATGAAAGTTAACTAGAGTTATAATGTTCCAAAAGAACATGTGTAAAGGCTGAGTTATGAAAGCAAACCTCGCTCTAATGAAGACAAACATTCAGACATTTTAATTTTGAATCTGGTGTAAATTAAAGCAGTCAGGGCTCCAGTTTTAAAACCAGGCTGCACACGGAAATTGTTGCTAATTAAATGCACCTTTATCTTTTTGAAGCTACTGACAATGGAAATTAAATCAGGAAAGACACAGACTCATTTTAATAGTGCAGACAAATTATTCTAAAGCTCTACACCTCCACAAATTAGTGGGACATTTTTGTTTGTCACAAGCCATCCAGCTTTTTTGCTGATCATGGAAAATTCAGCAGGTTGATTGATGTGGTCAAAAATACTGCATAATACTGGTTCTCAATATTTCAGAAACTGTCCTTTTGAAGTACGCACGCAGCCTGCTGCCACTATATTTTTGTTGAAAAAGGTATAAAACCAGAGTGGTGTTAAATGTTACAGGTAGTAGAGGAGTCGTATCATCTCACCTCCAGAATTAGAGGATGCGCCACAGCATCTGGTTTGATGACCGCAAGAGTGAGCTGCAGCACCTTCGCACATCGCATGCCTGCGCTTGCTTTAATATCGAGTAATGTTTTCAGCAATAGCAACTAAAATTGTTGGAGGAGAGCTGTTAATGGCGTTATATTCTCCGCGTATTTTGTCTCCAGTGCGATCTGATGATCTGTTTACTAGTGACCAGCAGATCTAAAACATACGAGTGCTCATGAACATCAGACCATCAATGCATGATTCAACAAGACGATGTAATCAGTCAATACAGTGGACAAAATCTATATCGCAAGGACATCCAATAGACCAACGCCGGTTTATATGTTTATTTATTTCTTTTAAAATTCATTCCTCTAGAAAAATATAGCTAAACTGGGTTATACATAGTCGTCGTGCGTGCTTCGCGTTGTCAGTTTAGTGGGCGCCGCCATCTTGCTCTGTAGTTAACAAACACAGGAAGTAACAGCGTGCAACTCATGAAAATCCACCTGTTTCGACGAAATTTATCTAATATCGCTGGTACTTTGTATTTGTATTTTGTGGTCAATACATAATTAAAATAACCAAAATTTAATTATTGCTAATATTTATTTATTAACAAAACAAGTTCAATAAGATTGCAGGTCTAGCAATCTTAAAGACAGCTTCAATCAATGCACTTCTAAATGCCTAAGTGTACTTTTTTTTTATTTATCTGTTCAGTTTCATGATTGTCTATTTTTCTCAATCCTATAAAATAAAAATGGAATGCCACATCCCCATATTCTGACAAACGTATTCACCTTATGCGCCAGAGAATGAAGCATGCAGCCATCTTAAAAATTTTGTCTTTGATCTTCCGGTTTTGGCGTGTTCAATATAAGCTGTGTCCCAAACGATACACTATGCACTTACAAAATGTACTATGCACTCAGCCATTTAGTGTGTAAATTTTTAAAGTGTAGTATCCTCCCAAATGGAACACTTAATGGTTTTTTACTACACTGAATCTTTCAGCGTTTAACAGCTGACGGAAGTGACGTTTCAACCCAAGCGTTGTGTTGCCGCTAGCTTTAGCGCGATATCCATCCTCAGTTCAACACTTATATCTCAATAATATACATATTCACACAGCATGGTATGACGATAAAGTGTTTAACTCACTTTTGTAAAGTTCTGTCTTCACAGAAGTTTCACTTGTTGTCATATTCTCCATTATTTACAATTGTTTTGCCAGATCACCATCGTTGCCGGTAACTCCACCTCTTCCTGGAAGCAGAGCGGGGAGTAACAAGAGTACTTCAACTAAAACAAGACAAGAGTACTTCGTAAATGCACGGAATCCTACCTTCAGGTGGACGTACTGATTTTCCTCTGCTCATGAAATGCCAATAGACAACACAAAGTCATTAAAAATATCTCTGTAAGACACGTCTGACCATCTTTTCGTGTCATTCAGTCATCGCATTATAGTTCAGGTGAGCAGATTTTTTGAGTGTTAAACTGGGGGAAGGGGCGCAGCTTTACACACACACACACAAAATAAAAGTGTATGTTTTATTTTATATTGCGTTTAGAACTAAAAATATGGGGTGACAAATACATTTTTAAAAGTAAATGTAATTTCCTTTATGTAATGAAATTTCATGTAAAATAATATGAGCTGTCCTGTTTGAAATTTCACGTCAACGACATATTTTAAACCAAATTATTAACGAGTTGAAACCTAAAAATTAAGCAGAATTACACGCATAACAATTAAACGCTTGTATCATGAAAAACTGCAGTGTGTCATAGCTGTCTCAATGTGATCTGCCAGGTCCAATTTACCTACACAGATGTCAGAAAAACTACCATTTACAGTGACAGAAAAAACACAGTAGGGGTAAAATCTTTCCATAACAGGGAGAGCCGCCACAGAGACCTGCCACCGCCACAGGCAGCTCTCATTCGACCTGTCACCGCCAAAGGCAGCTCCCACTCGACCTGTCACTGACACAGGCAGCTCTCACTCGACCTATCACCGACACAGGCAGCTCTCACTCAACCTGTCACCACCAAAGGCAGCTCCCACTCGACTTGTCACTGACACAGGCAGCTCTCACTCGACCTGTCACCGCCACAGGCCGCTGTCACTCGTCTCGAAACCGTTATTTGCGTCTCCCTCTCAATGTGTCACTTTTCTTTGCGTCTCCCTCTCGATGCATCACCTTTCTTTGCGTCTCCCTCTCGATGCGTTACAGTTTGTTGCGTCTCCCTCTCGATGCATCACTCTGACACGCTGGTGTCAGGAGCACAACCTCTCCCTCAACGTCAGTAAGACAAAGGAGCTTGTGGTGGACTTCAGGAGAAGAGAAATTGAACACAGCCCCATCACCATCAATGGAGCACCAGTAGAGAGAGTCAGCAGCTTCAAGTTCCTGGGTGTCCACATCACTGAGGAACTCATATGGTCCGTTCACACTGAGGCCGTTGTGAAGAAGGCTCATCAGCGCCTCTTCTTCCTGAGATGGTTGAGGAAGTTTGGAATGAACTGCCACATCCTCACACGGTTCTACTCCAGCAGTGTAGAGAGCATCCTGACTGGCTGCATCTCCGCCTGGTTATTTGTATATTGTGCTGTGTGTAATTATGTGTATATTAGATTTTAAATTGTGTTGTGCAAATTTGATGTTTATTGTAAATTGGTATATGTCTCATCACTGTCATGACTGCTATGTTGCTCGGAACTGCACCCAAGACTTTCACACACTATTGCACTTGTGTATATGGTTGTGTGACAATAAAAGTGATTTGATTTGATCACAGTAAGTTGCACCTCCCTCTCGATGCGTCACAGTAAGTTGCATCTCCCTCTCGATGTGTCACCTTTTTTTGCATCTCCCTCTCGATGCATCACAGTTAGTTGCGTCTTCCTCTCAATGTGTCAGAGTTAGTTGCGTTTCCCTCTCAATGCTTCACAGTAAATTGCATCTCCCTCTCGATGCTTCACAGTAAGTTGCATCTCCCTCTCTGTGCTTCACCTTTCTTTGCATCTCCCTCTTGATGCGTCACAGTTAGTTGCGTCTCCCTCTCTATGCGTCACCGTTCTTTGCGTCTCCTTCTCAATACGTCACAGTTAGTTGCATCTCCCTCCCGATGCGTCACCGTTCTTTGCGTCTCCCTCTCGATCCGGACACAGCTTTTTCGCTGGAATGGCTGGGGCTTAAGTGTAAAAAATGTGGCTTTACTCTCAGCCCTGTTAATATATTATTCTTCAGCAGCCTCAGTTTGAATCTTTAGGTTCAAGTGCAAGTCGTTTTATTGTTATTCAGTCCCACCAGGATTTCACAGCACTTTTTCCTGAATTGTTTTGGGTTGTTTTGCAGTGAAAACTCACAAATCATCATTATACAGTATACCTCTGTAATTGTGTTAATTACATTGTAAATGCAATTACACTTAAATATTTTATTGCACAATAACCGAATATGCAGTTAGCAAGAAGAAAAATAATCACACACAAAAATAGGCTACCATACATTTAGGTGAAACCTGTGGGTATTGGAAGACCCTTAATTATTTTTTGTATTAAACTTTTCTGCCTCAGACAGTGCAAGAAAACTTCTCTGAGTTTAAAACAGATGTGCAATAAATCTGTAAACTATTAACACAAATGAGGATTCATTAGGCCTGTTGCAATTATTACATTGTATGATACTGAAATCTGGTATAAGGCCATATACAAACAAATACAATTAGAGTTCACATATTTGAGCATTTATGTACAAATTTAAAATCCACAAGTGTTTCAAAAAAATATATTATGAAAGTGGCAATTTTTGTCATATTTTGAAATATGTTGCATAAACTGTATGTAGATATGTGACCTTTTTATATCAGTAAAAAAACATTCATGAACATTTATCTTCAGCATATAAGTGTTCTGCATATATTGCTATTTTCAGATTCGTAGCCTACTGTATTAAGCACTTCAAATTTGAATCACATTTTACTACACAACTAATGGGGATTTTATGTGAATGTTAGGGTTTCTGTGTATAAACGCAGGTTTTGTGTCTCATTCGCAGCTGTAAAGATGAAGATAAAATGCTAGCTGTGATGTAGCCCATGTGTGCTGTCTGCGGTCCCGCGAAAGTTTAGACAAGGACTTTGATAGTGAATGCAAAATGTGGAGGAGAGGAGGCGGAGAACTTGCGTCCAAAACTAGGAGAATGCTGCCTCCGGTGGCTGTATATGGAGGTAGGAAGAGACCCAGGCACGTCTGAATCCAATGTTCGTGTCACATCCTGTCTACTGAGATACCTTCATCTGATTGATTTTTGAAGGCTGCATATTTGTATCCTTCGCTGCCTATGAAATCCCATAATCCTGAGCGCGTGGATCCATGGCAGTTGAGCTGGGGGGGGGGGGGGAATGGTGGTCGAATAAGCAGTTGATAGACAATTTGTATATAAATGTATATTTTTATTCACTTTTTCCAACTTTTGATATAATTTCTTGCGAGAAAGTAATGTTGTAATTATTAAATACACACTTTGTTATTGCCAAGACTCTCTTGATATTGTTCTAGATTATTTGTCCACTGTGGTTCGGTTGGATGAATGAAGCAGACGCGGTACTTTTAGTGGACACCAGATGGCGATAATCAGTTGCTGGTATCCTAGCAACGATGTGACCTTATGCTGCCGCAGTAGCCTGTCCAAAACCAGTTTCTGGAGGTACCTTCACACGCAAACGCTGTCTGTTAAGTCATTGACTGATAGGGAAGCGAGGCAACAAGAAAGCTACCTTTGGTTTCTGAGGCAGACTTACTGTTACCATGGAGATGGTACAATGGCAGCTGTGCATTTGGACATGTTGCGACTGCTTCAGGCTTGTCAAGCATTTGTTTTGCTGCTGTCAAACATTAAGGAAAGTGATGGGATTCCCTCAGATTTATAGGTTGTTGTTTTTTTTGGCGGAAAATTTGTGGAAATTATAAAAAATTGCAAGCTACCACAAATAATGCAGAGATTGGCTGAATTTGCAAGAATTCTTGCAAACGCAAGATCGCAAAATCCTGAAGGGACTGGCTATTTCTCTTCTGTATGGCAGGGGATGAAATGTAACACAGTCTCACCTGAACCAATAGTAACCAACATATGGTCTGTTGGTAACAGACCAACTCTTGGCACAGATGACATACATGACCAGTAGACCCATGAATTAGTACAAATAACAATAGAACTCTTCACAGAAAAACAATAAATACAATCAATAAATACAGAACATTTACAATTAGGGGTAATTTACATTGAGCTAGACATATGAGAAAGTGGTACCCACATCTTACACTGAGTAGTACTGTTGTGCAAGTTGCACATCTGCAAATATTGCAGTGATGCAGACTTTACATTGTGATGTTGCTGCAAGTTTTCTTGTGCAAAAGACAGGCAGGATACATACGCCGATCAGCCACAACATTAAAACCACCTGCCTAATATTGTGTAGGTCCCCCTGGTGCTGCCAAAACAGCACCAACCCGCATCTCAGCATACCATTCTGAGATGATATCCTTCTCACCACAGTTGTACAGAGTGGTTATCTGAGTTATTATAGACTTTGTCAGTCCGAACCAGTCTGGCCATTCTCTGTTGACCTCTCTCATCAACAAGGCATTTCCGTCCACAGAACTGCCGCTCACTGGATGTTTTTTGTTTTTGGCACCATTCTGAGTAAACTCTAGAGACTGTTGTGTGTGAAAATCCCAGGGGATCAGCAGTTACAGAAATACTCAAATCAGCCCATCTGGCACCAACAATCATCCATGTGATTACCTAATCAGCCAATCGTGTGGAAGCAGTGGATAAAATCATGCAGATACGGGTCAGGTGCTTCGGTTAATGTTCACATCAACCATCAGAATGGGGGAAAAATGTGATCTCAGTGATTTGGACTTATTTTGGGTCGCAGGCCTGACTGGACCAAACGACATTGCTTATACTGAATGATTGTTGGTGCCAGATAGGCTGGTTTGAGTATTTCTGTAACTGCTGATCTCCTGTGATTTTCACACACAACAGTCTCTAGAATTTACTCAGAATGGTGTCAGAAACAAAAAACATCAACTCTTGGTGAAAAATCCTTTCTGTGCTCCCACATGTAATCCATTTTGATCGACTCTTCTCAGTAGCTTCAATGCAAACAGAAAGTTAGATGACAAAATTCGGAAGAGCAGAGCGCTGAAAAGGGGCGGGGCTGAATAAGGTGAATAGAATAGCACCATACAGTCTTATTTGATTTTTGACAGTAATGAAAACAATGCTGACACATAGACTTACAGTATCTTCAGTGGGTCATACTGTTTTAGTTTGGACCGTTAAGCAGATGAAACCAAATCAAAAATTGTCAGCACACAAAAATCTCCATAGTGGTGAAAATGACATGTGATCTAGGACATTTATACACCATACAGTCCTTGTCATTAAAGAGACTGTAACACAGCCTTGTTTTAATTCCTGTCAAAAATAAAACATGGCTGTTCTCTGAATAAGGTCTACTGAAAATATCTGTGTATGATGTATTCAACAAATGAAAGCTGCAGACAAGGGCCAAGTCTGTCAGTTAGCAACACAAGTGCTTTAATGTTGATTGTTACAGACACATAGCCTCTATATCCAAGAAAAAACAAAGAATTTGATTGTGATGCTTCTACCTTCTAATGGTGACATTACAGAGAAACTTGAGAACATGAAGATGACGGTACATTTGTCTACAGTGATCAACAACCCGGGGGCGGGGTCCATAGCCATCACCTCCATGAGGGGATGTTGACAGAATTTGACAACTGAGAAACAGAGAACTGTGTCAATTTCACACCCTCATGTCATCTTAGATGTGTATAACTTTCTTTTTTCTGCTGAACACAAATTAAGATTTTTAGAAAAATAGAAAATATCTCAGCTCTGTAGGTCCAATCAATGCAGAACTCCAGAATCTCCAAAAATCACATAAAGGCAGCATAAAATTAATCCATAAGACTCCAGTGGCTAAATCCATGTCTTTAGAAGTGATATGATAGGTGTGGGTGAGAAACGGATCAATGTTTAAGTCCTTTTTAATTATAAATCTTACCTTTGACCAGCCCTGACCAGTAGGTGACGATATGCACAAAGAATGGGAATGATCAGTTTCTAACCCACACCTGGGGTTCTGGCCACCATTCACTTGTATTGTATGGACCTATAGAGCTTATATATATATATGTGTATATATATATATATATTCAATCTTCATTTATGTTCAGCGAATAAAAGAAAGTTATACACATCTGGGATGGTATGACGGTGAGTAAATGATGAGAGAATTAAAATTTTTGGGTGAACTATCCCTTGAAGAGAACTTTAGAGATAGATATTAAACACTGAAAATAATAGAATTCATGTGGACTTTTGTATGTGAAGAGATAATCGCATGGGGTTCAAAAGTCTGAGTTCATTGTGAAAATCTGGGATTGAAATTCAAATTTAAATCTTGAAATAAACAGAATGTTTTCTTAGACAAATTAAAACATTCTGAAGAAGAAGAGGAAAGAAACGTTAGGACATGAAATGGAAAGAAATATTTAAGATTCTGCATTATTTCTAGGTCAATAATAAAGTTTGTGACATTGACCATGTTAACTCCTTTGTACAAAAGTTCATATAAAGTTCACACAAGATGCTCTTTGGAAAATTCTCAAATCATGTTGGGATTGAATGGATCTTCAGGTTTCGTACTACTGGCGTCTTTGCCAGCTCAAGTGCATTCTGCCATTCAAGCAAAAGGGGGACTTACCAAAGACTAAGCAATTCTGAAATTAATGTTAATTTTTCAAACCAACTATTCTCACAAATTGTAATGCTGATAATTTAATTTGTAATGAAAAAAAAAAAGCCAAATAGAAGCATTCTCACAACTGCTCTCAGAATTTTGGATCCCACTGTCTGTGTAAAGGTTCTCCCTATACAGAACAGAGGAACAGTTTTTTCCCTCATACTATCCATCTCATGAACAGTTAAAATTGCCCCATTGAGCAATAATTAATGTGCAATACACAGCTTAGTCCATTTATATTTATCCAACATACCATACCTCTTCTGCCATTACATTCCCTTGCTTCTGTATGTAACAGATTTGTATTTGTATATTGTACATTCGTGTGTGTGTGTGTGTGTATATATATATATTATACACTACCGGTCAAAAGTTTTGAAACACTTATTCATTCTTTATTATAATTTTTTTTTATTTTTTCACATTTTAGAATAATAGTGAAGTCATCAAAACTATGGAATAACATAAATGGAACTATGGGAATTATGTTGTGACTAATCAAAATCCAAAATAAATCAAAACTGTGTTATATTTTAGCATCTTCAAAGTAGTCACCCTTTGCCTAGAATTTGCAGACATGTACTCTTGACATTTTCTCAACCAACTTCTTGAGGTATCACCCTGGGATGCTTTTTAAACAGTATTGAAGGAGTTCCCATCTATGTTGGGCACTTATTGGCTGCTTTTCTTTATTATTTGGTCCAAGTCATCAATTTCAAAAACTTATTTTTTTAAATACAAATTTAGTTTTATAATGAAATTAATATGGTGGCACAATTATGTATGTATCAATTTTGTATGTCTACAAAACTAATTTCAAACATTTAAGCATGCACCTTCAGATCAAAAGATTTTTAAGATCATGTGAAACATTTCAGTCAAGTGTTTCAAAACTTTTGACCAGTAGTGTATATATTTTTTCTTATTGTGTATTTTCATATATACTTATATTTTCTGTTCACTTTTTATTTTTATTCTATTTTTTTTATTATTATCTCTGTCTTGTTGTTGTATTGTTTGTGCACTGGAAGCTCCTGTCACCAAGACAAATTCCTTGTATGTGTAAGCATACTTGGCAATAAAGCTCATTCTGATTCTGATACCTGAGTGACATCAGGGAAACCCTGAAGCCCAGAATAATAGCTCATCAATAAGAGTACATACCATTAATTATGACTATTCATTATTGTAAATTGTTCACAGTTTCATAACGTTGATGTGACCACACCTCAAACAGACTGGAATGCCCTTCTTATATTAAACAATTTTGTTTCCCCATTGAAGCCGCTGTTAAAAGACTAATGTTTTGTGAGTATGGCCAGTAAATGTAGAATCCTTTAGTTTCACACACCTATTTTTCTTTGTTCTTGTGTCATTCAGCACGATTATCCCTGTTTTGACCCATTAAGCACTACTTTACCCAGACCACCAATGTTCACACGGTCATTTAGTCGGCACCCCCATTTTTTAATGAGATTGCTCACACCAGCTGAACCAACACATATACCATTTATATGTGATGATCAAACCGGTGTGATCTGCATTTCTGCTTTTGTTTACCAGCAATAGATGGACTGAAACAGCTATTTACCAGGAAATGAGGAACTGAAACGGTTGTCATAATGAACCAGCTGCTCAAATAGTCTTTTCAGCATCACAAAATCACAAAAACATTCAAACAATCACTAAATAAAAGTTTAAAGCCATTAACGTTGGAGCGCACTGTTTTGATGCAGCGATGCGGCCATGTTTTCTGACGTCAAACAAAGAATATACAAACTAGTCAGTCCACACGAGCCTTCTGCCATTCCCTCTGTCACTCATTCTATCCACTTCTTGTCCTGGGAATGTGGAAGGGCTGGGCTTTTAGAACCTTCTATGCTTCTAACACAAACTCCGAATGCCATGTTGTCTTGCATGTAAACGTCTCGGTTACTGTCGTAACCTCCATTCCCTGATGGAGGGAACGAGACATTGTGTCGATGTAGTGACACTAGGGGTCGATCTTGGACCCGAGACACCTTCAGATCTTTGAGAAAAGGCCAATGAGAATTGGCGAGTAGAATTTGCATGCCACTCTCCCCGACATACGGGTATAAAAGGGAGGCTGGAATGCGGATTCATTCAGGTTTTTGCACTGAGGAGCCAAGACAAGGTCCCGGCCATTACAGAGGTGTAGTTCAGCCTGTGGCAAGAGGGACACAACATCTCGTTCCCTCCATCAGGGAACGGAGGTTACGACAGTAACCGAGACTTTCCCCTTCTGTCACTCACTCGACGTTGTGTCAATGTAGTGACATTAGGGGTCCCTATACGTAACGCCACAATGGCTGAACTGTGTTACGTGAACTGCCGATGCAGGTGTAGGCAAGCTACTGTGAGCGTAGGAACAGATGCACTCGGACTGCACATAGCCTCCCCAGATGCCCCGAAATGTCATGTAATTCCCAACAACCCTGAGGGGGGGAAGGAGACGTATCTATACTGAACAAAAATATAAATGCAACATGCAACAATTTCAAAGATTTTACTGAGTTACAGTTCATTTAAGGAAATCAGTCAATTGAAATAAATTAATTTGGCCCTAATCTAATCTAATCAATGCATATGGAAAATTTCTGGGATTTTTTATTTCAGCACATGAAACATGGGACCAACACTTTACATGTTGCGTTTATATTTTTTTTAGTGTAGTATGGGAGCAGGCCGCACCAGCCGTGGCCTTTCCTCTCTAAGTTTTTCTCTCCACAGAAAATTACATTTGGCTGGGGCCTTTAAATGCTCATAAAATGCGCCGGGAAGGTGTTCTTTTCCGTTCCTATTCTTTCAGGGGGAAAAGACCCCACGGAGGCCACACCCTGCCCTGAAGGGGAGGGTAAAAAAGTGGCGAATACATCATATGGGCCTAAGGCCGCATGCTCTACAAATGCAGAGACCGGGGCAGAGAGGGCTCTGCCAAGGGAGATGCGGGCCTTGCCAAATTGACTCCAAATCAGCTGGACCACCTGGGGGTGGAGTCTCCACTCTCCCCTGAGCATCACCTGCCGTGACAGAGCATCTGCTGTGGCATTGAGGTTGCCAGGGATATGAGTGGCCCGCAGCGACCTGAGTCGCCGCTGACTCCAGAGGAGGAGGTGACGGGCGAGTTGTGACGTGACGAGAGAGTAAACTGCCTTGGCGGTTTACATAAGCCATTGTCGTCGTGTTGTCCATCCGGACCAACACGTGTTTGCCCTGGATCAATGGTAATAGCCTCCGAAGGGCGAGCTGTACTGCCAGCAACTCAAGGCAGTTGATGTGTCAACGCAGGCGTGGTCCTGTCCAGGAGCCAGCGGCTGCGTGCCAGTTGCACACGTCGCCCCAGCCTGTCTTGGAGGTGTCCGTCGTAACCACGACACGCCTGGACACTTCCTGTATGGGAACTCCAGCCCGCAGGAACGCAAGGTCTGTCCAAGGGCTGAAAAGGCAGCGGCAGGCAGGCGCGAGAGCTACGCGATGTGTGCCGCGGCGCCATACGTACCTCGGGACTCGGGTCTGGAGCCAGTGCTGTAGCGGTCTCATATGCATCAATCCGAGTGGCGTGACTGCCGCTGAGGATGCCATATGCCCCAGGAGCCTCTGAAAGTACTTCAGTGGGACCGACATTTCCCGCCTAGATAAGTTCAGGCAGTTCAGCACTGACTGCGCGCGCTCGCATGTGAGGCACACTATCATTGACACCAAGTCTAACTCCATGCCGAGAAAAGAGATGCTCTGAACTGGGGAGAGCTTGCACTTTTCCCAGTTGACCCGAAGCCCTAAACGGCTGAGGTGCGTGAGCACCAGGTCCCTGTGTGCACACAGTAACTCTCGAGGGTGTGCTATAATCAGCCAGTCATCAAGGTAATTGAGGATGCGAACGCCCACTTCCCTTAACAGGGCAAGGGCTGCCTCTGCGACCTTTGTGAAGATGCGAGGGGACAGGGAGAAGCCGAAGGGGAGGACCTTGTACTGATATGCCCAACCGTCGAACGGGAACCGTAGGAAGGGTCTGTGTCGAGGTAAAATCGAGACGTGAAAGTACGCGTCCTTCAGGTCTACCGCCGCAAACCAATCTTGATGCTGGATGCACGTCAAAATGTGCTTTTGCGTCAGCATCTAGAACGGGAGTCTGTGCAAGGCCCAGTTCAGAACTCGCAGGTCCAAGATTGGCTGCAACCCACCACCCTTCTTGGGAACGATGAAGTAAGGGCTGTAAAACCCCTGTCTCACCTCGGCTGGAGGGACAGAGTCTATCGCGCCCTTCTGTAGGAGGACCGCGATCTCCGCCCGCAGGATGGCGGTACTCTCGTCCTTCACTGACGTGAAGAGAACGCCGCAGAACCGGGGAGGGCGCCTGGTGAATTCAATCGCATAGCCGAGTCGGATGGTTCTGGCCAGCCAGTGCGACAGGTTGGAAAGCGATAGCCAAACTCCGGGCAAGGGGCACTAACAGAAAGATCGCATCTGACGTTCCTGGGGGTGGGGCCTCGTGGCGGGGGGGAGCAGGGAGTGCTGCGTTGGGGAGCGGTGCTCCGACCCGAGGCTGCCGCGCTGAGGGGACCCTCGAAGCACTTACCTTGCTCCGCGTGCCCGGCATAAGGCCTCTCGGGCCGTCCTCAAGACTCGTCAGCACCAGCCGGCCGGGGGTGTGGTCTGTGTGATGCAGCAGGGCACGCAAAGGCGGTGGGCCACGTTCGTGAGGCCCAGGCTGCAGGTGCTCGGTGTCCGGTAGCCGTGGGGACGGCGACCGTGAGCACTGGCGTTGTGACCCGAGGAGAGAGGAAACTGCTCTTTTTTTGACAATGTGGGTACGGGGCCCATACGGGGTGCGGTGAACAGAAAAGAAAAAGGGAACAAAAGATTTGCACAGAGCCGGAACTGCACAGAGACGGAAGGGCAAAAAGACGCGTCTTTAAAATACATTCAACGTCACTGTGCCTGCTCTAATAGAGGAAATATACTCCTTAGAGGAAATAAACTCTTTTAAAGCGCTGTCGAAGCGCCCAGGGGCGTAGTCTGCAGTGGAGTGCAGAGTGGAGAGAAAGCCACTGGAATGCGCCGTATATCCAACAGCACACGCTTCTGAAGAGGTGAATGGATCAGTAGTAGTATTCAGCTCACTGAAAAACAACCGCTCGGCTCCGAAGAAAAAATCTGAATGAATCCGCATTCCAGCCTCCCTTTTATACCGTATGTCGGTGGGAGTGGCATGCAAATTCTACTCACTAATTCTCATTGGCCTTTTCTCAAAGATCTGAAGGTGTCTCGGGCTCTCAAGATCGACCCCTAGTGTCACTACATCGACACAACGTCGAGTGAGTGACAGAACGGGAACAATATGGCGGCGCACATAGCCGGCAAGCGCATTAGTGATCGCATATTATCTATCATAAGCAGTCATTATAAACATCTAAACACCACATTATATGTTTGATAATATATAATCTGACCTTTAGTGCACCTGCTGTGAAGTGTAAGGTAAGAATTTTATTTTTTTATTACAGCGCGCATTAAAGAACTCACGCTGGGGGGTCCGTCAGTACAGGAGAAAGTCACGTGCGAATGGAGTGACAGGGTGGCTGTGGTCAGAGGTACATTTCCTGCCATACCACCATTTGTTCTACTGTTTAATATTATCCAGCTAATTACTAAAATTGTAGCCTAGTATGGCTAAAAAGTATTTAACAGTATAAAACCCAAAACATTTACGAGCCAAAGACTTAGAAAGAAAAAAGTTTTGAAGAGCTTTTTGTTTGAAATGTCACTTCTTTGGTGAGAATAAATTCTAGTCATTTTGGGCACATTATTGTACCAACTTCTTTGCTTTTACTCATGGGAAATGGCAAATTAATTTCCATCCATTAAATCACTAACAGGCAAACATTGATATACATATTGACATCTTTATTCCAGAATAAGTTTGTGGGGCAGGGAAAAAGATGTTCACCTCTCTATGACCAGAACCTGTTTTAACATCTACAGAAATGCAAGTCTCCTTTGACCTTTTCTATTCCAATGCTTCACAGAGCAGCAACAGACTCTCAGAGGCAGCTGTGACAACCTCAATAGGAGCAACTGTCATCTCTAAGGAAGGACAAAATGTTTAAAGCTGAAAAATTGTGCTGGGCCTGAACCAACTTCACTTTAAAAGGATTTTGATCTCTTTCACATTAAAAAAGATACTCTTGTAAAATCATATTCCATTGAATCATATGCACAAAAAAAAAAAAAAAGGTTTGAGTGTAAAAAAATCTTTCTTGAAAAGAAACTACTTTAATAGTGACCAAGGTAGAGTCTCTTTAAAGAAACAGTTACCCTAAAAATCATTCAGTCATTTTTTACTCACTCGTGTCGTTTCACACCTATATGACTGCCTTTCTTTGGAACACAAAAGGGGAATTTTTAAAGAAAATCCTGGCTACTCTTTTTAGTGAATAAGGATTGGGTCTGTCAAGCTTCAAACGGATAAAAAGCACAATGAAAGTATCTCAAAAGTGGTCAATACAAGTAATGCGCTATATTCCAAGTCTTCTGAAGTCATACAATAGTGGTTGTGTGAGCACCAGACTGAAATTCGTGTAGGTCATACTGGTTTGGAACAACACTGAGGGTGAGTAAATAACAGAATTTTGTGAACTTTTCCTTTAAACCTAATGTGTTTTTCTAAACCTTCAGTCTACTTTTTTCAGACTGATTAATAAATAGACCAAGCCATTTACAACTTTTATGACAGTTTTTAAAATAGAATATGAGATCAAGTCTTTTTTATTTATTTTTTTGCCTTGATTTATCATAGACAGATCTGACGTAAGGACTCCAGCTACAAGGAAGAAACATGAACACACAAACTGTAAAAAAAACTATAGTTTACTTTGTAGTGGAGGGCTCCAAACAAGAATTAAAACCTTTTATAGTTTTAGCTAACCAGTTTAATTTGAGCAGAAATTATGTAACCTAAAAAGACAGAATGGCCATTGAAGGCCTGTGCTCCTCAGAGAATGTGTCTGGGCCCTATAGCAGGACTGGGAATCAGCTGTTGAATTGCGCTCCCTGAAAATTTATATTGCAGCCTCTGGAAAAATAAACTGGGATGCTGTTGGCCAAATGCTAGTGACATAGAGGAACAAAGTCATTAGCACTCTGGGGCCTAGCTTGTCTATTCCGGGGCTAAAAATAAAGCTACGGTGCAGATCTGGAGCTTACGTTCCCTGAGCTGTCTCTTTGTCTTTTTTTTTTTTTTTTTTTTTTGCTGTTGACCCCAGTGAGCACTTGCTCTCTATTGTGTCTGTAATACATTAAAGACACACCCTTGCAATTGTTACATAGCTTCCATGCGGGATTAGCTACTGAAAATGACAACTGATCATGATCATCATTCAGTTCTTGAATGGATCTGGTTTTAACTCTTTATAAAATGATCAATTTAGATTGATGGGGAATTACAGAAAAGTCCTAGCTTAATAAGCAAAAATATAGGGGACAGTGACAGCTGTGTTATGACCTGTAGTTCAAACCGATAGCATATGCTGTTACAATCCTCTGTACTGAAGTAGATGGAAATGTTTAATTTATTACTGTCATGTGCAGCCACAGGAAATAGTAATTGTCAAACATGCATGGTGCTATCCCCGAGTGGAGCAATAGTGTGGACTGTTTGTGGTAGCCACACACTTTTAAAAGGGCGCAGAGTGTTTGGTTTCAGAGTAAGCCTCATCTCTGGCCCAGGGTCTCTGTGAAAAGGGTTGGGTCTCCTGTTGCCTAGGCTTCTTTTAGAACACAGGTGCTGACATCAGGGGTACTGGCATGCTTGTTGCAGGGGAAAATTATACCCAGACCACTCCTGTTTCCTCTATAGAACTAGGTCGGGGTTATTCTGAAAGATCGTGCATGGCTTATTCTGAG
Organism: Myxocyprinus asiaticus; assembly: GCF_019703515.2. Taxonomy (NCBI): domain Eukaryota; kingdom Metazoa; phylum Chordata; class Actinopteri; order Cypriniformes; family Catostomidae; genus Myxocyprinus; species Myxocyprinus asiaticus. The sequence goes on from NC_059368.1 coordinate 27,104,262, forward strand.
CTTTTGACAGTCTTGAAATCTTGTGGACATTATGGGTAGTGAAAAAACATACTTAATAAAACCAATAAGAGATATATAACTTTGTATATAAAATGAATAAGTAATATAGCTCACTGATTTTTACAATTCACATTGAAAGAATGTGATGGGGAAACAGTCTGTAGAATAAAGAAAACCCTTTAAAAGCTTCTTTTTAAACCTGTTTTTCTTTTTTCAAGTAAACAATTTAGACTTGACTAACTAACAATGAATAATATTTTTACAGCATTTTGAATCTTTGTTAATGTTAATTTATACATTTACAATTGTTCGATGTTTGTTCATATCAGTTCATAATGCATTAACTGTTAATGTATGTAATGCTTATTGTTAAAAATGTATTAGTATATGTTGAAATTAACATTAACTTAGTAAGTGCTGTAAAAGTATTGCTCATTGTTATTTCATGTTAACTAATGAAAATTATTACAACCCTTGATTGTTCATTATTTATTTATTTATAAAAAATTTCTGCTACTGAGAAGACTTAATTTACAGATATTGAAGGAAGTGTCCTTAGATGACCAGGACATAAGGGTTAGGTGTGATCTTAAATCTCCAGATCCTGGATCAATCATACACAGGACTAGACAGCCTTTGTGTAGCATCCCTGATCTTAAAATATTGTGACATTCAACCAAACCTACCGTATAATACTGGGCCATTTGAATGTCCTCTCAAATACTATCTAGCTTTGCCTTTGCATGTCATTGTTGTGTAATAAAAGAAATTGATGCTGTTATTTAGTGCAGTGGGTTACAACTGGTGGGTCGTGACCCACAAATGGGTCACATGTCAGCTCTAAAATGATCAGGGAAAAACATTGCTAAATGCAAATTATAAAATGCAACTATGCATATAATTCTCAAGAGGAAAAAACACTTCATATATCTTTTGATGCTGACATCAATGGTTGTGCGTCCAATCAAACTCTATGTTATTTTGCCGCAAATTCATGTGTCACTTGGTAGAAGCTAGCTAAATTAGACAAGTGTCAGCATGGACAGATTGTGTACTGTGCCATCATTGCTAAAAACCATGAAGAAAAAAAAAACTAGGCAAAAAGAAACCAGGCTATATTAAATACAGTTTACTTGCAACAAGGATAAACATGGTTTTTGCCAAAAACAATGGGTTGTGTGGGGTCGAATTATTGCCCCAATAAATATTATAAACAAAAATGTCCTTAAAATGAAACATTGAATTGTATTATTATTATTTATTTACTAGGTGGATGTTTTAGGTCGCCACTTGATGTCCAATGTAAAATATAGACTGGTCTCACTGTGAGTTTGGCGACTGTATGTCGAAAGTTGTTCCGCTGAAATCAGTCCGTGCTCACTGAAATTCAAATTACTGCCCACAGTGGCCAAAGCTGGAAGTGCTGGTGAATAGATGGGCATGCATGACTATAGTACAGTCAACAGGAATTCATATTTTATTAACCTTACATCCTTACCCAAACCCCAATCCTAAACCTAACCATCAGTGTAGTAAAATTTACATTTTAGAGCGAAAATGCAACTTCCAAATCATGCTCATTGTTTTTGTCAACACAATTACTTCCTTATTTCCACAGGACCAGAACTCGTGTCTCTGAGTAGAGGTGTCATGCACATTCAGAGTAAGGGGGCACGTGACGTGCCCTCTCATATTTTTGAGCCAAGAGGATTTGAATGGATTATTTGTACTTCCAAAAAAGTATTTGAACCTTCGATAATTAAATTAAATACTGCATGTATATCTGAATGCCTGTGGCAGAAATCTTTATTAACATATCTAAATTTTGTCAGTCCAAATACAATCGAGTCACATATGTTCCGCTATACACGGTGTCCAGTTCTGCTTCGGAGATCACGTTCATGGGGAGGGTTCATCGCTGTTCATTTACCTTGGTGCTGAAATGCATTTGACAGGTTTGCAGCATCTTAACACTCTCTTTTATTAATGTTTAAAGAAAGCAGTGGCTTGTTATCTTATTTTAGTTTGAATCCTCTCCTTTCAGTTGTTGAATGTAGTACAATTGTTTTGTAGTTCATTGAGATGTATGAAGAAGAATGTCACTAAAGTATTTGATTTATTAGAAAGCCTTGCAATAACCTAACTTTGGTTTACAAAGTTAGTCTTCTTTTTTCCCCCCTCCATTACGATTATGTTGTCTCAGCTTAGTTGAGATGTTTGTAATAATGTTTTGGTGCCTTTATTGTTGCATATTTGAAATTTTTGCAGTAAAAAAGAAAAAAATTGGATTGGAGTTGCTGTGGCTGACCTTGGTGCCCCCTCAAAACAAAAAAAAACAAAAAAAAAAAAAAAAAATAGGTGCATGATGCCCCTGTCTATGAGATTGCTTGCACAACCTGCAATCAGTCATGGCACAGGAAAAGGTAAACACATCTGAATTGATACAAATGTGTTAAATCAGTAACTTGTCAGTAACTCTGCAGAATGGGGTTGATCTCAGAGTATCTGAACATTCGGTAGCAAAATGTCAAATTCCTGTGTGATTATGTTGGTAAAATCTGGGTCCTGAAGCAAAATCAGTTGAGAACCATTAATTTAAACATTACTCATTTAACACAGTATTTGTATTAAAAGTGAATAGAAGAATCTTGATCACAAATCTTTGCAGCTCTCAGCCTGAAACCCCCGGGCTTACCAAAACCTAGATTGCGGTAACACCAGCTTGCTTCAGCAGTGACTGCTAACCCGCTACTGTAAAGAAGTTACCCGCCCATCGTTGTATTCTGGTTCCTGTCTTGCCCTCTCTTGCCCTATCCATTGAGCCATTGAAATTAGGTGTAAAATGGGTAGCAGTGGGTGTAGGGTGTCTCGAGGCCAGTGTGAACAGCTGTGAGGTGTGATTTCACAGGCTCCCTCTCCCCTGTCACGGGCCTGATTGGGTTGGACAGCAGGGATTGGAGAGGCCCTGGCTTCTAAAGGACACCAACAGGTGGGAGGCCACAGGGGCAGAGGGGGGAGTATAAGGGAGGCAGAGAGCTTGAAAAGGCCAGGTGCACGTGGCCGTGTCTGGGCAGAATCCACCCGTCATGCAAAGAGGACGATAAACTGTAATACTCGGCAGACGAGGAAAGATAACGGTGTGGAGAGTTTTCATTTGTTGGTAGATAGGGTTGCTTTATGTGTATCTGGTTAGGGAGTGGATTTCTAGGAGCAAACAAATTGGAGAATTGGAATAGTCTTAGTGTTTTCCTAATTCAGAAACATTATCCATTACAATTTATGGAAGTATGTTATTTATTGATTTTTGCATTTTATTGTTTTAAAGTCTCTACTTATTCCATTTAATTTAATTGGTGAGGTTTATCAGTCGAGATTAAAAATCCATAAGATTATTTCAGAATTAATACGCAGTTACTTAAGACTTGTCTGTCATGCATCTGAGGTGAATAACCTGAAGTTTATTGGTATTTAAAGTTATTTTTGCTCTGAAAATTTTAGACTGCTTTCTATTCATTGTTAGTCTATCTAAATACATAAACAGCTCTATTTTAATTTGGACAGAGATGTTGGGTGACATCTTGCTGTTTTACAAGGCAGCAAATGGAGGATTTTACACCTCCGACATTTAACTGGAAATGGTTCTGTGAAAGGAAATACATTTATGAGCGTACTACTGGGCTTTCACCTGAGGTGTCAAAGCTTGTCTTTGATCTACTGTATATCAAGCTGTATCAAAGAGAAGTAAAAAGGGGCAGTTTGTTTGTATCAGGTTTACCACATGGCAGAATAAGAAACCTTCAGGCCTATTTAAATGTGAGAAAGATGTTTGTGGCTGCTAGTCTTCTCCTGCTTGACTGGATTTCCTCTTTGGTTGGCTTACCTCGTCTAAGCTTCCTTGCAATGTCTTGTCTACGAGCCCTCTGACAATCAGCATCAAATTAAAAGTCAAGACCAAAATGTGATAATGCAAAGAAGGAGAAAAGAACAAGCAACAAAGGTAAATGATTATTTTCAGTAAAATTTCTTATTCTACAGAGTGTCATTTTTAATGTTTTTTTTGTTTGTTTTTTTTTTTTGTCAAGGGCAATGATTTTTTTCTCCCTCCCACAAACATTTAATGCAAAAAAGAGCTAAAGTGCCACTGTGTCTATATTATCATCAACACCAACTTTTTGGTCAACATTTCAGGTTCCTCTTTAGACTAATATAACATTTTACAGTGACTTATGGACTTGTATAGTTACATGGATTTATATATAACTTAATATAGTTATACAAAGCAGGTAAATATATTATAAGACATTGCAATATACCCAAGTAATATAATCTGTTCTCTGTATGACCTGTGCAATTTTCTTTGTTTTTGTTGTAATGCCCGTGATCTTTGCCCCTTGTGAAGACATGCTTCCTTATATGCCCATATGAATCCTCAGGTTATGGAATGTAAGGAAGTGTGTGGTTTCAGGGGGAATCCATCACCGTTCTTTGACCACCGCATGCAAATGCAAAAATAAAACAATTATGATGATTGATTGAAACTGATTCAAACAGTGTAATTTTACCCTAAAGTCTGCATAGCTTTATATATGTTTGTTTGTAGTCTATACAGTACACAGTATTTGAAAAAATTATACTGAACTGTTTTAGGACAAATTAGCCACACACATAGACTGGGTCATGGATCAGGTGTTGTTTGTGTGAGTTGGCTAGCAGTATGCACACGCTCGGGGGGCTCCACACCCTGATCATCTCTCACTGAGCCATTTGTACTGAAGAGCCAGGGCAGATTGACAGAGTACAGCTGCCCCTCACTCCATAATCCTTCTGGGAGTTGCAAACCTTATGGGGTTTCCTAAAGAGGGTGGCACAGGCTATTCTATGTCCCAGCCAATCAGCACATGCAATTGTTCAGTCAGGAATTGACAATGTTAAACTTGTGTTGGTAGCAGAGTTTGAATTACTTTCTTTTTTGCTTTTTTCTTCTTAACAGGTAAGCATCAAGAATGAATTGCTGAATAATGTGAACATAAGACTTTCTGAAGCAGCACGCCTTGCTGTGGCTGGTCAAATGGAACCAAGTCAGGTGTTTCTGCGAGGTTTGGTCCCCTTCAACCAGCTACTGCGTCGTGAATACATCCAACACATCTGACCGAAAAGATCAGAAGAGAGTTATTTAATAGATTTTTGCTTTTTTGTACTTTAAATGTTTTTCTTCTGTTGTTTCAATTTCAATAAACCATTTTCAAAATCAAAATGTTGTTTTCATTTTTCGCATAACAATATTCATTAATAATAATCATTATTCAATAATAATCATTCAGTCTCTGGAGTAGCTTATCATACATTGGCCACTGTAACAAGAAATAAACATTGAAGTAGTTTCATTACACAAGTGTATAAACTATTTATAAAAACCACTTCACAGCCACTTAGCTGAATGGTAACATAATACGTGCAGTGTTTCAGCCAACCCTCAATAATTTCTAAGGAAATCAGCAAGAATCACAAAAAATTAAGTCTGATATTTGTTACATCTGAGATCACAAAGTAATGCTTTCATAAACTGGAACATGGTTGGATGCCAGCAATACAGATTAAAATAGTCAGGATATTAAAGGAGAATCTTGGCATAAGGATGATATTGTTATTCATTTTTGCATAAATCAGTAAAGGAATATCAGAAACAGTCACAATAATTCACACAAAGATATTTCGAAACAAGGTTCAAATAAGGCATACTGATTTGAAACAGAGATTTATATGGGCTTGATGTTATTGGCGAGCATATCTCAAAAGTGAACATGTCAGACGTATAGCTTTAATGATACTGAATAAGTTTTATAATAATCTAGCATCAGAGTGATTCAAAAAGTTTGGCCTGGTCCGCATTTAGTGACCTCAGATTACTTATTTATTTTTTAGCTTATTCTGTTGATTACCACCACATTAAATAATTTAGATTTATACCCAAGTTTGTATAAACAGACAAACAAATGCTAACAGTAATGCACTCATATGGGAGCCAATCAGGCAACCATACAGAAGGGTTTTAAAGCAGAATTTTTGTTCAGTCACTTACAGATCTCTTCTGTATAAAACATGTTTGGATGTTGGTTTATTAAAGCTGCAAATTTCTCGATCATGCCCTATTGAGGTGGGACTACTTTTCCAGGTGGATGAACTTCTGGTTATGCTTTATCAACATAATTCCTATGGGCAGAGTTTGCTTTGCTTCATGTAATCATTGGTGGCTATGTTCAGAATGTAGTTCTAAAAATGTTTTAGCTTTTGGCAGTCCAACCCAAGTCAAAAAAGCTAATACTACAAATCACTATTGATATTGTTTCCAATTAATTTGCCACTCTGAAAATGGCAGGCAAGTCTTGCACACTGCGTTGCACTGCATGGTGTGTGCGCTCTGGTCATATGCAACACATTTCTGATAAATGTAAATGGTCATCTGGTTAGTTCATGCATACAGACACTGTCCTTATTGTGCATGATACATACTGCATACAGCTTAAATACTACAAGGTGTTTAATATGACATTCTGAATGCTTTATGGAGTAAAGTCACATCACATCCATGGTCCTTGCTGGTATTCTTGTACAGATGTGCTGTGATTACTAGGCGGAAATTACCAGGAAATTAACTTTTTTTAACTGGATGTGATAACTGTCTAAAGATTGATCATAACTTAACAAATAACAGAAAAGGTTGGTAAGTGATTCTATTAATCTATTTAATAATGTATAATGTATTCTCATTATTTTGTTTTATTTTACTTTTTTTATTTATCAAGGTTATTACTATATTTCTTATTGTACAGCACTTTGGTTCAAGTCCTGTTGTTTTTAAATGTGCTCTATAAATAAACTTGACTTGATCAGTCACATGCTAACATATGTAAAGTATATTAAGTTTTATTGTTATACTTTCAGGGTGATAGTTGCATATTTTCACAAATTAATTCAGGGTGCTGTACAATTGCCTACCAGCCTTTTATTTTAAACATATTACTGTAAACAGTAAGCACTTTTATTGATTAATCTGTACAAACTGGATGCAAGTGGAAACTGTTTCTGTTGATGTCGACAGCATCTGTGACTGTGACATAAGCAAACATTATATTTATACATAAACTTTATTTTTTAATATATTTTTAAAAAGAATATATTTTTAAATGTATAATTTAATTTATATTTTTAAATATATAAAAATATTTTTTTAAATAATAAAATCATATGACTAATTTCTAAAGAATAGTCTCCGCAGCTGTTTTTTTTCTGGAGTCTGCTTACAATCGTTTGACCAGCAGAGGGCGCAAACGTAATCAGTAATCAAACGTAAAACGTAATCAGCATTAAAGAAAGTAATCAACACTGGTTTGCAGTTTCTAGAACACTATCACAATTAGGGTGCGACCAATATAGCCTGGGACAAATTTATAGCATAAGTATGTCAGGATGGCCGAGCGGTCTAAGGCGCTGCGTTCAGGTCGCAGTCTCCTCTGGAGGCGTGGGTTCGAATCCCACTTCTGACAATAGTATTTTACTTTCTGCCGAAAGAAATTGTTTTGTTAACGTTTAAAAATCAATGTAACTACTGACATGTCCATGCACGTATTCAGCACCATCCACTGAACAAACCTAGTATAACGCATGCTAGTTATACTAGCATGCGTTATACTAGTACCGGTACTAGTACTAGTACCGTTAAACTAGTACCGATATTAATATATCCGAATCAGAACACAAATATATATACGTGTGTCTAACTAGTAATAGTTCGCTATTTCGAGTAATAACTACACAATCTTACAATTTATACACTATTACCAGTCAAAAGTTTGGACGCACCTATTTAGTATAGTTATTTTTCCGCATTTTAGAATAATAGTGGAAACAAAAAAATTAAATAACACAAATATATTTATGGCAATGAAGTAGTGACCAAAAATGTTACACAAATCGAAACTAACGTAAATTTTAGCTTCTTTAAAGTACCTACCTAGATCACAGCTCTGCTCACCCTGGGCCCATTCTGTTCATCAACTTCACGATGTATCCACATGGGATGCCTGGGGGATGCCTGGGAGTTGCCAGCCCATCAAAGTATTATTTTACGTTGGTATCTGCACTTTTTCAGCGCGCATGGACCAAGTTTTATTGCTTTATCTTTAATCGCACCAAAACTGCATCTGTACAAACCATAGTCCTTGTTATGTATATAAATTATATGTGGTTGCCTGAGCTGTTTTTCTATGGTGAAATATTGCCCCCCGGTGGCTGCATTTGAAACTGTACTGAGAGAGGTTACAATGTAAGTTCATTTAAAAGTTGAGTTTGCCGCGCAGATCGTTTAAAAAGGAACAATTCACCCAAAAATGAAAATTCTCTCGTCATTTACTCTTCATGCCACCCCAGATGTGTATTACTTTTTTCTGCGGCAGAACACAAATTATTTTTTTTTATAAGAAATGTTCAGCTCTGCAGGTCCATTCAATGAAAGTGAATGGTGGAAAAAAACTTTAAAACTCCAAAAAGCACATACAGGCGGCATAAAAGTAATCCATGCAATTCCAGTTGTTAAATCCATGTGTTCAGAAATAATATAATAGGTGTGGGTGAGAAACAGATCAATATTTAAGTCCTTTTTACTGTTAATTCCCACCTTTGACCAGCCTCGACCAGTAGGTGGCGATATGCATAAGGAATACAAATTACCAAAAAAACAAAAGAAGAAGAATGTGGAAGTGAACATGATAGTGGAGATTTACAGTAAAAAAGGACTTAAGTATTGATCTGTTTTTCACGCACAGCTTTTATATAGCTTCAGAAGATATGGATTTAACCACTGGAGTTGTATGGATTACATTTTGCCGCTTTTATGTGCTTTTTTTACCTTTAAAGTTTTGGCTACCATTCAGTTGCATTTTATGGACCTACAGGGCTGAGATATTCTTTAAAAAAAAAAAAATTGTGTTCTGCAGAATAACGAAAGTCACTCATATCTGGGATGTCATGAGGTGAATAAATGATGAGAGAATTTTCATTTTGGGGTGGACAATTCCTTTATCAGCCAAACGCAGTGCACATAAGAATAGAAAAGATAAAAATCTTCTCCATCGCTAGAGGGCAGTGTTATTCCCTTCGACCGGCTTTCCGCAACAATTTACCAGCGACAAGTCGCGAAGTAATGAAACATGGCCGACTCGGATGTAAGGAAGACTGACTGCATCAACCATGCTACAGGTAAAGAATGCAGAATTACACTTTAAACATGTGCGGTTAGCGCTTTAAAAGCGCACATAACAAATCCAATGAAGTCGTTAACAGAGAGCTAGATTTCCAGCTAGTTAAACTGGCGACCGTCATGACACAATGCTGACTTGACATATGTGCAATGAAAATTACATCATGCAGTGTTTTGATTGTTAAACTCGCATTGAAAGCTAACTTTATGGACACGATCCCGTATTTTCCTATTATTTTTCATATTTCATATGTTTGCTAGTTTAGTCGCTGAGCAGCATTGCACCTTAGTTTGGGAAAGATCGTGTGAACTAGCATGATGAAATAAAACTGCTTATAATAAAAAAGTCTTAATGTTTTCCATCATCTTTGAAACTGCCAGGGTCTTCTGTCAGTAAATTCGGGTTAAATGTCTTCTGCTACCAGCGTTGATGCAAACGGAGTGCAAATTTAACTTTGAATGCGTCTTAAAGGATCTGTTTATTATTTGTAATAGATGGAGATGTCAAGCTGCAAGAAATTACACGAGCGAAGGTATGCCATTTCTTTATTTTAATTCTGTATCATTTCAGAATATAAATGGTGCTCTTTTATTTTTTCAATATAATAATTTATAGTCACACACTGTCACAACGGTGGTGTCTTAAAACTTAGTGAACTGCCTTTTCGCCATTATATCCACATTGTGAATCAGCTTAAAGGGATAGTTCACCCAAAAATAAAAGTTCCCTTACGATTCAGTACACTTGACATTGCGTCACTATGGGGAGTGTCCTTCTACACGACCTAGTTGAAACCTTTCTACAATAATGCCCCCCCCCAACAGGCGCGAAGCTGAACGTAATAAAAGCGGGCGCGCAAACACCATTCCTCAGAATTTTCTTCCTTCAAGACAGTGATTCATCTCTCGTCTAGAAGCCTCCTACTACTTCACTGTCGACATATACGAGTCAGCAGGCAGGATCTTCAAGGCAACAAGAAGACTCTCCACTCTCCTGCAGTGTTCTGGTGAACATTTACTCCACCTTGCCGCTTGACGCTTCGCTGGTGAACGGGCCGCTTCAGCATCCTGATTACCCGCAGTGCTTCGGCAGGAGTTTTGTATCCTTATAAGCTTTTGTGATATTGTGTGTGTGTGTATATATATATACATATATATATATACTGTATATGTGTTTCTTATGTGAGGGACATGTCCCACCGTCAGATCAACATGAGAGCTACATTCACTGTCAGGGCCGCACCCACGCAGAGACGGCTCTAATAGAGACAGACTGCCCTCACTGTGAGGGCATGAGTCTCAAGATACTCCGTTCGCAAATCGCCCTCGAGGGATGATTTAGCCTCCCGCGCCCTCCCATCCGCCTCTTCTGTGACACCCAAGGGATCACACGAGGAGGCACGGCGGGACCGCGAGGTTGAGCAGGATGAATTTGAGGAGCCCCTCAATCTTCATATACTGTGTCTATGCCGATACAGTATGTGCGTGTTGAGCTTTGGCCCTCTTCAGGAGCACACAACCTCATCACGTTCGGCAGTTCTGATGCTAGGGATGATGGTGTTATGTCTCTCTCTGCATCTGGCGAGTGGTCAATAGAGGACGTTGCTGCCCCTTCCCCCAGCGAGGGCGAGGATTGTGCACACGACACTGACAAGAAGATACTTCGCGTCCTTTCAAGGGTAGTCGAAGAGTTCGGTCTTGAGTGGTCTCCTCCAGAGGAACCTGAATATTCTTGCCTTGATGAATGGTTCTTGCTGTCCGGATGCCGTCAAGGGACCGCGTTCCACAGATCTGCCCCATTCTTCCCGGAAGTTCATAATGAACTGACAAAATCCTGGTGCGTGGCCTATTCAGCTCGCTCGCACAGCGATCCACTCTTCTCACTAAAGTGGACCACCGGGAAGACAAAGGTTATGCCCAACTACCCTCTGTGGAAGAGGCGGTAGCGGCACATCTCTGCCTGGCCAGTAGCAGGGCGTGGAAATTACGCCCCGTTCATCCTTCTAAGATTGACGTCCACACTAGCTGGAACAGCATACTCGGCGGCAGGCCAAGCTGGTTCAGCACTCCACGCGATGGCGGTGCTCTATCAAGCAAATGGACGAGCAAGGCTATGATCTAGTGACGTTCAAAGAGTTCCACACCGCTATGGACTTAGCACTGCGAGCCATGAAAGTCACTGCACAGGCCATTGGCAAGTCAATGAGCAACCTGGTTGTTTTGGATCGTTACATTTGGCTGACCCTCACGGAAATGCGTGACGTGAAAAAAAGCCGCTCTATTTGATGCTCCGGTGTCTCCAGCCGGCCTTTTCGCAGATAGATTTGCTGAGTGCTACGTCACGACTCTATGAGACATTTCATGCCAAAACGGAGCAGTACTTCATCACAGCCGGCTCGCACCCGCTCTGTCTCGGGCTAGCGCCCAGCTAAAAACCCCATGCCTGTTGCCTCTGCGCCGCCAAATGTCACCGCTGGTAAAGCCATGCAAGCCGTGGCCCAAACAAAGACAGCTGCCTCAGTGCAAGCCCCGCACCGAGGGGAAATCCCCCCGCGCACAGTAAAAGTGCTCCTGACACACAGTGCTGTTCCCCTCTTCCCCACTGCTGTTTACAGGTAAAGGATTATTGTTGTTAAAAATGTTGTTCAATATGTTGTTTCTGTGTCTCACATTCAATCACATGCAATAAAGAATGCAAAAAAAAAAAAGAGTACAACGCTAGTTGCACATGCATGAGATGCTCACAATTTTTCCAATAAAGAGCTTTCCCACTTCAAAGCCCACACATTATGCACAACTGCTTCCCTATGGTGAGCGGCACATTATATCATACAGTGAACAAACCAAATTGCCCTCTGTCCCATTATGTGGACGTGTGGCGAGCCCTTTAGGGCATTTCCGACTGGGTGCTAAAAACGATCAAACATGGTTACACAATCCAATTTGCACATTGGCCATCCCGTTTCAATGGTGTTCTGTCTTCCACGTTTCCGTCCGAAGACGTGCTGGTGTTATGAGATGAAATACACAATCTTCTCACAAAGAACGCGAGCGTTTTTTTTAGATGAATTAATAAGCCTGCTGTCCCGCTGTGCGAATGTGTGGCAAGCCCTCACAGGCGTGTCAAACTGGGTGTTTAAAACGATTGAGCACGATCACAGATTCAGTTTGTACGTCGGCCACCTCACTTCACTGGCGCTTTGCAATCTGTGGTCCAACCACAGAATGTGCTGGTGTTGCACACAGAGATTCACAGTCTCCTTGCAAAAAACGCGATAGAGACTGCCCCAGACTGCGACACACACAGAGGGATTTACAGCCGTTATTTCCTCGTTCTGGAGAAGGATGGCGGGCTTCGTTCCATTCTAGTTCTGAGACGCTTAAATGGGGCGCTCGTGATGCGCCCATTCAAAATGTTAACTCCGAAACAGATCTTATCGCACATCCGTCCTCAGGACTGATTTGCATCAGTAGATCTGAAGGATTCGTACTTCATGTACAAATTGCACCGCATTACAGGCAGCTTTTTAGATTTTTGTTCGAGGGAACTGCGTATCAATTTAAAGTCCTTCATTTCAGTCTTTCTCTGGCTCCCCACACATTCATAAAATGGATCGATGCGGCGCTCGTGCCCATTGAAAATGAACTGTGTGAGTGTTTTGAATTACCTCGGCGATTGGTTATTACTAGCCAATCAGAGGCACTACTGAGCGAACACTGAGACTTGCTGCTTTGCCATATGGAAAATCTGGTCTAATGTCAACTGGGTGAAAAGCAGACTTTTCCCCAGCCAGTAAATCTCCTTTTTTAGGAGTTTGTCTCGACTCCGTGAGCATATGTGCGCACCTCACAAACGAGCATGTACAGACCATTCTTCAGTGTCTGTCTTATTTAAAACTGGAAAAACATTACCAATGAAGTCATTCAAGAGAATGCTGGGTTTTATGATGGCAGCATCCGCCGCCATACCGTTAGGACTGTTACACACGAGATCTCTCTTGTTATGCCCTTTGCAAGCGCTACACACATACGTTGAGCGCACCCGCCAATTCAGACTGTCTGACCAGCACTTTTCATGCATCCTCCATAGCACACATGGAATGTCCATCTCCAAGCAAATACTTTCTCACTGGATTGTTAATGCAATCGCCCTGGCTTACAAGCCGCAGGATGCGAATTGCCCAATTTGTGTTGAAGTACACTCAACTAGGGGCGTGGCCTCTTCATGGGCATGGACGAACGGTGTGTCCTTACAAGACATATGTTTTGCAGCAGGATGGTCTTCTCAAAACACATTCGCAATGTTTTACAACCTAGACATAACGGCTCTCTCATAGCAAGTCATCTCTGTCTAGAGCACTTGCTATTTCATTGGCCAAACAAATACTTATGCCCCTCTTTTTAAGTACAGGCTCCCTGTCTTTTTACACAGCTGCCTGCTTTCAGACTGTTTTATTTCCCAAAAGTCACAGGCACTTTCATTACAAATAAACTTCCTTCCCTACTGGGTTCGCAAAGAGTTTAATTCATACTATATGACCATAGTTCATATATATATTCTGAGTGTTCCCCTCCTAGCTTACCATCAGGGTCATTCACTTGCGGCATACTCATGTCGGTCGCCGTCCTGCGGCGTCATGTTTCCTCTCTGGGAAGGTTATGTTGTGTAGTGTGGCGTGATGGGATTCTGTTCCCCATAGCATCACCTTAGTGATGCAATACCATGTATACTGAATTGTAAGGAAACGTCTCGGTTACGTATGTAACCTCGGTTCCCTGAGATGAAGGGAACGAGACATTGCATAAGCTGGCCGCTCAATGGACTCTGGGTTTTTTGAGGTGCGAGCGATGCACTCTTTGTCCCTCAATCAGAAAATTCTGAGGAATGGTGTTTGCGTGCCCGCTTTTATACCGGTCAGCTTTGCGCCTAAAAAGGTGGTGTTTAAACACCATAGCCAATACTGGCGTTATTGTAGAAAGGTTTCAACTAGGTCATGTAGAAGGACACTCCCCATAGTGTCAGCTTAGTGACGCAATGTCTCTTTCTCTTCATTACCGAGACGTTCTCTCAACATTTTCTCAGCCTCATGCCATCCCAGATGTGTATGACTTTCTTTCTTCTGCCGAACATTAATGAATATTTCTAGAAGGATATTGCAGGTCTGTAGGTCCATACAATGCAAGTGAATGGTGACCAAAATTTTGAAAGCATATAAAGCCATCATAAAAGTAATCCATAAGACTCCAGTGATGGAATCCATGTCTTCTGAAGCAATCCAATCAGTTTCGGGTAAGAACAGACCAAAATATAACTCCCTTTTCGCTCCTACCATTGCAGTCTCTAGGCATGATCATGATTTTAAGTTTGACTACACTTCCTAGTGCTTGACGCACACGCAGAGCGCTAGATGGCGCTATAGGAAGTGTAAGGAGCTTTAAATCATGATTGTCAAGTAGACTGCTGACGTTAAGATGTACAGTGAAAAAGGAGATATTTTTTGGTCTGTTCTCATCTAAACCAGTTGGTTTGCTTTTGAAGACCAGGGGCCAGTTGTATAAACATAGCCATTAACTTAAGACTTTGTCTGACTAGCTAAAGATGCCATAGAAAGCCGGTTACATAAACTCACAGTTGTCTTGAGTACGAAAGTCTAATTCCTATTGAATTGTGGGAAAAGTAAGACACTGAACTTAAAAAAATGCCTTAAAAAATGGCCAACAGTGGTTGCTTAATTCAGTTTTCATTCGCTGAAAATATTTGCTTGTTAGAGGAATACAATGCTTCAAAATTGATTTGGAAAAGCCCTTGAAGTAAATGATGAGAGAAGTTTCGTTTTTTGGTGAACTATCCAATTTACACACACACTTAGTGGACTCCGGTGTCTGTGATGCCCAAAATGCTCTCTCACTAGGTTTATAGACACTGCTTATATTAGCACTTTCTATTAAGTCACTCATTAATGAATCTTTCAAAACATTAATGTAAATTAAAACAGCTCTTTGTTTGAAACATTTCAAATTCTGACTTGTCCTCTTCTATTTAAAGACTGAAGGAAAGGAGTTGACGAAACAAGAAAAGCAGCGTCTTAGGAAAGAAAAGAAGCAACAGAAAAAGAACAAGAAAGATGACAAGGGTCCTCCAGAAAAGGAGAAAGAGAATCTGTCAGTTCCAACTCCGTCAAAACCTGTCACACAGAGCCCAGCACATAAAGGTACTTCAGTGTTTAATAGCTTTTCTGTAACCTGATGTAGAGTATTAAAATATAACAAAGAGAGATAATTAGAGGGAACAACAACATCCATTTTATTATAGAGGGTTTTGTTTCTCATTAAGTGAGACTTGATTAGAGTTTGCCAAGTTTAGGAAGGGAGGTAGTGTAACATTCACATATAAAAAGAGCTTTGTTTTTGTCTTAATACAGTATATGCTTTTCTGTCAACAAGTACAGTTGGGATGGCTGTAAAATCAAAATATGATGTAAAACAATAAAATACATGCTCTGTAGAAAGCCAACAGGCCTAAAGTTGATTGTGTTCCTTAACTGATAAACAGCCAGAACTGTGGTTAAAACTGGTTTTACCCTTTACATTTTCAGCTAATTGAATCTTTTATTCACTCCAGCCAATCTATTTTTGGGTGCTTTTTAATTGTTGGTCCCTTTGATCTCTGCAGCAGCTCCTGCGACTGTAAGTGCATCTGTGTCTGCATCTCCTACGACTGCAGAGAAGCCAGCAAAGACCAAAGCGGAGCAGCGAGCGGAGCGCCGGGCACGGCAAGATTCAGATCGGGTACCAAAACAGGGCAAGAAAGAACCAGGCCAGCAGTCTTCCTCCGGCAAGCCTAAAGCCTCCACCGGTGAACTTCAACCAGGTAATTCAACATTTCGTATAAGAGTAGTCCAGGGTGGCAGCATTTCTAGTAAAAGTGCTTGATGCACTCCTCATCAAATTTAAATCCGAGATGTTTTACAGGTCGTCTGCCGCTTTGGCTGACGGATGAGCAAAATTACTTGCCACTGCACAATATTTGGCTGATGGTGGGTGATCATTTCATACGCTGGTAGAGATTTAATTTTCCTTTTCTTCTGTTAGTGGTGAAAAGGTTACCGGAGCACATTCAAGTGGACGACCCTGCTGCAGTGAAAAAGTTGGCTAAAAAGCTTGAGAGACAGCAGGTGAGATAAATCATACTAGTCTACTTTGTCTGTAGTCTGATTACAGTCAGTTGATGGATTATCCAGGTGTTCTCTGAGTTCCTTTTTACAGCCTATTTAACCCAGGTCCTTCACTTCCCATGTCTTACAGAAGTCAGGGCATGGTTGCTGTTTAAATGTAACTGGAGTCAAGGTCTGGCTCCATACTTTTGCGTGCAGTGTATTGTTCAGTTTTTCTCTTCTTGTGTAATGCCTTTTGTCTTCTTGTGTAATTTGTTTTGGTGAATGTTATTAATTATCCTTTGCTTTTATACTTGTTGGAGATTATTTAATTGTGAAGATTTTAATTTCATTGTGTTTCATGTGATGAACTAGATGTCATATGTATGTGGGTGAAGTAGGTGCTGTATAGATGTGTGATAGCTGTAGACCCATAACACTAGCATAGAGCTTTCAAAATCCTGTGTTAGTCCCCTCTTCAGTTGTGCACATCATTCGTGTCTTGATGCTCAGTATTCTGTTCCAGCCTCAGCTCTTGTCCTGAGGAGGGAGAATGTTACCTCCAGAACTTTTGTCCCTGAATGAACTCAATATTCACACAAAATGCTGCTGTTCACTCCATTCTTTCAGGTCCCACTTAGGTCCGACTATGGCTACAAGGTCAACCTGTTCTCCCATTTACACCAATATAGTCGAAAAGCCCCTCCCACCCAACAAATCAGGTACTGTAAGCAATGTATTGTTCTCTCCATTAGCTATGACGTTGTCTTGCCAACAAAATTAGGGATAAATTATATATCGAGACTATATTTTTTTATTGGCCAATCTTACTGGTTTTTCTTTTTTCATCTATCGTCAATAGTGGATATTTAGTTAACCGATATTAAGTAGTTAATTATGGACTCATTTTTGCCTTATCAAGATTAAAGCTGAAGTGTGTAACTTTTTTCAGTGTTTAAATGAACTCAGCAAAAAAAAGAAATGTCCCTTTTTCAGGACACTGTATTTTAAAGATAATTTTGTAAAAATCCAATTAACTTTACAGATCTTTATTGTGAAGGGTTTAAACAATGTTTTCCATGCTTGTTCAATGAACCATAAACAATTAATGAACATGCGCCTGTGGAACGGTCATTAAGAAACTAACAGCTTACAGTCAGTAGGCAATTAAGGTCACAGTTATAAAAACTTAGGACACTAAAGAGTCCTTTCTACTGACTCTGAAAAATACCAAAAGAAAGATGACCAGGGTCCCTGCTCATCTGAGTGAACATACCTTAGGCATGAGGACTGCAGATGTGGCTAGGGCAATAAATTGCAATGTCCGTACTGTGAGACGCCTAAGACAGCGCTACAGGGAGACACGAAGGACAGCTGATCGTCCTTGCAGTGGCAGACCACGTGTAACAACACCTGCACAGGATCGGTACATCCGAATATCACACCTGCGGGACAGGTACAGGATGGTAACAACAACTGCCCGAGTTAACACAATCCCTCCATCAGTGCTCAGACTGTCTGCAATAGGCTGAGAGAGGCTGGATTGAGGGCTTGAAGGCCTGTTGTAAGGCAGGTCCTTACCAGACATCACCGAAATCATTGTCGCCTATGGGCACAAACCCACCTTCACTGGACCAGTCAGGACTGGCAAAAAGTGCTCTTCACTGACGAGTCGTGGTTTTGTCCCACCAGGGGTGATGGTCGGACTCATGTTTATCATCGAAGGAATGAGCGTTACACAGTGGCCTGTACTCTGGAGTGGTGTCGATTTGGAGGTGGAGGGTCTGTCATGGTCTGGGGCGGTGTTTCACAGCATCATCGGACTGAGCTTGTTGTCATTGCAGGCAGTCTCAACGCTGTGCATTACAGGGAAGACATCCTCCTCCCTCATGTGGTACCCTTCCTGCAGGCTCATCCTGACATGACCCTCCAGCATGAGAATGCCACCAGCCATACTGTTCATTTTGTGCATGATTTCCTGTAAAACAGGAAGGTCAGTGTTCTGCCGTGGCCAGCGACGAGCCCGGATCGCAATCCCATTGAGCACGTCTGAGACCTGTTGGATCGGAGGGTGAGGGCTAGGGCCATTCCTCCCAGAAATGTCCAGGAACTTGCAAGTGCCTTGGTGGAAGAGTGGGGTAGCATCTCACAGCAAGAACTGGCAAATCTGGTGCAGTCCATGAGGAAAAGATGCACTGCAGTACTTAATGCAGCTAGTGGCCACACCAGATACTGACTGTTACTTTTGATTTTGACCACCCCTTTGTTCAGGGACACATTATTCCATTTCTGTTAGTCACATGTCTGTGAAACTGGTTCAGTTTATGTCTTAGTTGTTGAATCTTTTTATGTTCATACAAATATTTACACGTTAACTTTGCTGAAAATAAAAGCAGCTGAAAGGGAGAGGACGTTTCTTTTTTTGCTGAGTTTACTTTCTCCTATCTTAGCTTAATATGCAGAAACAACTACAAATAAACCATTTGTAGGTTAATTTTCATGAAAACTGTGAACAATGTGGCTCTGTGGCGCTATGAAAATTCCTGTTTGTTTTGAGCGACCAGTCTCTAAAGACAATAACACTGACTCGACCAATGGCATGAATGGGGGGCCGGGACTATCTGTTTGTTTGATCAGTGGAGGACGTTTTTTAATTTTTGCTTTAATTTGATTATTTTTGCAATTCCGTTCAGTGGCACTAGTGGCGCAGAAATTACACACTTCAGCTTTAATTAAAACTTTACCATAATCTTGTGCTAAATTAAATGGATATTGATATTTTTCAATAAAAAAAATTATACATTTTAAAAGTACTATGTTTAAAGAGTGCTGTCCCTGTAAAGTCATCATAAAACAGTGATTGCAACTCATTTTTATTTCCTTAAAGGGATAGTTCACCCAAAATTTATAATTCTCTTATCGTTTACTCGCCCTCATGCCATTCTAGATGTGTATAGCTGTGTCCCAAATGATGACTATGCACTTGCAAAATATACTATACTAGAAGTGTATGAATTTTCAAAGTGTAGTATTGTCCCAAATGGAACACTTAATGTTTTTTTTTTACTACACGGAAGCTTTCAGCGTTTAACGGCTGACGGAAGTGACGTTTCAAACCCAAGCGTTGTGTTGCCACTAGCTTTAGTGCTATATCCACCCTCAGTTCAACAATTACAGTACTGTGCAAAAGTCTTAAGGCACATAAGATGTTTCACAAAAGCATTTGTCTTAAGGTTATTTATAACCTTATAAATAATGGTTATTTATATCTTCAGCTTTAGTGTGTCAATAGGAAATATAAATGTTAGACTCCCAAACATTTATTTTGCAAATAGAAAAGATTAGAATAGAAGAACAGGGAGCCCTGCAATAGATGTCATGTCCCCCACAAAAGAGACAGAAGCAATTGAGACAGCCTAAATAGATAGAAGAACTGTGGTGAATTCTCCAAGAAGCTTGGACCATCCTATCTGCCAACAACCAAGAAAACTGTGTCCAGGTGTACCTAGGAGAATTGGTGCTGTTTTAAAGGCAAAGGTGGTGACACCGAATATTGATTTAGCTTTTTTATGTTTACTGGACTTTGAATGACATTAAGTGATAAATGAAAACTATTTATGTCATTATTTTTTAAGACATCCTTGCTATGCAACATTTTTCACAAGTGCATAAAACTTTTGCACAGCATGGTATGATAATAAAGAGTTTAACTCACTTTTGTAAGGTGCTGTCTTCACAGAAGTTTCACTAGTTGTCATATTCTCCATTATTTACAACTGTTTTGCCAGATCACCATCGCTGCAGGTAACTCCCTAACCCCTTCTGTTATGTACGGCAAGCCGCGTGCGCTGAGTGCACACAGTGTCCAACATTCCACACTCCGTTTTGACGGTTGAAAAGTGCATCATCCGGGTACTCGTAGTACACTCGTAGCATTTTCAGTGTAAACATACTACTCGCACTACTTACACTTCAAAATGACATAAAATAGTGCAGAAGTGTGTGGTTTGGGACGCACTTTATGACTTTCTTTCTTCAGCAGAACACAAACAAAGAAAAATATCTCAGCTCTGTAGGTCCATACAATGCAAGTGAATGGTGATCAGAACTTTGTAGCTCCAAAAATCACATAAAGGAAACATAGAAGTAATCCATATGACTCCAGTGTTTAAATACATATCGTCATAAGTGATATAATAGGTGTGGGTGAGAAACAGAGCAATATTTAAGTCCTTTTTTACTCTAAATCTCCACTTAAACTTTCACTTTCAGATGTGAAAGTGAAACTAAACATGCACCACATGTGACTTTCAGATGTAAAAGTGAAAGTGGAGATTTAGGGTAAAAAAAGGACTTAAATATTGATCTGTTTACACCCACATCTATTATATCGCTTCTGAAGATATGTATTTAACCACTGGAGTCTTATGGATTACTTCTATGTTTTCTATATGTGATTTTTGGAGCTACAAAGGTCTGATCACCATTCACTTGCTTTGTGTTCTGCAGAGGAAATAAAGTCATACACATCTGGGATGGCATGAGTGTGAGTAAATGATGAGATGATGATCCCTTTAATGTGACACATTTCTGAGTGAGAAAGAAAGGGAAAAACAACAACAGAAGACCTATAAATCTTTCACATTTGTACTTTTTGTTGTATCAAATAAACAAGTTGGATATCAAATATATACTCTATACCCATAATTACTTAAGTGGTTGATTTTATTTATTTTTGTCTGGTTTAATTTGCAGCATCCCTGCCACAGTTATTCACCCATCCATTGTTCGACTGGGCCTGCAGTACTCTCAGGGCATTATAGCAGGATCCAACGCCCGATCTGTGGCCCTTCTACATGCCTTTAAACAGGTACTTCATTACACCATCTGCATTTTGTTCTTTTGGAAATAGTGACAGATTGTCTGAAGTTTGGTCTCAGATTGAGTGGAACTTGGAACTTCTTATATTAATGTTTGAATTTCTTTTAATATTTTTATAGGTTATCCAAGATTATAGCACGCCTCCAAATGAGGAATTGTCAAGGGACCTTGTAAATAAGCTGTCGCCCTATATCAGGTTCACATTCTTTCTCATGAAAATTGATACAGCACAAGCTAAGATATAGCCTAGATGTATTTCATATGGCCTCTGATCTAACATTTTACATGATGGAAGTAGATGTTTGACAGACATTGCCAATTCTCATTACCTCTACAGTTTTCTTAGCCAGTGTCGCCCCCTATCAGCAAGCATGGGAAATGCAATCAAGTACATCAAGAAGGAAATTTCAAATATTCCCAGTCAATGCAAAGAAGAGGAGGTAAGAGTTTTCAGAGGTTACTACTTTAGAAATGTTTACATGCAGTATTATTTCAGCGTGACTTTGTTCTGTGAATTAATATACTAAAAGCTATTCTTTCTGAACAGGCAAAAAGGAAGCTGCAGACATGTATCGATAGTTACATAAATGAGAAGATAATTTTGGCATCCCAAGCCATTTCTAAATATGCTATTGAGAAGATAAGTAATGGAGATATCATTCTAGTTTATGGATGGTAAGATTTTTCAATGTATCCCCATAAATTATTTCAATATTTGCACTCACTTCATTAGATCTTTTTGTGTCTGCTGCATTATCATGACAGTCCTTCATTGCTTGGTTTTACAAACCATTTCCCTTAAAGGCATAGTTTACTCAAGACTTGAAATTCTGTGATCTTTTACTCCACCCTCATTTCTTTTCAAAACCATATGACCGTTTTCATGGAACACAAAAGGAGATATTGGACACAAGGTTCAGTCACCATTCACTTTCATTGCATCTTTTTTTCCATGCAGTGACAGTAAAGGGTGACTGAGGCTGTCAGTCCCTAACTTTCTGCCTCACATCATCTTTTGTGTTCCACAAGAGAAAGCAGTCTGTTTTGGAACAAAACATGAGGGTTAGTAAATTATGGCAGAACGTTTGTTTTTAGGTGAACTAGCCATTTATTACTCTGGATAAATACATTTGTTTCATAAGAGTTTTCTCACGTCTTTCTACAGCTCTTCACTTGTCAATCACATTTTGTGCGAAGCTTTTGAGAAGCAGAGGAAATTTAGAGTCATAGTTGTGGACAGTCGGCCCAGACTGGAGGGCAGAGAGGCGCTTAGGCGTCTGGTGAAGAGAGGCATCCAGTGTACTTATGTGCTCATATCTGCCTTGTCCTACATTCTGCCTGAAGTGAGTCATTCTTTTGAATGGGATTTTGCAAACACAATTTATTTTTAGCTCATTGCAGCAGTTTATACATTTGGTTTTAAAAGGTGCTTTCTTAACAAAGTGTTTGTGCCTTCAAAGGATTGATCGTGTGTGATAGAAGCAGCAGTACCTAAGAATGCTACTTGAGAAACTAAAGTGCCAAGCCATAATTAAAAATACACAGTAGCTCACAACCGCAGTGCTATGAGTAGCATAAGTAAACTTAAACAAAATCGACTCTGTTGTCATTGTCTGCTAATCTTAACATAACAATACTCTAGAATTTGGAAGAGCATGCAGTTAGTTTTATTTTAAATGATCTATACAGTGTAGATATACTGTACTTGCAGTAGAGTTATCCGGCACTTATGCTGTCAATTAAAGCGTATCCATGAATGCTGAATATGAACTTGGATTCTTTATTTCCAGGTATCCAAGGTATTTCTTGGTGCACACGCACTCCTTGCCAATGGATATGTCATGTCACGTGTGGGAACTTCCCAAATCGCCCTGGTAGCAAAGGCCTACAATGTACCAGTGCTGGTCTGCTGTGAGACTTACAAGTTCTGTGAACGGGTGCAGACGGACTCCTTTGTATCCAATGAGCTAGGTAACTCGGTCACGTATAGCTTGTTTGGTACTAATTATTTTGGTAGACCTAGTGAATTCAACATTTATATTTTTACAGATGACCCTGATGACTTGATTGTGACCCGAAATGGGAACACCCACCTTGAAAATTGGCAGACTGTTAAATCACTGGGGCTTCTGAACTTGGTGTATGACGTGACACCACCAGACTTTGTGGACCTTGTGATCACTGACTTGGGCATGATCCCTTGCACCTCTGTGCCTGTGGTACTGCGAGTCAAGAGTGTCGATCAGTGAAGAGCAGATGAAAGCCGTTCTGCTTCACTCTTGCATCTGCACATAAAAGAGTTTGTGCACACAGGGCTTCTGGAATGAAATAAACATATCTAATGAAATGGAAAAGCTTTTGAAACAAAGCCTCTGTTTATTTCCTCACTGGCAGGATCCTTTAAAACGCTTAATTTAAAATTGTATAACTGGTCCAATTCCAGGATCCCACAGATGACAGTCTTTTTCAAATCCATCTTATGAACTTTTTCTTGGGAAAAGTCTACTAGGAATTGTAAATGACATCAAGATTGTCAGAAATAGCTTCTGGTCCTTTTGCCAAGTCAACTAAATTTAAAGATTTTTGTTTTGCGTTCATCTAATAAAATGTTGGCCCATCATGAGGATCAGTGCATATGCAGAAACAGTGTTAGAAACATCTGTTTTCCTTTTTGGACAGTCCTTTCATAGATGTGAAAAGGGGAAAAGAGGGGTTCTGAGTGTGATATAGTTCAGGTGCAAATGTGTAGAAGACCACTCAAAAGCTGAATATGTTGCATAAGGAGTTCTGTTTATAATATTACCAAAACCCTGGAAGAGCTATGGAAAAATAAATGGTTTAGATAAAACAGAACAACGCATTTGTCAAACAAGTCTATTTAAAGTACAAAGTGGCCAAAGTACAGTGTCCTGCTGATTTCCCAACCACAATGCTACATTACAGACAGCTATAGAAACAGTGATTCACGTATTGTTCTAGTAGTGTAGTAGGTGAGCCCCTCTATTTTGTTGAATAAGTAGATGAAACAGATGTTTTTCCTTTCCCCACACAATTGCAAAAAGGGAAGTCCTAAAGATTGAGGAGGTTGAATGGTCATAAACAGCAGACAGTAATAATCTAATAACTATGACAGCTTTAAACAAGCAGGATTTGGCAGTAATAATACAATTTACATATTTCACAAATATTAACAATCCAACACCACCCATTATCTCCTCCTGTAAGGCACACGGTCCTTGTTTTTTACATGTCAAAAACACTTGATAGGTAAATATTAGAATTGTCTTTAAAATTAGAGCACTTTTGCCTTAACACAAAATATGTGTAACAGTAAAGAGATTAAATAATCAGTGTTAAAAATTCTCAGTGCTACACTTTGAAATGTTTAGAGTCAAATTCAAAACTGCTGTCAGAAATGTGACTGCCCTCCAATGATGATCAAAGAGGTCAGTCTGTGGTTAGTTTTCCCTTTTCCAACCAGCCTCTTCAAGGCTGTGCAAAATAAAATAAAGATCTTATAAAATGTATAAATAAAAACATTTTTAAAGACCTCTAAGGTTAGTAGCGTTTGAAAAATTTTACTTTTTCAAATCAAAATTTCTATGTGCTCAAAGCCCGTATGTTGCTAGATTAAAAATGCCACAGAAACCCGCTTTTGGCTGGTTTGAAGAACAAGAAACTTAAATGTTCTGCAGATGGTTAACCAAAGTATATGAAACTGATTGGTCATCTCTTGCATCATTATTGATGCATCCTGAGAGATGTCTATTATTACTCCATTCTGTTGTCATCCCACCAGTCACTTCTCATTAAAACTCAAGTGGAATTGGCCTTTCGTCTTTGCATGAACCACAGTAAAGAGGAAACCACAACTGTGCACCCGGTAAGTATCCCAAGCACCTTAGCTGTGGGGAACGCTCCCTGCAATAAATAACAAGTGAAAGTAAGGAACTGTCTGCAATATAGTCACATAGAAACTGTTTTAGTCCTGATTTTATTAACAACATTTACATACAGTTAGCTATTTCTGATTTTTAAGTGTAGAAGAATAATGGCCAATTGTATGAAATGTTTGTGATTATTTGCGAGGAGTCGCACCTGTCTCATGCACTTGTATCCGTAGAAATGATTGAGACAGCAACACTCAAAGAACCCTGGTCCATATGGCCTACAAAATGAGTTTTCAGGGCAATTCCAGGCTGAAGATAGTAGATACAAAAGATAATCAGGAAATTTTCAAGCAGTTTTTAATTTGAGCATTTTAAAGATTGATAACTTACAGATTTGTTGTGTCTGATTGCAAACATTTTTCTGTCCTTCACAGACTCTGGCATTATGTTTGACCTCTACCATCTCCCATGCTGCACTGCCCCCTGGACACTCCAGTTTTGAAGGTAGTATACTGAGTTAAAAAAAAAAAAAAAAAAAAAAAAAAATGGCAGGTTAACTAACTGTTTTATCATAAAAATAATCAAAAGATATAATGTGCTTACGCATAACTTACAGTTTATTAAGATGGCTAAAACCCTGAAAAATCAAATCACTCAGATTGAAGATTGGGTTGTTGGAGAGATCTCTGTGAAAATACAGTTGCAGGTGAAACAATAACTTTATTCATAGACTGGATTCATTAGCCATGATATAGTCTCATCTGTGCATCAGTATCCTGACTGTCAACATATGTCTTAATCCTAAAATGCATATGTAACTTCATCCCCCTTAAATGCATATGTGGGTCAAAAGTATGCATTTTTTCCAAGTACAATGAACTCTAATGATCATTTTATAAGTAATTAAAAAAAATGATAGTTGATATATTATTTTTTTTCAAATCTGAAGAATTTCAGACACATTGAAAATGGAGTAGGTGTTTCGGGTGACAGTGTAAAAAAGCCTCAATAACAGAAATATGGGCAATTTCCATGTTTGGTGGTAAAATATGAAATGTTTCAACACTATACCCACACAAACACATACATATAAAAACAACAGACTAGGATAAAATGTTTTATTTTAAAAATTATAAAATTATAAATGGGTGAAATGTCAAGCACTTTGGTTATAAGCATCAGCAGAATGACAAGTTTCTATACTTGCATATAACACAAAAATATAAATATGAACATGGTATTTAACATACAGTATATTTAATGGAAACTGAAAACAATCAATGCATTACAAAAACAGCACCATATTAAATGCACTGAAAACCATAGAAGACACATGTGCGTTAAATAGGACCCACATGTGCATTCTAGGAGTAGTGAGGCAAATTCTCTTATAATTTAACAAATTAAAAATAAAAAAAGTCAGTTCACATGAAAGGACAGAAGACATCCTCATTGAGGAATACCTGGATTGGCAGATCAAAAAATTTTAAACTTGACACTGGGTCATTTCTAGAGTTAAATATAACAAATAAAATAGGATACAACGGGGCTAAATGCACCCCTTAAGGAAATTTAGCTTTTATCATGGTCACAAAATGTATCAACATAAAAAGTATTTATTTTTTATTGAATATTGATGGAGCAACATAATTTGTGTGAAAATAAATAATAACGGTAGGTTGTTTTGATTAAAATTCAGTAAAAAAAAAAAAAAAAAAAAATTTAAATGGTGGTGAGGGAGCCTTTTACCCCACACTTGGGGTAAAAGGCTCCCTCACTTGGGGTAAACGGCCCCTATGTGGGTTTATAGTGATATCATGTAGATATAGGGGCAATAGTTATAAGGCAAAATTTGTCAACTAATGCTAATAATTTTGAGACACCAAGATGCTTTTCTGAGTAACAAATTAAGATGATGCTTTCTCAGAATAACTACTTCAGGAAAAAAAAAGTCAACCATCTCCTGTTAAATTCAAACACATTTGGCAGTTTATTACATTTTAAGTAATCTACAGTATAAACAAACTAATCTCTATTATGATTGGATGAGTCAATGTGAGCCCAATTTGAAACATTTTCATAAATCTATTCACCCCACTTTAAAAAAGAAAAAACACACAATGTGTTTAGTAGGGGTCTTTATCCCCTGCAACAAGGGGGCTTTTACCCCAAACTCTATCCTTTCACTTGGACAGTTATTGAAAAAAAAGTTTCATTTAATAAGCTTAACCAAAACTGAAAATGATAAATTAGTATTTTGTCTCAAAAGAAATGTTAAGTTCAGGGATTTTCATTAGCTCCATGAATTTGCAACATTTAAAAAATATATATATATTAAAAATGAGATCAAACTGCCTCAAAATCGACCTTTAGACATTACATGCGAAGATCTCATGGAAGAGGAAGTGTATAGTGACAAAAAGGTGTTTGGGAATGTGTGGTAGTTTTTGTTGCTATTTAGTGTGTAATCAAAGGAGCCTTTTACCACGCGGAGCCTTTAACAAATTGTACCCTACTACATAAATGCACAGTTGATGCCGCAGATTTTATAAATGGTGGGTGATCCAGTGCTAAAACCCTGACATAGATTTCTACAGTAAAACCTGCTCTTGATACATACATTATCATCGCTGTGGATGCATCATAAAGGTGCTCTACATGACTGATAGAACAATTTGCGAGGTCCAACCTGAAGAAGTAGAAAAATAAAATAAAATACAGATGTAAAAATAGTATACAATGGTGTGTATATATGTAGTATATTATCCCATTTAAGTGGTGGGACACTAGAAAGTGCATTCCTACCCTATAATAGTGTCTACATTGCTGATATTTCCAAAACAGCAGTGATCCTTAATATGACCTTTTGTTAGGCAGAAATCCCACACAGGGCTGTCTTGTCGCACAGTTCCGTCGCACATTTGACATAACTGTAGAATACAAAAGTCAAAGCTTTCCAAATGTGCTTTAAATGACCCAGGTTATGCAGTTCAATATGTAATTATTACCAATCTGACATTCGCGTCCTGTTGCCATACCAGTGCTGATATCTATGTAACACTGTCTGGTCTACCGTAGCATTGTAGTGTAACTTTATCACAAGACTTTTGCTAATATAACTGTTACCAGCCTCGATGTTGATAAAGTCTCACCTGTGCATCAGTATCATGACTGCCAACATACGTCTTAAATAAAACAAAAAAAATACTACAGAAATACACAGTCGACGCCGCAGATGTTTTCAAGCCAGCAGTCATTTTCACCCAAGCATCGTCACATGACGACTCTTCTTCTTTCCGTTAATGGCCGTCCACTCCTTGGAGGATTACCGCCACCTACCGTATATTTGCTCTACACTATGTCTTCTGCCTAGAACCAGTAACCTAGATGGTCCACCTAGCTCCCATAACTGTGATTAAGTATCAGATTTCAGATGGCGCTGCGTGTTCAGCTCCTCCATCGTCCACCCAACCCCCTCACAGTCCAGACCGAGGTTGTGCACCGTACTATATCTTCTAATCCTGTATTCCATAAAAAAGTAAACAGCGCTTTGTATACCTGCCCATCCACCTTGTCTGTGCCCAAAAAATCCTCAGTGCTCACTGGCCTCTTCTCAATACATTCCATTAAACATCTACGAGATGTACTAGATTTACTACACTCCAACAATACTTGCCCCACACTTTCTAAGACCCCACAGCTATCACACATCCCATCCCCGTGTTTTGCCCATGTTGAATTTAGTCCGGGATGTCCCAGCCTTAACCTGGTTAATAATACTTCTCTTCTGTTCTTCCATACATGCCTTTTGCTTACCACTGTCTTCATACTTTTATAAAGCCATCTACCTGTATTGCCACTGTCCCACCTTTCTTGCCACTCATTGTTTAATTTCTTCCAATTATAGCTTTAACCTCATTTTTCCCTAACGGTACTTGAACATCAGTTTCTCCTTTATCAAGTGCTTTTTTTGGCTAATTTACCCACTACCTCAATCCTTACCACCCCAACATGTGCAGGTACCCAACAAAACTATTTTATCACTCCAGTTATTTTTATCCTGTGCAACAATGAATATTGTTTGAAGTCTTCTCTTTCTGACCTTGCAGATACTATTTAGCACCGAAGAAGAATCAGAGCATATTACCACTTGGTCTGTTCTATTTTGCTCTATCCATTGCTGTCCTACTATTATAGCAGTCAACTCTGCAGTGTATACTGATAAGTTTTTGCATAATGTCTGACTCATCTTTATCTTATGTTTTGGAACAAACACTCCCATCCCTACCTCTTGACTTATCAGATCATTAGATCCATCTGTAAATAAATGCAAGCATAACTGATATCTCTTGCTCAAGAATTCACTTACCAAACTTCCATAATACTTCTCTCTTTGATTTCCCCTCAACCTTCTAATAGACTCATATCAGCCATTGGTTCTGGGGTTTCCCAAGGTAAATTACCATTTAAAAGCATTGCAGAACAAATTGGTATATTCTCTATTCCTATCTTTCTGGACCACTGCCCACAATTCCACCCAAAACTACTTCCTCCATTATATTTATACTCCCAGCATACTTCTGTTACTCTGTGTGTTTGCCGTTTATCCCCTGCTCCTTGTAGGTTTGCCCAGTATGTCATAGCCAATTTTAACCTTTTTAAATCCAATGGCATTTCACCCATTAACACTCTAATCGCGTTGGGAGGTTTTAATTGCTCCACAGCAGATTCTTAGAGCTTTGGCCTGTATTACATTAAATTTCTTTAATACTGTTTTAGATGCTGAGTTGGAGACCATACAACCATAATCCAAACTAGACCGTATCAAGGTTTGATACATACATAATTAGCACCCCAATGACATCCAGTAACTGCGCGTAAACTGTTACTAATTTGTTTACACCTTGATTCTAATTTACTGTCACGTGACTCAATGATCATGTGACGGTACAACGCCACGACCCCGTTCATGACAAGCTAGGCAGCACAACAATTTTGGATTTCTGATTGCGAAATTGTAATTTCACAAGAACTCTAATTCGCTCAAAACAAACACACAAAACAACTGCTTTTTAGTGGTTTTAACACGCACAATCAACTCTGTTGGACTGATGTAGCCTATTCCTTGTCATCATTCACCAAAGGCTAACGTTAAAGTAACGATCTGTGTTTGCTGGGGTTAGAGATTATTTACAACGAACTACATCGCTTGCAACGTGTTATATCACGCCCCAGAATCTCGAATTTAACGCCTTTTTCACGCAGTGACTCCCCTCCTCTGCACGAAATGGTTTGATCCAGTGGACAGTTGCAATGCTTCGGGAGAGAGCAGTTACATATTGAACACATTATAGCGGAGCAGCAGCTTCTTCAACAGTGCCGGAAGGTTTCGCTACAATGTAGACTAATGTATTTTCTTCTAAACGCCCTAACAAGTACGAGCACTGCATCGGTATCTCGAAATGCATGCTGCGATAAACAATTTCTTCATTTGTTGTCTCTCCATACTGGTTCGTATGTACCAATGTTGGTAGAAACGGGGGCTCTACACAAACCCGGACAACCTTAACATAATCGGAAAGTTGATTGGATTACGGGCTCGCGACGATACGTGTTTTGCAGACTTGAGCCCCACATTCTTTAACAGTGCGCGAGGAAGTGAGGGGACAGATTGGGCGACACGGACCGATAAATTGACGACAATGAACGTGGAATTACCTCCAGTTGCAACATGGCTGCTGCTTAGATGTTTATTGGAAAAGTTCAGCCCCGAACATTAAGAAAGTTTTATTTTTAATCTCATGCGAATAAAAAGGACCTTTTCTGACATAATTCAACTCTGGTTTGGACTGGACTGGATAGGACTCCGCAGGGAATCAGCGCGAGAGTAGCTCGCCGTCATTCGGTTTGGTTCCTGCATGACAGCAAACCAACACCGAGGACTTTCCGTGAATATTCTCGCTATTTACAACATTATCAACTTCGTGGAAGACGTACAGTCGCAGGTTAGAAAATGCATTTCTCCATCCCTGAGACGGAAGTCCGCTCCGATGAAAACGGATCTACATATGTGGTAAGGACTATGTACAGCTTTGTAATTTGGAGACACGGTCGAAACATGCAAGTTAATTTTGACAAAATTCGGGATAAAGATTTTTTTATTTTATTTCTTTTTTCTTTTTTTACATATATAAGCATATCTTCAATTCCAAAACATATTTCTTATCTTATTAGACTTCACACCCATTGTAAAATGCTCAGAAAAATTTCTATTTTATGGCATACGACACTCTGGGGGTAATATAGGTTTATAGTTATATATATATATATATATGTGTGTGTGTGTGTGTGTGTGTGTGTTGGCCGTTTTACCCAAAGATGTCAAACCAAAAGTAGCCTATTCTTTTGTATGACGGTATGAAATGTCTGTAAACGACAGAAAATTGTATTCATGCTTCTAAGTTTTAATGCCGCATTCTCGATCTACTTTGTTGATATTAGATGTAACTAATAAGTCGTCTATCACGTCTACTGTGTTACCCCATTGTTTACACCAGATATTGGCGGATGTGTTGCTCAGCAGACTCAGCGTTAACTACAAGCCATAGCGCTGCCAAGTGTCTGTCACACCACATGACTCAATGAATAACAAATACAGGCACACTGACAAGGGATTATTGCATTAAAGGTGGAAGCAGACCAGGAAAGCTTTGTCAATCTCAGAGTGGTGCCTCAGCATTTCTCCAACTGAGGCTGACGAGACTACATCTGCATCGCACTGAACTGTGGATTGATCACAATACATATTCTCTTGAGAGGACAGTCGTGGCAGTCTGATCTGTCTGAATCCTTGCTCGTAGCTGTTGTGTCTGCAGATGTGCATTGTATGGTGCTGACTCTCCGTTGCCACCAGATAATTTGAAATAAATAAAGTCCTCCACCGTGCAATGACACATGGATGCTTTCAGTACTCTTAAAGGGATAGTTCACCCACAAAGTAAAGTTCTGTCATTATGTACTCTGCCTCATGACGTTCCAAACATGTATGATTTTTTTTCAGTGGGACTCAAAAGGTGAAGATTTGAAAAATGTATTGGCTAGGCTTGGAATCGATAATATGTTTTTTCCCCCCGATGATTATCGATCTATATCAGCATTATTTCAGATATAAATATGGCTAATCATTGCACAATAGTTTTTGTCTCTTCATACATATTTCTCAACACAGCTTTGGTAAAGTGTGAGCGACAGGGTAACTTAAAGGGGGTTGCACACTGGACGCGTCTGTAATGGTAGCCAGCTGGTATGTGCTGTGCGGTATGTGTAAACCTCACTCCCGTCGCTCAAAAGGCGCACTAGCGACTAACGCTAGAGGCTGTAGCCTTTAGCCTCCCCGTTAGCGCACCCGCCTCCCATGCCGGAGACGCTGGTTCGAAATGGGTCAAGCAGGACCGGTTACACGTCTGTCGGGTGGCATCACGTTCTAAAATTCGAAACAATTATTTTCTATGAATGTACGCACACCGCCACTCGTCATCTGTCGGCGATGCCCAGCTTCGACTCCGGAGGCTGCTTAAAATTCTTATGTGCCACGGAGCGCAACTCGCATTGTTTTTCATTCTATTCGATCCATATCATTATGAAAGGACATAGGTTATTTACTCTAGCCATCACTGGATATATATTGTGTATATGTATCTTTCATATAGCCTACATAATGTATTTTTTTTTTTCATTAAAAGTATGTCTTTTTGTGGTTTGACTGATTGAAAGAAACATTCAAGTCTACATACAGAGAAACTGCATAATAAACATCGCCATTTCTAATCGTTCAGTTTGCGCAGTTGCACCAGTTTCATACACTAACCTGCAAACTCATCAATGTCACTTTGTTCTTTCTTGAAAAGTACAAAAACCTTCATAACTTTAGTGTGTACGGTGACTTGATTCACAACTTTTGACTGCCACCTGCACTGCATCGACGAGTTCTTCAGTATTAAGTACAGTAAATGTTATATCACCCCCTTGTGGTCTCCCAAAGCTATCACGCCAAGCTACATTAAACGGAAGGCCAACTGACTGTGAATTAGAAAGCACACAAATAAGGCTTTTAATTTAAATGTTGGCTAATGTTAACATATCAATGCCTCAAAAACGTATCGAGGAAAAATAATGTGATGATCTATAATCGATGAATCAATATTTTATGACATTCCTAATACTAGCCACTCTTTCACATATAATGACAGTGAATGAGGACTGGGGCTGTCAGGCTACAAAATGTAAAATAAAAAACGGCATAAAAGTGGTCCATATGACTTGTGCATTAAATTCCAAGTCTTTTAAAGTTGTATATACGTTAGCTTTGTGTGTGAAACAAACTGAAATGTGAGTCTGTATTCACTGAAAATCTTGACATCCGCCCTAGCTCTCATTGATACATTTCACAAAACTAGTCTGAATGAATAGTCTAAATATCTAAATGATCTGGTTGTCAGGTTCAACTCATTGACTCAATGATCTGGTCACAGCGGTTCTTGAGTTAACAGCTCACATTATTATTGAAAAACTACTTAAATGTTGGTCTGTTTCTCACACAAAGCTATCGTACAGCTCCAGAAGGCTTGGACTATAGCACAGAAGTCTATTGGACCACTTTCATGATACTTTAATGGTGCTTTTTGGCATTTTGGAGCTTGACAGCCCCAGTTCTTCTTTGATTCCATTACATGGAAAAAAAAGTGGCCAGGATATTCTTCAGCAATTCACTCTTTATGTTCTATGGAAGAAGGAAAGTCATACAGGTTTAAAGCGACATGAGGATGAGTAAATTGTAACAGAATTTTAATTTTTGGGTGAAATATTTCTTTAAACTCGATTAAAACCTTTAAGAAAATCTATGTGACTCAGGCTTAACTCACCCGTTTACATGCACTTAAGAAAACTGTTTATTTCAGGGTTTTTGCAGAAAGCAGCATTTTGAAACGGCATGCAAATGAGAACGTGGGTTTCCTTTTGCCACTTAAGGGATTAAGAGAAAGCGGCTTAACACACCTAGGTTTCTATTATGTTGCTAAGGAGAATGCTGCTTTCTCACCAAGCCGCATGTATACACGAGTTAAGAGTACACCCTTATACAGTACATATAAACAGGAATGCAGCTTTCTCTCAATAAGCCGCGTTCTCGCAATACACTGCTTTCTGGTGTCCATGTAAACGCACTCACTGATTCAAGGTACATTTCTCCATCGCAGACTCTTAGTGTTTAAGATAAAGATAATGACACTGAAATTCTTCATAGATAAGTCTTTGAAGGCCACTGAGAGTTAAAATACAAAACAGTTGTGGCCTGATGTCTGAATGTGAACTGCAGGGCAGCAGTGATCACTTTATACTCACTTTTTACAGTTCCTAAATTTTTTCCCTCAGCTTGGCCATGGTGCGTACAACTGTTTCTTTCATAACTAGACATGTTATGTAACTTGTTCTTTTACATAATTGTAAATGTTTTACATATTTAAATGCATTCAGTCTGTAAAAAATGTCCCTTAGCCACCACAAGTTGTTTAGTGTTGAAGAATATACAGTAGAAAGCTTTGTTCCTATTTGCATTCAGCGTTCGGTGGTTTTCTTCAGAAACCTTTACCTCTAAACCATAAGGTTGTCTCGCTCTATTATCAGACAGGGAGCCATGTAGTATGCTTTGGATCCGTCCATGACACAGAATATGCACATTATGCTGAGCCACAAAAACGAGGGGGTTGCAATTGAAACGGCAAACTTCTTGTTGAAACTAAAGGGAAAATGTATGATGGTTCATACATCATGAAGACTTGCATGCTCATTCGTCCTTTTTTATTTTTGGAGGGCATCACCCCACCTCTGTTAATGGGCTTGTTCTATCTTTGAAATCTTTGATGTCTCGTATAAGCAGTGTAGCAGAAATTGCATGCCTTGGTGTCAACAATTGGGTCATGGCGTACACATTCACGTGGGAGTGGGACTTTATAATCACTTTATAATCACATGTAATTAATAATGTATGAAAATATACTGTGTATAAGGGAGTTCCACTGTGAAATCCATTGAGACAAAGCTTTATCGAATAAAACAAAGATGTGCGAGAAGTTTTTGTGTCACATCTGAACTGTATTGTTTGTAGAACTTAAAAAGAACTTAAAATTGAAATAAAATCGAAATTGTGAAATGACAGTGCAAGTATTAAACTGCAAGGGCTGCAATTTAATTAAATAAATAAATAGTCTGCACACGCTACTCTCTGCGGTTACTGCATGTGCGCAGCTCTGTTCTCTGTAGTGTTACACATACTCAAAAGCATGCGTGAGGCTGAGTGAGCACATTGTACTGTATTTACAGCATTATAGATTCTCTAATCGCACATTTGCGTAATAACAAATACGCTTGGCCGCTAAATGTTACTATCAAAATCTTAAGTTGCCTCATAACACCAGGTTTTTGTGGACAGAAGAGTGGATGAGAGCATTTCTCTGTATTACAATACCATTGCCACAAACAGAGATGTCCTCCAGTGTTCTGCCAAAATAAAAGCTTCTGCCAAAATAAAGGCTTAAGGGTTTAACCAGACCGCATAGCAGTGCCACATGCAAGTTAAGAAATTATTACATAAATATGGTATTGTTTAAAAAAAAAAAAAAAATCTAAAATTAATAACCTTTTATTGGGTTTCAAAAATAATGATAAAAAGTGGGTTAAGATACTATCACAAAGTGGACAAATACAGGTACAGAGTGAACATATGATGTGAAGGTAATGTGAACCTGTCCCCCACCCCCCCCGTTACACTTTATTTTTCATTTATTTTGTCTGGTTCTTTTTAAGAGAACTCAAGTGTGATCACCCTTTCTTGAATAGTATTTCTATTTGTATGATAGAGCATCTTTTCCCATGACTTCATTTTGTACAAATGGAAACACTTACTTACTAGGGTATTTTTTTTATTTTTTTTGTTACCTTAATAATCATCACATTTCAAATCGCTACTGCAATATTTTTAAAAACAGTTTTTTTTTTTTTTTTTTTTTTTTGTCCAAATCATTCAGCCCCTAGTTCAACTGAAGATTTTAAAGGTCACGCAACCCACAAGAATACCAAAGACTTTTTTTATTGTCTCCACCAAGGACTTTTGTCTTCAGAATGGCATTTTTCAAATTTGGCTTTCCAGTTCTAAATTCAAAGTCTTTCACTTGCAAATCTTTGTATTTTATAGACCACCTCGACTTGTTTTGATTTCTGTCTAGTTGATACAGTGCAATGCATTATTGCTACATGTACTCATCCACACTGGAATAGCATTTTCTGAAAATTTTCGTCTTTCTTGTACCGCATTTTTTGGAAAAGTATGATTTAAAACAACGAAAAACATAATTGTCAACCTGAAAACATATTAAGATGAAATTTGCACTATATGAAATTCCACACCTGAAGAGTGTGTGGGTGGACATTGACCATGTGCAAACCAGCAAAAACTATACTCTGTGAGAGTGTAATGTTAAAAAGAAACTTGATGCTAAACTGATATCCTTGTCCATTGTGAATATTCAGTATAGCTTTGTACGAAGCACCGCCCACACAGAGGTCACTGCCAAACCAAGCAACTTCCTGTTGACGAATTCACCTGTCAAAGTTTACCAGATTTTTCGCAGCTAAAAGTCCTTCACGCAAAATTTACGTGGATTCCCATTGAGATGACTGATCTTGCCCATGGAATTTTGCCGTGTGAAGGTAAATGACTGATTTGATAACATTCTCGAATAATAGTCTTGATTATTAGTTGCACTGCCCTTTTATAATTTTATTGTTTTCCCCACTGCACCTTTTTTTTTTTTTTTTTCACAGCCCAAAACAAGCTGGACCAACATCTAACCTAACTTTCTTTAAACAACTTAATAGGTGCTAAATTATGAGTATTCATTAGAAAAATAGACCAGGAAGTCAAAAAATAGCTCGTAAATGTCTCTTGATTTTCCCAAATGACCACATTTTGGACGTTAACTGTAAACAACGTGGTTTCAGAAAAGACAAAAAACTGGCAGCTCACATTCTTGTGACAACAAATGGTGGAGTGAAATTGGCGCATATTGAAATATGATTACCTTCCTGATTGTATGTGTTGGCATAGATGCAATATCAGCAACAGTTGGAAAGTTGAAAGAAAGGTCGGAACCAGAGAAGAATATGGTGAACTGAATGCATAAGTCAAGGCTGTGTTTTCCAGGGTGAATTGTAAAGGGGAGACAGCTTGAGATTCTTCTTGTTTTTGTGGTATGGCTGAAATAAGAGCAGGAGTCTGAACTCTCTTTGACATTGCCGTCCCACAAGCTGTTTTGATGTATCATTTTTCTCTTTTACCAGAAGACTGTAAATAATTGGCATAAATTGTTTGATATCCGTGTCAAAACATGTCCCCCTTTAAAATTATTAACCATTTCCCCAACCTTTACCTGAAGTGACTTATCCAGACGTGTTGTTGATACTGAGCGCCTACGCAAGAGAGGCGATGAAATTGTATCGTAGTTTAGATGCTCAAATATTTTCTCAGCGGAGAGATCGGGAATGGGTGATCGCTCCAATTATAATCAATAAAGCCATTCAATAAAGCTGTCTGGATCTTCTTTATTATAAAAATACTTTTCTTGTTTCTTGCTACTCCAGCTACTCTGAGAACTTTGCATTTTGATACTGCAGATATTGTTGACTTTAGTGTGAAAAATTGCTTGTTGTGTTCAACATTTGTAAGTCGTTTTGGATAAAAGTGTCTGCTAATTGACTTTAGTACTTGCACAGCTTCATTCATTATAATGGGAGAGATCTATAGTCACTTTAAGAGCTCTACCTCTCAAACGTACAATTAGTTGGCATAAATGTTGTTCACCTATCAGAGATAAGGTGTGTGCACTTCAGTTTTTAGTACTGCATGGATCCATCCGTCTCGCTTCACTGCAGAGGTTTGTGCATCCATTTGTAGTTGCTCTTTTGGCAAGGCATCCAGCCACCGAACCACATGGTCCACATTTCAATAATGGCATTTTATGACAATCGTGTTAACGTTAGTAACGTTAATCGTGTTAAAGCCACTTTGAGTGAAGTGCCTCCCGCTGTTGTTTTGAATGAGTTTGAAATAGGAGGAAATGTTCAAGGGACAAAGACTTCACTTCCTTGAGCCAACAAATAGTCCTTGAAATGGTCTATAGTCAGGGGTTAATTTGGGATTTCGAAGGTGGGGGAACCCTAAAATTGGGTGATGTATGTAATTCACAGAATACGTTTTTTTCTTTCAGATGAATACATTTTACTTTGATCATATGATTATGGTAATGATTATGGTTGTATGATTTGTCTGTCATTATGTCCTTATTCAGCTTAATTGTGAAAATACAAAATTACATTTTAATATTTGGTTTAGTGTTTTACATTAGATGACATAAATCAAATGTATTTTATACATTTGATAAAAATCTGATGACAACTGGGACAAGTTTACCTTCTTCTTGACCTAGGTTGGGGGTCATCTTATAGAACATGCTAAACTTATATCTAACTATGTTACAATTTAAAAGTAAATGCACATTGTTCTTAACAGGGGAAGCCAAAACCTTCCACACAACTACCATTTACTCAAATTGTTGTTCTGACTATATCATTTGAAATGAAATAATCTGCATTAAATTATAAAGAGTTTAAAATTCTTCACTGTGGCATGAAGAAGCATTTTATTAAGGGAATCCCTCTGTATAATTGCTAGAATTTTTTTTTTTTTTTCTGTTTCCAAAAAGAAAAATCACACACAATAAAAATACATGCTGAATCAACAGAAATGGAGTACACACATAAATATACAAATAACAGTGAAACCTTTGTTAGTCAAGTGGTCTTTTGATCTATGTTGATGTCGCTTTGGATGCAAGGAATTCCAGATTCAAATCCCCTTCGTGTATATGGTTTTTAAATAATCTAAGCTAATTTGCTACTGCATATCAGTGGATCTAAGAAAAGGGTGAGCAGCTGATTCCATATTAGATTTCTATGAATCGGAGATCGGACCACGGTGCAATACAGAAGCGGAACGCACGTCTATATGCGGGGGCGTGTGGTCTTGTGCCGCTCTCGAATATATTGCCTCTACCAGCGTCCGCAACTGACTAGAACAAAGCATAATGAACTAGAAATATTTTTGAACAAGTACACTCTTTAAAAATAGACGGAATATGTCATATGGATCAAACAAAAACTGCATCGGAGAAATGGAATGGATTGACAAACAAACATTTTTTCTTTTTTGAATCGAAGGTGGTGAAAAACCAATATATTGGCCAGGCTGATTAATCTGTTGTGACCAATAATTTTGCCCGCTTGGCTGAATTCCACCTAGTGTCATTTCCAGAATTTATCACCAGCACTTGTTCTGTTTTCCAATACATTTGGTGAATTTTGAGTACAAACTATGTTTAATAGTTGTTCAATTAAAGCAATTTAGTGTAGCCTACATTTTATTTTATCATTAAATCTTTTATAGGCAATATTGACATATTGGTCATCTGCCAATTAAAAAAACCCATATCATTGGACAGTTTTGTTTCCATGTTGTGTTCATACTTCTGTTTGTTATGTCTGTCTATAAAGATTAATTGTGTTCTCGTTTCAGGCTTACAATATCCATGTCAATGGTGTCTTGCATTGTCGGGTACGATACAGCCAACTCTTGGGTCTGCATGAACAGGTGAACCACATTTTCATCAAGGAGCATATTTTTCATATTTGTCTTTTTTGCGATTAATTTTAAGTTGAAACAAGTATTGCCTTGGAATACTGGCACATTAAAAGCAATTTGTTACAATATGCAATATTTAAACAAGTTCGGAATCACTGACTATAAAATAAATCAGGTAATGCTGTGGATGCAGTCTGAGAGGAAGTCCACAGTCTATCCAAGGTTGAAAAGTACTTTCTCAGCAATACAACACTTGACTGAAATTGAAAAAATGATTGTCTGCATGAGTTTGAAAGATAGTTGGAACATAATTGTAGTAAATAATTAAAGTGAACTTGAGCGCCTTTGGACGGAGAGCCAATAAAATATTATTTCCTTGACATTCAGATTAAAATATCCACAGTGATCCACTGTGATGCACTGATCATATTCCGTGTCTAACTTGTAATTTTCATATTATGATTGGATTTGATGAAAAATGAAGTGAAATAACTATTGTGTCTTGAATATTGGTATGTTTTACTTTGTTACTATTTCTTTTTTTTTTTTTTTTTATGATTTAATAGGTCTATTGTGCAGTAAGTAGAAAGAGAAGCATACAGCCTAAATGTATTTTATTTTTATGTTATTAAAATCCAGGACAAGCACAGTCTGTTCACATAAATGACAAAGTTTTGTTTATAAGGCGGATACTTACAGAAACATTAAAGCTAGCTTGTTCCATGTCTCACTTTGTTGAAATAATCTGCCTTTAATTCCATCTGCATTTTTTATAGTGTTTTCTAAGGAGCGCACACAAGGAGAGACACTCTTTTATTCCTGTTTGCGCACTATGGTATATTTATTTACTTAATAGGATAATTTTGGTAATGCATGGAGAGAAAATTGGTTGTTTAATGTTGTGATGTGAATGTAAACTAAGTGTAAATTAATAGTTTTTTAAATTAAATGAATTGTTTACTTGAAGTACTCTGAGTTTGTTTTGGATGTGCTGCAGGGTAAATGTTCTTTAGGCTAATCTTCTTAGTTGTGCGTCTTATTCAAGTAATTGGATAAGAACACGTATAAAGGGGTACTTTCCATCCTCTCTAGGAAGGACTCTTCTGTGTTTTTCCCATGTTATAAAGCTGTGAGCATATTCTCTTGTAATGGGAATCTGCATGTTGAGTTTCCTAACACCTTCCAACAACCTGCCAATTGCATAACCACTAAGTCATGTTTCCTCATGAAGAAAAGAAAACTTCAGTGATCTCACCATCCAGACCATGTGTTGTTGTTTCACAGCATTTGTTGCTAGGTAACAGGGCATTGAGGGCCTAGTCAGATCATATGCAGCTTGTGGAGGTTGTCATGGAGTGGAGATGCAGTTAACCCTTAGAAGATATCCCTTTCATACAGTTATAGTCTCCACATTTTTCACATTTGAAAAACTAACCTTTTGTAAAAAAAAAAATAAAATAAAAAAAATTTGTTCATATTATTTTTTA
This sequence comes from Myxocyprinus asiaticus, assembly GCF_019703515.2. Lineage (NCBI taxonomy): Eukaryota > Metazoa > Chordata > Actinopteri > Cypriniformes > Catostomidae > Myxocyprinus > Myxocyprinus asiaticus. The sequence continues at coordinate 27,145,679 of NC_059368.1, forward strand.
ACTTCAAGTTTATGAACTTGCATAACACACGTAATTACTTATGCTGCTAAAACTTTTTTTAATTGCTGTTTGTTTTGCATTGTGTCATTGATTAAAATCCCAATGGCACAGATGGAACAACAGCGGGCAGAGTTTTAGTGGATGATCTTAAGTGTACACAGATTTATTAGCCCAGTGCCTGAGAGACCCATAGTCAGCATGCACGGCAGCGCAATGCACATTGGCCAAGGGCAGACATGTTCATCAGTAAAGTTTTGTCCACTGAAAATAACCAAACAAGATTTTGTTTTTAGCATTTGACTTCATTAATCTAAAATAAACAAACTTTTCTTGTGTCTTTTGTTTTCCAGATAAAGAAAGAATACGGAACTAATGTGGTGCCAGCTTTTCCTCCAAAGAAGCTCTTCACTCTCACACCAGCTGAAGTCGAGCAGAGGAGAGAACAACTAGAGAAGTACATGCAAGCTGGTAAGAAACACTTAGCTCGTACTTAACCTGAAAAGTTCCATATTAAAAGGCTAGTTCACTCATTTTTACTCACTCAATGACTTCCTTCAGTGAAATACAAAACTGTTTGGAGCTTGACGGCCCAAAGTCATTATTCATTAAAAGCTGGGTTATACCGTAAGTCATATGGGTTTAGTGTGACATTAGGGTGAGTAAATAATGACAGAAGCTTCATTTTTAGGTGATTCCTTTAAGATAGCTTAAGGTAGAGGTTGCCCTAGAAAAAAGTTATCCGTCACTCTGATGGACTGAGTTGTAATATTTCCATTATGGTCTATTTTTGTCAGCCATACTTGTTTTCATTACATAAGTACTAGGGCTATATTAATGGGTGTAGTATCCATAATAATGGTATTTACATAACATTGGATATATAATAGATTTTTGACTCCCTAAGTGAGTGGTGAATCCATGGAGTTCAGGGGTGAAAGTTCTACTGTACCTGTCAATCAACCGCTGCGCTAAAACAAGTTTTTTTTTTTTTTTTTTTTAAATTTGTTACATGCGGCTTTAGAGGAAATAACCATCCGTACAAAATGCATACATACATGCACAAGTTCACAGAACTTGAATACTCCACTAAAATAATGGAGAATTTAGCTTTGAATGTAATGTTTGCACTTAGATTAAATGCAGGTATAATTGGCAGAAACGATACGCCTCTTATTTCACACTTTGTTTTTGTTAAACGTTTTAGCACTTTAATTATTACGTCAGTGTGTTACTGCATGATGATAATAATATCATGAAATCTTAGACTCCACTCTAAATCCCAACATAAGTAGTCAAAAGAGATGCATATTGCACATACAGAATGGCGATGCCGCTTGACCATCTGTAATCGGATCGACCGAAGCGCATCTTTAATACTACGGAATAAACAGTGCACACACTCACGGCAGGAGAGTGAGAGAGAGTGAAGTCAAAATAAAGCACTAAGTTAAAATGGTTTCTTTTTTTAATCTGTGAAAATGACGGACAGCATTTGGAATTATCTGTCAGTGTTTAAGAAAATTGGTACATGATGGAGAATTTTCGGGCAACGCAATCCCTGGCTGGGTCAGTCTTCAAATGGAGTGGCAAATGAGAGGCAGAAATTTATCAAAATACTTATTCATTTAATAATATCCTTTATTGCTTATTAAAAAAAGTTTAGAATGCTATAACCAATTAAATTAAACATTTCAATTTTTTTAATAATTGTATTGAAATACTAGCTACACATTCGCTTTTGTCTGTGACTATTACCAGTTTTTACCAGTATTACTAATTCTGGGTTGTTCACCTGCTATTGCAAATTAAGGTTTATGCATTTTCTGTCCTTGTTTCCTTCTACGATATTGGGTAGGTCAGCCAACTGTTTAACTGTCAGTCTAATCTCAAGCCAAAGTGTACTGACTTTATCTACATTATCAAGATCAGCTTTAAAGGGATAGTTCACCCAAAAATGAAAATTGTCATAATTTACTCATCCTCATTTTTTGATCTGTGGAACACAAAAGGTGAATTTTTGAAGAATATCCTTGCCACTTTATTCCATATAATAAAAGTGAATGAGGACTGGGGCTGTCAAACTCCAAAATGACAATATAGCACCATAAAAGCATCACACAATTGGTCTATACGACTGCTATATTCTTCTGATGTCATTCAGTAGCTTTATGTAAGGTTCGCATGAGTAAAAGTCGGCATATTCACATTTGGGTGAACTATCGCTTTAATCCCTCATAAGAGGTTCTGTATGCCTGACTCTGAGTCATTCCTGCAGTTCCTGAAAGAGAATGGATCTTGTTGGTATTCTCCACTGACATTACTATGAGAAAACAGATCAGACACACTCAATAAAAGATGCTGTGGAATTTTTTTTGACCACCAATATCGTACAGTGTTGAGGATTTTGTGATGTTTTTCTTGTAACAGATTAGGTTTTCTACACAAAGGGAAAACAGTGGTGCTGGCAGCACCAAGAACCATTTGCTCTTATCCATTCCAGCACAGGCACTTCCATTCAACAAGCTGAGCCTTGTTGAGCTTATTTGCTCACAGTCTTGGAGCTGTTCTTGGCTTGTCCTCAACTCTGTTACATCATTGAGTTACGCAGTTATGGAAAATTAACAGCCACAAACACACGCTGTTCAGAGCGACTATTTCATTAGTTTGTGCTAATGTCTCATGTCATTCATGCGGTTGTTTGCCTGTGAAAGTGAAAATAAATATTAAAGTTTATTTAGTTTGCCTCCAACATTTTTATTTTTTTAAACTAAGGTTATTTTGAGTCAGGGAGCCATGGTGTTATTTTTAAAGAGAAAGACTGCATTGTATACCAGATTAGTTTGATTTAACATGATTTTGATGTTGCATAATAACATAGAAATTTCTTTATAGTTCAATCGAGACAGAACTCTTGTTAACGTAATATCTTTCAGAAATATTTTGCAAGTAATTTAGAAATCTTCAGGCCATAATTTAGCCTCTAATTTAGGCTCTAACCGGAATGAGGAAGTTGTTTGAAAAATGTTCTCTCAAGGCACACAAGCACATCCTGATAATCATTCTACAAACATTCGAAAAGGAAATCCATGAAGCTTGTGGCTTGAACCTTTTAAAGAACCTTCTAATAATTTGATATAACAATGCCACATTCAGCAGCAGTGCTGGGGAGTAGCTAATTACAAGTAGCAATAATAACAAGTAATATTATTTTGTAACTGTGCAGTTTTTCTGTCACATTGTATGGGGTCAATTCAGTGCATAGAGCTCCTGTTGGGAATAGATATGCATGAGTGCATCGAGTGAGCAAAGGATCAAGCAAACAAATGTATTGAGTGCACTCTCCTAATTTCAGCGTTCTCAAGTAGCAGCAGGTGTTTCAGTTTGATGCTGTCGGCCTCAGATTGTGTTTGTGCCAAATAAATACCACTCTGTTTTGCAGAAATCAGAATGCTGCTGTATTTGTAATATAGTAAAATAGTGAACAATGTTACTTATATAGCATCTTCAGTTTACTTATTTATTGTTTGTTAAAAGTTACTGTAGAGTTACATTTGTTTGTTAAATCTACTTTTTTGATTGTATTTGAGTTGCTTGTGCTTGTAGCTTGGCAAGTTTTCAGATTTTCAAAGTGGCTTCCCAACACTGTTCAGCATTTTCTTGTCACCTTCAATTTTCACCAGCTTTATCCCCTTTTTTGTCTCTCCTTAGTGCGTCAAGACCCCATTCTGGGATCCAGTGAGATTTTCAACAGCTTTTTGAGAAAAGCTCAACAGGTGGAAATTTCTTTATTCTGTTTACTTATAATTTTTTCATTATAAATTTAAAAACTGCTACTAATTGAAGTGTATTGTTAGCACCAATACTGTTTGCAAAATTCAGTCAACATACAGGTATAATGAAGAAATTATTAACTTTGGTAATTATCATGACATTGCATGATTATTCATATGCTTTTGACAGCATGCCTTTACAACTGAATGATTGTTTTCAATTCCATGTTCGAACATTTCTTTCCCAAAATATTCCTTCCCCATTTGTCCTTTTAACTTGATAAGTAATATTTAAAACATCTATTTATGTCTTAACTTTGTCTAGGACAGCTAAAAACAGAAATAATTCAGTTGCCTGCCATAAACTTTAATATCTTTCATTAATGATGTTTTCCTCCTCATCTATCTTTAAAGCTGGCTCTACACTAGCAGACAGTTTGGGTGGGGGGGTGTCACAATATTCACTAATCTTGCCCTCCTAGTCAGTGAGGCTGTCACATTTACTGATTAAAAACAGAGGGAAGGTATCACACGTAACGACTGCCTTTGACTTTGTTCTGTGCCTTATCACTGCAGCAGTAGTATAAATATTTATTACAACCTGGCTACTCATCGTTATTGTATATTTAAACGATTCCTTACCATGAACATCAAGTTCGGCGGCGATCTTCGGCCACTTTTTTTTTTTTTTCTTTTAATAGTCTGTCATGATGACATATGAGATGTCATACAAACGTGCTGACTCCAAAGTGCAATAAACTTCTCCTCCAAATGCACCTTCCACGAGCGCTTTCCAGACGGCATGCTTTTTCTACAAAAAATCACTTCCATCCTCTGGCAAAAAAACACTTTGTACATGAACTGCATTCAATGGTCATTGCCTTGGTGGTGTGTTCCCACCCACAGCCAGTGATAATTTCAAGCAAGCCGGATGTGTATTTTCAGTGTTTCAAGACATTAACTCAGCTGGGAGTCCAGACATCAAGCGATTAACACCTCTTGCTGAGAGGTGCTAATGGGAGCTCTGTCTCCCTCTGCCTGGCCAGTGATTGTTAATGAAGCCAACACCTGAAAATCATTCGAAAACTCAGCTAGTGTAGAGCCAGTTTAAAATGCTGAAGTGTTTTATAGCGACTCTAGAGTCACCAAACAGAATTGCGAAAATAATCTGTTATTAACAGATTCCACAAAATTGGAAGATTCCCCATTATAGTGCAGTCTGCAGGAATCGAATAGTAGATTAGATTTGGTCTTACTTTTTCATTTTCTAATCTTTGTAAAGATCAGCTGCTGCTCTTAGACCCTGTGCCTCAGTGGCAGATGAAACATGCAGGAAAGGGCAAAAAAGATGAATTTGCAGAAAGTGAAGGAAAGGACAGTGATGATTTTTTCATCTATAAATAACAGTCTGCTTTATTCAGCACTATAGTGTTTCACATTTATGCATTTAGAAGACACAAAAATACAAATGAAGTCACCTACACACTAGAGTGTATGCTATTGATGCGAAAGTGATGATCCATCCAATTTATGACATTTTATTCTTTGTGTAATATCACCCTGGCAAAAAAAAAAAAAAAGGAATCAGTCACCATTGCTGATTTTGGGGTTTCATATACAGTTGCTGGGTATTGACGGTATATTTGACATCTTTTTATCTTCTAGCTGCCGTAATCCATCGCTTTCTATTTTTTTTTCCTCTTTTGGACAGTCTTTGAAATGTAAAAGTGGAGCTATTCTTTTGCTTTTTGAGCAAATGGGAATGCAAAAATAATATTTGCCGTGGTCTCCCATTGACCCCTATGGAAGTTTACACAGCTAGCTATAGGTTACTTCTGCAAATGTGAAAACAGTCCATTCGCTTTAAATTTCCATGCACTCCCTCAAAACTAATCCATCAAACCCCCTGTCTGAGCTTTCTCTAGTGCGTAGGCCCTTAAAGTTTATTTAAGATATGCTGCTGATAATGCATTTTATCAGTATATGTGTTCCCTGGTAATCAAACCTGTGATCATGTTGTGGTAGCGCTATGATCTATCATGCATCTCTATAGAAATGCATGGATGAGATTCTTGTCCCTGGATTGTATTACCACAGACCTCTACTTCCTAAGCACCTCTAGTTTGTGATAAGCCATAGTGCCAGCCAGACTCTATGCACAGTAACTACAGTTGAAGTCAGAAATTTACATACACCTTAGCCAAATATATTTAAACTCAGTTTTTCACAATTCCTGACATTTAATCATAGAAAACATTCCATCTTAGGTCAGTTAGGATCACTGCTTTATTTTAAGAATGTGAAATGTCAGAAAAATAGAATTATTTATTTCAGCTTTTATTTATTTCATCACATTCCCAGTGGGTCAGAAGTTTACATATACTTTGTTAGTATTTGGTAGCATTGCCTTTAAATTGTTTAACTTGAGTCAAACATTTTGGGTAGCCTTCCACAAGCTTTTCACAACTTTGGAGGTATGCTTGGGGACATTGTCCATTTGGAAGACCCATTTGCGACCGAGCTTTAACTTCATGGCTGATGTCTTGACTCTTGAGATGTTGCTTCAATATATCCACATACTTTTCCTTCCTCATGATGCCATCTATTTTGTGAAGTGCATCAGTCCCTCCTGCGGCAAAGCACCCCGACAACATGATGCTGCCACCCCCATGCTTTACGGTTGGGATAGTGTTCTTCGGCTTGCAAGCCTCACCCTTTTTCCTCCAAACATAACGATGGTCATTATGGCCAAAAAGTTCAATTTGGTCCCTAATTTGGAATGCCCAATTCCCAATGTGCTTTTAAGTCCTCGTGGTCGCGTAGTGATTCGCCTCAATCCGGGTGGCAGAGGACAAATCCCAGTTGCCTCCGCGTCTGAGACCGCCAACCCGCACATCTTATCACGTGGCTTGTTGAGCGCGTTGCCACGGTGACATAGCGCCTGTGGAGGCTTCACGCTATCCACCGCAGCATCCACGCTCAACTCACCATGCGCCCCACCAAGAACGAACCACATTATAGCAACCACGAGGAGGTTACCCCATGTGACTCTACCCTCCCTAGCAACGGGGCCAATTTGGTTGCTTAGGAAGCCTGGCTGGAGTCACTCAGCACGCCCTGGGATTCGATCTAGCGAACTCCAGGGGTGGTAACCAGCATATTTTACCACTGAGCTACCCAGGCCCATGTTCAATTTTTATTTCATCAGACCAGAGGAAATTTCTCCAAAAAGTAAGATCTTTTTCCCCATGTGCACTTGCAAACTGTAGTCTGGCTTTTTTTATGGCGGTTTTGGAGCATGGGCTTCTTGCTGATCAGCCTTTCAGGTTAAGTCAATATAGAACCCATTTTACTGTGGATATAGATACTTGTCTACCTGTTTCCTCCAGGATCTTCACAAGGTCCTTTGCTGTTGTTCTGGGATTGATTTGCACTTTTTGCACCAAACAGCGTTCATCTCTAGGAGACCTGAGCGGTATGATGGCTGCATGGTCCCATGGTGTTTATACTTGCGTACTATTGTTTGTACAGATGAACATGGAACCTTCAGGTGTTTGGAAATTGCTCCCAAGGATGAACCAGACTTGTGAAACTCCTATATCTTTAACAGGTGGCAGGTGGAATGAGACGAATGTAAAAACAACAAGCTTTATGAAGTAAATCCTACTATAATCAATAATCTTTTCTTTAAAAATAGACATTATCAAATTGTATATACTAAATGTCAAATAGGTCCTTCAAGACTGACACATGGGTTTTTATTAAAAGGTGAAAAACCTCCGTCATGTCTTCCCTGTCAGACTATACTGACTATTAAACACATTTTATTGGATTGTGCAGTTTTTAATACTATTAGACAAAGGTTTTATTCAGAAACAAGCTTAACAGATATTTTTAAAAATGTATCACCTAAAAATATTTTTGAGTTTCTGTCTAACATAAATCTAAAATTCCTTATTTAATTTTTATGTTTTTTTATATTTAATCTGTTCTCGCCATGTGGATAGCCTTGTTGCTGACATGGTGCTAAAAATAAATAAATAAATGAACCAGACTTGTGGAGGTCCACAACATTTGTTCTGAGGTCTTGGCTGATTTCTTTGATTTTCTGATGTTGTCAAGCAAAGAGGCACTGAGTTTGAAGGTAGGCCTTAAAATACATCCACAGGTACACCTCCAGTTCAGTAAACCTCATATCAGAAGTTAATTGGCTCATTGCCTAAAGGCTTGACATCATTTTCTGGAATTTTTCAAGCTTCTTAAAGGCACAGTTAACTTAGTGTATGTAAACATCTGACCCACTGGAATTGTGATATAGTCAATTAAAAGTGAAACAATCTGTCTGTAAACAATTGTTGGAAAAATTACTTGTGTCATACACAAAGTAGATGTGCTAAACGACTTGCCAAATATTAAATATGTGGAGTGATTTGAAAATGAGTTTTAATGACTTCAGCCTAAGTGTATGTAAACTTCTGACTTCAACTGTAAGTTTACACAGCTCAAAGCATTAAGTGAACCTAAATTATTAAACCCCATTACATTTTAGCTAGAATTTAAAGGAAATGAAACCTATGCTCTAAACCACAAGACGTCTTCCCATCCTGTATTATTGACCTGCATTAAATGGTATGATCGATGTTACTGGTGCTGAATGATCATCAGAATGAATCTGAGTTCACCAAAAAGTTATTTTCCAAATCCCTTTAAAATGCTGAACAGCGTTGTTTCATTTCGTTTTTCACACAGGAGACCCAGCAGATCCCCACTGAGGAGGTGCAGCTTGAAATCTACTTGTCCAATGGCCAGATGGTCAAAGTCAACATCCTCACCTCTGACCAGACAGAAGATGTTCTTGAGGTGAGCATATTGTTTTGTGTGACTCTTTTCAAAGCACGCAGTAGAGTGCAACAGTGCCCGTCCATTTTTCAGCCGTTTGGTTCTAGAAGTATTTTTGCCATTCGTTTTTTCCATTGGGATTTCATAAAGCCTTTTTAAAACAGTTCTAAGCCATGAACTACACCAACCAGCTCCGAGGTAAATCACAGCATTACAAACTTTGATTTGAAGCAAAAAGGTATTGGAAAATCAGACAAAGGTACAAAACTGTGTACCAATTTGGAATAAACCAAAATCCCATTGCGAATGACATAATTGATTTAAAAACAACAGAATAACAATAAAAGCAATAGAATATAAAGTAACTGATTTAAAGTTGTAGATTGTAAGTATAGAAAGAAAATACAACAGATACATACAAATGTAAAAGTTGTTTGAGAGTGTAGGGGAGACAGACTTGATTGCATCATTTACAGTATGTCTTAGGAGTGGACGATCGCTACTGGGCTTGTTTGGTGTGCTTTGTTGGCAGAATTTTTTAAAAATGAAGTTAAAATAACGTGGACTGTTGGATTCAACAGAAGCATAAACTACACTGTGTAACAATTTTTTTTTTTTTTTGTTTTCTGGGTAGTAAGTGTTATTTCCTAATTGCTTATGCCTCAAAAGTATAGAATCAAAGTTTGCTATTATTCCCCACAAACTTTGCTTTTGTGACCAGTACAGTGATATTTTGAAATGTACCTATTTCCAATGAGAAAACGGGCGAATTTTTGTCTTTTCGTTCACATAAAGTCAGAAAAAACAACATATGAATCCACATTAACATGTGATTTAAAATACATTAATATTTTTAATGCTACTAAAGTTATTCTGTCAAGAGCAGTGAGTGTTTTCTCGTTTTCTTGTTCTGGTTGTTTGATTATTATAATGACACACTAGATGTTATGAAATTACGTGCTCTGGATTGCTTTCAACAGCGGAATAAAAATATGAACTTTCTAATAAGTGACAGGCCTAGGCAATCACAAATATATCCGTTTTTTGTTTTTGTTGTTGACGTTTTAAACAGTCTGATTGTCTGGTCGGGCAAGTAAAATTCTTTCACTCGCCCCTTCAAAAAAAGTCCCGGACAAGCATTAATGTCGAGCCCTGATTAAATATTGTATTCAACATTCTCCACTAAAAATTTGTTCTTCTACAGTATAGCTCCTAAAGTAAATGTACGTTGTTTTAAAGGAGTTTTAGATATTATTTTGGAAAACAAGCCAAAAAAGACTAATCAAAAACATATTTTGTTCCACTGTATATTGGGCTAGGACTACACTCTCTCACTTTTATATTTACTTCGATCCATCTTTAACTCACAAAAAACAAACTTTCTCTTCTTAATAGAGCTGCGCATCAGCAATTTTCTTCATGATAAGATACACACACAGTGAACGTGACACATATATTATGATTCACTACGTCGCGAGCCATCGTGTTATTTTCTAACTGCAGCAAATGCGCACAAGTGACGAGCGTCCATGTGCCAGAGTGTGCATCAGCCAGAAGAAGATTCGATCTCTTCCCTGGTCACTTCACGCAACTCATAGACACAGTGTTGACCGCACAGAGAAATGTCAGTTTCGTAGTTTATTTTCATAACCTGCTTCCTTATTATTTAAAATGTAATAAAGGATGCTTTAAAGATATAATGCCAGGGTGTTTCATTGCATACTTTTTCTCGATAATCTTGTTTTCATAATCGTTGGAAGCCAAAACCGTAATTGAAAATTAAATTAAATTAATCGCCCAGCCCTACCACAAGCGGGACTGGCCACAGTGGACCGAGTTCTCTCTGGGGAGGAACAGCGTCAAGTGGGAGCCACTGTTGGTCCCCCAGAAGGTGTTGATACCACCAATGCACATCAAATTGGGCCTTATGAAACAATTTGTCAGAGCTCTAGATAAGGAGTCGGCAGCCTTCAAGTATCTTCAAGACTTCTTCCCTAAGCTGTCTGAGGCAAAGGTCAAAGCCGGTGTCTTCATCAGACCACAGATAAAGAAGATCCTGGAGTGCAATGAATTCCCCAAAAGCTCACTAGTAAGGAGAAAGCGGCTTGAAACAGCTTGTCGCAGTGGTTTGGGGCTTCCTGGGCAATCACAAGGCTGAAAACTATGTGGAGCTGGTTGAGACCCTGGTGAAGAACTACGGCACAATGGGCTGTAGGATGTCCCTCAAAGTCCATATCCTTGATGCTCATCTTGATAAATTCAAGGAGAACATGGTAGCGTACTCGGAGGAATAAGGCGAGCACTTCCATCAGGATATACTGGACTTTGAACTCCGCTACCAAGGACAGTATAACGAGAACATGATGGGAGACTACATTTGGGGGCTGATTCTTGAAAGTGATTTACAGTATAATCGTAAATCTTGAAAAACTACTCCCTTCTAAATCTTTTTTAGTCATTTTTGTATGACTTTAGTATAAATACATGTTCATTTGGATTTTTTTTCTGACTTTATGTGAATGAAAAGACACATTCGCCCGTTTTTTCATTGGAAATAGGTAAATTTCAAAATATCACTGTCCTGGTCACAAAAGCAAAGTTTGTGGGGAACAATAGCCATTTTCTATGCTTTTGAGGCATAAGCAATTAGGAAATAACACTTACTACCCAGGAACAAAAATTGTGTTACATAGTGCTATCGATTAACAACCTCTTACGTCTGTTTTTAAAGGTTTAAAAACTATTGTTAAAAATCAATTTGCCAATTTTTACTTCCGTAACCAGATTGTTGTACTCTTGCTTTGAGAACATCAAGACAATAAAAGTCAAAGCTCTTAAATGAAGGGTTTTCAATCAGAGGCGAAGGCACAGCAGGGACGTCTTGAATTTGAGAGTCAAGGATGGGTCTATAAAAGTTGCAAACTCTTCTCTGAAAAAGCCCAGTATCACAGTCAGGTTAATACCATAATGTCATTTTAAACAGTGATATTTTGCTTGGAAACTTTTAACTGTAATATTTGTGTAAATATCACATTCTACTACCTGAAATAAAGATACACAAGTGCTCTCAAACACTGTAAACTCTAATGCTGTCATTGCTGGAAAATCAAGTTGTGTTAACTAAACATTACTTGAAATGTCAAGTTTTAGTATAAAAACTCCATAGACTTTGTAATTTTAAGTGTAAGTAACTCACTATTGAGTACAAAATTGAGGCTATGGGGAATACCCACAATGCCTTGGGCTTGAATTATTTAATTATGTTTCCTTGGTCAAAGAGCATATGGGGGCATTTAAATAGTTAAACCAAACCAGCCCGTCTGGCACCAACAATCATCCATGCGATTATCTAATCAGCAGTGCAGTGCATAAAATCATGCAGATATGGGTCAGGATCTTCAGTTAATGTTCACAGCAACCATCAGATTGGGGAAAAAATGTGATCTCAGTGATATGTACCATAGCATGACTGTTGGTGCCAGACGGGCTGGTTTGAATATTTCTATAACTGTTGATCTCCTGGGACTTTCTCGCACAACAACCTCTAGAGTTTACTCAAAATGGTACAAAAAAAATGGCGCTGTTTTGATGGCACGAGAGGGACCTATACAATATTAGGCAGGTGGTTTTAATGTTGTGGCTGATCGGTGTATAATGAGGAAATAAAATAAAAAAAAAGGATATGAATACTATGTGATATAATATATTACACACTTAACACTGCTTCAGTGAACAGGAGTAAATGTTGCTAAAATGGTAAGATTATAGTTGGGTCGAATGAACTTTTTTTATAAGCGAGGAATGAGGTGCTTTGTAATTTCAGACTAATAACAGTCCAATAAAAGCATGGCAACATACCAAGGAACTTCAACGGTTTACTGTAATTTTAGTTTGGGTAAATAAGTGCAGAGATTGATGATGACATAATGTCCTCTGCAGGCTGTGGCCTCAAAGCTTGACCTCCCTGAAGAGCTGGTGGGATACTTCAGTCTCTTTCTGGTTCAAGAGAGGGGGGATGGGGGCTGCACATGTGAGTATGACATTTAACTTTCATTTGCCTTTTTAAGTCATCATAAGATGTGTCCTGTTGGCTTCGGCTGGAAAAGGGCTTGCTGTTAGTAAATGGTATCTGAAAGTCAACATACTTCCTCAGAGGACTGAAGCTAAATGCAGTCTTTGGCAACTCAAAAGAGAGGTCTGTGTTCTGTTGACAAGGTCGCCCACTCTTCTCAAAAGTAAACTTAGGTCAAGTAGACGATGCTTCAGTGAAGCTGTTGTTGACATGCTACACAGCACTGCTGTAGGTCTCATTTAATGAGTGGTGTTTGCTGAGGCAAGCGTCACTGCTACTATGACTCATACTTGGGGTTAAGGATTTGAACAACCCCCTAACCATAAGTATTAAACCTCAACATGTAACTCATTGTACGACATGTTAAAGGAAAGGTTTGTATTATTTTTTCGCAAACAAACTTGCGATTTTCGCTTAGTGGATGATAAAGGCAAAAAATTAATTAGACTTGAATTGAAGGGGACAAGATATAGGGACCAGAATGTAATAGACACTTGGAGGTGGGCTCTTTTTCTTTGAGTTTGCAACCACCCAGAACATCCTATCAACCGCTTAGTAACATGCTAAAAACCCTGTCAACCACCCACAACACCCTAGCATCTTTGTTGCGAGTTTTGCACAGGCAAGCACGACTTACATTTTCTTTTGAAAAAAAACCTAGTAAATGGGTCATTAAAAAATAAAGTTGTCCAAGGTTGACCAAAATTCAGAATGCTTTAAAAAAATCTAGTTTAATGTAATCTTTGAGTACAAATATATATATATATATATATATATATATATATATATATATATACAATATAATATAATATAATATAATATAATATATATTTTTTATTTTTTAAACATTTTATTTAATGACTTTTAAAAATGCTGTGTGCTTTAACCAACAAGTAAAAGGTAATAAAATACTTTGCTTGCACCTTGAATGCATGCGAGTGCACGCAACTTCATCTAAAGTAAATTAGTTTCCAGAAAGCTTTCAATCATATTTTTCAAGGTCATAACTATTTGAGTCAAAAACAAAGAAGTTTTCTTGGGGTTACACCAAATGACCTGAACAAAATGTGCCTTTTTTAATTAAAATATATTTAATGAATGACAAAATAATGTATTTTTATTATTATTATGTCTTGAATGTCTAAAGAGGTCCTCGTTTTGTGTGTGTGTGTGTGTGTGTGTGTGTGTACAAAATGGCTACCTACATGTTGGTTATACCCCATGATTTCGATTTGGTGGAAATAATATTAATCATATTATAAAATAAACTTGAAAGAAAATTTTTTTAATTAGTTTCACTGCTTATATTTTTAAGAAATAATAATATAAGGTTATTCTGCACTTCTCATTCCAACATTTTTATTTTTAAGAATTTCAGATTTTAATGAGACTTTTTGTTGAATTTTTTTAATTATTACTTTTATTTAATTTTTTTTACTGTCTCTGGACGGTTACGCCACAATTTTTTTAATTGTTTTTATGCCTTAAATTCAATGTCATTTTGATATTGTTTTCTATGAAAACCTGGTCCAGAGCGCTCAGGAACAGGACAGTGACCTTAAAGGAATAGTTCACCCAAAAATGAGATTTGCTGATAATTTTCTCACCCTCAGGCCATCCAAGATGTATCTGAGTTTCTTTCGTCATCAAAACAGAATTTAAGACTTTTAGGATTTCATTTCAGGCCGCCTCCTCTAAACAATGCAAGTGAATGTACTCCATTTTTTGACGGTCCAAAATGCATATTTAGGGTGCATCAAAATAATTCACATGACTCCAGTCGACAAATAAAGTTCTTCTGAACCCAAATGATTGATTATTTTGAGAAACAAAACAATACTTTTTAACTACAAATGTTCGCTTCCGTACATCTCTGTGATGCACGCTCATGAGAAGTATGACGTAAGATCGTTGGTAAGGTCACGCGTCACGTGGAGGAGGAGTCAGGAAGCGTGTGACCTTACCAAGACAACGAAAGTGTGGCTTAGACACAACTCTGTGAATGTCCTTGAGTGGCCCAGCCAGAGCCCGGACTTGAACCCAATCGAACATCTCTGGAGAGACCTGAAAATGGTTGTCCACTGACGGTCCCCATCTAACCTGACAGAGATTGAGAGGATCTGCAGAGAAGAATGGTAGAAAATCCCCAAATCCAGATGTGCAAAGCTTGTCGCATCATACCCAAAGACTTGAGGCGGTAAACGCTGCCAAAGGTGCTTCAACTAAGTACTGAGTTAAGGGTCTGAATACTTATGTCAGTGTGATATTTCAGTTTTTTCTTTTTAATAAATTTGCAAAGTTATCAAAAATCTGGTATTTGCTTCGTCATTATGGGGTATGGAGTGTAGATTGATGAGAATTATTATTATTTTTTTTAGCATAAGGCTGCAACATAACAAAATATGAAAAAAAAGGAGGGGGTCTGAATACTTTATGAATGCACTGTATATTACTCACTCTGTCCAAAATCATTCTGAGGAGTTGTTTGCTGTAGCTCAGCTGAGATCATATTTAATAATGTTCTGGCTTCTGGCAGTTTCTTGAATGACCAGTACAGAGTTCGTACATCATTTTTCTATGAATACCCCCCAGGGACAAAATAGATGAGTTTTCAAGCCACGGTTCTTTCAATTCTTTTGCAAAATGCATCATTAGTTCAGTGCTAATGAAACTGTAAAAGAGTAGGCCATTTTCCTCAATTATTTAGTTTCCTATTTTGCCGCCTTTGTCTTTTGGAACTGTAAATCTTTCAAAGAATGAATCTCTAGGAGAGTTATTGGAGTGGGATTGCTATTTTACTTTAGAATTCATAGAGTTGGCATCTCTGTCTGATTTCATGCAGATGTCTGGCAACCTTTATCCTTCTCTGGAAGTCTGGATGTAATGAAGTGCTTTTGTTTATGGAACTTTCCATGCCTCCTTTGTTATGGATTGTCATTGTTTAACAACTTTTAGAACACTATAGTTAGCATTTTTTGGAGGCTTTCCTGTTGACCACAGAATCATTGCTTGCTCTGTGGAATGGCATGCTGTGTGCCTCCCACTCAGATAAAGTTGCCAAATCCACACCTGTAAGCAGAGACAGAATTGTCAGAAATGATGGAAACCAGTCCCCATAAGAATCCTCCCCAAAGCCGATCCCAGCGCCCTGCTCATTCTTGGCAATAATATGGATTCGGGGAAGAAAGTGAGAAATATAATGGCCTGCAAACAGAACCCAATTTTGGGCAGACAGATGATGGAGCAATACCTAGAGATCTGTGCCAAAAACATGTTTTGCTGGCTGCCACTGAGAATACTAAAAACAGAAAAATCATGCTTATTTTGATGTCATTTTAATTCTGGATGTCAGTTTATTTTTTAAAGATGCAGTATCCTTGCACAGAGCAGGCAATATAACTATTGCAGGCCTCGTAGTCTCCAAAACATTTTACCTGGCACAAGATTAATTTGTCTGTATTCAATAGTTGGGATGGGAATTGTAAGGATTTGAATGATTCTGGTTCTAATTCAGATTAGGGTTTAGTTTAGTACTTTTTAGGTAGAAATATATATATATATATATATATATATATATTAGATTTATTTTACTGCCCTTTGCAGTCTGTTGCCTCATAATGAGCTAATTTCAGATTTCAACAAAACAGATAAAACAAACAGAAATTAATTGAATGCAATTCTTGCAAACAGTGTTCACACAAACTTTAAATTTCGGCAGAATAATTAGAGGCGATAATTAGTGCAGAAATTGGTTTTAACTACAGCATATGTTAAATAAAAATGCAAAACATTACAAAATACATAAAAAAAATAAATAAATTAAAAATACAATATTAATCATAGAAAAGAACAAAGAGTCTCATAAGGCCAGAAACTCATACGCAGACGTTTGGTCCGGTTACTTTAGCTGTAATAAACAGCAGTACCCAAGGGGGCGATAGAGCTATCATAAAAAATATTTGCCATTAAACTGGATGTTTTTAACTTACTTGTTCAGCAACATTTTCTTAAATGGTTGCTTCACCATGACAGTGGTTGACTTGAAAGTGAAAACTCACCATCAAAGCAGACAGTTCACACTAATGTCCGCTATAGCGCCTCATGCGGCAATGTTGAAAATGCAGTGCGTACTTGCGTTGTGCTATGAATTTCGATCGGACACATTTTAGAACGCAACAATGTATAAAAACCGAGCTTACTAGAAGCATCTACGTTCATAAGTCTCAGCCTTAAAGGGTGTCGCACACCGGACGGCGCGTTCTAAAATTCGAAACAACTGTTTTCTATGAATGTACGCACACTGCCGCCACCGCTCGGCATCTGTTGGCAGCGCCCAGCTACCATGATGGCCACGCCATGGAGCTCAGCTTGCATAATTTCCATTCAATTCAACCCAAATCATTCAGGACATAGATTTATTTACTATGGTGGTGTTCATTGTTGAAGTAGGGAAAAATCTTGGTAACTTGTGTGTGTACTGTCTACCACAACCGCATCGACGTGCCCTGTGATACCTGTGCAGTGTCCTATCCGCGAGGTGGCGTGGCGCTTCTTGTCCGGTGTGCGACCACCTTATAAGTAATTTGTTCGAGAATCAGCCTACAATGTTTTGCATTGTAGATTCAAAAGTGTTTGTGCTGAATAGTAGTGCAGAATACACAGAGTTATATAATACAGTGTTCCATCCGCATCAGCAGTATTTTTTATTTTTTTAAATCCACTTTTGCAATTTGTTTGCTGAAGCGCAAGTCATGAAAATCATTCGGTACCAGTATTTTTTTTTTTTTTTTTATGGTGTCCCAAGCCTAATCAGAAGAGATCTTTACAGTGACAACTTTTTGCAACAACCATACAAACCAACTAGAAACATGATGTAGCGTATATGTATTTAATAAGAAACTCCCATTACATAATACCATTCTTGTTTTAACATGCTGTCTAATGTCAGACCACTGAAAGGGTAAGCCAAAGAGTAGAATGAAAATTTATGAAGGCATGCACTCTGCTATAGATCTAACTGTCGTCTCTTTCTACTCTTCACACTCATGTTTTTAATGTTTATTAAAAGCCAAGTGCCCTTATCATTTCTCAATCCCTGGCTACCATTTCTCCTCTATTTCCCAACTCTAGAGAAAATGTCTTTTCTAACAGCTGCAGCATTTATTGGTTCCCTTACTCCCTCCCTCTGTCCATCCGTCCGTCCCTCTCTCTCTTGTACAAAGTGATAAAAATGTTTTTTTGCCCTCTATGGCTTTAGCCAGATGGATTCTCTCCCCCCCCACCCCACCTCCACTTTGTTTGTTGTCATTGTTATTACTGTCCAAATGTTCTTGAGTCTGAAGCACTCATACATTTCATCTGGTCTCTCATTGCATTGCCAAAACCTCTCCAACCTCCCGTTGTGCCACAGACGTGAGAAAACTGCAAGAATTTGAGCTGCCCTACGTGTCCGTCACCAGCCTGCACAGTCCTGATTTCCACATCGTCCTCCGCAAAAGGTACTAAAGTCAGTTGATGCATCTGAATGGCTTGAGATATAATGGAACATATTAGAAGTAATTGTGCAATTTGCCTTATTGTCGCTACACCATAAACAGTACTGTGCAAAAAGTCTTAGGCACATTAGATGTTTCATAAAGCATTTATCTTAAAGGAATAATCCCGGTTTAGTACAAGTTAAGCACAAGTTAAGCACAGTCGACAGCACTTGTGGCATAATATTGATTATCACAAAAATTTATTTTGACTCGTCCCTCCATTTCTTAAAAAACAAAAAACAAAAATCTGGGTTACAGTGAGGCACTTGCAATGGAAGTCAATGGGGCCATACTGTAAGCAAAAAAAATACTCACTGTTTCTGAGTTTAGTCACAAGACATAATGTGTGTAAACATGATTTTTGTGTGATAAAATCTCTTACTAACCTTTTCTATGTAATGTTATAAACAACTTTGTTTACAACTTTGTTGCCATGAAGATGTCAACAAACCCAAAAACACTAAAATCACTTTAGAAATGACAATTTAAACAACTTTACAGCTCAGATAATACATGAGTTTTAACAGAGTAATTAATGTAAGTGCTTTTATAAAATTATAAGCTTCACAATTATCCCTTGATACCCTCCAAACATTGGCCACATTCACTTCCATCGTAAGTGCCTCACTGTCCCTCGAAAGAAGAGAGACGAGTCAAATTAATTTTGTGGTAATCAACATTATGCCACAAATGCTGTCGATTGAGCTTAACTTGTATTGAACACGGAATATTCCTTTAAGATGGTTATTTTAGATCTTCTGCTTTAATTTGTCAATATGAAATATCAATTTTGATTTCCAAACATTCCATTTGCAAATAGAATAGAGGTAGTACAAGGAGTCCTGCAACAGATGGTATGGCCCCAACAGAGCCTGGATCTCAACATCATTGAGTCAGTCTGGGTCAATTGAGACAGCTTAAATACTCAGAAATGTAGCAAGTTCTCCAAGTTGCTTTGAGCAACCTATATGCCAACAACATTCAAAAAGTGTACCTAGGAGAATTGGTGTGGTTTTAAAGGTAAAGGGTGGTCACCAAATGTTGATTTAGTTGTTTGTTTATTGCACATTAATAAATTAAGAATTATTCATGATATTATTTTAGAAATCTTCCACACTATCTTAACATTTTTCACAACTGCCTAAAACATTTGCAAAGAGTACTGTACATCAGTGTAATGATGAAAAAAGCCCGATCATCTAATGAGCACTGCTGCAGTTCATATTAAAACTCTATCACTCTACCCTGCAGAATGTTCATTTTTAGGGACAACATAACTGATTATTTGTCCAATGTAAAATTATTGGAGGTCTGAGTGAGTTTGATTCATATATTTTGTACACTGATATATCGCTAATCTGGTTAATGATTAAATGCATAGAGCACTGCTGTAGTTTATGTAACAACACTCTCCACAGCAGAATGTAATTTTTTAGTGACAAGAAAATTCCTTGTCAAATTAGAATTATATCTTGGTTTTACCAGCAATATATGTTATCTGTGATCACAATTTTTAAAGATATGGCCGGACATGTTATCCACCAATAACGTTAGAGCGACAGCAGTAGGAACACCCAGGAGCGATTTCATAGTACAGAGACTAGCAACATCAAGTGGTAAAGTCACTGCATGTGTGTACAGGGCTAAACTTCATGGTTCAAAGCCCACACACTGCAGTCATATAAATACAGTAAGATGTAATGTACACTGTACGGAATTAACAACTTACAAATTGACACAGTATACACAAAATACAAATACGCACAGATTACACATATTACACAATTATATAATACAGATTTACAAAATGTGCAAGAACTTCATACATTATGACAATACAAAATGTGCAGTTTAATTAACGGTTCCAATGTGGAGTTAATCGAAGTGAATGTACCAAATGCCTAAATACATGCAGTAGTGTACATAATGTGCAGTCTCCAGTGAATAACATTATATTCAAGATATTCTGTTTAGCTGTCAATGCAGCCCCTTATTGATAAGAAATAACTTTTATTTCAGGTAGTGCTGTTAGAAATGGTTCTTTTCTCTTCAATTTTGTGATTTTAGATTTTCTCAACTTTCTACTACTAATGCTATAACAAAAACAACCTACATAATAAAATGTAAATCTTCTATTAAAAAAGAAAAGAAAATATGTCTCAAACTTCATGAGGGCTTGCCAAAGTATAACTTTAATGGTGAGATGTTTTAACAAAGAGCTCTCAAAGGGCCATTTAGCATATGAATATTTGCTTAAGGAAGAGGTACCCCAAAGGGCTCCATCTATGCTCTGTTTAACTGACTAGAGAAGCACATTTTGCCTTCCTGTTGCAGAGGTGGGTATGACGGCTACCACAGCAGCCTTCTCATGTGGTTCTGTGCAGCAGTAGCCCACAGTAATTCTAATGTTTTTGCAGTGTAAGACTTTAGTTCTTCCCTTGTAGGACATTTTGGACTGAAATTCCTTTTACAAACTCTCAAACTGTCTGTGAAGTGCTGTTCTTCATGGAATCTCTGAAGCGGTTAAAAGCCATGCAGCATGCAAATGTTAATTTTCCAGTCTGTTTAGTGGTTTATTAACAGAAGTTTATTCATCAGAAGCCCTTTGGAGTGCACAGTTTATGTAATGGAATAATTTGAGAGAATTAAGGGTGACGAGTCACTATTTTAAAATCACTGTTTTGGGCATAAAAACTATGCTGTGGATCCAGATTAAATGAGCAGAAAACAAAGGTGTGAAGGTGTTGTGAGAACCAAATTTTCCCCTTTTTTAGTGCATTAGCACGGTTTAGCGGCTTGGAGAATTTGCCGAATCATTTCTTCTCACACCTCTTCTCCATAGTGCCTCACACCTCCTCTATCGTATGCTGTAGAAAAAGGTGCACTGCTGGCATGTAGTTTTTCCCCATCAGTCCCCTCAAGAGAACCACAGGCCTCTTGACCTACTTTACCGAAGAGTACAAACAACCTTCAGCCAAATCCCACCTGTTGACTAGATCAGGAATGGGATATTGATCTGGCTGCTCTGATTTGCTGCTAATAGGAATGGGACATAGATCAGCCTGCTCTAATTGGCTGCAAAAAGGGCAATGAAAAGGACAGAAACATATATAAATCTTTTAACAGCAGATAAATTACAAAATTAAAAAAAATAAAAAATACACTAAAAACCCACTCAGAACACCATAGCAACATCCTGGCAATGTTTTGGCAATTTTTGCATGGGCAAGACCCATTGACATTTACAGAAATGTAATGATTTAGTTGTGTCCTTAGATAATTAGATGTTATGTTTATTGAAACAAGATGTTTATTTGTGTTCTATTACAGTGTCTATTGTTTCACCCATCTAGTTTTATTTTAATTGTTGTGCTGTGTCTTTGCTTTTAATGTTTTTTATTCTTTGTACTGTAATAGTCTAACTTCAGATCTAACAGTTAAAGGAATAGTTTTACAAAAATTATCTGATCATTTTCTCACCCTCATGCCATCCCAGATGTATGTGACTTTCTTTCTTCTGCTAAACACAAACAAATATTTTTAGAACAATATTTCAGCTCTGTGGGCCCATACAATGCAGGTGAATGGGTACCAACATTTTGAAGCTCCAAAAGCACATAAAGGCAGCATAAAAGTAATTCATACGAGTCCAGTGGTTAAATCAATGTCTTCAGAAGTGATATGATAGGTGTGGGTGAGAAACAGATCAATAAATAAGTCAATTTTTACTATTATTCTCCACTTTCACTTTCACATTCTTCATCTTTTGTTTTTGGCAGTGAGCATTCTTCGTGCATATCACCACCTACTGGGCAGAAAGGAGAATTTATAGTAAAAAAGGACTTAAATATTGATATGTTTCTCACTTACACCTATCATGTCGTATGGACCTCTTTAATGCTGCCTGTGTGTGTGTTTTTTTTTTTATTTTGGGTGTACTATCCCTTTAACACTATGCAAAGAGTTTGTTGATTTGTATTAGTTTATCCAAACGTTGCCTAATATACAGTAACACTGTTTGATTTAAACATTGGCATTGTTCTCAATTGTGCATCAAAGGTAATTTAAAGTTTGTTTTTTTTATCTGATTACTGCCTGTAGAGTGTACTTGTGTAAAGAATTCAAAGAATCACTATCTTAAACTTTCACAGAACCTCAAAAATCCTTTAAATTAGATTTAATGGAGTTGATCAGTATCTTTTGTTAATTGCAAGATTTTGGCTCTCTGCATTTAAAAACTCTGCAAAAACGTATTGACCAGACCTCACTCTGCCCACGGCATGATTAGAATAGTTTTTGACATATGAACAGTTAGTCTGGTCATTAAACTGAAAACTGCTTCTTTGCCAAATTGCTCATTGCCTCAGATGGCAAATGGAGACAAATACACTTGCGACAGACTTTGTTCAGTAACTGACAAGCTTACATTGCACCATAGCTCTTAGGCAGATGCTTCATTAGAGGAAAGCACCTTTCTTTTCTCCAACTTAATGGAAGAAAGTGTTAGCTAGACTATTGATAAACTGTCTCCTAGAGACTTTAGCATGTTGTTTTTTTTTTTTGTTTTGTTTTTTAATAAATTGTGATTATGCAGTAAAAAAAAATCAGTGCACATGATTTTTCTAACTGCTTATGCATAAGAAAACCGATGTGATCACAAAGAAGTTAAATTGTTGTATGTCCTTCAGATTTATCATGGTCTCTCACTCTATTCTCAGCTACTGGGATACAGCATATGACAGTGATGTCATGGATGATTGTGTGGGACTAAACTTGTTATATGCTCAGGTAACTCATTTAAAAAATATATATATTCTGCCCCTTTGTACTGTATTTATGACTGTAATAAGCAAATTGTTCATGATCTTATTAAAAAATGTCTTGGTATTTCTTCCCCCATATAGTTGTATGTTTTTGTATCTGTGTTTCGGTGTACCATTGACATAGTAATTTTAAAAAGGCTTTTCCCACTCTATGGTTATCGTTTATAAAATTACAGTTATTTACTTTAATTAAAAACACAGCATTTATTCTTAAGTCAAGTAACGGGGCGAGTTTTTTTTTTCCCCCTTATACTCAGACGGTGTCTGACATAGAGCGGGGATGGGTCCTGGTGAACAAAGAGCAGCACAGACAGCTCAATTCCCTGCAGGAGAAGGGCTCAAAGAAGGAGGTACGTCTGAGCTCCTCCACATATGCTATTTGATCTCCCTCGTGTCAATGAACTGAAAGAGGTTGACTGGTTCTATTGAAGCTGAAGTCCATCCCCAAACCTGACAGTATAGTGGTGAAGCTTTGAAAACACTAATTCGTATCTACGAGATAAGCATCTTTATTGTACATTTTTTATATAAGAATATTTACATGTCTGTTTTTCTTGTCTTTTTTCCACAGTTCATTAGATTGGCTCAGACACTGAAATACTATGGCTACATCAAGTTTGATCCTTGTGTCACAGATTTCCCAGAAAAGGGCTGTCATGTTATAGTCGGTGCTGGCAACAATGAACTCAACTTTCATGTCAAACTACCCAGCGAGCAGATGAAGGAGGGCAGCTTTAAAGTCACACGCATGAGATGCTGGCGGGTCACTTCATCTGTAAGTTTTGACTGGATCGATGCATAACTTAAAGGTGAAGTGTGTCATTTCTGTGCCACTAGCCCTGTCCCAAACTCAGGCCATTGGTTGAGCCGGTGCTGTTACTTCTGGTCCAGTTAGATTGCAGTTCTGTTTGGTGCTGATAGTGGCACAGAAATTACAAACTTCACCTTTAACAAAACAAATGAATGAGCACTTTACATTCTTCTCCAAGCATAGCATGATTTAAAGATTGAAAACATTTGAAAACATCAATGTTCTTAAAAACTGTCAGTGTCTAGTTTTCACAGAATGTGAAAGGCATTTGACCTGAATGCCACAAAGGCTTTTGATTTAGTAGTTCCCTGTAAATCCATCCCTCAAGTATGACAGTAAATGGTTAAGAAAGGTGCTTGACCTTGTGAGGTAAAAGTGGGTCATGTTTATTAAGAAAGAACAGGACAGTTTGTCCTTTCAACACAGTGTTGTTGTGTGCACAGTTTGGGATTTGTGATTAAACGGTCAGATACTCTATTATAAATCATTCAAACACATAAACGCAGACCATATTTAAAAAAATCAAAGCTCTATGTGAAACCTTTATGTTAGCCTGGTATTTTTATATCAAATCTCCATAAAAAGGCTTTTTCCAAAATGATAGATGTATCTTTTTACAGAAAGCCAAGGATGTAGAAAAGCTCCCTTTTGTGTCTCCAAAAAGAACTTCTCTCCAAAGTCTTTCTATGACTATACCTTCAGGCATGTCTGGTCTGATTCTATTTTTGCTCTGAAAATGGGAAGTTCAGTTAATGCGGGGATGACCAAAAAGCCATTTACTATAGCAAAAGAGACTCTTAATGGCTAGGCTCACACAGCTGCAGAAAATGGCTATCAGACTTTGTTTAGAGTGCTAAATATGACCAGTGCTGTTTACTTTTAAAATGTATTTCCACTACAAATTACAGAATACATGGGGTAAAATGGAATCTAAATACTTTGGATTACTTCTTCAGCAAAGTTTTTTTATTTTTTATTATTGTTTCGACTATAAACAAGTTTTAACTTTTTTTTTTAATCAAGTGAAGAAAATCTTCTAGTACAATAAGAAAAAAATACACTTAAACACATTCTCTGAAAAAAAAAGCCTAAATATCTTATGCAGGTGTTGCTTCTAAAAGAAAATAAAGTGAAGTTATCTTGTTTTAAGGATTTTAAAATGTTTTTACAGTAAAACAATACAGAAATTCTCATCAAGAATATGATTTTTGCAGTACATCTTTGCCCTAATATCTAAGGTCTTACTAGAGGGATTTTCTTGATAGAAAAATATAATTGTGCCTGGAAACAGGTGCATGTTAAATGGCCTGAAATAGCATTTTAGCTTAGCATAAAGCTAAATGTACACCTTACAGTTTACACAAGGTTAACTCTTTCTGCTGCGCCAAAACCCTGATCATGTGTGAATTCTCTCTATCAAGCTTTTTTTTAATTGAACATTAGGAATATTCATAACATTACAATACAGCTCATAATTTCACATAGACTTTCAACACAAATAGGATAAATACAAACTAAAACATAGAAATATAAGGGCATCACAAACATATGTATAATATCATATTCATTAAACAATTATTTTTTTATTCAATTAATTTTCCTGGCTTTCTTGTTTTTGAAGGAAAAGTCCCTAAATGAGGTCATATGCACCTTTTCACTCATAACAGTGTGAAAGCGCCCTCTGTCTGCTCGTATGAATGTAACACGTCCTTGGATCGCATCATTTACATGGATACATGTTTTCCGTCTGAATAGATTAAATGTAAAATGAAACAAATGACAATAAAATGCAAAGTAATCTCTTCAGTAATCAAAATACTTTTTGAATGTTACTTTATTCTGATTACAGTCAAATTAAATTGTAACTGTAGTGGACTCACTCACAGTTACTAACATTTTGTATTTTAAATATGTAATCCCGTTACATGTATTTCGTTACTCCCCAACCCATATTGTTTGTTCACACACAATTCAGTTATGAACAACTGCATTCTATTGAACTGAACTAAATCATAGTGGCTGAATAGTGGTCTGTGACATCAAACAGGGCGATTTCGTGTTGACTAAATAGTCTCAATTGAATGTGTTTCTAAAATAATGTTGTATTAGTTGTGACAAGACTTTACAGTGTTATGGAAATCGCCATCTTTGACGTACTTTTCATCACTGTCATTCTGGTTAAAGGCATTATTCACAGCTATTTGACCCTACATTTTCACAGAAATCACGCAGTTTTCTGCAAGTGTGTTAGAATTGGAAACAAAATGAAGAAGATTTAAATCAAGTAAATGAGTACAAAATCAAGTTGTTGCCCCATCCCTTGTTTTTAAAATAGCAGATTGACTTTTACTAACTGAACTAACATACGATTTCTCAAGAGAATGTGGAAACACTGTGTATATTTTCAGTTTGGTCCAATACAAACAGCTGCGTATGTGTTCTGGTGCTGTTTTCGCAAGAGGAAGTTGTCTGCTCCACTCCACGCAGTAGACTTGGCTTGGTCTTTGTCCTAGAATAGCAAAGTTGGGTTACTACTGAGCTCCGAATGGACATCTGTAGAGAGCAGAACCTGACGCTCCGCATACTGGGTTCTGAGTTCCCTGTGAATGTGTAGCACAATGGGACAAGTTGTATGTTTTGTGTCATCGGGGACAATTCTAATGAGACTCTTTTGTGAGTCATGCCTGTGATGCTGTGTAATCGTGTTAAATGGCATTTAGACCAGAGCTAATGATGACTAATTGGGGTTTGAAAGGTTTTAGAAATGGCTTCTGTAATTGCCTCGACAGAAATAACAATGATCATGATGGTAGTTGTTGTAATCACCTGGTCTGACTCTACAGCAGGTGCCGGTGGCGAATGGTACCGCAAACCCAAGCAGTTCCAGTAAATGTGATGTGAAACTAGAGCTGGCCTTCGAGTACTTGATGAGCAAAGACCGCCTCCAGTGGGTCACCATCACCAGTCCTCAGGTTAGTTCCTTAGTTCTCGCAGTCCTTGCAAAACTTAATTTAAGCTGTATTTTTAACACTGTTCCCTAATTAGACGCGATGGGATAAGGCGATTTAAAAATACATTTCCTTTTAAATCTGAGATTTTGTCTCATCGGTCATGATAGCAATGAGCAACTGGGAAAATTTGACAATTTGCATGACTTGTTGCATAATGTCTGGCTATGTCATGCAGTTTGTTCCTTTAGGAAAAAAATAGCCTTTTTGTTAGGGAAAAAAAAAAAAAAAGGAGTAAACATGACTAAGGGAACTTTTGTTTTCGCAGGCAATTATGATGAGTATCTGTCTCCAGTCTATGGTAGATGAGCTGATGGTGAAGAAATCTGGTGGAAGTATTAAAAAAGTGAGTGTGCCTCTGTTTGTCTTTTTGCAAGTCCCAGCTTTGGAAATCTTTCCGTTGTGTTACGTGTCTGTGTTTGTATCATATCCGCCTTTTTCCTGGCTCCAGTGTTTTCACCCACATTGTGGTATATTCTTAGCAGCTAATGTGATGTTTAAAGTATTCCATTTGTAAAACTGTCAAAAAACATGTGGCTCTATAGTGCCGATACTTCAATGACCGTTTTTTATTGACAAAGCCTCGTGCGTTGATGTCATGAAGCGATAGTCTGAGGTTAGAAGTTAGTGATATCATTAACTACTTTGAGTTGTAATGACAGCCAAATGAATTTTTACTCCAAAAAACACTTAAAGGAATAGTACACTCAAAATGAAAATTCTCTCATTATTCACTTACCCTGATGCCATCCCAGATATGTATGACTGTCTCTCTTCAGCAGAACACAAATAAAGATTTTTAGAAGATAGAGCTCTATCAGATCCTTATTATGCAAGTACATGGGTGCCAGCACTTTTTTAGGCAGCATAAAAGTAATCCATGCAACTCCAGTCGAACAATGAATGTCTTCTGAAGCAAATTGATATGTTTGTGTTAAAATAAATTGATAATTAAAACCATATTAACTAAAAGTGTTTCCTGCCAGCAGTTGATGCATCATGTAGCTGTCGTGTGATGCAAGTGCGTTGGCGAGTTCATGCGAGAATTCGGAAACGGCGCTTATTTAACAGAAGAACGAACGCACGTCATCCAAGAGTTCGGCCATTTCAAACAGCATAAGAGCCCTGGACAGAAGCACCGATTTAAAGTTAAAAACGTTTTAATTATCAACTTGTTTCTTACATAAGCCTTATAGCTTTTTCCAAATAAAAAAAGCATAAAACTTGTAGCACGGCCGTTGTAGTCCAATTCACGAACAAATGACACTTATGAGCCAAAGAGACTCGCAAACAATTTAGTTATCGGTTTAAATCATTCTGAGAAATCCTTGAATTGGACAGAGTGGTTATTGAATTAACATCTGACTCACTTACTGAACTTTGAAGTCTTACTTTCATTAATGCCTGACTCTAAATGCACCAAGAACTTTATCATGTTATGTATACCCTCTTTGGACCACATTAAGAAATCTTATGTTTTTGCATAGCTGACTATTTTAAGAGTGTTCTCTAGCATGGGAATTGTTTGTGCTCCCATGTGGCAGATTGTTTCGTGAGTTTGTGATGTGTTTCCAGCAGATGCAGAAGAAGCGACTAAACGGCACGCTCCATCGATCTGACAGTCAGCAAGCTGTGAAGTCTCCTCCCTTACTGGTGGGCATTGGAGGTTTTGTTAATGGAGAATGATTTAGTTTTTCATGGAAGCTGTACTATTGTTAATATGCTATTGTCTTGAATGTTTTTCAGGATTCCCCCAATCCCAGCCGTGAACAAGTAGTCAAACTTTCTGTGAGTGGATTTTTTCCCCCTTTTGTAAATCTGCTCTATACTAATTTTACTATGGATGTACTGAAAATGTGCATTTTATTCTTTGTTGTGTATACTTTTAAAGCACTTTGTTGTTGAAGGGTATAGATGTACTTATAGTAGCTAAAAGTCAATCTGAGATTTATTTTGATATGATTGTTAGGTCTCTGTTTTCTGCTCACCATAATAGTGTGTCCAAAAAGCAAGTTAAGCAGCATCTACTATTGTTTTGAATTGAACAACACTGTTTCTACATTTATAGAGTTTACAAATACTGTATATACTGTTTGTATATATCAATATATCTACAGTATACAGTGTGTGTGTGCGTGTGTGTGTATATATATATTTTACACCGATCAGCCTAATATTGCCTGCCTAATATTGTGTAGATCCCCCTCATGCTGCCAAAACAGCGCCAACCCGCATCTCAGAATAGCATTCTGAAACGCTGTTCTTCTCACCACAATTGTACAGAGCGGTTATCTGAGTTACCGTAGACTTTGTCAGTTCGAACCAGTCAGTCTGGCCGTTCTCTGTTGACCTCTCTCATCCTGATCCATATCTGCATGATTTTATGCACTGCACTGCTGCCATGATTGTTGGTGCCAGACGGGCTGGTTTGAGTATTTCTGTAACTGCTGATCTCCTGGGATTTTCACACACAACAGTCTCTAGTATTTACTCCAAATGGTGCCAAAAACAAAAGACATCTAGTGAGTGGCAGTTCTGCGGACAGAAACGCCATGTTGATGAGAGAGGTCAACAGAGAATGGCCAGACTGGTTCGAACTGATGAAGTCTATGGTAACTCAGATAACCGCTCTGTTCAATTTTGGTGAGAAGAATATATATATATATATATATATATTAGGGGTGTAATGGTGTATCGTGGCACAATACATCGCTGTTCATAAATGTGACTATTCGCATCGTGGTTTTTTTATATTTTTTAAATTATTTTAGAAGCGTCTGTATCCAATACGCATGATGTCCTAGGCTTACGGAACGAGGACATTCACAGTGAAATCGCTTCATGCACACAAAGATCTGTAAAATGCTATTCCTAGCTGAATCCGTGAGAACTGAAAGTGAAACCGTGTAAGCAAATGTAATACAGGGATCAGGAGAGAAGCGCCTTTTTAAGGCGGGAGGGATCTGATGTCCATCTGATGCGTGAGAGTGGTCTGCTCTGACTGCGTGAGAGAAAATGTAAGTTTACAGAGGTTTAATGATAGAGCCATATTAATCTATATATTAAACTATATATAATGCTGAATATGTATAATAATGCTATGCTATGTCAAATGTCATGTCTGATTTGATTTCATCAGTACATTTCAGCAGGGTTTTAAGTAGGGACATTATTTAACTGGATAAAAATGCACTAAATATGTAATTTTGAAAAGAATATTTAGATGTAATCAGAGGTAGTATTATTTTAGAAAAATACAGCTTTAATTAAAAAAAAAATTAAATGCATGTAATCAGTGACAGCGTGTAAGCAGCATATGTATCTAGCATAATTCTGTATTTTCAGTAAGCAGAATTAATATTTCCATTTGGTGTCACCATTGCCCTGTTCTGGTCTGATTTTTAATCCCAGTACATCTCTAATGGATCATATAGCACTTTTAATAACAGTGTTAAATTTGAAATGTTTTGCATATGTCTTTAATCATAATAATAATAATAAAAACTTTCAATCTTTTCTTGATTCAGGATTAGTTTAAAGAATCGTTAAATGAACCGAACTGTGAGATGAGTGAACTGTTACACCCCTAATATATAAATAAATATATATATATAGAGAGAGAGAGAGAGAGAGAGAAAAGCTACAATATTTATAAAGTTATTTGAGCCTAGATGTAATTGTTGCAATTCCTACTGAAAGAACTGTTAATAGAATTTTAGTTTTTCCAGACAAAGGGTAATTTAAAGTTTTAATTGCAGCCAAGAACTATTATTTCTGTGCCTTACTAATTTTTACACTTTTTATGCTTCTATCTTTTCCTTTTTGTAAATGTCTTCATAGACCAAGCTGTCCTCAGTCTCCCTGAGAGGACTCAGTTCTTCCAACTCAGCTAGCGACATCAGTGGCAATGATTTCCATGGAAACTACGCCTTTGAAGGAATCGGGGACGATGACCTGTGATGGAGCCTCCCTCATAGACTGGACTCAAGGGGGGAGTGCAGAATAATTTAGCAGTTTCTCTGACCTGTAGTTTAATATGTAAAATGTTGTAACCCCTTTCAGCAAATTTTTGAAAAATTATAGCAGAGCTAAAACAAAACATATAGTTCTATTAAGCTCAGTTAAAATTGCCTTGCCCCATAAAGTACATCATTTTGATTCAAAACCTCTCATTAGTCTTATGTTGAAGTATGAAACTAAATATCTCAGTTGAAGTAAACTATAATTTGGACAATTCCAAGGATTAATCCAGGGTTACAAAGCTGTCTCAGAGCAAGTTACTGCATTCAAGAGAGACATGAATTTTAGGCTGTGATGAATGATAGACTCCACTGAATCATACTTCCTCACTAGAGACACAAAACTGTGCTTTTCCTTTCATATCTCATCATCGGGTGGTGTGAAATTCAATTCCTGCCACCTCATTTTCTCTTGCTCGTGACTGCAACTGCCTTCCAGAGAAAGATTCATACCAGCAAATTGTGTTCATATTTTCCTTTTAAAATCGATCAAGAATATTTAATAGAGAAGTGATTTGCTTTATATTGTGCAGTGTGCCAATGTTTTTCCAATTCTCTACCTATTGCGTGGTAGCTCTCTGCAACTTCCTGTTATTTTGGGAGAGGTAATTGGAATCGTGTTGATTAGTGGACGTATTGTGTATTCATTGCAGCATCAGTGATTATTCTAGAACACGAGCAGATTGAAGATCACTCTTTATTGTGGCCTGCTTTTTCTCTGCCTTACGCTGAGTCAACCGCCTTACAGTTCAGAATCAACTTCGCAAAATGAAAATATAATGTAGCGCCAGGGACAAGTTGGCTGAAAGGTTCTCATATTTTGACCTCAGCTATGTCCTGAATCTTGCCTGTTTGCTGTGTTCGGCAGGCCCGCTTGCACTAGCTGAACCCATGTTTTTTTGCACAGTATTAAGAAAAGTAGATGGCTCTGGTATTTATTGAGATATTAACTGTGGGAAAACATCCTGGACCATTCTCAAGAGGTTTTTAGGACTGTCATTTGATTTTTGTGTTTGTATCTGTTATTCGAACAAATATATTCAAAAGGTTTCTCATAAATGCCAAAATGATCATTTAAAGCATAGACTGACTAAAGCATTTTGCACACAAAAAAACAAGATCATGGTTGTCACTTTTATAAATGTACATGCAATAATAATAATTTAAAAAAAAGTATTCTAAATAATTGCTAATCTCTGTATTCTGTTTTAGTATATTGTAACAAAGTACTTTTGATCAAATATATTCCAGGCTATATAAGAGATTAGAAACTAGCATGTATCATTGTTTACAAAAAATTGTTCAGAAAGAAGTGTTTACAAATTCCACATCTAATTTTCAGTGATCATCTTAGCACAAATTATACATTTTATTTGGAAGAACACCATTCCATTTTTTTATTTTTTTTTTTTTTTTATAAATGCATTGTGGCAATCATCTCAGAGGACTATGATAAGATGGTGCTTGGAAAATGCTGGGGTTTTGACTGCATTGATAGTCAAGCTGAATGAAAAGACCATATCATTCATTCTGCAGTAGCCTTCATTCCAGAGACACGATTCCTCCCATTCGCAGAATGTGTTCAATGCAAAGGTTATTCTAATGTTAATGTGCTGCACAGGGTGTCTGATTTATTTTTGAATTATTGACTGTAATTCGTGATTGCTGGGTTCAGTATGTTCACCAGCATATCTAGAATAAAAAGGGTATACCATTTATACTCCTAAAACGTATATGTCTCTCATAACGCTTGTCAATATGATTTTATTTTACAAATCCTCAATCATTTTAAATGCAAGAATGGAAGTTATAGAGCCGTCTGGGTTTCAATAAATGTAGGTGCCAAACAATGCCACTCCTTGTGTGAGGTGTTTTGTCTCCTGGTCTCAGTGCCACAAACATGATGTGTATTTCAGTGTGTGATTGTGATTTATGGGGCTTTTTGTTGTCACACTCATATCTATGCTTGG
The DNA here is from genome assembly GCF_019703515.2 of Myxocyprinus asiaticus. Classification (NCBI taxonomy): domain Eukaryota; kingdom Metazoa; phylum Chordata; class Actinopteri; order Cypriniformes; family Catostomidae; genus Myxocyprinus; species Myxocyprinus asiaticus. The sequence goes on from NC_059368.1 coordinate 27,178,528, forward strand.
GATTTTGCTAGTGAAAAATTCCACTCAATAAAGCTCCTTTTTTTAACCTAATGCAAAAGATCACAGCCCAAAAGAATTAGGATTCAAATCTGAAACACTGAGGCAGCTGTAGTCCTAAAACTGGAATTGTTCTTTAGTTACGTTGTCAAATGTCTTATTAATATACCAAAGCTTTTTGTAAAACAGGCTCCGACTCACTTAAGAAACATGATCAAAAACCTTAATGCTTAACAGCATGCAGATCACTGCTAGATTTGTTAGTGCCCTAGTGCTGCCTGTGGCTCTGTCTTCATTAGCATGTTTACCGGAGCTGTTCACCGCAGAGCGTGAAAAGGATTACAGCTCTCATTATAAAAGTGAGGATTACACACTGCCTGTCTCTGCATCTTAATCACATCCTGCTGATCTACATGTAACGTCTGCAACACAGTTATGTGAATAGTTATAGGACATAACTGATCTTTTTAGCACAAATGTTTTATTTTAAGATATTTAAGGCATTAATAAAACCACTGTATAATTACAGGAAAATACTCAAGCACCACACACCTACAAAATTTCTTAATTTTCAATCATGTCTTGGCAACCTGAAAGTTTTACTGCATAATAGGGTTTACGGTTACTTTTGCCCTCCAATATAGCTAGCATGATGCCACAGGTGGCAAATACATGCCAAACATTCCTCAAAGATCAAATATAATAAAAATAATATACAAAAATAAAAGCTATATGTTCAGCATGACACAAATATCCACTATGCACCATTTTCCTTCAAGTAAGCGCAAACAAATTACATTTTACAGTCAATTAGATACACATGACAAAAAAAAGGCAACACAGTCACCCAGAATTATTCAGAACAAAAAACATGTTTAAAACATGAAGAAAATAATTGTGATCTATGAAGGCATTTTTTTCCCCCAGTAGGACTGAGTGTTAACCAAGCAGTTACCAAGGTAAACGTAAGTGTACATGCAATGTCAGGCTTACAGATGAGCTTCTTTAGTATGGTAGTGGTGCAGTAGTGTCTGTTTGGCACTGATAAATGGATAGAGGTCAGGCTCAGAATGCTCTTAGAGAGCTTTGGGTAACACAAACTGCCTTTATCAAAGGCATTAAAACATTCAAATAACTATTTAAAGTTGTAAATGACTTTGTGTAGCAGCTTCTGTATATATTCAAGAAATGGCTAAAATAATTCTGGGCATCACTAAAGCTTACTGTAACATCTCTTATGGACGGCTGTCTTACAATATCGCTCTCAATTACAAATCTCTCACTCTCCTCAACCTCTGTACATCACAAGACTTCTTAAGGCTAAACTATACTAATTTTCCACGTCCAGTATGTACATTTATTTCATCATCAGCGCAGTCGTTGCGCAGCCCAATTTTTCTAAACATACACTTAAGAGTTGGCAGTCCTAAAGAGTATAACAAAGCAATCGTAGTGCACATGCTTCGAATGCATGTACTGTATGTATGCAGGTTTGGGGTCAAAAAAGTACATTAAAAGACTAGAACACCCGACTGTGCAACACTTTCTGAATTTCCAAAATGTAGGATGGCATTGGAAGAGTCATTTATATTCATGAGGAAAGCATTACCTGATTAGAACCCTAACCCCACCCCTACACATAACCCTAAAAAAAAAAAAAAAAATCAGATAGTCTTCCCCTGCCATCCTACATTTCCAGAATCTTCAGGCGGTATGCGGAAAAAACGATGTATACCCTAGCCTTAAGGCTACACCTCTTCCTCATCCTCCACATCTTCTTCATTTCCGGGCATCGGAATTTTAACCCAGCCATCCGTAGCGAGGCTGTGCTTCTTCTGGTGTCGTTTGTAGTTATCCCAGTGGCCGGTGGTGTAGCCACACTCTTGGCACTTATGGGGCTTCTCCCCCGTGTGGCGCAACATGTGGCGCTTCAGGTTCATACTCTGGTTGCAACTGTAGCTGCAGATTGTGCACTGAAACGGTTTGGCGCCCGAATGAACCCGCTGGTGCCTCTTGAGATTAGCCAGGTTCCCGCAGGCATAGTCACAGAGGTGACATTTGTAGGGTTTTTCGCCAGTGTGTACTCGATGGTGTCGCTTTAGGTTGTCAAAGTGAGCAGAGGCGTAGTCACATTGAGGGCACTTATATGGCTTCTCTCCACTGTGGGTCTTCATGTGGCGGGCCAGGTGATTTGGGTAATGGGTAAGGAAGGAGCAGGTGGCACAGGTGTAGACCTTGTCCCCTCGCTCTGTGGGGCAGCCTGGTGTGTCTTTAGTTAGCATTTCTAGTGTGCATTTGGCACAAATTTGGGCTGAGGATCCATCCTCGTCATCCAGGGCCATGCCACACAGCCGGCAGGTGAAGGGGAAGAACATGGGGGGTTGGGCGGATGGTTCAGAAGCAGCCTGTCCTGACTGCAACACCGCTGCTGATGATTGCTGAGCTGACCTGAGGCCATCAAAGGTCTGCATGTAGCTGCCATCCCTTCCCATGTGGGGACGTGACTCAGACTGCACAGCATCTGCAATTGAAGGACATTTAGTTACAACTCACTGTGAAACTCTCTCTTTGGCCACATTTACACCTGGTATTAAGATGCGACTTGGGTGAGCTGATCACAAGAGGTCAGCCCAGACAGAACGTCTTTAACACCCTGTTCTATCATGGGCCTCAAATATGTCTCCTTTGACCACATGATCAGATTTCGAGGGGAGAGTCTGTGGTTTTGAAACTAAATACATAATTTACTGCATCAGTGTGTGACTACACATTGAAAAAAAAATTCTCACTGTTTCTGAAAAAATATACTTGGATTTTAAGATATTTATATAAATGTGATATTTAGAGAATTATCAGATATTATAGTCATGGACTGATATTAAGCCAACTTTAGATATGCGTGGTTCACATGATCTCTCCATCCAGCCATCTTATTTTGCTTATCCACGTCTGGGTCACATTGGTATCAGATTAAGCACTGCAGCCCATACGTCCTTTTCCCTGACCACATCCCCCTGCTCTTCCTGGCAGATCTCAAGGCATTCCCAGGTCAGTCAAGAGACATAATTCTTCCAGTGTGTTCTGGGTCTGCCCCGGGGTCACATCCACAGGAATGCTGGTGGAGCAGCGGCTCTACACCAAGCCTCTCCCTCGATGTCGGAGCTTCGCACCCTATCCCTTAGGGTGAGCCGAGCCACCCTGCGAAGAAAGCTCATTTCGGCTGCTTGCATCTGTGATCTTACTCTTTCGGTCACTACCCAAATCTCATGACCATTGGTGAGGGTTGAAACATAGATCGACTGGTAAATTGAGAGCTTTGCATATAGGTTCTGTTCCCTTTTTACAACCAAACAGATATATTTATACCAGGTGTAAATGAGATATTTTATTTTATTTTATGGGGACAAATCAAAAGCTTACCTTCACTGGGCACAAGAGCCACTTCCTTTTCTCTCTGACCAACAGCAGTGCAGTTTAAACTGTTGCCTCTCATTGGCGGAGGACCATTTTGAGCAGGGCTAGCAGCTGCATGCATGCGTTGGTGCCTCTTCAGGTTCCCTAAAGAAGAGCATGCAAAACTGCAGTTGTTGCACTTATAGGGCTTTTCACCTGTGTGTATGCGCAAATGTCTTTTCAGGTTCACCAGTTGTGCCGACGCGTAAGAGCACAACGGACACTCGTAGGGCTTTTCGCCATTGTGTGTCTTCATGTGCCTTTTAACATGGTTAGTGTAGCGTGATGTGAAACCACAAAGTTTGCATGAATGTAGCTTCAGGGAACCATCCTTGCCACCAGCACTCTCATTTCCTCCCCTTCTAGACTCGGCATATAAGCCTAAGCCTGAGCAAAGTTTCCTCTCTTCCACAACGCCTTTGCAGCAGCGAATGCAGTAGGGCCCCACCAAGTCAATGCTGGGTCCCAGAGGGTCATCCAGGAGCTGACCACAGCCCCTGCAAGAGAGGTAAGAGGGAAAGGCAGACTCAGAAACCCTCTCTTCACGCTCGCTTTCGGTCATGCGCAGGTCGTCAGCGTCACTCTCCATACTAAGGCGGCTGAAGGGGGAGCTCTCCTCGTCTCCCAGGGGGAAGCCCGACAGACTGATGTCAGCTGTACAGGACCAGTACAAAGCACACAGCAGGATACTGCATTATATTATGCAGCTGTATGTATACAGTATATACAGTGTAATATACAATATTATACAATAGTGTACTTTTATCAGCCAGTGAATTTCAGTTTTTTTGTATGTTTGCACGTGTCAGATTGCAGAATATATATATCAGCGCTGCCATGATTCGGCTGCAGGCCGAGTGCCCAGGGCCGGATGATGACTAGCAAGGGCCCCAGGGCCAATTTTCTTTTAAAGTTGAGATCTACGCAATCTATTTTCATTTATTTAAGTCTCTTTTAATACCTGTTCTGTTATTTACAGTCAGATTAATTCAAACACACAGCACGGATGTGGTAAAGAAACCGCTGAACCGAAACGCATTTGCTGAACAGCCACTGTTCTTAAAGAAACAGTACCATTTTAACGTTTGTTATACATAATGTAAACTCAATGTAAATACTACAAATTATATATACAAAATGCATTTATTTACAGGGGCCATTATAAATTATGAAATATTTTAACTTCATCAAACATTTTAAATATTGAATAATTTAACAAAAACAGAAGGCTCCTATCTATGCAAGTGTTTGGTGAAATTCAGCAAAGAGTTCAGGCAGTTCTGGCTCGCACTGCTATATCTTTTCTAACTCATCTGAATGATAAGTAAGGTAAGATAGGTAAGGTTAAAGAGTTGCTCAAAAATGTAGTTGGAAACAGAAAGGCAAAAGGGTCCTATAAGAGGGCTGGGGGCCCTCACATTTACAGGGACTTGTTGAAGGGGCCTTGAATAAGCTGTGGCCCATATATTTACAACCGGGTCTCACAGTGAAATCTTCTCTAGATACATTTTTGCAAAACTTGTTATACTTGTTTCCCGTGGTATACAATTTCCTGCAGTTTCCAGGAAAAATGAACACTACAGGCGCTACATCAACTGTGTGTTTTATTCACTCGAATCATGACTTAAATGGCTGATTATGACTTTATAAACACTTATTTTCCCCTCTATTACTCAGACCATGCTATTTTATGATCTCAAAACACTTTTACTCAAAAACATCTTTTGAAAAACAACACATTTTAATGCCTTTATTACAGACTCACCTACATATATACACATTCCAGCATGCAGTTGCTCACCTGATAGGGTGTTGGACAGATTCAGAGGACTGCGGTTCAAGTCCAGCCATGAACTTAATCTGACACGTGACATTACAGAGTCATAGAAGCAGCACAAAATGGGCTGTTTGCTTCAGTAAATTTGCTTTTTCATTTCGATTCTGCATTTTAAAACACTAATTGTTAGATTTAGGCATTGATAAGGTAAGGATGTCTTTTTTAAACTTCTCATATATACAGTATTTTAAAACACTATTGGTTAAGTTCAGGCAAAAGTGTTTGGGAGGTATGTTTAAAAAAAAAAAACATTTTACTTGCTTTTGGCGCCCCAAGCTGGACATTTCACTGAAACCCTGCAGCAAAACGTGATATACAGCGTGTACATTTTGAATTGCAAAAATGTTGTCATGCTCACGTAAATTTCATGAGACCAGGCTGCATATTTAAGCATATATAAACATTTGTTTATAGTCGTAGTCAAGGGCCCCTGAGCACTGGCCCCATTGGCCAGCTCCGTAATTCACCTATGCGAGTGCCGTAGGTAATCACAGCAGTGCTGATTTAGGGCCATAGTTTGATTGCGAGTCTGATATTGCTTATATACAACAGATCAATCAGCAAGTACATTTAAAAACAATGAAGAAAAGCTAAGTACGGTCACAAAAAATCATCTGTGCATGAAACTACTTTCTTAAGTGACGGATCAGAATCTGCCATTGCTGGTTCAAACCAAATGATGCATCCAAGCCTCTCAAAAACATCATTTCTAGTATCACAGCATGGGCTGTTTCTAACAAGTTATTGGAGAAACAAGGATGTATGTGTGTGTGTGTGTGAGAGAGAGAGAGAGAGAGAGACAGACAGATAGAGCGCGTGTGATCGCCTGCGTCTGTTGCCACTACCAAGCAGAGATGCTGTAGTGTGTTAGTCAGCTTTCTGAAGATAATTTCATTTTTGCCAAATACATCCTATTTTCTTTGTGGAAAAATAGCCATCTGAGCAGGGTATTCCTCCCTATTTTGCAGTAGCCGGTGCGCAAGAGTAATTCACTATCCTCCTTTTTCCTGAACGCGGAAGTGTTCCATGATTCGACTGTTTTCAATTTACGGTCTCCAGTGTTTTCACTCGCATCGGCGTAAATTCTTAGCGGGTTGTGTAATGTTTAAGGTATTACATTTGTAAAAATGGTCAAAAAACATGCTGATACAGTGCATCCGGAAAGTATTCAAAGCGCTTCACTTTTTTTTTAATAAATTTGCAAATATTTCAAACAAACTTCTTTCACGTTGTCATTATGCGGTATTGTTTGTAGAATTTTGAGGAAAATAATGAATTTAATCCATTTTGGAATAAGGCTGTAACATAACAAAATGTGGAAAAAGTGAAGTGCTGTGAATACTTTCCGGATACACTGTACTTCACAGAGTCGAGATGACCGTTTTTTTCAAGACACTGCCTCACCTGAGAGTGTGACATGAAGCGATGGTCCGAGTTTAGTTATGGTCCAAGTTTAGTTACGTTGATATCATTAATTATTCTGAGTTATGACAGCCAAGTTGAGCCTGAAATTAATTTTTACTCTAAGTAACACTCAAATGGTTGTTGTTCTCTTCTGGATTGCTCGTTTTGGCAGTTTTTTCTTGGCGTCTCGAGACCAAAAATAGAAAACAGGCAATTAGAATGAATCATCATGGCGCAGCCCAGTGGTTGCTCAGGAAAACTGTTGATAAAAACCGCAATGTCATCCGCCATTTTAACAGTTTGTTGTGTCTCTCAGCTGTGATGAGCCTTAATGCTGAAGTTGTTAGTTTAAAGCTGTTTTTCCCAGCTTTATTAGTGTAGTAGTAATCCGAGAGATCACGGAGTGCCGATGAATGAATATACTGACTGACTGGCGATGCACGTCACCTTAGCTGACACATTTACACACAAAAATGTCTTTTGCTGCCACCTTCTGGCTAAAATCTGCGATGTCACAAAAATAAATGTAAAGAGACACATCCAGCTTGTTACACATCTGCACTGATCTTACACTTAATTTAGAACAGCACAAACACGAGCAGAGTGATATAAACAGTGAAGCATCCGAGTGCTGATGTTCTGACACATCAATATTCATGGAACGTCTCTCGTCCAATCAGATTTGAGGACTAGAACTAACTGTTGTGTATGTGTATATATATATTTACACACCGATCAGCCATAACATTAAAACCACCTGCCTAATATTTTGTAGGTTCCCCTCGAGCTGCCAAAACAGCACCATCCAACATCTCAGAATAGCATTCTGAGATGCTATTCTTCTCAACACAATTGTACAGAGTGGTTATCTGAGTTACCGTAGACTTTGTCAGTTCGAACCAGCCTGGCCATTCTAAGTTGACCTCTCTCATCATGTTTTTTGCACCATTCGGAGTAAATTATAGAGGCTGTTGTGTGTGAAAATCCCAGGAGATCAGCAGTTACAGAAATATTCAAACCAGCCCATCTGGCACCAACAATCATGCCACGGTCCAAATCACCGAGATCAAATTTGTTTCCCCATTTTGCTGGTTGATGTGAACATTAACTGAAGCTCCTGACCTGTATCTGCATGATTTTATGCATTGCACTGCTGCCACACAATTGGCTGATTTGATAATCGCATGGATTATTGTTGGTGCCAGACGGGCTGGTTTGAGTATTTCTGTGACTGCGGATTTTCACACACAACAGTTTCTAGAATTTACTCAGAATGGAGCCAAAAAAAAAAAAAAAAACATCCAGTGAGGGTCAGTTCTGCAGACGGAAATGCCTTGTTGATGAGAGAGGTCAACAGAGAATGGCCAGACTGGTTCGAACTGACAAAGTCTACAGTAACTCTGATAACTGCTCTGTACAACTGTGGTGAGAAGAATAGCATCTCAGAATGCTATTCTGAGATGCGGGTTGGCGCTGTTTTGGTGGCACGAGGGGGATCTACACAATATTTGGCAGGCAGTTTTAATGTTGTGGCTGATCGGTATATTAACAAAGTGTAATATATATATATATATACACTGGCGGCCAAAAATTTTGAATAATGTACAGAATTTGCTGTTTCGGAAGGAAATTGGTCCTTTAATTCACTAAAGTGGCATTCAACTGATCACAGAGTATAGTTAGGATATTACTGATGTAAAAAACAGCACCATCACTATTTGAAAAAAATGTCAATTTTGATCAAATCTAGACAGGCCCCATTTCCAGCAGCCATCACTCCAACACCTTATCCTTGAGTAATCATGCAAAATTACTAATACTAGAAAATCACTTGCCATTATATCAAACACAGTTGAAAGCTATTTGGTTCATTAAATGAAGCTTAACATTGTCTTTGTGTTTGTTTTTGAGTTGCCACAGTATGCAATAGACTGGCATGTCTTAAGGTCAATATTAGGTCAAAAATGGCAAAAAAGAAACAGCTTTCTCTAGAAACTCATCAGTCAATAATTGTTTTAAGGAATGAAGGCTATACAATGCTTGAAACTGCCAAAAAAAAAAAAAAGATTTCATACAAAGGTGTACACTACAGTCTTCAAAGACAAAGGACAACTGGCTCTAACAAGGACAGAAAGAGATGTGGAAGGCCAGATGTACAACTAAACTAGAGGATAAGTACATCAGAGTCTCTAGTTTGAGAAATAGATGCCTCACATGTCCTCAGCTGACAGCTTCATTGAATTCTACCCGCTCAACAGCAGTTTCATGTACAACAGTAAAGAGAAGACTCAGGGGTGCAGGCCTTATGGGAAGAATTGCAAAGAAAAAGCCACTTTTGAAACAGATAAACAAAAAGAAAAGGTTAGAGTGGGCAAAGAAACAGACATTGGACAACAGATATTTGGAAGTGTGTTATGGATCTTAACCCCATTGAGCTTTTGTGGGATCAGCTAGACTGTAAGGTGCGTGAGAAGTGCCCGACATACAGCCTCATCTATGGCAAGTGCTACAGGAAGCGTGGGGTGAAATGTCACATGAGTATCTGGACAAACTGACAGCTAGAATGCCAAGGATCTGCAAAGCTGTCATTGCTGCACATGGAGGATTTTTTGATTAGAACTTTTTGAAGTAGTTTAAGAAAATCAAATTGTAATAGTAATTTTTCACGTTATTAATGTCCTGACTATACATTGTAATAAGCCGAATGCCACTTTGGTGAATAAAAGTACCATTTTCTTTCCATAAGAGCAAAATCTGTACACTATCCAAACTTTTGACTGCCTGTGTGTGTGTGTATATATATATATATATATATATATATATACACACATACACATACATACACGCATATGTTTTCTGCCATCTGACGTGCAAACATACAAAAAAAAAAAAAGAAACAGCAATTCATGGGCTGATAAAAGTACACTATTACAATACATATAAAATAAAGCTGATCGTATCTCTTGTATAGTATTGGTACTGGTCCCTGACTATGCATTAAAGGTTTAAACAAATACAAACACATAATACAGGTTCAAGAAAACCTTAAAGATAACATATACCGCACCAAGATTTAAAAGGATAGTTCACCCAAAAATGACAATTCTGTCATCACTTAATCACGCACATGTTGTTCCAAACATTTCTGTCTTTTTTCTGTCTTCTGCAGAACACACAAGGAGATATTAGGCAGAATGTCTCAGACACCATTCACTTACATTGCATGGAAAAAGAAAGCGAGAAGAAAGTGAATGGTGAATGGCACGATCAAACTGCCTAACATCTCCTTGTGTATTCCATGGAAGAATGTAAGTTATACGGGTATGGAACAACATACGGGTCAGTAAATGGGAATAGTATTTAAATTTTTTGGGTGAACTATCCCTTTAAGTGCCTCTAAGGAGCAAAACATCTTGAGAAGAGCACAGACACAGCACAATAATTGAAAATATATGGTATTTATACTTACCAAATAAGCCAGTGAATTTTTTTTGGAGCGTTAGGTAAATTCTGATATGAACAAAAAAAAAAAGTTGGAAACCGAACAAAGAAACAAGGCTGCTATGTTTCTGCGAAATGTCGTTTTCCTTCTGCAAGCTCCTCGTGCGCATTTAGAAATGTGTGAATCTGAAGCCTGAGTGGGCCTTTATATTGGCCAGTTCAGAAACCCCAGAAACAGCCTAATGATAATGATGATGATTATAATGGCCCTGCTGCTGCTGCTGCTGATGATGATGACAACTATGATAAAGACCCTGAGAGGAGATGATGATGATGATGATGATGATGAGGAGGAGATGATGATGATGATGATTATTACTAAATGCCTTACTATAATGTGTCCTTGATGGTGATGGCCGTCTTGATGACCCCCTTATATACAGTAATAGTTGTGGCACATTGTATATTTTCCCTGGTTTGCCATTTTCAAACGGTGTGTGCTGTCAGAATGCCAAAACCAGAGAAATGTTCCTGGGCAGTGGGCTCACATCCCCATATGTACATGAAACATCACGCTGCTTTCCAACAGAAAGAATGCTGTAGATCTGCATAAATGCCCTAACATTAAATATGCATCTTTGCAGATAATGTTCCTTCCCATATTGAGCACATATGGTGCTTTACAAAAGCCAACACATTAAACTAACACTTATTTTTTAAATCATCAAAATATGCCTTTAGCCATCACATAATGTTCCTTAAGCAGTGTGAGGTCACAGGTCTGCTTACCCACTCAACAATAATGATATTGGTTGTAGCACAACCACTAGAAGTAGCAAACATCAAATGGATCTAAATTATATACTGAAGCATAATGTTTTATAAACTCCTCATAAAAATGTAATACATTTTGCTGTAAAGTGATGAAATACCAAAGCAATTCATAACCCACCTAGCTGTTGCCTGAAGTAGGATGTAAAAACAAATGGGTTTGTGATGGATACACCATACTGACTTTCCCCTGTTAATTAGGATGTTTTTTGATGAACACCAGACAGGAGAAGCAAACAGTTATTCATGTATTGGTTGGTTTTGTAATTTTCAAAGATAAAATACTTTCTATCCCAGCTTAATATGCAGAGACTATATGCCATTTATAAACTACTGTATATGTCATTCATATGTTGATTACCCAGAAAAGTAGGAATACTGCAATCAATACAAGTCTCCATTAAATTGAGCTAAGAAGGTCTATAACAGCTGGATATATATATAATCAAATATCTGTGATTTGGATATTGCTTGCAAAAAATTTATTTAATCACAATAAATGGCTACTTTTGAATAAACATCAAAGGAGAAACAGATGGGTGAGAAACAGATCCCTTCTACATTCTTCTTCTTGTGTTTGTGGTGATTCACAGTTTTTTTTTATTTTTTTTATGTATACCGCCCCTACTGGGCAGGGAGAAGAATTTCAAGCAAAAAAGGACAAATATTGATCTGTTTCTCACACACACCTATCATTTCACTTCTGAAAATACGGATTAAAACACTGGAGTCATATAGATTACTTTTATGATGTCTTTATGTGCTTTTTGGAGCGTCAACATTTTGGCACCCATTCACTTGCATTGTATGGACCTACAGAGCTGAAATATTCTTCTAAAAATCTTCATCTGTGTTCTGCAGAAGAAAGAAAGTCCTACACATCTGGAATGGCATGAGGGTGAATAAATGATGAGAGAATTTTCATTTTTGGGTGAACTATCCCTTTAATACACATTTGACTACCAAGAACAAACCGTACATACAATCCACATCGTTTAATTGCTGGGCTTAAAGGCTCATTTAACTCACCTGAGAACTTTTCAAGGCCTATGATGTTGTTGTCATTGTCAGGATACTCCAGTTCCTGTCCCAGCAGAAAGTCACTCTCAAAGGTAAGGCTTGCTGGATGCACAGTGCCTAAGCCATATTCAGAATCAGCTGAAAATAAAGAGTAAAGTTTAAAAACAGTAGCTGTAAGCCTCATAAGAGTTCTATTTGACGCTTGCATGTTTTTTTAGCATGCATGTTAATTGATGATACAGGCTTTTGGTTTACTGTAGATTTACTGCCATCTACTGGGCGGAAAGGAAAATAACACCAACATGAAAACATAATCATCTTGGAGGTAGAGGAATCTATTACCACCCAGCTTGTTTGACCATTCCATATAAAAAGTCAACCATTTGTGAAAAGATCAAACAAATGTAGAACTCATATTAAATCATAAAATACTGCAGATTTGCATATAGAAAGAAGGTACAAGATATATTCAAAATTGGGTTATTATATTATATTATATTATATTACTGAAAAAATCACCATTGCTTTTTGTTATTAACAAATGCTTTACTATACAAAGCACTTGGCTGATATGCATTTGGGTAAAGCACTTCTTCCCAGGATGTTCAAGATGGACCATCACTACTGTTACTGTAATGAGTGATAAAACTGCTAAATTAACCCTCAGAGACACAAGCATTGACACTGATGATGCATTTTCTTTTTATCCTCCTAGCTGTGACATCAATATAAAATTTCCCCCCACAAAAACTGTGGTTGTGATACAATTCAGAGTTTTAGCCACTTTTTAATTACTTTAAATAATAATATGTATTATTTAATTGCTTTAAACAAACATTGCAATTGTGCTACACTGGGTCTCTAAGGAATGGGATTTTAATTTCATGTAATAATATGGCTGCATTATATATATATATATATATATATATATATATATATATATATATATATATATATATAACACACACACACACACACACACACACACTGGTGGCCAAAGGTTTGAAATAATGTACAGATTTTACACTTATGGAAAGAAATTGGTATTTTTATTCACTAAAGTGGCATTCAACTGATCACAATGTAGTCAGGACATTAATAATGGAAAAATTACTATTACAATTAAAAAAAAAAAAAAAGGTTCAGAACTTCTTCAACTACTTCAAAGAGTTTTTATCAAAAAATCCTCCACGTGCAGCAATGACAGGTTTGCAGATCTTTGGCATTCTAGCTGTCAGTTTGTCCAGATACTCAGGTGACATTTCACCCCACACTTCCTGTAGCACTTGCCAGAGATGTGGCTGTCTTGTCGGGCACTTCTCACGCACCTTACAGTCTAGCTGATCCCACAAAAGCTCAATGGGGTTAAGATCCATAACACTCTTTTCCAATTATCTGTTGTCCAATGTCTGTGTTTCTTTGCCCACTCTAACCTTTTCTTTTTGTTTATCTGTTTCAAAAGTGGCTTTTTCTTTGCAATTCTTCCCATAAGGCCTGCACCCCCGAGTCTTCTCTTTACTGTTGTACATGAAACTGGTGTTGAGCGGGTAGAATTCAATGAAGCTGTCAGCTGAGGACATGTGAGGCGTCTATTTCTCAAACTAGAGACTCTGATGTACTTATCCTCTTGTTTAGTTGTACATCTGGCCTTCCACATCTCTTTCTGTCCTTGTTAGAGCCAGTTGTCCTTTGTCTTTGAAGACTGTAGTGTACACATTTGTATGAAATCTTCAGTATTTTGGCAATTTCAAGCATTGTATAGCCTTCATTCCTCAAAACAATGATTGACTGACACGTTTCTAGAAAAAGCTGTTTCTTTTTTGCCATTTTTGACCTAATATTGACCTTAAGACATGCCGGTCTATTGTATACAGTGACAACTCAAAAACAAACACAAAGACAATGTTAAGCTTCATTTAACAAACCAAACTGTTTTCAACTGTGTTTGATATAATGGCAAGTGATTTTCTAGGATCAATTTATCATGATTACTCGAGGATAAGATGTTGGAGTGATGGCTGCTGGAAATGGGGCCTGTCTAGGTTTGATCAAAAATTGCTTTTTTCAAATAGTGATGGTGCTGTTTTTTTACATCAGTAATGTCCTGACTATACTTTGTGATCAGTTGAATGCCACTTTAGTGAATTAAAGTACAAATTTCCTTCTGAAACAGCAAAATCTGTACATTATTCCAAACGTTTGGCCCTCAGTGTACACATAACACACACCCACATATATATATATATATATATATTACACACAGTACTGACAGTACTGTGCAAAAGTCTTAGGCGCATTATATTTTTCTCAAAAACATTTATCTTAATGTTTGTCAGTTATTTATATATATTCTGCTTTTAGTTTATCAATAGAAAATAATTTTTTTTGATTTCAACATTCTAACTTTGCATATAGAATTGAATAGAAGAAGAACAAGAAGCCCTACAACAGATAGTATGGACCCCACAGAGCCCGGATCTCAACATCAATGAGTCAGTCTGGGATTACATGAAGAGACAAAAGCAACTGAGACAGCCTAAATAGATAGAAGAACTGTGACAAGTTCTCCAAGAAGCCAACAACCAAGAACAACTGTGTCCAGGTGTACCTTGGAGAAAAGGCAAATGTGGTCACACCAAATTTTGATTCAGCTTTTTTTATGTTTACTGGACTTTGTTTGACATTAATTGATAAATAAAAATTATTTTTGAAGACATCCTCACAATGCAACATCTTTCACAAGTGCCTAAAACTTTTGCACAGTACTGTACATTATATATATATATATATATAAAAAACTTTACTTTTTCCTCAATTCTAATGGCAAATGACACTTTTGACCAAAACCAATTTCTATCATTTTACTGAATTAGCTAACATTATTTTAAATGGTACAGATGACAATATTAGGACAAAAAAAAAAAAAACATCTTACACTTTACAGGTTGTGGATTCTGCTGTTTTCTTCTTGGCATCTTCTAAACAGCCTTTATAATTAGCAACCTCCTCTGGATTCCCTTGCAAATGACCAACTCATTCTTCAAAGCTGCCTTTTAAAGCGTTAAAAAGACACACGTGGAAACTGACAAGCATGTCAGCACAATCAATATAACAGTCAAACAGCGCATCTATGGGGCTAACATGCTAATCTTACAGTATCCTTTAAGATTAATAAGACTGCATTTAAAAGACATTTCAAATTCAGACAGAATACATTTCTATATTTATAAATGTATTTTGTATATGTACAGAACAGCATGAATCTTACCACTCAGCCTGTTTTATTGTATTTTATTTTACTCTGTCGACATGTAACACACACACATCTAAATACTACAATGTCAAGCTCAGCAGTTGTCATAAATATACCTCCTCTCTCTGCCTGACACGTCAAATACCGATTCTCGTCGAGGCAAAAGAGCGACGTTTAACAGTGCACTACTGCTCGCAATCCGCCATTCCAGAAGACATCGACCACAAAGACAAGACAAGCAATTAATGTTTTTTTTTCTTTTTTTCTTTTTTTTTTTTTTTTTTCATAACTTAATTGATTTCCAAATTGCCATTGTATACATTTCTCTTCCGCTACATTACGTATATCCGTTTCCTTCTGTTACGTATTTCCGGGTCTTTTAAATATTTATTTTATATTTTTCTTTTATGAAATAATTGTCCGATAAGGTAACTAAAATAAAGGACAGTCTAGTGTTAGATTTAGGATTTATTGGATTAGGTCTGCATGCATCAATGGCAATAATAATAATAATAATAATAAGATATTATATTATTATTATTATTATTATTATTATTATTATTACCATGTAATGATTGTGATAATAAGAAAAAGAAGAAAAAGAAGAAGAAGGTTGTTGTTTGGGGGTGATTTATTTGGAAGTTTTGTGTTTGTTTGTTTGTTTGATTGCTTTTTTTTTTACTTTCTTTCCTCATTGTTTGTGCCGGAAGGATAACGTATTATATTATAACAATCGATATTATTATTACTATTATTATTATTAATTTATTTTGTATTATTATTATTATTATTATGTTGTTGTTGTTGTTGTTGTTATATCACAATTGTTATATTACCATAACAACATATCTTAACACATAGGCCTATTATAATAACATAATATTTTTAATATTGTATGATATTAATACAATAATATTATATATAACCATATATTACCATGTAGTAATAATAATAATAATAATAATAATAATAATAATAATGATAATGTTGATTTCTAATGAGTCTTCTTTTTTTCTTCTTCTTCTTTTTTTCTTTTTTTTTTTTTACAATGTTCGTGCCGTAAGGAGAATGTAATATATTACGACAATTGATGAACAGTTTTTCTCTGTACAGGCAATTGTAACTGCTATCTCAAATGACATATTTCTTATATAATGTAGCATTATTACATTGTTATATAATATCATTATGTTGATCTCTGTCTATTGCTGGTCCATAAGTCCCACTCAGCATTATTCAGTGCCTATCACTGGGGTCCGAATGACAGTTTTACTCTGTATTTGCACAAAATTTGCATTTGCTAAGTGAATGAATAAAGTAATTTCTACGTCATCCAGTGATTCGGATCACTGCAGTACCCCTGTTCTCCCGCAGGCCATTACATCCTCAAGCAGAGGGGGGAAACTCTCGGTTCCAGGGGATCTCCTCGCCAACGTCATGCGGTGCAACTCGGACCACCACAGGGTCCAGAAAAACGCTCAAAGATAAGCAAATAAGCGACGTTTTACAGCAGTGGGAGGAGCCACAGGAGCCTGTGCGCCCTCGTATGCTCAGTGGGAGGAGCCAGGCGATGGCGCTGAGCTGCAATAAGATAACGCACTGAGCAGAGGTAAGAGACGGATTTCATACAATTATTGTGTGCTATCATTTGGTCAAAATATTTGTTCTCTTCCTGTGAATGGGTAGCATTATCTGCATTTGACCATAAAAGTAAATTTGGCAGGGGTGAACGGCAATACGTAATAACAATGCCACTCCCTGCAGTGCTGTGATGCCTTGGTCAGACCCTCTGATTAATTATTAAAAATCTGCTTATTAACAACACATTTTTGTGACATTTAATGCAAGTATAAACAGGCATATTTCAGCACAATCGAGAGATCTTCTTAGCTAGAACTGAAGTGGATGTGTTTATGTACAGAATCGTGCCAGTGTAATTTAAAGGTCCGTACAGTGTGTTACTGTATCACTAAAGTAACAGTTGGTGTAAATGTAAATGCTCGCGATCACTGCTGCCCTCTTGGCAGAAATGTGGAGGTGTGTCCTCATCTAACGTCAAAAACGGCATTGCCACGATGCTGCCCTGCTCCCTGATCCAGTTATTTGTCAGGATATCATTGGGACACCCTCTCTTTCCAAAAGAGCCTGATATATTGAAGTCTAATTGTAAACCTGCCTACGATGCCATTGCATCAGCCTTTGATATTTGTGGTTTGCAAAGTTGTTGCCCAACTTTGCTTTATGTGGTTAAGGAACAGTCCTGGGAACACACAGAGAAAGGAAACACATAGCCACAGGATTTTGCTCGATGGCCAAAGAAGCCACATTTGAGCTGTCTTTTCTTTGCGGTCCACTGTCACTGCAATATTTCTGTTTTCATGTCAACTAATTTTCTTATTCCTTCTTAATTAATTCAATGAGCATAACATAGCAGTTTTAGTTAATATAAGTGAAATCACTTCAGCCATGTTGCTTGGCTTTAACTCAAATTTTAAAGGGAACAGTTAACCCAAAAATGAAAATTCTCTCATCATTTACTCACCCTCATGCCATCCTAGATGTGTATGACTTTCTGTCTTCTGCTGAACACAAACAAAGATTATTAGAAGAATATCTCAGCTCTGTAGGTCCATACAATGCAAGTGAATGGTGGCCAGAACTTTGAAGCTCCAAAAAGAACACAAATTTAGTATAAAAGTAGCCTAATCCATAAGACTCCAGTGGTTAAATCCACTTCTTCTGGAGTGATATGATAGGTGTGGGTGAGAAACAGATCAATACTGAAATCCTTTTTTACTATAAATGTCCACTTTCACTTCCACATTCTACTTCTGTTTTTGGCGATTCACATTCTTCGTACATGTCGCCATCTACTGGTCAGAGAGAAGAATTATAAGTGAAAAAAGGACTTAAATATTGATCCGTTTCTCACCCACATCTATCATATCGCTTCAGAAGATATGGATTTAAACACTGGAGTCATGTGGATTACTTTTATGCTGCCTTTATGTGCTTTTTGGAGCTTCAAAATTCTGGCCACAATTCCATTGAACAGACCAACAGAGCTGAGATATTTTACTGTTCTAAAAAATCTTTGTTTTTGTTCTCCAGAGGGAAGAAATTCACGCATCTGGGATGGCATGAGGGTGAGTAAAGGATGAGAGAATTTTCATTTTTGGGTAAACTACGGGTATCTATCTATCTATCTATCTATCTGTCTGTGTGTCTGTCTGTCTGTCTGTCTACTGTATCTGTCTATCTGTCTGTCTGTCTGTCTGTCTCAGTAGGAGAAAGGATATAAATATATCCCTTTTACTGATTTTTGTCGTTTTTTCTCATGTCATATTTCCTCCTTTGTACTCTGTGCCTTGTTTAGAAATCTTTCTTTCCTCTGTAATTTCTCTATTATAAGTGCAGAGCCCTTGCCTGACAGGGATATAATCATTTTTGTGTTCATGTTCAGTCCAGTGCAACATAAGAGCCCTGCTTGTCAGTTGTGTTGAATGTTCTTGATTATATAGGTCTATCCTCTTAATTGGTTTCTGTTCTGTTGAGTGATGAAGCAGTCAAATGCAAGACATAGGCTCACAGGTTTATTATGTGATGCTGCCAGAAGGGCTGAGGTTGCTTTTAGATGTAAAATCAAAATATTGATATTTAATGGATCGTGATGTTTGTAAATGTTTTATGAGAACAGGGTTTTAATATATATTTCTCTATTACAAATGTGCGCAATGAAGAAATGAAATACATTTATGAGATTGTTTTCAACAAGGGACAGTGTAGGACATTTAGTTGTTTAACTCTTAAGACCCATTACCACAAGAAGAATTCCCAAGGGGTGCCATCTACTGGGCATGAAAGTCTTTTTTTTTTTTTTTTTTTTTTTTAATGACCATGTAATATCAGGTATTGCTTCTTCAGATTGCTTTATACTGTAGGCAGTATCACAGAATTTAATCTTGTAAATCCTGAAAAAGATTGATCCTCATGATAATATGCTGTCTCTTCAGTGAAAATATATATTTTTTTATTCTTCAATAAAAACTATGAACAAGATGAAAAATGAGATCAGATTTTGAAGTTAGGTGTGACTGTTCAATTATAAATGCTTGAACATGATTTTTCTCTGTAATGCTAACTGATACGATGTCTGCCAGTAGCATCCATGTCTGTCTCCATATCTTCATTTTGAGGAGGATAACATTAACAATTGAAAATAAAACCCCATTCCCCATATCACAGCCTCTGCACCCTTCCATAGGGAAAAAGAAGTCTGTAAAATATACTGTATCGTTTGGCTTCTCTGTCTCAATCTCCCACTCTTTAAAGGAATATTTCGGGTTCAATACAAGTTAAGCTCAATCGACAGCATTTATGGCATAATATTAATTAACACAAAAATTCAATTCGACTTGTCCCTCCTTTTCTTTAAAAAAAGCAAAACTCTGGGTTCCAGTGAGGCACTTACAATGGAAGTAAATGGGGCCAACCTGTAAACATTAAAATACTCACTGTTTCAAAAGTATAGACACAAGACTTAAACAATATTCGTGTAAACATGATGCTAGTGGGATAAAATCACTTACCAGCCTTTTCTGTGTAAAGTTATTGCCAGTTTTAAAACTTTGTTGCCATGATAAGGTAATGTCAACAAACTCTAATGCACCTGCGCGTTAGCGAGTTGATTGACAGGTGATGTCTGTATCTAAAAAGTGATTGACTCTTTTACCTTTAAGGCGGGACTTCCTTTCTACATCCATTGACCATTGGGCACTTGAGCTTCTTGGCTGGGCGTTCCAATTTCTCCCATTAATTTAAATAGAAGTGGCCCATCTCTGCTAAATAATCTCTGGTATGGATATGTTCCACTAATGTTTGACAACCAGAAAGTGTCCAAATACTTTTGAAATCTATTGTCTTATCATACAAACTGACTTTTGTGGAATTCTTTTCTTGAAAGTGTTTGCTCTATTTTTTATTTATTTATTTTAAATCCACTTGGTTTATTATTGTCTTATGTAATGCAAAGACATTCAAACATATTTTAATTGTCCAAATACTTTTTTTCTGGCAACTGTATGTACACTCAGAAATATTTTAAACAACATTCTTACTTTCAATCTTACTTGTATTTTGCAGTGCTGAAAATCTGTGTGATGCATTTGGATAACTGAAGGAAAAATACATGTAGAGCAAGCCTTATGTTTAAGTGAGAAGAAAACAATGACCTTCATGAGGAAACGCTGTTGTGGACGACTTTCTAACTTCCTCACAATGGTCTCTTTACCAATATTCACTGTCAGACCATAAAGGAACAGACCCACTTTCAGAGACACTCAAACAAACAGGCCTGCCTCACTTATGCTGTTTTGGCTAGACTGTTCAGCTCCATACAATGAAGAGACCCAAGCAACAGTCGCAGTCCCTCAGTTTTCTCAGCTTCTTCAGCCGAAAGCCCAAATCTGAGCCCAAGATTGAAAAGCCCTCTGGGAATTTGAACAAGGAAGAGGTTGCCATCACTCTCACACCCAATGAGCATGAGCATGTGGAACAAGTAAGATAGATGATTCCTACATGGATTCATTCTACTCTTGTAAACTTTTCAAGTTTAAGTTTAAATTTGATCTCTTCAGTTGCCTCAGCAAACTGTGGAAATAGTTAATGTAACAGGTTGACACTTTGTCATTTCACTTCCCTTCCCAAATTGATGTTTTATTCAATTAGTTTTGATTGAAAGTGTCTCTTTCCTCCTGTTGCCAAGAAACAGCATGGTTAGGTCATGCCATTTTCACATTTGGTGTCACACACACATGTACACGAACATGCACTGAGTCATGTCATTTTGATTATAACAATTGGCGACATTTTCATTCATTAACCCAGCTGAAAAGACCAGCTTAAACCAGTCTAAGGTGCACTGAAAAAAGTGGTACTTCAAAATATGGGAACATCTAAATTAACTAGTTTGATTCAAGTCAAAATATTATTTAACATGTTGAATCAACCTGACTACATTAGGCTACACCAACAAAACCAATTATAAAAGGTTAGATTCAGCACAGCCCCTCAAAGGGAACAGTTAACCCAAAAATGGAAATTCTCTTTTACTCACCCTCACGCCATCCCAGATGTGTATGACTTTCTTTCTTTCTGAACACAAACAGTAATTTTTAGAAGAATATCTCAGCTCTGTAGGTCCTCACAATGCAAGTGAATGGTGACCAGAACTTTGAAGCTCCTAAAGCATATGAAGGCAGCACAAAAGTAATCCATGTGACTTCAGTGGTTAAATCTTAATGTCTTCATTAGCGATATGATAAGTGTGGGTGAGAAACAGATAAATGTTAAAGTTCTTTTTTACTATCAATCTCCATTTTCACTTTCACACACCTTTTCTTTTGTTTTTGGCGATTCGCATTATTTGTCAGCATCAGTTTACAGTGGGACTGGCTGGTCTTAGCTGGTTTAGCTGGTCTCCTAGCCTGACCAGTTGACAAGTGCCCAGAACCACTCTTAAACATCAAATCAGACCAGCCTGATCAGTGGAAACCAGCCTTGTGGCTAGCTAAGACAGCAAACCACCTTACGCTGGTTTAAGCTGTTTTTCTTCAGGGTAGGGTAGTTTGTGTAGAAGTTTACACAAAAATGAAAATTATGTCATTATTTATTCACTTGTAAGACTTTTGTATGTTTTTTTTTTTCTTCCATGGAACACAAAAGGAGATGTTAGACAAAATGTTAGCCCCAGTCACCATTCACATTTGTTGCATCTTTTTTCCTACAATGAAAGTGAATGATGATGGAGGCTGTCATTCTGCCCAACATATCTAAAAAAAAAAAAAAAAATCATACAGGTTTGGAACAACATGAGGATGAGTAAATAATGAATGAAAATAATTTTCATTTTTGGGTGCTATCCCTTTTAATAAAATTTAGGTGTGTCGTTACTTGCATGACACAGTCATACAAATTTTTTAGGTGCTCTGAGTAACTTGAGTAACTGTCTCTCCTCTCATGAACAGGCTCCAATTGAAGGAGGTGGCATTGGAGAGGCTGGAGGAGATCCTGGGAAAGGTGAAGGAGGTGGAGTGGGAGACGGTGAACGAGGTGCAGAGTGTGGCAGCACGGGATCAATGGGAGTACTGTCTTTGTCCTCCTCCAGTCAGGAGCAGCTGCTGGAGCACCTGGTGGAATGCCCACTTTGCCTCCTGAGTCAACCACGCGGCCTCTTCCCCCGCCTGTCATCCTGCCAGCACCGTGCATGCACGGACTGTTTGCGCCAATACCTACGCATCGAGATCTCTGAGAGCCGTGTGGGTATTGCCTGCCCGCAGTGCCCTGAAGTGTTGGCACTGCCTGACGTCCGTGCCATTCTGGATGACGGTGCACTGCTGGAAAGGTTTGAAGAGTTCCAGCTGCGCCGTTTTCTGGCTGCTGACCCAGACACTCGCTGGTGCCCGGCACCAGACTGCAGGTTAGCCATGAAGCATCAATGTGAAAAAATGATGAAACGCAACAAATTGTCCATATCTGCGTTTGGGTGCCATTATAAAGAGTTATTAGACGGCTCTCTGGAATTCTTGTTTCTGATTGGTCAATCATTCTGAGCTCAAATATAATGTAAAATGCCACTAAACTGCGTAACTGAACGTTGTTTTAGACAACCGTTTTCTTACATACTGTAGCTGTTCTAGTTTCATTTTTCTCATATCAATCTGCGGTCTCTTTCTTCTCACATATAAAAATAAATGTTACTGAAATTAATATCTCCAAATATTTTGCAAATATATTTCCATTTATGTGTCCATTTATTTATTGAATTGGTAAGTAGTGTGTAATAAGCAGGATAATGTAGGGTCATTATCACAAAATCAATATCAATATTAATATTTATATTAATTAATATTAATATTAATCAGGGTTTATTTTGTGATAATGGCTGCGTAACTGTAAATGGTCCCTTATCTGTGACCAACATTTGTCTTACCTCTGCTGATAGTCACAGGAGGGTGTGCTTTACACAAAAAGCTTGCTGACATAGCTGCAACACATAATATATCACAACTGATTGCTAGAGAGAAACAGAAAAACTTGTTCAAATAAACTATTTTGAATCAAAATGAGAATTTTATCTTTCAAGTTGTAAAGGTTAAGGGGCTCTTCAGACCAAATGCATTATTGTGCCAAAAAAATAGCGCCACAAAGTGTCACAAATAGAGCAGAAAGTAGGTGTCTAGAGACACGTTTGTAATAGTTGAAGTTCATTTTAACTTAATACTGCATCTAAACAATGTAACGTTCCTGTGCAAGACGCTGGAAGAAACAGTGAGATGCTGTGCAACGGTCAAAGACGTCTGTCTAGAGCATGTCTACATAGAAAAACAATTGAAAAACAGCACGGACTAATTGAAAAACATGTAAGGTGGTCTACCAGCTCTAAACAGCTTGACTAAGTTGGTCTACTAGGATGGCCTCCACCCCTTCAGCTAGTAGTCCAGCTGATCTACCACTTTAACCAGCTTCAATCAGCTAGAAACCATTTAAAGTGAGTAGGACATATTTTCTGTTATCTATTTGATGATTATTGCATATGTTAAACAGAGTATAAAAAATGGGGGAAAAGGCAGATCTGTTTGTCACCCACGCTGCAGCGTGAATCACCCTGTCCTCAGTGATGCATTATGTATAGTTCTGGATGCTAGCGTTAGGTTTCCTCACAGGAACTTGATCGGGGTAGTGATGGGAAGCCGTGGCTGAATGGCGGGATGCTTGGTATTTCTTGTCAACAAGGTGGTATTAGGTATCACCTGCAGTCACACCACATGGGGCCTCAGAGCAGTCTCTCTCTTTACTACTGTGACTGATGAGAGGAGCAAAACTGGATGCTTTGTCGATAGTAATTGCCACAGTATCTTCTAGACCAGTTACATATGTTCACATATCAAATTATGTGTTTAAAGACCTCAGACCTCATACTTTTAGTCCATGTCTATTAACTTTGAAGCCATCTTTAGTGTTCTCCTAAAAGTTGACAAAATTAACCTTTAGCAGACAAACACATTTAAATATAGAGTCTTAATCTACCGGGAAAATGGCCAAAAATATTAAAGGGATAGTTCACCCAAAAATCTAAATACTCTCATCATTGACTAATCCTCATGCCATTCCAGATGTGTATGACTTTCTTTCTCCTGCTGAACACAAACAAAGATTTTTAGAAGAATATCACAGCTCTGTAGGTCCATTTAATGCAAGTAAACGGGTACCAAAATTTTAATCTCCAAAAGCACATACAGTAAAGGCAGCAATAAAGTAATCCATATGACTCCAAGTGGTTAAATCTGTGTCTTCAGAAGCTATATAATTGTGGGTGAGAAACTGATCAATATTTAAGTCCTTTTTTTACTACCAATCTCTACTTTCACATTCTTCTTCTTTTGTTTTTGGTGATTCCCATTTTTGTGCAAATTGCTACCTACTGGACAGGGAGGAGAATATATAGTAAAAAATGACATAAATGATGATCTTTTTCTCACCCACACCTATCATATCACTTCAGAAGACTTGGATTTAACAACTGGAGTCATAAGAATTACTTTTATGTTGCCTTTATATGCATTTTGGAGCTTTCAAATTTTGGTACCCATTCACTTGCATTGTGAGGATCCACAGAGCTGAAATATTATTCTAAAAATCTTCATTTGTGTTCTGCTGAAGAAAGAAAGTCATACACATCGGGATGGCATGAGGGTGAGTAAATGATGAGAGAATTTTTATTTTTTGGGTGAAGTCCTTTTAATGACTAATCTTGCACTTCACAGATTTGTGTCCAGTCCATTAGCATGTAGCAAAACATGGTTTATGGCTGTGATGTAACAAGAGCCTATAAGTCCTACCCAAACTTTTAAAAGGAAATATGTCAGCACAGTAAATAAAATTGCACTCGTCAAGCCATTTCGTGGGGTCTTTAAAATATTGATATACACAACCAGCACTTTTGTTCTTATATGTAGAGTATATAATAACACATTAATTCTTTGCTATCTCCTCATTTAATTGTGTTGTTTATGTTTTTATTAGCTATGCAGTGATAGCTTATGGCTGTGCAGAGTGCCCCAAGCTAAGTTGTCGTCGGGAAGGTTGTGATACTGAGTTTTGCTACCACTGCCGCCAGCTGTGGCACCCAGACCAGACCTGTGACCAAGCCAGACGTCAGCGAGCTCGCTACACGTCAGGGGCCAATGATGTTTCCACACTCTACGTGTTCAACGAGGAACCTGGTGGTATGGCATAAACATTGTGATAATGTCTTCTGTTGGTATACCTCAGTTACCCAACTAAAGCTATATTCGAATGGAATACTAGCTTACAACTTACTGAATACTGTAAAGTATTCACTGTACACTGCTTACTGTTTATTAAAAACAGCCAGCGAAATAGTAGGCATTAGTCCCAAGATTTCAAATAGTAGGATACTACCTTACATGGATGTCACATGACATCATCACATTGCACGTGAAGGTTATTATGCATTTCTAATACAATTTTGAGCAAACATGTCTTAACTTTCTGATCAAATAATGTGTTAAGCAGCTGTAATTGCTTCTGATCCATCACAGTGGAAATAGAAGGTCAACTCAAGCGCATTAATTTGTGGGATACAGGACTGGGCACAGTAGCTATATTCAGAATAGCATACAAAGGAAGAGTAGTATGGTAGTGTGCTATTCTGAATACAGCCAGTGTGTTGTGGTTGTCTGCTGCACATTTTGGCAAATGCAGTGGGTCTTTCCATTCATATAGAAAATTTGCACATTGCACAGTAAACATACTACATTCAGCAGCAATAGTAAGCGAGTATGCTAGTATGCTATTCCGAAAATAGCCACATCTTCCCTAAAGTTTATTCTGCTCTTTCTGTTAAAGATGCAGAGGAGATCAAGCCCTGTCCGCGCTGTGGTGCCTACATCATGAAGACTAATGATGGCAGCTGCAACAGAATGAACTGTACAGTGTGTGCTTGTCAGTTCTGTTGGCTGTGTATGCAGGAGATAACGGACGTGCACTACCTCAGGTAAACGCACTCACACATGCACAGTCAAGTTACAGTAAGAGAAACCCATTCTGCTGTTAAATCTACCTGTAGTTGTAGGGGACAGTTCACTCTTTCTGATTAACATTTAGCGAACATTTATCCAGTGTATGTAGCACAGTGGCTTTCACAGCCAAATACAGGGCATTTGCCAGCAACCACATACTGTAGCCCATATTCATCACCAGCACCAGAGTTTGTGTGCTGTTATTAATCTACACTTGGACATATTCAGTACAAGCTGAACAGGGGCAATCCTGCAGCACAAGAATGCAAGATACCAGCCCTACAATACTGACATTGTACAGAGTTGCTTGTTTAGCCTACTTCATAACCATTTCAGATTATCAGATTTGCTTGTTTACTCTTTATCAACACAAGGCATGCAAAAAGTGATGCATTACAGAGTTCTGTGATCTTTAAAGTAGTGACTTTGCTTGCAAGTTAAATGGACAATAACTGCACTAAAACTGATTTCGGATAGATTTTTCCTCACTTGGATGCCGGCCAGCACAGACTTTCATCAATTAATCAGTACAAATGTCTGTTCATATTTCGCTGTCCATGCAACCCTACCCCCAGGATTTGCTCGAAGCAGATTTTCTTAATTTAATGAACACCCCATTATGCTGGGATCCAGCCAAGTGGGGAGAGTTTTTCATAAATAAACTTTACCAAAATTAACTTTTTGCCACACCTGCTAATGGCTGGTGAATTAAGATAATTTAACAGCCATAAATATTTGTTACTGGGAATGAAACTTTGTTTTGCATTATTTGTATTAAAAATAAAGTTTTGTCTTTATGACAGTTTGATTATTTAGCTGTTTTTCCTTGCATATTAGTGACAAACAGCACTGGTCATTGTGTCACTCGAGATTTCCCTCTCTCAGTGAAACTGCAGCTGACACAAAAACATAAAGAAACATCAGTTTTGGTTGGTTTGACATGAATCACCCACATCACCTACATCAGAAATTGTCAAACTATCATTATTACATTGCAGTTTAAAACATGTATTATGTTGCATTTTATAATAGAGCGCAACAGCCGGGTTCCGGAAGTAAAAATCCCATAATTTTTTTCCATAGACAAATTTATTTTCACCAATAACTTATCAGCATTTAAAGGCAGACCTACTGTGAGCTCCGAGGTTGTTCATCGATAGTATACCCTTCAGCTGAAGCCATCAGTCCATGTTATTTCAGTTTCATTGTTTAAAAATCGTGTTTAATAGCAGAATTTCGCGGGTGAAAAAACTACACTACCAGTTGTGCAGCAGAGAAAAATCAACCAATCAGAAAACTGTGGCCAAGAAAGCCCGCAAAGCAAGCTTTGGAGCGACCGTCCACTCCCATGACGTATTGTGAATAAAGCAAACAAGTCTCCCTTCACCCTCAAACTGCTTATATATTTGTATCTTTTAGAATATTTACCATTAAACGTAAACTGTATTGTTTTTATAGTTGTAATCAACAAACTAAAGTCAACAGTTTTGCATATTTCCCATCATTTTATCTTCGATTATGTCATTCACAGTGCTTCATGGGATTGTAGTTCGTGCCCTCGTGAAAGACGTTAAGTTCACAGGCTTATACCTTGTCTTTTGCTTCAAATCAAAGTTTGTAATGTTGTGATTCACCTCAGAGCTGGTTGGTTTTGTTCATGGCTTAGAACTCTTTTATGGAGGATTTTATGAAAAGTCTATAGAAGAACTGAGTAATACTTCCGAAACCCAGATGGCTGAAAAAGTGGGTGGGAACTGTTGTGCTCTCAAAAGGTACAGGTCCTGTCTTTACAAGAAGATAATAGGAAAATGCCAAACCACCAATTGATAATTGCTCCCTTTTGGCCATTCTGTTGTGTTTGCGTGTGGTGTGTGTTTATGTGTGTTTGTTACCCCTCCCTTATTAATTTCTTATTCTGTCTTGTGCATCTTTCTGCCCTTGTCTTAATGTAGTCTCATGGACAGGCCCTTGCCTGCAAACAAGGGCAAAGTATTCACCTCACTCTCCAGACTTTTTTAGCTTCATAATTTCAGTTTTTTTTCCTACTGTGACAAATGATTTCAATCTAAGTGGCCATTAGTCTCAATGGAGCTCTAGCGATCAACGTTCATCAATAAATAAGTCAGATCTGGCTTTCTTCATGTCAGTAACCTGTGATATTTTGAGTTTCATTGCTGACTTTGTCACACAGAACAGAACAAAAATAGGCTATAGAGGATTGTAATTCACCCAGATGGTCGATGGGACTAATCAAGGATGTGATCATAAAATATTGATCCAATGGGACACAGTGAGTGTCTGGCTGTTATTGGCTAATATTTATATTTTTTTTCCCCTTGTAGGGGAAAGTTAGTGAAAGTCATGTAACTTCTGCAAGGGCTTTGATACTGCAGTGACACTACTGGCTTAAAGAAACAGTTCACCCAAAAATGAAAATTCTGTCAGTATTTACTCAGCCTTTAGGCCTCTGCACACTTCCTACAAAATCGAAGAACGAACAGGTGTGAAACTTCTTACCGGCTGCTTTGCACCTTTTTGCTGCCATTGGTCCTCATCATTGGTAAGAGTGACCTGGAGCACCACCTATTTTGAGGCCGATAACTAATTCCTTCTACAGTTAAGATCAGTGTAGAATTATTAGCGAGCTGGTGCCGTCTTTCATATGAGACGTTAAACAGAGGTCCTGACTCTCTGTGGTAATCCCAGTGCACATCTCATAAAGAGTAGGGGTTTAACCACAGTGTCCTGGCCAAATTCCTCCCACTGGCCCTCATCATTCATGGCCTCCTAATAATCCCCATCCATGAATTGGCTGTATCTCTCTACTCTCTCCTCTCCACCAACAGCTGGTGTGTGTTGAGCGTACTGGCGCACTGTGGCTGCCGTCGCATCATCCAGGTGGATGCTGCACACTGGTGGTGGCTGAGGAGAGTCCCCCGTTCACTATGTAAAGTGCTTTGAGTGTAGTGTCAGAAAAGCGCTATAGAAATGTAACATTCAGTTCAGTTCAGTGTAACATTCAGATTGACCTACATCTGTATGATCGTTCGCGTAGAGACATTTTCTAAGAACACGTCATGCAATTTTTTTTGTTTAATTAGTCCAAACAAGTAATCTACTCAAATACTCTTAAATGCCCATTCACTCTATTTTTTTATATGCTGCTTTACTCACGTGTCATCTGCAGCCAAAAGCCATTCACACATCTGCCAATAGTTAGATATACCTTTTATCATCATTCTTTTGTCTGAATTCTACCCATTAAAACTCTTTTATTCAACAATATTTGCATTAGTATCATTGCCATCAGAAATAACAACAACAGAATGTAATCACCACATATTATGGCCGTGTATAACCCTCATGTTTGCCTTTGTCCGGTATTGTTTGTGTAATGTTGCTGTTTATTGTTTTTGTTTATAGTCAAGCCAAGCTATAGTCATACTTCTTGTAACTCTCTGTAACGTTACAGAGCAAGACAGGCAGCAGACGATGATGATGTGAGAACCCAAGTGCAGTTTTATTTACAAAATGCAATCTAAAAATGTGAAGGTTTCAAGCAATAAAAGAAAACAAAACAGATTATAAAAGTGGGACTGGGTAGCTCAGCAAGTAAAGACGCTGACTACCACACCTGGAGTCGCTAGTTCAAATCCAGGGCATGCTGAGTGAATCCAGTCAGGCTTCCTAAGCAACCAATTGGCCCGGTTGCTGGGTGGGTAGAGTCACGTTGGGTTAACCTCCTCGTGGTCGCTATAATGTGGTTCGCTCTCGGTGGGGCGCGTGGTGAGAAAAGCGTGAGCCTCCACACGCGCTAGGTCTCCACGGTAACATGCTCAACAAACCACATGATAAGATGCGCAGATTGATGGTATCACATGCGGAGGCAACTGAGATTTGAGGCGAGTCACTTTGCCACCATGAGGACTTAGAGCACATTGGGAATTGGGCATACCAAATTGGGGAGAAAATGGGAGAAAACCCCCCCCCTCCCCAAAAAAAAGATTATAAACAAGATGTAAAGAGGAGGTGAGAAGCAGCTTTCCTGGTTCAGGTAAGGATTTATTTTTCTCTCTCCAGTACAATTGCAGTCTCAAAGTCTTTTATGTTAGTCACTAAGTTAATTTATAATCTCACACCGCTTCACAAAAATAAACTCTCATCATTTGTGCTACGAAAATTCCTTGCTTCTTATTCGGGTCTCTGGTGCCCATGCTCTCTCTTCTACTTGCGGTGTGGCTCTATTTATGCCGCTCTCCCCGTGCTCACTGAAATTAGAGACAGGTGTTAGACATAATTTAGCTCAGGTGTAAGAGCCCTTACCGCTTTCTCTCTCTCCGGAAAGATGCTTGACCACGCCCCCGCTGCCACATATCCCCACCACCCGACTCAGGCCGGGGCGGCATCCGGCCTGCCTACCACTCCCCCCCCATTCCTGGAAAGGAAGTCGGCAACAGCCATCTGCGCCCCCGGTCTGTGGACCACCTTGAACTTAAACGGCTGAAGAGCCAGGTACCAACGGGTGATGGATCTGGAGCTCCCTTTTTAGTGAGATCAGTCAGCGGGCTGGTGACGTCTGAATAATTAGGCACGAACCTTCTATAATAGCCAGCCAGCCCCAGGAACTGTCTCACCCCCTTTTTGGTCTTGGGTCTCGGGCAGGTCGCAGTCGCCGCTGTCTTATCAATTTGGGGACGCACCTGCCCGTGGCCCAAGTGGAACCCCAGATACCGTACCTCCACCCGTCCAATCACACACTTCTTTGGGTTCGCTGTGAGTCCCGCTCGGCGCAGCGATCTCAGAACTGCCCTCAGATGTTGCATGTGCCGCTGCCAATCATTGCTATAAATGATGATGTCATCTAAATAGGCAGTGGCGTAGGCTGAATGTGGTCTGAGAATTCGGTCCATGAGACGCTGAAACGTAGCCGGGGCCCCAAACAAACCGAACGGAAGTGTCACAAATTGGTGTAATCCAAACGGTGTGGAGAAGGCGGTTTTCTCACGGGAAATTGGTGTCAAGGGGATCTGCCAATAACCCTTCGTCAAATCCAATGTTGAGTAAAATCGAGCAGTGCCCAACCGATCGAGCAACTCATCAACGCGAGGCACTGGATATGCATCAAATTTAGACACCGCGTTGACTTTTCTATAATCCACACAGAATCGCACAGACCCATCGCTCTTAGGGACTAGAACAACTGGGCTGGACCAATCACTGTGGGATTCTTCTATTACCCCCATATCGAGCATTGCATCCAATTCTTCCAGAACAATTCTTTTCTTGGGTTCGGGTAATCGATAGGGGCGGCTACGTACCACGACCCCCGGCTTGGTCTCGATGTGGTGATGAATGAGGTTTGTACGTCCCGGTAGAGGGGAGAACACATCCGCAAACTCCTGTTGCAACCTAGCAACCTCCGCGAGTTGACTCGGTGAGAGGTGGTCTCCGCAAGTGACCGGGGTGAACTGTTTATGCTTTGAACTCACCTCCGGTCCGAGCTCCGCCTTCTCGGGAACTACCATAGCCAACGTTACGGGAACCGCCTCCCTCCACAATTTCAGGAGATTGAGGTGGTATATTTGACGTGCGTCCCCTCTATCGGTTCATTTAACCTCATAATCGAGATCTCCCATTCGTCGTGTGACCTCAAAGGGTCCTTGCCACTTGGCGAGTAATTTAGAGCTTGATGTGGGAAGCAATACAAGCACTTTATCTCCCGGTGCAAATTCCCTTAGCTGAGTTCCCCTGTCATACAGTCGGCGCTGTCGTTCTTGAGCTTGGAGCAAATTCTCCTGTGTTAGCTGTCCCAAAGTGTGGAGTTTTGCTCTAAGATCAAGAACGTATTGAATTTCATTTTTGCTGTTTGAAGGTCCCTCCTCCCAGGCCTCTCGCAATACATCAAGCACGCCATGTGGGCGTCGCCCATACAGCAGCTTGAATAGGGAGAAGCCAGTGGAGGCTTGCGGGACCTCTCGTACTGCAAATAACAGGGGGTCGAGCCATTTATCCCAATTTCTAGCATCGTCGTGTATGAACTTACGAATCATGCTTTTGAGGGTTTTATTAAATCGTTCCACCAGGCCATCCGTTTGAGGATGGTATACGCTAGTACGAATCGATTTAATATTTAACAACTCGTATAGTTTGCGTAGTGTCCTTTACATAAATGTTGTGCCCTGATCGGTGAGGATTTCTTTCGGAATCCCCACCCGGGAGATTATTTTGAAGAGTGCCTTCGCAACACTGCGTGCTGAGATGTTGCGAAGAGGCACTGCTTCCGGATATCGCATTGCATAGTCCACTAGGACCAATACAAAGCGATGTCCGCGTGCTGACCCAACGAGGTCCATTCCAATTCTCTCAAAGGGGACCTCGATCAAAGGGAGAGGGCGCAATGGCGCTTTTGAAGTGGCCGGTGGGTTAACCAGTTGGCATTCGCGGCATGCCACACACCACCTGCGGACATCGCCGCCAATGCCCGGCCAATAAAAACGGGCTATTAGACGGTTCAGTGTTTTCCTTTCTCCTAGATGACCCGCCATGGGATTATAATGAGCCGCCTGAAATACCATTTCCCGACGGCTCCTTGGAATCAAAAGTTGTGTTGTTTCCTCTTTAGTGTGAGTGTCCTGTGTCACTCTATACAAGCGCTCGTTTATAATCGCAAAATAGGGGTATGAAAGGGCGATGTCCGGCTGGAGTCGTTGACCATCGATGACTCTCACTTGGTCGAAGGCGTGTTTGAGGGTTTCGTCTCGCGACTGCTCCAAAGGGAAATCCCCCTCAGGGAATTCCCTGAGAAGGGGAGGGGCTGCAGCCTCTCCCCCTCTCTTGTCATTATGATGTGGAGCTGTCGAGGACGGCCCCGGCTCCTCCTCCCCTGCCAGAGCATCGCACATCACACATCTCCCTAATTTCATACAGGACCCATCCGCGCAAATTCCCTTTAATTAAACTTTGAAATCAGGCCAATCAGTCCCCAAAATCAGCGGATGGGTGAGGCGGGAACTAACCGCGGCCTCCACTCTATGCTTTTTCCCCCAGAATTTAATCGCCAGGGTCACCACCGGATACTTGTGAATATCCCCGTGTACACATTTCACCTTCACCGTTTTAGTTGTGACCAATGGCTCGGGTTGAACCAGGCGTTGGTGGATAGTGGTTTGATTACACCCGGTGTCCACCAACGCTTGGTGAGTACCCCCCTTGACACTTACCGGTACCCGGTACGCTCCGGCCCGGTCGGGGGCAGCCTGTGGGAGGTCAGAGACCTGCACCACCGTCCCCAGCTCCATCAGAGGGCACTGATCTCGGAAGTGGCTCGGGTCTCCGCACCTCCAGCAGGCCGGCCCAGGCACTACGCCCGCACTTGCATCGGCGGGCACCCCCCCTGAGGGGGAGAGCGGCGGGGCATTGGGATAGGGGTAGGTGTCGCCTCCCACACCCGGGGAACTGGTCTCAGTGGCTGAAGTCCTCCTCGTCTGCATGCGGCAGGAACGGGACCTGGAGAGAGAGCAGAACGAGAGGAGAGAGGGGAGGGGGAAGAGACAGAGGGAGGAGAGAAAATGTAGGAGGGCTCTTCCGCCCTCGGAATCGCCGCCATGTGGTCCTCCGCAAGCCGGACAGCTTCCTCCAACGACGCCGGGCGGTGGCACTGGACCCACTCCACCGTCCCTTTTGGCAGTCGATGTGTGAATTGCTCCAGTACCACCTGGTCGATAATCCCATCGACGTCGCGGTCCCCCACTAGCAGCCATCTTCGGCAGGCGTCACGGAGCCGCTGGGCGAAGGCAAACAGGCGGTCGGAGCTCTCCAACTTCAAGCTCCGGAAGAGTTGACGACTTTCCTCCGGAGTGCGACCAACCCGTTGCAAGATGGCTCTCTTTAAATCTCCGTAGGCCAGGAGGCTCGTTGCTGGCAGTTGTTGAGCCGCGAGCTGGGCTTCCCCGGACAATAGTGGGATCAGTCGGGCCGCCCATTGGCCGAGCGGCCAGCCCCAGATCTCGGCGGTCCGCTCAAACAAATCCAGGAAGGCCTCGGGGTCGTCCGCCACCCCCATTTTCTGTAATGCGGGTGGGGGTAGCAGTGCAGGAGTGTCCGGGGTCGCGGCTGAGGACGCCTCCTGGCTGAGGAGGCTCCGGATCACCTGCCGGTCCTCGGCTTGAGCATGCAGGAGCTCGACAAACTGGTGATCTTGATCTTGACGGAGCTCAAGCAGAGTCTGCTGGTGGCTCTGATGTAGGCCAGCGAGGGCTTGGAGGATCTCCGCCAACTGGGAGGACTCTACGGGACGACTTCCATCCATCTTCAACCCAAACTTCAATCCCGGGTTTCGGCACCAGTGTAAAGAGGAGGCGTGAAGCAGCTATCCTGGTTCAGGTAAGGATTTATTTTTCTCTCTCCAGTACAATTGCAGTCTCAAAGTCTTTTATGTTATTCACTAAGTTAATTCATAATCTCACACCGCTTCACAAAAATAAACTCTCATCATTTGTGCTACGAAAATTCCTTGCTTCTTATTTGGGTCTCTGGTGCCCAGGCTCTCTCTTCTACTTGCGGTGTGGCTCTATTTATGCCGCTCCCCCCGTGCTCACTGAAATTATAGACAGGTGTTAGACATAATTTAGCTCAGGTGTAAGCGCCCTTACCGCTTTCTCTCTCTCCGGAGAGATGCTTGACCATGCCCCCGCTGCCACACAAGAACTATGACTACAGCATCTATGACTATAGCTTGGCATGACTATAAACAAATACAAAAAAGGACTCAAATCAATAGCAACATTACACAAACAACACATGACAAAGGAAAACATGAGGGTTTAAATATACAAGATTACAAGACAACCAATAACAAAACTGAACTAATAACATAAGAATCAATGACAGAACAGAACTGATAACAAGATAACAAGACAAATGAAACATGAACCAATAAAAAGTCGAGACTAATAAACCAAGGAACCAATAAGAACAAAACACATGAAACATGGTGGGAACAGGAAATCACATGACATGACAAGAAACAGGAACTAAAAGCATGAACTAAACTACAAAATAAAAGACAAGAAAATCAAAACATTGACAAAAACACACATAAATGTGACAAGTAAGTTATGACAGATGTTACATTTTTGGATGAACTATCCCTTTAACTCAAAATAGATTCCAGTTTACATGTCTGCTTTGTCTGTCTGATGGCTTTAAAGTGCTTATATTCTCTTTCTGTTTACCTATGTTTCTTATAGCCCCTCCGGCTGCACTTTTTGGGGAAAGAAGCCATGGTCACAGACACGAAAGGTTTTGTGGCAGGTTGGCATGCTGCTTGGGGCTCCGGTGGTGATCTCACTCATAGTGGGCATTGCAATACCCGTCATCATTGTGGGCATCCCAATTTATATGGGCCGCAAGGTAAAGACCTAAATTGTGTTGCATTATTTAACTCAAACTACTCATCCTGTGAGCTGATATGTTTCTCTGTGGTGAACCTGGATAGCTCTAGGTTGAGTAAAAGACAAGGTCATGCCCCTGGCTGTATGCTCATCATGACAAAAGTGCTACTGTATGCATAAATGTAAATTTATGTAAATCAACCAGACCTGTCTCCTTCACACAGCAGGTAAATGTTATATAAAAAACTTCTGTAGGGAGTCTTTCACTGTGCCATTTGTTTATGGAAGCCATTATGTTCTTAAAAGTGAAGTGTATCATTTTTCCAATGTTAAATAGTGAGACAACTATAAGTAAGCCATTTGTAGGTTGCTCCCCCCCCAAAGTAAAACCCTTTTTCTCTGTGGCGCAATCACAACATTGCTCTGTTTGACCAGTCCGACATAGCAACATTGGCTCAACCAAAAGCATCAGTTTGGGGCAGGACTGTCTGTTTGTCGACCAGTGGAAGATGTTTTCTGGAAACCTGTTTGGAAAACAATCCTTATTTTTGCAGTTCTGTTTGGTGCTGCTAGAGGCCCACTTTTAAGGATTCCAAGAGCAATTGCCAAGATGTTTTTAAGTAAATCACATTAATCATTAAAAAATTTGATTACTTCCCTTTGTAAGTAGTGCTTCATTCTAATTATTTTGCACACGTCTTGAAGTCTGTATCTGTTGATTGACTCCCAGGTCCACGGCCGCTGTAAGAAAAACAATATCTCAGGAAGTAAGCATTATTTGACAGTGGCGAGCGGAGTCATGATGTCTGTTTTTGTGTCTCCAGTCATAGCAGCCATTACTGTGGGTAAGAACCATACATTTTGATCGAGGTTGTATATTAATGGAATTATGAGCATGTAAAATGTTGTGGTAACTTGCCCTATATGTAACTTGCCTAGCTTTGCATTGTGTAACGTAATTGAGGTCATTTTATTTTATATATATTTTTTGTTTCTAAAGCTAATTTATTGTAAAATGGCAATTGATGTAGAGGAACCGGAGTATCTGGCAGTCAGCAAGCACTTCAGGGGTCGTATTGTTGGCTTACAGCAGCGTGAAAGTGCTGAGTTGAGAAGTATTTCTTCTTATTGATTCCTCTGGCATGAGGCCAAACAAATGGAGCTACTTAAGCCTGCCTCTCACAAAAGAGCCAATGTATGAGCAAGTAATTGTAAAAAAACAGCAACAAACACCCTTAATATTATATATATATATATATATATATATATATATATATATATATATATATATATATATATATATATATATATATATATATATATATATATATATATATATATATATATATATACTGTATATACACAACCGGTCAAAACATTTGAAACACTTAAATGTTTCTCATGATATTAAAAATCTTTTGATCTGAAGGCGTATGCTTAAATGTTTGAAATTAGTTTTGTAGACAAAAATATAATTGTGCCAACATATTAATTTATTTTATTATAAAACTAAAATTTAATTAAAAAAAAAACATAGATGGGAATGCCCAACATAGATGGGAACTCCTTCAATACTGTTTAAAAAGCATCCCAGGGTGATACCTCAAGAAGTTGGTGTCTGCAAATTCTAGGCAAAGGGTGTCTAATTTGAAGATGCTAAATTATAACACAGTTTTGATTTATTTTGGATTTTGTTTAGTCACAACATAATTCCCATAGTTCCATTTATGTTATTCCATAGTTTTGATGACTTCACTATTATTTTAAATGTGAACAAAACTTTTGACCGGTAGTGTGTGTGTGTATATATATATATATATATATATATATATATACTGTGTGTGTGTGTGTGTGTGTGTGTGTGTGTGGGTGGGCAGGTTTGGGTGGTTTACGAGGAATTTTTTTTGTTACAAACTGGTAATTACAAGGGTATTATGCTATAAATGTGGTTTATGAGGACATTTGTAGTGTCCCCATATTTCAAATCGCTTAAAAAACATACTAAAAAATGTTTTTTGAAAATGTAAAAATGCAGAAAGTTTTTTGTGAGGGTTAGGTTTAGGGGTAGGGTTAGGGTTAGGGGATAGAATCTATAGTTCATACAGTATAAAAATCATTATGTCTGTGGAGAGTCCTCATAAGGATAGCCTCACCAACGTGTGTGTGTGTGTGTGTGTAGATATACTGTATATATGTGCTGTGTGTATAGATAGATAGATAGATAGATAGATATAGATTTATATAGATATAGATAGCTATTGGCTAAATTAAGCTCTTGGGCTAAAACATGACTCCTGGAATAGACAACACAATCAGTCACTTCTCAGAAAACACATAGGTTGCTTTTAAGAAACTCAGATCTTTAGATCTTTCAGCATGCATCTGTTTCATTCATACATGCATGCTTATGCGCACACACAGCAACTGCCCCAATCATCTCTGATGACTCATCTATCTTCTTCTTTGGCACTCCTGTGAGAGCTGCAACAGGGAGGGAAATCTTACAGCAGCCGGCTGCAACTCAAATGTCAGAGCGATCTCCATGCCATATCGTAAAGTCCTGAGCACAGCGCATTCATGACTCTGTACTCTCCCACCCAAACTCAACACTTCTGTTCCCTCTCTTTCTCCCCTCTGAATAGCCCTGTGTGTTCTCCAGCTCTGACATCTCCTCAGCAGAGCCACAGAGGGGCCTTGTCCCCTAGAATGCCCCTACCAACAATGACACTCTGTTCTCATCTGTAACCAGGAGAATGATGGCCTTTTGTGTCCTGTATTGTGTGTGGATTGTTGTCCTTGTCTTTACTGCTTGCATTATGCCTCTGTGTATTTATGCTGCCATTATTAATTACTGACACCATTTTTTGTTCTTCAAAATTATTTGACTCAAAACAAGGATCTAAATATGTCTAATCTGTGATCTGAATAGTTCTCTGTGTAGTCATATAGGGACTTAACTCGTACTCTTATACAAGATATTACGTAATTAATAATAATTAGGGCTATCAATCAGTTAAAAGATTGTATTATCAAAATAATTATATATGCTGATTAATTTGCTGAGAGAAGCCCCTAAATCAAGATCATTCAAAGACATTGCATTATTGTGGCAGAATAATAAATCATTGAATAGACATTACAAAAAGTGGCTTTAGAAGCCAGTATATTTGTTTTATTTCTACATCATTAAACTTATGCCTTGCACACACGGCAACCCATTTTGCAATTAAGTTCTCAAGCCATCCAAGGTAAACCTAGGGGCCGTTCACACAGGAAGTGTTCTTGTGTTCCTTCTGTGCTATTTTATTGTCTATGTATACATACAGATGGACACTTTTAAAACACTCAAGTAGTAAAAAAACTTGTCAAACTTTTACAAAGCCTCTCGAAACCCCTGCATTCTGTTCCTTTCTGTTGTGCTCTGTCTTGCTGTTTTAAATGCAAGTATGCGCCCCGTGTGAACGACTCCTTGCTCATTTTGTGCCACCAGCTCTTGGGTTAAAACATGATTTGCAAAGTTGGTACTTCAAGCTTGAATTGCTCTGTTGGTAGGGCAATCCCTTATGACGGAGTTGACATATGGGTTGGGTGCATGATTAATTGCATTAATGAGTTTGTGTTTTTTTTTTTATTGCACTAAATTAACACATTAAATTGACAGCCCTAATAATTTCTAATTAAATACATTTTTCTATGTTTCAAGGGGTTGGAGTGCCTCTTATGTTGACCTACGTCTACGGGGTAGTGCCCATGTCATTGTGCCGGAATGGCTGGTGCAGGCCACAAACTGAACCTCTGGAAACACAGAATATACAGCTGGAAGATCTGGCCAATTGTAAGTTAACCTTTAAAAGTCTACCTTTTCAAAAAAAAAAAAAAATGGGATTTATGATGATACAATACATAACCAATGATGTAAGCCCTGTTAACTAGAACAGAATTAAGCCCTGCTGTAACCCTTTCATTTGAGTTTGCATTCAGTTATAACGACTGTAACTGTAATTCATAATGCAGAAAATATTAGGATTGTTATATTAAGCTCTCAAATGCCTGATCTGATGACATTTAAACTTCTCTTGAAGATCTTCTATTTTCTCATGTAGTCAGTGACCACTGGACCGGCCAGCCCAATCCAGCTCTAACTGATGGAAGTGTACAGGAAGTAAGTGTGAATGTGGAGGAAGTGATGCCGCTTCCAAGCACCAGTGTGTTCCATTCAGGAGCAGAAGGCTGCAATGAACCGCCTACTGATAGACATATTGACAGCACTGAGCAGGATGTCCAGTCAGACGAAGTGGATGTAGTAGAGGAGTGTGCCTTCAGTAGCACACAAACATTTGCTCTGAGGTGAGCACATTTCATATTGTTAATAACAAATAAAGAAAGCCAGAGAACCGTATTGTTATATACAGTATTTATGCCTTCGTGTTTTTTTCCCTAAAACTACTTACTTTTCTTGTACTGTTTTATACAGCAAGGATGGGACCAATATTGAGGTCCAGGTGGAGATTGAGGCCCAGCCACATGGTGGGCGGAAGCCGAGTCTCAGCAGTATTGTGTCTAGTAAGAGCATTTCCTCAGAATCACTCAGCCAGACCTGTGAGCCTCTGTGTGCCTCTCAACAGACAGGGAGCACAGCTCCCGAAATCGACAGCGTCTGAACGACTCCTCGGAAACAACTGCTTCCACCGCCCACCAACACTCCCACCAGCGGAGAGTCAGCATCATGGAAACCAGAGAGAGATAGAGTGTAAACAAAAAGAAAGATGAAGAAAAGACAGAAAAGAGAAAATGGAGATGAAAGTCCAGGGCAGCTGCCAAAATACCGGGATTAAAGACGATAATAGTAACTGAAATGACCAAGCGTATGTTTGTCAGCAAGTTTGAGGGGTGCTCAGCAGTTTTTTACTATGTTCTATTGAAAACATTGCTTATTTGGATGCTGATCGGTTTCATTTATTTGATTAGCTCTTCTCTAGCTCTTCGTTGCTATACTCTTTTATTTAATGACCATATGGTTTAAGTCCCCTGACTGAAATCGAAGAAGGAAAAAAAGAAAAAGTATTAAGCTACGGATTAAAAGCATGGTTTGTTCTGCAAGGGTTGGTACTGTTGCCTGATGTGGCATGTGACTGCTAACATGGTGAAATGCAGTGCCTCTGTCTGAAGATTAGTGTGGCTGCAGGCTAATGCTAACAGGGACTTGGTAATGGGCCTTTACTCACTGTATTTATTCATTTGAATTAAGTTTTTACATAACATGTATTGTTGTCTCATTTTCACGAAGGAGTGGCGGAATCTGCCTGATTTAGGTCTAGATTTAGCCCCAAGCCTCATTCTGTTGCTATTACAGTATGTCCTGACTCTTGAGTATGATAATCTTAGGTCAAAGTTTGTGATCTTAGGGAAAAGTAAACATTGTTAAGACTGTGATTTTGAGTGTTGCTTAGAAAACTGATAAAACAATAACCAAAATGTAAAATTGCTCTAAATCAGTGGTTCTCAACTGGTGTGTTGCAGGTCTGTTGGAAAACGATGCTAAATGCCAATAATAATAATGCAAATAAGCATATTATTGTTTGTGGTTATGATTGAAAAAATACAGTACGTAGGCTAATCAACTTTTAAAAAAGGAGGATAAAATGTTTCCCATATCTTTTGTTATTGACATCAAAGGCAGTCTGTCCAATCAAACTCTTACTTGTCACTTAGAAGCTATAGACAAATTAGGTAGATGCACAAAACTATGCGAAGCAAAATAAAATTTCAGTTGTGGCCAGGATAAACATGACAATGTGTTTTGAATGGGTAATTATTGTATGGTTAAATATGTCAATCCAATGAATCAGTTAATTTGTATACTTGATGTCCAGTATAAAATCTGGGTCCTGATGCATAACCTGTTGAGAACCACTGCTCTAAATGATATTGTTTTTCTCTTAAACCACAAACTGTTCACTTATTTCGGCTGTAACAACATTTGTTTTTCCTACTGTTTTTGAGTACTTGATGAATTAAGAGTTTTAAAAACCCATCATCTACATAGAGCACCTTATTACCTTGGCTGCTGGGGCTGTAGCCAATATCTACAGTAAATTGATTGTTTGTTTGCTTGCAAAGTAATAGATTGTAGGCTACTGGTAGTACTCCAGAATCAGCATTTGTATAATATCCACAGTTTTCCTGACTAACCACTGGGCGCCGCCATGGTGATTCTAATTGCTGCTGGAGTGTTTATTGGTTCTGGTCTCCATGAGAAGCAAGATAAAAATGACCAAAAAGAGCGTTCCAGACAGAGAACAACAAAAATGTTATGTTAGTTGGAGAAAAAATTAGTTCAGGCTCAACTTGTGCATTTGTTGACAGTCATAATAACTTGAAGTAGTTTATGATATCAGTGTAACTCACCTCAGTGTATATAGTCTGTAAAACACAAACAAAGATTTTTTAAAGAATATTTCAGCTGTTTTGGTCCTATTCATATTGCTTCTGAATACATAGATTTAACCACTGGAGTCGTATGGATTACTTTTATGCTGCCTTTATATCCTTTTTGGACTTTCTGAGTTCTGGTCACCATTCACTTGAATTGTTTGGATCCACAGAGCTGAGATATTCTTCTAAAAATCTTTGTGTTCTGCAGAAGAAAGAAAGTCATACACATCTGGTATGGCATGACGGTGAGTAAATGATGACGAATTTTCATTTTTCAATTAACTATTCCTTAAACTTGCTTGACGGATGAGGCACTGTCAAAAAATGATTACTTCTCTCTGAAGTATCAGCACTATGGTGCCACATGATTTAAATTTTTTTTTTTTTTTTTTTTTTTTTTTTTTTTTTTTTACACAGTTATACGCTAAACATCACATTATCTGATAAGAATATATAGTGCACTTTTGCATGAAAAACACTGGAGACTGGAAACTGAAAACAGGTGTCCGTTAAGGCCACTTCTGCATTCAGGAAAAAGGTGGATATAGACTTTTTTTTTTTGGATACATGGCATAAAAGGAGAAACCAGAATGCCAGTTTAGGCCTCTTTCCCACTGTCCCACTCATTGAAATTGACTAGGCAGACTGACCCTGAAGTTCACAATGAAAATACCTCCAGGAGTTTCCAAAGCTGATCTTACATTGCAGATTAGGAACAAAGAAAGTTTCAGTAAATCAGTTTTTATGATCATTTTTTTTTTAATATATATTAAACCCATGATACAAAATGTCCTATATTGTGTGCTGATTTTAACAGGGTACTTGGAAAGATTTTGATTTTGCTTTCTTAAACCTATAAAAAAAGAAAATACATATTATATACTGTGTGTGGGTGTGTGTGTGTATATATATATATATATATACAGTGGTGGCCAAAAATATTGGCACCCTTGGTAAAAATGAGCAAAGAAGGCAGTGAAAAAAAAAACCTTAAGATATTTCATTAAAAACATTCACAAAAATATAACCTTTAATTGAAGTTAAACAATTGAAATAGGGGAAATATCTCATTATTAAATAAATATTTTTCTCCAAAACATGTTTGCCACAATTATTGGCACCCCTAGAAATTCTTATGAGTGAAATATATCTGAAGTATATTCCCATTCATATTTTACATTTTTTTGTACACCTGAGTGACAAGGAACATGACATTTTTAGCCATGACTTCCTGTTTCACATGGGTATAAATATGAGGTAAC
This sequence comes from Myxocyprinus asiaticus, assembly GCF_019703515.2. Taxonomy (NCBI): domain Eukaryota; kingdom Metazoa; phylum Chordata; class Actinopteri; order Cypriniformes; family Catostomidae; genus Myxocyprinus; species Myxocyprinus asiaticus. Next base: position 27,221,955 of record NC_059368.1, read on the forward strand.
ACACAGGCCAAATTCCCTTAATCATCAATCACAATGGGTAAGACCAAAGAATAAAGTTCTGAAAAGGTTGTTGAGCTTCACAAAATGGGAAGTGGCTATAAGAAAATAGCTAAAGCATTGAAATACCCATTTCCACCATCATGGTAATAATTAAGAAATGCCAATCAACTGGAGATGTTACAAATCGGCCTGAAAGAGGACATGTGTCTATATTGTCTCCATGCACGGTGAGGAGGATGGTGTAAGTGGCAAAAGAATTCAAGAAAAAAGCCTCTGCTCTCATTTAACAACAAACTCAAGCATCTTCAGTTTGCCAGAAACTACTGGAACTTCAAATGGGACTGTGTTCTATGGACAGATAAAACAAAAACAGAGCTTTTTGGTAGTAAACACCAGAGATGAGTTTGGTGCACACAGAGATGAAGAAGTACCCATTGCCCATGGTTAAATGTGGTGCTGGATCTTTAATATTGTAGGGCTGTTTTTCTGCCAGAGGTCCTTGACATCTTGTTCAGATACATGGCATCATGGACTCTATCAAATACCAACAGATAAAAAAATCAAAACCTGATAGCCTCTGCCAGAAAGCTTAATATGGGCTGTGGTTGGATCTTCCAGCAGGACAATAATCCAAAACACACATCAAAATCAACACAAAAATGGTTCACTGACCACAAAATCAAGGTTCTGCCATGGTCATCCCAGTCCCCTGACCTAAACCCCATAGAAAACCTGTGGGGTGAACTGAAGAGGAGAGACCACCAGTGTGGACCTCCGAATTTGAAGGATCTGGAGAGATTCTGTATGGAGGAATGGTCTCAGATCACTTGCCATGTGTTCTCCAACCTCATTAGGCATTATAGAACACTCAGAGCTGTTATCTTAATTATGGCCAATAATTATGGCCAATGCGTTTTGAAGAAAAATATTTATTTAATAATGAGATATTTCCCCTGTTTCAATTGTTTAACTTCAATTAAAGGTTACATTTTTGTGATTTTTTTTTAATTTTTTTATGAAAGATCAAAAGGATAAACTATGCAGATTTTGTTTTCACAGCCTTCTTTGCTCATATTTACCAAGGATGCCAATATTTTTGGCCACAAATGTGTGTGTGTGTGTGTGTGTGTGTGTGTGTGTGTATGTGTGTGTGTGTGTGTGTGTGTGTGTGTGTGTGTGTGTGTGTGTGTGTGTGTATGTGTGTGTGTATGTGTTCCAATGTAAATACTGCACGAGTTAAAGAAACTATCGTAGTAACAGTATGGCATAGACAGATGGCGGAAGAGCTCAAAAAATTGTGCGACTGGACCAGGACTATCTACATACAAACCCAGGCAATACAGTTGTTGTTTACATTTGTTCTGGGTTCTTTAGGACGTTGGCTAATTAAAATTCGGAGTTTTCACAAATGAACGAGGCCGATTTAACTTACATTTCGTACCTATTCTACTTTTCCATTACCAACTGGCCTATTTACATTTAAAAACAGACCTGAAGTCCATTGATTAGATTTCTGCCTCCATAATGTTAAGGTTCTAAAATAAATCGCGCAAATAGTTACCATGCAGAATATACAGTCATTATAGGCCAACTATGTTATTATGCTGAACTCCAAGTAAAAACACTATTCTGGATTGTCAGGGGGGCATTTGTATGGTTCATTGTCCGCTCCTTACTTTTTCCATGATTGTACTTCTCATTTCATCTGTCACGAGAGGCGTCATAAGTCGCTAAACAAATGTAAACGGAGCACCTCGTGGATCCCTGACAGACGAGCGGCAGGACAGTAAATGGTTAATGTTACTGTACAGATACAGAAGTGTGTGAGCTGTCTATAGGCTGCTCGTGTCCAGTCGATCCATTACTGGTTGCATGCTTCTTCTCCATTTCCACAGCAGGCACCAAAGAAGAGCTCTGCACCTGCTCTCCAGACACCTTTCAGCATGGATGCGTTAAAATCAGCCGGCAGAGCAATAATCAAAAGTCCTGGAGTTCCGCGGCACACATGGGGAACCAAGCATGAAAGTGAGTATGTTTATGTGCGCTTATTATTCCCGAGTACAGCGGCAACTAGGTATCATGTTGTTTGAACTATTGCCTCTAGGTTACCTTCTCTTTTAAAAGAAATGGCCTTTTAAAAACTATTAACACCTTTTATAGCATACTGCCCTCTCACTACAGGCAAGTGAGCAATATTTTTTGTTTATGCTGTATAATTTGTACATTTGTCTGGTTTGCTTCTGTTCGGCTCTGCATATTGTATATTAGAATATAAAATCCCATTATATTGCATATTGTAATCACCAATGTGTGTATTCTACAGTTAATTAAATGATGCTGCTCTTCCTCTAATGTGATAAATGCAATTGGAAATCCTCCAGCAATGTTTATTATATAGGATCCTTTTCACAAATAATAGCCCTATAGGTAACAATCTGGTTACTGTAAAAAAAAAAGATCTCCATCTGTCTCATTTATGAATGTATATTTGGCAGAGAACCACGGAAATTAGCTTGATGAATTGTTAAATTGAACAATTGTGACTTTTGTGTGAATTTTGATTTGCTCTCTGAGGATTCAGTTTTAATGTTTTGATCTGATATGGTTGTCTGTCTCTTTAGCAATGCATTTTATTACAGAAATAAGGTGAATGACCTAGGTTCAAGCAGACAAGATTTAAAGGAATATTCTGGGTTTAAAACAAGTTAAGCTCAACTGACAGCATTTGTGGCATAATGTTGATTAACACAAAAATGTATTAGGACTTGACCCTCCTTTTCTTTAAACAAGCAAAATCAGGGTTACTGCGAGGCACTTACAAGATAAATGAATGGGGCCAATTTATTGAGGTTTTAAAGGCAGAAATGTGAAGCTTATAATTTTATAAAAGCACTTACACTAAAACACTAATTCGAGATTGTGTGTTATTTGAGCTGTAAAGTTGTTTAATTGTTGTTTTTATGGTTTACCTTACAGTTAGGGTATTAGGGTTTATGGTGTTACGTAGTCATGGCAATGAAATTGTAAAATTGGGAATAACTTTACACAGAAAATGTTAGTAAGCAATTATATCACACTAAAATCATGTTACCCTGACTCTAGATTTTTGCCTTTTTTTTTTTTTTTTTTTTTTTAAGGAAAAGAAAATCAATTATAATTAATTGAAGTTGAAATTTAATTTTTGTGGTAATCATCATTATGCAACATACTGTGTGCTGTTGATTGAGCTAAACTTGTATTGAACCTGGAACAGTCCTTTAATTGTTGGTTCACAACTTGACTGGCGACCACTTAATTTCATGTTACTCATGTGATTTCTCACAAAGAACTGTTATTATATTAATTACTCATGTTCATTGTATAAGTTCAAAGAAACCTCTAGCAGTGTCAGAAAATGAATGAAAATGGCAATTCGATTTTACAGTTAGCCAAGATGTGATACCTAGCCTGCAGCCACAATAGACACACAATAACTTATGTAACAATAATTATTAACTTACTGGCCACCTGTCCAGGTTGTTCCCCGCCTTCGGCTCAAGATAGCCATGATAGGCTCCAGCACTACCCGTGACCCTAGGATAAGCGGCTTTAAAAAATGGATGGATGAATAATTATCAACTTGCCATTATAAATGAACTGCCTGCGTTGGTGATGCTTTTTGTGTATGGTGTTTCCACACCTCATAATGATCAGACATTGTGCTTCCATGCCAAACAACACTGAAATGAACGAAGCATTGTTAACTTAGTTCACCCAAAACTGAAAAGACTGTTGTCACTTTCCCTCCTGTCATTCCAAAGTTGTATGTCTTACTTCTGTGGAACACAAAAGGAGAAATCGTGAAGAATGTTGATGCTGCTCTTTTTTTCTATACAATGAAAGTAAATGGTGACAGAGGCTGTTACTCCCTAACATTGTGGTAAACATCTCTTTTTGTGTTCCACGGAAAAAAAATCATATTGGAACGACATGAGGGTGAGTAAGTGGTTACAGAATTTTTGGAAGAACAATCCCTTTAGGGCAAAAGGGTGCTGGTTCAACACACAGGTAATTAAATGAACTCAATGTGTGTAGGTATCCTGAATAATCATGAGAGGGTGGTGATGGTTTTCAAGAGTGCATTTGAGTATTTATTGACATGTAGCTATAGTTGACATACAGCTTAGAGATAAAGGTCACATTTTCACATGTTATGACCAGGTTCAGCGAGTGCTGTTCTCTTCTCTGATCTAATGTAGTAATGTAGTGTCGGTTCCAAACATTTTATTGGTGCCACTGTGGGCTGACATTTTTTTTTAAAATCACGAGTGCACATTGCTGAATGAAAAGACCTCAGAGTTTGTCCAACTGCGAAGTATTAAAGACAGTTTTTATGAAGACTGAATTGTATGAGATCTTTCCCTTAATTATGACTCAGTATTGACCTGGAAGGCACACAGTGACAGAGAAAAATAGACACATTTATTACTTCTAATCGCTTCCGCTATGACCTGAGCCTCGCTGACTCCCATTGTTATTGCGATCAACCTATAAATAAGACACTGTGGCATTCATGTTGACCAAGAAGGTTTTTATTTATTTTAAAAAAAGATTTTGGATAGGACTGTTTTCACCATATGTTCAAAGTGACAAAACTGACTAATTTGTGAAGTAATTTAACTGAAAACACTGTGGTTCATTGGCACCATTCTTCTGTTTGTTTGAACATCCCGACCAGCCTGACACAGCAACATTGACTTTACCAATGAAGTGAATGTGGGTCTGTGATCTGTTTGTCCAACCAATAGAAGATGGGGGAAGTGTTCGGGAGACCTAACAATCGGTATTTTTGCAATTCCATTCGGTGATGCTTGTGGTGCAGAAATTACATATTTCTGCTTTAACGTAAATTTATTTGAGAATTCTAGTGTTGCATATTATCAGGGTTCAAAATTTCCACTGTATGTCTTAATCTGCTCTGATGAATATCTGGCTGTCAGTTTGAAATGGTGTGAAATGTGCTGTTTTGATGTGTTATAAAGTGAATATTATATTTTGAACGAGTTTCTTTGGAATTATTTTTTTCTGCATCAATTATAAATGTATTCATTTTGAACTGCCAGCTCTCACATCTGTCAGTCAAGAAAAATTAGCTCAGTGATTACCATTCCATTCTTTTTAAACCAAATGACATCCAGTCTGTCTGTTTTCCCCTCCTCTTTTGATTTGTTTACTTGCTAGCTCCCAAATGACTATCAAACAAAGGCAAAATCCCCTCAGACCTCAGACTAGGTCTCTTTCTCTCTCTCCCTCTCTCGATCCTCATCTTTGTCATTATTTTTCCTTAGTGTCTGTGCACACGGAGGCTCCCTGTGGTTTGTTCCCTGCAGGTTATGAATAAAAGAGGAGAAAAGGATTTTAGGGAGACATTGATGCACAAAGGCCATGTCTGGCCACACTCAAGACACAGTCTGAAAAACCATCCATGCATCCATCCATCCGTCAGAATCAATCTTTCTGTCTGTCTGTCTGTCCGTCAGTAACGGAAGTCTCTGTCTGTCTACAGTATCGCTCTATCTGTCTTTATCTCTGTCTGTCTGTCCGTCCATCAGTAATGGAAGTCTCTGTATGTTTGACCTATATAACCTTCAAACTTAGAGTTTCAGATGTCCTTTTCTGGTTTTTGTTGTAATCTATAACATGTAATGTATGCAACATTGGCTCTGTAATGTAAAGTTTTACATGATCAGTACTGAAGATAGGTTAGATAGTATATCTTTAAAACTTGTGATATATGGCGTTATTTCTCAGGTGAAAAGCATGGGGCATCACCAGTAATGCAAGGTGAGCACATTTTACAGTGTATAATTATAAATTAATACATTTGCATCATTTAATTATGCATTTCCCTTTATTGCATTAAACAACCAATACACCCGTGCTCTACATTTATTTATAAAGTAATGGTTCATGCTTGATTTTTTATTAGTCTTATCCTGCTTTGCCTCAGTTAGACTGTGAGAGCGTTCAATGCTACAGCTCCCAAATATTGATTTTCTCATGTTAACCAAATCTAAACAGCATTATACACCATTCTCACCTATTATACTGATCCTATTGGAGGCATATACTGTATACTGTAAGCATTATCTGATTTTAGTTTGTTGATTAAAGTATTAGTAAAAATGTTGCTCCTCAATGGAATCATGGAATGTATGTTCCTCGACTGCAGAAGTTGAAAGGTTCTCTGCACTAGTGACAACATAATATTCATATTAAAGTGATAGTTCACCCAAAAAAATGAAAATTCTCTCATCATTTACTCATACTCATAGCATCCCAGATGTGTATGACTTTCCTTCTTCTGCAGAACACAAACAAAGATTTTTAGAAGAATATTTCAGCTCTGTAGGTCCTCACAATGCAGGTGAATGGGTACTAAAACTTTGAATATCCGAAAAGCACATGAAGGCAGCATAAAAGTAATCCATAAGACTCCAGTGGTTTAATCCATGTCTTCTGAAGCGATGTAATTGATTTTGGGTGAGAACAGAACCAAATATAACCTTTTTCACTATAAATCTTGACATCAGCAGTCTACTTCATGATCATGATTACACTTCCTAGCGCCATTTAGTGCTCTGTGCATGTGTCAAGCACTAGGAAGTGTAATTGAGCTTGAAATCATGATCGTGCCTAGAGACTGTAATGGCAAATTGGACAGTGAAAAAGGAGTTACATTTTGGTAAAATGTTTGTATCTCTCTCTCTCACTCACTCTCTCTTCCCATCTCTCATTCTCTCTGTCTGTTTCTCTCTCTGTTCTTCCCACTCGTCTGACAGCTCTCTTTTCCTCTGTTGAGTTTAGGTATCTTCCCTATGAGGATATTCCCATGTTTATTCTATTTTATTCTTTTAGTATTATGAGAGTGAACCTTGTCACTGAGTCTTCTCTCTTTCTGTCTGTCAGTCTAGCTACATGCTTTATTGTCTTTTATCTTTGTTTAGTTCTTTTGAGCTTGGTGGGATTCAGACTGCTCTGTGCACCTGAAACACAAACTGCTTCTCTCACCACTCAGACATTGATGTCAGGTTGAAAAACTGTGGTTTGTGTGTTTTAACCAATGTAAATTTATATATTTTTTCTCCCGTTTTCTCCCCAATTTGGAATGCCCAATTCCCAATGCACTCTAAGTCCTCGTGGTGGAGTAGTGAGGATGAATCTCAGTTGCCTCCGCGTCCGAGACCGTCAATCCGCGCATCTTATCACATGGCTTGTTGAGCGCATTACCGCGCCGATGTAGTGCGTGTGGAGGCTTCACGCTATTCTCCGTGGCATCCATTCACAACTCACCACACGCCCCACCGAGAGCGAGAACCACCCATTATAGCGACCACGAGGAGGTTACCCCATGTGACTCTACCCTCCCTAGCAACCGGGCCAGTTTGGTTGCTTAGGAGACCTGGCTGGAGTCACTCAGCATGCCCAACCAATTAAAAAAATGTTGTATGATTGTCATACATGCATGAATAGTACAATCCATCAATAACTGATTAGTGCCTTTGATGAGAGTGATTGAGATAACCTTGGCTATAGAATCAAGTAATATTACATTAGCAAGTGTGCTAATTTTCAGTACAACTGGGTGCCTCTAAATGTAGCTTTATGAGGTCACTGTGTCAGATTATTGTGGTAACTTACACAGTAAGAGTAAATTCCTTGTATTTTGGTGATAAAAAAGGCCTTGTATGTTTTACATCATCTGACAACAGTCTCACCATCAGTGGGATATGTAAGTCATAAATTCAGACAGTATAAAAAATGGTAACCTGTTATTACCATAAGCAGGATTGGGGAGTAACGGAATACATGTAACGGGAATACGTATTTAAAATACAAACTATAAGAAACAATTTAAATCATTGGTAATTAGATTACAGTTACATTCAAAAAGTATTATGATTACTGAAGAGATTACTTTGCATTTTATTGTCATTTTTTTCATTTAATATTTAGTTCTTTCAGATGGAAAACATTTATACATATACACTACCGGTCAAAAGTTTTGAAACACTTGACTGAAATGTTTCTCATGATCTTAAAAATCTTTTGATCTGAAGGTGTATGATTAAATGTTTGAAATGAGTTTTGTAGACAAAAATATAATTGTGTCACCATATTAATTTATTTCATTATAAAACGAAAATTTAATAAAAAAAACAAAAACGATTTTTTTGAAATTGATGAATTGAACCAAATAATAAAGAAAAGCAGCCAATAAGTGCCCAATATAGATGGGAACTCCTTCAATACTGTTTAAAAAGCATCCCAGGGTGATACCTCAAGAAGTTGGTTGAGAAAATGTCAAGAGTACATATCTGCAAATTCTAGGCAAAGGGTGGCTACTTTGAAGATGCCAAAATATAACACAGTTTTGCTTTATTTTGGATTTTGTTTAGTGACAACATAATTCCCATAGTTCCATTTATGTTATTCCATAGTTTTGATGACTTTACTATTATTCTAAAATGTGAAGAAAAAAAAAATTATAATAAAGAATGAGTGTTTCAAAGCTTCTGACTGGTAGTGTAAATGATGTGATCCAAAGTGCATTTGAACAGCAGTGGAACACTTTCTTGTGATGTGTTACATTCATACGAGCAGACAGAGAAGTGAGTTTGAAGTAAGTTTGGAGCAGAATAGAAATATACCTTGTGTAAATTGTCAGCTTTACGCTAAGCTAATATGCTATTTCTAGCCATTTTACATGCATGTTACCAGGAACGATCATATTTTTTTATCAAGTAAATTCATGTTGGATCATAATTTCTTTTTTTCTAGTAAGACCTTTGATATTAGGGCAAAAATCATATTCTTGATCATACTTTTTGAATTGTTTTCCTGTAAAAATATCTAAAAATCCTTAAAACAAGATCAGTTTGATTGATCTTGTTTTAGAAACAACACTGCATAACATATTTAGGTTTTTCAGAGAATGTATTTTTAACATGTGTATTTTGTCTTACTGTACTGGCAGAGTTTTTATAGTCAAAACAAGTGAAAAAATCTACCAGTGCTGAAGAAGTAATCCAAAGTATTTAGAATACATTAATGACCTTGAGTAATCTAACGAAATACGTTACAAATTACATTTTACAGCATGTATTCTGTAATCTGTAGTGGAATACATTTCAAAAGTAACCCTCACAACCCTGACCATAAGGAGCTATTTATTTTTTTATTTTTACCTGAACTAACCCTTAGTTTTATTGGTGTAATCTAATGTATTCAGGTTAATTCAGTGATGTCAGATCATATTTTTGACATAATAAAACGTATAATTTTTTTAGATATTACCACATGAAGAAAGTTTTAGGGTACATTGTTTTTCAGCGTATAGTGTAAAGTTTAGTTCTTCAGTCAGTCTGGAAGCAGTGTACAGTTTAGCATGCTGCTTCTTTCATCACAATTCTTTCATCCTTTGGCAGTGTTTTCTGTGCTTTGAACTTTAACCTCAGTTATTACTGAGTGTGAGCAGGATGTGCAGTCTCCTGCTCAGAACCAACCAAATACCACCAATCAGTAGTGCTTGGAGGGGCTGCATTTTAGAGCCAAACCCCCATGGGACACCACTTATGCTGCTCACACCATCTGAGACCCTTTGATAGACACAAGCCTGTTTCTCATAATGAGGCATCATCATATAAAGGAAATACAGTAGTGGACTGTTTACACTGAGGAGGGGGATTCTTTTCCATTATTGAGCCTTGCTGGTGCCTAAATATAATTTTGGCCACCTTGAATATATGATATGCAATATGAGCTGTTGTATAAATTACATTTTGTCTAACACTACGAGTTGAAGGCATGATGCTTTAAAGGGATAGTTCACCCAAAAATTAAAATTCTCTCATCTTTTACTTACCCTCATGCCATCCCAGATGTGTTTGACTTTCTTCATTCTGCAGAACACAAACAAAGATTTTCAGAAGTAAATCTCAGCTCTGTAGGTCCTTACAATGCAAGTGAATGGTGACCAGACATTTGAAGCTCCAAAAATCACATAAAGGCAGCATAAAAGTAATCCACAAGACTTCAGTGGTTAAATCCATATCTTCAGAAGCAATATGATAGATGTGGGTGAGAAACAGATCAATGTTTCAATTCTGTCATTTTCAGATTGTGAAAGTGAAAGTGGAAATTCATAGTAAAAAAATTAAATAAATAAATAGGAGTTTCAAAGGTCTGGTCACTATTCACTTGCATTGTAAGGACCAAAAAGCTGAGATATTATTCTAAAAATCAGCGTTTGTGTTCTGCAGAAGAAAGAAGTCACACATCTGGGATGGCATGAGGGTGAGTAAATGATGAGAGAATTTTCCTTTTTGCCACCTTTACGTGATGGTTCAGACTGTGACACACAGTACTCATAAAAAACCTCTCCAATCTGAAACATTTAACCATGATTTTACCCATCACATTTGGTGTCTGTCAGTACATGGATTTCACCATGCGTTTCCCAGACACAGCCTCAGCTGAAATCAGACTACATCTTTTGCCAAAAGAAAATATTTAAGTTACAGTAATAGTTAAGTTAATTTTCATCTATTGTTTTTGCTTGAGGACCTTGAATTTATAATGGACATCTACTAGAGAGACCCAACACACATCCAAAAATTGTTTATCATACAAAAAAAAAAAAAAAAAAAAAAAAAGTCCTTCAACTCAAACATGGAATTTTACTAATATTACCATGAACTTTAAAGGCCCAAAAATATGCACAATTATTAACATAACAAAATTTGAAATGTGAAAATTTTGTAAATGCATAAAGAACAAAAGTGGCATTTACTAAACTAACAAGTAAACCTGCATTTAATGTCCGGGTTGTATTTTCTTTAAGCTTTAAGTGTATTTTTTCTCTCTCGATCTTAAGGATGAATGCATGTGGATGTCATGCAACCTGCCCAACTAATTTGACTAGCTTCTTCCAAGTGACAGACAACTTGGCACCAAAATACTACAGAGACTGATTGGACGCATTACCATTAACGTCATCAACAAAAGATATGGGAAGCATTTACTTCTTGCTTTTAAAAGTTTATAAAACATTTTTTGTTTTTTTTTGTTATCTTAACTATGTACAATATGATTATATGGTTAGTTGTATTTTATTATTTTCATTTGGCATTCTTTTTCCTTCTGTCCGTTAACCTATTAGAAAATACTCGTGGGAACACTAGTGGGAACACAAAGTTTTTTCCTGAAACTTGGTGTTCCCACTCAAACACTATCATTCTGAGAGGGATTGTGCCTGTCCTCACTTATCTAGAAAAACTTCCCTTTGAAAAACAGACCTTGAAAAATGGTTTCAAACATGACCTTTGAATATAGGTTTCCTACAGCCAATAGTTTTGCCTGCTCTCTTATCAGGACAACACCATAAAATGTGCTGAGGAAGCACTCATAACTCAAATTAATAGAGTGCGTAATAATTCCTTTACAAAGTTTTATTTTTACCAGAAGTTAGACCTTTATTATCATTGTATGTGCTTTTCTTTGAAATGCTAAGCACATGCTTTTGTTACAGAATTTAAACAATGTGGATTAAAAGTCCCAAATCCAGCATACTTTTGCTTGCATTTCAGATACATTTAGATGTATGCTAATGGTGTGCCTGACTTCAAAATCAACAGACCCATTTTTCCTAAAATAATTTTCTATTCAGTTGGACACACAACTAAGTGTCTGAACAGAAATAATCCTGTCACATTTTAATGTTGTCCAATAAAATGTGACTGTAATATAAACAGAACCAGAAGGCACTAAGTTGCTGTTTTGCTACTGATAAGACTCAAGGCTTCTGGGATTTTTAAAAATAAACATTTTTACAACAAAGCTAAAAAGCTGCATTGCATTTGGATTTTGGATTAGTTTGAGATCAAAAGGCAAATATTATAATTCACCTGCATTTTTTATATTTAAAAGGATTTGAGGGGAAGATGTCTATATTGTAAATGTACAATCTTTGTTGTGAATGTGAATGTAAATGTGAGAAGACTGAAGTAAAATTCATGCAGCTCATTATACTGTTGTTGATTATTCAGAATAACTCACTGAGTTCTGACTTTGCAGAAGCCTCTTACTGTTTATAGAAAATCCATGAAATTTGCTGTCTTCTCCCTTTAAGCGTTTGTATTTGCCAATTTCATTCTAACCAAAAGAGAGTTAAAATGGAAATCGCAGAATATACCATCAGTGATACAAATGTAAATATCTGTAAATATGTGTGCCATCTTGGTAAGGCAGCCCTGTGTGCATTAGCTCCCATTGGTTGGCAAGTCATGCAGCAAGCCATTAATTCATTCTGTTTTTGAAGAGAATTCCCCTTGTCGCCTTGAGGCAGGAGATGTTGTCTTTCTTCTTTCAGTCATAAGATAAACCTCGTTTTCTCTGTTAATTAATTCAATTTGCGCACTCATCCATATGAGTGATAACACTCGTAATTACAGGCCTCTGCAGATGTGAGAATACTTTGGAGTATAAGAAACTGAAATCAGAGATGAACGAGAGTTACTTTCAAGTAATTCTTTATCTTTAATCCACTGTTTAAATCATGAGATGAGATTACATTGAGTCTCTGAAATGACTCTACAGCCCTGATGCAACTTTGTAATTCATTTTAGTTTAGATAGGGGAATTACCGATAATGAAAATGAGGAATATATCTGTTCTTCAAAGGCCATGTCCACACTAATACATTTTAGGTTGAAAACTATGCTATACGTTTACACCTCTCACCCACACTGGAACAGTGTTTTTATCTACCAAAAACGCTTTCTAGTACCGCATACTTTGGAAAACAATGATGTTAGTAAATTAAAAACAGAGTTTTTAATCAAAAACACATTAGTTTGGACATGCCCTAGGGATCACTCCCTTTGTTTTTCGGTAATGCTGTAATACTGTATGTCTGTTTATTTTGGATTCACCAAGGCAATGTTTTGACATCTCACTATTTTCTTTTTTTTATGTGCTGAAATTTTGGAAGTATTTTTTTATGTTTTAAATTAAAATAATAATATAATAATGTATAGTTTGTTTACATAATGAACAGTTTATTCTGGTCCTCATCTGCTTGGACAATTTAGACATTTCAAAGGAATAGTTCTCCCAAAAAGGATAAATCAGTCACACTTTATATTAGGTGGCTTTAACTACTATGTGCTGACATTAAATACATACAAGACAATGTATTACTGTGTAGCTACATGTTGTTCTGCAAAATTCCCACATTTGCTGATACTGAGGTTGAGGTACGTGTAGGTTTAGGAGTAAGGGTAGTTAGGATTAGGGGTTAGGGTTAGGGGTTAGAGTTAGGTTTTGGGGTAAGTGTTAGGTTAGGTTTAGGGTTAGGATTAGGGGTTAGAGTTAGGTTTTGGGGTAAGGGTTGGGTTAGGGTTAGGGTTAGGGGTTAGAGTTAGGTTTTGGGGTAAGGGTTGGGTTAGGGTTAGGGTTAGGATTAGGGGTTAGAGTTATGTTTTGGGGTATGGGTTGCATTAGGATTAAGATTAGGGGTTAGAGTTATGTTTTGGGATATGAGTTGCGTTAGGATTAAGATTAGGGGTAAGAGTTTGGTTCTGGGATATGGGTTGCATTAGGATTAAGATTAGGGGTTAGAGTTGGGTTTTGGGGTATGGGTTGCGTTAGGGTTAGAATTAGTGGTTAGAGTTTGGTTTTGTGGTAAGGGTTGGGTTAGGGTTAGAATTAGGTTTTGGGATAAGGGTTGGGTTAGGGTTAGAATTAGGGGTTAGTGTTAGGTTTTGGGGTAAGGGTTGGGTTAGGGTTAGAATTAGGTTTTGGGGTAATGTTTGGGTTAGGGTTAGAATTAGGGGTTAGAGTTAGGTTTTGGGGTAAGTGTTGGGTAAGGGGTAAAGTTAACAGTGTAACTACAAATGTAATTAAATGCAAGTACTTTAACTGTAATGACAATGCAACAACATGCATGTACATAATAAGTACATTGTATCAAATGGTTAAGTACATAGTAGTTAAGGCCACCTAATAAAAAGTGGGTCTGATAAATCTATCATCATTTACTCACCTTTATGCTGTCTCAAACTTGCATTACTTTCTTTCTTCTGCGGATCACAAAAGAAGATTTTCTGAAGCATTTATTTTGTCCAAACCTTTCAAGCTCCAAAAAAGACAAAGGCAGCATAAAAGTTATCCATATGACTCAAGTGGTTTAACCCATGTCTTTTGAAGCGAAACGATTGATTTTGGGTAAGAAACAGACCAAAATGTAACTTGTTTGATTTTGCTTCATTATTTGAATTATTTGCTTCATTATTTGAATTATCTGTTACACATAAAGCGTAGGGAATCTTGTGAAAGGAAAAAGGTGACAGGGCTGCACAGTAAGGTCAAAAGATTGTTAGATTATTGCAGAGAGGAAATCTGTAGTGTTTTATCTTTTAGAAAGATATGATTACTTTTTTTGCAATATTGTTATTTGCATAATTGTATGATCTTCATTATACTACTCACATAGATTTATGTGTGTACAACACCCCCATTGTAGGACTGTCTTATGTCTCCCATTGACTTTTGTTGCTAGGCAGCGCAGCTTGACCTGACACTACTGTGGTCTCTTTTGTACGCAGTTGTCCTGAGCAGAGATTTGATGAAGATATGGAATGTTCAACACAGCTCCTACATCTCTGTGCCAAGAACACAAAGCTATATATTGAGTCAATTCTGTTTTTCCTCCTCAGTAACATACTGTATACACATGGGTGTCTTGGGTCTGAATATGACTGAATCTTTGTATTCCAATTAAGGGTCGATAGAATCAGTTCTATTCCCCAACTGCTCTCCGACCTCCCTTTCCACCATATCAGAGTCTCCTCATGTCCTATATTCTGTCAAGTTAACGTCCTAGATTCTAACCAAGACTCATTATTTAGATACTCTAATTGGCAAAGGAGAGATTGGAGGCCTTTTTCAACTGCTGTCAGCACGTTGGAAGCTGAATAATAAAAAGCATATTTCTCTTTTTGGGGGCTCCATTAGAAAATCATCTCAATTTCTTTCTTAGATTGGAGGAAAAAACATTAAATGTGGCATTCATGTTTAACAATATGCATGCGATACATGCTGTCAATGGGTTTTTGTGCATATTTAATGCTTCAGCATCACTCCAGAAATCTGGGCATTTGATTTACTCGTTGCTATGGGCAACTGTCCATGTGTGAGCTCATGTTTTAATTAATCAACTCATCATGGAAATGCAGTTATTATATTTACTGGGATTTGACACACTTGAGTATTCTTGGCTTTTGAGTGTAAATGAGACCATTAAGCATGTATTCATATCTGGCCATTCTGGTGACCGTCTATCTCGCTTTCCTTCAGTGCTACAGATAAAGGCAGCCACAGGCCCAGTTATCAAATGTGTCTGTTAGTTGAAAACACATCCTTTTGTAGCTTAAAAGAATTAATTTAATGTGTTTCTCTGTCTAATCTGTGCTGTATTTGTTTGTTTTTGAATCTCGAGGTAAAGTTAAGCTCTATATTTTTTTATTTTTTTTGCGCACATAGCAAAAAATAATTTGAATACTGTATTATTGTCTTATTTTCTGGTAAAATATCTAAACATCCTTAAGAAAAGGAAAAAAATACTTTAGAAGCAGAATTACATAAAAAAAAGTTTATTTTTTTTTTTTTTTTAGTTAAATCTATCAAAATTTAGTCTGGTTTAGGCTTACACTTGTTTTACTTTTGAATGTGTTTTTTTTTTTTTTTTTTTTTTTTTTTTTTTTTACCCTATTGGCAATTATTTTTTTCTGAAGTAAATTTGGTTTGTTTTAAGAATGTATAGATATTCTAACTGAAAAAAAGAAAGTACATTTTTCAACAAATGACAAAAATAATCCTCGCAGCTGCAAAAGATTAAACACTTCAAAAATAATTTTCTTAATCAGTATTTTTGTCTTGTCTTGTTTTCCAGTAAAAAATCTAAACATCCTTAAAACAAGATGAATTTACTCCAGAAGCAAAATTGCAAGATAATGAAAAAGGTTTACAGAGAATATTGCATTGTCTTGTCCAGTATAAACCTCACTACATGTTTGTTGATTTAGGTTTAAAACAAGAAAGAAAAAAAAAAAAAAATTGCAAATGGGGATAGAAAAAAAAAAAAACTTAATTCAGGGACTATCTGAAAACAAGTCTTACAATTTTACACAGTTTTGCTTCTCAAGTAAATGTTGTTTTAAGGATATTGAAACATCTACACATATCTAAAAAATTTTCCCGAGTATAGCCCTCACTATATTTGATCAGATTTATACTTAAAACAAGAAAAATATTTAGCCAATGGGGTAAGACAAATAATCTCAATTCAAGATATATTCTCTCTGAAAACAAGTCATATTATCTTTATCTTACACAGTTGCTTAAGCTTAGCATCACATAAACCTTTACACCACAGCAAGAAAAATCTGGAGAAATGCCATGCAGCTTTTGTCTAACGCAGACACAAATGCGGTTACAGCACGTCTCAGCGCCTCTGGTAATCGCATTTTATGTTTGCACAAATCGGATCACTCTATCACGGTGACACACATGTACCAACCCAGACATCAAATTAGGTGCTGTTTAAAATGTTAAAAATGCCACTCTCATACCAAACACCCAATACTGCAACCTGCTGTTGGATATTTACCTGAAGAAATCCAGTTACCATTAGCCCTCTTGGCTTTATTTGTTTGTTTCACCTTATTTTCATAACCTTTTACGAAAGTAAAAGTGCAAAGTTTTACGAAAGTAAAAATGTCCTATTTCAATCTTATCTGAGCATAGGCCTGGAGCATCAACATGAATCTGATCAATTATTCATTTTAGCAGCCTGGTGTATGAAAAGTAGCATCCCTCTAGTTAAAGAATGATGCTAGTTTTTGCAGCATTATTATGGGATAAAAAGATTCTTTGGCTCAAGTTTTGTGTGTGTCAGCATTCCCACTTTACGATTTCAGAAAGCAATACACATGAAATGAGCTTACATGCCAGGGAGTTTTCCTGAGAGCTTTTTGGCTACTTCTGTTATTATTATTTATTTATTTTTAGCCCTGTCGGCCTTCTGAAACAGTCTAGAGAACAATCAGAGATGGCTGCACTGCTGAGTGAGCATTGAGTGTTGGTTTTCCTGCCCATTGAGTGCTGAGATAGATTGTGTGTCTTCATGAGATAATAATTTAGTTGCAGTTGGGAAAGGCATGATGGCAGAACTTTCTTCCTGGCACCAAACAGCTGGTGCTGCTGGGAGGGCCAGATGGTTCCAAGCACAGAGCTGTCAGAGGACACAGGACACTGTCATAGATGAGTTTTCTGCTCCTTAGAAGTATTTTTAGGAAAAAGAATACAGTAGCAATTAGTTATGTGTGATCTATTGGAAATTTCGAGACAAAGATATTAGCCTTTTGTGTTTTTCTGCTTATTTAAACATCATATAGGGAAAAAAAAAAAAAAAAGGAAACTAATCTAACATGGAAATTTCTGTATTGTGATTATAAGTTTTTTCTTCTTAATGCATGGCTTTAAAATATTTCATCAGCAAGATACTGCTCTTGTGAAGAGTAAAACTTTCTTGCAAGCCATGACATCTGATTTGTGAGTGAATGGTTGGATTAAGGTGGATACAATTATTTTCAGGTTCCCAAATCAGTCTAAATGATTCGTTAGCCAAGCAGTCTCAGTCAAAATGATTTTTAAAAATCTGAATCCAATAATTGCAAATGACTGGAAAGGTCATGGTCATTGTGTGTATTGCACTTAGAACTGATACTCGCTACTAGTCAGCCAGGTGAAGATGGAGCGGTCTACCTCAGCATTTTACCACTGGATCTATAGAGATAAATTCATTTTTAAGAATTAAATGACACCAATGGTGTGCAGCTCACACACCACTGCTTCAAAGGATCTAGTGGATGCCATCACTAAGGGTCCTGCCTGCAGGGTACACAATAGTTCAACTTCAAAATGTGCAGCAATATGGAACAAAGCCCATGGCTCTATTGTTGCTGCTGATGCAGTGGAGTCCACTGCATGAAACTTGACACAAAACTTGACACAATTGTTCCTTGTGTGACTCGGTGGAACTGTGTCTTCTGTTTTAAAATATTCTGCTCTTTTAGAATATTCTTGCTGTTTAAAAGATAATATCTTGCACCTCAGCTTTGGAATAGGTAATGGACTATCAGGAACCAGTAAGGGCTAAAAGTGTTTCAGTGTTTTTAGATGAAAGCTTTGACCTAGCAAAGCCATTTCGGTTGATTTTATGATCATTAATGTTCTTAAATTTGCTATTGTTTTACTTCGTGAACTTGAATTATAAACTTTAGCACTTATAGCATTTCAAGTGCATGCTCCATATAGATTTTTGCTACAGAAAAGCAGTGACAGGGCAGTGAATGTCCTGTAGTCAGGTTCAGACTCTTTCCGTATCTGACGAACCAGCTCTGCACTCCTGCAGGGCTTTGTATTGGACCCAAATGGGACTGAAAAGCTATTTAAAGCTCGCTGTGTGGCACAGTTTTTAGAATTTCTCCTTACATGGGAACGAGCTCCACTTCTCCAAATGGTAATAGGTAGGTATAAAACCTGACATCAATGTTCAATGAGACAATGGGGGGGGGGGGGGTATTAATGGCAATATTCTTTGCAATGCTGCTTGTATTGCATACAACATGTATTGCGAAAAGCATATAAATTGAATAATAAATTGAATTGAAATCGATATTTCAAGCTTTAAACATTTAATTTGGTTCTTAAAAGAAAATTCTTAAAATTCTTGCAGCATAAAGTTATATTATGTTTTATTTTGTGTTTTTCAGAGCTCCCAGAGAACTGGACGGACACCAAAGAGACACTCCTGGAAGGTATGGTGTTCAACGTGAAATACCTGGGCATGACTCTGGTTGGTCAACCTAAAGGAGAAGACATGGCAGCGGCTGCCATCATGAGGATCGTTACCACGGTCAGTCACCAAAGTAACAGTGTAAAAGGGGGGTCATGGAAGTCTTGAGATGAGTAAGAAATGAACATCAAATTGGCACAAAGCCTGGTAAAGCAGATGAATTGTGTTATTTTACTGGTACATTTTTAGCAGCTTTTGACGAAGATTATTTTTGTGCCTTTGACAATTTGTAGTAAATTATATAAAACAATGTTGTCACATTACTATTAATGCAGCTGCCATTGTATCTTATTGTTTTTCTTATTTTGTTGTCGTTTGAGGCGATAGGTATTGGAGGTAATGCTAAAAACATTGTACAGAGATCGCTCTGAAACCAAATACTTTGTTGATCAAAAGTCTTGGCCCACACCAAGAGATTTGAGTCAATTAGGGTGAATAAAAGTAAAATAGGACACTTTTTGATCATTTGTCATTGCCGTTGCTTTGAAATATGAAATGTCAGAACTGAACTAAATTCAAATGAATTTTTTTTAAGTAATGGAAGAATGTAAGTGTCCCACTTTACCTGTATTCACCCTATTGTGGATGAGTAAACAGACTGATCTCACAGTGAAATAGGAAACAGTCGGTTGACATTTCCTAAGCTAAAATTTTACCAAAATACAAAACACTGCCCCAAGTGGCCAAAGCAGTATGTGTTGTTGGTGATTGGGCACATGTGAGCTCCACTGTTTTGGGTGTAATGTCCATGAAGGGGCACCAAAAGCGAGTTGTGAAGCGAGTTGTTTTTAGCTGTACAGGCTGTAATGCAGTGAAAAGGAATGCACATTTTATAAACTCAAAACATCCAAACTTAAACCTAACTAACAGTGGAGTAAAAATGTAATGTTTGAAGGAAAAATACAACCTCTGAATCACGCTCATCACTGAGCCCGTTTACATGCACACCAATACACTGATTAATTCCAAAAATCAGCTTATTTAAAAAATCATAGCAAAAAAATCCACGTTAACATGAAATTTGAAATAATCGTGAAATGTTCTGCTTTTGACATCAGATCTTGAAGAGATATGTGTACAACACGTGCACACACTGGATGAGCCGGTAACAATGGCGGTTAAGGTGTTTACATGCAATGAGAAATCAGCGAAGTGGGCAAAAATCTACACATGTTGATCGGTTTATTCTTACACCGTTTACGACCTTACACTGATACAGGAATGGTTTTTAATGCGTTTGCATGACCAGACACTTTGTTGGCTTATTAAGCATAATTGGTGTTAGAACATGCACGTATATGCACTCATTGATCATGCAAATGCGATTACTTCCTGGTTTCAATGCAGAATCTTAACCCAGGTCTCCCATGCAGCTGATGCAAATACGCTTCTGGTCGCGCCACAGGAGAAGGTTAACACGCTGGAGCAGGTGCAAAAATATCTGATAGGAGATGGTGCTTGTCAGTAAGTCGGCATAATGTGGCCAATCCTAGGGTACTGGAACTCTCGGGAACAACTGCTTGAAACTCTTTGGCGTATTTCCTCCTCAGTCCTCATATTATATAGGCTCTACATGCAATGTTGGGATCAAACTGAAGTGCACAATATGAAAAACAGTTTTTTTTTCCCTGTAATAGCACAACCAAATCAGATTGTATGAAAGTGACAACTTTCTGTCCAAACTAACTGTCAGCCTCTGAATCCCTGACATGAGTCTCACTGCAGTTTTCATCATTTGTGTTTCAAATGAGTGTTGACTGTCTCCTGAGGAGGGAGACAGACCCTCCAGATATGCTTTGCCTGATTCTCTTTGTCCTTGACAAGTCCCCTCTCACTCATCTTCTGTATTTGAACCATTATTTACCCTCATCCTCTCCCATGTTGGCCTCTTCTCTGTCCTGCCAGCACAATGCAGTAAAGTGCCAATCTGTTCCTCATAGAAACATTAAGGATGAAGCTTAACCATATGAAGTGTCTCTTTTCAGATCTTGTACCTACAGTATAGAAAGCCTTGTTACAGTATAAGGTCCACACAGACTTTGCTGACCCTTTGAGGTTATTGTTTATGGTCAATGAGGTATGAATGACATTTCGAAGTTGAGTATGACAAATTTGTTTTTCTAAAGCTGACACATTTTATTGCTCAGAGATTGCTCTTTCAAAGCTCTTGAGACTTAATGGAGGTCTCAGTTATGTTTTCAGTTATGTCAGTTATGTAAGTTTTTTGTCAACTTTGTTTCAGATGTTTTTCCTAAAACTCCTTAGGAGAAATGAAAATAGCCACAAATGAGACAGTAAATAGTATGACATAGAGAAATTTGTTCTTGGAAGAATAGAATAGAATATAGTTTTATGTTAAATGTTTATATCCATATTTAAATTTCTGACTTGTGGTTGCAGCCTTTGATATCTTGAAAAAAATCTAAGCACAGATTGATACATTGTTGAGATCTCTTCTCAAACTTTGGAGAAGTCATATGTAAGATTACTGAATTCTTTTTCACGGGAGAAGTCGAAGACTTCCACAAAAGTCTCCCTTTGCTCTTAATTTAATCTCATTGATGTCTTGGAGAAATAATTAAGAAAACAATTAAGCTGTAATTTGTGATTTTTCCTATGGACAGGCTCGTGCCAGTGCAAAGAAGTTTAGAAAAGTGACCCTCAATGTCTCCACTAAAGGAATCATCATCTCAGACACAGAGACCAATGACCTCATTGAGGACGTTTCCATTTACAGGTAATAAACCACATGAAAACATCTCTCAGGTTCTCAGGAATTTTAAAAGCCATTCAGTCAATTATTTGAATAGGCATTCCTTACTCCCTCTCAATAAATCGTGTAAAGATTTTATGTCAGTCTAGGTCTGTAGAGCTTCAGTGTTTTTTGTTTTTGTTTTTTCACTGACAACAACATGACCTCTACAGTCAGATCACTAACCAGTGAATCATTAACATTTAAGTATGTCAATCAAATGTACACGCAAGGGGCAACATGCTTGGATCTTTTTTCCTATATGTGAGATGCTGGTACATCTTGATCACAGTGATTTAAGGTTCTTTAAGATGCTTATTATTTTGGTTGAATCAGAAATACTCTATTGTACGCCTCTGTTAAAGGGAAGTGTATTATTAAAAATGGGGACACAGGGGGAGTTCAGAGTCCAGAGAGAGGCCCCCTTGCTGATCCACCCTTATCAGCAACACCAGAAACACAGTCACGGGAATCCTATTCCCCATTCTTCTGACTCAATCCATCATTCTCTCTCTCTCTCTCTCTCTCTCTCTCTCTCTCTCTCTCTCTCTCTCTCTCTCTCTCTCTCTCTCTCAGACACACTTTTGGGACGTTGACATGTCCTGTGCTGTGACATGCTCCATCTAAACTGTCTTAAACAGCATTTTTTTTTTTAATTTTTAGAATTGCAATTAGCTTTTAGGACCACATATTTATTGAGTGACTACATGGAATATTTGTAATTTAAAATAATACATTAATTTGTCACAAATTATGCAAGACTCTTTAAAATTAAGGCAAATGTGTGAAGCAGTTTGATATGTCTAAGACTAGTGAAGAAACAATTACAATTAGTGAAAAACTTCAAGGTACTTAGATATGCCCCCTTTTTCCAAAAACCTGCCCTACAAAGATACTATAGCACCTTAAAGACCATTGTAATCAGATATGGAGCAGGAGAGCAGTGGTGTTTCGTCTCAGTGTGGTCAACGTTGTAAACAGTAGCAAAGTAGCATTCTTACACAACTGACAACTGCTTATGAAGCTGAATATGGCATTTGACTTCAGTGATCTGCTTCAACTACCACACATTTCCAGCTTTCTACTTCCCATATATGAGTTGCCCTGTAAACTCTTAAAAAGACTAATAGGCAGAAAGTGCCTCAATGTCTTTTGACTGGCTATACAAAGCAGCCAGAGCTGTCACAGAGACAGTTGTAATAATTCAGAACACCTGAATAGTTCAGTGGTATCTGTCAGGTAATAGGGACGTTCTCTTGAAGCACCTGTGCTGAACATGTGACCAGTTACAGAACCTAAAATAAACTGTATAGGCCTACTTTAAGTTATACATTCACACAACAACATACATACAAACAAACTTTAACCTAAAAAGTCCATGGACATAGTATCTGTCAACTACAAAAAAAAAAAAAAAACATCTGGCAACATCTAAATTAACTGGTTTGATTAAAATATTATTTAACATCACTGAATCAAAGTGAATACATTGGCTTAGATCAGACAGAAATAGCTTCTTAAGGTAACAATGCAACTGTCATAGCATTACATTACCTACATTTTTAAGAAATTATTTTTACAAGTCTTGCATGTATCACAGCCATTTCCTGATGAAATGATCACTAGATGCGCTAAAACAACAATGACTTTTACTCCCTTGCACACAAATGAGTATAACGGCAGATTATCAGTTTGTAAACACTTACTTTTCGTCCTGTTCTTCACACAATGCCATCTTACATCAAAACTGTAAGGATGCTTTGGCAATGACAGGCAGACGATGAAGACGATGATGATGTGAAGAACCCAAGTGCAGTTTATTTACATAAGTGATAACCAAAAACGTGAATCCAAAACATAACAAACATAAACGACTTGACTTGACATGACTAGACTCGACTTGACTTGACTATGTTACATTAACAATACCTCACAAGAGACAATGGCAAACATGAGGGCTTAAATACACAGACATGGGTAACAAGACAACCAATGAACAGACAGAACTATAAACAAGATAACAAGACTAATAAACTAAACCAATGACAAACTAGAACTGATAAAGAGATAACAAGACAATAAACCAATGAAAACAAGACGCATGAACATGGAGGGAAACATGAAATCACATGACAGGAGAACTGGATACCCAGAGAGTAGCTGAAGACTCAAAGGGCCAGGGTGGAGCCGGAGGCAGAGAGGAGCAAGGCAGAGCTGGGGGATCAGAAGACTGAGGTGGAGCCGGTGGGACTGAGGACCAAGGCGGATCCATAGGGATGGAGGTCCCCGGTGGAGCTGAAGGATCGGAGAGACGAGGCGTAGCCAGAGGATCGGTGGAGCCAAGTGACCGACAGACCAAGGAGGAGCTAGAGGGACGAGGGACCCCGGTAAAGCCGACAGGCTGAAGGGCCGCGGTGGAGCCGAGGGAACGTAGAGCCGAGGTGATGTTGAGGGATCGACAGGCCATGGCAGAGTCCAGGGCTCGGAGGGTCTAGGTGGAGTCGGAGGTTCAAAAGTGCTACGTGTCTGGGATATCTCAGAGGGCAATGATCGAGCTGGTGGCTTGGGGGAAACCGGCTGATCAGGAGAACTCAGGGTGGGCACAAGGGCGGGAACCAATTCCAAATCAAATAGACCAGTGAGAGATGGCTCTGGAAAGGATGAGTTTTGCAACGCTGGCTCTGGGACGGATGAGGCTTGCAACGCTGGTTTGTTGGACCTGGCAGACGTGGGCATTGGCTCGTTGACCGTGGCAGGCTTGGGCGTTGGCTCGCTGACCAGAGTTGAGCCTGAGACATTGCATGGAGCAGACTGAAGCTTGGCTGTGACATGGCATGGAACAGTCTCAGGCATGGCTGTGACTTGGCATGGAGTAGACTGAGTCGTGGCTGTGACACGGCATGGAGCAGGCTCAGGTGTGGCTGTGACATGGTATGGAGCAGGCTCAGGCATGGCTGTGACATGGCATGGAGCAGGCTGAGGCATTGCTGTGGCATGGCATGGAGTAGGCTGAGGCATTGCTGTGACATGGCATGGAACAGGCTGAGGCGTTGCTGTGACATGGCATGGAGCAGACTCAGGATCCGGGGCAAAAGATGGCGCTAGCTCAGCAACCATGACGAGGAACTCTGGCTTTGCGACCATGACGTGGGACTCTGGCTTGGCGGCCATGACGTGGGACTATGGCTTGGCATCCACCTCCCCGACAGTGAACGATGAACCGCAAATTAGTAGGGCAAGGTCAATATACTGAGCCAGGCATCAGGGAAGAGATTGGCTCATTAACTCCAAAACAAAAACAGTCCTTGAGGGCAATCTTATTAAAATCGACAAGGTAGCACAGACCACAAAACTCCGTGACATAATCCTCCAGGGGACGATTCTTCTGGTGTAAATGAAGAAGCTGGATTGCTGGGTTCATTTTGGTCGGTCAGGTATTCTGTAACGATGCTCTGGCAATGACAGGCAGACAATGAAGACGATGATGATGTGAAGAACCCAAGTGCAGTTTATTTACATAAGTGATAACCAAAAATGTGAATCCAAAACATAACAAACATAAATGACTTGACTTGACTTGACAATGTTACATTAACAATACCTCACAAGAGACAATGGCAAACATGAGGGCTTAAGTACACAGACATGGGTAACAAGACAACCAATGAACAGACAGAACTATAAACAAGATAACAAGACTAATAAACTAAACCAATGACAAACTAGAACTGATAAAGAGATAACCAGTGAAAACAAGACACATGAACATGGAGGGAAACATGAAATCACATGACCAGGGGACCACATGACAAGATCACATGACAGGAACAAACATGGCATGGAACAAAACACAGACAACCCTGACAAAAACACTTTTACTATCTTGTTACGACTTTGAACTCTTCTAGATAGTCAAGTTTGATCGTCTTCTCGGCACTTAGCCAAGGCCAGTGAGGAGCCCCGGCAGGGCCGATCCGAGGACCTCACTAAACCATCCAATCGGTAGTAGTGACAGACAGTGTGTACAAAGGGCAGGGACTTAATCAACGCAAGCTTATGACCCTCGCTTAGTGGGAATTCCTCATTATTGGGAAATAGTTGCAGTCCCAAGTTCCAATCATGAGTCTCGGCGCAGGGTAGACACACATTGTGCCGCGCGTGCAGCCCCAGACATCTAAACGCATCACAGACCTGTTATTGTTCCATCTCGCATGGCTGAACGCCACTTGTCCATCTAAGAAGTTGGTCAAACTTGTTCGAGCAACTGACAGAGTGTTGCATTTGCGATGCAAAGGACGGGGGTTGAAATGTGAGTTTTTTTATCTCACATTTGCTTTTCTGACACTATCAGTAAGGTTTAGGCTGAAGATTTAGGGCAAGGAGGTATGTTTTGTTGATTTAAAACTCAAGAGCATTAACCAAAATTTTTAATTCTCTCATCATTTTCTCCAGATGTGTATGACTTTCTTTCTTCAGCAGAACACAAATAAAGATTTTTAGATGAATATCGTAGCTCTGTAGGTTCATACAGTGCAAGTGAATGGTGGCCAGAACTTTGAAGCTCCAAAATGCACATAAAGGCAAAATAAAAGTAATCCATATGACTCCAGTGGTTTAATCCATGTATTCTGAAGTTATATGATAGGTGTGGGTGAGAAACAGAACAATATTTAAATCCTTTTTTACTCTAAATCTCCACCTTTGACCAGCCCAGACCAGTAGGTGGCGATATGCATGAAGAACACTTTTTGGGTGAACTATTCCTTTAAAAACCTCATCCGTTTGGAAGAAAAAAAAAGTCACTTTTAGCACCACACAGTGGACATTTCACATCAGAACTGCAACAAAATGTGTATGGAAAACATGACGCCACAGTCATGTAATTTTTATGAGATCAGTCTGCAGGTTACCACTTTTTACAGTGTACCCACATACACCACACATGCCCTGTCTGTCTCTCCTCTCTATGTCAGCACAGCATCAGGTCTGCAACAAGACACTCTGTCCTAGATGAGAAACTCCGGGCTCTGGGCTTAAACAGCTCGCTGTGCAGCTGGATCCTGGACTTCCTGTCAAGCAGACGCCAGGTGGTTAGAATAGGCAGCAACATCTCCTCATCACTGACCCTCAACACTGGAGCCCCGCAGGGCTGTGTTCTCAGCCCACTACTGTATTCCTTGTACACACATGACTGTGTGGCAACACATAGCTCCAATGCCATCATTAAGTTTGCTGATGACACGACGGTGGTAGGTCTGATCACTGACAATGATGAAACAGCCTACAGAGAGGAGGTGCACACTCTGACACACTGGTGTCAGGAGCACAACCTCTCCCTCAACGTCAGTAAGACAAAGGAGCTTGTGGTGGACTTCAGAAGAAAAGACAGAGAACACAGCCCCATCACCATCAATGGAGCACCAGTGGAGAGAGTCAGCAGCTTCAAGTTCCTGGGTGTCCACATCACTGAGGAACTCACATGGTCCATCCACACTGAAGTCGTTGTGAAGAAGGCTCATCAGCGCCTCTTCTTCCTGAGACGGCTGAGGAAGTTTGGAATGAACCGCCACATCCCCACACGGTTCTACACCTGCACTGTGGAGAGCATCCTGACTGGCTGTATCGCCGCCTGGTACGGCAATAGCACCGCCCACAACCGCAAAGCACTGCAAAGGGTGGTGCGAACTGCCAGACACATCATCGGAGGTGAGCTTCCCTCCCTCCAGGAAATATATACAAGGCGGTGTGTGAAAAAAGCTCGGAGGATCATCAGAGACTCCAGCCACCCGAGCCATGGGCTGTGTCTCACTGCTACCATCAGGTAGGCGGTATCGCAGCATCAGGACCCGCACCAGCCGACTCCATGATAGCTTCTTCCCCCAAGCAATCAGACTTTTGATAAACTGTCATAAATTATATTATTATTATTATATTATGTTCTCTCTTAACAACTGACTATCAACCGACAGCCTGAATGTCAATACAGTACAATACTGTACAATACTGTACATTCTATATATATATATACTTTTTTTATATATTTTTATTTTTTATTTTTATTGAATAATGTGTATCTATATAGTGCGTATTGTATACTGTACAGTGTATGTTATTATTTGTATATTGTTGAGTGTAATTATGTGTATAACAGATGTTTAAATTGTGTTGTGTTAATTTGATGTTATTGTAAATTGGTATATGTCTCATCACTGTCACGACTGCTATGTTGATCGGAACTGCACCCAAGAATTTCACACACCATTGCACTTGTGTATATGGCTATGTGACAATAAAGTGATTTGATTTGATTTGATTTGATTGCACCTGGAACTCTTCCATCCCTGGGACAGACCTGCCTGCATCCTCTGTCTATTTAGAATAATGACATATGGATTCCTGAGTAAGATTGTGGAATGCAGAGAGCTCAAGTAACAGGACAAAATACTCTTCACAGCACATCTTCTACTTATATTTTATGTCTGTGTTATTAGTCTGATTCAGGTAAAGCATATTTTTTGGTGTAAAAGACAACACCCTGGAGTTGCGAGTCTTAAATGGAAGAATGCAATCAGTAGAGACTTTGACCATGAAGCCTCAGTTTGACTTTCAAAGGGGCCTGGAAAATAAACACAAGTGCCAGGGGACGATACATCAGAGTACAGTCAGAATGCTATTACAAATGCTGTTTCAACCCTGAGGGGGTTTGGACAGAGGGTGAAGCACATAATCATGGGCAGCAGGCCCACTGACAATAAAGAGAGAAAGGGAAAATTGGAGCATTCTGAATGAAGTGGTGGGGGTTTGAAAAGAGGGATGCATCTTTGCCCTGATGATATGAATACTTTCCTCATCTTTATTCACTCTTCTGAGTTCCATCCCCCACAGCCGAGTATACAAATAATTAAGAAAAAAGACAGCTGTACTATTTTTAGTGTATAAGACGAGATGATGTTGTTTGTCTTGGCTCAGTGTGAGCTGTCAGTTTTATCACATCAGAAATAGTAAAGGTTCGATAGGCAATTTGGGTTGTTTTTTTGCTGCTTATGTTACAGACAACATTCTCTACCATTAATGATTTTTCTGTGACTTGTTATCCAAATATGTCAGTTTCACTACTGCCAGCTTGTCTCTTTCAAAGAAAACATCTATATTTGTGTGCAAGACTGTATTTTGCTAAGCCACAAATCTTTCACTGTGATTTGTATAATGAGATTCACTACGGTCCCGCATTAACTGTATGGGGGTTCATGAAAAGATTAAATGCCACTCTGGCTTTTCCCCCCATTATGTTTCAATGTAAAATGTTCGGCAAGAGAGGGGAGGCGGCAGGGCATAAGTGATGGAGCAGGCTGTGGTACTGTCACACATCACCAACATAATTAATGCAAACAATGACTGAAAGAAGAAAGGGCTTGTTCTTGTTTTTCTGTATTCACAGACAGTTTTCATAAATGTATGCAGGTATACACTATGTTTTTGCTTTACATTGTTCTGTGTAATGAAATCAGCAGCATAAAATCTTTAACACAGAGAAAATTTTGAAGCTTGTGTGCTAGTGAAAGCCACTAGGTCATTTTTGAGTTAATTGTGTGAAAGCCCCTGATTTCTTTATTTTTTCTCTTGATAATATACAAATTAATGTGACTTAGCTGTGGGTTGTGCATTTGTTGAAATTTAACATGCATATGTCTCCTAATAACACAGACAAAAGCAGAATGCTTTCAAGGCCAAACTCATTTTGTAGATTGTTGAGACTGTGTGCATGGCCACTTTACTGTATCTATGATTTTCGCTTGGCCTGGAATCAATTTCTTTGTTTAAAATATTTGTTTTCTCATATACAATACATACAGTGTGGTCTTAGAAGTCTGAGAGCACATTGAAAATCTGGATTTTTGAATTTTCTTAAACCTGGAAAAAAACAATCAAAGTTTTAGGATTAGGAAAAATGAAAACAATGAAATTAAGAATAAAACAATTAAACATTATTGCGTAGATTCTGTACTTATAGGTATAGTTCAACCAGTGAATAGTGACTGAGGCTAACATTCTGCCTAACATCTGCTTCTTGTTCCACAGATGATAGAAAATCACATGGGTTTTTGAACTGTGTCAGACTCAGAAATGAACTTTTACATTATTTGGAGGGCCAAATTACTCAGAATTAAATCATGAAATATGTATTTAAATAAATATTAAATATTTAAATAAATAAATCTTTAAAAAAATATATATATATTTTTAAAACTATAAATTAGTAAATAAATCAATAAATTTCCCTTGCATTTGATTTTAGTATTAGTTTGTGTCCATTTTCATTTTAGCATTAGTTGATTTTTTTTAAATTAAACATGAGCTTTGTGTCTTGGGTGTTAAAATGAAATACAAGGGACATTGATTTATTAAGTGAATTAATGATTAAATATAATAATTTCATAACAATTTTGTTAAGTATCTAATCATTTAATTCAATATTTCAATGTAAATATTTACAGTAGTGATTTAATTTTGAATAATTTGGCCCTCCATATTTTTTTCCTAACCATATAAGACATAAACTGTGTCTATGTCAAATTCTTTAATTGAATCAATTCATTAATACAACTCACAGGTTGCCTAGTTATAGTCCATGTATAATATGTAGTATTATAAAAAAATAAATAATTTTGGGGGCATTTTTGTCACTTTTGGAGGCATTTTAGCCTTAAGCCCCTTAAATTCTTACCCTAGTTTGGAACAACATGAGGGTATGTAAATAATGATATAATTTTTATTTTGGTGTGAACTATTTATCCAAGATTTTTTGGTCCTTAATTTAATATTAGTAGATCTGTGACACTGACCATGTTACCCCTTCGTAAGAACGGTTCAATTCCACTTTGCTTCCATTGACTCACACAAGATGCTCTTTGGAACATCCTCAAATCGCACTGGGATAACATGAATCATCAGGTTTTGCACAAACTTGTGGAGTTCATGCTAGCTTGAGTGTATGCTGTCATTTAAGCAAATAGGAGGCATACCAGGATATTCTGTAATTCTGGAAAATGTAAATTTTTTAATTCAACTTTTCACTTAAATTCTTATGAGGGTGGGATATAGACATGGGCAGGGGTGGACGGAGCAGATCATAGTCTAAGAGACCTGATTTCAGTCATAACTGAATTTTAAGTTTTGCCTCGGTAGGGCAGTATAATTGCTAATTACATTTCCATTTAACCTATTAACCAGAAAAGAATCGTCATCATTGAATATTATATAATTACTTCTGTAAGCAGTTCCCCTCTTTGTTCAAATTTTAGGTTCTTAATCTTTTATGTTATTGAACACTCCATCTAATATATTTCCTTCCACTCCATCCTTGTATTCATCCTTGATATTATATATTTCTCTCCACTCCATCCTTGCATTCATTAGGAGTCTGATTTGTTTTTGTAATTTCCTTTATACTTTAATTCTACAGTAACTACTCTAAAAGTGTATTGCTGTCATTTCTTTCTTAGTAATGGAGGCATATCAAGAATAAGGTAGTCAGGGCCCACTTCAATCTTATGATTATAGACAATGTTTATCTGTTTGTTTATTTCAATATAATTTTTTTAATATGGAGATTAAGTGTGAAATGTACTGTAGGTATAATGGGATTAATGATCTTAAAATAATATTCCGGATTCAATATAAATTAAGCTCAATCGACGGCATTTGTGGCATAATGTTTTTTACCACAAAAATGACATTAACAGACCCACAGACCCCCCCCCCGCCCCGACCCCAACGGCCCCCTCATTCCCAAATGCTCACCTATGAAATTTCCCAGCCCACCCTATAGCATAGCTGGCAGGAGCTGGGCCTGTTGATAATACAATTTATGAAAATAAAGTTTCAATTGTAGTCTCAGACCCCACAGTATACAGTATGTAACTAATAATTGATGCTTTGTATTGAATTGCATTAGTTTTTTACCCTGTAAAATACTAAAGGAAAGGATACCTTTATCAGTTCTTATTTGATTTTATAGACAGCAAAAAATGAGAGTTTCATGGTAGTATAGCTGAGGTTCAGGAATGAACTTCTCCCTTTCATCTTCATTCAAGTCAGCATTTAGAGTTTCCTTGCCTCTCAGCTTTTCTCTCTTCAATAATGAAGTTTTGCAATGCACCACAGACAGGAATAAATGATAATTCAACACACCCCCCATGTTCAGAGAGAGAAAGGGAGGGAGATGGGGAAAAGAGAGTCTTGGGCATTTCTATTTAGGTCGTGCATCAGCGGCAGTGCACCAACAGTTGATCAGAGCGCCATAGCTTTTCCCTCAGTATTCGTCTAATGGATCTCATTATTTCATACAGAACACTTTTTTATGCGGTGCTCTAAATGTCTAAATTCCTTCTCTTAAAAGATGAAAGTAGTTAGTGAACAGACATTCACAATTCCTGAGTACGTTTCTAATGGTTCATATTAATGTTTAATTTACCATTTTTTGGAAAGGCCGTCAATATGATTTAATGTCAGAATTGGGTGTGTAATGGTCATCTCTACACATTTTCCTCAGTGTTGTTGTGGTGTGTGAGTTCGCTGGCCCTCCATCCTTGTCTGTCTCATCCCTTTGCAGAAGCTAATTGAACTCTATGGCCCGGCCCCGCCCTCCACCCTCCACAACAGGATATGACCACACTAAAGTGGCTAAACTAACCACTTAAGTGCAGATATTGGGAAAACTGTATTACGTTTAATTCACAGACCTTAAAAGTGCACTCTGTGATTTTTGCAGATTTGTCATGTGATCATGATGCATGAGATGAAGACTCTAGTCATCTCAGTCTTAGAGAAAAAGCTGCTTTATTTCACATACTGTATGGTTCTGGTGTGTCATGTTAAGATTATATGACCAACCGATTATTACTTGCTTTATCTCAACTTGCTTTTGTCTCCTGTAAAATCGACTCTTTCACACATGGAATAAATTTATGTGACTGTAAAAACATCATTTCTACAATGGCATTGTTAACTAAGAACTTTTGATCTTGCGTGATGTTGCATCTACGCCGTTAGGTGTCACCATAATGTAAACTAAATTTTACCTTTAACATCTTACCACATTTTTGCCTAATGAGTTTTTCAAGAGGTTTTCTTTGAGCCAATATGGATCATTCTGAGAGATTACAAACCCAGGCTTAAAGTTGAAGTGTTTAATTTTTTTGGATGTTAAAATTACTTCTCATATCCCAGCTTAATAAATTTAGAAGACTGTAAATAATACACTGGTAGGTTGATTTCCCCCCAAATTGTAAACACTGTGGCTCTGTGGCTCTATTAAAACAGATGGTTGTTTAAGCATCCCAACCCACCGAGCATAGCAACACTGGCTCAACCAATGGTGTGAGTTTTGAGCAGGACTATCTGTCCAACCAGATGGGATGGGGGGAGTTTTCAAACCTTTTTGTAAAGTCATTATTCTTGGAATTCCATTTAATAACAGTAGGCATAGGAATTACATTTTCACTTGAAAGAACAAATCTGTTCTTGGATGGAATCATCAAGGTTGGTCCAAGACTTGATATGGCTTTCTCCAAATTGCTGGATGCAATTAATACCGCAAGTAAAACTTAGTAAAACTCAATATATTAGAACAGATGTTCTGGCACTGAAATCAAAGCAGATTGTTTAGGCTGCAATTTCTCTATAATGTGTATAGTTGACTGCCACAGTTCCATTGACTTCATTGAAAGATGAACATTTACTCATATCACTACATTGTTCATTCCCAGAAATGCTGTAAAGATATAAGTATTTTGAATGCTATAATTCCCTTCTGAAGGAACAAGTACAGTCCACAATGAAATATCGTGTATTTCTTTTCTCTGCAGAATTTCTTACTGCACAACAGATAAAACTCAGGATAAGGTCTTTGCCTATGTCTCCCAAAGCCAATTCAATGAAACTCTGGAGTGCCATGCCTTCCTATGCCAAAAAAAGAAAATAGTGAGTGTCTTCACATGCATGTTTGAATCTAACAGATGGCACAAAGTAACTAAACCCCTAGCCAACTTCTTTTATTTACTCTCAGTGTAATTCCCTTTTAGTACTGTTTGTTACATGT
Organism: Myxocyprinus asiaticus; assembly: GCF_019703515.2. NCBI lineage: Eukaryota > Metazoa > Chordata > Actinopteri > Cypriniformes > Catostomidae > Myxocyprinus > Myxocyprinus asiaticus. The sequence continues at coordinate 27,255,765 of NC_059368.1, forward strand.
TACAGTTTTGATTGTTTTGCAGTCCTACATCACTGTGGCAATTTACAAGGTTAATGTTTGGCTGATAACATATATTGTAATTTTTACACTGGTTACTGGGTAAACCTTAGCCTTTTCGCTTGATCTGAATGTTTACCTGGTATCTAGCGACATCTTGTGGACTTAAGTAGGGGTTTTCAAACTGGGGGTGATAGGGGGTCTGCAGAAAATATAAGAGAATATTAAAAAATTTGATAAAATGTATAACAGTAAAAAAATGAAAAGCAAATCTGCAGTATATACAGTTGAAGTCAGAAGTTTACATACACCTTAACCAAATAAATTTAAACACAATTCCTGACATTTAATTGTAGAAAACATTTCCTGTCTTAGGTCAGTTAGGATCACTACTTTATTTTAAGAATGTGAAATGTCAGAATAATAGTAGAGAGAATGATTTATTTCAGCTTTTATTTCTTTCATCACATTCCCAGTGGGTCAGAATTTTACATACACTTTGTTAGTATTTGGTAGCATTGCCTTTAAATTGTTTAACTTGGGTCAAACGTTTTGGGTAGCCTTCCACATGCTTCTCACAATTTGTTGCTGGAATTTTGGCCCATTCCTCCAGACAGAACTGGTATAACTGAGTCAAGTTTGTGGGCCTCCTTGCTCGCACACACTTTTTCAGTTCTGCCTACAAATTTTCTATCGGATTGAGGTCAGGGCTTTGTGATGGCCACTCCAATACCTTGACTTTGTTGTCCTTAAGCCATTTTGCCACAACTTTGGAGGTATGCTTGGGGTCATTGTCCATTTGGAAGACCCATTTGCGACCAAGCTTTAACTTCTTGGCTGATATCTTGAGATTTTGCTTCAATATATCCACATCATTTTCCTTCCTCATGATGCCATCTATTTTGTGAATTGCACCATTCTCCCCTGCAGCAAAGCACCCCCACAACATGATGCTGCCACCCCCATGTTTCACAGTTGGGATGGTGTTCTTCTGCTTGCAAGCCTTACCTTTTTTCCTCCAAACATAACAATGGTCATTATGGCCAAACAGTTCAATTTTTGTTTCATCAGACCAGAGGACATTTCTCCAAAAAGTAAGATATTTGTCCCCATGTGCACTAGCAAACTGTAGTATGGCTTTTTTATGGTGGTTTTGGATCAGTGGCTTCTTCCTTGGTGAGCAGCCTTTCAGGTTATATCGATATAGGACTCATTTTTACTGTGGATATAGATACTTGTCTAGCTGTTTCCTCCAGCATTTCACAAGGTCCTTTGCTGTTGTTCTGGGATTGATTTGCACTTTTTGCACCAAACTACGTTCATCTCTAGGAGACAGAATGTATCTCCTTCCTGAGCGGTATGATGGCAGCGTGGTCCCATGGGGTTTATACTTGCATACTGTTGTTTGTACAGATGAACGTGGTACCTTCAGGCGCTTGGAAATTGCTCCCAAGGATGAACCAGACTTGTGGAGGTCCACAATTTTTTTTCTGAGGTCTTGGCTGATTTCTTTTGATTTCCCCATGATGTCAAGCAAAGAGGCACCGAGTTTGAAGGTAGGCCTTAAAATACATCCACTGGTACACCTCCAATTCAGTACACCTCCTTTCAGAAGCTAATTGGCTAATTGTCTAAATTTTTTACATCGTTTTATGAACTTTTCCAAGCTGCTTAAAGGCACATTTAACTTAGTGTATGTAAACTTTTGACCCACTGGAATTGTGATATAGTCAATTAAAAGTGAAACAATCTGTCTGTAAACAATTGTTGGAAAAATGCACAAAGTAGATGTCCTAAACAACTTGCACAAAACTATAGTTTGCTAATATTAAATCTGTGGAGTGGTTAAAAAATTAGTTTTAATGACTTCAGCCTAAGTGTATGTAAACTTCTGACTTCAATAATATATATATATATATATATATATATATATATATATATATATATATATATATATATATATTGTGTAGGTCCCCCTCGTACCGCCAAAACAGCGCCAACCCGCATCTCAGAACAGCAGTCTGAGATGATGATATTCTTCTTACCACAATTGTACAGAGCGGTTATCTGAGTTACCATAGACTTTGTCAGCTCAAACCAGTCTGGTCATTCTCTGTTGACCTCTCTCATCAACAAGGCATTTCTGTCCACAGAACTTCCGGGCTGGCGCTGTTTTGGCGGTACGAGGTGGACCTAGACAATATTAGGCAGGTGGTTTTAATGTTGTGGCTGATCGGTGTATATGTATATATATATATATATATATATATATATATATATATATATATATATATATATATATATATATATATATATATATATATATATATATATAGTAAAATTTCTCCTTCCTTGCAATATAAATGTACATAAATAAAACATATGCATACGCACTTTTTTCATGTAAAGCTGCTTTGGAACAATAATTACTGCAAAAAATAGCTATATAAAATGTATTATACTGTATAAATACAATATAAATATACAAAATTCACTTATATTCTCTAATATTCTAATATTAGGTAGAAAACAAACAAAAACAAAAACAAAAAATACATATTTTTCAAATTTAATAATCTGTTTTGGCTTTAGTACAATTAAATATAAAAACTAATTATTTATTTTCAGAAACATTATTGTCTTTTTAAGATCACTATTTTTCCTCAGAGAGTATAAATGGGTGGGTGTACATACAAATGTATATTGTGACAGCCCTTATATTTTATGAAGAGGTCCCTTACAAGGGGAACATCATATTTGGGGTTCCTTGGCATTAAAAATTGGGCATATTCTATTTATTTAGCTCTGCACACCCTGATGTGTGCTGTTGCTGTCATCCGCAGGCTCAGGCAGTGACTTTGACAGTAGCACAAGCTTTTAAAATAGCTCTGGATCTGTGGGAGATCGCACAGAAAGGTGAGGTTTTATGGATGTTTGATTAAAAGATAAACAAATAGACATTGCATTTGCTTTTTTGTTTGTTTGATGAAAATGACTATATGATAATTTTAGAAATGAAAGGAAACATAATCACCATAAATGCTTTCCCTTTTCAGACAAAAGTAAGAAAGGTCAAACAAGCTATTCCTGTACAGACCCAGAGTCTCAGCCTGAATCAGAACCAAACAGTGTTTCAGGTACAACATTACAGCATGAATTTATCAGTTTATACACTTTTCTGGAAGGTTTTGCTTGGTTTCGGTCATAATATTGTTTCATTCGTTTGAATATTCAAGTAATGTTTTTTATTTGGCAGAGGCTATTTAAATAAATGCAAATAGCAATAGATGCTATTTACATTAAGTGTAAATAGCAGCAAAAAGCATCTTCTTTGCACCAAGTGCAAATAGTGTTAGATAATATTTGCACCCCGGTGCAGATACTGCCAGATACTATTTGCACTCCTAATTAAATAGCAGTGTGTTTATTTACACCCACCCCTACCCCTAAACCTAACCCTAACCTAATAAATTTAAAAATTAGCCATGGTTTTACCACAGTTTACCATGGTATTTTGTAGTAGTAAAGGAAATATTAAGAGTGGAGACAGGAAACAGGATGGGGAAAAGTAGGATAAAAGGGAGAATCAAACCTGGGTCCTTCCGCATGAAAAAGCACATCCAAACTGTCTTTACACGCTACGCCATTACAGTGACACTTGAGGATGCAGTTTGTCTTTAATTTTTGTGTTTCCACTATATTTGAGTGCAAATAGCCATGATGTGTGGCAGGTGCTATTTACACCTAGTGCAAATTTTATTTATAGGCCTTTTGAAAGCCTACAAACCCAATCAAACCAACCCCAAACCCTGTCTGTAAGACCTACATGGCAATACATGCGAAACACAAATAGGCCTATAATATGTACAGTTCAAGTATAGTTTCACTGATATAAGAAAAACAGTATATTGTGAATTGCTTTTCTAATGCATTGTTTATACATATCTGTGTGACAGAGGAGGAAAAGACTCAGGCTTTGATGGAGCACAAACTTAGGAAGCCCTTCTTGCCTGCCTTCCTTTCAGCATCTCCATGCAGTAACACTAGGAGACGGCCAATGAAGCATGACTCCTGGGTATGATGTCATTCAGATTTGGACTCTATATTAACAGAGCTCAAAGTAGAGCATAATATATCTGATGTAATGTAATGTAACTGATTTCCTCTACACACATCCAAATGAGATTTTGAAAACGATAAAACTTTGTTGAATGAGACTGAACAGGTGCACCCGTACAATAGTGCTGTGCTGGGGTTGTTTTGAATAATTTCTCTAGCATGTGATAAAATATGGCTTTAACACAAGGCTAACTTTTTATGGTAAACTTATATATGGCGCTGCACCTCATTTGTCTTTTGTCTTTATGATAATAATAATCCTTCGTTCATGTTTATTCACTCGCTGAAACAGTGCCACTGTTGTGCTGAGTATCATTTCCAAAATAATGTTTAATTTGTTTTGATACCAAGCTGCTTGCCAAATACATTAATGACCATTTCCGTTGATTAATTATCTAATCATGCCAGTCAGCATAGGTAGCCTCTCCTGTTGCAATAGCATATAGTCACCACTAAGTGGCGTCCTTTTTTCCATGTTTTTGATGAAACATATGACCACATGGTGGAGAGCTGCCTCTTCCAGTTCCATTCCAAGAGTTGCCTCTCCATAATTTGCCTACAGGGTCTCTTTTATGAAAGATTCGATCCATCAGCCTCTCTGTCTGTACACTTTGTTCGACTGTGCCTTTGTTAATTACTTTTAAGCACAGTGACTGAATTCCTTTCACTGCTCAGGCTGGTTCTGACACCCAATTGGAATCTTCAGTCTGCAGGTCTCAGATAATTACTGTCAAAGAGGCTGCAGTAGATTAAGTATCCGGAAATGTAGAAACGATCTAGAGAACATGACAATGTATTGATGGAGAGATTCTTAGAGTCTTTTTTTATTTGTTTACATAAAGTTAGGGGAGAGCTGGTATATTTGTAATGCTCTATACACGTCTTCCATGACCTTAAAATACTGTATCTTGGTACAATACTGTGTAATATATTGACTAACATTATTATGCACATATACAATTTAAATATTCACATTATAGAGCTTTTCTTATTTTCTGAGACATTTATTACATACTACAATAAAACTTTGAATTGACTTAATGAATGTAACATTTTGTGTACTTCCAGTTTAATTGTACTGTATCTTTATATTGTGTGACAAAGATGTTTGAGGCAAATTTAAAAGATTTAGGTGAAACATTTTCTGATTGTTACAATTACTCCTGCTCTCCCCTACTCTCTGAGTCATGATATTGATGTGATCTGGTGTGTGTTTGTTTAGGTTAACACTGTGAATGTAATGCATTTACTCAGTGTTCTCTTCTTTATTTTAAGGATGTGGAAGATAGCCTCGATGATGCATTTTCAAGGTAAGTTTGGGTTTTGATCACATCACTCTGTCAGGCCTCACAGAAAATGTGCATTCAGAGAGAGGTGGAGATCACCACTCATCTTGCTCACATAAGAGAAATAGTGCATACTGATCATATTGCATATTGAACACAATAATGGATAGGATCTAATGAGCCACAGTGCACAATGTTCGCACAGTACTGCTATTTGTCTCAAACACATTAGTACTCTCAAAGCAACTGCATACAGTTTGCACAAATAGAAAATGTGACAAAACCACACTTAATGTCTGATGAGCAGTGAAAAAGAAAGCATTTTAAATGCGGTGCAGGGTAACAAATGTCAGTAATGTAAAAGAAGAGACACTCAAAGCTAGAGACGCATGTGCAGATAGTAAGCTTTCTTTGCTTACTCCTCTGCTTATTAGCAGGCAAGAGGAAATGGGGTTGATTTTCTTCCTTAAATGCCTTTTGGGTTTGATATGGAACTATTTGGAAAATATTTAGCCTGATATAATCAGCTAATGTGTTCTCACTCCCTTAGGTGTGACATTATTTCAACACAAAGTGGTGAAAGAAAGAGATTCGCCACACAGTAGGAGCACTGAAACACATTAGCAGCCCCTGCCATGCTTTGGAACAATGGACATGCAGAATAATCTTCTTTTGAGTGTCTCTCCACACAGAATTAAAAATATCAATTCAAAGAGGGCCATGGAACAGAATGTGATGACAGTTTGATGTTAGAAGTTATTCATGCCTAGCTAGTTTTAATGGATGGTATATGAAGAATATTTCATTCATTTTAATACTTTCCTTTCTGCATTTACATTTATTCATTTAGTAGACGCATTTATCAGATGAGAGTTCTGTTCTGTGATAATTTCCTATAACTGAACGATTGCAGGTATTATATCCATAAATCAAAGAATTGCCAAAACACACATTATATAATGAATTTATTCTTGTTGCCCTGATTAACAAACAAGACTGTCAGGCACAAATAGTAGGTAGAGATTGTTTGTTATAGGCAGAACCAAAACCAAAGTGAAGAATTGCTCTGTCATTGGCAGAATTTTATGCCCAATGTGAATACATTCATAATGGACTCATTCGCAGCACATACTGTATATTCATGGTGAATATTTGCTGTAACTTTGAATAGTCATTTAGTTAATAATTCAACCTGACCCTTTGAATGGTAATATGCGCAGAAGAGCTCTTTTAAGTTTTATTTATTAAGAGTTTCAAATGGGCTTGGGCTGCCTCAAAGGCCATTTTTCAAACTATCTATTAAGATTAGGCAAATCACTGGACATTTTCTGGTGTACATGGCCTCTGGATGTCTGTAGTAAAAATACAAAGAAACCCTGTTTTTAAGTCTGGGTTCTGGGTCATTAATCCACAGTGAATCATGCTTGACCCTGAATTACATTAGATACTAAAAACAAAAACAGTTTGAATTCTGTGTTTAACTCACAATCTGTTTGAATTGGCATCTAGCAAAGCATTGGGCCTCTGAGCAAGTAATTTTATTGCTTGATATTTCAAATTTTTTGCTTGGTGAGTTACAAGCATTCTTAAACACATGGATGTGCTTTCTAGGAATAACAATCAGTCAAACATGTGATAAATATGATTTAAACCATAATGTTGCAGCTGTAACAGGTTGGTACAGTATGCTAGTGCATTACTATGACTTCATTATTGGCATGCAGCAGGTCTGAATCTGCTCTCTCACCTTGGCAATGGAGGCCATCAATTATTAGTAATGTAATTGGCAAAAAGGACCAAAATACTTTTAAGTAAATCAAATTAGGTGAATCCCAATAGTCAGCTCTCCCATTTAGGAGGCAAATCTTCAAATCCTGTTTAGGAGACAAATCTTCAAATCCTATTTTGTTTATAATAAAGATAATAAAAACATAATAAAAAATCTAGATCTTCACTTGTTGACAAAGGCTGAGGGTTGGAATGATAAAGTCAGGATAGTAGCTGTGATGGAAAAAGACCTTGAATGTGATGATTTAATCACAGCTTACTCTCGGGATGTGTCATGCTCTAACTCTCTCACCTGCCATGCAGCAATATGGAGGTGGAGGAGATGGACGCAGGTAACTGAGGTGAGAGAATTCAAAAACACTTTTTAGAAACTGAACTGTGCAATGGTGTACATACGAGTGTGTTATCATCAACCATAAATAGACGTATGTAAGTCAACTCTCAAACTTTCATCATAACACTCTGAAATTGTATCAGCATTACATTTCTTTTATGGTCACAAGCTAAATTTCTGTGTGTTTACTTCAACACAATAACATACAAGCATTGTTCTCCCTGAAGACTTTAAAAGCGTTATGCATGTGCATGCTGCGGTATCTCTTATTTCTCTTGGTGTAATTGACAGGCACAACATTGAATTTTCTCAAATCTCAGGCAATATTAAGTACATCTGTGGGGTATACACAAGGAGGTCTATACAACCTGGAGAAAGTTATTGTTCCCATTAGCATTCCCACTTATCTTAATTGGTTGGCACATTCAATGGAGTTGCTTGGTTGTTGCCAGTGTGCGATTTGAATTCTGCCATCTTTGCTCATCTATGCATAGTTCCGCATGCACGTGTTTTTGAGGCATGACTAATATTTTCTGGAGCTACAGGATCATGATGTCATGACAATGCTGATTGGCTGTTGGCAATATAAGAACGTGTACAGTCCTAAGACCTTCATTAATGACTATATTGAGCTGTCATGTCAGTCACCAGACAGGAAAAAAGTCAATTTCACTCTATTAAGAGAATTGAAAATGAACATCGGTTATAGCAAATCATCAGTTACAATGCAATGAAATATTTGTGATTTATATACTGCAAATAAAATTATTCATTTAGAATACATGTACCGGTTCTTACCACAAAAAAAATGATTACTACACTTTTATTAAAGTGAGACCATTGTTAAACCATGGTTTTAAAAACTAAAAAATTAACTGTGCTGTTACTTAAAGGTATAGTTCACCCAAAAATTAAAATTCTCTCATTATTTACTCACCCTCATGATATCCCAGGTATGAATGACTTTATTTCTTCACCAGAACACATTTGAAGGAAAACAGAAAAATATCTTAGCTCAGCAGGTCCTTAAAATGCAAGTGAATGGAGATTTATATTTTGAAGTTCTAAAAACCACAGACAGTCAGCATAAACATCATTGGTACAACTCCAGCAGTTAAATTAACGTCTTTTAAAGCGATATGATCACTTTTTGTGCGAAAAAAGATAAATATGTAAGTACTTTTTAACTATAATCCAATGTGAGGGTTAGGTTTATGAGAGGGTGGAGTCCAAGTCGTCTCTATTGTGACGTATTTGCGTTGCCATGATAACGATGTAATCTCACGTTCTCCACTCGGTTGAGACATACAGGATAAGCACACAAATGCACCATTGTGAGTAAAGAAACATAAAAATACAGATCTAAACCAAAACCAACCAAGCTACTGTACAGCATTCCTGCTACTCACTTGTAAACAGCACTGCCCTTCCGTCTGTGACGCACATGTATCAGTTCTCGTGTGTTTCAAATGCCAATGCGATTATGCCACCACACCTGACAGGAAGCATGATTTAGAGTTTAAAAAAGTACTTAAATATTTATCTTTTTCACATCAAAAGCAATCATATCGCTTTAGAAGACATTAATTTAACAGCCGGTGTCGTATGGATGACATTTATGCTGATTGTCTGTGATTTTTGGAACTTCAAAAGAGAAATCTCCATTCACTTGCATTTTAAGGATCTACTGAGCTAAGATATTTTTCAGTTTTTCTTTCAATGTGTTCTGGTGAAGAAAGAAAGTAATACACGCATGTGATATCATGACTAAATAATGAGAGAATTTAAATTTTTGGGTGAACTATCCCTGTAGTAACCATGTTTTGTTTTGTTTTTTCTTTGTTTTTTTTCATAATGTTTATGATTTTTATACAGTAGTTTTGGTTTTCCTGTATTGTTACAATGGTTTTACTACTGATATCATGATTGACCATTTCAACTATGGTTACAGTAGTAAAACGTCTCCAGTTACACATGTAAACTCGGTTCCCTGAAATGAAGGGAACAAGACATTGCGTAAACGCTATGGGGATTCCTTCCCTACGACCTAGTTGAAGCCCTTGTACAATAACACCAATCCTGTGATTCGCAATGGTGTTTGAGCCCCGCCCCTTTAGGCATGCAGTTGGCCTATAAGCAGGTGCAAAATCACAATTTCTTCAGAATTTTCTGACTGAGGGAAAAGAGCACATTGCTCGTACCTCGAAACCTTGAAGTAGTAGTGCAGCCAGCATATGCAATGTCTCTTTTCCTTCATCTCAGGGATCCGAGGTTACATGTGTAACTGGAGATGTTCCGCATCGATTACGGTTCACTCAACATTGCGTAAACGCGAAGGGGAACAGAGCCCCATCATGCTGCACTACATGAGATATAAACACACACAGGACGGTGACTTATTTAAGGCATGTCTTCAAGTGTACACAACCTAAATTCCGAAAAAGTTGGGACAGTGTGAAAAATGCTAATAAAAACAAAAAGGAGAGATTTGTAAATTATATTCACCTTTGCTATATTGAAAGCACTACAGCTAAACATGTTTTACCTTGCGAATTTCATTGTTGTTTTTTTTGTGTACAGTAATTTCAAATCAGATGTTTGCAACACACTCCAAAACATTTGGGACAGTCTCGTGTTTACCACTGTGAAACATCTAATAACACTTATTAAGCATTTAGGCACTGAATACACAAGTTAGTTAAGTTTAAAAAGTGGAATTTTCACCCATTCATCCATTATGCAGGTCTTCAGCTGCACAATTGTACGGGGTCTTCGTTGCCATATTGTGCGCTTCATAATGCATCACACATTCTCAATTGGAGATGGTCAGGACTGCAGGCAGGCCAATACCTGCACTCTCTGCTTATTCGGCCAGTATGTGGTTTGAAGTTGTCCTCCTGAAAGTGTTGGGACGTCCCAGGAAAAGGCGGTGCTGGGTGGCAGTATATGCTGCTCCAAAATTTTTACATATCTGTCTGCATTAATGGTGCCCTCACAGATGTGCGAGTTACCCATGCCATGGGCACTGTCACACCCCTGGCACATACAGACACTGGCTTTTGGACCCGACGCTGATAACAGCTTAAAAAATAAAATTATTTATTTTTATATAAAAAAAAAATGTAAAAAAAATTGACATCATATAAATTTAGTTTAGTGCTTTCAATATAGCAAAGGGTGATTATAATTTACAAATAACTCCTTTTTGTTTTTATTATTATTTTTCATACTGTCCCAACTTTTTCGGAATTGGAGTTGTAGAATAATGAATAACTCCACGTGAAAACCAGATGGGAAGTTAATCTAGCCTGGGAATCTATTTGAACCCTATAAATACACACAAGATAAATTTAACCCCTTCATAACTAGAGGTTATGAAAGCAGGTTTTATTTTTTTATTGGAAGTGCTTGTGACTTTTAAGGGGGGTAATTTAAACAACAGCCTACATACGGGCTGTATGCCCACCTGTATGCACACACCGGCTGTATGCCCACCCGTAAAAAAGTGTTGGAACAATAAGCGCTTTAGATAGAGAGGACTTGAAGAGATGGACGCCATGTCTAGGTTGTAAAACCTTGCGAATGTGTTTTGTGAAGACCAACATTATGCAAAACATATGTCCATGCCCATGAAGAGGCCATGCCTCTAGTCACACCAAAAATGTATTAAAAACTAAAAACTGAAATATCACATTGACATAAGTATACAGACCCTTAACTCATTATTTAGTTGAAGCACCTTTGGCAGCGATTACAGCCTCAAGTCTTTTGGGTATGATGTGACATGCTTTGCACATCTGGATTTGGGGATTTCCTGCCATTCTTCTCTGCAGATCCTCTCAAACTCTGTCAGGTTGGATGGGGATCATTGGTGGACAGCCATTTTCAGGTCTCTCCAGAGATGTTCGATTGGGTTCAAGTCCAGGCTCTGGCTGGGCCACTCAAGGACATTCACAGAGTTGTGTCTAAGCCACTCTTGGCTGTGTGCTTAGGATCATTGTCCTGTTGGAAGGTGAACCTTCGGCCCAGTCTGAGGTCCTGAGTGCTCTGGACCATGTTTTCATTATGGATGTCTCTGTATTTTGCTGTGTTCAGCTTTCCTTCAACCCTGACCATGCTTCACCGTTGGGATGGTATTGCAAAGGTGTTGAGCGGTGCCTGGTTTCCTCCTGTCTGTCGAGGCCAGACAGTTCAATCTTCATTTCATCAGACCAGAGAATCTGGTTTCTCACAGTCTAAGAGTCCTTTAGGTGATTATTTGCAAATTCCAAGTGGGCATTCATGTGTCTTGCACTGAGGAGAGGCTTCCGTCTGGCCATTCTGTAAAGCCCAGATCGGTGGAGTGTTGCAGTGATGGTTGTCCTTCTGCAAGTTTCTCCCATCTCCACACATGATCTCTGGAGCTCAACCAGAGTGACCATCGGGTTCTTGGTCACCTCTCTTATCAAGGCCCTTCTCCCTCGATTGCTCAGTTTGGCCAGGTGGCCAGCTGTAGGAAGAGTCCTGGTTGTTCCAAACTTCTTCCATTTAACAATTATGGAGGCCACTGTACTCTTCTGAACCATCAATGCAGCCGAAATGTTTTTGTAGTTTTCCCAGATCTGTGCCCGAACACCGTCCTGTCTCTGAGCTCCAATCAATTGAATTTGCCACAGGTGGACTCCAATCAAAGTGTAGAAACATCTCAAAGATGATCTAGAGAAATGGGCTGAAACGCTGCAGGAAGTGGGTATGTGTCTAGCTGAAGCGCCATGTTGTTTAATGACGAGCATCTGAAGCGAAGAACCTGTTCACAGAGAAGCGTCGTCGATGGCGAAGCAGAGAGAATCTTTGCCGGAACACTGCAAGGGAGTGGTGAGTCTTCTCGCTGCAGGCACTGAGTCGCACAGGCGATGAGTCGTCCTGTCCACGTCTTGCAGAGAAGATCCCGTCCACTGAAAAAGTGTATCTCGTTGGCGAAGCAGAGAGGGCTTTCAAGACGAGGATGATGTCTTGAAGGAAGAAAATTCTGAAGAAATGGGGATTTCGCACCCGCTTATTTAGGCCAACTATGTGCCTAAAGGGGTGGAGCTCAAACACCATTGCCAATCATAGGATTGGCGTTATTGTACAAGGGCTTCAACTAGGTTGTCGGGAAGCAAAAACATTTCTTCCAGTAACCATTCAGAACAAACACATTCTCGTGCTAAAAAATAAAAACCTTAAAAATCAAAACACACCACAACGAATAGAGCAGAACGCAGGTGTCTAGAAATGCGTTTTTATCAGTTGAAGAAGTTCTTTTTAAATTGACATGGCGTCTAAAAATGCAGTGTTCCTGTGATGCTAAAAATATAGTGAAACGTGGCGCAGTTGTCAAAAGTCATCCATCTAGCGAATGTTAACATGGAAAACGATTGAAAAGCAGCATGATCTGACGCAAAAACATGTTTGGCCCCATGTTCACATGACAGCATTAGCTTAAGTTCCCTATCTGTCACTCACTCGACATTGGTGTCGATGTAGTGACACTAGGGGTCACTCTTGGGAGCCCGAGAAACCTCTGGTCTTTGATAAAAGGCCAATGAAAATTGGCAAGTGGTATTTGCATGCCACTCCCCCGAACATACGGGTATAAAAGGAGCTGGTATGCAACCACTCATTCAGATTTTCTCTTCAGAGCCGAACGGTCATGCTCACTGAGCTGAACAGTACTGTTCATTCACTTCTGCTGGATCTGACGGCGCATTTCAGTGGCTTCTCCCTCCTCTGCACTGGTGCACTGCAGAGAATGCCCCTGTGTGCTTCGGCAGAAAACTAGAGAGTATATTTTCTGAAAGAGCATTTTTCCCCTCTAAAAGAGTATATATTTCTCTAAAAAAGCGCACACACGGAACGTCTTTTTAAAGACGCGTCTTTTTAAAGATGCTTTTCCGATTGTGTGTTATTCCTGGTTGTGCTCATTATCTCTCATCTTTCGTGTCTGGGCACTGCTCACGCGGAGACAGCGTTCGTGGATGGTCATGTTCTCATTGCGAGAATATGTCCATGGCAATGTTGCGGTCACGGCTTGCCTTCGTAAGAAAGCGAGCCACCCCAGAGGCTCCCGCCTCGGTCCTTTTACCCACGGGTTTGAGGCCAGCGCGGCTAGCACTGGGGGCGATTTGGGGACCCCAATGGGACCGCCTCCACCGGGTATCCCCCAGCGGACCTCCCATTCCCTAGCATGCTCGTCTGCCCCGAACGGGCTTCCGGGTGAGTCCGCCGGCTCGTCTCACGGCGAGTTCGACCTCTTATTCGGAGCCCGCGAAAGTGATGAGCTCTCGAGCGCAGCATCGGAGAGTAGGCTCGTCCAGTCGGAAGCCTCAGCTGGGCTACCCCCTTCGGGGTCGATCGCCCAGTCACAGGCTGACGCAGAGATGACGACATGCTTTCCCGGGCAGCTGCGAGCATCGGTTAGAGTGGATTTCACCACTCCTCCCTGAACCCTCGTGGCTCGGTGATTGGTTCCTGGGCTCGCGGCGCCGCTCAAAGCCATGCCATGCCCTGTTCCTTTCTTCCCGGAAGTGCATGAAGAGCTGACAAGGTCGCGGGAGGCACTTTTTACTGCCCGGTCCCAATCTTTTCAGCTTCCCCGCTCTCACTACCCTCGATGGTGGGGCGGCCAAGGGTTATTCGGCAATCCCCCGGTGGATAAAGGCGCTTGCAGTGCACCTATGCCCGCAGAGCGCCGCCACCTGGCACGGGTGCCCAAAGCCCCAGTCCAAGGCCTGTAGGTTTACGTCATCTCTGATGGCCAAGGCCTACGGTGCCGCTGGACAAGCCACCTCTGCCCTGCACGCCATGGCTCTCCTGCAAGTCCGCCAAGGCGCTAAAGGAATTGCACGAGGGTAGTTCCGCCCCGGGATTGATGCAGGAACTGCGCTCGGCGACCGACCTCGCTCTCTGAGTGACGGAGGTCACGGCGTGGTCTCTTGGGCGGACGATGGCCACACTAGTGGTCCAGGAGCGCCACCTTTGGCTCAACCTGGTCGAGATGGGTGAGGCCGACAAGACACGGTTCCTTGCTGCCCCCATTTCCCAGGTGGGCCTATTCGGCGACACCGTTGAGGACTTTGCCCAGCAGTTCTCGATGGTAGAGCACTAGATGGATGCTAGCCGGCATATCCTACCCCGGCACGGCTCAAGATCCCGCACCCCATCTACTCATTGCCAAGGGCGTCCCCCTGTGGTGACTGCACCGGCTCTGCCGCAGCCCGCCCCTTCGGCCTGGCCCCGGCGTGGAGCCCACCGCAAGAAGCAGACGCCACCTGTCTCGTGGCCGCCCAGAACCCGTGAAAGGCTTCAAAGTGCCCTTGAGACGGGCGACCCAGGGACAACGAAACCCGTTGCTCTGGAGCTGGTAAGCAGATCTTCATCTTTTTGTTACCTTTTGCATTTAATTGCACTGCATGCCCAAGAGCTCAGCAAGAGTGGTTTCCTTGTTCCCTGGGTCACGTATCCGGTGTGTACGGTTGGCATCACGACCACCATCCACCACTCCATTTGGCAGGTTGGCACTCCAGCGGCGGTCTCCCGCCCTGAGCGCCCAGCTGTGGTACAAATCCGCCCCCGATGTGACAGTCTCCACGGGTCACAAGGACAGGCCTCTTCCTCCCCCGTCCCAGGCTGTTCCGGGGGTGGTCACAAGGAGCCAGGTAAGTGCTTCGATGTCCTCGGACTCAGCACGGCCACGACATGGTGTGGCACCTCGAGCTCTGCCCTGCTGCGAGGCCCCACCTGCCGGTACATCCGATGACATTGTCCCTTTGGTCCCCCTTGCGCGGAACTTGGACGCATGGCTTGCGCCTTCCAGTCCGTCACGAGGGCTGGTCCAGACTGTCCGACTCGGCTGTGCGATTCACTTCACCGGGCATCTGCCCAGGTTCAGCGGTGTCCACTTCACCTTGGTGAAAGACGAAAACACCGCTACCTTGCGCGGAGATCGCTACCCTCCTACGGAAGGATGCTATAGAACCTGTCCCTCCAGCCCAGATGAAGAAAGGGTTTTACAGCCCCTACTTCATTGTACCGAAAAAAGGCGGTGAGTTGCGGCCAATCTTGGACCTGCGAGTACTGAACCGGGCTTTACACAGACTCCCGTTCAAGATGCTGACGCAAAGACGCATTCTAGTGAGCGTCCGGCATCAAGATTGGTTTGCGGCGGTAGACCCGAAGGATGCGTACTTTCACGTATCGATCCTTCCTTGACACAGACCCTCCCTGCGGTTCGCATTCGAGGGTCAGGCGTATCAGTACAAGTCCTCCCTTTCGGCCTGTCCCTGTCTCCTCGCATCTTTACGAAGATCGCAGAGGCTGCCCTTGCCCCGTTAAGGGAGGTGGGCATTCGCATTCTCAACTATCTCGATGACTGGCTAACCTTAGCTCACTCTCGAGACGTGTTATGCGCACACAGGGACCTGGTGCTCTCACACCTCAGCCGACTAGGGCTTCGGGTCAACTGGGAAAAGAGCAAGCTCCTCCCGGTTCAGAGCATCTCTTTTCTCGGTTTGGAGTTGGACTCAGTCTCCTTGATGGCGCACCTTGCGAACGAGCGCGCCCAGTCGGTGCTGGCCTGTTTGAAGGCATTCAAACAGAAAACAGTGGTTCCACTGAAACTTTTTCAGAGGCTCCTGGGGCATATGGCATCCTCGGGGGTGGCCACCCCGCTCGGGTTGATGCATATGAGGCCGCTTCAGCACTGGCTCCAGACTCGAGTCCCGAGATGGGCATGGCGCCACGGGACACACCGCGTGGCCATTACGTCGGTCTGTCACCGTCTTTTCAGCCCTTGGACCGACCTCTCGTTTCTACGAGCTCTGGTCTCCAGGCGCATCGTGGTCACGACAGACTCCTCCAAAACAGGCTGGGGCGCTGTTGGCAATGGGCACGCAGCCACCGGCCTCTGGACGGGTCTGCGGCTGCGTTGGCACATCAACTGCCTCGAGTTACTGGCAATTCTGCACGCCCTGCGGAGGTTCCGGCCGTTGATCCAGGGCAAGCACGTGCTAGTTTGGACAGACAGCATGGCAGCGGTAGCATATGTTAACCGCCAAGGCGGTTTGCACTCCCGCTGTATGTCACAACTCGCCCGCCGTCTCCTCCAACGGAGTCAGCAGCACCTCAAGTCGCTGCAAGCCACTCACATCCCGGGCAACCTCAACACTTCGGCGGACGTGCCGTCACAACAGGTTACCCTCAAGGGAGAGTGGAGACTCCACCTTCAGGTGGTCCAGCTGATTTGGAGTCGATTCGACAGGCAGAGGTGCACCTGTTCGCCTCCCAAGAATCCTCCCCACTGCCCACTCTGGTACACCCTGACCGAGGCCTTCCTCGGCATAGACGCGCTGGCACACAGCTGGTCCCCTGGCATTCGCAAATATGCGTTTTTTTCCCCCAGTGAGCCTGCTTGCACAGACCCTGTGCAAGGTCAGGGAGGACGAGGAGAAGGTCGTCCTGGTAAGCACCCTACTGGCCCGCCCAGACGTGGTGCTCAGACCTCACGCTCCTCGCGACAGCTCCCCCTGGGCAAATTCCCCTGAGGAAGGACCTTCTTTCTCAGGGAAGGGGCACCATCCGGCACCCACGCCCAGACCTCTGGAATCTCCATGTCTGGCCCCTGGATGGGACGCGGAAGACCTAAGCTGTCTCCCACCTGCGATGGTAGACACGTTCACTCAGGCTAGGGCTCCCTCTACGAGGCGCCTGTATGCCTTTTAAGTGGCGTCTGTTCGCTAAGTGGTGTTCTTCCCATCGGGAAGACCCCCAGAGATGTGCAGTCAGATCAGTGCTTTCCTTCCTGCAAGAGAGGTTGGAAGGGAGGCTGTCCCCTTCCACCTTGAAGGTGTACGTTGCTGGCATAGCAGCACACCACGACACAGTCGACGGTAAGTCCTTAGGGAAGCATGATCTGATCATCAGGTTCCTAAGAGGTGCCAGGAGGCTGAATCCCTCCAGGCCGTGCCTCGTTCCCTCATTGGACCTCTGTAGTTTTTCAGGGTCTACAGAGAGCCCCCTTTGAGCTTTGCAGTCAGCCGAGCTTAAGGCACTCTCCTTGAAGACTGCCCTCCTGACTGCGCTCACTTCCATTAAGAGGGTAGGTGACCTGCAAGCGTTCTTTGTCAGCAAAACGTGCCTGGAGTTCGGTCCGGGCTATTCTCACGTGATCCTGAGACCCCGACCAGGCTATGTGCCCAAAGTTCCCACCACTCCTTTTAGGGACCAGGTGGTGAACCTGCAAGCGCTGCCCCAGGAGGAGGCAGACCCAGCCCTGTCATTGCTGTGTCCGGTGCGTGCTTTACGCATCTATTTGGATCGCACGCAGAACTTTAGAGTCTCTGAGCAGCTCTTTGTCTGCTTTGGTGCACAGCGGAAAGGAAGCGCTGTCTCCAAGCAGAGGATCGCCCACTGGCTCATTGACGCCATAACAATGGCATATCTCGCCCAAAACATGCCGCCCCCGGTAGGGCTACGAGCCCATTCTACCCGTGGTGTAGCGGCTTCTTGGGCCCTGGTCAGAGGTGCCTCTCTAACAGACATTTGCAGAGCAGCAGGCTGGGCAACACCCAACACCTTTGCAAGGTTCTACAACCTCCGGGTGGAACTGGTTTCGTCCCAGGTAGTGGCACGCAACACAAGCGGATAAGCCTGGGATAGCCGGCCGGGTGTATCGCTTTTACATAGCGCCTTCCACCTCCTTTTGAGCTGAAGAAGTGCGCTGTTAATTCCCAGTAGTGTTCACAAAAGTTGTTCCCTGGTTGACCTCCTCCGAGCCCTGTGGCAGTCAAGTTTTCGGAGAGACTCGCTGCCGGCCCAGTACACGCGCTAACTAAGAGCCCGGTTCTGGGGTAGGTGCTCCGCATGTGGCTGTTCCCTGTAAGGCTAACCCCATGCAATCTATATCTTCCGCTAATTTGTTTCCCTGCTGGCAAACTGCGTCTTCCTTGGGCAGAGCCCCTCTGCCCCTGTCTCCATGTTGTAGTAACTCCTCCCCCATTAGGCAGGATCTACCTTGAAGGCTCTCCACATGGTTGGAAAGACCATGTGATGTATTCTTCCACTGAAATATCCCCCCTCTCTTGGGGCGAGGTGTGGTCTCTGCAGTGTCCTCCCCTTGGGAGGGACACCCCCCGACTAGACCTGGCGGCCCTTTTTTAGGGAGTGGAAAAAGAGAAGGGGAAAGAGGCCACGACTGGGTTAAGCCTGTCTCTATCTCTGGGTAGTCGACTTGTCCCCAAAAAGGGCCGTTCGACACTCATAACTGTGTTGGGGGAGGTTACGTGTCAACCTGGTGTGCTGGCTATGAGGCACACAGCAAGTCTGCCCACCACACACCGCCAGTTCACGTAACACAGTTCAGCCTTGTGGCGTTTTGTATAGGGACCCCTAGTGTCACTACATCGACACCAACGTCGAGTGAGTGACAGATAGGGAACGTCATGTTTACTGGTGTAACCTCCGTTCCCTGATGGAGGGAACGAGACGTTGGTCCCTCCTGCCACAATGCTGAACTACCCGCTGAAATGGCCGGACCTTATATCGGCTCCTCAGCGTAAAACCTGAATGAGTGGTTGCATACCAGCTCCTTTTATACCCGTATGTCCGGGGGAGTGGCATGCAAATACCACTCGCCAATTTTCATTGGCCTTTTATCAAAGACCAGAGGTGTCTTGGGCTCCCAAGAGTGACCCCTAGTGTCACTACATCGACACCAACGTCTCGTTCCCTCCATCAGGGAATGGAGGTTACACCAGTAACTATGACGTTTCTCAGAGTTACCTCTCAAAAAGACAGCCTTTTGTTTCAGTTGATTGTAGGTAAATTTCCACTTTATCCAGCGCTGTTTGTTCTGTGTTTGTGCATATCTCAATACTATTTTATTGTGTGAGAAACCGTTCCAGTGCTCCGAACGAATTGTACTGAATCACGAGTCAATTCAGACCATTTTGCAAGCCCATTTGGGTAATGCACTGAAATTCACCAACAGAAATACTGGACACACTTCATGATTGATGAAATATTCTGAGATTAAATGATTCTCAGGTCAGTCGGAGCACTCATGGTATGCACAGTGCGTATGGCCGTACGGCTGCAGGCGCCACTGGTGAGGGAACACAAAACTATTTCAGAAAATTAATTCCCTCCCTGTCGCCTAAGGGGCCTCGCACTGTTGAACAGGGACTGAATACGTTCCAAGGAATGAAAACCAAAAACAAATTTTTTGCAGAATGTTACCGAAAACGGTTCCTATAAATTGTTCTGGAGTGAAAATGTTATTTTTTAAATGTTGGTTACAAGTTAATAACCGGTTAATTTTGTTCCGATAATTTTTTTCATGAAACTAAAGTCTAAATGGTTTATCACAGTAAATTTTCAGAATTACATCACTTCCTGTTGCCCAAAAAATGGGGCTTCACACTTGTTAGTCGAACATAAACATGTGCTTTGATTCTGAAGGAAACTGCTGCATCAAACAAGTTCTTTGCTTTAATGCATGTTTTGGAAGTAGCCTTCCGTGGCATGCTGAAGACCTTTTAGACAGCTACATATAATTAATACATATACATGCACGGTAAATCCAGATTCAATTATTATTATAATAACAATAGTACAAATATTGATGTAAAAATACATTGTTGTTTACAGGTCTTCACTAAATTATTGTTAGATATGATGCCTTAATACAGATTTGACACTGCCAGGTTCTGACATAGAACCAGATCTTTAATTTAAGCAAATAAATTAGCAGACATATCACACTGCAACTCTTGCCTAGTTGCCCACTAAAGCTAAGCAGGGTTGAGCCTGGCCAGTACCTGGATGGGAGACCTCTTGGGGAAAACTAAGGTTGCTGATGAAAGAGGTATTAGGCAGGCCAGCAGAGGGTGCTCACCCTGTGGTCTGTGTGGGTCCTTATTCCCCAGTATAGTGATGAGAACACTGTACTGTAAAAAGGCACTGTCCTTTGGATGAGATGTTAAACTGAGGTCCTGACTCTCTGTGGTAATTAAAAATACCAGGGCTCTTCTTGTAAAGAAGTGCCCTGAATTGGCTACATCACTCTGCTTTCCTCTCCTCTCCATCAGTAGCTGGTGTGTGGCGAGTGTACTGGTGCACTATGACTGCTGTTGCATCACCCAGGTTGATGCTGCACACTGGTGGTGGTTGAGGAGATTCCCCCTATACTGTGTAAAGTATTCTGAGTGCCTAGAAAAGCGCTATATAAATGTAAGGAATAATTATTATATATTTAAAATAAAATAAGTCTGTTTGCATTATATGACGTTTAATGTGCATGCATGCAGGAGAGAAAGAATCAGGCTTAGAAATCAGAATTGTTTTTAGATGGCCAGCTGTAGTTTTGAAATATTTGAAATATTTTTGGGGATATATTTAATATTAAGAATAAATTTATTTATTATTATGTTGTTTTATATATGCAATTGTATACTTTGCTATTTATGATTTCTATGCTGATAATTCCTCCACATGGGGAAAAAAATTAATTGCTTATTTTCACTCAGTTTGGTTGAGGCAAATCCCTTATTTTAAGCTTTTTTTCCAGACCAGGACCTTTTTTTTCCTTGAGAAATCTGATAACACTGCAACTGGTATATCAACCACCCTTAGCAAGTCCTGTCATTTAAAAAAAAGAATGTTATTAACTGTTCTTAATTTCATGCAAACCGGTTACCAATCGGAAAGGAGGCAGCAGAACACTTTTTAGTCCCTGCTTTTGAATGGCTGAAAGATGCTTTTGCCTCCAGATGGTGTAGTTACACCATCTACCAGCAGGTGCAAATTGCCCATGCTTACCATCTAAACATTGACTCCTTGGGTATACATAGCAATATATGATCTATATGTTTTTATGACTTTCCATTCTCTGCTCTGTTTTCCTCTGGTGGACTTTTTACAGCAGAGTGAAATCAGAGGCATTGTGATCAGGTTTTTTACATTTGAATAATTCAACTTGGATTTCTCTCTCTCACCCTTTCTTCCTCTTCTTTCCTCCCCGATCTGCTCCCTCCATCAGACTGGCGACATCCCGCACCAGAACCGTGTCAGAGGATCCAGCTGTGAGTCCAACAGAAGAAGATCTTCTGTCTTTCAGCAGTGAGGACTCAGACTGAACAAACATCAATCTCGCCAGCCTATCATAAATTGTCCTCAGAACACAATACATCCCGGCACTTTACACAAAGTGCAACTTACGCCTCAGTGATCGACTCACTTCTGAACTTCAGAAAAGACCACTGCCACAGTATCTACACTTAGAACCATTTATAATACCTAACAACATTACAAAGTCAGCTGCATAAATGTGCATGATTCAACTATATGATTATTTAATGGAATAGTTCACCCAAAAATGAAAATTCTAACATAATTTACTCACCCACTTGTTGTTCCAAACCTGTATGATTTTCTGTCTTCAGTGGAACACAAAAAGAGTTATTTAGCAGAGTGTCCTGGCTACACTTCCACGCAATGAAAGTAAATGGGGATTGTGACTGTTAAGGCCCAAAAAGGACAAAAAAGCACCATAAAAGTAGCCCACACAACTCTTATGCTATATTACAAGTACAATGAAGTCATATGATAGCTTTTTGCAAGGAACAGACCAAAATAAATACATATTCACTGAAAACCTTGCTGTGGTCACCATTCACTTCGATTGTATGGAAATTAACAGCTTGAACTCTTTGAAATTACTTCTTTCTACTTATTTTCAACAGAAGATTGAAAGCCATACAGGTTTGAAACAACATGAGGGTGTGTAAGTGATGACAGAATTTTCATTTTTGGGTGAACTGAAGTCTTGAATGCCAGCATACTCATGTGAAAACACTAAGTTCAGGGTAAGGGTTTTTGACAGCATACAACATGTATGAAATTGCATGTTGTTACATTGTACTCAAGCATCTGTGTAAGTAGATTTGCTACATATATAATGTAAAGAGTGTGAAAACTTTTGAATGCATTGGTGCTATCTTGTAGATGCTATGGTCATGTTATGCAAATACACAATAAATGATAAAGGGGGACCAAATGCATATTCCAGATAGAATAGCTGTCTGACCTTCAACCCAGCATTCAAAAATACCTAGTACTTATAAGCAATGCTCTGTATGATGCACTCTCCTGTGTATCTCAGAACTCCAGACTATATGATACTGAACTCCCCCAGCAACAAGACCCTCATCTGAAAGTCAGATCGCAAGGGTCATCCCAGTCGAGTACTTTGTATTGAGCAAAGCTTTCAGATGAGGACTCAGTGTGATAAAAAAGAGGATCTGTATTGTTCTACAATACTTGCATTGTATAGATTCAACCCACAAGCTCTGCATTTTGCTTAACACTGTAGATTTGCAAGGGAACTTAATATCCAGTTATATACTCTTGGTGAAAGTTTACAAATATTAAGTGTGTAGAATTGTTCAGGATTAATTGATATTTACATGCAATGTTTGTATTTTCAAGCACTGTAATTGAATTAATATACTGTACATATTGTGGGTCAGGGGACTGTGGTGGACTCTGCATACCCTACCAAGGAGGAAGCAGGATCCGGAGTGAACAATCAACAGAACTTTAATTTCAGACTCAAACAGTACAACGAAACATATATGCACACACACAGACACGTGCGTCTCTCTCTCTCTCCCACCCAGCTGGCATCTCCAGCTCGTCCTTATACCCATCCAGGCTGATTAGGACGATTCAGTGCCGGGCGTGCGTCCTCACGGCCTGGCCACACCCTCCTCCTCATCACACTCCTCCACCACCCGATTCAGGCCAGGGAATCCTCCGGCTTGACGTACTCCCCTCCCCTTCCTTTGGAGGGGAGGTGTTGCCCTTCTGGCTGTCCTTCTGCCAGCAGGTCTTCCCCACCTCTTTGGATCCTGGGAGAGACAGAGAGAGGAGAGAGAGAGAAACACTCCGTTCCCCAACCACGCCGCCATTCGGTCCTCGGCCAGTGGTCCTCCATGATGCCGGGCGATGGCACTGGACCTCGCCTCCTGGTGGACAGTAGCGAGCTCCTCCGCCTCCCGGCAGACGTCAGCAGCTCCTCCACCTTCGGGTGAACTGCTCCAGTACCACCGTATCATACCTCCTCGGCGTCGAAACCCTCTCCCAGAGGTGAGGGCTTTCTGACAGTGCGTCTTCCTCTTATCCTGGATTTTGGCACCACTGAACAATCAGCAGAACTTTAAGTTCAAACTCAAATTTAAACAGTACAACGAAACATAGACGCACACAAAAAGACACGTGTGTGTGTGTCTCTCTCTCTCTCTCTCTCTCTCTCTCTCTCTCTCCCCCCGCCCCCTCTCCCCAACTGGCATCTCTGGCTTGTCCTTATCCCCCTCCCGGCTGATTAGGACGCACTCCTCCTCATCACATTTGCTTAAACAATCATTACAGGAGTTATTCTCTGTGAACTATGGAACTTTGAAATGTGTTTACTGAAGCTTCAAACACTTCTGAATTTCTCTTTCTTTTAAGGACTTTTTTTTTATATACATTTTTTTTTTTTTTTTTTTGGGAAAAGCAATCTAAAAATGGCCTTGTCAAAAAGTTTTTTCTTTTTTTTTTTCAAACAGGCTAGATTATGTATTCACAATATAGTGTTTAATTTGCAGTCGTTGTCATTACAAGAAACTAGTGAACCTTTTTTGTACTTAATTTCATTCTTATAAATATATGCAACTTTATATGAGTGTGTTTTGGAAGTTGTGACATGATCAGGTCAGATCATTTGACGTTTCACACCTCGGCTTGGCTTGGTCAAACATGGGAAAGAGTGATTTGAACAGGATGTAGTGGCTGGGAATGCAGCAGTACAATGCCAGTGATGATCAATGATATCTGTTTATCATGGCAAGCAGGAATAATTTTACATTAAATGAAATTTCACTGTGGACTATGAAACATGAAGAATCCCCTAACTATGCATATGGTGTGATAAGAAAGAGAAAAGGTCACAGGCAAACACATTAATACACTATATAGGGGTAATTTTGCTTATGTAATAAGATCTTGTTTAATTAAATGTATTTCTGTTGGTTTTGTCTGCCATACTACTGTATTTTTGTTTTGTTAGTGCCGAGCAATTGAATATTATTCATTGGCTTTCAGAAATTAAACATGACTTCTTTTTCCTACTCAGTTTCCATGTTGTTATTAAGTGTGAAATAATTTTATACTGTAGCTCAAAGTTATATTAAAACGCAACACTCTTCATAATTCTCTGAAATCCTTGAAAGTTCAAGAAGCTCTTTGAGTTCCAGTGGCTCTGTCAGCGTTTTTCTTTATGCATTTGTGAAAAGAGGTTCATCCATGCAGTATTTCTCTCAAAATTACAGAGCTATTTGACCATTTTATTTACTCCTGAAATTGGAATAAGCTAAAATCAATAAGAGAATATACTGTATGATAGCATTTTTTTTTCAATTAGTGGTGTTCTATTTGTTTTAATTATGGTGTTCAGTGTTTTTAAAAAAAAAAAAATTATTTGTAATGTTTTGTTATGATTGTTTGACTGCCTATTTTAAGATAAAGCATGAGTTTGCCAAGAAAATTTGAGTAGCTGTAATAAAAATCAATGTATTCTATGAAAGGATTTGGGAACCTTTAAAGGGAAAGTTCACGCAAAAATTTAAATTGTCTTATCATTTACTCACCCTCATACCATCCCAGAAGTGTATGACTTTCTTTCTTCAGCAGAACACAAATTAAGAATTTTAGAAGAATTTTCAGCTCTGTATGTTCATACAATGCAAGTGAATGCTGATCAGACATTTGTAGCTCCAAACATCACCTAAAGGAAACATAAAAGTAATCCATCTAATCCAAAAGACTCACACACACCTATCATATCCATTCTGAAGATATTGATTTAACCACTGGAGTCATATGGATTACTTTTATGTTTTCTTTATGATTTTTGGGGCTACAAATGTCTGATCACCATTCACTTGCATTGTATGGACCTACAGAGCTGAGATATTCTTCTAAAAATCTTTGTTTGTGTTCTGCAGAAGAAAGAAATTCATACATATCTGGGATATCATGAGGGTGAGTAAATGATGAGAATTTTCATTTTTGGGTGAACTATCCCTTTAAACAACTCCAACCATAGCATTAGTGCAGTATCTGACTGAATTTGTTTTAATTGTTTAATTGTATTTTTTATAATTTGTATTTTATTTTTTCACATAAAAATTGAGAGTGGTGCTTATTAATTAGAGTCTATGCAATATATGTTTTGATTTTTTGTATACACTATGATAATGTTATTATTTCACCATCACCAAACAAAAATGGAGCTCTAGACATATACAACATTGGTTGATATTTAATAATGTATAATAAAATATTTGTTCAACAATGTGATTATTCTCATATACATCGTCAATGTTCTAGTGTGGATGAACTGAAAGCTTTGGTGGCTTAAACCTGGAGGAAACTCACCACAGCTTTTACAGAAACTTGATTCTATTCTATAAGAAGTTCTGCGAATGAAAGGATTGCACACTAAAAACGAAAATACTTGAACTTGTAATATTTAATGAAGCCATTATCATGTGTCCAAATATTTTTATGTCTTAATTTTAAACCATATATCTGTTGTTTTATCATTTAAAACATAAGCTTCTTTTTGTTAAATGTTCTGCTTAAAGTGTGCTTATGTTCTCTTTCTTTACAATGAATGCAAACTGGTTTGATGATTGCAAATGCAAAATAATTCATGCATTAAGTTTAGCTTAAGCATCCAAATCCGTTTTAGGGCAACTCTATATAATTTGGTCAGTGAGAAGTTCAGTTAAACCACCACCAAGATTAGCAATAGAAAGACCTTTAGAAAATCTACAAAATATTGAATCCAATTTCTGCTAGTAATATGCAACTTAATTTTCTTTTTTATAAAGTATATGCATTTTAAACCTTCATGTTAGAGTTTAGAATTGCTATATTATGAAATATGCAATATAGTCTATTGTAGAACAACTGACTAAATTCTTTAGCTACAATTTTATTCCACCAACAGTGCTTTTGTAATAGTTTGGTGTATTATATATAATAATAATATCTGGCCTACTGTGCTTGTATCAGTGCTGATTCATTCAGAGGAGAAATTTACTGCTTGTCTGGTCGGTAATTATCACTTATTCAGTAACTTGCTTAAGACACAGTGAGTCAGTCCATAGTCTCCTGTTTAAATCACATCATTGACTCTGATTATAATATAATGTTAGAAGACAAAAACAAAAGTCATCATTTTCCAGACTATGCACCAGGATTGAGAAATACTTAATGTTTTTGATTATTCACAAATTGCTTAAGATGAACATTAAAAGTTTTGTAATCCTTTCCATACCACATTGTGTGCTCAGTAAAGTGTTTTTGGAAGAATGCCAACTGGTTTCATCCTAATTTGCACATTAAAGTCCTGAGTGATGCATTGTTTTGAGCTAGCTTCTATCTTATACAGTTGCATCTCAGGAAATGTGGATTTGAGTAGTGAATCTGTGCACATCTTTGTAAAACTTGCAGCACTGTAATGCATCCCACATCTTTTCCAGTCCCCTTCATGTGGGCCATTAGACCAAAGAATATTTTTCATAGTTCAAAGCAATGAAGTTAAAAGATGATTAGCAATGATTCTTTTTTTCTCCATTTTGATTATATTTTCCTATCAGATTGATTAAATACCTAATGTTATGAAAATGTTAATGACTCTTAAAATGCTTTATTTGATGGCTGAATTTAACATTAAATGACTTTCCTCTTCATGAACCCTTCCAAGTGTGGAAACAAAAAATCACTTTGAGTTGTTGTATAGTAATTGACAAATCTATCACATTATTGTGTGTAAATTCCAGTAAATTCTAAAAATAAATAAATAAATAAATAAAAAATAATAAAAACCAGAGAGAGAGAGAGAGAACCACAAGCTGAAGTCATTGATCATCTTTATTCAAATTGATGACAAGGAGAAACAGAAGACACCAAAATTGTGTCCCCGAGAAATTAACATTAACTGAAATGTACAATTAGATGAGCTAACAACTATGCATTCACCTTTCACGATGAGGTTTGTGGCATTTTCGTAATATCATTAATAACAATCATCCAGTCATATTTTTACTTTTTAATGAAATCAACATCCTGTTTTATACACAACACAGTGAGATAAGCACTTATGTACACTATTCAGTGTGGCAGGTTAACATGTAGTGGAAAAAAACTGTTGGTAGCACACACATGTACTGTACATACAAAACAATTTTCCATATGCCTTTTCTCTTTATGAAAATCAAAGTTAATAGTTCACGTAGGCTTATTAGTACCCGATCAGCTGGCTTTATGAAAAAATATATTAACTGATTCCTCATTCATCAAAAGGTTACAAAAGGAAAATATTTTCTTTCATATTCAACAGTTGTAATCACTTGTCTATTCTTGAGTATCCTTACAGGTACCTTTTTAAATCATATTAACTTCTAGAGAAGCAAACAAGCAATAAATAAATAAATAAACATGTACATATTGCTAGTTGTATTTAGGGTAAGTAAACACAGAAGGTGAACTGACTAAACTATTTGCAAGCAGAGATTACATTTTGCAACATTTTGCAACATTTTGCTCTCTAAAAAGGAAAGGAGACACAATTTCACAACTTTTACCATACATTTAAACCAGGGGTGGGGAACGAACATTTTACCCAGCCTGCGAGGCCATTTGAAAAATAATTTGAAAAGCAAAAAAATGCCCTTGATTCAATTAACTGTAAAAAAAAAATTACATAAAAAAATTTATAAAAAATAATATAATAATATTAATACAATTTTAAATGATAACGCAAAATATTGTATAATAGACAGACCTTTTAGTGTTTTGTTTTTTCATGGTCGTGAGCACGTAATGGAATGCGTCCATTAATTTCAACCCACAATCAGAAATTGCAAGCAATTGTATGGCCTGCGAATAATTTCGTAAATACTTGAATGGCCCTTAATGGGAAAAAGGTTCCCCATGTGCATGCACAAACTATACAACTAAACAAGCTGATAAAGAGTAGAAACCCTGTAATACTGCCGATACCATATCAAAAATACACTTCCCTTACTATTCTATACAACACAACAGAAAACAACCCATGATTTAGTCTGGCGCAATGCATGAACAAAGTTTTGGTATTTCTCCTTCCATACGGTCATAAAATACAGACATACAGTCATACATTATATTTATAATATATTATTTACAGCCCCACTGCCAGACTAGATTGCTTTAATATATACTGTATGTGCGTGTTTGTATTTGGGTGGGCTGGACATGAGATTCATGAGGCAGCAAATGTTGCAGTAGAGCTAATCCATGTGGATTCTTGACTGTTTGGTTATGGAGGCTTTGAGTGATTTCCTGTCATCCTGAAACTGCGGGTGGTGCACCAGAGGGTGTGACTGACATCTATAATACTTTCATCACACATCAATGATGTTGATAGATGGCACGGACTGGTGAAACTGCAACAGGAATGAAGATAAAAAACAGAAGTGTGATCATCTCTGAAAGGCCCATTTCTTCAATGACTTTAATCATTTGGAAAGTACAGCAGTCTGGGAAAGGACTCGGAAAGGATGGTATCTTGGATGGATAGAATGCTGCCGGATGAATTTGCTGCTAAAGATTATTATACTTTATATATGGCCATGCTCACGTTACAGACCCCATGAAATCAAAATGAGAGTTTTGTGGCTTTTAGTCCATGTGTGTTAGCATTGAGGCCACACATAGTGTTCCTAAACATTGACAAAATGTTCTTTTAACAGATTTTGTTTTATTTTTATTTATTTTTAAAATTGTTTTTTGTATTCTCTTCCAGGAAAAAATAATAATAAAAAAAATAATATATATATATATTTTGGTGACTCATGTTGCAGTACCAGTGTCATAAAGTAAAAAAAGCAGCTAACTACATTGAAGCTATTTAAAGAAGAAACTGATTTTATATATATAAGAATCAGATGATATTATTTAATTCTGCAATCACTTCTGATATAATTAGGGAAACATTCCCTTATGAAAATGAACCATGGTATTACTACAGTAACCATAGTTTAACCATGGTATTTGTAGTAAAACTATGTAACCACAAAACTAACCATTGGTACCACAGTCAAGGTTACTACAATAATTCTATAGTTAAACCACTGGTAATTTTAGTAAAGGTTAAAAGCATATATTATTCTTAGTACACACTAATAAACAAGAAAACACCCTATATTATGTAATCAAAATATAGTAACAATCAGCTGCAAAACACTAAATATTTTGCTTCGAAAAAGAAGGCAAAGTCCCTTTAAGGCTGAGCAGGGATCATGGATCATTACAACTACTTTTAATTAACTACTCCCCAACACTGTGCACTACACAGATTTATGGCCAATCGAATGATCTGTATGAGTATGTCCCTCCCAATAAAACCACCTGCAACTGAATAGCAAGTGAAATATCATGGTTTGTGGCTGTGATGTAACTAAAGCAGCCTATTGGCTATTAAACAAAAAGAGAGAAAAGAAAAAGAAGAGATGAGCCCTTTGATATGTCCCACTCGAACTTCCTTTTTCAATAGGAAATATGTCAATACATAAACAATAATCACAGTGATGAATATGCATATATTTACACTGGTGGCCAAAAGTTTGGAATAATGTCTTATGGAAAGAAATTGGTACTTTTACTCACCAAAGTGGCATGCAACTGATCACAATGTATAGTCAGGACATTAATAACGTGAAAAATTACTATTACAATTTGAAATTTTTTTTTTAAACTATTTCAAAGAGTTCTCACGTCTATTTCTCAAACTAGAGACTCTGATGTACTTATCCTCTTGTTTAGT
The DNA here is from genome assembly GCF_019703515.2 of Myxocyprinus asiaticus. Classification (NCBI taxonomy): domain Eukaryota; kingdom Metazoa; phylum Chordata; class Actinopteri; order Cypriniformes; family Catostomidae; genus Myxocyprinus; species Myxocyprinus asiaticus. The sequence goes on from NC_059368.1 coordinate 27,286,219, forward strand.
TGTACATCTGGCCCTCCCCATATCTTTTTCTGTCCTTGTTAGAGCCAGTTGTCCTTTGTCTTTGAAGACTGTATTGTACACCTTTGTATGAAATCTTCAGTTTTTTGGCAGTTTCAAGCATTGTATAGCCTTCATTCCTCAAAACAATGATTGACTGATGAGTTTCTAGAGAAAGCTGTTTCTTTTTTGCCATTTTTGACCTAATATTGACCTTAAGACATGCCAGTCTATTGCATACTGTGGCAACTCAAAAACAGACACAAAGACAATGTTAAGCTTCATTTAACGAACCAAATAGCTTTCAACTGTGTTTGATATAATCGCAAGTGATTTTCTTGTACCAAATTAGCAATTTAGCATGATTACTCAAGGATAAGGTGATGGAGTGATGGCTGCTGGAAATGGGGCCTGTCTAGATTTGATAAAAAAAATGACTTTTTTTCAAATAGTGATGGTGCTGTTTTTTACATCAGTAATGTCCTGACTATACTTTGTGATCAGTTGAATGCCACTTTGGTGAATTAAAGAACCAATTACCTTCCGAAACAGCAAAATCTGTACATTATTCCAAACTTTTGGCCGCCAGTGTATGCACTAGTGCAATATGGTAGAAAACTGTAATCCAGGTATAGAAAATGAAAGCCAGGGAATGACATAATCACAGGGCCTGATATTGATTTATCATGTGTTTAAATTCCTGGTCTTTATTGTGTTATAAGCACTAATGGCCAGAGTGGAAAGGGTGAAATGTGAAGCATCTGTCATTGTTTTATCTCTCAAGAAAGTGCCAAGGGAAGAACTACAGCTAGGATGTGGGTGAAAATGAAGCACATGAGAAGACGGATCAAAGGCAAGCAGTGATGTTTCTGAGAAGACACTCTATTTTAGTAGTAGGTCAGTAGTGCCTGCGTTTTATCCACTGCACTTATTATGCAAAACTATATCTCTGATTCTAAAATTAAGTGCCACACATATTTGGCTTTATGCTATAGTCTGTATCTTCATGAGACACAGAATAAGCAAATGCTTTGATGAAAGATCTAGTTTTATTGTAGCTTATTTAAACTGTATTAAATTAAGTTTAATTTGGTAAAGTTTTAGCTGCTGACATATATTATTTATAAACAACCAATAATTATTCTGGGACACTACCACATTTTTGCTCTAACAAATAAATATGAATTCCTCTTGCAAACTGTTAAGCATAACTAATTAGAGGCAGCCAATTAGAAGGAAAACATTGAATTCTAACATTGCTCTCAGCAATATTAGACTCAATATTAAGCTTAGTTTATGACTCATACAAATGGTACAAGAGACCAAGACCCTTAAGCTTTTCAAATGGGCAAAGTGAAGGAATACAGGAGTTTGAGAAGATTAGACAGACTGCCTGTACACTGCAGCCATCATAGTATTTGGTCTCATCCCTCATGGCTGGCAGATTTCATCAGACAAATAGCAAAAAGGTTTTATCAATCAGGTGTATTGGCAGGACCTAGGCAGACAATCTCTGTGAAAAGTGAGATGGATAGCTTTCTAAATGCTTTTCTCGATTCTGTTTTAGTCTTTCTGCAGGTGTTGAAAGGGATTGGGTCGTTTTTTTCCCATTCTCATAGCTCTAAATGCTTATGCTGCGGTTTATTTAGAGCTAATCGAAAGTATGGTGTCTAAATTTACAGGGAAAAGATTTCTCCATTTCAACTCAATCTGTTGTTTTGAAAATAGGGAAATGGGTGAGGTCATAGTGAAAAAGCACAAATCTACAGTGGTTTTGCAATGCAATTTACTTAATCCCCTCTGGCTAAACAGCATGAAGATATGCCAATATTAGTTATCCACAGTATGTGTAATACAAGTCATTAATTAACTGATAAACTGAGTAGATGTTGGTGGGCAATGTTTAAAACTAAAAGATATTGATTGAACTGTAAGATTAATGATCAAGTGCATTGAAGTCCATCACAAATTGTCTGTGGAAGCTGACGTACACTACCATTCAAAAGTTTAGTCACTTACTCATTCTTTATTCATTCTTTATTTATTTTTCATTTATTTTTTTCACATTTTAGAATAATAGTAAAGTCATCAAAACTATGGAATAATAGAAATGGAAATATGGAAATTATGTTGTGACAAAAAATCCAAAATAAATCATAACTGTGTTATATTTTAGCATCTTCAAAGTGGCCACACTTTGCCTAGATTTTGCAGAAATGTACTCTTGACATTTTCTCAACCAACTTCTTGAGGTATCACCCTGGGATGCTTTTTAAACAGTATTGAAGGAGTTCCCATCTATGTTGGGCACTTATTGGCTGTGTTCTTTATTATTTGGTCCAAGTCATCAATTTCAAAAACTTTTTTTTTTTTTTTTACATTTTACGTTTTAGTTTTAGATTTTTAAGATCATGAGAAACATTTCAGTCATGTGACCCCAAACTTTTGAACGGTAGTGTATATGCAGTGTTATAGAATGACAAAAATGACTCGACAGTCAAAAATCAGTTACGGCACATTTACAGTTAGTCTTGCATTTTTTGGCTTACAGATTTAAAGGGTAATTTGCCTCATGATAGAGACAAATCTAAGAGGCAGCAGGGGTAGTTCCTAAAAAAACAAAACTTCTGTCATTATTTATTCACACTTTTGTTGTTCCAAGCCCATGTGACTTTCTTTCTTCTGTGTAACATAAAAAGATGTCAGGCAGAATGTTAGCCTCAGTCACCATTCTCTTTCATTGTATCTTTTTCCATTACTATGAAAGTGAAAGGTGACTAAGACTAAAATTCTGTCTGTGTACCATTAAAGAAAGTCATACGTGTTACAACATGAGGGTGAGTAAATGATGACAGAGCAAAAAAAAAAAAAAAAAAAAAAAAAAGAAAAGAAAAGCAAAACTCTCCATTTTCTCTCCAATTAATTGCATTGATGTTAAAAAAATGGAAAAATGTGTTTGTTTAAAAAACAAAACCATTTCTGACACTGGATGAAGATTGTAAGAGGAATATGTGGTTTAGACAAGCTCCAGACAGCTGCATTATAAGAACAGATGCTTTAAAGAATGAGGTGCACAGGGTGTGATGTCCCACCTTGCTCCGGAGCAGTCCTCCACTGTGATGCTCTGGTGTGCTTCTTTCTGAAGAGGGTTTTACCTTTTCTTTACTGTTGCTGGAATCATTGTCCTTTATTATGTCATACTGCCGGCAAAACAGGGCAATTACGGCTGCGAACACAGAGAAGACATGGTGACATTGCACACAGTGTCTTTATACTGACTCTGATGCAACTATACAAAACTCTGTAGAAAAAGTCTCAAAGGACGAGTCACTGAAGCATCCAACACTAAGGGACAAATGTTGAATAAAACTAATTTCTTCATCTATGTATGACTATTTCTATCTCTCTGTCTCTTAATAGAGATAATAAGAGATAATTCACCCAAAAATTAAACTAACCTAAAATTCTGTCTTCATTTACCAGGGCCATGGGGAAATAGGGGCATCGAGATGATGGTTGTTATTTTCTTTTTGTCAGTTTTTTATTTTTTATTATTATTTATTTATTTTAAATGCATTAAAATATTTTGGATATGTTTTTCTAAAAACTGTATGCTTAAGGAAGTCTTGTGAAGTAATTTACAACACGGAATAGTGTCATAATTATATAAATCATGAGGGCCTTCATCTCAACAACCCCTGAATGCCAAGCCACGTTTGAACTATTTTAACTATTGGAGCACCTAGCCGCGCATCTCATAGTAACACTTTTGGTTTATTATAAGCTGCCGCCAAGCAGTTTAATATTAACATTTGCCAGTAGGCCTACCTTTTAACATTACACTGATATACACATATACTCTTGCTGCAAAAATGTATTCGGCTATGTTCTTGTGTGCTGTGTACTTTGGGCTTTTGAACCTAAAACGTGGATATGTTCTTGTCTGCTGTGTGCAACGGGACCTGGAGGTTACAAGACTGGCATACAGTTGATTGGTATTGTAGCGTGTTTAAAGATTATGTGTGAGTGTTCTGAATGCACTGATAATATAATGCACTACGTTCAATTGTCCTTTCATGTTGGATGATAATGCGAAAGCCGCCCTTCCGGGGGGTTTGGTGAGTGTGCAAGCGCACAGCGCATGGGCGTCTATGAGATAGAAGTGAGTGAAAAGATTTTGAGAGAGAATTGTTCGTTAGCTTCGTGCTGCCTGTTACCTGTTGTACGGCCAAGAATAAATCTCCGAAAAGTATAACGACAGCACTCATTCATTAACCCTTTCATAAGTACCTCAATAGCTGGGCCCCGCAGAACAGGCTGCGCTGGTCAAACGTCTGTAATTTATATTCGCTCAAACAGTTACTCATACAGTCTTTTAAATCACAGAATAAGTTTATTTTATATACATACATCCAACTCGTCACCAAAGTACCACGATAAAAAGTTTATAGCTCTTATACGCACAGTCAATACATCAAACGCAATCTTTCATCGATGCGTGCTGCCATTAGTTTACATTAGTAGCGGTTGTCATTTGTCAAACAAACAGCTACTCAAAGAGTCTTTTCAAGCACATAATATGATTATTTTATGTAACAGACAGCCTAATTGTCACCAAAGTACCACGATAACAGTTCACAGCTTGTATATGCACAGCTTGTCATCATATCTAAACGTGATCTTCCCATGCACACAGCCATGTCTGATTATTAGGTGCAGATGCGGTTTTCATTCACACAAACAGCAACACAAACAGTCTTTTCAGGTATATAATATGTTTGTTTTCTGAAACAGACAGCCAAATTATCACAAAAGCACCACGATAACAGTTTAAAACTCGTATACTCACAGTGAAAACATGCTGATCGAGCATGATTATCCAATGCACGCATCCAAGTCTGTTTACATTAGCGCTTGTCACACACAAACACACACAAAACACACACACACCACGACAGACAGCAAGTGGTGGCGGCAGTGTGTACCTTTATAGAAAACAATTGTTTCTAATTTTAGAACGCAAAATGTTGTCTGCCAGACGCATCTGATGTGCGTCCCTCTTAAAACAACCAGAAAAATACTTTTTCACCGCTTTACAGCTCAAATAATACATAAGTTTTAACAGAGGAATTAATGTATGTGCTTTTATAAAATTATAAGCTTCACATTTTCGCCTTTATACCCTCCAAAAATTGGCCACATTCACTTCCATTGTTCTGTGATTGCCTTTTTCTTTTTTTTTTCTTTTTTAAGAAATCACAGAATATTCCTTTACTTTCATTATTTTTTTTTTCATACATTCAAAGTAAATGGTGACTAAGCCTGTCATTCTGCCTAATATTTCATGTGTGCACAGATGAAAGTTATACTTGTATGAAACAACATGATGGTGAGTAAACAATGACAGAATTTTCATTTTTGGGTGAGCTATTGCTTTAAGTATACAATTAATATCCTGTTCCTTGTCTCTTGAATTGATTTGCATGGTTCATAATTTAGGATGAGGTTTAATTTTTTAGTGGGTTTTGTAGTTACAACCCCAATTCCAAAAAAGTTGGGGCAGAATGAAAAATGCTAATAAAAATGAGATAGAAAAAGAGTGACTTGTCAATTATATTCACCCTTTGCTATATTGAAAGCACTACAACTAGACATTTTATGATGTATTTCCTTGTGAATTTCACTGTTTTTTAAAAATGTACAGTCATTTCAAATCAGATGATTGCAACACGCTCCAAAAAAGTTGGGACAGTCAAGTGTTTACCACTGTGAAATGTCACCATTTCTTCTAATAACTCTTATTAAGCATTTGGGCACAGAAGACACAAGTTTGTTATGTTTAGAAAGTGGAATTTCCCCCCAGTCATTCATAATGTAGGTCTTTAGCTGCACAATTGTACGGGGTCTTCGTTGCCGTATGGTGTGCTTCATAATGCACCACACATTCTCAGATGGAGATAGGTCATGACTGCAGGCAGGCCAGTCTAGCACCCACACTCTCTGCTTACACAGCCATGCACTTGAAATATGGGTAGTATGTAGTTTGATGTTGTCCTGCAGGAAAATGCAGTGACGTCCCTGGAAAAGACAGTGCTGGATGGCTGTATAAGTTGTTTCAAAATTTTTACATATCTGTCTGCATTCATGGTGTTCTCACAGATGTGCGAGTTACCCATGCCATGGGCACTGACACACCCATTGCCCATACAGACACCGGCTTTTGGACTTGACGCTGATAACAGCTTGGATGGCCCTTTTCCTCTTTGGCTCGGATAACACGACAGCTTTGTTTTTCAAAAACGTAAAAAAAAATTTAGACTCTTTAGACCAAAAATCACAGTTCCACTGTTCTACTTTCCATCTAAGATGAGACCGAGCATAGAGATGTCGGCAGCGCTTCTGGACAGTGTTGATGTAGGGCTTCTGCTTTGCATAGTAAAGTCTTAACTTGCATCTGTGGATGCAGCAGCGAGTGGTGTTGACTAACAAAGGTTTACTAAAGTTATCTCAAACCCATGTTCATGATATCCATTACAGATGAATGCTGTTTTTTAAGACAGTGACATCTGAGGGATCAGAGATCATGCGCATCCAGAAATGGTTTTCATCTTGCCCTTTACACACTGAGATTTGACCAGATTCCTTGAATCTTTTAACTACATTGTGCACTACAAAATCCTTCCAATTTGTCTTTGGGGAATATTGTTCTCAGAGTGCTGGATTATTTGTTGAAGCATGTGTTGGCAAATTGACAAGTCTCGAATGATCCTTGCTTTTGAAGGACTAGGCTCTTGGAGGCTCCCTATATACTATGACACGATTGCCTCACCTGTTTAACATCTCCTGTTTCACATCGCCTTGTTATTTCAACTTGTCAAATTGTTATTAGTCTTAAATTGCCCCAGTCTCAACTTTTTTGGAGTGTGTTGCAATCATCTGATTAGAAATTACTGTACATTTTCAAAAAACAAGGAAATTCACAAGGAAAAACATCATATAATGTGTAGTTGTAGTGCTTTAATTATAGCAAAGGGTGAATACAATTTACAAATCACTCCTTTTTGTTTTTATTAGCATTTTTTATACTGCCCAACTTTTTCGGAATTGCGATTGTAAATGTAAGCAGTCTTTGGCACAGTATTACTTTTAAATAATGATCAATTAAGATACTGTACTGTATAAACTGTGTTGTTTTACATTAGTTCTATTAATTAATTCTTCTCATGTCTGCTATTGATGGCACTAGCAACACCAAGGACATCGAGTTGATTCCCAGGGAACGTTCATACTGATAAAAGGTCTACATTGAATGCACTGTAAGTCGCTTTGGTCAAAAGCATTTGCCAAATGAAAACATGTAAATGTAAATTCCTGTATGTAAACAGAGATGCTGAGCCTCTTTTAAATCTCTGTTTCTCAGGATGCAGGGCTGTCCCTGTTCTTCATTTTGGACATGTTTCGCATCCACTGGACTGAGAGGTGCAAACAGAATTCCTTTCAGGAGTAAGAACTGAGCTGTGCAAAGACATTTCTTGTTTGCTGGAGTGGCAGTTGCAACTGAGTGCATGAATAATTTTGTTTCAGGGAGGCAGAAATGTCTTACAAAAGGAGAGATGCACTCCTCTGTTCTCATGCCCTTCTCAATATTCAGCCAGGACATTTAAAATTTTACCAGTTTAATGCAAATTATGGTTTTGCGTGCAGATCGAGTTGGAATGCACAGTGAAATTTTAAGTACCACTAGCGTCAATTGATTTTGTAATTTTTTGAGTGAAAAATTAATAACAATTAACAGATCCATGACTAATTAGAATGTTCTCTCTCTCTAACTCATTCTTGTGGTTAATAATTGATGAGGTAATTTCATGATTGTAAGCACAGTTTTTCTCTGTAGGCATAGCAGGCAGAACACAGTTCTGGGACTAACACAGGGATTAATAAATTCAGCTCATATACCTTGATCTGAATTCAGTGTCTTACCGGCCCACATTAGAAGCACCACCACAATGATGATCATTTCCCCTGTCTGCAGGTGTCTAGCTTTATCCAGGCCTTGAACAGTGGGGTCATCTGTAAGAGGAGACAGAGGGTCACCTGTGAGTGATTGTGTTGAAAACTGAATCGTCATTTTTAGCTGATACAGACTGAGACAACCATTAAATTAAACAAAAGACTGCAAAGCACAAAATTGAAGGTGCACTAATTAATTTTATCCTCCTTAAAAGTTTAACACTTAAAGATATCAATAGTACTTAGTAAATGATGTTAAAAGTCATGTACACTCACATGAGATTAAGAATCTAGCCATAAAAGTAGCCTAATAAGATCTGTTTTAATGTACATAGCTGGGCTGCCAACACAAATGGGAAATCGACATGTTGCTTCAGAAAGTTCATGTGCCATGAAATCAACCCCAAACGGCCGATTTACTGATGACCATATACTGTCATTTTCCATCAGACACTTTTGCACATATTCAAGAGTGAACACATTTCCCTCTTGTCTACAAGACTCGGGATCTCGTCCCATGAAAACCAAAAAGTAATCGCATTCACATAATGCATTTTCATTCTAAAATTAAATTTGTACTCCACTGATGTTTAGGTTTAGGGTTGTGGTTAAAAAAATATGTATTCTATTGACAGTATTACATCATTTACAACTACAAATACTCACTTCTCAACTCAACTCAGCGCCACTCTGTGGACATTTTACCTGGAAATTGAAGCTCACACATGGCTGTACGTTCAACAACACTTCCAGCTTCAGCCACTGGGGTAGTGATTAAAATTTTGGTAAGCACAGACCAATATCAGCAGCAGAAGTTTCGATCTCCTGTTGCCAAAGGGACCCTTTTCACAGACTGTGCTGACACATTACTGGTTATTTAGCAGCATAAATCTAGCAAACTTCTTTATTGTTGCAATTTTTTAATTATTAAGTGTAATTTTATAACATTATACTTTGTTTTATATTACCCTTGAATTAGTAAAAAAAAAAAAAAATTACCTACTACAGATGTGATGAAGTTTCTAATACAGCTGCTGAGAGATTGAAAGTAAATATGCCTATATGCGTATATATAAATAAATATGTTCACTCTTCTGACTGTTGTAATCCATCGCTCTTTTTTTCTTCATTTTGAAAGTTGTGGAAATGTAATAGTGGTGTTTTTCTTTTGATGTTGGAGCAATTGGGTATCCAAAAATTATGTTTGACGTGGTCTCCCATTCACCGCTATCAAAGTTTACCCTGCAATCATTTACTTCCGCGTACCAAAACCTGTAAGTGTGAAAAGGGTCTATTCACTGTGTGATCAGTCTGTATGAGATCACATGACTAGCTGAACACTACTCACTTCATATCATTAGGGTTATTATGACACTTTCGATCACAAAATAAATTAATCAATGCTTAACTGGTTTCTACAATGGCAATGGTAACAAAAGACTATTGCTTTTGCTTGATGGTGCATCCAGGCCCCTAGGTGTCAGCATAAGTCCCAGATGACTGCCATTTTGACCAGCACAAACTAAACAACATAAAAAAAAAAAATTAAATACTAAGCACCTCTTTAACACCAAAGGTTTGTGAATGCATTTTAAAATAAGGATGACTTCTAAGATTTTACACAAAGACATAGGGCCATTAATTAATTTTAGAATGAGGCCAGATGCTAACTTGATTAATTTAACTTTAGATCAGCTCAAAGCTGGTCAATTACCAGCATCCCAATCACTATGACCATCCGACCACTGCTCTGAAGTGCTGCTCTAACCAGCCATCTGTCTTCATTATGAATCCAGTGTTAAAGGGATTGACTGCAGGCTCATTTCCTCGTCCAAGTATCTTTTAACCTATGTGGAGTTGGTCCAGAGCACCACTCTTCCCAATTGATATTCCTCTCTGGATGAAAACAGTGCTGGCTCAGAGACACCTGCTGTCATAAATTGAAAAAGGAAGCCCAGTCAGCCAATTACGAGAAGGATCACATGTATTGCAGTGATTTTCAATTACAGTTTCATGGTATTGAGATGAGTGCTGCTCCGGTTCACATTCTCAGAAGAGTCGGAATAGAAGGCCAGTGTACCGCTCCTCTCATCAGCCCAGTGAATATATATAATGACAAGCGTGGAGGTTTATTCACTCATCTGTGGCAAATGAATTAATAGAATCAACGCAGTATGTCACAACGTGAGATTGTTAAGCAGTTTCTGCACACCCTTGTTGCCTTCCTCAACAGTGATAAGAGTGGGAGCCTCATGTGGGAGGCCATGTTGTAAGTTAACTGGTTATATTCCAAAAGCCCAACAGGGAAGCTCTTTAGAGCCTTTAAAGGGAGCTGTTATGTGCCAGAAAACAAAATGCTTCCTTGCTGTCCTTTGGCACTATGATCCAGCAAGACATCTGATCATTAGTTCCACATGAGTTTGAAGACTCGTGTGCATCGCAATGACATTCTTGTGAAGAACACAATTAAGATTAGCAATTAAGTGCCAGCAAAACCCATAACACAACCCTGATTAAAAGAGGAAAACCAGCTTAGATCAGCACATATTTCCATGCTTGTCTAAGCTTGTTTATGCTGGTTTGGTGCTAGTCTAGAATAGCCAAGTTGTTCACCAGCAAACAATATTGGTCAGCTGGCATAGTCCTGATGAAGTGGGTTAACAACATGGCTTTGCTGGTCATTCAGCTAGACCAGCACCAAACCAGCACAAACCAGCTTGGACCAGCATGGTAAAGCTACTAAGGAAGTTGTATATGGGCATATTTGTAGGTGTACATGCATGTATTTGTATGTGTAAATAAAGGAACGCATTATAAAAAGAAAAGATAATAACAAAAGAGATATAAAATATACTGTCATGTGTATTTTGTTGATTCATGTTTTTCATGTCTTTTATTTTGAAAAGTTTAGTTCCTGTTTCATGTCATGTGTTCCTGGTCATGTGATGTACTGTTTTCCCTCCATGTTCATGTGTCTTGTTTTCATTGGTTCATTGTTTGATTATCTTGTTTAGAGTTCTGTTTGTTCATTGATTTATGTTCTCCCATGTCCAAGTATTTAAGCCCTCATGTTTTCCATTGTTTGTCAGGTATTGTGTTTGGTAATGTGTCGAGTTTATGTCGAGTTTATGTCGAGTTTAGTTCATGTTTATAGTTAGAGTTTATTGGATTTCACTTCTGTAAATAAATTGTACTTGGGTTCTTCATTTCATCGTCTTCGTCATTGCCAGCAGCCACTCATTACATATATGTTGGTTGCCAACTGATTAATATTTTAAATTATATTAATTACATAATATGTTGATTCATTAATCACAAATATTTGCAGAGAAAGGCCCCCAGATTATATATATATATATATATATATATATATATATATATATATATATATATATACTGTGTACGAATATGTTTTGTTATTATCTTTATTTTATTTTTTTGTCATTAATTTATGTCAACACCAGCACAAGTGAAATTCCTTTACTTGTACTTTTGTTTTTTCAGAATAAAGCTTCTAAAACACAACACATGTTTGAATGTTTTCTATAGTGTATTGCCTTTCTATTGATAATTGCAGCCTGATCTCTTGAAATTTCCATGAACATGACAACATTCTTGCAATTCAAAATGTACATGCTGTATAGCACATGTATTTAATTTTAGAATACATTTGGCTGCAGTTTTCCAGTGAAATGTCCAGCTGGTGGCTGGTGTCGTATTCAGACGAGGTTTTAAGGTGAGTTTTAGATGGATGTTTTTAAAACATATAACCTAAAACTTTTCCCTGAACCTAACCAATAGTGTTTTAAAATATAAATGAGACATTTAAAAAAGACACCCTTATCAAATCAATGCCAAAACCTAACCATTAGCATTTTAAAATGCAGAAGCGAAATGAAAAAGCAAATTTTTTTAAGCAACCACACCATTTCGTACCGCTTCTATGACTCTGGCGTGTTACCTCACGTGTCAGCTTGAGTTCATGGCTAGACTTAAACCGCAGTCCTCCGATTCAAAAGTCCAATGCCCATCAGGTGAGCTACTGTGCAAGCTAGCTGTTCTGGAATCAGTGTATATATGTAGGTGGATCTCTAATTCAAGCATTAAAATGTATAATTTTTCAAAAGATGCATTAGAGTAAAAGTGTGTCGATATCATAAAATAGCAGGGAAATAGAGAGAAATATAAAAATGTATAAAGTCATTATCAGCCATTATAGTCATGATTTGAGTGAAAGTGAATAAAGCACACAGTTGTCGTAGTGGCTCTAGTGTTCATTTCTCCTGGAAACTGCAGGGAATTGTACCTGGAGACACATATAACAAGTTTTGCAAAAGTGTATATAGATGACATTACAATGACATCTGGACATAAATAAAATGTATAATTATTTTCAGCCTAATATTGTTGATTTTTTGCTCTGTGTTTGATAGAAGATGCAAAATGATTGATTGAAGATTTTTGTTAATAATAAAAAAAAAAGAAAAAAAAAGGAATGATCGAGACTGATAAAATGTACAAATATAAATATACAGTTACAATATATGTTTATATATTCTATTTTCTATATTCTTCAAGTGGTTTCAGCCCATGCTCATCAGGATGCACATGTTTGTTTGTTAGACCTGCAGGGCCAGGTTTTTGAGTCCTTTGAAGTTTCACAATAATTGAGTCCAATGGGAATCATCTTCAGCTGAGTCTGACAGCACATGAAATATATTGGCCAAAAATACCCCAGCAACAGAGAGATGCGAGTAAAAACTGTCTGGAGTCAGAAAACAAGACAGATTACTCCATGAGTTGGCACACTTTCCTATCCCTCTATTATCTCTAAAAAGACTTGTTTTTCTGTTTAGATATTGCTCATATTCCTTAAAAAATTATAACAAGTTGATTTTGAGATTTGACAAACTGCACCCTGCATTGGACTGTCTATAAGCAAATGGTAAATGCTCCCTGCTATACACATCAATTATTATTTTTTCCTCTTCAAATCTACAGTATGCATTGATGGGGGTAGGGAGGATTGGAAAAAATACAGTATACAGTACATGATGACAAAAATATTTTTATAGGACCAGGGAGAGATGCATTAAAGATGTATTTTCCTTACTGATTACTATTATAATTGAAATGCCTTTTAACATGCAGTAAACCATTGTATGAACTGAGTGCTCGGTTGTAACATGTCTAACATATTTAAATGTTACCCAACAAACAAAGATATTTGAACAATACAGTTCAGTATTTTCTCTGGGAGCTTTGAGAGAACGCTTAAAATATCTATTGATATTGCATCAAAAGGGCTTAGCATATCTCCTTACACTTGTGTTTGCAACTAAGTGAATCAAAATAATGTTTTTGTCACATGATGTTGAAAATACCATTAAAGTTTAAGGGTCATTCTCACGAAGTGTTGACATTTGTGCAAGAAATTTTCAGGAAAATACTATATTTTTCATCATTTTATTTGAAGAGGTTACTGCTCAACTTTCAAGAAATTATTTACCCACCTCAGACCCACAGTACCAGGACTGAAACCACCAATGAAATCAAAAATTTTAATCTGAATAAATTTACCTGAACAATTAAGTTACACCAGCAAAGGGTTAGATCAAGTAAAAATAGATAATTTACAATTGCAGGTTACGCCTGTTTTAAGTGAAGAAATATAACATTTATGTTTTTGTATATCACTGACCAATTCTTCAACTATTACACTCAATTCTAAATATGTGGCTATAGCCTTGCAAAGCACCAATAGTTCTTTGTTGTTACTAACCATAGCCTAAAGCATTACATGATTTCTTTCAACCCTCTCACAATAAGTTTGGAATTCATAAACATATAGAATAAATAACTAAGTAAATTATTATAATTATATTTAATTAAATCTACAATCAGTATTCTTCAGCTTTTTGCCAAGCACAATAAAAGTAAAAAAAAAAAAGAATCTGAAAAAATGATCACTGTTTTTCGCATAACATAACTATTCAGTTTGACAAGGGCAATGTATTGTAAGTGTAATCATAATGAAATACTGATAAAGAGAAACTTAACTCTGTATAAACCTTGAGGTCCAAAAATTATGATGTCACTCTCTTAAATAGGATATCAGAGAAGATCAATCCTTTATTTTAAAAGGTAGGAAATATAACAGCACAGTGGGGGTTTACTGAGACGAATGGGGACATGCAGATGGGCATGTTTTTCATATTCTAATGAAATGCAAACAATGGAAAAATAAAATAATTTTTTTATTTAAAAGTTATTTTTGCATTACACACTAGTTCAGTATGCTGTTAAAATAATGTACTGCAAACAAATACTACCATTTCCTAAGAACGACCCTTGAATCTGAGATACTGTCATTTATTTCTTAGAATGAATTACCTGTATGACATATATACAGTACATCTGCCACAAATGCTTTTATGTTGTATGCCAATGAATAAAAGATATTCGGTAATTATTTTTGTATGAGGCTGAATGGAAAATACTGGTTACCGAGCATATACTGCACTCAAAACTTTGAAGAGGAGAGAAAAATTAAATGAATGAGAAATAGAAACATATTTTAAGGACCTCAAGTGTGAACAGTTTGAGAGTGCTGAATTTCAGCCACTGTAAGTTGATAAGTATGGGGTTTGGACAGTCTTTTGTATGTTGAAAATGACCTTATTTTAAAAAAGTGGGAGTTGACAGTAACTTTGTTTATTATGCCGGACCTTTTTAATCTCACTGTGTGTATAGTTTCTGGCCAGGTTTCTTCCAGCCAGGCCTTTCATTTTCATTTGGATAAATTTAGACTTTGGCCTTATACACACAGATGACAGCGAAGATGAAGTGTAATTCAAACTCCTATAAAAGCATCTATATGAAAGACAACGTCATGGTTACTTTCGTAACCTCCATTCCCTGATGGAGGGAACGAGACGTTGTGTCGGTGTAGTGACACTAGGGGTCACTCTTGGGAGCCCCAAACACCTCTGCTTTTTTTTAAAAAAAAAGGCCAATGAGAATTGCCGAGTGGAATTTGCATGCCACTCCCCCAGACATACGGGTATAAAAGGAGCTGGTATGCAACCATTCATTCAGGTTTTGTGCTGAGGAGCCGAGACCAGGTCCCGGCCATTTCAGCGGATAGTTCAGCGCTGTGGCAAGAGGGACACAATGTCTCATTCCCTCCGTCAGGGAACGGAGGTTACGTAAGTAACCATGACGTTCCCTATCTATACATACTGGCCGGTCAGCGAGTTTCTCCACAAACTCAACTGCCAGAGGGCTAAGGAGGAAAGTCATCCAGGGATCACAGTCTGTGAACACGACTGGGAGTCAAGAGTGCACGTCTTCACCTCAAGGGATGGGAAAGGCGTTATGCGCAAGCGGTGCACCCGGCCAGCTATCCCGGAACTTACCTGCTCGTGCCTGCCAATACACAGGACGAGACCGGCTCAACCCGGAGATTGTAGAACCTTGCAAATGTGTTGGGTGTTGCCCAGCCCACTGCTCTGCAGATGTCTGCCAAAGAGGTGCCACAGGCCAGGGCCCAGGAGGCCACCGCACTCCTGGTAGAGTGGGCTCGTAACCCCGCAGGGGGTGGCATGTCCTGAGCCTGATATGTCATTGCGATGGCGTCCCCTACCCTCTTGATGGAAGTGAGCGCAGTCAGGAGGGCAGTCTTCAAAGAGAGTACCTTAAGTTCAGCTGACTCCAAGGGCTCAAAGGGAGCTCCCTGTAGACCCCAAAGGACTATAGAGGGGTCCCATGAGGGGACGAGGCGTGGCCTGGAGGGATTCAACCTCCTAGCGCCTCTCAGGAACCTGATGATCAAGTCGTGCTTCCCCAAGTACTTACCATCTACTGCACCATGATGAGCCAAAATGGCAGCTACTTTCACCTTCAAGGTGGAGGGGGACAGCCACCCCTCCAGTCTCTCCTGCAGGAAGGAAAGCACCAATCTGACTGAGCATCTCTGGGGGTCTTCACGTCGGGAAGAACACCACTTAGCGAACAGACGCCACTTCAAGGCATACAGGCGCCTCGTTGAGGGAGCCCTAGCCTGAGTGATCGTGTCTACCACCGTGGGTGGTAGGCCACTTAGGTCTTCCACGTCCCATCCAGGGGCCAGATGTGGATATTCCAGAGGTCTGGTCATGGGTGCCAGATGGTGCCCTGTGCCTGAGAAAGAAGGTCCTTCCTCAGGGGAATTCGTCGGGGGGGGCTGTCACGAGGAGCGTGAGATCCGAGAACCACGTCTGGGTGGACCAGTAGGTTGCTACTAGGATGACCTGCTCCTTGTCCTCCCTGACCTTGCACAGGGTCTGTGCAAGTAGGCTCACTGGGAAAATACATATTTACATAGTCCAGAGGGCCAGTTGTGTGCCAGCGCATCTATACCGAGGGGTGCCTCGGTCAGGGCATACCAAAGTGGGCAGTGGGAGGATTCCTGGGAAGCAAACAGGTCTACCTGTGCTCGACTGAATTTCCTCCATCTGAACACCTTCAGGCAGTTCAGCACCGACTGCGCTCTCTCGTTTGTGAGGTGCGCTGTCATTGAGACTGAGTCCAACTCCAAACCGAGAAAAGAGATGTTCTGAACTAGGGAGAGCTTGCTCTTTTCCCAGTTGACCTGAGGTGCCGGGGCACGAGGTCCCTGTGTGCGCACAGCAACTCTCGAGAGTGAGCTAGGATTAGCCAGTCATCGAGATAGTTGAGGATGCGGATGCCCACTTCCCTTAGTGGGGCAAGGGCTGCCTCTGCGACCTTCGTGAAGATGTGAGGGGACAAGGACAGGCTGAAGGGGAGGACCTTGTACTGGTACGCTTGGCCTTCGAAGTCAAACCGCAGGAAGGGTCTGTGTCAAGGTAAGACCAAGATTGAATTCTGATGAAACTCCGGGCGAGGGGGACCAAGGGAATGATCACGTCGGACGTACTGGCTCCTGCCGCCCACCATATGATTGGCCGAGGAGGGGGGAGGGAGAATCTTGTCCTCGTAGTACACTGGCACCAATCCCGTGTGGGCGTGTTTGTGCCACAGCTGGGTGCACAGGGGTGGGGGGGTCCGCCGCTGGAGCGCCATACCTACCTAAATGGGATGGTGGACGGTGGTCGTGACGACGCCCGTGCACACTGGATATGTGACCCAGGAGACGAGGGAACCATTCATCTGTTAGGCTTTTGGGTGCCGCGGCCTCCTGGGCATGCAGCGACAAAAGATTCTCCTCCCGGCCCTCCATCAGTGGATGGAGTGGTCTGTCGACCAGCCCCAGAGAAGTGGGTCTCCTCACCTCTGGGTTGCCCATCTCGGGGGCGCTTTGAAGCCTTCCTCGGATTCTTAGCGGCCGGCCGCAAGACGGGTGGCGTCTGCTTCCTGCGGAGGGCTCCAAGTCGGAGCCGGGCCACGGGGCGGACTGCGGAGGAACCAGTGTTGTTGCTGCAGGAGGACGCCCTTGGCGACGAGCAGACACGGTGCAGGGTCTTAAGCTGTGCCAGGGCAGGATATGTTGTAAGGCCTCTGTCTGCTTCTTCACTGCCAAAAACTGCTGGACAAAGTCCTCGAAGGCATCGCAAAACAGGCCAACCTGGGAATTGGGGTGCCAAGGAACCATGCCTTGTCTGCCTCTCCCATCTTGACCAAGTTGAGCCAAAGGTGGCGCTCCTGGACCACCAGGGTGAACATCGCCTGCCCGAGAGACCGCACCATGACCTTCATTGCCCAGAGAGCAAGGTCGGTCACCAAGCGCAGTTCCTGCATCAATCTTGGGTCAGAACTACCCTCGTGCAGTTCTTTTAGTGCCTTGACTTGGTGTACTTGCAGGAGAGTCATGGCGTGCAGGGCAGAGGTGGCTTGTCCAGCGACACCGCATGACGAAAACCTACAGGCCCTGGATGGGAGCTTTGGGTGCCCACACCAGGTGGCGGTGCTCTGCGGACACAAGTGCACCGCGAGCGCCTTATCCACCTGGATGATCACCGAATACCCCTGGCCACTCCACCATTGAGGGTAGTGAGA
The DNA here is from genome assembly GCF_019703515.2 of Myxocyprinus asiaticus. NCBI lineage: Eukaryota > Metazoa > Chordata > Actinopteri > Cypriniformes > Catostomidae > Myxocyprinus > Myxocyprinus asiaticus. The sequence continues at coordinate 27,304,243 of NC_059368.1, forward strand.
GCGGGGGAGCTGAATGACCGGGACCAGGACCGGGCAGTAAAAGGTGCCCCCCACGATCTTGTCAGCTCCTCGTGCACTTCCGGGAAGAAAGGAATGGGCCGTGGGCGGCGCCTCGAGCCCAGGAACCAATCGTTGAGCCACAAGGGTTCAGGGGAGAGTGGAGGGTTCCACTCTAGCCCGACGCTCGCGGCTGCCCAGAAAAGCATGTCTGTCATTTCTGCGTCGGCGTGAGACTGGGTGACCGTGCCCGGAGGAAGCCCAGCCGAAGCCTCTGCGTCAGACTGGACGAGCCTGCTCTCCGATGCAGCACTCGATAACTCATCACCTTCCCGAGCTCCGAACATGAAGTCGAACTCGCGCTGAGACGAGCCGGCGGTCTCGTGCGAGAGCCCGATCAGGGCAAGCGAGCATGCTGGGGAATGGGAGGTCCGTGGGGGGATACCCGGTGGAGATGGTCCCATTGATGTCCCCAAATCGCCCCCAGTGCTAACCGATGCGGCCTCAAACCCGTAGGTAGATGGACCGGTGCGGGGAGCCGCTGGGGGTGACCGCAACCTTGCCATGGTTATGTTCTCGCAATGAGGACATGACTCATCTACAAACGATGTCTCCGTGTGGGCAGTGCCCAGACACGTAAGACAGCGATCGCGGCCGTCAGAAGCGGAGAGATAACGACCGCAACCAGAAATAACACACAAACGGAAAGTCATCTTTAAAAAGTCGTTCTGTGTGTGCCGCTCTTTTTGTGAATGAATATATACTCTTTTAGAATATACTCTCTTATTTTCGCTCTGCCGAAGCGGCCAGGGGCATTCTCTGCACTCCATAGGTGCAGAGGGAGAGAAGCCACTGAAATGCGCGTAAATCCAGCAGTTTTGAGGTGCATCTTTGGAGGGAATTGAATTCAGTGCACTGAATACAACTGCTCAGCTCCGAAGAGAAAATCTGAATGAGTGGTTGCATACCAGCTCCTTTTATACCCATATGTCCGGGGGAGTGGCATGCAAATTCCACTCGCCAATTCTCATTGGCCTTTTTTTTTTTCAAAAAAGCAGAGGTGTTTGGGGCTCCCAAGAGTAACCCCTAGTGTCACTACATCGACACAACGTTGAGTGAGTGACAGATAGGGAACACATTTGTGCTCATTTTTTCATAAAGCAGCATAAGAAATCATTCTAAATGAAGCCTCAACAAACCAAGTGATATATGCTTAGTGATTTGAGTGATTGTTATTTAGTTAGTTTATTATGACCTATTGAGCATAATTCTGAACTACGTGCATCCAGTGAATGATCTGATGATTAATGTCGAGCACTCCATCGGCGACAGTGTGCATATGCCTGGAAGTTAAAAATAGCTTGAAATAGTCAAAAACAGCTTGTTTTATTTGGTTTTGAGAGCTCTGTCAGTTTTCATACACTACATAGAAGAGAAAATCAATAAAAAAAATATCTAAAAACATCTCGACACAACATTTTTTGACTGCAATTGGACTGCTATTAGGGCCCACCACTGCAGTTTTAATACACAGCACATTTCCTTGAGAGACAGCGAGCTGATTAGAAATTGGAGCTGAAAACGAGAGGTAGTAACAAGGTCTACCTTCATCCATGCGTGAAGAGTTCATCAATAATTAATTGGGTTGTAGGAAGGAGAACTGCTGAACACAATGGCAGAACCCATTGAGAATACAGTATTAAATGGAAACTGCTCTGTGGCATGAACATACACATTTGCATTTTAAAAACAAAATGTCAAACAATGGGGGACTGTATCTTAAGGACATAAGTGAGCAGAAAATCATAAGAGGATTTGTTGTTACCTTGGTTTGAACTGTTTGAGGGAAAGCGGTCAGTTTTCTTCAGGGTTCTGAAGTGGACACGTTTGCTGGCTTGACTCTCTCCATACAGGCCAATGGACTGCACCTGGATGATGTAATCTGTCTCCTCTTCCAGGTCCCATAGCACACAGGACCTGCTGGTGGTGTTCACCTCACTGATAAACCTCTGCATTTTGCTGTCCATTCTCTAAAAGAGTAAAACCATCAGTGTAGATCAGCAGCTGTAACAGGACCACAACCACCACAGATATTGAATGTGACATGATATATATTGATATATACTGTATATATATATATATATATATATATATATATATATATATATATACACACACACACACACACATACAGTATACAGTATACCTCTCTGATAAAGCTACAATTTGCCACCTACAGTATTCTCTGATTCTGGATTAGAAGGTCTAAAACAGTGGTTCTCAACTCATTTTGCTTCAGGACTCAGATTTTACATTGTACATCAAGTAAACTGACAACGATAAAAACAGTTTAGATGTGGCTACAAAAGTAACAAAAACAAACAAACAAACAAAAAAAAAACTTAAAATCAGACATTGAAAATTATCAATATCACACCATGAATCATGAACCATTAACCCTTAAATGCATACCCCGGGTCTTTAGTGACCAGGGACCTCATCCATTCTCTCTACCTCATCCATTTTTATTTGTTATGCCCTTACCTCTTCCTTAACTATACTCTTATGAATAGTTTAACAAAATGCCAAAATTGCATATATATATATTTATATATATATATATATATATATATATATATATATATATATATATATATATATATATATATATATATATATTTTTTTTACATTATTGTTTTTAATTACTTGATTATCAAAAGTTTAAAGGGTCATAAGTGATCCAGAGATATGCAATAATGTTGCGATATACTGTATTTTTGCACTTCCATATTATTATGATTACAGTATTTCATGTCTTTACAAGTTCCTTGTAAAGATCTTATTGCTTTGCTTATTACACAACAAATCAGTGCTATTTTCATACTGTACAAATGAGTACTATTTGTTGATTTTCTGTCCAACAATGGTGAATTATCAGTATTCCACTTGCATGTACACATACAATTTTTGCATTTTGGCATCTTCCAAATTTGGCTAGCCTGTACCAAGTGACAGATTAATTTGATCTAATATACAGTAGAGTTTTATTGGACATACAGCATTTGATGCCAACAACAAAATGAATGGGAAGCATTTTCTCCTCCTTTTTAAAAGTTGATAAGCCTATTTGTTTTACTATCCTAACTATGCGTACAGACAGTTGCATGTTATAATGTGCATTTAGCATTGTTTTCCCTGCATCCCTTGACCCTATCAGAACACACCCATCATTTGAGAATCAGTCTAAACTACATGCATTGAGCTGTTCTTTCAAAAACGTTTTAAGGTTCCCCTTGAATTGACCAATTCTGAAGTGTCACCTACAACTTATGCTTGGTAGTTGCTGACATTTCAAACTCCTCACACTGTCTAGAAGTCAGCAGTACAGTAACAGTAATCTCTTTCTGTGAGGTCACCTACTGTTATACTGTAACTACAAATCGCATGGTAGGGCACTAAAGAATCTTCTTAAAGTCCTTAGAGTCTTTCAATTCCATTATAATTCTCCCTTCTAACTAAGTGTTGCATTTAGCTCTGGCTCTGTTAGTCTTTAAAGTCTACAAATAGACCCAAAGCACTTTCCTCTGCCCTTGGGCACTGAGGTTGCCTTTAGGTGTGGGTGAGTCTGATGAAAGTCCTTGGCTAAATGAATAATACATTAATCTGTGAGCATCACCTGCATAATCATTACAGACATGCAGGCATCCTATTGCATAACATGACTGACAGATATATTTGTAATTGCTTGAATGCAGAATGCAGAAAGCCACTTAGACAGAATAAATATCTCCTCAGGAATGTCAGTAAACAAGCATGTTAATCTTTACAATGACAGTCTGACAGACATCACAACATCAACATCTATACCATCCTGAATCTACATATACTGCCATAATGGCATTACTTACTGACAACATTTTTAAATAAAGGGGCAATGGAGGCATGAAAGTTATGTCTATTTTTAAATGTTAATAGAATATTCAAACTGAACATACAATGACAATGTTAACCCTCCTCAATGAAGTACACATACTGCCTAAACTGTGTTTATTTACATTTAAATTAATATTGTGGCATTATTATGTGACTTTAAAACACTCTATGAAATAAAAATGTCAATCAAAAGTTATGTGGCATTTAGCCCATGTGTTAGCTTTGTTCGCTTTTCCTAAACATTGACAGGAAAATGATTTACAGTTTTTCTCTTCCAGATAAATGGACCAAAAATCACTGATGACTCATGTTGCACTGCACTGATTTCTGTCCAATCAGACACTCTCCAGAATGAGAATGTCCCTTCTCCAATACATCCTACAACCAACTAGCAAGAAGTAAATCATGATTCATGATCAAACAAACAAACAAAAATGTTTAAAGTGAATTACCTGTTGGGAAATGGAAAAGCCAATGATGATGTCACCCTCTGGCACCTCCCAGGATACTGTTGCTGAGTCAGCTTTCAGGTGCATGACTGACACATTCACTGGAGCAGGTGGACGGTCTAGAGGCACATGATACAAATAAATGCTAAATAAACTTTTAACCCTGATCTTGATGCCAGTTTATATAGAGTAAAGGTAACTAAACTAACTTATCTCTGATTCTTGAGATAAGGGACAAAACATGATTTAACATAGAGTTTTTATTTTTTAATACTAAATGAATTTGATATGGATATATTTGTTGACAAAGGTCTCAGCTAATGAATGGGATCAGGTTTTTATAAAAACACTTTTTTTTTTCTGAAAATTGACAATTATTCACTTCATAACTTACATCTTACTGTCATTTGTGTCAACTCCATCAGACGCACAAAAAGCATACTATTTTAATTTGATCTATCCAACAAGAGTGTAAAGTCCATAATTATTTTAAAATGGTGTTCAGTAAAGGAGTTAAGTGATGTTCTACTCTGGGGCCATTTTGTTTTTTCCTTAGTTAAAACTGCCTCTATAACCTACAGTAAAAAAACAAACAAAGTGGGGACACAAATTTGATAGGCAGTTTTTTATGGTAAATAAAATTTAAAGTTTACTTTATGTATTGTTTTATATCTTACCTACCTTTCATTTGATATTTATATATATGAATTTGTTGCATTTGTAAATACATGTTTGGCAGTTTAACATTGTGACCTCTTGCTGAGGACAGATTAAGTTACATGTGCTTCCAAGTAAAGCATGCATTTAAAAAAAATTATAATGAAATTATTAAAACATATAAGTAATAAATGCATTTTCCTGTAGATTGAACTTTTTCAGAAGGAGAAGCCCTAGTAAACAATTGTGCTTTTAGATACTTTTTAAAAGTCCTATTTAAGTCAGCTAGTCGTAGACTGCCTGGTAAGGAGTTCAATAATGGCATAATTTTTCAAGTGAAATGAATACTATCTATGTAGCTTGTCATTATTAAGTAGCCTACTCTACAAATCAAAAACAGATTTGCAGCAATACAGTATATTGTTAAATTTATGAGCAATATCACACCATTTGTGCATTATCAAGAAATAAACATGCATCTCTGTCTTACAGTTACTCAAAGTGGATTGTTCTTTGCAACGCCTCCAGAGGTGTGCAGTTATTCAAAAATAATTCACAATTTTCAGGCCTCATTGTGTACAAAGAACATGCTGTATTTGATCAAATGCAGGGTGGTAGTGATGGAAATCCTTTGTTGCTATATATTTATGCTGATTCATTGTTATAACATACAGTAAATGACACAATGACATAACAATTTCACTCTAATCTAAGTGAAGAGACTATCATTCAAAGCCAAGACATATTTTTGAGAAAGTCTCTAAAGCAATAACCTGTCATGACTATTATCAAATAGCATGAAAGCCACGGATAAGCTATTACTTTCCACATGAAGAAACAACAATGTTCCACAGGTCTGAAATATGTTGCCATGCTCTATTGTTATTTGTTTTTCTTTTTATAGACTGTCTGAGTTACCTGCCAAGAAAGCTTTACAATCTGACCAATCAGATTTTGGCTGTATAATATTTACTATACGGCTTGATCACTACTGGCTAATTAGCTTTCTGAGAGTCTACAGTTCTCTCTAAAAGCAAAGCCAGTAAAACACCCAGAGAAGTGTAATGCAATGCTAAATACCTTTTGCATTAATGCCAACCCCCCACCCCCCACTTAAACTGGGATCTTGAAAAGTAGCAAAAATAAATAAATAAATAAATAAAACCAGTATTTTACAAGTTTACCACTTCTTCATTGTTGAAATGAGTCACAGGCCAGAGAAGATGATTTCAGAGCTCTTTAAATGCATCGAGTTAAGACTGCTTAAGGCAGGTTTTGTGTCTCCATGCTCCAAAGTCTGCTTAGTGCAGGTTTTGTGTCTGCACGCTCCAAAGTCTGTGTAAAGACACAATGCCGCATTAAAGCCATACTAAAATATGCCAGATCTGACCCACTTCAGCCCCTAGTATCGCTGGTAGCTCTGATGCAATGCAGCATCAATGCAGCCTTAGGGGTCGTTCACACCAAACGTTTTGTGCAAAAAATAAATAAAAAATGAAGAAGCTAGATGCAGCACATTGGATAGACCAGCAGGTGTCTCTAAATTGTTTTTAACAGCTGCAGTTCTTTTTCCCTATCTGTCACTCACTCGACATTGTGTAGATGTAGTGACACTAGGGGTCGCCCTTGGGAGCCCCAAACACCTCTGATCTTTGAGTAAAGGCCAATGGGAAATGGCGAGTGGAATTTGCATGCCACTCCCCCGGACATACGGGTATAAAAGGAGCTGGCTTGCAACCACTCATTCAGATTTTCTCTTTGGAGCAGAGCGGTTGTGTTCAGTGAGCTGAATTACTCTGCCGATCCATTCACCTCGAAAAGCTGTTGGATTTACGATGCATTACAGCGGTTTCTCCCCCTCTTGCACCGGTAGAGTGCAGAGAATGCCCCTGGGTGCTTCAGCAGCCTAAAAGAGTATATTCTTCCTCTAAAAGAGTATATTTCCTTTCTAAAAGAGTGGCACTCATGGAGAGCGTCTTTTTAAAGAAGCAGTCGTTATCTCTCCACTTCCAACGGCCATGATTGCTGTCTCACATGCTTGGGCACTGCCCACGCGGAGACAGCGTTCGTGGACGGGTCATGTCCTCACTGCGAGAACATGACCATGGCAACGTTGCGATCGCGGCTTTCCTTCCTCAGAGGGAAAGCCACCACTGCGGCTTCCCACTGTGGTCCTTCTACCTACAGATTTGAGGCCGCATCAGTTAGCACTGGGGGTGACCCCAGCACGCTCGTTTGCCCCGGTCTATTTCTGGGATGAGACCGCCGGCTCGTATCACGGCAAATTCGTGATCTCATTCGGCAATCGCGAAGTGGATGAGTTCTCGATCGCAGCATCAGAGAGCAGGCTCGTCCAGTCTGACGCTGAGGACTCGACTGGGCTCCCACCCTCTGGTGCGGTTGCCCAGACGCAGGCCGATGCGGAGCTGGCGGCCATGCTTGCCCGGGCGTTTGCGAGCGTCGGGCTGGAGTGGAACCCTCCACTCCCCCCTGAACCCTTGTGGCTCGACGATTGGTTCCTGGGCTCAGAGCGCCGCTCACGGCCGTGCCCCGCCCCGGTTCCTTTCTTCCCGGAGGTGCATGATGAGCTCACGAGATCGTGGCGGGCACCTTTCACTGCCCGGACCCAATTTGTGGCTCCTCCACTCTCACTACCCTCGACGGTGGGGCTGCTAAGGGGTACTCGCCGATCCCCCAGGTGGATAAGGCGGTTGTGGTGCACTTGTGCTTGAGACCCCCATCCAGGGTCTGTAGGCTTACGTCGTCATTGGCGACTAAGGCCTATGGTGCCGCTGGACAGGCCGCCTCTGCCCGGCATGCCATAGCTCTCCTGCAAGTGCACCAAGCCAAGGCGCTGAGATAAATGCACGAGGGTAGTTCTGATCCGAGATTGATGCAGGAGATGCCATCGGCAACTGATCTCATCCTCCGGGTGACAAAGGTCATGGCGCGGTCTCTCAGGCAGGCAATGTCCTCCCTGGTGGTCCAGGAGGGCCACCTTTGGCTCAACCTGGTCGAGATGAAGGAGGCTGACAAGGTATGATTCCTTGGCGCCCCCATCTCCCAGGTTGGTCTATTCAGCGACACCATCAAGGACTTTGCCCAGCAGTTCTCAGTGGTTAAGAAGCAGACAGAGGCTAGCCAGCACATCCTGCCCCGGTGCAGATCAAGATCCTGCACCCCGTCTGCTCGTTGCCAAGGGCATCCCTCTGCGGCAGCAACACCGGCTCCGCCGCAGCCCACCCCAGGTGGCTGGCCCCGGTGTGGAGCCACCTGCAGGAAGCAGACGCCGCCCATCTCACGGCCCGCCGCTAAGAACACGAGGAAGGCTTCAAAGTGCCCCTGAGACAGGTGACCCAGGGAGACAGAGACCCACTACAGACCTGGAGCTGGTAAACATACCACTCCATCCCCCGGTAGAGGACCGGGAGGAGAATCCTTGTTTTCCTTTTCTTATGATTTTGCCACATGCCCAAAGGGCTGCGGTACCCACATTTTCAAGAAAAGATTGGTTTCCTCACTTCCTGGGTCACACATTCGGTGTCCACGGCCGTCATTATCATGACCGCTGGGCACCGCACCTTTATGGCAGGCATGGCCCCCTGCCCCGGCGCACCCAGCTGTGGCACAAACGCACCAGGGTGGTGTTCACAGACTACGGGGACGATTTACTTTTTCCCTGCCCCTGACTGATCCTATGGTGCGTACCCGGAGCCAGGTAAGTACTTCAATGTCCCCAAACTCAGCACGGCCACGAGTTGGGGGCCCGAGCCCCCTCAACGTGGCGCCTCAGGCTCCGCCCCACCGTGAGTCCCCACCCGCCTGTACATCCGATGTGATTGTCCCCTTGGTCCCCCTTGCCCGGAGCTTGGAGGCGTGGCTCTCCAACCCGTCGCGGTGGCTGACCAGGGCTGTCTGACTCAGCTATGCGATCCAGTTCGCCAGGCATCCGTTTCACCTCAGTGAAGGATGAGAACACCGTTGCCCTGCATGCAGAGATCGCGACCCTTCTTCGGAAGGACGCAATAGAGCCTGTCCTTCCAACTGAGATGAAGAAGGGGTTCTACAGCCCCTACTTCATCGTACTGAAGAAAGTGGGTTGCGTCCAATCTTGGACCTATGAGTACTAAACCGGGCCTTACACAGACTCCCGTTCAATATGCTGAAGGAGAAACACATTTTGGAGAGCGTTCAGCATCAAGATTGGTTCACGGCGGTAGACCTGAAGGATGCGTACTTCCACATCTCAGTTTTACCTCGACACAGGCCGGTTTACTTTCGAGAGCTGGGCATACCAGTACAAGGTCCTCCCCTTCGGTCTGTCCCTGTTGCCTCGCGTCTTCATGAAAGTCGCAGAGGCAGCCCTTGCCCCGCTAAGGGAAGTGGGCATTCACATTCTCAACTATCTCGACTATTGTCTAATCCTAGCTCACTCTCGGGAGTTGTTGTGTGCACACAGGGACCTGGTGCTCAGGCACCTCAACCGACTGGGGCTTCGGGTCAACTGGGAAAAGAGCAAGCTCTCCCCGGTTCGGAGCATCTCTTTTCTTGGCATGGAGTTAGACTCATGCCGTGCCTCATGAGCGATCTCACGTAGTCAGTGCTGAACTGCCTGAAATCATTCAGGCAGAGAACGGCGATCCCACTGAAGAAATTTCAGAGGCTCCTGGGGCATATGGCGTCCTCGGGTTGATGCATATGAGACCGCTTCAGCACTGGCTTTGGACTCGAGTCCCGAGATGGGCATGGCACCATGGGGCACATCACGTGGGCATCACGCCAATCTGTTGCCGTTTGTTCAGCCCTTGGACAGACCTGGCATTTCTATGGGCAGGGGTTCCCCTACAGCAGGTCTCCAGGCACGTCATGGTTATGACAGATGCCTCCAAGCGTGACTGGGGCACCATGTGCAATGGGCACGCAGTCACCGGCTCCTGGACAGGGCCATGACTGCATTGGAATATCAACTGCCTCGAGTTGCTGACAGTATTTCTCACCCTGCGGAGGCTTCGGCTGTTGATCCAGGACAAGCATGTGTTGGTCCAGACGGATAACACGGCGACGGTAGCGTACATCAACTGCCAAGGTGGCGTATGCTCTCGTCGCATGTCGCCCGCCATGCTGTCATGGCAGGTCATGCTCAGGGGAGAGTGGAGACTCCACCCCCAGGTGGTCCAGCTGATTTGGAGTCGATTCTGTCAAGCGCAGGTAGACCTGTTCGCTTTCTGGGAATCCTCCCACTGCCCACTCTGGTATGCCCTGACCGAGGCTCCCCTCGGCACAGATGCACTGGCATACAGCTGCCCCCAGGGGCTATGCAAGTATGCGTTCCCCCCAGTGAGCCTACTTGCACAGACGCTGTGCAAGGTCAGGGAGGACCAGGAGCAGGTCATCCTAGTAGCACTTTACTGGCCCATCCAGACTTGGTTCTCGGACCTCATGCTCCTTGTGACAGCCTCCCCCCTGGTGAATTCCCCTGAGGAAGGACCTTCTTTCTCAGGGACGGGGCACCATCTGGCACCTGCGACCAGACCTCTGGAATATCCACATCTGGCCCTTGGATGGGATGCGGAAGACCTAAGTGGCCTACCACCCGTAGTGGTAGACACGATCACTCAGGCTAGGGCTCCCTCGACGAGGCGCCTGAATGCCTTGAAGTGGCATCTGTTCGCTAAGTGGTGTTCTTCCCGACGCGAAGACCCCCAGAGGTGCACAGTCGGGTTGGTGCTTTCCTTCCTGCAGAAGAGGCTAAAGGGGTGGCTGTCCCCCTCCACCTTGAAGGTGTACGTGGCCACTACAGCAGCGCACCATGACGCAGTTGACGATAAGTCTCTCGGGAAGCACAACCTGATCATCAGGTCCCTTAGAGGCGCGAGGAGGCTGAACCCTCCCAGACCGCGCCTCATTCCCTCATGGAATCTCTCCATGGTCCTACGGGGCCTACAGGGAGCCCCGTTTGAGCCCCTGGAGTCAGTTGAGCTAAAGGCACTCTCTTTGAAGACTGCTCTCCTGACTGCACTCACCTCATCAAGAGGGTAGGGGACCTGCAGGCGTTCTCTGTCAGCGACATGTGCCTGGAGTTCAGTCCGGGATACTTTCTCATGGTCCTGAGACCCCGACCAGACTATGTGCCCAAGGTTCCCACAACCCCATTTAGGGATCAGGTGGTGAACCTGCAAGCGCTGCCCCAGGAGGAGGCAGACACAGCCTTGTCGTTGCTGTGTCCGGTACGTGCTTTACGCATCTATTTGGATCACACGCAGAGCTTTAGATGCTCTAAACAGAGGATCGCCCACTGGGTCATTGACGCCATCGCTTTGGCATAGCATGCCCAGGACGTGCCTCCCCCCTTGGGGCTACGAGCACACTCTACTAGGAGTGTGGCGGCATCCTGGGCTCTGACCAATGGCGCCTCTTTAGCAGACATCTGCAGAGCAGCGGGCTGGGCAACACCCAACACCTTCGTGAGGTTTTACAATCTCCAGGTTGAGCCGGTCTCATCCCGTGTGTTGTCAGGTACGAGCAGGTAAGTTGCGGGACAGCTGGCTGGGTGTACTGCTTGCGTATAGCGCCTTTCCCTTCCCGGAGGCGAAGACATGCACTTTTCATCCCCAGTCGTGTTCACGAAGATGTGGACCCTGGATGTCCTTCCTCCTTAGCCCTGTGGCATGCGAGTTTGCGGAGAAACTCGTTGCTGGCCCAGTACGTATGCTAACTTGGCCCTGTACTGGGGTAGGTGCTCCACATGCACTGGTTACCCATTTGTAACCCCGTGTGATGTATCTTCCGTGAGACGGTTCCCCCGTTGGTGAACCCACGTCTTCCTTGAGCAGAGGCCTCTCTGCCCCCGGTCGCCATGTTGTAGAGCTCCTCCCTCCCTGGGTAGGACCTACCACGGGGACTTCTCCACATGAGACACTGCCGACAAGACTCGGTAAGACCATGTGATGTATTTCCACACAATTTCCTCCCGCTCAGGCAGGGTGTGGTCTCTGCGGTGTCTTCCCCTTGGGAGTAACACCCCCCCCCGACACGGACACTTATGGCCCCCAGTCAATAAATGATTTCCACACTTTTTGGGGAGAAAAAAGAGGAGAAGAGGCCATGGCTGGGCTAGCCTGTCCCCATTTTTTTATACATATATTTTTTTTGGCCAGTCGACTTGTCCTCGAGGTTCAGGGGACCATACAACGCTCATAGGAGCGTTGGGGGAGGTTACGTGATGGCCAGGTGCGCTGACTACGAGGCACACAGTGGTCTGCCCATCTCGCACTGCCAGTCCACGTAACACAGTTCAGCTTATTGTGGCATTTTGTATAGGGACCACTAGTGTCACTACATTGACACAACGTCGAGTGAGTGACAGATAGGGAACGTCTTGGTTACTTTCGTAACCTCCGTTCCCTGATGGAGGGAACGAGACATTGTGTCCCTCCTGCCACAACACTGAACTACCTGTAGGATTCTCCACGAATGAAGTCATCAAATGAACACAACACCAAATTCCACAGATCAGAGAGAGCCCCCACCAAGCCATTTAGGTGTCTAAATTGCAGAAGGAGACCGTCTCTACCATTCCTGCTTAATTTAAACTAGGGTTTGTAATGACAGAGCTAACCCATATGGACAACCCTTCTTTGTTCCACAAACTTAAACCCTCTGTAAGACCAAATGGCCAAGTAAGACCTTGTGACCTTAGATGCATAAATTCGCAGCCATATCAGGAAACGGAGACTCGTGAAGGAATCCATGAACATTGTACTTTCACTGAGTCAACCCTGTAAAATGTACAGAATGCATTTAGATCCACAATGTACACAATACCTAGCCTTGCTAAATAATTCTGAAAATTACTTTGACCTGTGATTAATTTTATAACTGACAAATTAATGATTATAGCTGATGTACCTTTTAAAATGTGTAGTGATTTGTAATCACTTCTAACTAACAAATCGATGATTTATAATCTTTAAATCTTGTACTATTCAAGGCTTCACCAGTTAAAATACCCCAACAATCAAGTTTCTCATAACGTGTAATGTATTATCCATGTTGTAAAACCAATGAATTAACCAGTATGATTGGTAATCAGGGATTTTCCTGTTTTGTTACTTACACATGTAATATTTATGTAAGTATGTCACATTTAGTATGTAAATGCTTGCTTGTTTACGTAGAGAATGTTGATGACAACGAATGTCATGTTTCTTGCAATGCTTTCAAGATATAAAAGTTTGATTAAACATTGACTATTTTTGAGCAGGAATTTTGCACACAAAGGATCGTAAATCAACTCTGAAAAGGACAGACCAGTTGACCATGTGACTCTGAAAAGTCATTTCTGATTGGCTCTGGACACCTTTTGGGGTGTGGCCAATTTCTGTTCAAATGTTTCCAAAACAGGAAGAACGTGCTTCTTCTCTCTTGCTTTGCTCTCTTGGAATCCTCTCTTGGAACTGTCACTTGGTCTACTCTCTTTGGCTCTCTTGCTTCTTCCTAATCCTCCGTGCCATGTAGAGTCCAAGGAAAACTCGGGACACAACAGTCCCGAGGAAGCCTCTCACTCTCTGCTCTACGGTTCAGACATCCAACGGGAGTCACGAGTCCTTCTTGCAGAAGGCCTCGCTTCATCCAGACAATAACTATCCGATCATAACAGAAATCCAAAATATCGACAGAACGAACTTTCTACAAAGAGCCAAAGAATCAAGCAACACAAAGGACGCAACGTTAGGAAACGCAACGACACACAAGTACATCTCCAGACTTTTGCTCAAAGTGCTGGTGTATTAATTAAATACTTTGGGTAATCCAATTGCAAATCGATGTAGACTCAAAGAAGGATAAATGGTTCTTAAGGTATTGTCACCAGACTCCATAAATTTGATCATTTATTTCACATTCTGTCACTATTCACCAACCTGTTTCATGTTTTATGTGTTAGATTAGTTTATGTTTAGAATAGCAATAAAGTTTGTCTGTATTCAGAGATAATTTGACTGTGGTATAATTTGATAAATAATCTCATCCCCGTTTTTAAAAAGATTTCGCTTCAAAGCTGTACCTAAATATGTGTAATATTATTTTCAATAAGCCATGAGAATAATATTACTCCAGTAAGTGAATGAATCGTAATTCCCTTATTAAAGCTAATTCTTTACAATAGAAATTGTGAGCAGATACAATGAGATGTTGTATTACGATTTTAATGGTGGAAAATTTTATAAAGACAAATAATCTAGTTATTTGTCATTTATCTAATTTATAATGGTTGTCGAACGTGACTAATTCCATTATAAATTTCCTAACATAATAATGAAGAATAGGGACAGTTTAATTTAATTCCTAGCTCACACATACTGTTTCCCTACATATAATGGTGGGGGTACGCGGGCACTTTAACCCATCTTGTGTACATTTAAACTACCAAATTTCCAACATATATTGGTGGTCGAATGCGGCCAAGATTCGTAAACAAATGAATTAATTATTTACATATAAATTCGCTACATACCCGCTGAAATGGCCAGGACCTTGTCTTGGCTCCTCAGCACAAAACCTGAATGAGTGGTTGCAAGCCAGCTCCTTTTATACCTGTATGTCCGGGGGAAGTGGCATGCAAATTCCACTCGCCAATTCCCACTGGCCTTTTCTCAAAGATCAGAGGTGTTTGGGGCTCCCAAGTATAACCCCTAGTGTCACTACATCGACACAATGTCTCATTCTCTCCATCAAGGAACGGAGGTTACGAATGTAACCAAGACGTTAACTTGACAAGGCATCTAAAAAATGCTGCACAACTGAACAACTGAAAAACAGTGTAGACAGACACAAAAACACATCCAGTGTGAACAAACCCTTCAGTTTTGTTGTTGTCATGACTTGTGTTAGCATAAATTGTGTTGTCATAAACGATCAAATAATACTTTTTTTATTTATAATTTGTCATTTAATGTATCTACATTCATTTTCATGTAAAAAAAAAATAATAAATTCATGTTTAAAACTTAACATACTTAACATAATTTCTGCAATTGGAATTTCTGTGTAAATGCATTTTTGCTGCCTCTGTGCAGCATTAAATAGAGCAAATGCAGTTTTTCATGGTATACAGTAGCTATTTTGCTTCATCAGATACAGCTTCTGTGCCACCCATTAAAAACAGCAGTGTAAAGATGACATTCAAGTGCATTTTCATTTTCTTATATTGTGGTAAAGACATTGTTTTTCTTTGTACAAAATAAAAACCTCATAACTATATTTTATTTAAATTGCTTTCTGAAATTGACTGAATTCAGCACATGTTGTCCAATATGGGACTTTCATGTGGGTCTTCTTTTTTATAATTCAGCTGAGCTGTAGAGTGCTCGATCATGATTTAGGAGGCAATAGACAAGCTAATTAGCCTCATAAAAAGTAGAACAGCACAGTGACAGATCCAATACTTGAGCACATGCTTCTGTCGCTGTGGAGGAAATAGGAAGACAGTGAACTGGGCTGAACTGCATGAGCATTTTCAAGCATCTCCTCTGAGCAGAGCTCTAATGGACTTAATGTGTTTGTGTGGGCGACTGTAAAAAGGGGAATATATTTTTTGTTCATGTACCCAAACCCTTGCAATAACATCAATAATAACACAAGCCTACTCTTTGTTAAGTTACATAACAGCCTTACAAATTTGCCTTGTTGCACAGCGATTTCCTTCCAGATATATAATGGTGACAACATGGCACAAACACAAAAAATTAAGCAAAACTATCAAGCAAATGGAGAAGCTCTTTATTGGCATGTACAATCTTGCATCTGCATTCATTTGTCTGCTGTTCTCCAATGCCTGCATTCCTGCAATAATCTGAAAAAAAAAAAAAAAAAAAAACATAATGCATCACAACACTGAAGGATCACACTCAGAATCAGACTGATAATCAATGTCCTTTGTTGACGCCATGGGAGATCACTAGTGTGGCAGGCACTCTTAACCATTCAGCTATGATCATTCACAACAGGGGTCTGTAGGGGCTGATTACACTGGTCTTCTTTGCATGGAGCCCTCAGCAATGGCTGTGTAAATTGGATGGAGAGAGGTCTGACTCCAGCTCTGCATCATGGATAATCATTCTGAGGGGCGAGAGGGACACCTTGGTGCAGGCTGATTGTTACATTAAAGTGAATGCGGGTCACATGCATCAAACCATCCATTTTAATGAGTCTCCAAATTTGAGGCTAGATGTTTCTTTGATGGGAAGATAATGTTGTGCAAGGGGTGAATATTGTGAGGAAGTAGGATCTACAACTGGCCAAGAATAAAGATAGAGAGTTTGCCGGCATTCAAATGCAGAATGCAGAAATGCAGAACCACATTTATCAAGTAATTGAAAGGCTAAATACTAATGTTTGTATGCTAATGTCCATTATTTTTAAAAGAACTAATGGACATATATGCAATATCCAGACTGATCTCACAGGCAAAGGTGGGGGGGGGGGCATGCTTTGCCCATGACAAAATACTGGCACTCCAACATATACCAGCACGCATTCGGTGTAAATTATGTATACTGCACTGTAATTATTTCATATCTCTGTTTAATACAAACTAATTTTATGGTAAGAATATGGATGTACATGTCTGCTGTACTGCACTACAATGAATTACTATGGCAGTTTTATACAAGCCTAGGTTTATAATATATATGGATAGAAATTATTGTGTGAATGATTGCTTCTATATAAATTATGAATAGATAACAATCATATTATCTGAATAAACAAATATATTATGGATGTTTTTGGAGCTAGATTCATTTACGAGTATGACCTATCCATTCCGTTGCGTTTAAGATCCCTAGTCCCACTGCTTTTATTGGAAGCATCAAGCAATCAGGCTGTGCTCTGTTGATTCATATTATTCATTACCAATGCTCTGTTTAATTTTGGCTTTATGTCATCTATAATAAGCAGAATTTTCCGACATATATGACAAACCAAATCTTGTGAAAAACGCGCTTGTTCAATCGAATTTGACGCTCAAGCTAACTGTTACATAAAATGTGTTGATATAATTTGGAACTACATGCCAAGCCAGATTCATTCCATCTGTCCAGATTAATATCAACTTTTTAGAAAAATGAATGATTCTTATTAACGTACAATAACATCAGCAGGGGTCATGTCTGGCACATTATGTATTGTGTTTGCACCTCAGTCAAATTATTTCTCATGATTACAATGGTGATTCATCACAAAAACACTAAATATCCTTTCAACAACTTTTCTCAACATATCACACAGTCACAGTCCATTCTGTTAACAGCATAGTTTAATGCCAAACTAATGTTAAGCAGGTACTAATGACACATAATGAATTGCCAAGCACCACTATAAGTAACACACAGATCCTCCTCATACTGTAAAATAACTTCATGTAGTGAACGTTCCCCACTGACAAGAAATAGAAGGTTGTTATGAAATCATTAATCAAGTATTTTTCATTTTAGCCATGACATTTACCATGCTCTTCCCCCCAGAGAGCTGTTTGTCTTTGAAGTAATTTTTTAGTTTACAATTTTTGGGTTACAAGGGACTGAAGGTAGTTTAAAAGAAATTGTGATGCATGGCAAAGCATAGGCTCTTTAGTGATGTGGAAAATAATTGTTTGGATAAAGGAAGACATGAGTTATTGTGGCACTGTCAGTCTTTGCAGTTCACAGCTGAAAGTAATGTTTTGTTTTATTGCCTTATAAATGTATGGACATATTTAAAGAAATGGTTCACCCAAAAATGAACATTTTGCCAATCATTACAAACCTGTATTGTTCTATTTCTTGAAACACAAAATGAGATTTAATGCAGAATGTCCAAGCTACTGTTTTCCATACAGTACATGATGATTAATATTGCAAAGTTTCAAAAAGGACAAACAGGCGCCATAAAAGTACCATGAAAGGTGTCTATATGACTTGTCTGCTATATTCCTATGAGGCCCTAATTTACTAAAGATTTGCGTGTATAAAAACATGTGCAACCTTGATAGTTCGTGCAATAGGTCCCAGCTGATCTACTAACGCTGTCTTATGAAGATTGCTTCTTTCAGATGCGCAAAATAGCACATCTTGGCCTTTTTTGTTTCCCTGAAATGAATATGCAGTTTAGAGGTGTGCCTCTAAATACACAAAATAAAGGGCGGTGTTGATGCAAATGAATTAAATTGCACCCACAATGTGATTTATCAAGCCTGAAGATAATTTCAGAAACAGAAACTGCGAGAGCAAATTAATACGAATGAAAGGCAGGTATTTATCTGATTCACGCTGTGCATCATGCTGTCTTTGTGGCAAAACAGAGACCAGAGAACACATAGAACACCCATTGATGACACGTATTAATGTGATGTTAAATTATTTTCCTTTTAAAAATGGTTTTATTTGGTTATTTCAGAACTCGAATTCATAGCTGATAACATAACTGATGATAATACAACTCATTTAACTCTTAAATAAAATAGCCTACTAACAATTTATGCCCAAATGAGGATGTATTTTAGTGTTTTAAACATTGTTTTTAACTGCTGAAATATTGCAAAATATTTGTGGTGGCTAGATCGAAGTGGGCCGGCCGGTAGCACCAGTACACTTAACACGTGTATCTTACTCTCGTGAAACGTGTGAAGCCATCTGTGTCTCTATCGAGCGCACCTTTACCATGGTCAAGAAATTTGCGGTTTGAAATTCAGATTTCGTTTAATTTTACATCCGTGGTGCGATGGCTTAACATGTACATAATATTGTATTTACTTCTTTGTGAATTATGAATTGAAGTGATTTCGTCCTTCACTCCGCAATCAGTCTGAAAAATTTCAAGAGAAGTGTCATACACATGTATTCTAATGAACTACTCTTCAGGCAGGGATTTTATAATGATATTGTATGATCCTTTAAACAAATATTAGTTAATCAGGGCCTATGTGTTGACCAGACCAAAGTCACTGATCATCTTTTTATTGGTCATGCCTTTAAAACTTAATTTGCAGATGTGTTTTTCAAACGTAATATATTATGATCAGTCATGAGAGCCTATCAAACTTGGCTCGACATGTCTGAAAGAGCTATTTCTGAATAAAACACTAGAGTTAATGAGAGCTCCGGCATGGGGGAGATTATAAGTGAACAACGGCCAGAATTCTGATTTGCTCCTCACACCAAGCTATTCTATTGCATCAGAAGACTTGTAATATAGTTCATAAGTAGTATGGACTGCTTTTACAATACATTTTTGTCCTTTTTGGAGATTGGCAACTAAAATCGCTTAACATCTCATTTTGTGTTTCATGGAAGAAAGAAAATAACAACATCGGAAAGGCAAAATTTGGTAACACTTTCCATGAAGCCTGTATTTATAATACATTATAAGGTATTCTTAACGCATTATAATGTATACTTAATACTTATAATAAACCTTACAATATGTTGGATTGTCTCATAAATAATTGTAACAACAGTTATAATATGATATAATGCTTACCTATTTGTGGTTATAACTTTTAAGATTACGATGCATTATAACACACAATGAAACCTCTATTTATAATGCCTTAAAAGGGTATTCTTTACGCATTATAATGTACGCATAATGCCTTATAATAAATGTTCTTGTGACTTCATACATTCTCAGAACTCAAATGAGTAAAAATTCATCATTTACAGTGCCAGTGCCCAGCCTTTAGTAGAGCTATTTCTTTGTTCATTTTTGAGTGTTTCCTCTCAGGAAACACCAATGTTCCAATGTTAATTTTAATGTAGCTTAAAGCAAGTTTAAGCTGATAATGCTTTTACATCTGAAATAATGTTATGTGGTTTTGTTGAATTTATTAGGGGTTCAAGCGCTTAGCGCTGAAACCCTATTGTAATTGTTAAGATTTTTATTATTATTATTATTATTATTATTATTATTATTATTATTATTATTATTATTCCGCCATAAAACTGATGGGGCAGAGCGTACCGTAAAGGCTAGAGACTTGAAACTTGGTCAGATGGTAGCAGTATTGCTTCCTACTCAGAAACACAGACTCGTCCAAATCTGTCAATAGCTACAGCGATCAAAAACGCGAAACTGCTCATAACTCCTAGACCATTTGTCGTAGACTGGAATCATTGGCTCAAACCAAACAAAATGTATATCTCCGATTTCATTTTCATTTCATTTCTGCCATCTTGGATTTTTCATAAAACTTACTTTTGCGAACTAGTCCTAGGTTTTTCATCCGATCGGGACCAAACCAGTGCCAAACGATTCTATGGAGTCTCAATATCAAAAGTTTTCAAAAAACTTTTGAACTTTCGACTCAATCTAGATACGGTATGTGAAAACATCGGAAGTAGGAGTGGCCAATTTTATGTAAATGGCTATAACTCTTGAACTTGGGATGCTTATGTACCTCAAAAAACATGGCCGCCATCGGCCAATGGAGTTTGAGCACCTATTAGACAAGGTTATCGAAGGCCGATCGGCACAAAACTCGGTGGGCCTGTTCGGTTCCTGGCCCTAGAGGTCTGTGAGAAATTTGAAAGAAATCGGCCAATGGATGCCGCTAACAAGTTTTACGCCTCTGTAATAACATGGTGTTTCACACATACACACAATGGCTGTGTCCCAATTCAAAGGCTGCATCCTTCAAAGGACTCGGACTTCAAAGGCCACACCTTCAAAGGCCACGAAGGTCAGACTGAGCATTGTTAATTGGGACAGTCTAGCCTACGGAGGACTGTTCTTGTCGCCTAACAACTGTGACAGCTGCCGATTGACTGTAACGTTTGTAATGGACTTTTTTGAAAGTTATATTATACTGTCTGAAAACAAAACAGGGTTCACAAACTGTATAAATATTTTCACCATGGTCCATTTCTGTATATAATAAAGAGTATAAACTATATATAATCGCATCTTAGTAAGTTATAAGGCAACATTTTAACCACTTCAAAGTTTTTTTTTTTTTATTATTACATTTGTATCATTAGATATTTGAGTAAGTTGAAACCCAATACTTACGTTTAAAAGTGTAATTCGGCAATTTCTTTCAAAAAAATCCTGTCGTCACTGGCGCGCAATGAATTCTGGGGTTGGCAAGGCCGCGAAGGATCCATCTGTTGTATCCTTCATTTCACGGGAAATGAAGGACGCATTTGAAGGAGCCTTCGAATTGGGACAGCCTTTGTCGCACAGCAGTGACACAATCGGCCTTCAAATGCGACCTTTGAAGGATGCAGCCTCTGAATTGGGACGCAGCTATAATTCATATCATTTGTTAGATCTCCTCATGCTGAACAACTTTGCCTCAAGAACCACTGCTGTCAATCAAATCGTTCATTAAATATTCACGATTATGTAAAAAACCTACTTTTGTGAACTAGTCCTAAGTTTTTTCGCTCAGCCTCAGTAAAACCAATGCAGTACAATTCTCTGGACTCTCTAGGTCAATAATTATAAAAAAAAAAATATTACCCTTTGGGTAGCTATAACAGTGTCATTTAGAGTATGGGCGTGGTCAAGTGTACAAATAAGCCCATAATCCCTAAACAAAAACTCAGGACTTCACGAAATTAGGTGAGCATATGCAACATGATTCTAAACAAGCATGCAGACTTTTATGGAGATCGGACCATAGGTGGTGCTATGAGCTTTAAAAAGCTTTAAAAACCATGTCTTTCCTTAGTAAATTTCCTGTATTGGCTGTAAATCGTCTATTCCATCTATGATCTAGGTGGTTACATGCTTGCTAAATAAAACATAGTAACTTTTTACGTGTATGCTTAAAGGCCTTAAACCGCTTGAACCCCGTTAACTGCTGCTTGCAGCTATATTTAAATATTGTATTTGCTAAGTATTACAATAGTAATGTTCAAAGCAAATGTGTCTTACAACCACTTCATAATATATTATGACTGTTTAAAAGAAGACCTACTGTAGCTTTATTGCTTTTTTTAAAAGCAGAAGAAGACCATTTATAAATTATTATGACCACATTATTAAGCCTTTGGATGTTAACAAGAAGACATTGCATTTGTCATTTGATTTAAAGTGGTAAAAGACCACTAATAAATTGTAGGAAGATATTGTGCAGGTTTTGATCTTAAATAAACAATGTCAAAATATGAAACTTTTAATACATTATAACTTAAAATAAATGTGGATAAAACGTGTTGATCGTGTTTTATGATGCAGTATACTCTTAAAAGTTATAACCATAAATAGGTAAGTATTATATCATATTAGAATTGTTGTTACAATTATTTCTGAGAGAATACAACATATTATAAGGTTTATTATAAGGCATTATGCATACATTATAATGCATTAAGAATATTATAATGCATTATATATGCAGGCTTCATAGCAAGTGTTCCCCTAAATTTTGTGTTTTGTTTGATCTATTCCTTTAAACACATACAGTATGTTACAGCAAAAATGGGATAATACTCAAGTACTACTAATTAATCCTTGCAAGTAATTGCCTCAGCTTTCTAAATCATATCCAGTTAGTTTGGGTGAGATTGTACATTTTGTCAGATGTTGAAGAGATGTTGCAGTATTGAGTGACACAGTATATTACGTCAGAAGTTGGAGAGATGTTGCAGTATTGAATGACACTGTACATTATGTCAGATTTTGGAGAGATGTTGCAGTATTGAGTGACACTGTACATTACGTCAGATGTTGGAGAGATGTTGCAGTATTGAATGACAATGTATATTATGTCAGATGTTGAAGAGATGTTGCAGTATTGAATGACAATGTACATTATGTCAGATGTTGAAGAGATGTTAAAGTATTGAGTGACACTGTACATTACGTCAGAAGTTGGAGAGATGTTGCAGTATTGAATGACACTGTACATTACGTCAGATGTTGGAGAGATGTTGCAGTATTCAGTGACACTGTTCATTACGTTAGATGTTGGAGAGATGTTGCAGTATTGAATGACAATGTACATTATGTCAGATGTTGAAGAGATGTTGCAGTATTGAGTGACACTGTACATTACGTCAGATGTTGGAGAGATGTTGCAGTATTGAATGACAATGTACATTATGTCAGATGTTGAAGAGATGTTGCAGTATTGAATGACGCTGTACATTACGTCAGATGTTGAAGAGATGTTGCAGTATTCAGTGACACTGTGCATTACGTTAGATGTTGGAGAGATGTTGCAGTATTGAGCGACACTGTATATTACGTCAGAAGTTGGAGAGATGTTGCAGTATTGAATGACACTGTACATTATGTCAGATGTTGGAGAGATGTTGCAGTATTGAGTGACACTGTACATTACGTCAGATGTTGGAGAGATGTTGCAGTATTCAGTGACACTGTGCATTATGTTAGATGTTGGAGAGATGTTGCAGTATTGAGTGACACTATATTATGTCAGAAGTTGGAGAGATGTTGCAGTATTGAATGACACTGTGCATTACGTCAGATGTTGGAGAGATGTTGCAGTATTGAATGACACTGTACATTATGTCAGATTTTGGAGAGATGTTGCAGTATTGAGTGACTGTACATTACGTCAGATGTTGGAGAGATGTTGCAGTATTGAATGACAATGTACATTATGTCAGATGTTGAAGAGATGTTGCAGTATTGAGTGACACTGTACATTACGTCAGATGTTGGAGAGATGTTGCAGTATTGAATGACACTGTACATTACGTCAGATGTTGGAGAGATGTTGCAGTATTCAGTGACACTGTGCATTACGTTAGATGTTGGAGAGATGTTGCAGTATTGAGCGACACTGTATATTACGTCAGAAGTTGGAGAGATGATGCAGTATTGAGTGACACTGTACATTACGTCAGATGTTGGAGAGATGTTGCAGTATTGAGTGACACTGTATATTATGTCAGAAGTTGGAGAGATGTTGCAGTATTGAGTGACACTGTATATTATGTCAGAAGTTGGAGAGATGTTGCAGTATTGAATGACACTGTACATTACGTCAGATGTTGGAGAGATGTTGCAGTATTCAGTGACACTGTGCATTACGTTAGATGTTGGAGAGATGTTGCAGTATTGAGCGACACTGTATATTACGTCAGAAGTTGGAGAGATGTTGCAGTATTGAATGACACTGTACATTATGTCAGATGTTGGAGAGATGTTGCAGTATTGAGTGACACTGTACATTACGTCAGATGTTGGAGAGATGTTGCAGTATTCAGTGACACTGTGCATTATGTTAGATGTTGGAGAGATGTTGCAGTATTGAGTGACACTGTATATTATGTCAGAAGTTGGAGAGATGTTGCAGTATTGAATGACACTGTGCATTACGTCAGATGTTGGAGAGATGTTGCAGTATTGAATGACACTGTACATTATGTCAGATTTTGGAGAGATGTTGCAGTATTGAGTGACTGTACATTACGTCAGATGTTGGAGAGATGTTGCAGTATTGAATGACAATGTACATTATGTCAGATGTTGAAGAGATGTTGCAGTATTGAGTGACACTGTACATTACGTCAGATGTTGGAGAGATGTTGCAGTATTGAATGACACTGTACATTACGTCAGATGTTGGAGAGATGTTGCAGTATTCAGTGACACTGTGCATTACGTTAGATGTTGGAGAGATGTTGCAGTATTGAGCGACACTGTATATTACGTCAGAAGTTGGAGAGATGATGCAGTATTGAGTGACACTGTACATTACGTCAGATGTTGGAGAGATGTTGCAGTATTGAGTGACACTGTATATTATGTCAGAAGTTGGAGAGATGTTGCAGTATTGAGTGACACTGTATATTATGTCAGAAGTTGGAGAGATGTTGCAGTATTGAATGACACTGTACATTACGTCAGATGTTGGAGAGATGTTGCAGTATTCAGTGACACTGTGCATTACGTTAGATGTTGGAGAGATGTTGCAGTATTGAGCGACACTGTATATTACGTCAGAAGTTGGAGAGATGTTGCAGTATTGAATGACACTGTACATTATGTCAGATGTTGGAGAGATGTTGCAGTATTGAGTGACACTGTACATTACGTCAGATGTTGGAGAGATGTTGCAGTATTCAGTGACACTGTGCATTATGTTAGATGTTGGAGAGATGTTGCAGTATTGAGTGACACTGTATATTATGTCAGAAGTTGGAGAGATGTTGCAGTATTGAATGACACTGTGCATTACGTCAGATGTTGGAGAGATGTTGCAGTATTGAATGACACTGTACATTATGTCAGATTTTGGAGAGATGTTGCAGTATTGAGTGACTGTACATTACGTCAGATGTTGGAGAGATGTTGCAGTATTGAATGACAATGTACATTATGTCAGATGTTGAAGAGATGTTGCAGTATTGAGTGACACTGTACATTACGTCAGATGTTGGAGAGATGTTGCAGTATTGAATGACACTCTACATTACGTCAGATGTTGGAGAGATGTTGCAGTATTCAGTGACACTGTGCATTACGTTAGATGTTGGAGAGATGTTGCAGTATTGAGCGACACTGTATATTACGTCAGAAGTTGGAGAGATGATGCAGTATTGAGTGACACTGTACATTACGTCAGATGTTGGAGAGATGTTGCAGTATTGAGTGACACTGTATATTATGTCAGAAGTTGGAGAGATGTTGCAGTATTGAGTGACACTGTATATTATGTCAGAAGTTGGAGAGATGTTGCAGTATTGAATGACACTGTACATTACGTCAGATGTTGGAGAGATGTTGCAGTATTCAGTGACACTGTGCATTACGTTAGATGTTGGAGAGATGTTGCAGTATTGAGTGACACTGTATATTATGTCAGAAGTTGGAGAGATGTTGCAGTATTGAATGACACTGTGCATTATGTCAGATGTTGGAGAGATGTTGCAGTATTGAATGACACTGTACATTATGTCAGATGTTGGAGAGATGTTGCAGTATTGAGTGACACTCTACATTATGTCAGATGTTGGAGAGATGTTGCAGTACTGAATGACAATGTACATTATGTCAGATGTTGAAGAGATGTTGCAGTATTGAGTGACACTGTACATTACGTCAGATGTTGGAGAGATGTTGCAGTATTCAGTGACACTGTGCATTACGTTAGATGTTGGAGAGATGTTGCAGTATTGAGCGACACTGTATATTACGTCAGAAGTTGGAGAGATGTTGCAGTATTGAGTGACACTGTGCATTACGTCAGATGTTGAAGAGATGTTGCAGTATTGAGTGACACTGTACATTATGTCAGAAGTTGGAGAGATGTTGCAGTATTGAGTGACACTGTACATTACGTTAGATGTTGGAGAGATGTTGCAGTATTGAGTGACACTGTATATTACGTCAGAAGTTGGAGAGATGTTGCAGTATTGAGTGACACTGTACATTACGTTAGATGTTGGAGAGATGTTGCAGTATTGAGTGACACTGTATATTACGTCAGAAGTTGGAGAGATGTTGCAGTATTCAGTGACACTGTACATTATGTCAGATGTTGGAGAGATGTTGCAGTATTGAGTGACAGTGTATATTATGTCAGATGTTGGAGAGATGTTGCAGTATTGAGTGACACTGTATATTACTTCAGAAGTTGGAGAGACGTTTCAGTATTCAGTGTCACTGTGTATTACGTCAGATGTTGGAGAGATGTTGCAGTATTGAGTGACACTGTACATTACGTCAAATGTTGGAGAGATGTTGCAGTATTGAGTGACACTGTACATTACGTCAGATGTTGAAGAGATGTTGCAGTATTGAGTGACACTGTACATCACGTCAAATGTTGGAGAGATGTTGCAGAATTGAGTGACACTGTACATTACGTCAAATGTTGGAGAGATGTTGCAGTATTGAGTGACACTGTACATTACGTCAAATGTTGGAGAGATGTTGCAGAATTGAGTGACACTGTACATTATTTCAGATGCTGGAGAGATGTTGCAGTATTGAGTGACATTGTACATTGCGTCAGATGTTGGAGAGATGTTGCAGTATTAAGTGACACTGTATATTATGTCAGAAGTTGGAGAGATGTTGCAGTATTGAATGACACTGTGCATTATGTCAGATGTTGGAGAGATGTTGCAGTATTGAATGACACTGTACATTATGTCAGAAGTTGGAGAGATGTTGCAGTATTGAGTGACACTCTACATTATGTCAGATGTTGGAGAGATGTTGCAGTACTGAATGACAATGTACATTATGTCAGATGTTGAAGAGATGTTGCAGTATTGAGTGACACTGTACATTACGTCAGATGTTGGAGAGATGTTGCAGTATTCAGTGACACTGTACATTATGTCAGATGTTGGAGAGATGTTGCAGTATTGAGTGACACTGTACATTATGTCAGATGTTGGAGAGATGTTGCAGTATTCAGTGACACTGTGCATTACGTTAGATGTTGGAGAGATGTTGCAGTATTGAGCGACACTGTATATTACGTCAGAAGTTGGAGAGATGTTGCAGTATTGTGTGACACTGTACATTACATCAGATGTTGAAGAGATGTTGCAGTATTGAGTGACACTGTACATTATGTCAGAAGTTGGAGAGATGTTGCAGTATTGAGTGACACTCTACATTACGTTAGATGTTGGAGAGATGTTGCAGTATTGAGTGACACTGTATATTACGTCAGAAGTTGGAGAGATGTTGCAGTATGGAGTGACACTGTACATTACGTTAGATGTTGGAGAGATGTTGCAGTATTGAGTGACACTGTATATTACGTCAGAAGTTGGAGAGATGTTGCAGTATTCAGTGACACTGTACATTATGTCAGATGTTGGAGAGATGTTGCAGTATTGAGTGACAGTGTATATTATGTCAGAAGTTGGAGAGATGTTGCAGTATTGAATGACACTGTGCATTACGTCAGATGTTGAAGAGATGTTGCAGTATTGAGTGACACTGTACATTACGTCAAATGTTGGAGAGATGTTGCAGAATTGAGTGACACTGTACATTATTTCAGATGCTGGAGAGATGTTGCAGTATTGAGTGACATTGTACATTGCGTCAGATGTTGGAGAGATGTTGTAGTATCTCTCAAACATGCCTGCAAATGTTTGAATATACTGAACAAGCTTTGTTTAGTTCCACTACAAGAAGTGATTGATTAGTATAAGGCGCTAATGAAACATAGACCCACAGACAAAACCTGTAGATACATTTTGATTTATGACAAGACTTTTTATTACATTTATTCTTTGTTGTAATCCCTGCCATGCCTTAACCACTCAAGCACAAGTCAGAAGCACTCAAATAAGTTACATAATAGAAGGATGTGCACAGGTCACCCTAGGTAATACATTGAGCATAGAGTTAAAAAGCAAGAGGCCACATGGGACAAAGGCATCCTGTCAAGAGTAATTCACAGGAAACAGACTCATAGAAGCACTTCAGCTGCTCTTCATGATCTATCCTAAGAGCAGACACAGGCACGTCCACAAGCTCAAAGAGACCTTGGACATGCATGGCAAGTTCAACTACAATCCACCAAAGTATAAGAGCAGAATAAATGTATGTGCTCAGAGTTCTGTTTCTATTTAAAGTAATAGTTCACTTAAAAATGAAAATTCTGTGATCTTTGACTCACCCTCATGTTGTTCCAAACCCTTATGACTTTCTTCCATGGAAAGGAGATGTCAGACACAATGATAGCCTCAGTCACCATCCACATTCAAAATGCAAAAAAACGCAAAGAATGTGAATGGTGACTGAGGCTGTCATTCTGCCTAACATCTCCTTTTGTGTCCTCAGAAGAAGTCATACGGGTTTGGAATGCCATTAGGGTGAGTAAATGATGACGGAATTGTCATTGTGGGTGATCCATCCCTTTAAATTTTGCATGGTTTTGAACCTGCTTGCTGAAAATACACATGATGTTTCTATAATTAGTTTCCCTTCTCTATTTCTTTAAAATGCAAGTGCAGTACTCCCAATTTAAATTGCAAGTGTATATAATGATTCTATGAACAACTGCTTTCTTGTCTGAACTGAGAATTTAAATAAATTACCTTGCTACAACAGAAGGTCCATTTGGTGTGTCCAATAAGTGAACACAACACAAAATAATTTGTCTTCACAACCTCAATCTGGCATTTCTCTATGCTATCTTTCTCAGGCTCCAGTAATCTAATGACCTAAAGGCATGCAATGGATTGTGGTGAGGGGTTAGTGCTACATGATAGATTTCATGAAATGTTGTGCTGTTTGATCCTCTCAGGATAGATAATGCACTCAGAGATGGAGCTGCAGTGTGTTATCAACACAAAGCCGCAGTGGGAGCATTTCTCATCCTCAAAGGAGTTTTATACTTTCCCTGTGGAGAGAGGTGTCATTGTAACAGCACAGCACCCCACGCTGCCCTTAAATAGTAAATTGTGATCCACCTGCAAGGTTTTCTAAGGACAAGCTGGAGAATTCAGGCTCAGGGTTATGCTTGAATGTATACATGCAGGCAGATAGGAGACTTTATGCTGTCTTCTATAATATCTGAAAATAATATCCTATGCATACCTGCCAACATCGGATTGTGAAAAAAATTTGTGCGTGGTTTGTATGTGTGTGGAATGGCAGATGTTGTAGTTTCTGGTGCCCCCCTAGGGTAAGATGGTGCCCCCATAGGAAGTAGGTGCACTACGCAGACTGCGTAATATGCATATAGACCATTTCAAGGACTGTTCGTTGGTGACGTCAAGTGACGTCATTGTTCCATAAATATTTCCTGCTTGTCAAAACAGAGACTATTTAGCAGAGACGGGCCACTTCTATTAAAATGAATGGGAGAAATTGGATCGCCCAACGGCAGTCAACGTTCCACAGATCTGAGCATAATCTGAGTTAAAGACACACAATTTATTATACCAGTTGTGACGGAATGACACGCCCCTCCCGTGGATCATCGTCACCCACGTTGACTTTTCCCCATTTCCCCGCAAGTTAGATGCGACGCCAAGGATTGGAGCACGCGCCGCGGCCGACAGGCCAGGATGCCGGGCCGCTGTTCCCCTCAAGTGCCGAGGCCCAGGGAAGCCGGTCCGCTCATTTTAAATAAATGCCTTTCCGAGGCCTGATGCCACACCCACTGTGTCTGTCTCTTGCTCACCCTGCCTAACAGTGTTGTCAGATTTTACTGCTTATTTGATATATGTTCTTTTATCATAATCTTGAACAACTTTCAGTCTTTCCCCATTCAAGTAGATAGGAGCTGCATTTTCATGACGCTTGTTTACATTGACAAAAAGCTGCCCAAACTGCCCACAGCGTTCCAAAGACAGCCGCCGAGTGGACTGACTTACCTTGAAAAAGAGACTTTGTTGAAAGGATCCGGAAATACATTTTAACCATTCTAATTCCTTTGTTTTTGTTTACATTGTTGGACCTGTGTAGTTTTGTACATCTTATTGAAAATGTATATTTAAACTTCTAAAAAATCCACAGTTTTAGCTCAATGTGCAGACTTTTCAGACGACCCCTTACCCACCATATGAAAAATTTCCAAATTGTATCAATGTAAAATTAATGATCTGGAAAGATTTCGCCATGACACCATCTGACCAGCTTACGGGACAAATTGCGTCCCGTACTGATTAGATATGGGACGCATCATTTCATAAATACTTACGGGACAATCCCGTTTGAGCAAAGTGTGGATGTGGAAAATCGTGAGTTTATTTGGAGAAATTGTAAATTGGGAGTACAGTTATTGCTATTTTATGACATCAACATACTTTTTTCTAACGCATCTTTTGAAAAAAAATACCTTTTAATGCTTGAATTACAGACCCACCTATACAGTATATATACACTTATTCCAAATTGAATAACTTGTGTGGTAGCTCACCTGATAGAACGTTGGGCTTGGGGTTGGAGGACCATGGTACAAATCCAGCAATTAACTCAAGCTAACATTTCACTGGAAAACTGCAGCCAAACTTGTTATACATCATGTACATTTTGAATTGCAAAAATGTTGTCATGTTCACGTAAATTTAATGAGATCAGGCTGGAAAGTTCACCCAAAAATGATAATATATACTAGTATTGTATAGTATATGGTATATTAGGTCTGCAACTAACGATTATTTTGATAATCGATTAATCTAACGATTATTAGAATGATTATTCAGAGATTATTGCAATGATTAATCACTAGCTCTTAACCGATAATTCAGCTTGTGTCCTGACTTAAAAGGTTGTAATAAACGTGCTTACTAACAATAAAGCAGACAAAATCATCTTTTAAAAATACCTCTAAATGACATTCACTGAATTAAAGGGAAAAAAAATAATTGTTATTAAGTTTAATTCAGTAAAGAAATTCAATGAAAAAATCCTATAGTTTTCGTGTTTTTGTCCTGTTTACCATTTAAAATGGTCTAAAAATCCATTTAATTGAGAAGCAATATATAAGATGTATTTTGTATATAAGTGTATTTTTTCACTTATACTTCTGCAAGTGCAGTAAAGACAAAATATACTTATATTCAAGATCTGTTCTCTAAAAGGAAGTCTGAATATCTTATATGCTGCTTCTCAGGTGAATGCATCTTTTTTTAAAGGATGTTTAGATATTTTAAAATATTTGTATTTGTATTTTTTTTTCTCCCCTTTTCTCCCCAATTTGGCATGCCCAATTCCCAATGCACTCTAGGTCCTCGTGGTGGCGTAGTGATTCGCCTCAATCTGGGTGGTGGAGGACGAATCTCAGTTGCCTCCGCATCTAAGACTGTCAATCCGAGCATATTATCATGTGGCTTGTTGAGCGCGTTACCGCGGAGATCTAGAGTGTGTGGAGGCTTCACACTATTCTCTGTGCCATCCACGCACAACTCACCACACTCAAGAACCACATTAAAGTGACCACGAGGAGGTTAACCCAACATGACTCTACCCACCCTTGCAACCGGGCCAGTTGGTTGCTTAGGAAGCCTGACTGAATTCACTCAGCACGCCCTGGATTCAAACTTGCAACTCCACGGGTGGTAGTCAGCGTCTTTACTTGCTGAGCTATCCAGGCCCCAAAATATTTGTATTTTTAATATTATATTCAGCATTCTCAGATAACAATTTTTTTCTTCTGCAGTATAGCTGCTAAAGAAAATGTACATTGTTTTAAAGGAGTTTTAGATATTTATATTGGAAAACAAGCCAAAACAAAAACAAATCAAAAACATATTTTGTTGCAATGTATAATGGGGCAAAGACTACCCTCTCTCACCTTTCTCACTTCAACTCATCTTTAACTCACAAAAAAAAAACTAAAAAAAAAACTCTCTCTTATTAATAAAGCTGCATTTTGCCAATTTTCTTCACAATAAGAAACGCACAGTGACACATATATTATGATTCAACAAGTCGCGAGCCATCATGTTATAATCTAGCTACGGACGCTCAACACATAAGTTTTGCTTCAGTGGAGCGGCAGCTCCAGCTCCACTTATTCCACAACAAGAGTGCTTCTGTTTTTACTTATTTTGTATTGATGCATTATAATTCCCTCATACTTTGTGATCTACATCACCTTAAACAGTTTGGAGTGCATCTGGACTGTTAGCTGTGTAATTCTTCCTCTCCTCAGTGAGGTGCGAACTGCAGTGCTCCTCTCACGCTTCATCATTAGAGTTTATTGTGATCTCATGCTACGTTAAATGAGATCAAACGACTATTCGACAACTAAAATTTTTGTCAACAATTTTTTTATTGTCGAGGTTTCAGCCCTACTGTATATATTTGATGTATATACTCTGTCCCTTGTGCACCCAGTATAAGGGTAGTTGTTCACTGATCACTGCTAGAGCAAAGACAAACCAATCAAATGAGTTTGCATTGCTGGGGATGTCATTGTCAGCAGGATATGAGGCTGCACTGCACAGGTGATATGGTGGAGTGTGACACGCATGTATGATAGTATGTGTTGTGTGTAGGGTGGCTGTTGATAACACTGTTTAGAACAAAGAAAAGTGAAGTAAAGCAATAAGTCAGGATTTCCTGTTGAATGCATAACTGGGGAGAAATCATTACTGTAGAATGGCTGTTTCGTGTAACATGCACTAGTAAATTATTGCATTTAATAAGCAGTCAATGAGGATTCTGTTATGCTTCCTCTGACAGTTCTTATCTATTTTGCAAAAGCAGAGATGTCCTGGTTTCTGAAGAGAGCTTAGCAACTTTCTGCACTGGGAGCATTCATACATCAAACAGAAATGCTGTGCTTATGAGAACATGGGCACCAACTGCCTTATCAAAGCTACCACAAAATCCCAGAAAACTCATTTAGGAAAAAGCAAGGCAAGAACCTCCACAACAAGGTAAAAACATTTACAAAATAAAAAATTTCACTATTTTTATATTTAAAGGATTTGAACTCATAATTCTAAGAGGACTAATATTCAGTGGCAAAGGGGGAAATTACTTTAAACATTATTTAAAAAAAAATTAAAAAAAAAGTTAACAATGCAGTTCAAAGCTTTTTTTAATTTCTTAAAATTGTGGTGAAAGCACACCAGGAATGTGGTAAGCATGTTAACTTAAATCTTTAGGCATTGCCAGATTTAGAGCATGCATGATACTGGATGCTGTTGTGATTTGATCCTCTTGTTTTGAATGTAACAATGATATTTATGTGGCCTTTTGCATGACATGCTTTTGCTCATAGATATACAGACACACATACATCATCCATGCAAAATCAAAATAATAGTTAATTCAATTTCAACAAGCTTACTTTCATGCATCCCGGCAATACAAGACAGAACACTTATTATCACATACATTTACCCGAATGTTTCACAGTAAGAATAAACTTACTTGCTCCCACCAGAAACATTTCACTACCAAAGAGCAACAGTCCGACAGAGTTAACGAGGACAAGAAGGCGAGCCATGTCTCGACCTGGCTAAATATTTTCCTCCACACAAAACGTCAGCGAATCCAAACAGATGTTGTTGTTTTCTTGTTCCTTCTGAACGGTTTCGTTTTATAACGTGATTATTTATTCTTCCAAATAAACACGGCTTAAATAAAGTAAAGTCGCTGCATGAATCTCACTATGTACATAATGTTCACAAATTCTATAAAAACATGTGTCGGAACGTCCATGCCAGCAGTAGGTTTAATATCTCAAGCTGAAATTCTTTGCCGTTTCAATTTATTCATGTTGTTTGATTATTTCAACGATTTCCCTCGAAAATCCATGTTGTGAGGGAGGGTCAAGTTCAATATCAACGTCGGAGGTGTTCAAATCTGAAGCTCGTGCATGCCAGCGAATAGTGTTGAGGAGGTTGACCGCGCGCGCGTCAAGTGTTCAGCTCCACAGCTGGCTGCGCGCGAGTGCAACAGAAATGATAAAAATGTGCTCGTATCGAGACAATGAAGAGATTCCTCTAAGGCCAGGACTCAATGACTTTCTTCACTCAGCGTGCGGTGCAGGACTAGTTTAATTCCCCATCAATCTCACTTTGCCTCGTCTTTTAGGAGATGAATCGCCTCCTGGCTACAGAGTCACTGACAAAACTCTTCAATTGCGTTCTCGTCAAATATGCTGGGGCATTACTCATTCATGAAGAAAATGACATAGCCAACATTCTTCCCACCCTCTGCTTGTGTCGTATTACTGTAATATGTTGACCTGAAATTGTATACTGACTTGTAATAGTCGGGGCTATCAACAACCAAAGACCGTTAAGATTTCCCTTCAGTTCGGGCGCCAATAGACCTTTTTCACACTCTGGGTTTTGGAAATCGGAAGTAAACGTTAGCAGGGTAAACTTGGACAGCGGTGAATGAGAGTGAATGGGAGATCACAGCAAATATTATTTTCACTTACCCATTTGCTCCAAGACCAAAAGAAAAAAATGCACTATTACCATTGAATGACTTTCCAGAGGAGGAAAGAAAATAGAGAGCGGTGGATTAAGACAGTCAGATGGGAGAAGTTGCCAAATTTACTGTCACTCTCTCAGCAGTTGTAATAGAACCCCCCTAATTCCAGGGTAATATAACAATAAGCAAAATGTTATAAATTTACACTCAATATTTAAAAAATTGTAATAAAAAAAAAAAAATTGCGAGATTTACGCTTTTAAATAAGGCGGAAACTCGTCATCACAGTCTGTGAAAAAGTTCAAGTTGTGTGAGTAAATTGTAGTTTCTAACAGCTAATTTGTGTGGGATTTCATGTTGAATTAAATATTTATTATATTTTATTTTCAAAATGCTTCAACCACAAAACTGTAGGCTATAGCTAATGCTGCATGTGGGATATTCCTACTTGATATCTCCGATCTCCAACCATAAATGCATTCCAATGCCAGATGCTTGGAAGATGACGTTTAAGGAAACAAAACTGCAACGATCCCATTAGCTTAGCAGGTGTTGACTGTCACCAGAGATGTCTCCAGGCTACCCAATTCAGAAACAATCTGCAATGCTAGCATTTGTCCTACAGGTGTACGGTTATCAAAAGAGAGTATAATTTACCATGTTTTGAACTCCTGCTACTCTGCTATCTTTTGTTAAACACGCTTTAATATCATGTAATGTAGGAACTTTGACTCATTTATCAATATTATTTAATACAAGTGAATGTTTATCACTTATTTTTGTATTTCTTCCTGGGAGCCAACATGATAGTGTGACGTCACGCACCTGCATCTTGGTGAAACTGGAAGTTTAAAATTTCTGCACGACTTTCCAAGTTAGAATTACAACTTCAAGTGCCGTTCCATTGCATTTTTCCCAGAAGTTGGAAATCCGACTTTCCGAGTAGAATAGAACGCAGCGGCAGCATAACTACTGTGGCTGACATATAGGGTGAAGAGATTGGCTACTACTGCAAGGTGACACTGAATTCTTGTAGCTATAATTAACGCAGTCTTGTTCAGGTGGCACCAGTGGCAGTATGTTGTACTGGCTCACTCATTTCGACCAAAAAAAAAAAAAAAAAGATGGGTGTTCCTTGAACATCAGTTTTCCAGTTTGAACAATCTTTTGTGAGGACAAACCCCAATAACAGATAGAATAAACTGACAAAAAATATTCTAATTTAAGAACTAGGTGTTAGAAACCAAAATACAAAACGATTGCTAGAGAAAACACACATTTGTTTGATTGGATTCAAAGGGTGGACAGATGGAAGATGGAAGTTTAAAGGCCTAATCGGTGGAACATGTGACTCGATGTGAATGGATGATTTCTACCACAGCATTTAGGACAAACACTTTTTACCCTACAACAATCAAACTTAACTTAATTGTAACTTGATTAATGTAACTGAAGTGTAACTTAATTATCAAAGATACATATGGTACAACGGGGCTAAAGGCTCTGCGGGGTAAAAGGCTCCATTGATTTTATTTTCTCCCAAAAACACCAAATAGTAATGAAAACTACCACAGCACTGTCCTAAACACCTGTTTGTCACTATGCACTACAAAATTTTCCTGATTCATGAGATCTTTGTGATGGATCTTTGTTGTGTCTAACGGTCGATTTTATTTGGGGATGGGATGCATTTTATTCTTTGAACTATAGATAATAAGGTTTTTTTTTTTTTTTTTTTTTTTGCCTGAAGAAGGCAGACATGGCCCCATTATTACAAATTCACTCGTATGTGAAGTGTATTACAGCCTGATTTGCAATAGAACTGTATGTAGAACTGAAGATGAATTCACTTGCCTACAAAATTTCCAATTGGATTCAGTCAAAATAAAATTGTTTGCAAAATCAATGAAATAAAACAATGAAACAAGTAAATTCTTACCATGAATGTAAAGCTTCAGTCTTATTTGTTTATTAAAAGTCAAAGAATAAGCACGCACACCTATTGATTTTTGCAGCAACATGCTGAAACAAGAGGTTTCTAATTGTTTCTGCAAGACGCAGAAGAAAACCATAGTCAATTTCATAGTCAGAAAGAACAGTATTCAAGGTCATAGAAACATGGATATTTAAGACAAGCAAAGATTGACATAAATCATCCACTTCCACTGCTCTGATGCTGATACAGTTTCAGCTCCAGGGACATGCATTATTGCTCTGTAGATTTAGTCCATTATGCTCTGTATAATGTCCATTAAACCAAAGTCTCATTTGACTGAATTAAAAATCTGAAACTGAACTATACTTTTTCGGGGTGTATTTCATAATGAAATAGAACATTCATTGAGAAAGATCCCAGATTAAAAGATCCCCATCCCTAATATTAGGATTTCATGATATGGAATATGGGAAAATAAGACGTTATTTTTATTTAAGTTTACTAAATATAAGTTGGTAAATTAACTTATATAAGTTTACTAAAGTTTTAAGGAAAGAAGAGAATTTCACCCTGGATCTACACTGGGGCAATGAATCTGACTGTGTCTGCCTTTTTTCCTTGCTGCTTTGTATTCATATCACACTCTTTCCTCTGATGCTGAGTAAAGGAGGGAGGATGGAGTGACTGTGAGGAGAATATTTTGGTCTTCCATCTGGGGGACGTAAATGAAATTGAGCACAGTAAAGTCAACTCAAGGACAGAGAGCAAATGCACTGTGTGCTCTAACAGTGACCCTCTTGATGTTGTCTGTCTACCAAATGAATTTATCATTTCATGTTCTATGAATACATTTAAAGCAATTAGTCTTACAAGTGCTTGAACTCCCCTGATATGATATACAAATAGCTGCCACTCTGTCTATACTACAGTCCCCATTCATTTGCCTTCATTCATACATGTCTCAAATTTTCAAAGAAAAAGCTCTCTGTTCTGTTGTTCTTAATGGCCTGGACTGCACTGCATTTGAGTAATACAGAAAATGCTATACAAAATACATTCACAAGAGTATTTCTGTTTGATCAGACAGAATGTCTGCAGGGAAGATAGAAGCCTTTAAGTGATGTTTAATAGAACAAGGGGGTCAGTGTTTAGCTGGCTTGCTTTGGCAGTTAGCTCCTGCTGGTACACCATTGTATGGGCAAGAAGGGCAAAAACATTTCTCCTTTGATGGCCATTCAAAAGTAACCATACATTCTGGCAAAATATGTTTTTTTGCAAGGCACATCTAAATTGCGAAAATGTATTACAATATATTAGTGGATGTTTCTTTTCTTTGTTTCATTTACTTTTTTGATCAGTAGGCTATCAAATTAACAAATACATAAAAAATCCTGAATGTTATACAATATTTATACATTGGAGAATAATACAAAACTATATGAAAATCTTAAAGGGCTTATGACATGAGGAATACAATTTCCTTGATCTTTTGACATGAGAGTTCATTGTACTTTAAAAACATACTGCAAGTTTCAGAACTCAAAACTTCCTCATTAATATAAAAAGTGCATTTATTTAAACCATTATGTTAAAACGTTTCATTTGGACTTTCCCTACTATGTGACGTTACACAGATGAATACATCAGCACATGACTGCCTCTATAGCAAGTCATCAATGCCTACTTTTAGATCATCGCACCCTTCGGCACCCCATGGTGCTCAGTCAGAAAGGTAAAGAGGAGGGTACAACACAGACAGGCCTACTATTCCTCTACACCAAAGGGTGCTCAGTCAGAAAGGTGAAGAGGAGGGAACAACACAGACAGGCCTACTATTCCTCTACACTAAAGGGGACTTACACGTGACACCTTGTGCCCATCTGTACTATTTTAAACAATTTTCTACATAAACATGCAATTGCCAAACTGCTTTGACCATTATCATGCATTTTGTGGTGCTTTAAAAAAAAAAAAAAAGGTGATGTCAAGTTATAACAACTAAAAGGAGACCCCCATTCTGCGTCTTGATGTTTTAAGAATAAAAGTGGCCTGAGCACATTTTTGCACCCATCTGCGCTATTTTTAATTGTTGGTCTATGTAAATATGCACTAGATGGACATCTTTGACAGTTTTGATGCATTTCCGGCGATGTTCGCTGCGTTTTAAGAGCTGTACAAGCTCAACTTTTAAAAAGGCATCTGTTCTGCTCTGTTCCACTGCTGCCACTGGCTGGGAGAACTGTGTCTCATCCAGAATAAACAGACGATGGAAGATGTGAGATGTTGCACCTGTGAAGACCAGCTTCTCTGCTTAGGCCTCTGTTGAATGAAGTTTAACAAAGTTCCTGCTCGCATCAGTGCAGGATGAATTGTGTGTGTGTCATGTTTCAGCATGCATTGGATTATGTTTGTGTGCCACCTTTCACAGGTTTAGGGGATAAAAAATATAATTAGCCTGCTATGAAATCAGTGGAAGTCTATGAGATGAGACAGTGACACAGTGATGTTATTTGAACTGACAGGCTGAATTTCTCCCAGTACAAATCATAAATCTAATGAGAAACATGAGAAATGTACATTGTTAGGCTATAAATAAATATAGAAATTGACTGTTGAAGAGCCGAGTAGCTTTGCCATGATTAGACTATATCAGCATCTTTGCTAATTAAGAGATACTAAGGTTCACTTCAAGTGTCGGAAGTCCAGAAAAGTGCAGTGTTTGAACAGAGAAACACAATTTGTGAAATTATGCGGTCTGGCACTCTTAACAAAATGTCACTGCTTAATTGTACTTGACTACCCCCTGGTGGATATTAGAATATTTATGTGAATGGACTGAAGATAAAATACATTGAATTGAACTTGAATGAGACGATTTAGGCAAATGGTCCTCTTAAAGCTGTGCTGTAAATGTAATTATCACTCCATGCTAAAAGTGTTTAAACTGCTGATGTGCTGATAGTCATATATTTACATCTTTACAAATGTATAATTATGTATAATATCTTTACAAATTTATATTTTTAGAGAGAGCAAACCTTTGCCTCAAAGCAAACCTTTGCCATTTTATGCTGAGCTTGAAATCAGATCGAATATCAGAAAGTTTGCCTTTACCAGGAAGTGATGTGAGCAAATGGAATCTTAAAGGAATCGTTCACCCCAAAATTAAAATGTCTCATCATTTACTCTCCCTCATGCCATTCCAGATGCCCGACTCTCTTTCTTCTGCAAAACACAAATGATTTTTAGAAGAATATCTCAACTTTGAAGCTCCAACAAGCTTATAAATGTGGCATAAAAGTAATCCATACAACTCCAGTTGTTAAAACTGTCTTCAGAAGTGACATTATATAATATAATAGGTGTGGGTGAGAAACAGATCAATATTTAAGTCCTTTTTTACTATATATCTACACCTGTGGCCAGCCCCAACCAGTAGGTATCAATATGCATGAAGAATATGAATTGCCAAAAACAAAAGAAGAAGAATGTGGAAGTGAAAGTGAAAGAGATTTATAGTTAAAAAGGACTTAAATATTGATCTGTTTCACACCCACACCTATTCCATCACTTTGGAAGACAGGGATTTAACCACTGGAGTTGTATGGATTACTTTTATGCTGCCTTGATGTGCTTTTTTTGAGCTTCAAAGTTCTGTTTACCATTCACTTGCATTTTATGGACAAACAGAGCTGAGATATTCTTTTAAACATCTTTTTTTTGTGTTCTGCAGAAGAAGAAAGTCACACGCATCTGGGAAAGCATTAGGGTGCGTAAATTATGAGAGATTTTTCATTTTTGAGTTAACTATTCCTTTAAAGAGATTTTGTATGCTGATGGCACAAAGTCACATGAACATTTAAATCAAAGAAGTGCTCACTGTATGTTTTTCAGAGAAACATTCCTCTGTAATCTTTATAATGGATTGAAATTTTTGCAGATAAGCAATTTCTGGTGATGCATTAGAATAATTGGCCTTGAGTATGTAAATCACACTAATGCTCATAGAGCTGGAAAACACACAGAGCATGTAAACACTCATACACTCTCGTACATTTCCTCACAAAAATAAAGGCACATTTATAAATACATTGATGCATCTATTTAATATTTCAATACAAATCTGGATAAAGTGAGTCATTATAAGTATGACAGCAAAGTGCTCTCCAGATAATGTTACATATTCACTGCTACCCCTTAGCTGTTTGTGTCACAGTCAACAAAGTCTTATCGTAACTGATGAGCCATTTAATTTATCTGCCTGTGATAATTCCATAATCCAGTCAAAGCAAAACTGCTTCACATACACTAATAACATAAAAAGTAAGGTTGGAAGAATGCATGAAGCATAACCTAAATACATAACAAAGAATAAAACTTGTCATCATTTATTCACCCTCATGCCATTCAAAACCCAACTGGACATGTTAGACAGAATGGCAGCCTTAGTCACCTTTCAATATCATGCATCTTTTTTTCCATACAATAAAAGTGATTGGTGACTGAGGCTAATATTCTGCCAAACATCTCCTTTTGTGTTCCTTAGAAAAAAGAAAAGCATACAGGTTTGGAACAACATGAGGGTGAATGAGGGTGAAAAAGGGTGAACATGAGTTTTATTTTTGAGTGAACAGTCCCTTTAAATCCTGCACTAAATAGAGTAGGAAAGTCCAAAGTCCTGTATCTTCAGAGCATCATTGTAACTTAGGTCTCAGCATGCAGTTTCCAGGTAAACCTTTCTGAAAGCATTTGCTGAACTGGACACCTATGATTTTCAATGAGTGTGGATGCAAACTTCTGCCAAATGGTTGGAATTACAAGTCATAGAGTACTTATTGTGAGGAATGCTGACTCAATGCTTCCTGTTTCCACTGCGGACTGGCAGGCAGGAAACCAAAGGAGAAGCTCTTGGGTGTTGGTTGCATTCTCACTCAGTTATCTCTAAACATATAAAAGCCCCAGGGGTGAGTTTAAAGCAGGGATTGGTTTTGTATGAATGCATGCGTTCCTCACATTCATCTGAGCAACCAGTACCAGAACTTTACACTAAGTAACGTCCTGATTACTTTCGTAACCTCTGTTCCCTGATGGAGGGAACGAGAGGTTGTGTCGATGCAGTGATATTAGGGGTCACTCTTGGGAGCCCCAAACACCACTGCTTTTTTAAAAATAGGCCAATGAGAATTGGCGAGTGGAATTTGCATGCCACTCCTCCGGACATACAGGTATAAAAGGAGCTGGTATGCAACCACTCATTCAGGTTTTGTGCTGAGGAGCCGAGAATTCTATTCATTGAAGCTGGTAGTTCAGCGTTGTGGCAAGAGGGACACAACGTCTCGTTCCCTCCATCAGGGAACGGAGGTTATGAAAGTAACCAGGACGTTCCTTATCTGTCACTCACTCGACTTTGTGTCGATGTAGTGACACTAGGGGTCCCTTTACAAAACGCCACAACTAGCTGAACTGTGTTATGTGAACTGCCGGTGTGTGACGGGCAGACTGCTGTGTGCCTTGTAGCCTGCGCACCAGGCCATCAAGTAACCTCCCCCAACGCTCTTATGAGCGTCGAACGGTCCATTAGGAACAAGTCGGCTGCCCAACTATAGGGACAGTCTAGCCCCGCCGAGGCCTCTTTTCCCTCTCTTTTCTCCCCAAAAAGAGTGGAAATTGTTAACTGACTGGGAGCCATAAGTGTCTGCGTCAGGGAGTGTCCCTCCCAGGGGGAAGACACAGCGGAGACCACATTCTGCCCAAAGGGGGGGGGGGGGCAGGGTCATTCTGAATGGAATATGTCACAAGGTCTTATCGAGTCTTGTCGGAAGTATGTCATGTGGAGAGGTCCCATGGTAGGTCCTACCTGAAGGGGGAGGAGTTTCTACAGAGCATGGCGAGGGACCTCTGCCCAAGGAAGACGCAGTTTGGTGGAGTCTCCACTCTCCCCTGAGGATAACCTGATGTGACAGCGCATCCGCTGTGGTGTTGAGGTCGCCCGGGATGTGAGTGGCTCGTAGCGACTTGAGGTGCTGCTGACTCCAGAGGAGGAGACGGCGGGCGAGTTGTGACATGCAATGGGAGCATAGACCGCCTTGGTGGTTGATGTACGCTACTGCCACTGTGTTGTCTGTCCGGACCAACGCGTGCTTGCCCTGGATCAACGGCCGAAACCTCCGCAGGGCGAGCAGAACTGCCAACAACTCTAGGCAGTTGATGTGCCAACGCAGCCGCGGGCCAGTCCAGGAGTCGGCAGCTGTGTGCCTGTTGCATACGGTGCCCCAGCCCGTCTTGGAGGCTTCTGTTGTAACCACGACGTGCCTGGAGACCTGCTCTTGGGCAACCCCTGCCCGTAGAAATGCAAGGTCGGTCCAAGGGCTGATGAGGCGGTGACAGATCGGCGTGATGGTCACGTGATGTGTCCCGCGGCGCCATGCCCATCTCGGGACTCGAGTCTGAAGCCAGTGCTGAAGCGGTCTCATATGCATCAACCCGAGCGGTGTGGCCACCGCTGCAGATGCCAAATGCCCCAGGAGCCTCTGAAAAATTTCAGTAGGACCTCTGTTCTCCATCTGAACACCTTCAGACAGTTCAGCACCGTCTGTGCGCACTCGTTCGTGAGGCGTGCTGTCATTGAGACTGAGTCCAACTCCAAACCGAGAAAAGAGATGCTCTGAACCGAGGAGAATTTGCTCTTTTCCCAGTTGACCCGAAGCCCCAGTTGGCTGAGGTGCCGGAGCACGAGGTGCGCACAGCAACTCTCGAGAGTGAGCTAGGATTAGCCAGTCATCGAGATAGTTGAGGATGCGGATGCCCACTTCCCTTAG
The DNA here is from genome assembly GCF_019703515.2 of Myxocyprinus asiaticus. NCBI lineage: Eukaryota > Metazoa > Chordata > Actinopteri > Cypriniformes > Catostomidae > Myxocyprinus > Myxocyprinus asiaticus. The sequence goes on from NC_059368.1 coordinate 27,347,865, forward strand.
TGGGGCAAGGGCTGCCTCTACGACCTTTGTGAAGATGTGAGGGGACAAGGACAGGCCGAAGGGTAGGACCTTGTACTGGTACGCCTGGTCTTCGAAGGCAAACCGCAGGAATGGTCTGTGTCGAGGTATGACCAAGACGTGGAAGTTCGAGTCCTTCAGGTCTACCACCGTGAACCGATCTTGATGCCGGGCGCTCACTAGAATGCGTTTTTGCATCAGCATCTTGAACGGGAGTCTGTGCAAAGCCCGGTTCAGTACTCGCAGGTCCAGGATTGGTCGCAACCCACCACCTTTCTTCAGTACAATGAAGTAAGGGATGTAGAACCCTTTCTTCATCTCCGAGCGCCCGACCGGGGCAAGCGAGCGTGCTGGGGAATGGGAGATCTGTGGGGGGATACCCGGTGGAGGTGGTCCCATTGATGTCCCCAAATCGCCCCCAGTGCTAACCAGCAGGCCTCATACCCATAGGTTCAGCACTGACACATCAACACAACATTGAGTGAGTGACAGACAGGGAAAGGGAAAGATTCGCCCCAAAGCTAAACAGCACCATTTTAAAATATCAATTAAGAATTAAACCCTCTTTCAAGTGAACATTAAAAAAAAAAAAAAAAAAACATGTATTCTGTATATCTTTCCAGAACATTTTGGATGATAATAATAGTTCAAAAAAAAAAAAAAAACTGCACAAATAAGAAAGGTAACATTTTTCCTAAGGGTGGATATAGAGTATCATTACATTAACACACAAATGCCATATGTTAGTAAATAATAGCCATCCACTCTACTGTGTTATCAGTAAATTTAAAACCTTCAAACAATTCCTGATGAATGGAACATTCAGTCAGTCTTTAATCTCAGGAGGAAGCCTAAGTAATGATTGTGTTCATTTTATGGTTTCCTGCATGAAATCTTCTCTGATCATGCAATCGGTTGTCAGATCTCTTGAGAACACATTTAACACACATTCACTTCAGTTCAAAGTTCAATGGAGCCACAGTTAATGTGCAATGGTAATGTTAAATATCTGTGAATAGTTTTACTGAAACTTCAGAGTAAGGTATCTTGTTTTTACTGGCACTTAAATGCGAATTGTGTTATGGTTATGTTTTGCTATATCACAGTGTTTTAAAGATGAAATGTGTAATTTACAAATTGCACAAATAATGATTTTAAACAGGTTTCCCAAACAGATTCTGCCCCAAACTCACATCATTGAGCCAATATTGCAATGTCAAGCTGGTTGGGATGCTCTAACAAATAGAGCAATGTTTTGAAAGTGCCACATAGCCATCTGTTTGCACTTCTGGGGGGGAATCAACCAACAAATGTCTTATCCTGGGAAAGAATAAAGTATTTTTTAACATTAAACTAAAAATTACACACATCACCTTTAAAAGATTTATAAAATATCCGAAGAAGACACCACAAATCCACCATGAGCCACCAAAGAAATACATTAAACCATGAGAACAGAAGCAGTGAAAAGTAATAAATACATATTTACTTATATACAATGATGGGTATATCTCCCATGATATATCTTTTGGTCCTGGGCTTAGTTCATCCTTCCGTTTCATATTCATATAGGGGCAGTGGTGGCTCAGCAGTTAAGGCTCTGGGTTACTGATCAGAAGGTCAGGGGTTCAAGCCCCAGCACTGCCAAGATGCCACTGTTGGGCCCTTGAGCAAGGCCCTTGACCCTATCTACTCCAGGGGTGCTGTATCATGGCTGACCCTGCACTCTGACCCCAGCTTAGCTGGGATATGTGAAAAGAAAAAGAATTTCACTGTATATGTGCAAATGTGTGATAGATAAAAATATAATTAATTAAATTATATTCATTCCATGTGTATATTTGTCCATCCCTCTTTCAGTCTATCTATTCCTTCATTGCACATAACAGTTGGGATGCAAGGGCTATGGGTGCATCTCGTACTGGCCCTCAGTGGCAATGAAGTAGTCATTGAGTATGTCCTGTAGGTGGTCAAAGGTGGGTCTGTCCTCTGGCCTTTCGTTCCAGCACTTTAGCATGATGTCGTAGAGCTCTCCTGGGCAGCCATCAGGACATGGCATCCTATAGTTACTGTCAAGGTAACGGATCACTTCTGGATTCGTCATGCCTACAGTAACACCAGTGAGGAGAGTACAGCCATGTTGTTAAAGGTTTAAAGTTTTGGAAGATTTAACCATCTAACCACTATTTTACCTTTGAGCATACATACATTTTACAGACACACCAGACTTAGGTAAAAAATAAGAATGGGTGGCCCTTTTGATTTATGACTTGAAATCCAAATTGAATTGGCCATACTCTACTCCATGCTGAATTTGAATTTGAATTGGAATGATAGGAAGAGGAATTTACTAATTGCAGTTCCAAGAAATTCAACACAGTCACACAAAAGAGGAATTTCATTATTTCTGCACAACAACAAAATGGGCAAGAACAAATAACTTGAGTATTCTGTTTAAGGTTTCCATCTTGCAAGCCTGCATTATGTTATTTGGCTCAACTTTGAAGACTTTGGGGTAAATTAAAGCATTCAGAGAAATTATATTAGTCAACCATGGTCCATATAATGAAAGTTAATTTATGGAAGTGCCCTATATGTTGTGTATATAATAACATGTTTATGGGTGATGAGGCCAATGTTAAAGTGCTTTCAGAAAATTTTAAAAATAAATTAACACTTACAGCAATTAAATTAATTAATTTGAGTTGCATTACATTTTAATTCTACTTCCTTAAATTTCCATTTGAACTACTGTACATCCTGTTTGCTACCTCAATTCAACAACTGAATTGGAATTTAAAAGCCATTCTCAGTTCATTCCTGAATGGTGCAAAAGCCTGACATACACACAAGGACAGCCAATAACATACCAAATTGATACGGAAGCCACAGAGAGAGAGAGAGAGAGAGAGAGAGAGAGAGATGTATTACCTGGATAAGGTACTCTGCCATATGTGACAATCTCTGTCAGAAGAATTCCAAAAGACCACACATCTGACTTAATGGTGAAAGTGCCAAAGTTAATGGCCTCAGGAGCTGTCCACTTAATAGGGAATTTTGCACCTGATGGTTGAAAAGACATGGCGACAGGAGGTAAAAGGGAGAAAAAGAGTTAAACTTTCACAGGGGTGGTGTTGAACAGAGATAGGTGCATGAAGAAATACTTTGTAAATTAGGAGGTGGAAAATGCTTTGCATGGTTGATGGTATCAACTAAAATGGCTATTAATAAAACCACAGGAAAAGCAGATTTTACCATAAAATGCAATGTCACTTAAAAAATGATAGAGTAGACATAGCTTCTGCCTGATATTTTGATTATCAGTAAATGGCACCCACTCATAAAGTTCAGATATGTTAGTACATACTTTATATACTAAACTAAATGTCAACACGTACTGGTGCCAATTAATCTGCGGCAGTGGAAAAAAAAAGAAGAAAGTGCAATGGGAGTAAATTCATATATTTACCTTCTTGTGCAGTGTATTCAGATTCTATGATCCTGGCAAGGCCAAAGTCTGCTATTTTGCAGTGCAGAGTCTCAGAGACTAGAATATTAGCGGCACGCAGGTCTCTATGAATGTAGTTTTTCCTTTCTATGTAAGCCATGCCCTCTGCAATCTGTTTTACAGAGTGGAGAGTGTATAGTTAATTGGTCTAGATGGGTAACAACATTTACTGTGAAAAATAATTTCACTAGTTGCTTATTTAAAAAACAGCCAATCATGAATTAAAATCTTTAGTGAATCTGTGATATTATTAAAATTAATTCAAAATGTATTTCAGTGTGGCTTAGCCTCTCAAATAACAAAAAAGCAGGGCCTGAATTCTCAAGCAAACAGAATATTTCAAGGTTTTTATTTTTGTTAAAAACATTCTGTACCAGAACACAATCCCATAATAATTAAATAATTTTGAGAGTCAGTGTTTACAATAAAAAATTCCCAAAGATTTGCATCTGAGCTTGTTCAGATTGTCTCATCCAATAGCCATAAGTCACTCCTTTCAAACATTTGAAATGCAGACTATGAAAAACAGTTGCCGGCATCATCTACAAAGTGGGCTCTAACAGGAAGTTGCTTTCTTGAAGATTTTGAAGCAGTTACGCGGGTTCACGATAAAAAAAAAAAAAAAAAAAAAAATGACGTAAATTCCTGCCCAGAAGATAATAATCTCATTTTGGGGAGGTTGTTAACTTAAGCAAGCTTTAAAAAACAAAGACTGTTTCCTCTACATGTCTCTGTGAGTGTCTGGTGTGAGACAACAGTTCTTAATATAGTCTGCTAAAATTCATGCACAGTAGGTGCCTAAATTAGTGTCAGTCTGAATTAACCCCAGTAATTAATATGCAGGTTTCCATGCAATGTGTGAAAATGTATCCTGTTTCTGAAAAACAGTAATGAACTGCTGCTTTCAAATATGCATTGCCATCAAAATATTACTTATTTTCTGACAAGCAATGAAGACAATCAAGAAAAATCATAATTGGTCTATATCCATGAAAATGTTTAAATTATACTTACTTGAGCAGTCATATCAATCAGCTTGGGAAGTCTTAATTTATGGCCATCCTCTGTCTTTAGAAAGTCTAACAAGCTTCCTTAAAAAGAAAAAAGAAACAATGTACAACCTGGATACACTGCAAAAAAAATAAAAATAAATAACTAAATAAATAAAAAAAAATTTTCTTAATTAGTATTTTTGTCTTATTTTCCAGCAAAAATGCAACCCCAATTCCAAAAAAGTTGGGACAGTATAAAAAAATGCTAATAAAAACAAAAAGGACTGATTTGTAAATTATATTCACCTTTTACTATAATGAAAGTAATAAACTAAACATTATATGATGTTTTTCCTTGTGAATTTCATTGTTTGTTTGTTTTTTTTATTTTATTTTATTTTATTTTTTTTTATTTTAAATGTACAGAAATGTCAAATTACTTTGAGTTGATTGCAACACGCTCCAAAAAAGTTGAGACAGGGGCAATTTAAGACTAATAACAATTTGACGAGTTGAAATAACAAGGCGATGTGAAACAGGAGATGTTAAACAGGTTATGCAATCATGTCATAGTATATAGGGAGCCTCCAAAAACAGCCTAGTCCTTCAAGAGCAAGGATCATTTGAGACTTGTCAATTTGCCAACAGATGCTTCAACAAATAATCCAGCATTTGAGAACAATGTTCCCCAAAGACAAATTGGAAGGATTTTGGGCATTTCACATTGAGTAGAATGCCCAAAAACATTCTACATCTACATTGCACAATATAGTTAAAAGATTAAAGGAATCTTTTCAAATCTCTGTGCATAAAGGGCAAGACAAAAACCACTTCTGAATGCACGTGATCTCTGACCTCTCAGACAGCACTGTCTTAAAAAACATAATTCATCTGTTATGGATATGAACATGGGCTTGGGATAACTTTAGTAAACCTTTGTTAGTCAAAACCATTCTCCCCTGCATCCACAGATGCAAGTTAAGACTTTACTATGCAAAGCAGAAGCCATATATCAACACTGTCCAGAAGCGCTACCGACTTCTCTGGGCTCGGTCTTATCTTAGATGGAAAGTAAAACAGTGGAACCATGTTTTTTGGTCTGACGAGTCCACATTTCAAATAGTGTTTGAAAAACACAGCTGTTGTGTTCTCGGGCCAAAGAGGAAATGGACCATCCAAGATGTTATCAGCGTCAGGTCCAAAAGCCAGTGTCTGAATGGGCAATGGGTGTGTCAGTGACCATGGCATGGGTAACTCGCACATCTGTGATAGCACCATTAATGCAGACAGATATGTACAAATTTCTGTTGACCTCTCTCATCAACAAGGTGTTTCCATTTGCAGAACTGCTGCTCACTGGATGTTTTTTGTTTTTGGCTCCATTCGGAGTAAATTCTAGAGACTGTTGTGCATGAAAATCCCAGGAGATCAGCAGTTACAGATATGCTCAAACCAGCCCTTCTGGCACCAACAATCACGCCACGGTCCAAATCACTGAGATCACATTTTTTCCCCATTCTGATGGTTGATGTGAACATTAACTGAAGCTCCTGACCTGTATCTGCATGATTTTATGCACTGCACTGCTGCCACATGATTGGCTGATTAGATAATCGCATGAATGATTGTTGGTGTCAGATGGGCTGGTTTGAGTATTTCTGTAACTGCTGATCTCCTGGGATTTTCACACACAACAGTCCCTAGAATTTACTCAGAATGGTGCCAAAAACAAAAAGCATCCAGTGAGCGGCAATTCTGCAGACGGAAACACCTTGTTGATAAGAGAGGTCAGCAGAGAATGGCCAGACTGGTTCGAGCTGACAAAGTCTACGATATCTCAGATAACCGCTCTGTTCAATTGCGGTGAGAAGAATATAATATCAGAATGCTATTCTGAGATGCGGGTTGGTACTGTTTTGGCGGCACAAGGGGGACCTACACAATATTAGGCAGGTGGTTTTAACGTTGTGGCTGATCGAAGTATATTTTTTAGTAATACTCACCATTTGCCATGAATTCTGTGACAATGAGGATGGGCTCCTTGGTGACCACAGCATGTAATTTCACCAGTCTCTCATGCTGGAGCTGCTTCATCAGATTAGCCTCCTGTAGGAAAGCCTCTGGCTCCATGGTGCCTTCCTTCAAAGTCTTAACGGCCACTTTCTGGCTGTTTTTATAGAATCCTTCAAACAAGAGCCACAGGCACACACAGTGGTGTGAGCTAAGTTTTATTAAAAAAAGCTCATGGCACAAATCCTTGAACCACTGCGGCTCAATGAACACAATGGTCACTACAGATTACTTTTAGTCTCATGGTAAGATTCCTGAGAAAGATTCTCAGAATCAATAATTCATAATCAGATATTATGCATTGTGACTTTAGGTATTACAAAATTATGTTATGATTAAAAAAAAAGTTTGGAGAAGTTTGCAGGTACACATAAGGTAAGAGAAATTAGGTCAGAAGTGTTTGTATCCTCTCATTAATGTTTACCTTGGTGGTCAAAGTCAAAGCCATGTGAGGTGTAATTAATTTAGCATTTGTGTGGCTGCGATATGACAAAGCCACTTGACACATGGGCACATGCCTTTCAGCATACTATAATAAGGGCCAGTTTGCAAGTATAGAAGAGACAGTGGATTAATAAGGGGAAAGTTCACCTAAAAATCTAAATTCTGTCATTATTTACTCACCCTCATGCCATCCCAGATGTATGACTTTCTTCTGATGAACACAAACAAAGATTTTTACAAGAATATCTCAGCTCTGTGTTTCCATACAATGCAAGTGAATGGTGACCAAAACTTTGAAGCTCCAAAAAGCACATAAAGGCAGCATAAAATTAATTCATAGGACTCAAGTGTTTTAATTTTCTGAAGCAATCCAATTGATTTTGGATGAGAACACACCAAAATGTAACACATTTTTCACTATAAATCATGACATAAACAGTCTCCTTGGCGATCATAATTTCATGCTTGATTACGCTTCCTAGCGCCATCTAGCACTCTGTATATGCATCACTAGCAAGTTTAAATCCTAGTATTTAGCATCCAAAATGCTTTAGAAGACATGGATTAAAACACTGGAGCTGTATGGACTACTTTTATGCTGCCTTTATGTGCTTTTTTGGAACTTCCAAGTTTTGTTCACCATACACTTCTTTTTAAGTTTACACAAAACTAAACTAAACTATGGACCTAAACTAAACTTTTTTTTTTAGATTTTTTTTTGTTAATTTTTATTGAATAATGTGTATCTATATAGTAAAAAAATAAAAATAAAAAACAGCGTATTGTATACTGTACAGTGTATGTTATTATTTGTATATTGTTGAGTGTAATTATGTGTATAACAGATGTTTAAATTGTTTTGTGTTAATTTGATGTTATTGTAAATTGGTATATGTCTCATCACTGTTACGACTGCTATGTTGATCGGAACTGCACCCAAGAATTTCACACACCATTGCACTTGTGTATATGGCTGTGTGACAATAAAGTGATTTGATTTGATTTGATTTGATTTGGACCTACAGAGCTGAGATTTTCTTCTAAAAATCTTTATTTGTGTTCTTGCAGAAGAAAGAAAGTAACACATCTGGGATAGCATGAGGGTGAGTAAATGATGAGAGAATTTTCATTTTTGGGACTATCATTTTGGGATTTTTCTTTTTTTTTTTCTTTTTTTTTACTATTCCTTTAAGTGAGGAGAACAAAATGATATTTGCGTAATGCTAAAATATTATAATTTTCCATTTTATGTTAAAAAGAAAAAAGAAAAAACAGAACTTTTCTTACCCATCCACACTTCTCCAAACTGGCCAGCACCTAGTTTTTTCACCATCTTCAGAGTCTCCCTGGGTATCTCCCACTCATCTTGAGCCCAGGGTCTCTGAGGGGCAGCAGTCTTACAGGGACTTCCTAGCCTCTGGCACAGACCATCTGCTGTCCCTATGCACATTAAAGAAGTTTGGGGAGACAGTAAGAATGTTAAGAGTAGAGTAAGGGGCCGTTCACACAGAATGCCTCACTTGAATTCTGTCTGTGCTATTTTCTAATTGTTGGCCAATGGACACATGTCTGACAGTCAGACGTCTTTTTTTTAATCAACATCTTGCACCATGAGCGCTGTGTTTTTTAGACATTGTCTCTGATAAAAAAAAAAATAATAATAATAAATAAATAAATGCTTAACCCAGCCAAAGAAATTTTGCTGGCCTTATTTGGTTCTCCCAGCCTGGGGAGTTTTAAAGGGGTTTTGGGTACATTTCAGCTTGTCAGACTGGGAAACCAACTGGTCGACTGGCTAAATCAGCTGAACAACATCTTGTACTGCTTAAATCATTTTAAACAAGCTAAGACCAGCGAACCAGCTAAGGCTGGTTTAAGATTGTTTTTCAGCAGAGGTGTCAAGTTAAAAGTAATTAAAGAAGTTAAAAAATGCATCTCAAGACCCCTGCATTTTATACCGCTGTGCTGCGTCTAGCTGTTTTTGAATGAAAGAATGTGTACTATGTGAAAGAAAGAAAAAAAAAATCAGCATCTAGATTGATCAAATATATATTTTCACAGAAATTAAACAACATGATTATCTTTTTACAGATTTTGTAGGTACAAGTCTGTTTGGAGAACTAGAAGCCTATTGTGAAATATGGAAATAAAGAGTGACATTTGTGACTTGAAAACACTTCTATAAAAAGACACAGCTAACCAAAATGGGGTGAATATGCAGATTACAATCTGAGACTGAAGCTGACCTTTTTATCTAGTGGTTAAAGCAACTGTTTGTGAAGTCAACACAGCTACAACCACAAAAAGCATACTGTGAATAAGGCAAGTGGCCTTTAGTGTAGTAACAATCTAATAAAATATCTCCCTCACTTTTGATTTTATGTTCAGTACACATACATCTACAGTAAACCTGATTTTGTATTACTGAGGAAAAGGTGACTGTTAATTAGCATTATAACTGTATATCAGCTTCTGGGGGTGGAGGCTTTTGTGTACAGAAGTAGTTTTCTGCTTTGCAGAGAGGAGGATTTAAATTAACACACTCATTTTTCTGATACAAGTAGGTGTTCACTTTACTTTTTATGTTTGGAGAGCATTACTGTGTATTGTTTTAAAACCATTATTATCCAGTGGCATTCCTGTTGTACTTACTGGAGTAAAACTTCACTAGTTCCTGTAGAGAAGAAAAGGATGTGGATGGAGAGATGTAGAAACCTCCATTATCAAGGGCACGGATCTTATAGTGCTTGACAACATCACCTTGCTCTGGTGTGGAATCTCTAATAGACAGAGAGAAAGCACCTGCACAGGAATATTAAGATATACACCTGTTAAATGACAAAACTGATCATTAAATTGTACTCAATTAGCATCCAGCAGAACCTGTCAGTTTCTGCTCAGAAATAATTAAAAGAATAGTTCAACTAAAAATGAAAATTCTATTTACTCACCCTAATGTTGCTCCAAATCTGTATGGCTTTGTTTCTTCTGCTGAACACAAATGAAGATTAAAAAGAATATCTCAACTCTGTAGGACCATACAATGCAAGTAAATGGGTACAAAAATATCGAAACTCAAAAAAAGCATATAAAGGCAGCATAAAAGTAATCCATACAACTCTAGTGGTTAAATCCATGTCTTCAGAAGTGATATGATAAGTGTGGGTGAGAAACTGATCAATATTTAAGCCCTTTTTTACTATAAATCTCCACTTTTATTTTCACATTCTTCTTCTTGTGTTTTTGGTGATCCACATATCTCCACCTACTAGGTAGGGAGGAGAATTTATTGTAAAAAGAACTTTAATTTTGATCTCACCCACACCTATCATATCACTTCAGAAGGCATGGATTAAACCACTGGAATCATATGGATTACATTTATGCTGCTTTATGTGCTTTTTGAGCTTCAAAATGTTGGTACCCATTCACCTGCATTGTAAGGACTTGCAGAGCTGAAATATTCTTCTGAAAATATTTGTTTGTGTTCAGCTGAAGAAAGAATGTCATACACATCTGGGATGGCATGAGGATGAGTAAATGAGAGATTTTTCATTTTTGAGTGAACTATTCATTTAAGTGATTGAAAGGTGCTGTAAGTGATATATTTTTTTGGGAATAGCACATATAAAATGTCCCTTACTACCTGACACATGTCACTAAAATACAGTAGGTGTCATGAGAAATCACACCTGTCTCTGTGCCATTCAGAAAGCTAGTCAATCAAAAAGACTTTCTGCCTGTGAATCATTTTTAATGTTCAGGATTGCTGATCATATTGAACATCTGTTTTGCTGACTTGTCTCTAGGAAGATGTGGTTTAGTGGTGAGGGCTTTTAGCCAAATGGCTGAAATCGTTTACACAGCACCTTAAAACGAAATTCATTAAAACAATTAATGTGATTAAATTGCTGAATGAGTACGTGTTTTATTTTTATATTAACTACACAATTTGTTTCTAGATTAATGTTGTATTCACTAAATGACTTCCTCGGGTTTAAGAATAGTTCAACAATATAAGGTAATGTTCTGGCTGGCATTCAAAAACATCAAGTAAAACCATTAAAACACATTTACTTGCATCACTGATCTCAGTAGCAAAGGTCACATCCTTGATGTTTTGTTTAAAAAGCCACCATACTGCTTGGCAAAAAGCTGTGGATTTGCACACATCTTTTTTCCCTTAAAAGCTTGTTCTTTTTATCCAACAGCACTTCACATTGTACAACAATTGGCTCAAACATTGCAGCTGTTGTAGTGGATCTGGCATAGATGGTCTGAACATTGGTGGGGAGTCTTGGGATGTATAAGTTCCCTTTAACTGTAGATGATTAAACTAAATTATTGATTCATTTTAAAATCCAATAGATGTAAGTGCAGACATGGCCCGTACAGCCTTCATTAAACATATAGATTCTTATGAAATCTAATGATGTCGCTAAGTTCATTTAATGATTACTTAATACCAGCATTAAATGCTATTAAAATCATTAATATCATTAACAGCATTTGATGCTGTTTAATGAAAGCAAAATAAGGACTCCCAATATTTACCTACTGTCAGTAAAGCTTAAACTCTAATAAACTCATCTGTAAAAATTTTCATTCCACTGAAGAGTCAGTTCTAAACTTCCCTTTTCTTGTCAATTTTAAATACTCTTAGATATGTTTATAGGACCTTGCAATCTATTGGGGAATTTTAAGCTTCTGTTATGGAGCAATCAACTGTTGACTGAATTACATTCAGTGATCATGTGAAAACATATTCAGGAAAACTAAAATATCTTGGCATCTAACCTTTGGTTGTTTCACTTTCCCGCACAAGAAATGAACCAGGCATATTTCCTGGGGCCAGAAGAAGACGCTCTGTGTCTCTGCGGCTCATGTTCTTGAAAAACCATCTGGAACAGAAAATGTATAATAAATTAGTAAATTAGTAAATTAGTAATCGAGTCGAGACTCATCCTCAAGCCCCTATTTTCTGGACAGCAAGCCACATACGTTTACCTATTATCTGAAGATTATATGGGCAGGCGAACTCGTGAAACAAAATAACTGGCCATATTGTGTCTGAAATGTCAGTTACTCAATATTAACTTTAAAGGTGCACTCAGTAATTTTTTCCTAATTAAAAAAAGGTTTACTCCAAAATAAATGAATAGTAATTTTAAAACATACATGTATAAAATCATGACCACTCACATGAGATGAAGTCAAATCAAATCAAATCAAATCACATTTATTGTCACACAGCCATATACACAAGTGCAATGGTGTGTGAAATTCTTGGGTGCAGTTCCGATCAATATAGCAGTCGTAACAGTGATGAGACATATACCAATTTACAATAACATCAAATTAACACAACACAATTTAAAGTCTAATATACACATAATTACACACAACAATATACAAATAATAACATATACTGTACAGTATACAATACGCACAATATAGATACACATTATTCAATAAAAATAAAAAAGTATATATAGTAGTATATATAGAATGTACAGTAGGCTGTATTGTACTGTATTGACATTCAGGCTGTCGGCTGATAGTAAGACGTTAAGAGAGAATATATAGAATAATAATATAATTTATGACAGTCCGGTGTGAGATATAAGAGTAAAAGTAATAAAGTGCAGTGCTGATGTATTTTGATTGTGGGAGATCAAGAGTTCAAAAGTCTGATTGCTTGGGGGAAGAAGCTATCATGGAGTCGTCTGGTGCGGGTCCTGATGCTGCAATATCGCCTGCCTGATGGTAGCAGTGAGAACAGCCCATGGCTCGGGTGGCTGGAGTCTCTGATGATCCTCCATGCTTTTTTCACACACCGCCTTGTATATATTTCCTGGAGGGAGGGAAGCTCACCTCCGACGATGTGTCTGGCAGTTCGCACCACCCTTTGCAGTGCTTTGCGGTTGTGGGCTGTGCTATTGCCGTACCAGGTGGAGATGCAGCCAGTCAGGATGCTCTCTACAGTGCTGCTGTAGAACCGTGTGAGGATGTGGCGGTTCATTCCAAACTTCCTCAGCCATCTCAGGAAGAAGAGGCGCTGATGAGCCTTCTTCACAATGACTTCAGTGTGGATGGACCATGTGAGTTCCTCAGTGATGTGGACACCCAGGAACTTGAAGCTGCTGACTCTCTCCACTGGTGCTCCATTGATGGTGATGGGACTGTGTTCTCTGTCTTTTCTTCTGAAGTCCACCACAAGCTCTTTTGTCTTACTGACGTTGAGGGAGAGGTTGTGCTCCTGACACCAGTGTGTCAGAGTGTGCACCTCCTCTCTGTAGGCTGTTTCATCATTGTCAGTGATCAGACCTACCACCGTCGTGTCATCAGCAAACTTAATGATGGCATTGGAGCTATGTGTTGCCACACAGTCATGTGTGTACAGGGAATACAGGAGTGGGCTGAGAACACAGCCCTGTGGGGCTCCAGTGTTGAGGGTCATTGATGAGGAGATATTGCTGCCTATTCTAACCACCTGGCGTCTGCTTGAAAGGAAGTCCAGTATCCAGCTGCACAGTGAGCTGTTTAAGTCCAGAGCCTGGAGTTTCTCATCTAGCTTGGAGGGCACTATGGTGTTGAATGCTGAGCTGTAGTCTACAAACAGCATTCTCACATAAGTGTTCTTTTTTTCCAGGTGGGAGAGAGCAGTGTGTAGTGTAGATGCAATGGCATCATCAGTGGAGCGGTTGGTGTGGTAAGCAAACTGCAATGGGTCAAGTGAGAGAGGCAGCACAGAGCAGATGTAATCTCTGATTAGTCTCTCAAAGAATTTGCTGATGATGGGGGTCAGAGCAACAGGACGCCAGTCATTTAAGCAAGTTATTTTTGATTGCTTTGGAACAGGTACAATGGTGGATGTTTTAAAGCATGTGGGGACTACAGACAAAGAGAGGGAAAGGTTGAAAATGTCTGTAAAAACACCAGCCAGCTGGTTCGTGAACGCTCTGATGACGCGGCCTGGAATGCCGTCTGGGCCAACGGCTTTGCGGATATTCACCCGTTGGAAGGATCGGGTTACATCCGCTACAGAGACGGAGAGTTAACTAACCTCTGTAGCTTCGGCCGCGAGAGCTCTCTCCACGAGGGCGGTGTTATTTCCCTCAAAATGAGCATAAAAAGTATTTAGCTCATCCGGGAGAGAGGCAGCGGTGTTCATGGCGGAGTTTTTATTCCCTTTAAAGTCCATGATGATGTTAATTCCCTGCCACATGCTTCTAGAGTTGGTGTAGCGTAGAGTCTGATTGGTCCGACCAGCACTGGATCGTTCTGAGGGTGGGTGCTTCCTGTTTCAGTTTCTGCCTGTAAGCGGGCAGAAGCAGAATGGAAGAGTTGTCCGATTTGCCAAATGGTGGGGGGGTAGGGATTTGTAGCCATCCCGGAAGGGAGAGTAGCAATGGTCCAAAACCCGGTCCCCTCGTGTGTTGAAACTAATGTGCTGGTGGTATTTTGGTGCGACTGATTTGAAACTGGCTTTATTAAAGTCCCCGGTCACAATGAACGCGGCCTCAGGGTGCGTGGTTTCCTGCTCACTTATACTCCCATACAGTTCCCTCTCCCATACAGACCTCTCAGTTAAAAGCAGAGGTGATGGTGTATGTTTTATGATCAACAAATCCTGTTGTGATCAGAGGAACGTACATTCTATCAAGTCTTTCTGCTCTCCTGATCTGGAATTTCTCATGCTTCTGTGTCGACCATTCTGGCTACCGAGGGAATTCACAGCGGTCATTATCACTGCTGTGTACATCCCGCCACAAGCCGACACAGACCGGGCACTCAAGGAACTGTATGGGAGTACAGTTCCTTGAGTGTCCGCTCGGTGCACGGAGAACCCTGCGGGTTCAATGGCTGAGTCTGGAATCTCCACAGACATCCAAGTTTCTGTAAGGCAGATAATGCAGCAGTCCCTCATCTCTCGTTGAAAAGAGATCCACGCTTTCAGCTCGCAGAGCTTGTTATCCAGAGACTGAACATTTGCCAGTAGAATACTGGGTAGCAGGGGTCGATTTGCACGGCATCTTACTCTGATGAGAATGCCGGCTCTGTTTCCCCTTTTCCTCCTGTGTTTCCACAGCCGTGCATCCCAGACAAAGGGCTCCGCTTGCGTGTTTGTAAACAGCGGGTCGGCATTGAGGAATTTGAAGTCCGGTTTACGGTGTGAAATTTCTGAACCATTGTCCAAAAGTGTTTGTCTGTCGTAGACAATAAGGCAGACAACATCCAAGACAAAAAACATAAGAATTGTGAATAAAACAAACAGAACACTGCCATGTTGTGTCGGAGCTCGCAACGCAGCAGCCATACTCAGCGCCATCTTGAGACAAGGAACCGCGCACCCAGTAATATCAATTCCCTTATAAATGCAGTTCCCTATCTGTCACTCACTCGACGTTGTGTCGATGTAGTGACACTAGGGGTCACTCTTGGGAGCACGAGACACTTCTGGTCTTTGATAAAAGGCCAATGAAAATTGGCGAGTGGTATTTGCATGCCACTCCCCCGAACATACGGGTATAAAAGGAGCTGGCGTGCAACCACTCATTCAGATTTTCTCTTCGGAGCCGAACGTTGGATGTTTACTGAGCTGACTGTTCATTCACCTCTGCTGTTCTGATGGTGCATTTCAGTGGCTTCTCCCTCCTCTGCACTGGTGCACTGCAGAGAACGCCCCTGGGCGCTTCGGCAGAAAAAAGAGAGTATATTTTCCTAAAAGAGTATATTTCTCTAAAAGAGCGGCACACATGGAACGTCTTTTTAAAGATGCCTTTCCGTTTGTGCTTTATTCCTGGTTGCGGTCGTTACCTCTCAACTTCAGACGGTCATGATCGCTGTCTTTCGTGTCTGGGCGTGACCCACATGGAGACAGCATTCGTGGATGGTTCATGTTCTCACTGCGAGAACATGACCATGGCAACTTTGGGGTCGCGGCTTGCTTTCGTAAGAAAAGAGGCTTCCCACCTCGGTCCTTCTACCTACGGGTATGAGGCCAGCGCAGCTAGCACTGGGGGTGATTTAGGGATACCCCACCTCCGTCGGGTATCCCCCCGCAGACTTCCCATTCCCCAGCACACTCGTCTGCCCCGATCGGGCTTCCGGATGAGTCTGCCGAGGGCGTCCCCCTTTGGGCCGGCCCCGGCGTGGAGCAGGAAGCAGACGCCACCTGTCTCACGGCCGGCCTCCAAGAACCCACGAAAGGCTTCAAAGCGCCCCTGAGATGGGAGACTCAGGGTCAACGAAACCCACTGCTTTGGAGCTGGTAGGAAGACCACTCCATCCCCTGGTGGAGGGCCGGGTGGAGAATCTTTTGTTGCCTTTTCATTTGATTTCGCCGCATGCCCAAGTGGCTGTGGTACCCAACAGTTCAGCAAAAGAGCGGTTTCCTCCTTCCCTGGGTCACATACCCGGTGTGCATGGCCGTCATCACGACCACCGTCCACCTTTTCACCCTTGCAGGACTGCCGCTCCAGCGATGTGACAGTCTCCACAGGTTGCGAGGACAGGCCTCTTCCTCCCCCGTCCCAGGCTGTTCCGGGGTGGTCACAAGGAGCCAGGTAAGTGCTTCGATGTCCCTAGACTCAGCACGGCCACGACATGGTGTGGCACCTTGAGGTAGACCTGAAGGACGCGTACTTTCGTCTCGATTCTACCTCGACACAGACCCTTCCTCCGGTTTGCATTCGAGGGTCGGGCGTATCAGTACAAGTTCCTCCCTTTCAGTCTGTCCTTGTCCCCTCGCGACTTCACAAAGGTCACAGAGGCAGCTCTTGCCCCGTTAAGGGAGGTGGGCATTCGCATTCTCAACTATCTCGATGATTGGCTAATCCTAGCTCACTCTCGGGACATGTTGTGTGCACACAGGGACTTGGTGCTCTCGCACCTCAGCGGATTAGGGCTTCGGGTCAACTGGGAAAAAAGCAAGCTCCTCCCGGTTCGGAACATCTCTTTTCTCGGTTTGGAGTTAGACTCAGTCTCATTGACAGTGTGCCTCATGATCGAGCGTGCACAGTCGGTGCTGGCCTGTTTGAAGGCGTTCAAACAGAAAACTGTGGTTCCACTGAAACTCTTTCAGAGGCTCCTGGGGCATATGGCATCCTCAGCGGTGGCCACCCCGCTCGGGTTGATGAATATGAGGCCGCTTCAGCACTGGCTTCAGACTCAAGTCCCAAGATGGGCATGGCGCCGCAGGATACATCGCGTGGTCATCACGCCGGTCTGTCACCGCTTCTTCAGCCCTTGGACCGACCTCACATTTCTACTGGCAGGCGTTCCCCTAGAGCATGACAGACACCTCCAAACGGGCTGGGGCACTGTTTGCAATGGGCATGCAGCCACCGGCTTATGGATGGGCCCGTGGCTACGTTGGCACATCAACTGCCTCGAGTTGCTGGCAATTCTGTTCGCCCTGCGGAGGTTCCGGCCGTTGATCCAGGTCAAGCACGTGTTAGTTCAGACAGACAACATGGCAACGGTAGCATATGTCAACCACCAAGGTGGTCTGCGCTCTTGTTGTATGTCACAACTCGCCTGCCGTCTCCTCCTCTGGAGTCAGCAGCACCTCAAGTCGCTGCGAGCCACTCACATCCTGGGCGACCTCAACATTCGGATGCGCTGTCACGGCAGGTTACCCTCAGGGGAGAGTGGAGACTCCACCCTCAGGTGGTCCAGCTGATCTGGAGTCGATTCGGACAGGCACAGGTAAACCTGTTCGCCTCCCAAGAATCCTCCCACTGCCCGCTCTGGTACGCCCTGACCGAGGCACATCTCGGCATAGACGCGCTGGCACACAGCTGGCCCCCTGGCCTGTGCAAATATGCGTTTCCCCCAAAGAGCCTACTTGCACAAACTCTGTGCAAGGTCAGGGAGGATGAGGAGCAGGTTGTCCTGGTAGCACCCTACTGGCCCACCCAGACGTGTCCTCCCCTTGGGAGGGACACTCCCCGACTAGACCTGGTCGGCCCAGTCGGATATTCCCCCTTTTTTTAGGGAGTGGAAAAAAAGAAGGGAAAAAGAGGCCACGACTGGGCTAGCCTGTCTCTATCTTTTGGGTAGTTGACTTGTCCCCAAAGGGCCATTCGACACTCATAACTATGTTGGGGGAGGTTACGTGTCGGCCTGGTGCGCTGGCTACGAGGCACACAGTTGTCTGCCCGTCACACACCGCCAGTTAACGTAACACAGTTCAGCCAGTTGCAGCATTTCGTATAGGGACCCCTAGTGTCACTACATCGACACAACGTCGAGTGAGTGACAGATAGGGAAAGTCATGGTTACTTGTGTAACCTCCGTTCCCTGATGGAGGGAACGAGACGTTGTGTCCCTCCTGCCACAATGCTGAACTACCCGCTGAAATGGCCGGACCTTGTCTCGGCTCCTCAGCATAAAACCTGAATGAGTGGTTGCATGCCAGCTCCTTTTATACCCGTATGTCCGGGGGAGTGGCATGCAAATACCACTCGCCAATTTTCATTGGCCTTTTATCAAAGACCAGAGGAGTCTCAGGCTCCCAAGAGTGACCCCTAGTGTCACTACATCGACACATCGTATCGTTCCCTCCATCAGGGAACGGAGGTTACACAAGTAACCATGATGTTTTATTCTACATGAAGAGGGTCCCCTGATAGTGGCAGCTAAATTATGATCACATGACCAGCCGAATACTACTCGCTTAATCTCTGTAACCGCCCTGTTATTGGACACTTCCACTCATGGATTACATTAATCATGGCTGACTGTAAATAGTGAATTTCTGCAATGGCATCGGTAATTCAAAACTATTGTGTATGCATGATGCTGCATCCATGACCCTAGGTGTCAGTGTAAGTCCGAGATAACTGCCATAATGACCAGTACAACTTAAACAAAAAATTATTGAGTGCACCATTAAAGAGCTGTTATATAAAAGCAATATCACAGTCATGCTGTTGAACTGAATATCAGATTACTGCTGCCTTGTGCCCATGGCTGAATCACAATCGTGCTGATATTCCAGCCTGAACTCATTAAATTTACATGAACATTTTTGCTGTATAACACATTTGGCTGTAGGTTTTCCAATGAAATGTCCAGCTGGGGGCGCCAAAAGCAAGTAAAATTTTGTTGTATTCAGGCAAGGTTTTAAGGTGAATTTTAGATGGATATTTATAAAACATCCCTAACCTAAAACTTTTAGCTGAACCTAACCGGTAGTGTTTTAAAATATAAATGAGAAGTTAAAAAAAGACATCCTTACCATATCAACACCTAAACCTAACCATTAGTGTTTTATAATGCAGAAGCAAAATGAAAAAACTAATTTTCTGAACCAACCACATGATTTCATGCCGCTTCTATGACTCTGTTATGTCACGTGGTAGCTTGAGTTCATGGCTGGACTTGATCCGCAGTCCTCAGACTCTAAGTTCAACGCCCTATCAGGCGAGCTACTGCGCAAACTGTTTGTGTTGGAATAAGTGTATAGATGTAGGTGGATCTGTAATACAAGCATTAAAATGTATCGTTTTTCAAAAGATTAGAGTAAAAGTGTCGATATCATAAAATGGCAGGGTCTGCGTAATAGAGAGAAAAATAAGTATTTATAAAGTCTTAATCAGTCATGATTTGAGTGAAAGTGTATAAAACACACAGTTGTTATAGCACCTCTAGAGTTCATTTCTCCTGGAAACTGCAGGGAATTGTTCCTAGAGACACATTTAACAGGTTTTGCAAAAATGTATATAGAGTCACATTATCACTATGAGACCAGGTTGCAGCCATATTCGGAACAACTGCATTCTTCTTGCGTGATATTGTTTAATTATATCTATATGAATATTACTTTTATATCTGGTGTATCCTTTGATCGTAGCTGTAGAGTTATGATAACTTAACAAATGTAAGTCCTCAACAACCTACCTCTCCACCTCCAATGTTTCTGCTCTTGCCACATATGCACTTGGAATATGTCCCTCATAACCTGTGACCAAAGACTTCACCAACCACCATTCCCCAGTTCTAAAAAAAAAACATGAGACAGAATGTGTAATAAAACAACAACATACTGTACATTAAGTGGTCATTTGGCTATTTACTCTTTTGTTTAGTTATCTTTTACACAATTTGTTTTGTTATTATAATGTGTCATTTTAACTGGCACTTTTATACAATTTACAGTAAAGGCCAATCCCCCTGGTACAACGTGGGATTATGTGTGAGCACGAGTCTACAAGAACAATGTGGATCAGCATGGATCGCCCTTTGCAGGGAGATCCCGTGTTCTGATTATTAGCCCAGATCTTTGACCACTATGCCACACATTTTATAAAGTTTTCAGGTTCTTACTAATTTACATGATCTGGCACAATGGTCTGTTTTATTATAATCAAGCCAAACATTCACAAATGGAGAGTTTCACCAAATAAAACATGGAAGCTGGAAGACTTCAGTGTATTTTCATTGTGTACTTAAAATATCAAGAAAGTATCAGCAAGGTTTACTCACTCCTTAATAATCTTGAGTCTGTCTCCTTTTCTGATTTGAAGATCACTGCCACTAGCAGGCTGGAAGTCATATTGAGCAATAGCAATGTCTTCATCTAAAAAAGAAAATTAAGCCGTTTAGTTTAAACAAATACATTAATATTAAAAACATCTATACCACCTATAACATTTGCCACTTTTCTCATTTCACATATCCCATATGACAATTTGTATGCAAGCTATTATTCTTGTTTGTATGAACACAAGATGGGCAAAATGGACCTAACAGCACCATTATGGCCATAATACATGATCAACCTACTGTAAGTGTTCAAAAAAAAATTTTAATAACAAATTATTGATGCATAAAGAAAAACTCTCACATGGCAAGTTCTACACTGACAATCATCCAAAATTATTCAGTTCTGCATGCCTGTCAAAAATGTATGTTTATTATTATCATTATTATTATAATTGTTATTATTATTACCTTGATTGTTGTTTTGCTTCTTGTGCTCTCTTGATAACTGGAAATGAACCAATTATTTATTGAATGACATTTTTATTTTTTATTTTATTTTTTTAGCTGTAATATTCAACCGAATATTACAGTTAAACAGAGAGAATCAGCATTCATCATGAGCCACAGCAAGACAAAACATAAAACAGTACAAAAATATTCTCTCAACAGAATCAAGCTTGTCATAATTACAAATGAATATTTAAGCACAAAAACCAGCAATTCTTACATGAGACGTGTTAGAGTTTGCAGAATTTTTTGAGTCTTTGCGATGTTTCTGGTCACTACAAGCACAACCCATCCTTAAAAAAGAAATGTCAAATTTTAATCATCATTCATCCGCTTTTATTTGATTAAAAAAAAAACAAATCTAATCTATTTCTTCTTCCCACCTATATTCACAGGTGTCAGTCTCCCCAATTCTCTACTCTGATTTCTGAATTAGTCCACAAGAGATTCTGAAGCATCATACTGCATGCTAAATAAAAGAAGAAATCATTTTAATTTACCACGAGCCAAATACAATGTTGATTTTACCATAGATTGGTGGTTTACGCTTGGTATATTAAAAGAAACATGTTCAGCAGTGTTTCCATTAGTATAAATGCATCACATGACATTTAATTTAGAAGGCAGTCACTGCCAAATGCAAATTTCTGAAACTACAGAATGTACAGAATGCATGTATTTGCTTACCCTTACGGTATGACAAAAGTTTCCATTGGATGAAAAGATTAACTAATGCAAAAGATAAGCAGACCAAAAAAAGAGATGTGGGTTTTAGGTGTTTAACATGTTATAGCTTGATAAATTCAAGATAATATATATTATATATATATATATATATATTAACTATGATGTAATAACATTTTTGCATTATTGTTTTTTTCCCCCATTTAGATAGGGTCATTCAATACATGCCTCATTTAAAAAATATATATTAAGAAATAAAAATAAGTATATAAGTAAATAACAAGCTTTTATTAAGAGGTTTTAAAAAAGCAAACTTTAAATGCAAGTCTAAACTACAAAAAGCTAGAAAATATTAAGAGAACCACCATATGGTCAGAGCAACATCTGTCGTACTCTAAATGCAAAATATCAGCACTTCAGTTCATACTTACATCTTGTGTGGCCTCAGCATACAATAAGATATAATCCAACTTTAGATTCTTAGCGATGTTTTAACTGAATCACGAGTATTTCACTCTTTAACTTGACATTCATAGGCAGACTTTCTTTCGCTCAGATGCAATCAAAGATGCATTTGAGACCCAGCATATGCCCTGAGAGACCACATTAGCTGAAAGAGATAAATAGACAGCAATGGTTGTGTTTATTTAATCTACCCCTCCCTCCTTTTCTTCTGTCAGTGCTTAATTCACAAACTATGAGAATGCTTTAGAGAACAACACACATATGATGAGCATGTGATGTCAGACATAAAAGTTGTGGACAACAATTTTTTTTGAACATCCTCATTCTTAGTAACTGGAGTCTCTTTAGGAAACTAAAGAGTTCAGATTTACACAAATTTATGATATAATTCTATTTGGCACCAAGAAGCCTTAAAATGTATAAGAAATAACCATTCCAAATATGTAAATGATTTTTGGGAAACATAAATGTTAAATGTAATTGAAAGTCATATTGAAATCAATTCATAAGGTTCCTTTTTTTTTTTTTTTTAAGGCATGCTTTATAAAAAGACACTTAGAGAATTTTCCCAACTCATCTTAATCTATTCTTAAACTTCTCATCCTGAACTAGATGTAACTTTCTCTCAGAAACAGTTAACAGCATGACAAGTGTAAAGTGCTCGGAAGTTAGATGAGTATTTTAGCTCTCAGCAGCAGCAGCTTTGTCACAGGATGTTGTTGACTAGCCGACGCATTTCCCTTTTTGGGCATTGTGGTTTTCTTGAGTTAAACTTCAAGGTAATATGCTCTCATTGCAGGCCTCCCTGCATGCGCAATTAGGCCCCTGCAAATGATCCAGTATGCAGCAGCACGTCTGGTCTTCAATGAACCAAAGAGAGCGCATGTTACACCACTCCTTGTCTCTTTTCACTGGCTGCCGGTTGATGCACTTTTTAAATTCAAGGCTCTGATGCTGGCATACAGAACAGTCACTGGGTCTGCTCCAGCGTACCTAAAATCATTTCTGCAGAACTATGTTCCTACCAGAAGCCTGCAGTCAGCCAATGTACCAGCCTTGTTGAACCAACACAAAGAGGCACCAAAACACTTTCCTGGATTTTCAGTTTCACTGCACCTCCTTGATGGAATGACCTTCCCAACTCCATCCATGAAGCAGACTCACTCTCTGTCTTCAAAAAAATGGCTAAAAACACATATTTTCCATGAGTACTTAACCATGCACTCATAAATAATAATAGTAATAATTATTATTATATATATTCTAATCTGTCATGGATACAATCTTTCTGATGCTATTGAAACTTTGTAATGCAGCACTTTTCATACTTCGGTCTCCTTAAAATGAATCACTAATGATGTATTATTCCTCTTTTGTAAGTCGCTTTGGATAAAAGTAATGTAAATGTAAATCTCTCCCTTTGGCCCTGTTATTTACTTAGCCTAATTCATGGATTTTGTGAATCCAATCCACAGCAATACACCTCTAGGGCATAGATAAAATGGCAAAAAAAGAACCAACACCTCATTGATATAAAGCTTTCGCAAACAAATATGTTTTAAGTTGTGATTTAAATTTGGATATGGTCGATGCGGTTCTGATACTCACAGGAAGACCGTTCCAGAGTTTTGGGGCTGCTACTGAAAACGCTCGATCCCCTCGAAGTTTTAATCTGGTCCTTGGCACTACTAAAAGTCTCTGATTTGAGGATCACAAAGATCTCCCTGAGCAATGTTCTGACAAGAGGTCTGTGAGATAGGATGGTGCCAGACCATTGAAAGATTTAAAGGCCATTAATAGAACTTTCAATTCTATAGCGTACCAGCAGCCAGTGTAGTGATATCAACATTGGTGTGATATGTTCATACTTCTTAACTCCAGTTAGGAGTCTTGCTGCTACGTTTTGCACCATTTGGAGCCTAGAAAGGGAAACTTGACTAATACCTTTGAAAAGTGAATTACAATAATCAAGAGACGTGATAAAAGCATGGATAGTCCTCTCAAAGTTCTTAAAAGTCATCTTTGCCAGCAATCTTAGTTGGAAAAAGCTGGATTTGACCACAGAACTGACTTGTTTGTCAAATTTCAGTGCACTATCCATATAAACTCCCAATTTTTTTACATACGGTTTTACATATATAAATAAAGGCCCAAAATCAATGTTAGGTGTTTTTTGTGTCTCAGAGGGGCCAAATACTATCACCTCAGTCTTACTTTCATTTAAATTTAGAAAGTTTAAGGACAGCCAGGCCTTTAGATCAGATAGACAGTTTACAAAAGTGTCTAAGCAATTTGTGTTTTGTTTTAGCGGCAGATAGATTTGAGTATCGTCCGCATAACAGTGAAACGAAATGTCATATTTCTTAAACGGGAGCATACAGAGTGAAAAAAAAATTGGTGCCAGAATGGAGCCCTGTGGAATTCCACAAGTAAGTGGTGCTAAACTAGATGAGAATTCACCTATATTCACTGAGAATCTTCTGTTGTCAAGATAAGATTTTAACCACTTCAAAGCATTCCCTTGGATGCCTACACAATGTTCTAAATGAGCAGAACTGTGTGATCAGTTGTGTCAAAAGCAGCACTTAGATTGAGGAGAACAAGCATTGAAAAATTACCAGAGTCCACAGTCAACAGTACATCATTTAACACCGTAACTAGTGCTGTCTCAGTAGAGTGGTGTCTTCTGAAGCCTGATTGAAACATTTCACAAATATCACTGTCTTCCAAGAAATTGTAAAGTTGCTGAAAAACTGCCTTCAGTATTTTTGAAATAAATTACAGTTTAGAGACAGATCTAAAATTTGATAAAATAGTTTGGTCTAAATTTGGCCGTTTAAGCAGTGGCTGGACACATGCATGTTTCAAATGAACAGGTACAATTCCTAATTCAAGACCTTTGTTGATAAAATCTAAAAGGTTAGTGCTGATTGACTTAAAACATCTTTAAAAAGACTGGGAGGAATTATATAAAATGAAGAGCCAGTATGCTTCAGCTTATCTACAATTTCCTGCAGAGAAGATAGAGAAATCGCTGTAAATTGATTAAAAAGCACATGACACATAGGCAGACCAGCCAGAACATAGGTAGTGGGTGTGATGTTAAGTCTTATGTCTCTTATTTTGTTATTAAAGAATTTCAGAAAACTATTACACAAAGCTGCTGATTCATGCTGAGGAAATACACTGACAGCTGGGTTTACTACCACGTTTATGGTACTGAAAAGAGTTCTAGGGTTATTACAGTTCTTTTCGATGAGATCCTCAAAGTATTTTGACTTTGTTGCTCTCATCGCCTGCTGGAATGTAGAAAGTGAGTTCCTTAATATTTAATAGGAAACCTGAAGTTTATCTTTCTTCCATTTTCTTTCTGCTCATCAACAGGCCTGTCTTAGAACCTGTACGGTCTCGTTTAACCACGGTTCAGGCTTGGGTTTTTGATGTTTAGCTTTGAAAGGAGCCACTTCATTTAAAATCGTAGTGCAGGCAGAGTTAAACCAGCTGAGGTGCTCAACTGCATTTATATTTTGTAGATGTATCTCTGAGGCTTTAATTGCCTCATTGAAAGCAGCAGAAAATTCCTTGCCAGTTGTGGATGTCAGTATCCTCGACCTGGGTTTAACAGCGTTGTCCGCATACAATGTAAAAGGCACAGAAAACAAGATAGACTTATGATCAGAAATGCCAAAATCTTCCAATTCCATATCATTGATGGATAGACCATGGGTTAACACCAGGTCCAATGTATGTCCATGTAGATGGGTCGGGCCTTTCACCCACTGTACTAAATCAAAGCACTCAATGAGACTGGTGATTCCCTATCTGTCACTCACTCGACGTTGTGTCGATGTAGTGACACTAGGGGTCACTCTTGGGAGCCTGAGACACCTCTGGTCTTTGATAAAAGGGCAATGAAAATTGATTAAAAAAAAGTGATATTTGCATGCCACTCCCCCGGACATACGGTTATAAAAGGGGCTGGTATGCAACCACTCATTCAGATTTTCTCTTCGGAGCCGAACGGTCGATGTCTACTGAGCTGACTGTTCATTCACCTGTTCATTCATGCATTTCAGCGGCTTCTCCCTCCTCTGCACTGGTGTACTGCAGAGAACGCTCCTGGGCACTTCGGCAGAAAAAAGAGAGTATATTTTCCTGAAAGAGTATATTTCTCTAAAAGAGCGGCACACACGGAACGTCTTTTTAAAGATGCGTCTTTTTAAAG
This sequence comes from Myxocyprinus asiaticus, assembly GCF_019703515.2. Classification (NCBI taxonomy): domain Eukaryota; kingdom Metazoa; phylum Chordata; class Actinopteri; order Cypriniformes; family Catostomidae; genus Myxocyprinus; species Myxocyprinus asiaticus. Next base: position 27,374,272 of record NC_059368.1, read on the forward strand.
ATGCCTTTCCGATTGTGTGTTATTCCTGGTTGCGGTCGTTACCTCTCAACTTCAGACGGTCTTTCGTGTCTGGGCGTTCGTGGATGGTTAATGTTCTCAAAGCGAGAACATGACCATGGCAACGTTGCGGTCGCGGCTTGCTTTCTTACCGCAAAGGGTGAGGCTTTCCGCAAATGGGTGAAGCTTTCGTAAGAAAGCAAGCCACCCCAGTGGCTCCCCGCCTCGGTCCTTCTTCCTACGGGTTTGAGGCCAGCACTGGGGGCGATTTATGGACCCCAATGGGACCACCTCCGCCGGGTATCCCCCCGCGGACCTCCCATACCCCAGCATGCTCATCTGCCCCGATCGGGCTTCCGGATGAGTCTGCCGGATCGTCTCACGGCGAGTTCGACCTCTTGTTCGGAGCCCACGAAGCTGATGAGCTCTCGAGTGCAGCATCGGAGAGCGGGCTTGTCCAGTCGGACGCAGAAGCCTCAGCTGGGCTGCCCCCTTCGGGGACGATTGCCCAGTCAGAGGCTGATGCAGAGATGATGGACATGCTTTCCCGGGCGGCCGTGAGCGTCGGCCTAGAGTGGAACCCTCCGCTCTCCCCTGAACCCTCGCGGCTCGATGATTGGTTCCTGGGCTCGCGGCGCCGCTCAAAGCAGCTGCGCCCTGCTCCAGTGCCTTTCTTCCCGGAAGTGCATGAGGAGCTGACAAAATCGTGGGAGGCACCTTTTACTGCCCGGTCCCGATTTCTCAGTTCCCCCGCCCTCACTACCCTCAATGGCGGGGCGGCCAGGGGCTATATGGCGATTCCCCCGGTGGATAAGGCGCTCACAGTGCACCTATCCCCGCAGAGCGCCGCCACCTGGCGCGGATGCCCAAAGCTCCCGTCCAAGCCCTGTAGGTTCACGTCGTCCCTGACGGCCAAAGTCTACAGCGCTGCTGGGCAAGCCGCCTCTGCCCTGCATGCCATGGCTCTCCTGCAGGTCCACCAAGCCAAGGCACTAAAAGAACTGCACGAGGGTAGTTCCACCCTAGATCTGATGCAGGAACTGCGCTCAGCGACCGACCTCGCTCTCCGAGCGATGAAGGTCACAACGTGGTCTCTCAGGTGGACAATGTCCATATTAGTGGTCCAGGAGCGCCACCATTGGCTCAACCTGGTCGAGATGGGTGAGGCCAACAAGACACAGTTCCTTGCTGCCCCCATCTCCCAGGCTGGCCTATTCAGTGACACCGTCAAGGACTTTGCCCAGCAGTTCTCGACGGTGAAGCAGCAGACGGAGGCTATCTGGCAAATCCTGCCCCGGAGCGGTTCAAGATCCCGCACCCCATCTGCTTGTCGCCAAGGGCGTCCCCCTGCAGTGACTTGACCGGCTCTGCCGCAGGAAGCAGACGCCACCTGTCTCACGGCCGGCCGCCAAGAACCCATGAAGGTCATCAAAGCGCCCCTGAGACGGGCGACCCAGGGTCGATGGAACCCACTGCACTGGAGCTGGTAGTATGAACACTCCATCCCCCGGATGAATCTTTTGTTGCCTTTTCATTTGATTTCGCCGCATGCCCAAGTGGCTGTGGTACCCAACAGTTCAGCAAAAGAGCGGTTTCCTCCTTCCCTGGGTCACATATCCGGTGTGCACGGTCGTCATCACGACCACTGTCCACCTTTTTTCCCTTGCAGGATTGGCGCTCCAGCGGCGGTCTCCCGCCTCTGCGCACCCAGCCGTGGCACACATCTGCCCCCGATGTGACAGTCTCCACGGGTTGCGAGGACAGGCCTCTTCCTCCCCCATCCCAGGCTGCTCCAGGGGTCGTCACAAGGAGCCAGGTAAGTGCTTCGATGTCCCTAGACTCAGCACGGCCATGACATGGTGTGGCACCTCGAGCTCCGCCCTGCCGTCTGACGACGTTGACCCTTTGGTCCCCCTCACGCGAAACTTGGATGCATGGCTTGCGCTTTCCAATCCGTCGCGATGGCTGTTCCAGACCGTCTGACTCGGCTACGCGATTCAGTTCACCAGGCGTCCGCCCAGGTTCAGCGGTATCCACTTTACCTTGGTGAAGGACGAAAATGCTGCTACCTTGTGCGCGGAGATCGCCACCCTCCTACGGAAGGGTGCGATAGAACCTGTCCCTCCGGCCAAGATGAAGAAGGGGTTTTACCGCCCCTAATTCATCGTACCGAAAAAAGGTGGTGGGTTGCGGCCAATATTGGACCTGCGAGTATTGAACCGGGCTTTACACAGACTCCCGTTCAAGATGCTGACGCAAAAATACATTCTGGCGAATGTCCGGCGTCAAGATTGGTTCGCGGCGGTAGACCTGAAGAATGCGTACTTTCACGTCTCGATTCTAACTTGACACAGACCCTTCCTGCGGTTCGCATTCGAGGGTCAGGCGTATCAGTACAAGGTCCTCCCTTTCGGCCTGTCCTTGTCCCCTCATGTCTTCACAAAGGTCGCAGAGGCAGCTCTTGCCCTGTTAAGGGAAGTGGGCATTCGCATTCTCAACTATCTCGATGATTGGCTAATCCTAGCTCACTCTCGGGACATGTTGTGTGCACACAGGGACTTGATGCTCTTGCACCTCAGCCGATTAGGGCTTCAGGTCAACTGGGAAAAGAGCAAGCTCCTCCCGGTTCAGAGCATCTCTTTTATCGGTTTGGAGTTGGAATCATTGACAGTGCGCCTCACGAACGAGCGTGCACAGTCGGTGCTGACCTTTTTGAAGGCATTCAAACAAAAAACAGAGGTTCCACTGAAACTCTTTCAGAGGCTCCTGGGTCATATGGCATCCTCAGCGGGAGCCACCCCGCTCAGGTTGATGCATATGAGACCGCTTCAGCACTGGCTTCAGACTCGAGACCAGAGATGGGCATGGCACTGCGGGACACATCACGTGGCCATCACGCCGGTCTGTCACCGTCTTTTCAGCCCTTGGACAGACCTCTTGTTTCTACGGGCAGGTGTTCCCCTAGATCAGGTCTCCAGGCGTGTCGTGGTCACGACAGATACCTCCAAAACGGGCTGGGGTGCTGTTTGCAACAGGCACACAGCCGCCGGCTTATGGACGGGCCCGCGGCTGTGTTGGCACATCAACTGCCTTGAGTTGCTGGCAATTCTGCTCGCCCTATGGAGGTTCCGGCCGTTGATCCAGGGCAAGCACGTGTTAGTTCAGACAGACAACACGGCAACGATAGCATATATCAACCACCAAGGCGGTCTGTGCTCTCATTGTATGTCACAACTCGCCCGCCGTCTCCTCCTTTGGAGTCAGCAGCACTTCAAGTCGCTGCGAGCCACTCACATCCTGAGCGACCTCAACACTCGGATGCGCTGTCATGGCAGGTTACCCTCAGGAGAGGGTGGAGAATCCTCCCACTGCCCGCTCTGGTATGCACTGACCGAGGCACATCTCGGCATAGACGCGCTGGCACACAGCTGGCCTCCTGGCCTGCGCAAATATGCGTTTCCCCCAGTGAGACTACTTGCACAGACTCTGTGTAAGATCAGGGAGGATGAGGAGCAGGTCATCCTAGTAGCACCCTACTGGCCCACCCAGACATGGTTCTCGGACCTCATGCTCCTCGCGACAGCCCCCCCGGACCTTCTTTCTCAGGGACGGGGCACCATCTGGCACCCGCGACCAGACCTCTGGAATCTCCATGTCTGGCCCCTGGATGGGACGCGGAATACCTAAGAGCTGGTCTACCACCCGCGGTGGTAGACATGATCACTCAGGCTAGGGCCCCCTCTACGAGGCTCCTGTATGCCTTTAAGTGGCATCTGTTCGCCAAGTGGTGTTCTTCCCGACAGGAAGACTCCCAGAGATGTGCAGTCGGATCGGTGCTTTTCTTCCTGCAGGAGAGGTTGGAAGGCTGTCCCCTTCCACCTTGAAGGTGTACGTTGCTGCTATAGCAGCACATCACAACACAGTGGACGGTAAGTCCTTAGGTGAAGAACACCACTGATCATCAGGTTCCTGAGAGGCACCAGGAGGCTGAACCCCTCCAGACCGCACCTCGTTCCCTCATGGGACCTCTCTGTAGTTCTTCAGGGTCTACAGAGAGCCCCCTTTGAGCCTTTTCAGTCAGCTGAGCTTAAGGCACTCTCCTTGAAGACTGCCCTCCTGACTGCCTGGAGTTTGGTCCGGGCTACTCTCATGTGATCTTGAGACCCCGACTGGGCTATGTGTCCAAGGTTCCCATGACCCCTTTTAGGGACCAGGTGGTGAACCAGCGAGCGCTGCCCCAGGAGGAGGCAGACCCAGCCCTGTCATTGCTGTGTCCAGTGCACACTTTACGCATCTATTTGGATCGCACGCAGCGCTTTAGGATCTCTGAGCAGCTCTTTGTCTGCTTTGGTGCACAGCGGAAAGGAAGCACTGTCTCCAAGCAGAGGATCGCCCACTGGCTCATTGATGCCATAGCTATGGCATATCGCGGCCCAGGACCAGGGGTGCCTCTCTAACAGACATTTGCAGAGCAGCGGGCTGGGCAACACCCAACACATTTGCAAGGTTCTACAACCTCCGGGTGGAATCGGTTTCGTCCCAGGTAGTGACACGCAATACAAATGGATAAGCCCCGGATAACTGGCCGGGTGTATCGCTTGCACATAGCACCTTTTACATCCTCTGAGCTGAAGACGTGCGCCATTAATTTCCAGTAGTGTTCACAAACTATGTTCTCTGGTTGACTTCCTCCGAGCCCTGTGGCAGTCGAGTGTTCGGAGAGACTCGCTGCCAGCCCAGTACATGTGCTAAATAAGAGCCCTGTTCTGGGGTAGGTGCTCCGCATGTGGCGGTTCCCTGTAAGGTAACCCCATGCAATGTATATCTTCCGCTAATTCGTTTCCCTGTTGGCAAACTGCATCTTCCTTGGGCAGAGCCCCCTCTGCCACAGTCTCCATGTTTGTAGTAACTCCTCCCCCGTTGGGTAGGATCTACCATGAGACTTCTCCATATGGTCGGCAAGACCATGTGACATATTTTCCACTTAAATATCCACCCCTCTTTCTGGATGAGGTGTGGTCTCTGTGGTGTCCTCCCCTTGGGAGGGTCACCCCCCGACTAGACCTGGCGGCCCAGTCAGATATTCCCCCTTGTTTTTAGGGAGTGGAAAAAAAGAAGGGGAAAAGAGGCCACGACTTGGTTAGCCTGTCTCTATCTTTTGGGTAGTCGACTTGTCCCCAAAGGGCCATTCGACACTCATAACTATGTTGGGGGAGGTTATGTGTTGGCCTGGTGCGCTGGCTATGAGGCACACAGTTGTCTGCCCGTCACACACCACCAGTTTACGTAACACAGATCAGCCAATTGTGGCGTTTTGTATAGGGACCCCTAGTGTCACTACATCGATACAATGTCGAGTGAGTGACAGATAGGGAACGTCCTGGTTACTTGCGTAACCTCCGTTCCCTGATGGAGGGAATGAGATGTTGTGTCCCTCCTGCCACAACGCTGAACTACCCGCTGAAATGGCCGGACCTTGTCTCGGCTCCTCAGCATAAAACCTGAATGAGTGGTTGCATACCAGCTCCTTTTATACCCGTTTGTCCGGGGGAGTGGCATGCAAAAACCACTCGCCAATTTTCATTGGCCTTTATCAAAGACCAGAGGTGTCTCGGGCTCCCAAAAGTGACCCCTAGTGTCACTACATCGACACAACGTCTCGTACCCTCCATCAGGGAACGGAGGTTACGCAAGTAACCAGGACGATTTGTTTGCTAATGAGTTTGAATGGCAGCACATATGAATGTTGAAATCTCCGAGAATTAACAGTTTATAAAAATTTGGAATGATACCCCCAAGAAAATTTGAAAATTCATTTATGAAGTCTTTATGGAATTTCGGAGGCTGGTAAATCACAGCGATTGCCACCGGTGTGTCCATTTCTAATTTCAGCAATTGCAGTTCAAAACTTTTAAAATCATCCGTCAATAGAGTATTACACTTGAGTTTATCCTTAAAAATAGAAATCAAACCTCCTCCCTGTAATAGGTAGTTGAATTGAGGAATACAATTCATTTTTATAACATTAACCTTCCCAGTCATAGATAAATGTAGTGAAGCCCACCTGTCCACATCGCTCGAAAACCTTTTTATTAAAGGGTCGGAATTAACTCTGACTAAATCACACAAATTTGCTGGGAATAAAATACCCAAATACTTAATGCCCTGTTTGGGCCACTGAAAGGCACTCGGCTGAAAAGTCGTTACCGGGCAGTATGCTGTCAGTGCCGAAGCTTCAGATTTACACCAATTAACTCTGTATACCGAGAATTTATAAAAGGAATTAATCATTCTGTGGAGGCAAGGCATAGATCTAGTAGGGTCGGAGATGAATAATAAAATATAATCTGTGTAAAGCAAAAGCTTATGCACCACACCTCCCACCATCACCCCTGGAAAATCATCCTCCTTTCTTATCACGGCTGCTAATGGTTCCAGGGCAAAACAGAACAATAATGGGGAAAGAGGGCAACTCTGCCGGGTGCCCCTATCCAGAGTAAAATAATCTGAAATGAATCCAATTCGTCTGTACCGCTGCTACCGGGTGTCTATAAAATAACTTAATCCATCCAATAAAAATATTCCCGAACTCGTATATTTCCAAAATCTTAAAAAGATAATCCCATTCTACCATATTAAATGCCTTTTCGGCATCAAGTGAGATGGCAGCGACTGGAGTCTGATCATTTGCCACTAACCACATGATATTGATGAAACGCCTAATGTTATCAGAAGAGCTGCGGCCCAGAATAAACCCCACCTGATCTATATGTATAAGAGATGTCATAACTTAATCGGTTAGCCAAAATTTTTGACAATATTTTAACATCTAGCTTGATCAGGGAAATTGGACGGTAACTCTTACACTCGCTTGGATCTTTGTCCTTTTTAAGAATCAGACTGATCCGGGCTTGTGTCATGGTTGGCGGAAGCTTTCCATTCTTTAATGATTCCGTATAAACTTCTAGCAAAAGTGGAGCCAGTTCTGTAGCATAGGATCTAAAAAATTCAGCGGCAAAGCCATCTGGCTCCAGAGCCTTGCCTCTAGGCAAGGCCTTAATTACCTCGCTAAGCTCCTCCAATGTTATCTCAGAATCAAGAGTTTTTTTGCTCCATCATCAGTTTAGGGAGTTCTAATGGTTCCACAAAGTTTCTAATATCTTCATCAGTAGATGAAGACGTGGAACTATAGAGATCAAGATAGAATTCCTTAAAAGCATTATTAATATCAATGGTCGAGGTAAAGATTTCACCACCAGCAGATTTCACTGAGGGAATGGTAGAAAAAGACTCTCTCTGCTTTATATATCTAGCCAGAGGTTTTCCTGCTTTGTCCCCCAACTAAAATTATGACTGTCTTGCCCTGAATAGCCAAAGCTCCACCTTCTGCTACAAAATAGTGTTATATCTATATTTCAATTGGGTCAAATCTCTGAGGCCATCAGACGACATTTGGCACTTCAGCTCTGCCTCTGCACTTTTATTATTCCCTTCCAACTCCACGAGTTCTCGTGCTTTGGATTTCTTGATGAATGAGGCATACTGTATGATCCGACCCCTCAGAACCACCTTAAGTGCCTCCCAAGCCATGCCCACAGAGGATACAGAGAACCAGTTGGTTTCCATATAAACATTGATTTCATCCTTTAACATTTGTTGAAATTCAAGATTTTGCAAAAGGGATACATTAAAGCGCCAACTATATGATTTCTTTTTCTCCGTATGTGGCAACACCTCTAAACTCACCAGGGCGTGATCTGATAATTCCAATTGAGCAATCAGCATCAGATAAAATGAGTGACTTAGATATAAAAATAAAAAAATCTATGCTAGAATAAATCTTATAGACTGATGAAAAAAAATTATAGTCCCTACCAGATGGGTTCAAAAGTCTCCAAATATCTGTAAGACCAAGATATTTACACATCCTGTGAAGCATCACTGTTGCTCTAGGGGGTTTACACACTTTTGCTTCACTATGATCAAGGACTGAGTCCATCAAAAGATTAAAGTCTCCTCCCAATATTATATCATGAGGGGTGCCAGCGGCTTGCAACATCCCTTCAAGATCTATAAAAAAGCCCCGATCATCAGCATTAGGTGCATAAATATTAGCCAAAATTAACATTTGCCCCTGAATTTCTGCTAAAACAATAATGACTCTTCCTAATTTATCTTTACTCTGTTTAAGACATTTGAATTGTAGATGCTTACTTGTCAGTGTAATGACTCCCCTGCTCTTACTTGAGCCAGCACTAAAGAGAACATGCCCACCCCATATCTTCCCAAATTTTTCAGCTTCCTGTGGAGAAAGATGCGTTTCTTGAAGAAATACTATATCATATTTCTTACGTTTAAGAAAAGTAATAACCTTCCTTCTTTTTATGGGGTGCCCCAACCCATTCACATTCCACGTGGAGAAAGAAAATCCACTCATATTAACATCTGACAGTTTGACATGTGAGGAAAAAATGTATTGTGTGTTAAAAAAAATGTATAAAGACCACATTACAACATTGGTGCAACAATCAACCCCCGACCATCCCCAGAACAAAAGAAATAGAAAAAAAGAAAAACGTGCACATTAACCCCGTGCATGACAGCGCCAACCAGCGTCCATCCCTCTAAACTCAAATAGTCCATGTACGCCTACGAGAGTCCCCGCGACAAATCTGCCGACGGATTGCTCAAGTCCGGTGCTTCTATACACATTTTGTGAGACAGACTTACACAACAGAATATAATCTATAAAACAAACTCCAGCCAATAGGCGGAATAAGCACAAAGAATGTGTCCACATAACTGTCCTGAAGGTGTGTTCCTCCACAAAACTAGCTCCAGCCACTAGTGGAACCAGTACAAAAAGAAACAAAAAAGGCATTCAGGGTAGTCAAGTGAATGTTCAGTGAGTCACGCCCACATGGCTGCATCGAGAGCATCACACAATGACTTACTCATTCCACTGACTTTATGAAGGACATCACTTGCTGTGGGCATGTAAAAATTTTGCAGCCATCCTTAGTATCTATTCTCAATTTGGCCGGGAACATCAGTGCAAAAGCGACCTTCCGTTGATGTAAAAGTTTCTTGCATTTCTTGAATCGATCACATTTCCCTCTTATCAAATTCGCAAAGTCTGGGAACCAGAAAATGCTGTGGTTCTTCCGAGAAAGCCTTCCTTTACTCCTCGCCTCGCGTAACACGAGATCTTTATTGGATGATCTCAAAATTTTGGCCAGAATTGATCAGGCCTGTCTCCCTCCGCGGATCTCTGAGCCGGAACTCTGTGAGCTCGCTCGATTTCCAGCTTATGGCCTGTTATGTCGAGCAGTCTTGGGAAAAGCTCATCTAGGAATTTCACCATATCTCGGCCTTCTTTGTCCTCAGGAACTCCAGCAATTCTCAAGGTCTTTCAACTTTTCCCAGACACACACCAAGTCTGCCTTGGTCGCTTGCGGGTTAGCAGCTAATTCCCTCTCCGATGACTCCAGATAATCCATCCGTTTCTCAGCATCCGCCACTCTTGTAACCAACTCAGTGAATTTAGTCTCCATGGCAGTGATCGATCGAGGTATTACAGCAAGATTTTCCAAGTCAGCAATGACCTTTGTCAGCATTGTCGACATGTTCAACAGTTGACGCTGAATCTCTTTCACCACACTGGCCAAACTGGCTTTTGGCCTGCTGCTCAGGGGCTTCAGCTTGAGCACGTAAGTGTCTTTTAATGTCTCCAGGATTTTTAATTCTTTGACATATTGTCTTCATAGAACAGTTATGAAACAGGGTGTATCGAATCTCACCGGTTTATGACACAAAAAGCATTAAAACTAGCAAAGTGCGCAGAGCTCGCCATTCATGCGTCCGAACCTCGCATGGCATCACGTCTGCTTCCACATGCAATAATTATTTAATTTAATTATGGAAAGTACAAATACATTTTTGGAAGTTCAAATAATTCATTCAAATTCCTCTTGGCTCACAAATCTAAGGAGGCGCCTGCTCCCTCAGCCTTGGGCATTAGTCTAGGGCCTCTTGCTGAGATGTTCTTCTAAAAATCTTTGTTTGTGTTCTGTAGAAGAAAGAATACACATCATACACATCTGGGATCAAGAGTCATACACATCTGGGTTGGCTTGAGGTTACGTAAATGATGAGAAAAGTCATGAGTCTTCATCTCATGTTAGTGATCGATTTTAAACATATGTTTCAAAATTACTGTTAATTTCTGTAGGAGTAAAACTTTGTAATGAGGAAAAAATGAGAGTATGCACCTTTAATGGTGTTGATTTGACAGTCACCATCAGTGTAGCCTATGGCATCTTGATAATCTCAGCGGCAACTATATATTTATACATATAAATTTATATTACATATACACAAAGCTATTGTTTTGAAAGAAAAATGCAACTAATAATTGTATTAGAAAACTGTATGCTGACATCCGCACACTGCAAAAAACGCAAAGCAGAAGTGTTTACTTATGCAACCCTCTACTGCAGCGCTGCTTAACCTGATATGCATTGCATTATGAGCGGCTCATATTGAGCATGGGCGATGGGCTAATTTCATCAAACTTTAACAATGTTGAGTTGACAAAGTTTAACAAAGTTGAGTTGAGAATGTTCGGCACTCCATTTAGTTCATAACTAAATAAAACGGGTTGCACAAATATGAGGAAGGATTACGGCAAGAGGAAGATTTGAAATGCAGGTTCGAGGGGCTTCAGAATGTGGATCAACTAAAATACATAGAGTGCGTCTCAATCAGTTCCCTAGTTCAGTAGTCAGGGCACTGATCAGGGAGTCAGACATTTTTAGGATTGTCTCATTCGCAAAATCACTCTGGTGCACTGAAACATTCGCTCCCAAAAAAATCCCACAATGCACCGTAAAAACCAGGGAGCATTCATGCCGTTCCCTTACCTGAAACGTCATCAGGTCTTCTGAAGTCTCTCAAGTCATTAGATGATGAGAACAAGTGTAAAACTATTAAGTCCAAGCCTTGTTTTCTCTTTAAAAGAGATGTTGTTTGTAATGTCTTTCATTTATAATTACCACGAAAGTGTAACAATCTTTTAAATATTTGAGTTGTTAAAAGAAGTTTTAAAATGAACTCCAATATATTTTTATTTCTTTATTTATGCCATTTATCTGTTATAATAACACTGTTTGCTTCAACAAAAATGAATGACAGTGTCCATATTCAGCGATGGTGCTGATTAATAACAGCTGCGCTTCTATGCACAAGCTTGTTAACATGTTGCAGGTGATTGAGTCATAAGTGTCCCAATGTTCAGTGGATCAGTATCCTTACCAGAGTTCACGGTATACTGATTCACGACAAAGGGAGCTGATTGAGACACAGGGTTACTCCTCTCTCGCCAGGGACGTGAGAGCACGAGGAGAAAGTGTGAGCTTGAGGCAAATGATTGTGTTCCGCGACTGCTACCAGGTCCTTGAATAACGTATAACGTGTGAATAAGAGCAGCCGGTGAAGTTTCTGGTTCCCCCTAGGGTAAGATGGTGCCCCTCTAGGGAGTTGGTGGTGCCCAACACAGACTGCATAATATGCGTATAGGGAGCGGCGGTACTGTCTCTCGTGTGCGAGTGATTATTACGAGTGCCGGTGGTGGATCAAACAATATGTGGACCCCCTTCGGGTGTTGAAGACCCTTGGGTTAAACGGTTCACAAAAATGTTATGAATCGGCTCGCGACTTCGTTTGATTCATTCGCAGACTCACCGCCACAAAGGCAAAGCATTGGATGAAGAGGACATTTACCTACAATCCACTGAAACAACACATGCAAATGCATTCTACTGTTTGCCAGCAAATGAGGTCTTCATTAAGTTTAGCACCTGCATGTACAGTTAAAGACATTTTTGAGTTTTATAACTTCCATGGAACATAAATACGCTAATCATTCAGCACCATGGTTGGCTAAAATATAAAATATACTGTAGGCTTATTACAATTTAAAACCAACTACATTAAAGAAACATACATTTTCTTAACTTCAGAAAGGCGAAAGTTAAATCTTGTTAATGTTGGGGTTTCAGGTATGCTGCTCTCGAAGCTTTTCAACAAGACACGATATTGTCATCTGGTGGCCAAAGTGCATCTTTATAGCCACTTGGGTCATTGATGTGTATTGGTTTTGTCAATTGTTACTAAAGTTAGTAAAATAGAAAATGTGTTCAAAAATAGTAGATTTATATCCATTTTTCGGAGACACATTTATGTGGCCAAGTGTAACTGTGTGCTGACCCCACTCGTACAGCAGTCCGATTCCTGTAAAAACGCATGAAATGACCAAGTGAAACCCCACACATGACCACTAGAGAGCAGCAAATCTTATTTTTAGACTGTATTGTATCTTAACCAAGATGTGTCCCATAGGGCATGAATTAAACTCAGTACTGCAAACTGTTTGTTCTGAGTTCAGTGAAATAGTGTTGTATTATTGTCTTCAGTTTGTTTTATTTAAGCAAGAAATTAGGGTTTAGGCTGTCGTGTTGTTCCCTATTTTAATCATTTCATTCCACCATAAGATATTTTTATCTTAAGTTACATTTTACTTGGGTTTTGATTGTTGTAATGCTAATTTGTGCTAATTAGTCTGTATTTCATTATGATGGTAGTATTTGTAATTTGTAGCTTAAAGGGATAGGCTAGTTCACTCAAAAATGCATCATTTACTCATCTTTATGTTCCAAACCAATATGAGTTTCTTTCTTCTATGGAACACAAAATATGTTAGGAAATTCTAGCCTCAATCTACATTCACTTTTATTAAATACTGTCCATAGTAAGATTGATGGTGACTGTCATTGTGCCTAACATCTACTTTTGTATTCCACAGAAAAAAAAAGAATATCATATGGCTAGGAACAACATGAAGACACAATTTTCATTTTTAGGTGAACTATCTCTTTAATTCAAATAAAAAGAAAATTTATCGATTTGTCATTTGGTCTGAAATCATTCTGTTATATGATGTAGAGTATCTGGGAGTCTAAAGATGACATCATTCCTTGTGATGCATTTCATTCTAACACATTAGAAGGATTGCATGAGTCACAAAGGGAATAAACATCAAACAATAGGTTGGTGATTCATTGTTTTATCCTTCACAAACTCGCTTTTCTCTCTCCATATAATCAGGAAGACATTTATCATATTAATACAAGAACTACATAAACAATTATATAAAGGAAGTACAGTAAACTTAAAATCACTTCAAAGTTGTTTCCTGTCCAATTTTTCCCTACGGGAATCACTTTTAAATTGAGAGTTCAATGTCACTCTCTAGCCAGGCACTTTGAGGTTTTTTTTTTTTTTTGTGGACCACATGTGTTTGTGATGTGTAAGGGCCCCTCTGACATGCAGTGCAGGTGTGTGATGGGAGCTTTGTTGAGGGTGTCCTGGCAATGCATTCATCTTTTTCCCACTCTGGTTTTCCCAGAGATTGCGGATACGGTGTCCCCGAAGCCAGGTCCCCAGACACTACATCCTGTCCACCAATATAACCTGATTAACAGTGGGAACGAAGGAGCAGAGAGAGAAAGAAAGGTAAAAGAGAACCTTTGTGCCCTGCCCATATTGACGAAAATGTGCTAACTATGCAAAATTCCTCTTGCACCTTCTCACTGTGTTGTGTGTGTAGGACATGTGTGTGAATTTAGATGTGAATAGACTGTACATGCACAGTGGGAGTCCCCTTGTGAAAATGGTTCTTTTTCTTTTTTTTTTTTTTTATTGTGAAATTAGATTATCAGCATTAGCGGCTGACCGATATATGGTTTTACCAATTAATCACCACCAATAATTGCTTTTTGGAACTATTGATTTACAGCAAAAAGCACAGATATTTTAAATTAAGACTACCCAATGTATTTTGGGCTTGTTCATAGTTAAAAGTCCTGCGTTATGCTCTAAATCATTTTTTTTTTCTGGTGATTATTGGCATTTTGGTTGCACAGTAAACTAGGTCTGGGATTTTATTAATTGTAGACTCTTGTAGCCTCTGTGTCTGTGCCTATAACAGTTAGGAAAGACTTAAGTTTTTTTAAATTTTTTTTTACGTTTAATAAATTTATTTAAAAAAACTAATGGCCGATTAATCGGTTATCAGCCTTGTACACCAGCTTAGTTATTGGTATCGGCAAAATCCAATATCGGTTGATCTCTAACCAGTATAACAATTTGTGTGAAAAGTTTCATTGAAAAATTATCATGAATTTCTTCGTAATTTTTGTATGCTCACTCTTGCTATAATGACAGCACACACTTGGGCTGGCTTGGACTGAAGCTTGTTGAGATTGTTCCAAAGATCATCTTGTGTGCTTCAGTGGAAGCAAGGAAATCTGACCTTTATCCTAGTCAATGTCACAAATTTGCTTATTTGATTAGTGACCTAGAAATAATTAATTTTACATTATAACATTTTTTTTTTTTTTTTCAATGTTTCAAAATCCTTAAACTTTCTGTTTGTTTCCTGGTTAAAATCAGATTTTGAGTCCTAGACTTTCAATGTGGCCTCAGACTTTTGAACCCCACTGTATAGGTAAGTCAAAATGTTTAGTACATGTGTAACTCAGACTATGCACCTTACCATGAAATCAGGTCCAGTTGTGAAAAGAACAACAAGTATAGTTAATAAAGAGAATGTTTCTCACACTGTTTGCGTGCTCTCAGTCCTAAACATGCCAATCAACCAGCACCTGAGGACAAAGAGAGAGAAGTCCCTATTCAAAGCCTTGTAGGGTGCTTCCTCAATGGAAAAGTGTAAAGCAGTGTACTGTGAGAACATTTGCTCTCTTCCTCTCACCGTGTGGGAAAACTCCTCTGCCCCTCTCACACATCGAGCTGAACAGGGACTCACTCATTTATTTGCCTTTATTAAATGAGACCATGGACACATCACAACACACTTACAATAACAATAAACAGAACAATGCTCTCAAGGGCCTGTTGTTTAGCCCTGGCTGCCAGGACTGCTTTATACATGGTGCTTCCTCTGTGGAATCAATTTTTGTCAGGAATTGATGGTCTGAAAAGACATGTCCTTGGCACTGGAGCCATATCCTAGAGTAAAACGACATGCCAGGATTGATAGAATGATCGGTGAATGGCTCATTCATGAGAAACAGTGCTATTTGTGTCTCATTTGTGTTCCCATGAAATTCTTCTGAAATACCTGCAATGAAATATCACAGATACTGCACCTTTAATCAGTCTCACTCACATTTTACATCCTCCCCAGTCTAGGGTGGGGAGGATGTAACAATTGGGGGCTTGCCTTTCTTTCTTTTCTTTCTCCCCTCACATTGTTGTTGTATGGGTAACATTATAATTGTAAATTTGTTAGTCCAATTGTTTTTGCTTGGGTGTTTGTGTGTGTGTGTGTGTGTGTGTGTGTGTGTGTGTGGAAGGAGATTGTTGTGTTAGGGTAAAAATGGAGTTTGATTTGATTCAGTTTACTCTGTCTCCTATTACAATTGGTGTTGATTGCAGACTTCTTTAGAATTAAAATCTCTCGAGAGTCTACTAAGCAGGTTAATAAGCAGGAGTTGCATGATGAATTAATCAAAGCTGGTATTCTACCGGAGCAGTCTGAGGAGGGTGCTGTTGGTGTAGAAACTGAGCCTACACTGGTACCTGAGGCTAAATCTCTGTCTCGTCCCAGTGTGGATCCTAGTGATCCTTGGTTTGACCCAATGTTAGCAGTTAGACTAAAGGAGATGGATCTCCAACTTAAAAAGCAGGAATGTGAGGCTTATTCAGCTGCAGGCTTTGGAAGTGGAAGCATACCGTGATGTTAAGCTGCGTAGTTTAGAACTGGAAGCTCATTCACTATGTAACAGACCCGTTCCACTACCTCAATCTAGGCCTCCCTCTGCCTCTTCTGCTGTAAATGTGCAAGTCGCTGCTCTTTCTTAAAATTCTACAGCTCCTCTTGATGTTGACCCACAGTCTGACTTTGATGTTGGTAAGTACATCAAACTTGTTCCTCCTTTTAGAGAAGCTGAAGTAGACTGTTACTTTACAGCATTTGAACGTGTAGTTGCAAAATAGCGATGGCCGAAAGATATGTGGGCTCTTCTTCTACAATGTGATCTAGTCGATAAAGCACAAGAGGTGTGTTCAGCTTTGCCAGTAGAACAGTCAATAGATTACAATATGATTAAAACTGCTGTGCTCAGAGCTTATGAACTAGTACCAGAGGCCTATTGTCTAAAAGTCAGAGGACATACAAAAAATTTTCTTCAGTCAAGAAAATTTTTGTTGAATTTGCTCGAAAAGAAAAATCTCTTTGAGAAGTGGTGTCTTGCTAGTAAGACAACAACCTTTGAACAACTTTAGGAGTTAGACTTGCTAGAAGACTTTAAGAGTTGTGAGCCAGAAAATATGGTAGTTCATTTTAATGAACAAAAAGTATCCACATTCTCTAATGCGGCTGTGGTAGCTGATGAGTTTTTGCTCACACACAGAAGTGTCTTTCTTTCTGTGCATCAGTCAAAAGGCCAGTCACCAATTGTTGAGGACGTTGTTGCAGAAGCATCTTGAGTTTTTCGTTCCTCAAAGTCCGAAACAGGACGTAAAGCTTCTGCTGAATGTACAGGGGATAGGCGTGTATGCTTTTACTGCCTAGATCTTGGCCATTTGATTTTGGATTGTAAGGCTTGGAAACAGAAAAAATCTAAAGTGCAGCTTTTGTGGATTCTGTGCCTGTTACAGTAAGCTCTTGTATGATGTCTGAGGTTACTGTGTATGAACCCTTTTTTATGACTGGTGTTGTGTCTCTCCCTAACAGTTTAGGGACTAGGCAAATATCAATACTGAGAGACACTGGTGCCACACAATTGCTTATTTTGGAGAGTGTGCTACCATTTTCTGCAGAAACGTACACCGGTACTTATGTGTTAGTCCGGGGTGTGGAACTCAGTTGTGTTAAATTTCCGGTACATGTTGTTAATTTGCAATCTGATCTGGTTACAGGACTCGTTAAGCTGGGAGTACGCTCAGAGCTGCCACTGGATGGTGTGAGCCTCCTCCTGGGAAACGACTTGGCAGGTGGTAAAGTGTTTCCCCACCCAATTGTTGTTAATATGCCTGATGGCTGTGACAAGTCAGGTTGCAAAACTAATTCAATACCTTTTGCATTCCCTGTGATAACACGCGCACTGGCTCAGAACTTTGAAAATCTTGCTGATTTGTCAGACTTATTCTTACCTTCGCCTACAGAGCCTGTAAAATGTGCATTGACTGTCGAACCTGACATTACTTCCTCTGAACCTGTTGAGTTAGCAGGAATAGAAGAGCTTTCCTTGAAAGTTGGCTCAAAAATCGGATCCGACTCTTGAAAACTGTTTTGAAGCAGCGGTTGATATCTCCACGGTTCCAGAGGGTAGTGTGGTCTACTTCTGGGACAGTGGTGTGTTAATGCGTAGATGGAAGCCTAGTTTTTTCTGATGATGCAAATTGGAACGTGTCATTTCAAATAGTTCTGCCATCTAGTTATCGTGCACAGTTACTGAAATTAGTAACCCCTTGGAGTTACACAAATTTATCATCAGATCTTGAGACACTTCTTTTGGCCTGGTTTAAAATCCAGCATGTCCAACTTTTGCCGTTCATGCCATGCATGCCAGCTTGCTGGCAAACCAAATCAAAAGGTTCCACCGGCTCCACTCCAGCCAATTCCTGTCATGGGTGAGCCTTTTGAGTGGTTAATTATGGACTGTGTTGGACCGTTGCCCAAGTCTAAATCTGGTCATCAGCACATTTTAACTCTAATGCGCACCGCTACGCGCTATCCTGAGGCGGTCCATTTGCGTACACTTAAAGCTAAAGTTGTAGTGAAAGAGTTAGTAAAATTCTGCTCTACTTTTGGTCTGCCTAGAGTCATCCAAACCGATCAAGGTACAAATTTTAAGTCGAAGGTGTTTGCTTGTTTGTTGATAGAATAAGGGGTAACCCATCGGTTGTCCAGCGCTTACCACCCTGAGTCCCAGGGAGCGCTGGAACGCTTCCACCAAACTCTTAAGATGATGATTCGAACACATTGTGTGGAAACTGGACAGGAGGTTGAGGTTTTGCCATTGCTAATGTTTGCTGTAAGAGAAACTACCACAAGGTTAACAACATTACTAAAGCTGACTCCTTTCCTCTGCCTAGGATGGAGGATTGTGTTGATAGAGTTGGTTCCTCCATGTATGTCACCAAGCTCGATCTTCTTAAAGGTTACTAGCAGGTTCCTTTGACCCCACGTGCCTCAGAGATCTCTTCTTTCGTTACTCCTGACAACTTCCTACAATATTCTGTGATGGCTTTTGGGATGTGCAATGCACCTGCAAAGTTTCAACACCTCATGCAGAAAGTGTTGTCAGGAATACTTAAGTGTGAAGTTTATTTGGATGATGTGGTGATTTACTCAGACACTTGGGAAGAACAAATGAGTAATCTGGAACTTGTGTTTAGCTGGTTGTCTGATGCTTCCTTAACATTAAACCTTGCTAAATGTGAATTTGCCAAAGCTATAGTGACCTATTTGGGTAAGAGGGTTGGTCAGGGGCAAGTACGGCCTGTTGAGGCACCTAATAATAAACGTGAGTTCCGCTGTTTCCTGGGAATGGCAGGGTACTACAGAGGCTTCTGTAAAAACTTTGCTCCTGTAGTTTCTCCACTCACAGATTTCCTAAGTACCTCTGGAAAGTTTGTGTGGTCTCCAGAATTTGTGCATTCATTTAATGCTGCTAAAGATCTTTTATGTAACGGCCCTGTTTTTTCTGCTTCCAACTTTGCTCTACCATTTAAACTGCAGGTTGATGCAAGCGGTAGTGGAGCAGTTGCAGTTTTGCTGCTGGAGGATGTGTCTGGTGTTGACCACCTGGTGTGTTATTTTTTGAGGAAGTTTTCAAAGTGCCAGCAGAATTACAGTAACATCAAAAAGAAGGCCTTTTCCTTGCTGCTGTCACTTCAACACTTTGAAGTGTACCTGGGAGGTAGTAGTGACCCAATTGTTGTTTACACTGATCACAACCAACTAGTTTTCTTATCCAGAATGTCTAACTTGAACCAGCAATTGATGCGCTGGTCACTTATTATTTAAGAATATAACTTGAACATTCGACATAAGAAGGGCTCAGAAAATATTGTTGCCAATGCCCTGTGTAGAGTCTATATTGCTGACAATTAGTGTTATGGTTGCTGGTGTTTAATGCTGTGTAATGGTGACTTGTTTTTTATTTTTTTACAAACCTCAGTTGGTAACTTAAGGGTAGGGGTGTTACGTCCTAGAACGTATTCTCTTTATGTTGTATCCATGTGTGTTTTGTTTTCCTTTTGTTTCTCCTCTGTCTTTCATGACAGGTCAGCCACCAGGTGTCAGCTATGATGACTACTAATCAGTTCCCTGTTACAGCTGGCTGACATGAGGATAAATGCTGGGTGGACTCTCCCAGCACATAAGGGAGAGATGGAGAGAGGCAGATTGTCTATTGGCTGCCTCTGAGAGTTGTTCCTTTCTCCTGCCCTGGATTATGTACATTGTGACTGCTTTGTACTTTTCTTGGTGCTGTGTGCACTTTATCCATTGCTTAGGTTTTCTTTGGGTGACTCTTAAGTTTTTCGTTCACTTGGTTTATATATATATATAATTTTTTTTTTTTTTTTTAAAGCGTTAATTATCTTTTCCTTGTGTTATTTTCTGGGACAGAAGAAAGGAATTTTGCAATCTCTCTCTTTGTCATACCTCTCCAACCCTAAACTGGGGAGGATGTAACACACATTAAGAGATTTTAGTTTAGGGTGTAATGCAGAACACTTAGGCCTATATTTGCCTCATCAAGCTCAGTACTTCAAATCTGTTATGGGAAATAAAACCATAGTGATCAGTTTGACTTTTTTTTCTTGACAGTGATTTTAATTACCTTAATTTTAAAAGTATTTTCTGAGAATAATGTGCTGTGGTCTTATGATATTTGCAAGGTTTTTTTATTTTCCATTTTTGTACTGACCTTGAAACACATAATATTCAACCTGAAAATGTTTTAATGTAACAGAGTTACATTAAACTTACATTGAACATGTTTTGAAAGAGAAATGTCAAGGATTTATTATTATCATTTAAAAATAATGTTTGTTTTATTACAAGGCACACTGATAGTTGTGATTGTACCTCATATCTATTCAAATTATAAGTGTTCAAATTATTTATTGTCATATGCACAGGGTAGCATGTAACACTTCATAATTAAATTCTTATATTGTGTTACTACCTGATGTTGGCATTTTAAGTATAACAGGAAAATAAATGGCAAAATATAGAAATTAAGAATCTTAAAGTTTAAAGAGAGTAGAATAAACAAGAAATTACAATATAAAAAATAATTTATCTACATCAAAGTTGCATAGTATGTACAGATAATGAGGTAGTATGGTAGGTGAATAATATAAATACATTTTATACTATAATTATAAAATTATGTTAATGTGCATTTAATTGTGAATTGTGCATTATTTAAATATTGCAGTGCTTTAGGGTTAGGGTTAATAATTATATAATTTGCAAGGCTGTATTTTGCATATTTATGATTGAGGGTAATATTTTAAGAATTGGCAATTTAAGTTGTGCGGTAACTTTTTCAAATGTAAAAAAAAAAAGTTTGAATAGTGAGACTAAGTGATTTCAGATGATCTTTTTGAATAATTGTTCTGAATGCTTTTAGCTTAGTAATCAAGTTCACTGAAAAAGAATAGTGTGCTCTGATACACTTGCAGTTAAAATGCACCTGTGTAGTGTCTAAGGCAGGAAGTCCTGGCACACAGCTTAAAATGTCTCTTCTCCTGACCGACAGGCTGGCACACTTGTTTTTTTACTGGAACATCTGGAATCATGGGAGTGGGGAGTTGCAGTAAGCGGATCTTTGCAGCTGGTTACAGGCATAACACTCAAAGGTAAACAGGGAAAAAACAGGGAAAACCCCTTGCATTATCCTCCGGAATAGATGTCTATATCTCCTAGTGTTGAGGGTGGAAATAGACCCCCTGTCATTGAGCAGGTGCTTCCTCCAGCAAGAGTTCTTATTTATCCACATTTACAGGCAGGTTCGGGCAATCATGGACCTCAGCTCAAGTTCAAGACCCAAATTCTCTCAATACCAACAACTGTCAAATTTGTTAAATGTTTAATGAACTGAGGTGTCACACAGTTGGAAGACTGTCTTCTTAATCATGAAAAACGTATAATCTCAAGGTAACTCCATATCTATTCTTCATCCGAGTTGGCTTTCTATCAGCCTTCAAGAACTTAATTTGTCAGAGTGATTAATGATGACAGATATTTATTTATTTATTTATTTATTTTGTCTAATTAGGCCTATCTGTGGGTAAAATACCATCTGAATTATGCAGATTATAGAACAGTAAATATTAATAGTAAAATTAATTGAAGCAATTTCTGTTTTTACAGGTTCAATCCAAAGGTACCACACATTAATGCACTATTGTAACGTGGAAACCTTTATTCAGCAGTGTGTCAATATGTAAGCATCATTTGGCATCATTACAACAAAGCCAGTAATTCAGTTGACAATTCCTTAGTTTCATTTTATATAATGCCATTTATATTGTGGAGGTAGTTGTGCAAGAATAAATGGGATAATAAAAATAGATTGTTTGACATAAATATTGAAATAATAGGTACATTATATTATTCACATGTATATTTGAATGAATACAAACCCCAATACCTAAAAACCTAATACAATCGCTTTATGATATATACAAAGTTTGTAATAAAAATACTTAAGAAATCCACAAATCACTTTTATATTCCCTGTGTGGCATGCACACTGTACATAATTATGTATTTTCTTCCATCTCTCTGTTAATCCAAAATGATGCTGAAATGCAAAGGTATCATTGTCTCTCATTATCTGTAAGGAGATGGAAGGCACTCTAGAATATTGTGAGAACTTGTGAGATTAGACAGCTGTGTTTTGTCAGCTGCTTCAGCCCCACCTTTTAGTTTGGCACTCGGTCGATGGGAGTGACACCAATTATTTATGTCATATTCCCTCCGGAAGCAGAGGATGGAAACTCAACAAGAAAGGACCATCCATCAGACTTGTCCAATGGGGCTGAATGCCTATGACTCCAGCATTGCAAAGGCAGGGAATGAAGTCTCTTAGGACATTTTCAAATAACCAGCCACATATTATAAAGTAATTATAAAGTCCTGGAATTTAAATTTGGTTTAGTCTGCAAATCACTGTTTCGGACTAAATGGATTTCAAAGGTGATTCCATTTTGAGAGATGTTAACTTGTTGGTCGTTCTGAGTAATTGGAGTTGTCGTTGAACAGGATCCTTGGGCTCTGCCCCTGTGCAGTGAACTGCCCAGCCTGTTAAAAACAGCAAAGTTGAGGAGCAAAAACAAAATGCAGGTTGTTTCTGGTGTCTCAGTGGTTGGGGATTGACTCTTAACTAGGTGGTTGATGAATGAGGTGGGGCAGGTTATTAATAGTTTGCTGATTTTCACCTTCAATATTTTCTGGAGGCATTTTTATTGTGTCATGAATGTCATAGTGAATGTCAATATGATCTATTGATGGTTTGGAGACAAAGTTAGCTCCCTTGAAATAATTTCTCTCTTATTCAAAGCTTCTGAAAGGCACAGTGACCAAGGCAGAAGGGGTTTTGTTTTAAGAATGGACAGCATCTTTCCTTTGCAACATAAGAGTGATCCTTCGCAAGTGCCTGTCGTAGCACATTTTTGTAATTTACTGCAAGAAACATTGAGCTACAAACATTGAGTTACAATGGTAATGCATATGGTGCGATATAATGAGAGAAGGTCTGCGTCACCATCTTACAGCAAGATATTTGCCCTATATAAGCAGGCGCTCAGACATAATTTCTTCAGAATTTTGTTCCTTCAAGACCGACATGGTCTCATCTTGACTATGATCGATCAGTCCTCTCTTTGCCGTCGACGGACACCCTTCAGTGGTTGGGATTCCCTGCAGACACATCAGAACGTTCTTCACCTGAAGAAGTCTCTCCGCCTCCCCGCCAGATCAGGTTCTTCGCTCAGCAAGACATTTACCCACTTCCGGCAGCATCCAGGCAGGAGTTGTATACTTTCAATATATATAATATAATTCCGTCCAAGTGACATAAAACACACTAAAAGAGCCACTTGTTTGTACGCGTCTTTTTAAAGATGTCGTATCGCAAGTGTTCCTGTGAGTGACCCATTGCTCCGCCAGACCAACATGAGAGCTGCATTCACTGCTTGTGCTGCGTTCTGAGGGACGATTCCATCTCCCACACCCTCCCGACTGCTTCCTCTGTGTTAAGCCTCGAGGGACCACATGAGGAATCATGGTAGGGCCACAAGGTAGAGACGGAAGAACCTGAGGAGGATCTTGTGCTGTCGCAAGCCCCATGAGCCCCTCGGTCTTCCCACACAGCATCTTCACCAGTGCAGTACGAACGTGACAACCTCTGGCCCTCTGCGAATGAGCGCGATGTTGTCATATTTGGCAGGTCTGATGATGATAATGATGCCGTGTCCCTCATGGCATCAGACAGGGGAGAATGGTCCATGCAGGATGCTGCAGCCCCTTCCCCCAGCAAGGGTGAGGAGCGCGCACTGGCCACTAACAGAGAGCTTCTTCGCGTCCTCACACAGGCAGTTGAGGAGTTCAGCCTCGAGTGGTCCTCTCCAGAGGAACCGGTAAAATCTCGCCTAGACGAGTGGTTCCTGCAGACCGGCCACTGCCAGCAGGTCGTAGCCCGGAAAACTGTACCATTCTTCCCGAAAGTCCATGATGAGCTCACAAAGACCTGGCGCACGCCCTATTCATCTCGTGTCCAGATTGGAGGAGCTGAGTCCTCACAAAAGTGGACCATGCTGAGGATAATGGATATGCCAAGCTTCCCCTTTTTGAAGAAGCAGTTGCAGCTCATCTCTGTCCTTTTACAGCTGTGGGATAGAAATCCCACACTGACCACCCTTCCAAGCCGTGTCGACTGATGTCCACACTGGCTGGAAGAGCTTACACAGTGGTGGGCCAGGCTGGTTCGGTGCTCTATGGCATGGCATTGCTTCAAGACGTTCAGGCCAAGCTCCTCAAACATGTGGATGAGCAAGGCCCGAACCCTGATGTGGTTAAATAGCTCCGCACTGCCACAGATCTGGCACTGCGAGCTAATAAAGTTACCGCGCAGGCCATCGGATAGGTGATGGGTAATTTGGTGGTTTTGGACCAGCATGTCTGGTTAACGCTCACGGAGATGCATGGGACAGCTTTTCAGGAACATTGTGGAAGGCTTTTCTGAACGATTCATCACTGCACAAAAGCAGTTGCAAGCGATGAAGCACTTTTTGCCTAAGAAAAGTGTTCCTTCTCTTCTGCCCTGCTCATGCTCCACTTCGAGTCAGCGCCTGGCAAAACACCCCACTCCTGCTGCCTCAGCGCCGCCAAGAGCTGCCGCTGAGCCATCGGTAAGACCACGTAAACCGTGGCCCAAACGGAAGCCTCGCCTGCCTCAGCGCGAACCCTGCGCCAAAGGGAAAATTACCCCCAGGCAGCAGGCACATTCCTGACCAGCACAACACCGTGAAAGTCATTCATTCTTGGCCAAGATCCAAAGAAAGCCTGGCTCAACACACATGCTGTTCCACTTCCCGCAGTTCACCAGGACCAGAGTGTTATACAAAATGTTGTTCATGTGTGTTGTTTTCAAATAAAGAATGTATTAAAAATGAAAAAAGAAAAGCGCTTGTTCTGATCGCATGAGACACTCACACATTATCAAATAGAGGGATAAATTTCTCTTCACATTTCTCACACCCCACACACTATGGTCAACTGCTTCCTTATGAAGAGCAGTGCTCTGTCTCTTATAAAGAGTGAACTGATGCACCCGCTGTCTCTCCACGCAGACGCATAGTGAGCTCTCATGGATGTGTTAGACTGGGTGCAAAAAATAATTGAGCATGGCTATACGCTCCAATTTGCACGCCAGATGCCTCGATTCAATGGTATTATACCATCCACGGTTCTGTCACGAGATGCGCCGTTGTTATGGGCAGAGATTCGCAATCTCCTTGCGAAAGATGCGATAGAGATTGTTCCAGACTGCCAAACTCACAAAGGGTTTTACAGACACTATTTTCTTGTTCCAAAAAAATATGGCCGACTTTGGTCTATTCTAGATCTGAGACGCTTGAATCACACGTTGGCAAAATGCCTACTCAAAATGTTAACTCAGGAGCGGACATGCTGTCATGCCAGGGACCGATGGTGGGGGAATGGAGACTTCATCCTCAGATGGTTCTGAGGATTTGGGAAATGTTCGGCAAAGCGGAAGTCGACCTATTTGCCTCTGCAGAGACACCCCACTGCCCTCTTTGGTACTCCATGTCCCAAGCCCTGCTGGGAGTGGACGCCTTGGCCACAAGTGGCCAGTGAAACACATATACACATTTCCCCCAGTGCGTCTCCTTCACTCTGTCATCAGCAAAGTCTGAGAGGGCAAGGAAACGGTTTTGTTCATTGTGCTAAAATGGCTCAACCAGCCATGGTTTCCAGAAATGATGGAGGTATTAGGCAGCCCTCCATGGGAAGTACCACTGAGGAGGGATCTGCTCTCTCAAGCGCAGGGCATGATTTGGCATCCCCAGCCGGAGCTGTGGAACCTACATGTATGGCGCCTGAACGGAGCACAGCAAACGAGCTGGAATTGGCTCAGGCTGTAATGAACACCATTTTGAAAGCTAGAGCGCCTTCTACGAGATGCCTCTATGCACCAAAGCCCCAGTGAATTGCTCCATAATGGAGATCCTTACATTCCTTCAAGAGCGGTTGGACGCAGGTCTTACTCCGTCAACGCTTAAGGTCTATGTAGCGACCATATCGGAAATTTTATGCCCCAGAGGCTGGTTCCTCTATAGGCAGACATGACCTGATCATAAAGTTCCTTAGGGGAGCGAGGCGCTTGATTCATTTTCATACACTTGAAGACATATAAGTCACCGCCCAAAGGGTCTGTGACCTCATATACATATTCTTCTAAGTGTTTCTACCTTGGTATATCTTAGGGTATGACGCTACGTAGTGCGCTGTGATGGGGCTCCGTTCCCCATAGCGTTCAATGCAATGTCAAGTGAACTGAATCAATAGGGAACATCTCGGGTTACTCATGTAACCTCGGTTCCCTGAGATGAAGGGAAAGAGACATTGCAAAACTTGGCCTCACTACTACTTCAGAGTTTCAAGGAACGAGCGACGCATTCTTGTCCCTCAGTCAGAAAATTCTGAAGAATTTATGTTTGAGCGTCCGCTTATATAGGACAAATGCGTGCCTAAAGGGGCAGGGCTCAAACATCATTGTCAATCATAAGATTGCCATTATGATACAAGGGCTTCAACTAGGTCGTGGAAGAGGGATTTTCCCAATAGCATTCATTGCAATGTCTCGTTCCCTTAATCTCAGGGAACTGAGGTTACATGAGTAACCGGAGACATTTTTGATACTTTTTTTTTTTGGCCTTTTACTGCTGTCGGTGGTGCTTTTTTCTCGTAATATCAAATAATTTCAATTTATATTTCTAAGTAGGAAAACAGTTTCACCATACACATAAAAGCACATAACAGTACACAAATAAAACAAATAACCATTCATTTTTATGTAGGCTATATACAGTAATACAAGATAACATGTTAACTACAATTCTTAACAGTTTATTTCGTATTATGAATTAATTTATTAGTTAGAGTAATAATAAAGTATTAACAATTTTCATAGTAGCCTAATAAAAGGAACATTAATGACACCTATTAATTTAAATACACATTTAACATCAAGTTACCATACCACAGACCTTTTTCACACTCTGGGTTTTGGAATGCAGAAGTAAATGTTTGCAGGGTAAACTTTGATAGCGGTGAATGGGAGTATCACAGCAAATATTATTTTCACTTACCCATTTGCTCCAAGACCAAAAGAAAAAATCCACTATTACGTTTGAATGACTTTCCAGAAGAGGAAAAAAAAAACAGTGCAGTGGATTAAGACAGTAAAATGGGAGAAGATGCCAAATTTACTGTCACTCTCTCAGCAGCTGTAATAGAAACCCCCTCGCAGATGCGGTCATTTAAAAAAAAAACTAATTCCAGGGTAATATAACACAGACCATAATGTTACAAATGTATGTTATATTTAAAAATGTATAATATAAAAAAATTCGTGATTTATGCTGCTAAATAAGGCGGAAACGTGTCATCGCAGTCTGTGGTACTCTTTTTTTTATGGAAAAAATAAAGCTCTTACATGTTTTACATATGTACTGTAGCTTATATAAATGTAAATTAATTTTAGAGATTGTGTGCATGTGTGTGTGTGTGTGTGTGTGTGTGTGTGTGTGTGTGTGTTTTTATTATTATTATTTTTTTATGGGGGGTCTTTCATAAATTCACAGTATGCCCACCTCTTCAGACAGTACTACACCACTTCTTCTGTAGTAAATGTATGCTAAAATGACAACATATCTTAAGGTGACCTTTCTTATTTCTTACAATTGTGTGTAACTGTTGTTAATAAGTAATTAAAAAAAATAGTTAACCATGGTTTTACTAAAGTAATACTGTAGTAACCATGTTTTGTATTGTTTTTTTTTTTTTTGAAAAAAAAAGACGAATTTGGACTAAAAATAATATTTTAAATGACATCCAAAGAAATCACAAAAAAAATCTATTTAATAGAAGTATTGGTACTGGTATCGGTATCGATGATATTGGATTTGAAATGATTGGTATTGGATCGAAAAGAAAATAAGTGGTATTGCCAGTCCCTACTGCAAAGAGATCCTTGGCTCAGCTCCCATGTGTCTCCTAAAGGCCCAGGTATACTTCTTTTTGCGTGTTCAGGGTCACCTCATGCCTGGTCGACTGCATTGCCTTTGTGAGTATACTCTTCTGACCGCGAGCGAATATGAATGTGTTTGTCACATGCCCACTACAACTCCTTTGTGATACTCTTTTAGTAGAGTCAATAGCTGGTGAATGCACCGACGATGCGCACAGACGACAGAGATCTTAGTACTGAGATAACAACCTTTGCGGTTCTATCATTGGGGAGAGCATAATGGCTGTAATGGTCAACTAGCATTTTATGACAGTTTGCTGATGCTATACAAATGAATGGAGGGAGCCTTAAATTGACACCTTCCAGTCGTAAAGTCGTCCATGATTTCTCTTATAAAACAGCAATTTTATCATAGTAAACTCCACACATAGTTCACTCCAAAAGGATTTAGTGTAAAACATGTTGAAGATTAGTGGACAGGTGGTTAATTAATTAAATAATGAGCTGTTTCCTCACAAAAGCAGTTTATTCAGCTTTGTGAAGCATCTCCTCTATAGACATCCATTCAAAGAGAACAGCCTTTTGTCTCTTCCCCAGTGTACCGCCATAGAATGTCTATGGAACGGCCGCATTACGCTAATCTATGCTAACCTTGAAGGCTTCCCTGTCAGAAGGGCTTTGAGATGGGCGCATCCGTAAATTGAGAAAATCTGTCTGGATTATGACAAAATTTACGTCATGCATCCTGTGCACGTAGCGATCAGCAACGCGAACACGCCAGGTATACTTTGGCCTTACCGTACTTTTCCACTGGTGAGGAAACTCCACTCAACACGCTAGACAGCTACCGCTTTGGGGAGTGTTTGTAATATGCAAAGTCAGTGCATTTTGTCTCTTGTTTTTGATACGAGCAATAATATCATCTTATATATGCCCGATTACAGTTGAGAAAATGGCAGCATAGTTTTCGTACACCAACAATAAACAAACAGTGTTGATTTATCACACGATTACTTACATGGCCTCAGAATTGCCATAATGAATGCATGGAATCATCATTTAAAGAGAAATATGCATGATGATGTGATTAAAACACTGAATCCAGCAGAAACTCTATCATTAAAGGCATTTTTAAGTGCTTATGACAGACATCACAGTGATTGGCTGGTGCCCGGCGTTTTTCGTTTCTCATTTGCATAAAGCAGAGAAATTTGAACTTTTTCACCCTTAGCTGCTACCCATGCTTGCTCAGTGTCACTGTAAATCCCACAATCCACCTTGAGAGTGTGGTGCTCAACTTCCATAGGAATGCACTGAAAACGTTTGCTCACCGTCACCCAAAACGCACTGGTGAAAACGTAGGGTAAGGGTAGCAAAGTAAGGTTATATTTGATTGGCAGTGAATTAATGGATGGCCTAACCCAGGTAGCAATGTGCTGTGAAATGGTTTTAGATTAGAGCAAACATTTATTACTGTTGCGATATTGCTGCACATAAGCACATATTTAAAAAAATGTAAGGCCTTTGTAGGTCAGTCTTACATATATTAAATAACATATATTGAAACAGTATTAAATCCTAGCAAAATCTATCTTTTCTTTAAAAGGTGAATTGCTGAAATGAATAATTTCTCAAGACCAAAACAAAGATGTCAAGCAATTTAGCTTTAATACATTTATTTCAGGCAGAATATTAGTATACATTCAAGTCACATAGAATCGTTAACCTTTCACCATTTTGCCAGCAGCAGAAAATAAATACTGTACTTTCTGTATTCTGACTACATCAGGTTATCCACATTGCTACAACCAAATAAATATGAAGCAATTCAAATATGAAGCCATTGTTCCTTTCAATAGACACATTCATTATCATGCTGTCATACTTGTAACACAAAGGTCAGGCCCCGATTTACATTATGTTGGTATTATATGTGATTTTCTGAATATATTTAAATAAAGGGATATTTCTGGTACATTACCATAACAGTACACATGAACAGGATAAATTAACTATAGTATATTAATAACCCTTTGTCAGCAGTCCCTTGCAGACATGACTAAGGCTTTCAACTTAGTGCATTTTACAGTATAAATAAATAAATAACTGCATTTTAATATGTTGTTTTAACAAAATAAATGTCTTAAACTTAATAAAACTATAAATGTTTTGCTTTCCATCAAGCCAGAAAAGCTTCCCTTGTTTATTACTATGTTCAAGTTTCACGGATTCCCTTTTTCACAGTACCTGAGAAGTAATGTGCATTTGCATATATAATGTGCAATTATAATGTAACCACAATCAGTAAAGTGCATCATATGTAAGTAAAATAAGTGATTCAAAAGGTTACTTTTAAAAAGCCAAGCTCATCTTGGTGAATGTCTACTTAGATTTCTAAGGTCTAATGTTTAGCACTAATATAGCAGTGACATGCCCCTCTGGAACCTTTTTGTTTTGTTTTTTGTTCTGGTTTTGTGTGTGTGTGTGTGTGTGTGTGTGTGTGTGTGTGTGTGTGTGTGTGTGTGTGTGTGTGTGTGAGTTTTTTTTTTTTTTTTTTTTTTTTAAGTTTGTGTATGGATTCTAGTGGTTGGCTTTCATTATCAGAAGATTTTACCTTTTTGTTCATTGAGAACTTCATCAAGAGATCCTGGCTGAGATTCCATGGATGACTTTGTGAACTGTTTTACCAAGGCATTTTCAGATGATTCTCCTTCACTATCTTCAGAATCTTCTGCTGTATCCTCTGTAATATTGGAAAGTTTCCCCTTCTCTTTTTCAACCACCTCTTCAACCTCTTCTTTCTCCACACAAGAACTGTCTTTTGCATTATCACTCCCTTCTGTAGTCTCTTCATCATCCTCTTCCTCCTCTTCCATTCCCTTTATTCGTTCAGCAGAAGTGAGTTTTAGGAAAGAAAGAGTGTGAATGAGCTTCTGGAAGGTTTTACGTGCAGACTTCCTCTGTGGCTTGCTCTCTGACTTTGAATTTAGATCTTGGACTAGGTTGTGCATCTCTGTTTCAGAGTCTTCACCATCAGCATCTGCGCCATTCTCAGACTCTGCGTAGTTGTTTACCACAGCATCAAATGAACTGATTGTTGTTTCATCTTGGTTGTCATCATCTTGTTTTGGCTGTAACATAGGCTGTAAAACTGGAGCTGTCCCGTCAAGCTCCCCTTCATCTGTCTCCATATCTGTTTCAGTATCATCCTCAGCTTCATCACCCCCTTCAGCAGATTCACCAATGTTGGCCTCACGAGCACCTAAATTTCCTATTACCTCTTCGCCATCATCTTCTTTGCCACTTTCTTGACCTTTTTCCTCTATACTATCTATGACAACATCACCCTCATTCTTAAGGGGAGCTTGCTTTTCAACAAACTCATTATCTGCTTTTAATTCTGTTACATACTCAGCGTCCTCACAGTTAGAAAGAACATCACCCTCTGTTGTGTCATTTCCTATGGTTTCCTTGTCATCCTCATCTTCTGATTGACTCTTAGCTGTCTCTTCTTCAGCTGTCCCATTATCGGGAGTTTCCTTTTGCTCTGCCAACTCTTCCTTTGAGTTCTTTTCATCTATTGTTGCATCTTTTTTCTCTTCTGGAATCTCAGTTTCAGCTTCAGTGGTCTCCTCATCTGCTTCAGAGGTCCCCTCATCTGCTTCAGAAGTCTCTCTTTCCTCATCTGACACATCTTCTGCAGTTTCTATATTATCTGTGTCATCCCCAGGCACATCTCTATCGGTATCAGTCTCTGCCTCATCTTTATCTGCTCTTTTTCGGTCAGCTGTTACTCCTTTCACAGTGTCTCTTTTTTTGATCGATTTTTCTTCATTTTCAACATCATATGTCCCCTCGTCTACTGCTTCACCCTCAGCAATATCTCTCTCTTCTGCTGTTTCATAATCAGTTCTCTCACTGTCTTCTACAGTTTTAGCTTCACCAGGTTTCCCATCCTCTGTTGTTTCATCTTCAGCTGTCTCACTCTCTTCTGCAGTTTCAGCTTCAGTAGGTTTCCCATGTTCTGCTGTTTCACCTTGAGTTGCCTCACCTTCCCCTGCAATTTTAGCTTTACCAGTCTGCCCTTCATTTGCTGTTTCATCATCAGCTGTCTGAGCCTCTTCTGCGGATTCTGTCTGAGAGGTCTCTCCATCTTCTGTAGTTTCATCTTTAGCTGTCTCATCCTCTTCAGTAGTTTGTCCACCTTCTGCAGTCTGCCCTTCATCTGCTTTTTCATCATCAGTTTTATCACTCTCTCCTGCAGTTTCATTTTCAGCAGTCTGCTCTTCATCTACTTTTTCATCATCAGTTTTATCACTCTCTCCAGCAGATTCACTCTTAGTAATCTGCTCATTTTCAGCTGTCTCACACTCTTCTGCAGTTTCATCATCAGCTATCTCAGCCTCTTCTGCAGATTCAGTTTTAGCAGTACCTCCATCTTCTGCAGTCTCATCTTCAGCTGTCTTACCCTCTTCTGCAGTGTCATCATCAGCTGTCTCTCCCTCTCCCATAGCAGCTTCAGCATTCTTCCCATCTTCTGCTGTTTCATCTTCAGCTGTCTCACCCTCTTCTGCGGATTCTGTCTTATAAGTTCCCTCATCCTCTGCAGCCTCATCTTCCACTGTCTCACCCTCTTCTGCAGCAGCTTCAGCATTCTGCCCATCTTCTGCTTTATCATCATCAGCTGTCTCACTGTCCTCTGTAGTGTCATCATCAGCTGTCTCACCTTCTCCTGCAGTTTCAGCTTCAGCAGTCTGCCCTTCTGCTGCTGTTTCAACATCAGCTGTTTCACCCTCTTCTGCAGTTTCATTTTCAGATTTCTCATCCTCTTCTGCAGTTTCATACTCCCCTTCGTCTGCTGTTTCATCAAAATCTTTGTCATCCTCTTCTGCAGTTTTATCATCAGCTGTCTCAACGTCTCCTACAGATTCTGCCTCAGCAATCTCACCATCTTCTCCACTTTCATCTTCAGCTGTCTCACCTTCTTCTGCATTTTCAGCTTCAGCAGTCTGCCCTTCATCTGCTGTTTCATCATGAGTTTTCTCATCTTCTTCTGCAGTTTCATCATCCACTGTCCCATCTTCAGATTGAGCAGTCTGCCTTTCATCTGCTGTTTCATTATCAGCTGTCTCACCCTCTTCTGCAGATTCTGTCTTAGAAGTCCTCCCATCGTCTGCGGTTTTATCTTCAACTGTCTCACACTCCCTTGCAGTTTCAGCTTCAGCAGTTTGTTCATCTTCTGCAGTTTCATCTTCAGCAACCTGCCCTTCAACTGCTTTTTCATCATCAGCTATATCACTCTGTCCAGCAGTTTCATGTGTAGCAGTCTGCTCATATTCTACAGTTTCATTTTCAGCTGTCTCGCATTCTTCTGCAGTGTCATCATTAGCTGTTTCACCATCTTCTGCAGTTTCATCATCAGCTATCTCATCCTCTCCAGCAGTATTCACTTCTGCAGTCTCTTCACCTGTGGCCTCACCCTTTTTGAAAGATTCTGCTTTAGCAGTAAGCCCTTTTTCTGCAGTTTCATCATCAGCTGTCTCTGCCTCTTCTTCCAGTTCACTCACGGTATTTCTGTCTTCTTCAGTGCGTTCTTCAGTTGCTTCTACCTTTGCCTTTTGTCTTACAGTTTCACCTTGCATCATATCATTATCATCTTCACTAATGTTATTGTTTTCTATGTCCTCATCTGATTCATCATTCATCTTAGAACTAGATTCACTTTCTTTGACTGCTTTTAAGTCAGAATCAGCCCCATCATTCTCCTTTTCATCTTTTTCATCATCTAGTTCAGCTGCCATTGGTTGCATAGACATTTTGTGATGTGATATCTCACCAATTTCCCCAACTTCCACCACCTCTGTGCTGGCAATTACATTCTCTTCTTCATCCATATCTTTCATGAAATGTCCAGACTTTTTCGACTGATTCTCAGAACTACCTTCTACAGAAGTGGAGGTATTCTCTTCTTCCTCACTTTCACTGTCTTCCTCTTCATCTTCTTTCTCTACATTTTTTGTGCCAAGATTTTTTTTATCTGCCCCCTCCTCATCCTCTTCCTTGACAACATCAAGAGCCACATTTTCCTCTGGAGCCTCAATTTCACTGGTTTTGCATTCACTGGCAGTCTCCTCATTCTTATCATTGTTTTGAGGTGATTTCTTCATCTGGAGAATTTTTCTCAAATCAAAGTCCATCATCACAGGGGCAGAATTCAACACTTCACCAGGCAGCATAGGCTTTGATGCCATTTTCTTTTTCAAGCATGAGTCACAAGGGCAATATTCATCATCACTGCGTTGGTCGCTAAAATCTGTCCCTGTCATTGTGTAATCATCTTCACTTTTTGGTTGTGGGTCAATTGATTGGTTACGCATTACTTTCAGTCGCCTCCGTCTTTGTTCAGTTTGAATGGTTGATTCACGTGACATTGCCTCTTTTGGTGGTCTTGGTTTTCCTGCTCTACCTTGAATTTTCTTTAGCTCCTTGTCTATGCTTGATTGTATCCTTTTGCGAACTTCATCACGTAATTCGCTTATCATGATGTCAAGCTGCTCATTGTTATCCAGATTCCAGCGGACTTTGAACTCATCCATTGCATTGACATAATGGGTCATAAATTGCTTTTCTAATTTAGTCAATAAATTAAGCACCCAAATAGGATCAGGGTATTGAGAAACCCTTTTTGTTAATGGAGCCCTTTGTAATACTGGAGGGCTGCCTGAACTTGTATCCTCTTGATGGTCAGTTTCATTTTCCTCTTTTTTAGGATTATTTCCTGAACTCTTATTTGATGAGGGAGGTGTTTCAGTGAGTTCCCTTGGACTATCATTATTCCTGATTGTCTCCTCAGAGTCGGGGACATCATCCCTTAGCTTCTCTTCAGCTGTGCCATTTGCCCCAGTCTCAGGGGTCCACTGAGCTTGACTGGCTATATCTGGAGTGGCTGAATCATGTTTTGATTCTGGCATTTCTGAAACTTCCTCTTCCACAGGTTCATCAACTTTCTGTACATTTGTCAGTGGGTGTTCACATTCTGTGTTGGTTTGAGCCAGGGTATGAT
Source organism: Myxocyprinus asiaticus (assembly GCF_019703515.2). NCBI lineage: Eukaryota > Metazoa > Chordata > Actinopteri > Cypriniformes > Catostomidae > Myxocyprinus > Myxocyprinus asiaticus. The sequence continues at coordinate 27,409,213 of NC_059368.1, forward strand.
CAAAAACACTACTTTTCCCAGAGCCTGTTGAGCCACTGTTAACATCTACCCCTGAGGATGACCTGGCTTTGAATTCCTCTTCCAGAGGTTGTTGACCTTTAGATTTCATAGTCTCAGAAATATTCTCACTGTCTTTTGGGTCACAAAGCCAAAGGGACTTAAGCATACTCATAAGCTCTTTATATCTTGCTTTTTTAACATTTTCATTACTGGAATCAAAGTCTAACAACTGAAGATTTGCCATGCAATCTAGAAGACCTTGCGCTGAAGTGCTGAGTTTACGTCCATATACAGGAGACACCTCAGGCAAGCTGTTGCATCTGTCAAGTTTGGGGCTCAATAAGATTTTCATCACAAGAACCGATGAATCAAAAATCTTTGGTTCATTCCCTCCCTGAGGCTGAATGCATTGGTGATCATCCTCAGAAACTGCAACACTCTCCGGATGTTTTTTGACAATGGCTCTTTCTCCATTCACCATATGAGCATCCTCCATCACATTTTGATCTTCAAGCTTGGTCACATCACATGCCTCCAAATTTTTATGCTCATTTTCATCTCCAGAAGGCACATGTGATGCGCAAAGAGGTTCTATTGCATCAAAATGGTCATGAAACTCATCCTCCAGATCACATAAAGCAGTATCTGATGGAATTTTCCTCAGCCATTCACTCACCACCTCAGTTGGAGAGGCATTTGGCAAGCAAGAAGGACCCAACTCAGATATGTCCTTATCCGTCTTCTGACATAAAGAGCTGCTTCCTATCCTTTTTCTACATCTGCTACTGTTTTCACTCTTATTGTCATTGACATTTGGAATGCAGTCTGTAGTGTCAAGTGGGCTGTTGTATGTTCTATCATATCTACTTGATTTATGTTCTTCTGTTGCTATATTCAAATTGTCAGCATTTTCTTCACATGAGTCTGGAGAAGGGACAGTCTGAGACAACATGCTATCATTAGAGCCGCCAAGTAGAATAACAGGTTTTTTGGATTTTTTGGGAGACTTTAGTGGGCTGGGACTAAGTCGGTTCCCTGAGGTAACAGACAAAGTTGCTGAATGACACCTGGATATATCCTCATTAACTTTCGTGGTTGAATTGTTGCTTAGTTTATTGCTTTTTACTGAATTCCCACTTTCATTGACAACTGTAACTTCCCTATAAATCTTTTGATCATTTACTTGTAAATTAGATGATAAATTGGACATATTACTGTTTGGTCTGTCAATCATTTCTGCAGTATTTCTTTTTTTAGTTCTGGATTTCCCAGAGTCTGACATGGCCAAGGCACTTGAAACAGGTGAATTAGGTGTGACTAGTCCTGTTGAACATTTTCCTTTCTTTTGTTTTGAGCTGCATTTTTGACTTTCAGCTGCCCCTTGGCCTGTCATTGCATTGTTTTCCTCTGTAATGCCTCTGCAAGAGTGCACAGACACACTGGAAGATTGACAAGATGATCGAATTTCTTGAGTTGGTGATCTTTGCATCACTGATACATTGGCTGATAAGTGACTATCAGTTGAAGAAGTTAAACACTTTGTGTTGGAAGATTTATTGCTTGTAACTGCATTTCTGTTCTGGTTTGTGTCTAGAGCTGTGTCTGTGGGCCATGTAGAGCTGCAATGAGAGCATTTGGACTTGGATTTATCAGAAATATTTGATTTGGCTGATTTAAAACTTTTAGGTCTTTCCTCTGGTGTCTGTGTTCTCTCATTTGTGATTTGTACTGGAGATTCTGATAAACCTTTGTCAGATTTACCACATATTTCCGACTTTGATGAAGCAGATATTCTTGGGTTCACTGAAACATCACCTCCATCTATTTCCTCAACATCATCAGCCTCATTGTCTTCAACAATCCTAATAGACATTGAGGTGCTTGTTGGTGTTAACACTCTTTCAGAGGCAGTACCAACTGAGCTTATTTTAGACTTTGCTGACTTTTTAGACAAAGGACTGGCAGCTATCTCTTCATGGTCAGAGTCTTTTTCAGTTGATGCCACTGGACTGGATAACTTGTTTATTGCACCACAAACACATTCATTTGTGTTAGCTGCTTGAGATATGTTTGAGTGAGCTGACAATTCACTCTCATGTCTGGTCAGTTCCATATCTACACTATTTGTATGTGCATTTCCATGGTTCTCACTCTCAGAAACTTTTGATTTTATGGATTTTGTAGATGCATTTGACTTTGCTGACAATTGGCTTGTTGATCTATTTGCTTTTTTCTTAACACCTGCTTTAGAGTCTGCAGATGCAATAGACACCACACTTGATCTTCCACCAGGCTCTTTAGCTTCTGAGAACAGGGAGTTTTTTGACTTTGCAGAAGCATTTGATTTTGCAAGGACATCACTTGAGGCATTAGACGTTACAGACATCTCACTTGGAGCTTTTTCCGGTGTTCCCTCACATTCTAGCTCATCCTCATTATCTGAAGAATGATTTTGGATGATATCTGGAGGACTTGTCTTTTTGGATCTTCCAGATATGTTTGATTTATTGGAAATCACTCTGTGTGTTCTTTCACTAATTTCTTCAATTTTCTTTTCTGGCTCACTAATAGCAGAAATGTTTGAATTTTTGGCCATGGAGGAAGCATTGGATCTTTCTGATGCTCTGTCACCAAATTGCTCTCTCACTACTTCTTCACATACTTCAGATGGTTCCAGTGAGACCTTTGACATTGTAGATCTTACAGAGATATTTGACTTTACCGACAAAGAGCTCTGTGTTCTTTGTACAACTTTATTCACTCCTGGCTCCTCTTCAGCTGCTCTGTCAGAGCCTTTTGACTTCCTAGATTTCTCAGACACACAAGATTTTACAGACACTGCATTTGATGTGCAATCATCTCTATTATCTGTGATTCCAATTTCTTCACAAACAACTCCTGAAATATTTGACTTCTTAGATCTTGCAGATGTATAAGATGCAGCTGATGCTGTACTTGGTGATCTCTCCTCTACATTAGGTGCTGTTACACCAGATTCACTAGTGACTGGCTCTGAATCTTTGGACTTGCTTGATCTTACCGAAACATTAGAAACTGAGGACAAAGCACTTGCTGTTCTCTCCTCCTTTTCCTTATTTTCAATGAAAGGATCCTCTGGACCAGCTTCTGAAAAGTTTGACTTTTTAGATCTTCCAGAGGCATCAGATTTTAATGACCTAGAACTTGGTACCCTCTCCACCTTTTGTTCATCTGGCTCATAAATCATTACTTCTGAAACTTTTGATGTCCTGGATCTTACAGAGGAATTGGACTTTGCAGACATTGCACTTGGACATCTTTCTTTGATTTCTTCCTCATTTTTGCTTTCATTTTCCTCAGAGTGGGCTTCAGATGTTGATGATCTCCCAGATTTTGCAGAGATATAAGATTTGGATGAAATTGCACTTGGAGGTCTGTCTTTGTTATGAACATTTACTTCAACAGGGTCATCAGTTGCCATCTCTGAATGCTTTGGCTTACTTGATCTAGCTGAAATACTGGATTTAATGGACAAGACACTTGGTATTCTTTCTTCACTTTCTTTTTCACCAGGCTCTTGTTGGGATACCTCTGAAACTTCAGATGCTTTGGATTTTGCAGAGATATTGGATTTTGTAGAAACATTAGATTTTACAGACATAGCACTTAGTACTCGGTTCCCCTTTTCATTGTCATCAGCTTCATCAGGTTTGATGGCTGTTGCAGAAGCCTTTGACTTTGCAGAAATATTCGATTTTGCAGACAAAGTGCTTGAAGTTCTCTCTTCTTCTTCTTCTTGGTCTTTTGCATCAACAAGCTCACCCGTTTGAACATTTGAAATTTTTGATGCAATGGATCTTGTTGAAACACTTGATTTTGCTGACAAATCACTCTGAGCTTTTCCTTCTGTTTGGTTTTCTGTTTCTATAGGCTCTTCCACACCCAATTCTGAGACATTTGACTTTACAGATTTTGTAGATATCGTAGATTTAGAGGACATTGCACTTGCTGATCTTATATCAGCTATATCTTCTTCAGCCACAATATCATCAACTGCCATATCTGACTTCTTTGATTTAACAGAGGTATTGGATTTTGTTGACAATGCACTTGGTGCTCTTTCCACTTTCTCTTCATAATATCGGTGTTGTAATTTTATATCTCCTTCATCCTCTGACATTTTGGACCCTTTAGATCTTGCAGAAAATTTTGATTTAGCTGATGTTGCACTCAATGTCCTTTCCTCTAGTTGCTCTACATCTGATAGATTTGAATTTACTGACAATGTGGAAACTTCAGATTTATCAGACATTGCACTGGAGGCTCTTTTATCAGTTTCCTCCTTCCTTTCTATATGTTGTTCAGGGGCTACTGATGACACCTTGGACTTATTTGACTTCAATGAAATTTTAGATTTGTTTGACATAGCACTTGAAGATCGTTCCTTAATTTCTTCTGATCTTTCAGAGGCTGCTGGTGTTGTCTCAGATTTTCTTGATCTTGCAGATGAAGTAGACATTGCAGAAATAGTGCTTGATTCTCTTTCCTGCACTTTCTCTTTTTCCTGTGCTTTTATCTCTTCTTGGTCTACTACTGCAACATTGAATGTGCTGGGTCTTTCAGAGATATTTGATTTTGCTGACATGGAGCTTGGTGATCTGACCCTTGGCAGTATATTTTCCACTTGAGGGGGTGCTTCAGCTTCAGTTGCATTTAATTTCACTGAAGTATTAGATTTAATAGACATGGGACTCTGTGCTCTTTCATTTGCCTCTCCATCATGAGGTTGCACAGTCATTGCTGGTACAACGTCTGAAAGTGTTGATTTGAATGATTCTACTGATATGGCTGACATTCCACTTGCAGCTCTTTCTTGTAAGTCTCGTTCTTCCACACCGTCTTGAAAAGAAGCTGCTTGTGAAATGTCAGACTTTGATTTTTCCGAGGCATTTGATTTAATAGAAACTTTGCTGGGGGCTCTGTCTTGGTCGTGAGCCTCTAACTCACTCAGATTAATTGACTTTTTAGATCTAGCAGAATAATTTGATTTGATTGAAACGGAACAAAAAGCTCTCTCTTGTGTCTGATCATTGGACTCTTCAATTACCAAGTCTTCAATTTCAGACTTTTTTGATGTTGCAGACTTAACACTTGAAGCTATGTCTTCTGTTTGCTCCTCTGCCTCTTCATTTCCTTTAGGTGCAGACTGTGGCTCTTTAGAGCAACTAGATTTTGAGGAAATATTTGATATAGATGGCATGGCACTTACTGACCACTCCTCAACATTGTCCTGTAATTCAGCAAGCTCATCAGAGCCTTGTTTCGATATTTTGGATCTTTTAGATTTCACAGATGCATTTGATTCAACAGACATGACACTTGATGCTCTCATTTCAGTAATCTGTTCCTCAGGTAGATTTTCTGAGATTTTAGATTTTCTTGAGGTATCAGATTTCTGAGACTTTACTGATGTGGAACTGGGTGCTCTTTCATTCAGTATAGCTGACCGTTCACATTCAAGAACATCTGAAACATTGGATTTATTTGATTTGATGGAAGTAGCACTTGATGGGCGCTCCTCGGTTATACTGCTGTTTGCTTCGGTACTCTCAGCAGTAATACCATTTTGATCAAATGCTGATAACTCAGACAGGGATTTCATAGATGTTTTAGATTTGACTGACATTGCACTTAGTGCCCTCTTGTCTATTCCTACATCTTGCACATCAGTTATGTGTTGGATATCTTCTTCTGGTTGATCATTTGCCATGAATTCACTATTTTCTAAAGCCATTGGAGTTTCTCTGTCCTTTGAGTCTAGACATTTACACTTGGTTCCAGATGAAGCAGATTCTGCACTGGCACGTTTAACATTTTGATCATCTTGTTCTACATCCATTTCTGGTGAGGCAAACTTTCTGGACTTTTTTGATCGCCCTGAAGATGAGGCTTTGCTTGGTGGTCTTGGTGACAAATGTGTCAAAGATGCAGGAGATTTACAGGGTGTAAAACATGGGTTTGATTCAGCATCTTTGCTTTCCTTATCATCCTGTTGGCCATTACCATGGGAAGCTCTTGAGATGCTTGAAGTGAAGTCAACATCTTCCTCATCTTGGTCTTCCTTTAGTGATGCTAGAATTTGGGAGGAAGAGCTCATAGTGGATACAGGCCTGTCATCTTGCTCTATGGGTTGAGTGATCTGAACACTTAATTGATCTTTTTGTGAGTCTTTAGAGAGGTTAGAAGATATAACATCAGGTCTATTCTCATCATTATCAGATGCCTGAGTATTCTCTGTCATTCCATACTTTTCTTCCATAGAACCTGTGCTTTTTGTTTGTGTGGACATTGAGCATACTTCATTTCTACTGCAGCAACGGTTGATGGTACATTGTTCAATTGTGGTGTCGCCCTGTAGCCCAATGGTTTGTTGAATGCAAGTTGCCTTTTCCACTACATGCTCAGTGTACTCCTCACTGGACATTGTGCGCATGCTGTCAGTAGATGCCTTTTTGCATACTATTCTGCGTGATGATGCACTTGAGCTTGAGGATCTAATGCGTCTTACGGATCCTTGATCAGAAAGTATGGGATCTTTCCAGATGTCATGTTCCTGGCAGTGAGCACAGCAGTGCTGGCAATGAGGCTCCTCAAAATGTCTTTGGTAACGTTTGGTGATGTATGTTTCATCCGTCTCGCCGGCTGAGAGAGACTCTGCTTCTGAGCAGCTCTCTCCACTACCATGCGAGAAGCAACAAGCATCATCGTGTACTTTATGGGATTCATTAAAAGTCCCGGTTGACTTCTTGATCTCTGTGGACCAGTGCAGTGTCTCGTCATGTAATAGTCTAAAGCGCACTTTCATCTCCATTGATAGGCTTCCATCTTTGTTCACTAGAACTCGTTTTTCAATGTCATCATCCATCAAGCTTTCTCTTGCATGAGGACAAGTGCCTGTATGCCCTAGTGGCAATGGGTTTAGTCCATTAGGAAACAACTTTTCAGATGACATGGACAACTTTGCTGACCTGGTGCTTGAATCACATCTTGGATGAATGATGCTTCTCTTTGTTTCAAGTCCAAAGTTGACTACAAGTAAAAGTAGTAATAAAGTCAATAAAAAAGTAATACAAACAATACAAGTAAAAGATTAATTTAAAAAAATGGCCATGCATAAAATGTTTAATTGCCACTCAGGCTGGGCGATAGGACGATGTAATCAAAGTACCTCGATGGCGAATGCAATAATCATTGACGGACAATGACTGGCAGCGGAGCTGGGAAGTTGCCAGATTTATTAAAAATAGCATGATAATAGTTATGCACTCATACAAATCCAATTATTAAAATGTTAAAAGCATAACAGAGTTAGTTATAGCCTTCTTTAAACTCAGACATAATTTGCAACAAATGTGCCATGGCTTATCTACAAGATAAATAATAATAATAATAATAAAAACAGTACAAATATCAGAAATAATTTCATTCAAAATTTCAAAGTATTTCATAAAAAATCTTATGATAACACCAATAAGAAAATAATGAAAGTGACAACATTGGTCTTTATGACAAACTTTTTGATTCAAAACACATTGCTTGTGACATCAACTTGTATTCATTGTTCACTTGATAGCAAAGTATTTCCATTCCCAAATTTTTAATTTTAATTTAAGATGAATATGTAGGCAATGTAATTAAACTTAAATTGTGGCATAGCATATAATGATAGTTGCAGCAGTCGGGGTGGGGGGTGCAAGATGTAATCGGTTATGTTTTTATATTGCCCAGCAAAATAAAAGGTTTTCACTAAATGTGTAAGTGGCTAAATCTGAAATAAATACAGTTGTATAGTGACCTACCATTTTTCTTGGCTCCCTTTTCATCACTGTAGACACTAGACCATGTCTTTGTGTTCAGCCGTGGAAGTTTGTCATTAGAGTTTTTCCTGAAGCTATTCAACAAAAGTGGATGGAAAGGCTCACGTCCTACACAAACCAAAATGCTAGGGCACTGCAACAGACTTTGCACGCTGTCAATCTGAAAAATAGCCAAGTTACTCATTAGATAGACTGTTGGTAGATCACAATATTTAATACGAGATTGACAGAATAGAATTAATCAAGATCAGTAATATCTGGCTATAAGGAAATCAACAGGGATTAATACAGTTGCCAAATTGTGATGAGGAAATATGGTATGATGGATTGAAGCCATACCAATTAAAGGTTAATGGCCATGGGAAGTGCAACCATCTGGTGTATGCATTTTCCCACACAAATTAATAATTAAAACAGTGATCTGAAAATGTGTGTGATCCATTATGCAGGGTGTGTTCAGTGTATGAGTCACTACCCATGTGTCAGCACAAACAAGAATTGTTCAGACAAAAGTAAAACCAAATAGGTAAGGGGTTAATCAAAAAGGTTTCATCCATAATTTGAAATTTGGGTGAATGTATTAATATTTCTTTGAAACAACACAAACTCTACTGGAAGTATTGTGGGTATTTTGGCTATTAATAGTGCCCCATGGATTAGATTATCCTCCAATCACCTTAGGTGACAAAGCAGCTGGATCTCTGCTCAACTCATGAAGCTCAAGCATGGCTCAGTAATTAGCAGTTTGCTGACTACAGTGAAAGTGAGAAATCACTAAACTCAAGGTTAAGTTCCCCTGTTTTTGTGAAACAGCAAATCTGTTTAGACACTTGGACCATTTAGATTATCAATTCATAAACACTTTTTATCCTTTTCCTCACACAATGCTATCTTATGACATTAAAACACTTTTACTATAGTACATGTCTTAAAGCTAAAATAAAATTCACAACTGCATTAAATAATCAACTACATTTACTGTATAACTTGTTCGGATGTAATCAAATTGCACTGTAGTTTAACTGGTAGAGCTTTGCGCTTTCTATGCAAAGGATAGGGCAACAAGTCAACACATGAGTCGAAAGTGTCATAGTAGCACCACAAAATTACGTGGTTGCTTCAGCAATTGCATTTTTCATGTCACAGTTGCTTGTTACAACACTACTGATTAGGTTTAGGTTTACGGTTTAGGGGTAGGGAGGTAGGTTTTGTTGGTTCACAACTTGATAGAGCATTAACCTTAAAAACTGCATCTGTTTGGGAGAAACTTTAATTAAGTTTAAGTTTTAGTACCATTAAGTAGACATTTCACCTCAAAAATGCTGCAACACGTGTGATGAGCAACGTAATGTCATTTTGAAAAAATTTGCCACAGTCAAATCTTTTTCATGAGATCAGGCACAAAAAAGATACAGAGCTCCAGTGCTGTCCAAATAACCATTTTAATCCTAATAATCTAACAGTGTTTAATGTTGAGCCAGGTTCCAGACCCATGAGAGTATAGCATATTTATACAGTAGAATAAGAGTACACACATCAATATCACATTTCACTCTTTAACACAGTACCTACTTTATAATAAATCTGCATGCTTTGCAGTTTTTTTTATCTTTTCAAAACTTTAAAAAATTTCCAGTGGGTTTGAAGATAATTAATTGGAACTATAGAGGATGTGAGTATCTCAGACTGTATGTTTTCATGGCATTGACCTGCTTCTGTTGGTTCAAAATAGCTCTGATTTGAGCAAGATTAATAGTTATTCTCTGGATGCTGCTGCATCATTGCTGTGCAAAAATACCAGTGAAGGAATATCCCGATTGCATCTAACAAGAACAACAGGAAAGTGTTATTCAAAGATGGTGCAAAACAGTTTACTGAAGATGAAAAACTATCATACAATTAAAAGTCTTCAATGCGTAAACTGTAAAAATGTATTTATAAATATTAAAGACAAAACTGTGATGGAAATTCCTGTTATTTAAATTCTTAATAAATGTGTTTTTGTAAAAGAGTTTGAATGCAGGATATGGAAATATTGTGTATATCAGAGCAATGCTGCATCCTGTTCAACACAACTGATCATCAGTTTTAGAGGATAAATAATATCCTACATTACAAATAAGATAGCTCATGTTTTAAGGTTTTTATTACTACTACTACTAATTTTAATTTTACAGATGTCCAAATTACTGCATTACTTGTAACTTTGAAGATCTTCAAAGGGTTTTACTGGATTCTGTGAAAGTTCTTGTTCTCTGATATGTTGAACTTTTAACCAATGACAAATACACCTATTCTCCAGCCCTTGTAGAGCTATTTCTGGCATTGTCTCTGTGCCATTCGTAATGTTATCCATGTATCAGTCAGGCCCCTGTGGAGGGGTGTGTGGTGCTTTACAGCATGTTTTCTATGGGAAGTACATGCCTGTGGCAGTGCTAATAGGATGTGCCTGAGAGGACCAGCAATACTGCCCAGAGTCAGCAATGAGTAGGGAGTTCAGCTTTCTGATGGGCAGGAAATGCCTGGATCAACTCCAGACATTCTGTGAACTTCTAGCCAAGAATCCTTAAAGGGGTAGCAATTTCTCTACGTACAGCATGATGCCATGGATCAACACATTGAATGGCTCCAATCGCAAGTGGCATATTGTGCCTTATCATTGCGTGCAAACACTTGGGGACGTGTCTTGATTTGTGGGACAGCCTCTGGTTGCCCTCAGGGCTGTATAAACTCCTAGCCTCTTACTTTTTATCGGGGTTGCCATAGCTCTGTCCCAAAGGGGCTATTTCTTACATGGCCCTGGCCACCCTGTCCACCTCTTATCTACCCAAACCACCTGCAGACTGTAATTCTTTTTTTTTTTTTTTTTCCTCTTCCGTGGTCTTAGGCATTTGCCCTTAAGCACTAATGGGAGTGATAGTGCTTAAAATTAACTTTACACTGACTGACCTGCTCAGCTTATCTTGTTCTCAGTATTATGACCACTTAGTTTATCTAACATCTCAGGTGACTATCATACTGTTTGGTAGACTTGAATAATTATTAATTAATTTATTTATTTTATACTATTGCTTTTATTGCACAAAACTTAAAGCAAATTTGAGGAGCACAGCCTTGACACATTCCAACTGTCAGATTTGGCATAAATTAGACATACATACATACTGTAGGTACTATAAATATATGATGTTAACTAAAGAGAGAGTTGCAATTACAAACCAAAAAATACTAGATTTGATAGTTAATAGCCTTCAGAGTCTGTTATTTGTATCAGAGTGTGACAGATATTTTCCAATTTCAACCACAAGAGGCCTCTGTGTCCTTAGCACATTTGCTTTCCTGCAAACCAGCAGCAAGTCTTAGGTCATTTAATAAATTTACAATGAATGTACACTAAATTATGTACATCATTTAAAATCTGATATATTTTAACATCTTTTATAATTATACTAAAATTGTCTCACATCACTACACCACTAGACTGGTACAAGTAAGCAAATATGAACACTCACTGACCATATTTATTGTGTGAATTTAATTCCCTTGCAGACTCACCTCATCAAGTAAAGGTGATTTTGTGAATAACTGCAGACAAAATAGTAGCCTACAAAATCTTACAGAATGAATATGGAAAGTTGTCTTTTTAATATCTTTTGATTTCTCTTCAAAACATTTTTGATTATTAGAGTAAATACAGTTAAAGTGGGATACTGTCTCGTTATTTGTCATTAGTTTTTAAAATATAATCAATATAAATCTACTAATTTAATATTAATTTATTGCTATTTTTTTATTTTATTTTATTTATTTATTTTTTTTAGTAATGAAAGAAATACACATAATAATAGACAACTGCTTAAAGGAATAATCCGAGTTCAATACAAGTTAAGCTCAATCGACAGCATTTGTGGCATAAAGTTGATTACCACAAAAATAAATTTCGACTCGTCCCTCTTTTTCTTAAAAAAAAAAATTACAGAGATTACAGTGAGGCACTTTGAATGGACATGAATGGGGCCAATTTTTGGAGGGTTTAAAGGCAGAAATGTGAAGCTTATAATTTTATAAAAGCACTTACATTAGTTCTTCTGTTAAAACTCATGTATTATTTAAGCTGTAAAGTTGTTTAAATTGTGATTTCTACAGTAATTTTAGGGTTTATTGACATTACATCGTCATGGCAATGAAGTTGTAAAATTGGCTATAACTTTACACAAAAAGGTAAGCGATTTTATCACACTAAAATCATGTTTACATGCAAGTTGTTTATGTCTTGTGGCTAAACTTTTCAAAAAGTGAGTATTTTAACATTCAAAATTGGCCCCCATTCACTTCCATTGTAAGTGCCTGTAAGTGCAGATTTTTGCTTTTTTAAGTCAAAATTTATTTTTGTGATAATCAATATTATGCCACAAATGCTGTCGGTTCAGCTTAAGTTGTATTGAACCCAGAATATTCCTTTAAAGGGGTAGTTCACACAAAATTCTGCCATCATGCTGCATTCATGTTCTGTCAGAATTACTGAAAATACGAGATAACAACACAGAGAGATTCTACTCAGAGCTGTTTTCATCCTTGGAATGATAAATTATTTGTTTCTATGGCAACGCTCATAATGTGAAAACAGATATATGTGTGGCTTTGTTGTTGATGACATCAAAATGTGTAATAAATTCATTAATTCACCTCTATATTTTCTTGCAAAATGTTTAAGCACAAAAAAGCACACCAGGTAACTGGCTTTTATGGAAATATGTTGAACTACCTTTAACTGTTGTGGCCACTGCCATTTTGGTTCTTTTTACATGATGACTTCACGACTGTCAAGTTGGAGCTTTCATTGAATTTACAACTTGTAATTACAAGTTCTCTGAAGAAATCTTTACATGTCAGACTTAATTATGGTAATTCCTACATGATGTGAATGCACCATTACTCACTGTCATGTTCCAAACCTATATTAATTTTTTTCTTCCTTCCATAGAACCCAAGGGAGAAATGGAAGAAAGAAGGTTATAAACGTTATAAATGATTACAGAATTGGCATTTATGCATCATCCCACTTTACCAGTTGTCCCACTTTACATGTATTCACATAAGTAACATCAATATTTAGTACTGTCAAAAAAAAAAAAAAAGTCCCACCTTGCGGCCTTCCAGTGTGTATAGCTTCCTGATGAGACACTGCATGAGTTCAGAGACGTCATCCAGGAAGAGTCCGAGACTGTGCAAGTTCCTGCGGTGCACCACGATGGTCCTCCGGACAGATGGGTCATTGTTTTTTACAAGCACAATCCTTCTGGAGTGCCTGTGATGATGGTGATGGTGGTGACCCTCAAGCTCTCCAGGAGCTTCTTCTGGTCGAGTTGGCCTCCTGATTGTATGTGAGTGAGTGCGTGGATGGGTCTGGGAATGATACCATGGGGTTGAGCAAGCTCCAGAGGCCTCTGAGGCCATTGACTTGACTTGATGGTGATCGGCACACAGATAGCATCCACGATCTTCCAGCGGTTCTAGTCTAGTAGAACCAGAAGAGCCTCTGAGGGATGCTGCAGAGCCGTGCCCATGAGGCAAAGAGGGCTTGAGAAATGGGTTATCCATAATGGCGTCAAAGCATTGAAAGCTGCGCTTGTGGAAGGCCATTTTAACTTCATCCGATGGCCGGTGGCGTATGTGGGTAGGTGAAAGTTTCAATCAGAGAATTACAGGAGAATAAAGCAGAACTGTACTCTCTGGTCCAGCAGTCCGCACTCATTTATCCTTTCCTTGTTCATTCCAATCTGAAAAATGTCAGACGAAACACATGCCCAAGTTAACACTGCAAACACCACAATGAAAATTATTGTCTTAAACAGTATTTGATTTTTTTTGTGTGTTTTTTTGTTTTTTTTTTAAATCTAAACATCCTTAAACAAGATACATTTACTTAAGAATATTAAGTATTAATATTATATCTGAATATTAAGAATATATATATATATATGTGTGTGTGTGTGTGTGTGTGTGAGTGAGTGTATCACTGTAAATACTAATAGTAATCTTAAATTGTAAAAATATATATATATATATTACTCAACTTGAGCTTAAGTTTTTACTATTATTACTAGTTTTAATTAAGTTACCATTACTCTCTAAATCCTGAAGTTGTCATTAATAAAAACAATTAAGTGGTCCTAATTAAACAGTACCTGAAATGTCATATTTTGGAATCATAACTCAAATATATACATTTAAATTTTGGCTTAGAGTACTGTATGGAATACCCATAAGCCCTTGCGCCTGAATAAATTATGTATGTTTGTTTAAAACAAGTGAACTTATGTAGAAAAATAATGCTTTTTTTTGTTTAAAAATGTATGTAGTTTTAATTCTTATGACTATTGTTGTTGTTTGTTATAGCTGGTTGATAATTTAGATTTTTGTAAAGTCACCATGAGGGTGATTATGCCACTTAGTAGAGTTGGGGTACTTGAGTTCGGATTCGGACTTGAGTCCGAGTCGCGAGTCCAATTTGACTCACGTATTCGTGTACATTTTTACTCGGACTTGACTCAGACTCAAACCTTTCGGACTTGGGAGTCTGGCCGAGTCCATGGCATTTGTGATGCAATGAAAAACAAACAAACAAAAAAAACTATTTAAAATAGGGTGACCATACATCCTCTTTTCCCCAGACATGTCCTCTTTTTCAGACCTGAAAAAAGTGTCCGGCCGGGATTTCAAAATGGCCTCTAAATGTCCGGGATTTGGCTTTATCTTCATATTGATGTGCTCTCTACAGTTAGTACTATCATACATTCTGTGTATTTGATACTGCGCATCAGTTTTCATGCGTATATGTCCTTATGTGTGATTATTCTGGCTGAGAGCGGCAGCACGCTCTCTTTCAAAGTACTTTTTAACTCTCTCGCCCACACACCCGTGCTGTATATGTGTGCGGGAAAGAGATCACTTATTCGCCAGACATGCTCTGCCGCTCTCATCCAGAAATATCTATAACGTAAGTATACTTTAAAAAGTACATTCCCCAACTCTGCAAATTATTAAATAGAACACATGTTTTATTAGACTCACGCTTACTACACAAAGTCATTTCTAACTGAAAATGTTGACTATATTGAGACTACGTATTACGTACTTACTACGTATCGGGCATTTAAACGAATTTGATGTTTGAAATAGACCATGATGGAAATTGTACAACTCAGTCTGTCACATATTTGTAGCGCAGCATCTGTGTGTTACCTGTAAAGCTGGCACTTGCGTTTCAATGGCAAAAAAAGTCAGAAAATACAATGAAGAACACAAATGAGGGGAGAAGTCTCTATTCACCTATTATTCATACTAAATATAATGTGAAAAGCACGAAATGTCAGCCCAAGGTGAGTTTGATCTTGACTTTAGGGAAGTGGGCTACATCTGGACACAGCAGGAGGACTGAAAAGTGTGAAGTGTAGTACTGTAGTATAAAATGTTATTTTAATGGTATCTGATCTTTTCTGTTTTTATTTTATGCTGTTGTATTTAATTTTATGGGCATTATTAAATGTTTTAATATTACTATTTATTAAGTGTATTAAACACATTAAATGTATTTAATTAATTACATAAAATGTATTTCACCCATAATTTTAGATAAAAATAAACAAATTGAATGGACAAATTGAAAATGAAGTAGAAATAAAAACTAAATTAAAATTTGAAATAATAATTACAGTTGAAATGATAAACGCAGCTTTAACTTTTTTTAGTCTATGTTTGAGTGGAGGGGAAAAGCAATAAATAATTGAAATGTCAACAGAACACAATAAGAAGTGTGTTGAAGGACAGTTTTGCCTTCATACACCTAAAGCATATGCTTTCATTCTGAAACCACTTTGAAATTTGTTCAGCAGGATGCTAATCATTTGTTTTTTGCATTTATATTGACAAATTATTTTTCTTAGTTGTGAAGGTTAAAATAAGCTTAAAATATTGATGTTGAGTTTACGGTTACAATTTTAATTCAGATTCTTGAACAGATTCATTCGGACTCGACTCGGACTCTTTCCCTTTTGGACTCGGACTCGATTGTTTAAAGACTCAGACTTGACTCGGACTCGACTATGGTGGATTCGAACCCAACACTACCACTTAGTATCACCAAGTTTAAGCCATTCTTCTTTACTCAATTGTACTTTACGAAAGTGCAGATTTATATGCACTAATAAGTACTGAGTAGAGTCCAATGTGCCATATGTCTAATCTAGAGTCCAGTAATAAATGCCTTTACACTGTATAATATATGTTGGGTCTCATGTATTCAGATAGAAGACAAAGGCAGGCCCAACACAGTCGTAAAACCTAACTCAGGCCCACATAAGTCATAAATCTTACTGATTAAAACTGCGCCAAAATCAAACAAAGAGAGTCCAAAACAGACTACAAATCCCATGAAGCCTTGCTCACTAAAGGATCGAACTCTCAACTCCTATTGGATGAGGCACACGACAGAACGCACCTCAACCATGACATCATCAGGAGTAGAAATACCTCTGAAATGCTTCCGGGATTTGCTTCCAGCAACTTTGTTCGCCGTGTGAAGATGCAGCTCATCGCTGCTCTCAGGTGTAGCCTCGTGGCACAAGGAAGTAACGTACGACTTGAAACTGTGGCCATACAATCTCCATCTTGCTGGACGAGTTGAGATTACTCTGTGCTCTACCGAACACCCTAACGGATCCGAAGGAGACCGCTGAGCAATCCGCATCTTCATCCGTTTGCCTGCAGAAGTGAAGAGAGAAAAGATTTCTCTTCCATCTTCAATCAAGTCGACGTCACTGATTTCTCCGCCAGCCCGCCGAGAATCAGCAGCCGTACCGCCCACCGACAGAGCGAGGAAACGGACTCCCATCATCACCCGAGCCTCGAGGAACCGAGTCTGAGTTAAAGGACAGATGAACACACATTCTGCATCCTCATGCGATTCAAGTAAAAGGTTTACGTCTGGGCAGAGATAGAATATTATAGTGTGTTATTCTTGTGTATCAAGGTTATTGCTTGTACAGTTTACGAACCGCCATGTCCGCTCATTATTAATACTCAGGGAATTAATTATCACGAATTTGATTTGCTGTATTGTAGTCCAACCACATTGGACGGTTGTGCATTTCCACCATCGCGGGTGAGACCGGCACACTGAGTTTATCCATTAAAGAATCAAAGACCGCGGGACAGTTTACGAGCCGTCCACCGCATTTCTGAGTGATAAACTAACAGCTGCTTTCTCTCCCACGATTGCGAAATCGGCTTTGGGGCCGTCACTATATTCTCTCTCTCTCGTACTAACACACACACACACACATGTGACCCCTCACAAACATTCTCGCACACATTTTTGGCTAGTAGATAGCTTTGTGATAAAGCTCAGCTTTGTTCTTAAGATACCATTGACTGGTTTCTCTCCGCCCACATTCGCGGCCATATTCTCTGGCCGGAAGTCTCGCGTGACATACTCTCCACGAGAGTCACGTCCGCCATTTTGTGCGCATCCCTCCTTACACACACACACACACACACACACACACACTCTCATGTGTTATAGGATTATTTTGATTTCCATATCTAATCATATCACTGTTTAGTTTGTAGTTGTAAGTCGGAAGTTTATTAACTGCATTTTATTAATTATTAATTGATATTACTGCATAAATAAACTCCGTAATATTTCAAAGAGAAGTGTTTTGGTTTGTTTTGCATACACCTGTGTCATGCTGACGGGATGTCAGTGCTTTTCAAGCCTTTAAAGTTTTTTTTTTCTGAAAATCGATATTCTTCAGATGTCGATTTTCCAAAGAAAACAATCTAATATTGAGACTGTTTTACTATTTGGTTATTAATCCCTAATTCCAGGGTGGTGCCCCGTCAATATAAATCCTTATTAATATTATATTGATTTTTGATAATTGATAATTATCTTTGATGATTGTTGAATTTGAATGATCAATAAGCTAGTGTTAATTTTAATTAATGTTTTATCTATGTTAACAATTAACGATTATCTTTGATAATTGTTGATTTAAAGGATTAGAAAAAGCTAACATTGATTCTCATCAATGTTCTATTGATTTTAATAATTAATAATTATCTTTGATAATTATTAATTATTGCTAATAACCAAACCCGCTCCTAAACGTAGCGCACTACATTTACTGGAGCCCCATATGAGGTTTTAATAAGTTAAGATTCAATTAATTAATTTAAATATTAATTAATAACTAAAGAAATAATTATCAATTATTTCTGATAGTAACACTGATTTAAACAACCAGTAAAGCCCTATATATATGTTATAACCCAATTTAAATAATTTAATCAACACAATGATACTTTATATCACAGATGAGTTAAGTTTACTTGTAACTAGTTAACGTTACTTAAAAAATTAAGTTCAGTTTACTTGAGCCAAGTATGTTTACTTAGAAAAAGCATACAAACTGATTGCCTTGAAAAATCTAAGTAAGGTCAACTGATTAGATTTTACAGTGTATGTATATGTATATATATATATATATATATATATATATATATATATATATATATATATATATATATATATTATACCTGGACACAGTGTTTCTTGGTTGTTGGCTTCTTGGAGAATTCGCCACAGTTCTTCTATCTATTTAGGCTGTCTCAATTGCTTCTGGCTCTTTATGTAATCTCAGACTGACACGATGTTCAGTGGGGGGCTCTGTGGGGGCCATGACATCTGTTGCAGGGCTCCCTGTTCTTCTATTCTAATCTTTTCTATTTGCAAAAGTAATGTTTGGGAGTCTAACATTTATATTTCCTATTGACACACTAAAGCTGAAGATATAAATAACCATCTTAAGACAAATGCTTTTGTGAAACATGTTATGTGCTTAAGGCTTTTGCACAGTACTGTATAAATATATATATATATATATATATATATATATATGTATACAGGAAAATGTATATATATATATATATATATATATATATATATATATATATATATATATATATAAATTTTCCTGAACCATTAGCAAATAGGGTTTTTAAAAAATATATATAATACAAACAAGAACAAACAAATTGCCAATGGAGTAAGGTAAGAATAATAAACTTTATTTATGTTCTCTGAAATCAAGTTTTAATATCTTACACAATTTTGCTTCTCAAGTAAATTTATCTTCAAATATGTTTGATGTTGATATTTGTAGTGGGAAAATACTGTTTAAAGATTTGTTTTTTGTTTTTGCAGTAAATGGAGTATGATTTTGTGTCAGGGCCATTCATGTAATTGCTTTGTGTTGTGTTTATAAAATGCAGTATAGAAATCAACTGCACAGTCACGCATTGTATGTAAGAATGTAGGCAGAAATATATCCTTGCACTTGAATGCACACTTGACACTTTTTTCAAGTAAATATAAGAGCATAAAATAAAAATAATCTAATGTAACTAAAACATGTTCATGAGCATATTACTTGTGTAAAGACGAAAAACCTGATGTAAAATTCAGGCATAAACTAACAAGTGTATATACTGTAAGAGGATAAACTCACAAGCTTAAATAAGATTAAATGCTTTCAACTCGATCATGTCAACTGCTGTGATCCAAATACAATACTGAAACATGAATATGGTTTGGGAAAGTCTGAATGAAGTCTGTTTCATCATGAAATAAAGTGTTTTTAGATTATTAATTAACATTACATACTGTATGAATAATAATTTTCCCCTAACCCTATATTGCTTATCTTCCCTCCCACCTTTTCTTGAATCTCATGAGTCTTTTCTCATCCAGCATTTTTTACACAACCAAACTTCTCATACACTCTTTACATAAGACAGTGTCTGAGTGACTGTTTTATAACTGAGATTTGTACAGTGTAAGTGCCTTGTGACCACTGTAACTTTCAGACACAAAAGTTAGTATTGATGTCTAACCAAAAGCCAAAACATTCCAGATTGAACATGTGACCCTTAACAGGTACATCTGCAGGAATCCCACTGGTGAATCATGACAACACATTTGTGTCTGGCAAACTCTTTGGCTGAGGGTGCATTGTTGAACTAGAGACACAGAAATGATGGACAGATATCAGAGACTAAGCTGGGATAAAAAGAGCAGACATGGAAGGCAGGCTTTGCTTGAATTAGACTAAAGAGCTTATCTACAAGTGCAGGGAGAAAGTGGAAGCAACATGTGACAGGATGAGGCTGAAGTAGAAGTCTATTGTTATTTTTGATTCAGATACAAGTGTGAAAATTAAATACTGCCAGTTCATATGATTGAAGAAAACAAAAGGCATTAGGCAGACATGACAAAAGCAAAGCTTGTACTATAATCACTTATGAAACACAAAAAACACAAAAAAGTTAACACATCAGAATAACAGCAGTTCTCAAACAAAAGGATGTCAGATCAATGTTTTATACTCTAATCCAGATATACATGTTTTTTGTGGAAATAAAATATAGAAAAACACCATTATCTCTTAAAAAATGGTCAGTTCATTTGCTCTTTTTCAATTTTAACAGGGAACACCTGAGAAGTTCATTGCATAACAGTTCCAAATTGGACTCAGACTCTCTAAGTCTTGCAAAGCACAAGTTATAATAATAAATAATTGAGTGAATAAAGATTATTAAAAAACAAAACAAAGACACAATGGAAAAAAATCTGACTTGAGTTTTTGTATCAAATGTCTGATCTGACCTCAAGTCTTAATGACTATGGGTCCTGGAAAACTGAAACTGTATCCTTTTTTAAAAAAAAAAAAAAAGATGTTCTGATCAATTCCAATTACCCAGGGGCCTGTTCCAATATTTACTTTTGATTAGAGCATTTTAAGAAAATAATGCAAATGAATAGTATAATTTTATGACATCAATTATGTTTCCGAGAACACGTAAATTCCTGTGTTGCTGGTGATCGAGGTCAAAACAGCATATGTAAAAGATGTTAAATAAACCTGAACTAAGACCAGCATGACGCTTTAAACACCATAGATATGCAGAGAGTAGACTTTGTAACGTTTTGAACAGCACCAACTCCGACTGACACAATCCTTTACATATAGTGCATTACAGATAACTGAACTGACGTGCCTGATTATTCTTTAATACTATTACATGCACCTGTTGGATATGCTTCTAATCAATGTTTTACTTAATTCTTAATTCTATTGTTCCCCAAACCTTTCAGAAACATCTACAAAAGCACATTTTGCACAATACATTTTCATCAAATGTGAAGATTTTACAAATCAATATGGTAAGGTAATGATTGTGGAAGAACCACTGTTAGTATTCATTGGGTATTTCTTCAGCTTTGGCCACTTTTACCATGGGGTATCATGGGGTTGATTTCTATCAAAACTAACAGATTTAAATATTTTCTTTTGTTATATAAAGGTCACATTAAAACTGTCCTGGAACCTTTTTGTTTAACCATGCCTTCATTTACTGTTCAAATGCCTCTCATGGTTTCTATACAGTAGATTGCACTGTTTTACCCTTTTCCCAGACCCAGACTTCATAATCATAATCTCAACAAAGACTAAAAGAAATATTTCAATATTCAATATTCTATATTTATCATGTGAAAAAGATTTATATAATTTTTTTACACAAATGACGACTGTCCCTCAGTAGAAGCATTATTCCAACCATGACCAAAAATGTTGCCACTAATAAAGTTTTTAAAAGTTAGTGTAATTTACCAATGAGAGAAAAATGTCAGTGAAGAACAAGTTCAAGGAGAATTAAATAAGACATGTCAACAAAATAAGGGGAAAAAACGGTAAATACCAGTGAACAGGATATTCTGAGATATAAAATGCAAGCTATATATTTAGCCTTAGAAGGACAAAGTTTCCTGTCTTTTATTCTGAAAATGTCCTTCCAATTTTGAGATGTGGTGAAAATGACATTTGTTATTGTATATCCATTGTTGGACAATGTTAATAGACAAATTAAATTAAATTAAATAAATTAAACTACCAATTGGTGTGTTTTAAGAAAGTTTAATTTCTAAAAGTCCACAGGGCCAAAAGTGCCCATAGTAGAAGAAACTCCCAATTACATTTTCAATTAACAGCAATCCAAATGAACCTGGAAAGTCTTTCATCTAAATTAGGGCTGCACAATTATTTCAAAAATCTTAATTGTCTATAATTTCCCTTGATATTGTAATCACGATTATTAATTTAAATTAATAGAATTTACATTAAATTCCTTTTATGTGAGGGGCAAATTAGAGTCCAGAATTTATTACAACTCCAAAAACAAGCTTAGAACTTTGTTCCTTAATTATCGCTGTTATATTATACAGTATATATTATACATTATATATTATAATGGGAGCGTTCTAGTTTTGTTGCACCATTACTGATAGGCTTATGTATGAACATGTCTGCTATTAGTTACAATGTTCAACCACTGACAAAAATGTACATACACATTTTTCAATTTAGTTAATTGCAGAAGCCCTAAATGTAATCTTGATTATTTTTTCGATTAATTGTGCAGCCCTAATCTAAATTCAAACTGTCCCTTGCAAAGCACTGCAAAATACTCACCAAAAGCATTCTCTGTGCTGAAATGAATTCCCCAGAACATTGAGAGTTGAGCAGGAGCTGCTATGAACTGCCAGATGAGAAGACCTTTTCCCACTGCGGCCCTAACTGCTAATCGCTCCTTGGGAGGCTAAGGATAGAACGAAAATCCTTCCTAATCACCCTGAGACTGCTGAGGCTTTGGACACATGACTAGAACTTGACCATTGCATAAAAGAGCAGACAAACTTGGTCAGTAAAAGACCCTGGAGGCCACTGAAAGCAAATTGTTATATTTTTGCTGAGGATCAACAAAACAGTAAACAAAGATTAAGTAACCAATTCAGGCCTCAGTGGGTCGTGGACAAAGATTATGTTTAATGTGGGAGTCTCCCCAATCAACCATCTCAGTAGCCATAATGTATTTCATGTTTTGGCTCACTGGATTTGACTGTTAATGTAAATAAACTAGATTAGTACAATTACTGAAGTGAAGGTAGACTAATTATGAAGAATCTAGGCTGCTAAGACAAAGATAGCAGTCCCACCCCGTACAGGCGTGACCGAAGAAGACCAAAGGCCTGCTCTGTCACCATTGTGTCCTTGGGGAAAAAGGCTCTTTTCTCCATTTTGTACACAAATGGTGCAATACAAGTCACTTGAATAGGCAGTAAGACTAACAAAATAGCTCAGGAGGGTATCTAGGATGATCCCATTAACTTGATGGGTGGCCCAGACAGCTGTCTTATTCAGCAGTAATCAGAATAATGCACATCACATTGCTGTCCTGAGGCAACAGTTCTGGTCTGAACCAGCATTATCAGTAAGGCCCTGCCAGCAATAAAAAAAATTAAACTGATCATTTCAATACAGCAAACGATCTAATCCTAAAATCATAACATGTAAAAGCTACATTTTCATACATTTCCTTAGTCTTTTGTGTGCACAGTGCTAAGTCAAGTCAACTGTTATGTGAAGAGAATTCATTAGCAGGTAGAAGAAATCTACTCACATAAGATTTATTTAAAACCATTGATTGTTAACTCAAGGTCAATTTTTATAAAATGTGTGATTCAACTTTCTTGTTTCAGCAAGAATGGCTTGCACTGGTTACAGACAGTGGCCCCAAAAATTATTTGGATACTTAAGCCATTTTTAAAAATGTTTCACTTTTCAAATGATGAAAACAATCGATATATCATTCAAAATTAAGACACTTTCTGGTTGTCAAACTTTGTGGAACATAGTTGCCTATCTGTCACTCACTCGATGTTGTGTCGATGTAGTGACACTAGGGGTCACTCTTGGGAGCCCGAAACACCTCTGGTCTTTGAAAAAAGGCCAATGAAAATTGGCGAGTGGTATTTGCATGCCACTCCCCCGAACATACGGGTATAAAAGGAGCTGGTATGCAACCACTCATTCAGATTTTCTCTTCCGAACTGAATGGTCGATGCTCACTGAGCTGAATTCTCAATACTATTCATTCACCTCTGCTGGATCTGACGGCGCATTTCAGCGGCTTCTCCCCCCTCTGCACTGGTGCACTGCAGAGAATGCCCCTGGGCGCTTCAGCAGAAATAAAAGAGTATATTCTAAAAAAAGAGTATATTTCTCTAAAAGAGCGGCACACACGGAATGTCTTTTTAAAGATGCCCTTCCGTTTGTGTGTTATTCCTGGTTGCGGTCGTTATGTCTCGCCTTCTGACGGTCACAATCGCTGTCTTTCGTGTCTGGGCACTGCCCACACGGAGACAGCATTTGTGGATGGGTCATGTACTCATTGCGAGAACATGTCCGTGGCAACGATGCGGTCGCGGCTTGTTTTTGTAAGAAAGCAAGCCACCCCAGCAGCTCCCAGCCCCGGTCCTTCTACCTACGGATATGAGGCCAGTGTGGCTAGCACTGGGGGCGATTTGGGGACCCCAGTGAAACCACCTCCACCGCGTATCCCCCCACGGACCTCCCATTCCCCAGCACGCTCGTCTGCCCCGATCGGGCTTCCGGATGAGTCCGCCGGCTCATCTCATGGCAAGTTCGACCTCTTGTTCAGAGCCTGCGAAGGTGATGAGCTCTCGAGCGCAGCATCGGAGAGCGGGCTTGTCCAGTCGGAAGCGGAAGCCTCAGCTGGGCTCCCCCCCTCGGGTACGGTCACCCAGTCACAGGCGGAGATGACAGACATGCTTTCCCGGGCAGCCATCTGGTGTGGGCGCCCAAAGGTCCCGTCCAAGGCCTGTAGGTTTACGTTGTCCCTGACAGCCAAGGCCTACGGTGCTGCTGGACAAGCCACCTACACCCTGCACGCCATGGCTCTCCTGCAAGTCCATCAAGCCAAGGTGCTAAAGGAACTGCACAAGGGTAGTTCCGCCCCGGGATTGATGCAGGAGCTGCGCTCGGCGACCGACAGAGGTCACGGCGTGGTCTCTTGGGCGGAGATCACATTGGTGGTTCAGGTGCACCGCCTTTGGCACCTTTGAGATGGGAGAGGCTGACAAGGCACGGTTCCTTGGTGCCCCCATTTTCCAGGTTGCCCAGCAGTTCTCAGCGGTGAAGCAGCACACGGAAGCTATCCAGCACATCTTGCCCCGGCGCAGCTTAAGATCCCGCACCTCGTCTGCTCATCGCCAAGGGTGTCCTCCTACAGTGACTGCACCGGCTCCACCGCAGCCCGCCCCCACAGCCCGGCCCCAGCGTGGAGCCCACCGAAGGAAGCAGACGCCACCCGTCTCACGGCCGGCCGCCAAGAACCCGAGAAAGGCTTCAAAGCACCCCTGAGACGGGCGACCCAGGGACGAGGAAACCCACTGCTCTGGAGCTGGTAAGCAGACCACTCCATCCCCCGGTGGAGGGCCAGGAGGAGAATCTTTTGTTACCTTTTCATTTAATTTTGCACCATGCCCAAGTGGCTGTGGTACCCAAGAGTTCAGCAAAAGAGCGGTTTCCTTGTTCTCTGGGTCACATACCCGGTGCGCATGGCCGTTATCACGACAACCGTCCACCATTCCATTTTGGCAGGTTTGGCGCTCCAGCGGCGGTCTCCCCGCCCCTGCGCGCCCAGCTGCGGCACAAATCCGGCCTCGATGTGACGGTTTCCATGGGTCATGAGGACAATCCTCTTCCTCCCCCATCCCAGGCTGTTCCGGGGGTGGTCACAAGGAGCCAGGTAAGTGCTACGATGTCCCTGAACTCAGCACGGCCACGGCATGACTTGGCACCTCAGACTCCGCCCCGCCGCGAGGCCCCACCCACCGGTACGTCTGACGAGAGTGTCCCCTTGGTCCCCCTCGCCCAGAGCTTGGACATGTGAATTGTGCTTTCGGACCCGTCGCGATGGCTGGTCCGGACCATCCGACTCGGCTACGCGATTCAGTTCGCCAGGCGTCCGCCCAGGTTCAGCGGCATCCACTTCACCTTGGTGAAGGGCAAGAACGCCACTACCTTGCGTGCAGAAATCGCTACCCTCCTACGGAATGGTGCGATAGAGCCTGTCCCTCTGGCCGAGATGAAGAAGGGGTTTTCAGCCCCTACTTCATTGTACCAAAGAAAGGCGGTGGGTTGCGGCCAATCTTGGACCTGCGAGTACTAAACCGGGCTTTACACAGACTGCCGTTCAAGATGCTGACACAAAAACGCATTCTAGTGAGCGTCCAGCATCAAGATTGGTTAGCGGCGGTAGACCCGAAGGACGCGTACTTCCACATCTCGATTCTACCTCGACACAGACCCTTCCTGCGGTTTGCATTCGAGGGTCGGGCGTATCAGTACAAGGTCCTCCCTTTTGGCCTGTCCTTGTCCCCTCACGTCTTCACGAAGGTCGCAGAGGCAGCCCTTGCACCGTTAAGGGAAGTGGGCATTCGCATCCTTAACTATCTCGATGACTGGCTAATCCTAGCACACTCTCGGGATATGTTGTGTGCACACAGGGACCTGGTGCTCTCACACCTCAGCCAACTAGGGCTTTGGGTCAACTAGGAAAAGAGCAAGCTCCTCCTGGTTCAGAGCATCACTTTTCTCAGCTTGGAGTTGGACTCAGTCTCGATGACGGAGCGCCTCACGAACGAGTGCGCACAGTCGGTGCTGACCTGTTTGAAGGCATTCAGACAGAAGACAGAGGTTCCACTGAAACTGATTCAGTGGCTCCTGGGGCATATGGCATCCTCAGCGGTGGCCACTCCGCTCGGGTTGATGCATATGAGACCACTTCAGCACTAACGCCAGACTCGAGTCCTGAGATGGGCATGGCGCCGTGGGACACATCGCGTGGCCATCACGCCGGTCTGTCACTGCCTCTTCAGCCCTTGGACCGACCTCACATTTATACGGGCAGGCGTTCCCCTAGATCAGGTCTCCAGGCGTGTCGTGGTTACGACAGATGCCTCCAAAACGGGCTGGGGTGCTGTATGCAATGGGCACGCAACCGCCGGCTCCTGGACGGGCCCGCAGCTGCGTAGGCACATCAACTGCCTCAAGTTCTAAAATTCTGCTCGCCCTGCGGAGGTTTCGGCCGTTGATCCAGGGCAAGCATGTGTTAGTTCGGACAGACAACACGGCAACGGTGGCATACATCAACCGTCAAGGGGGTTTATGCTCCTGTTGTTTGTCACAACTCGCCCGCCGTCTCCTCCTCTGGAGTCAGCAGCACCTCAAGTCGCTGTGAGCCACTCACATCCCAGGTGACCTCAACACTGCAGCAGACGCGCTGTCATGACGCGGCGTCTGCATCAGTCGGTTGACAAATTTCACTCTTTTTTTGGGGAGAGATAAAAAAGAGAGGATAAAAGGCCACGACTGGCCTAGCCTGTCTCTATCTTTTGGGCAGTCAACTTGTTCCCAAAGGGCCATTCGACACTCATAACAGCGTTAGGGGAGGTTACGTGTCGGACTGGTGCGCTGGCTACGACGCACACAGTGGTCTGCCCATCACACACAGCCAGTTCACGTAACACAGTTCAGCCAGTTGTGGCATTTCGTATAGGGACCCCTAGTGTCACTATATCGACACAACGTCGAGTGAGTGACATATGGGGAACGTCCTGGTTACTTTCGTAACCTCCGTTCCCTGATGGAGGGAATGAGGGAATTGTGTCCCTTCTGCCACAATGCTGGACTACCCGCTGAAATGGCCAGGACCTTGTCTCGGCTCCTCAGCACAAAACCTGAATGAGTGGTTGCATATCAGCTCCTTTTATACCCGTATGTTCAGGGGAGTGGTATGCAAATACCACTCGCCAATTTTCATTGGCCTTTTTTCAAAGACCAGAGGTGTTTCGGGCTCCCAAGAGTGACCCCTAGTGTCACTGCATCAACACAACATCTCGTTCCCTCCATCAGGGAACAGTGGTTATGAAAGTAACCAGGATGTTAATGTGATGAAGTACACCTTCGGTTACTCTGCTAGAGCATCTGTGTGAACTTGAGGGAACTGACTTCAGACATCCTCTAAAAATGACCTTTAGAACAGTTGCTTAAATAGAAAAAGAGTGGAAAAATAGATAGTTCTAAGAAAAGCTCAAGCAAATTTTTTTGCACATGACACTTGGTTTGATATTTTGTTATATAGTGCAATGCAATCAGGCATTTTGTGTGACTTCACTGTCCAAAAGTGTCCAGATATTTTTGTATGCCACTGTATATCATGAACAGTGGTTGTAAGATATCAGGTAATCAGCATAAACAAACACCAAGTAGGAAACAGCTTGTTGCTGAATAATGGCCACACAGAAAAAGGACTTGTCACCTAATTACTCTCTTATCAGAAAGTGCACCTTGTAAAGACATTCCGAACCCCTGTGACCTCATACATTTAGGAAATTAGAAGGGTAGAAATGCTTATTCACCAGAGAGAGCATTTTCCTACAAATACACTCACACACAGTTAGGGTGAATTTGGCAGTTCCGCCATCTGTCTATGTGTCATAAGAAGCTTGGCTGAGCAGATGGGTGAGTGGGGTCAGAGGATTCTTCTTCTCCTGAGTCATGTGCTGTAAGAGTTGTTCCCCTGAGTCAGACATATTGATGTACCCTTTCCCCAACCCAACTTTGCTGTTCACACCCCTGCCTCCACCCTCTTGGTCTTTCCTGAATATAGGAACATTCCTAAAGCCACTTTTTAAAGGAACAGAGCCAGATTGGCTCTTAAAGGATTTAAAGGCACTAGAAAGATATCCTTTTAAAGTAGATATATCCTGGGGTCCGATACTGCACTCATGTAGACTACTAGTACTCATTAAAAATGCTCTGATACCAATATCCCAGTGGCGGCCTGTGCTTTTTAAATCTAGGCCTTCAGTGCGATTCGTGCCATTAAGAAAACACTGTTTCACAATTAATAAGACACCCTATGCCTATGGATATCATACATTAAGTCACAGCCAACTAATAATACCAATTAATATTTTTAAAACATGTCCATGCACGAAAGCCAAAACCAAGGAGGTCTAATACCAGGAAAAAGCTATCTAATGATATTTGCAATCTAAATGTTGCTTGCATTTATTTGTTACATAAGGATACATGGTTACATTTCAAAACTTGAACCGACACTGAATGTTCCAGCCAGCCTAGTTTACACTTAGAAAACTCCTGATGTTGCTACAACAATGCAAAAAGCACTTACCAATTTTCTTGAAGTGAAAATCAGCCCTCCTTTCCTGTTTACATCTCAGGTTTTTAAATCCATAAGGATCTCTTTCTCAACGGCAGTAACAGCAGTGATGACAGCCGAATCGTCAGCTATAGATCTCGCGCTCTTCCCTTTTAAATTACGTACATCATTTAAAGCGTGATTGCATCACTTAAGGCCAGCTACAAGGCCTCGACTGGGACATATCCTAAAGAACACACCCACCAAGAAAAATTTAATCAGTCTGATTGGCTGATGAATCTGATAGTCTGACTTTAGATGCCTATTCATTTGCAATGTTGAGGGATTCTGTAGAAATTCTGAAGGCCTAACAGGGTCCTAACGAGCTCGGCTTTGGACATGAGATTTGTGAAACAGCTGTCACACTTTGCTTGTAAGCATCAAGGAATAAATTCTGATTGGATAAACTTTTTTGGTTTTTTGCTAATCATTTGTAGATGAATTAGGAGTGGAAAGCAATTGAAAATACAAAGGCAAAAAAGTGAATGAGAATGAAAGGATGAAAAAATATGCATTTATTAGGCATGTTTGGCCAGCAGAGAAGGCTTTGCTGGCCATGAGAATTTGCCACTGCAATAACCAATACATCTGACGTGCAAATGTCATTCCGTAAACATTCAGCAAACAAATGAAAATCACATTATGTCCTAGTGTGATTATTAAAATGCAAATGCTGTTATTTAATTAGATAAATCATTGCTGTCAGATGTATTTCTACTTTTTACCATAGACAGAATGCGCCGAATGACCTTTTCCTACTGCTTGAATTGTGCATCGAAATGACCAATAAAAATATGTTTAATCAGTTTAACAAGTATCTCCACTGGCCTTGAGAAGTGTCCATCAAAACCGCGTATGTCCTGCCCCTATATTTTGAAGAGCCTCAACTAATATACCTCAGCTGTCCGGCTGAAGTGTAGCAAAGAGATTGCCTACATCATGCTTGCTTTGTGATTTCCCTGACAGCCAAAGCCATTCATGCATGCACAATGTCAAGTGGCTTTAAAAAGTAGACTATGCCAGCCATATATGGTTGCCAGATTTCCATCTTCGTGAAACCGTGAGTGAACGCTAATTCTGTATAGCAATGTATAGCAATGTATGCGTTGGACCCGGAAAACACTTCTCGAAACTGAACTGTCCACTCAACAACCGGACTATAAACCCTAGTCATAAAACTAGTTTCGATCTAAAATAGTAAGTGAAAGCTCAGATTATATCCAAAAATAAATTCTCTAGCAATCGATAACCTACCAACTGAGTTCTGGGAAAAAGAACAGTTAGACTCGAGTCTGTAACTGAACATGCGCCATTGGAACCAATGATAAGAAAACCATGTTAAGATGTCCACGTTCGCTAACAAAAATCCATGTTAGTGCAGATAATTATAGAATTCTATTTATGGTGCTAAAGGTGACAAATTGTGTTATTTTCTATTCATTTTGTAAGATTGTTTATGAGAAAAAGAGTTTTTCCATGGTCTTGAAAAATTATATTTTTGGAGAAAGCAATGAAATATACAGTTTGCATGTGCTGTGTGCTTCAAATGTGAGTGCTTGTGAAAACACTATTATCTGCATCCATCGCGCACTGTGTTTGTAGCAGATGATAGTGAACAGAGTGCTAATTCACTTTGTAGCGCAAGTCACATGCAGACTACACATTTATTGAATTAAATAGCAGCTGTTTGCAGTTCAATAATCACACTGGGTCATGTAGCCATCTGCTTTTCTGGAAGTGAGAAACTACCATCAAAACACATTCACTCCAAAATAAAAGCTTCTGCCAAAATAAAAGCTCAATTTAAATGCAAAAAAGTATGACAGAAATATATTACTACTGTATAGTTATGTAATATTCACTGTAATTCTACTAATAATAATTATAAATCAATGGTATTTGTATTACATTTAAGGAATAGCTCACATCTGTGATGTTCTGTTATACAGCACTTTAAAAAAAATAATAATAATAATAACTCCAATGTTGTATTTTGGATTGTGCTGTGAAGTTCTGTACGACAGCACTTCATTCAAGTATTCCAGAGAGATATGCAATAAATATATGTAAACTAAATCATATCTGAACCTAGCAGCCTCTTTCAAATGATCAGGGACATTATCTCATCAGAGACTTATTTGTGTTTCCCACACGTGTGTTCTGACACCTGAGCTTAGCTGCTGCCTCCCACATTGGCATGTCAGGCCTAATTACTGCAGAACCCTCTTTGCAAGCTGCTGGTCAGTGTTTTATTTAGCTACACATTATAGACAAGGTAAAAAGTGTTAAGAAACTGTTAAAATCTTTTAGAAACATTCTTAAGATACAAGTGTGGCAGACAAGCCTCTTGTTCATCGGAAAGGAGGAAGTGGGAACCAGGTTACCAACCAAATAGACTTTTAATAAACAAAAACAAAAAACAACATAAAACTGCTTTTCAACATAACACACATTGTCACACACACACACAGCAGCTGCGTGTGCCTCTCTCTCTCCTGAAATGGCGTCCCTGGATCCTCTTTATCCCTCTCCCAGCTGATTGGGCTGATTCAGCACTGGGCGTCCATCGTTATGGCCCGGCCACACCCTCCTGCTCGTCACATACCCCCAACACCCGATTCAGGCCGGGGAAACCTCGAGGGGATGGAGAGGGGGGAGAGAGAGCCCGTGGGATAGCCACATGGTCCTCAGCCAGCTGCACTGCCCCCTGGTGGATGGCAGCGGCAAAGACTCCATTACAGCGCAATGGTGCTGTACAAATAGTACAATGGTGATATTCATTGAATTAATAAAATATACTAACATGTAGCTGTCTACATTGGAGGGGGAGAAGGATTCCAAATCTTCAAAATGCAACTTACACAATTTTGCTTTGTCGTGTAAAATGTAGTATGCATTATAATTAATTAAAAGGCTTTTAATGATTGCATTTTCTAACAATTAAGGCAATGGACAGTTAAGTAGAAAATAGGTTGTCTTCACTTGTAAAAAGTTTGCTGTAATACTAATATGTTAAACCTATATTCTCAGGCAACATAATTACATCTTATTAGGTCAAACAATAGTTGTTTTTTTGTAGGTGTTTGTATGCAAGGAAGCAAGAGATAGAGAAATAAAAAAGCAGGAGAATGAGAGTAGGAGGGCAAAGAAGGTGAGTATCAACAGAGAGGGTGGGGAGAGCTGCGTGAACATGAGACACTTACTTTATCAAATGCTAATTTCAGTATTTTTCCATAATCAAACTCACTTGCATAAAGAAGCAACTGAATTAATTCTGACATATATGCAAGGTTGCATTCAGTGACCACATAACACAATACTCTTTAGTGTGCTGTTCTGCTATTTGCCTTTGATATTGTGCAGCAGGTGTAACTGCTGATTACTATGAATCATATATTACAATACATTTGACATCATATTGTATTGTTGTACATATTGCACTGTACTATATCTATATACTATTTATCTTTCTTGGTTTTTTCTGCCCTGACTGCTATAAATGAGGCACTCAAGAAAGAAAACATTCCTATTCACTTGTTTTAAGGGCAATAAACATGCATTTTTAACTAAAAGTAAACATGAATCACAATTCACAACTCATTCTTCTTTCTGTAATTGGACATATTTAGGAGTGAAAAAGAATATTCAATGAGAGAAAAATTAGGGGGTGTGATTTGAACATATCCATTGTGAATTTATATGACTGATCACAAATAAAGTGTAAGTTCATCCACGGACTAGTCTAGCAAATTAGGCCACCAAAAATATTAATTTTAATAAATAATAATAAAAAGTTAGCTGTAATTGTATGGCGAGCACTTTTATAATTGTGTTGTCTTTTTTAATACTTCTATTTTATATTATTTTATTTTACTTTAGTTTTGACAGGCTATTTCCTGAAGTAACATCATCGTTTTTTGAAGACTTTTCTAATCCCCCAAGTGTTGCCATTAAGCATTTGCAGTCTTTCTACGTCATATAATAATCTATGCACTCTATAGTGAACATCCTGTTATGCACCTGTCAAGATGTGTCATGACGAAATGTCAGACTTCAGGGGCACTGTGACTTATTTCCATGAGTTTCATTTGAAGTCTTAAGGAAACAGGTTTGACTATCCTCCAGGAAAAGATTCCTTACGAACTCATAAACAACATTTCTCCATAATGTTTGCACACGTGGGGAGATGATATTACTTTGTGCAGTAGCCAAGGTCAGCTGCTACTGATCCTCCCGCAGTTGTCACACTGTAAACACATAGGATCAAGGGGTCGGAAATTCTCTTTTCTCAGAATAACATTTGAGGATGAACGAAATTTTTTTGCCATTGCAGTTTGGTTGGGAGGGGGGATTGTGTTAGGGAAGAGTATGGGTCACTTTAAATGTGTATTGTTGTAGTTCGGTCTTCAATATCTAACAACGGGAAAGTTTTGTTGTCTTCACAGACAAAATACTTGAATAATGATGCTGATCACTTATGGGTTCTTAATGGGTTATGGGTTTGTCTACAAAGCAGGTATAAATCTTTGACAGACGTAACAGGATGAAATCATTTAAAACATCACTCATCATAATCATCACTACGCTTTCAGGAAATTGGTTGAGTAAACACAGACACAATTGTTTTTGACTTTAAGCAAGATGTTGGTGGTGGGCTGCAATGTTGGGGAGTAAAAATAAATGCAGCTAACTTTTCCAGTTACAAGCAACATTTTCCAGTGACCAGTGCTATGTGTCTTTTTTCATCTTATTTATTGTTGCGAAATATTTAGGTAAATGCTGCTGTTCATCTGTTTAGACATGGTTAAATAAATTATGTTGTTTTCTTCTTTTATTAGTTGCATTATTATCTGTTAAAATGCAAAACTGATCTCACTGTAAAATCAGTGACTGGAGGTTGAATGTTTTGGCTGCTGAAATCTACAGTATGTGTGCTTTTTTGAATGTATTTATTGCCCCTAGTGGTCAAAGCTGAATCTACAGTCATATACATGTGCAATAGTACAGAGAGCAAAATAGCATTTTTCCTCTTCTTTAAATTAATATAATTTGAAAGGCATAGAGCATCTCATTTTCAGCAACATTTGAGTAGTTATTACATTAATATACTCTTAACCCAAACCCTCAACCTAACCATAACAATACTGAGACCAAAACAATGTTATTTCACTTACTTCTGTGAAAGGTATTATACAACAGTTAGTTTCAGTCCTCGAATCTGATTGGACGAGAGATGTTCAATGAGTACTGATGTCTCACACCATCACAATCTTCTATTACACAGAGAAAATAGGTTGTATTTGACCAAAATTCCCATTATCTTCTGCAAACTGACAGCGGCGGCAGGTCAGAGGAGGCAAGAGAGGCTGAGCCTCCTCAAAAATGTATTCAAAATGAACGTTGTTTTAATCAATATACCTACTAACATACACAACTCAGATGCCTTTATTGGAAAAAATATGTTTTTCTATTTATTTTTCATTCATGCCCAGTAGCCAGGTGAGTTTAAATTACTGTATGAATTGGTATGAATGCCAGAGGAGGCTAGCGGCATAAAGCCTCCTCTCATTAGTAAACTGACCAATCAAAATGGATAATCAAATGGCACAACGTCATCTGCTTCTGTTCAAAAAGCTCCCAAAGGCCAAATGGAGGCAAAACCAATCATTTTCAAGAGGAACCATTCAAGCCAATCACCTTTCAGTATCACGTTTACACTTCATCAACCCTGCTTTTGGTTAACACGACAGGTGAAGAGAAACTTCCAAAATAGTGATGGAATAAAAGTTATCAGAAGGTCTAAATCATCATGACAAGGATCATATTACACTCAAGATGGTGCCGAGTATGGCTGCTGCGTTGCGAGCTCCGACACAACATGGTAGTGTTTTGTTTGTTTTGTTCACAGTTCTTATGTTTTTTGTCTTGGATGTTGTCTGCCTTATTGTCTACGACAGACAAACACTTTTGGACATTGGTTCAGCAATTTCACACCGTAAACCGGACTTCAAATTCCTCAATGCCAACCCGCTGTTTACAAACACACAAGCGGAGCCCTTTTGTCTGGGCTGCACGGCCACGGAAACGCAGGAGGAAAAGGGGAAACAGAGCCGGCGTTCTCATCAGAGTAAGACGCCGCGCAAATCGACCCCTGCTACCCAGTATTCTACTGGCAAATGTTCAGTCTCTGGATAACAAGCTCTGCGAGCTGAAAGCACGGATCTCTTTCTAACGAGAGACGAGGGACTGCTGCATTATCCGCCTAACAGAAACTTGGATGTCTGCGGAGATTCCAGACTCAGCCATTGAACCCACGGGGTTCTCCGTGCACCGAGCGGACAGAGCGAAAGACCTCTCAGGTAAAAGCAGAGGTGGTGGTGTATGTTTTATGATCAACAAATCCTGGTGTGATCAGAGGAACGTACATTCTATCAAGTCTTTCTGCTCTCCTGATCTGGAATTTCTCATGCTTCTGTGTCTACCATTCTGGCTACTGAGGGAATTCACAGCGGTCATTATCACAGCTGTGTACATTCCCCCAGAAGCCGACACAGACCAGGCAATCAAGGAACTGTATGGTAGTATAAGTGAGCAGGAAACCGCGCACCCTGAGGCCGCGTTCATTGTGATCGGGGACTTTAATAAAGCCCGTTTCAAATCAGTCGCACCAAAATACCACCAACACATTAGTTTCAACACACGAGGGGACCGGGTTTTGGACCATTGCTACTCTCCCTTCCGGGATGGCTACAAATCCCTCCCCCGCCCACCATTTGGCAAATCGGACTGCATACAGGCAGAAACTGAAACAGGAAGCACCCACCCTCAGAACGATCCAGTGCTGGTCGGACCAATCAGACTCTACGCTACAGGACTGTTTTGATCACACGGACTGGGAGATATTCCGGTCCGCCTCTGATGACGACATCGAGCTTTACACTGATAGCGTAATGTGTTTCATCAAAAAGTGCGTGGAGGACGTAGTTCCAATCAGAACAACACGGATCTATCCGAACCAGAAGCCATGGATAAATAGCGATGTTTGCGTGGCACTTAATGTGCGGACCTCCGCTTTCAATTCCGGGAACGCGGAGGAGCATAAACAAGCCAGTTATGCCCTCTGAAAAGGGCCCTCTGATCAGAACAGCAAAACGCCAGTACAGGAACAAGATTGAAGGACAGTTTAACACCACCAACTCTAGAAGCATGTGGCAGGGAATTAACAACATCACAGACTTTAAAGGGAATAAAAACTCCACCATGAGCACCGCTGCCTCTCTCCCAGATGAGCTAAATACTTTTTATGCTCGTTTTGAGGGAAATAACATCGCCCTCGTGGAGAGAGCTCTCGCGGATGTAACCCGATCCTTCTGACGGGTGAATATCCGCAAAGCTGCGGGTCCAGACGGCATTCCGGGCCGTGTCATCAGAGCGTGTGCGAACCAGCTGGCTGGTGTTTTTACAGACATTTTCAACCTTTCCCTCTCTTTGTCTGTAGTCCCCACATGCTTTAAAACATCCACCATTGTGCCTGTTCCAAAGCAATCAAAAATAACTTGCTTAAATGACTGGCGTCATGTTGCTCTGACCCCCATCATCAGCAAATGCTTTGAGAGACTAATCAGAGATTACATCTGCTCTGTGCTGCCTCTCTCTCTAGACCCATTGCAGTTTGCTTACCACAACAACCGCTCCACTGATGATGCCATTGCATCTACACTACACACTGCTCTCTCCCATCTGGAAAAAAGAACACTTATGTGAGAATGCTGTTTGTAGACTACAGCTCAGCATTCAACACCATAGTGCTCTCCAAGCTAGATGAGAAACTCCGGGCTCTGGGCTTAAACAGCTCGCTGTGCAGCTGGATCCTGGACTTCCTGTCAAGCAGATGCCAGGTGGTTAGAATAGGCAGCAACATCTCCTCATCACTGACCCTCAACACTATGTTCTCAGCCCACTCTTGTATTCCTTGTACACACATGATTGTGTGGCAACACATAGCTCCAATGCCATCATTAAGTTTGCTGATGACACGACGGTGGTAGGTCTGATCACTGACAATGATGAAACAGCCTACAGAGAGGAGGTGCACACTCTGACACACTGGTGTCAGGAGCACAATTTCTCCCTCAACGTCTGTAAGACAAAGGAGCTTGTGGTGGACTTCAGAAGAAAAGACAGAGAACACAGTCCCATCACCATCAATGGAGCACCAGTGGAGAGAGTCAGCAGCTTCAAGTTCCTGGGTGTCCACATCACTGAGGAACTCACATGGTCCATCCACACTGAAGTCGTTGTGAAGAAGGCTCATCAGCGCCTCTTCTTCCTGAGACGGCTGAGGAAGTTTGGAATGAACCGCCACATCCTCACACGGTTCTACACCTGCACTGTAGAGAGCATCCTGACTGGCTGCATCTCCGCCTGGTACGGCAATAGCATAGCCCACAACCGCAAAGCACTGCAAAGGGTGGTTTCTCCAATAACTTGTTAGAAACAAATAACGACCCAAGCCGTCGTTACTAGCTCTGAAGTGACATTTTTGAATTGGTAACAGAGGCTTGTGCGTATCTTTTGAACTAGCAACGGAGATCCTGATCCATGGCTGTCCTTAGTTTTTCCTAATTTTTTTATTTGCTTGTTCTTTGAACTGTTGTATAAAAGCAATATTACACTCAAAAGATTTTGTGCTGTATGGCCCTAAATCAGTACGGATTTCAGCCTTGTGCCTGCGGCCAAATCACAGGCGTGCACTGATGTAAGGTGATACAGCACTCTTGCTCATGTGATATTGCTTTAAAGGTGTTGAAAGTGATTTTAGCATTCTGAAGCTTTCACGTGACTGAGCTGTTTAATTAGCCATGCCCCCTCATTCCAAAACCCCGCCCTCCAAAGATAATTTTGAGACCAAAACTGAGCAAAAGATCAGCATTGTTTGTTCTTGTGGCTGTCAAATTCAACAGTGTCACAATAGCGCCCTCAACAGACAAACATTGTGAATCATAGCCTCAATGATCTGCTTCAAATAACACTATGTGAACGAGCAAAATTATTGACAGGTGAAAAGTGTCAATGTCTGCATCCGCAGGCGCATTTTTGTTTGCCAAACATTTTTGTTTGCCAGTCCTCTTTAGTATAATGGTATAGTATAGTATCTCCACCTGACCTTTATGGGGCAGTGGTGGCTCAGTGATTGAGGCTCTGGGTTACTGACTAGAAGGTCAGGGGTTCAAGCCCCAGTACCACCAAGATGCCACTGTTGGGCCCTTGAGCAAGGCCCTTGTCCCTATCTGCTCCAGGGGTGCTGTGTCATGGCTGACCAAAGCTTAGCAAAAAAAGAAGTATTTCACTGTATACACAAATGTATAATGTGTGACAAAGGCTTCTTCTTACAAAGTCTACAGCTGTCACAGAGACCAGTAAGATATCTCAGGACACTTTTTTAAATTAATATCATTAAGGGAGTAGGAACATTTTTTGCATACTTTTCCATGAAAAAATCATTTACAGCATCTTTAATATACAACAGTTAGTTCTGGTCCTTGAATCTGATTGAACAAGAGACGTTCTATGAGTACTGATGTCTTAAAACTTCAGCACTCGGATGCTTCACTGTTTGTATCACTCTGCTTGTGTTCGTGCTGTTCAAAACTAAAGAGTAAGAGAAGTACACGTGTAAAAAGCTAGATGTGTCTCTTTACATATATTTTTGTTAAATCGCAGATTTTAGCCAACAGGTGGCAACAAAAGACCATTTTTGTGTGTAAATGAGCCAGCTGAGGTGACAGTACATTTAGTCAGCGCTGTCAGTCAGCACTCCATGATTTCTTGGATTACTACTACACCAGTAAAGCTGGGAAATAGCTTTAAACAGCTTTAAACTAACAACTTCAGTTGCTAAAAACAAGTTTCTATAGTTAATGACTCTTGTTCTACTGTGAAGCAGGGAGGAATACCCCTGCTTTTTCCACAGAGAAAATAGGATGCATTTGACTAAAATGCCATTATCTTCGGAAAGCTGACTAACACACTACAGCATCTCTGCTGCTTGGAAGTGGCAAAAGAAGCAGGTAATCGTAAATCTCTCTCTCACACACGCACACTCATCCATTCTTGTTTCTCCAATAACTTGTTAGAAACAGCCCAAGCCATGATACTAGTTCTAAAGTGACATTTTTTAGGGGCTTGGACGTATCATTTGGTTTGAACCTGCAACGACAGATTCTGATCCATCACGTAAGAATGTAGTTCTATGCACAAATGTTTTTTTTGTTTTGTTGTTTTTTTTTACCATACTCACTTTTTCCTCATTTTTTTATTTACTTGTTCATTGAACTGTTGTATAGGGTATAACGGGGCTAAAGGCTCCATGGGGTTTTTATTTTCTCCCAAAACACTAAATAGCAACAAAAGCTACCACAGTACTTTCCTAAGCACGTGTTTGTCACTATGCACTGCAAAATCTTGCAGATCCATGAGTTCATTGCGTGCTTTGTCTAAAGGTCGATTTTGA
Organism: Myxocyprinus asiaticus; assembly: GCF_019703515.2. Taxonomy (NCBI): domain Eukaryota; kingdom Metazoa; phylum Chordata; class Actinopteri; order Cypriniformes; family Catostomidae; genus Myxocyprinus; species Myxocyprinus asiaticus. Next base: position 27,448,795 of record NC_059368.1, read on the forward strand.
GGCAATTTTATCTAATTTTTTATATTTTTTAAAATGATGCAAATTTATGTAGCTAATAAAAGTCCATGAAATTATCACATTTATTTTGAGACAAAATACTTATTTGTCATTTTCAGTTTTGTTCAAGGTGACTGAATCAAAAGTTTTTAAGTAACTTTCCAATAAGTGAAAGGATAATATTTGGGGTAAAAAGCCCTCCTGTTGCAGGGGCTAAATGCCCCTATTAAACTCATTGTTTTTGTTTTTTTTAAGTGGGGCGAATAGGTTTGTTATGAAAAATGTTCAAAGTGGGCTCACATTGACTCATCCAATCATAATAGAGATTAGTTTGTTTATAGAATACTTGAGATGTAATAAAATGTCAAATGTGATTGAAATGAACAAGAAATGATGCATCCTTTTTCTGAATTGGTTATTTTGAGTTAACATTTTCTTCATTTGTTACTCAAAAAAGCATCTTTCTGTCTAAAAAGTATTTGCATTAGTTGACAAATGTTGTGCTATAACTATTGCCCGTATATCTACAAAATATCACTTTAAACCCCCGTAGGAGCCTTTTACCCCACGTGAGGGAGCCTTTTTAAAAACTGAATTTTAATCTAAACAAACTTTCGTTATTATTTCTTTTCACACGAACTATGTTGCTCCATCAATATTCAATAAAAAAAAAAGTTTCTTTTTTTTCTTTACCTTGATACATTTTGTGACCAGAAGAAAGCTAAATTTCCTTAAGGGGTACCTTTAGCCCCGTTGTACCCTATAAGCAAAATCACACTTGCAAACATGCTATATGGCCCTAAATCAGCACTGCTTTGATTACCTATGGCAAGCAGCCGAATCACAGCAGTGCTGATGTAGGGCCATATCGCACTCTTGCTTGTGTGATATTGCTTAAGGATCTTGCTAACCTAAGATCAAAAGAGATGTAACGTCAAAGGCACAGCCTTTTTTTTTTGAGGCATGAACACTGGCCGTATGCCACTTGTCCAGAATTCTCTACATTGGGTCAGACTTTAGGTGGAAAAACATTCGGAACTTACGCATAGATTTTCCTTGTGATCATGTTGTCAAATGTTGTGTAATAATGTCACCCTTAATGTGATCCTCAATTTCCTGACAGATATATTCTGCTCTGATGTCTGATTGCAAAGAAGTTAGATAATCTTTGAAAAGATATTGCTCCTTAAATAGCTTCAGTGTAGTTTGCTACATTTTGTCAGTAACTTGTAGTTTAAAAGCGTAGCTTAATATTTAACTACTTTAAATTATGAGTAGCATGTAGCTTGGGAAGCAACAGTTTCAAAGTAACTTGCCCAACACTGGTGAGCTTATAGGACCTTTATGATCAGTCAGAAGTATTACATTGTGCTAAAGTGCTCAGGAAAAAAAAACCATTCCTGTTTCGATCTCTATGAACTGTCAAACCTAATAAAAATGTACAAACACAGAGGATGCTAACATTTACTTTTCTCATTGACTGAGCAACCTCAATTGTTTAGGGTGTCCGCAATTATTCCTTCATGTTTTTGATTTCATTATTTATAAAAAATAAATAAATAAAGATTAAATTAATGGATTTATACATTTTTGCAGTTCGAGTAGGTCATAGATCACTGAAATAAAAAATTCCTGAGTATTGGGCTGTCACCGAAAACTATTGCCAGCAGTAGGACAGGAAATGACGTGACTTTTACACAGACTAAATTAAAGATCCACATTTCAATTAGGAAGCACAATAGGAACATCCTCCTCCACATAGGGGTTAAGAGTTATGACACTCCTGGGAGCTCCTTGCTTCACAAAAACAAGCCTGTAGATTCTGCAGCCTACTCACACTGACCCTGGTAGGATGTATCTTTCTCTGCATCTGACTCTGGGACACTGATTACACCTACATGTCAGCTCCGTATGGGTATTGTGGGTCACAAGTGAGGAAGATCCTGACACAAATGTCACATAAATTGCCAAAGATAGGCTATTCTTAGCTTTGCTTTTTATGATTTGCCAAGATAATTGCAATGTTATCAAAGCCTTATTTGAAGGTGAACTCAGTAGTTTTTTAAAGAAATTTTACTTTGGAAAACTATGTTTAAAATCATGTACACTTACATAAGCTGAAGACTCCAGTCATACCAGTAGCCTAATAAAACCTGATTTACTCAACATGGAGCTGGGCTGCCTCATGGGGCCACCATTTTGAGATCACATGACCAGCTGCCCACTACTAACTTTATTCCTTTAAGTCCCCTGTTTTCGGACACTTCTGCTCACTTAAGGAATTAAAACTGAAGTGTGTAATTTCTGTGCCACTAGCATTACCAAACAGAATTGCAAAACTAAACATTTCTAAAACTCTCCAGTCTGCCATTGATCAAATGTATTCATGTCCCAAACTCACGGCAAACTCGTAGTCGAGCCAGTATTGCTATATCGGGCTGGACGGGCCACTCAAACAAACAGAGGAATTTTATAGTGCCAAAAAGACAGTGTTTACAGTTTTCGAGGAAACCAACCTACAGAATGGCTTACTCATAGATGTCTCTGTGTAATAAGCCAGGATAGGGGAAGGTATTTTAACTTCGAAAAAGGTACACACTTCGGTTTTAAGCATGAATGACTAGCAATTTCTACAATGGCATTGGTAACCAAAAACTACTGTTGTAGTATAATGCTACATCCATGCCACTAGGTGGCAGTAGTCAAAGACCACCGTTATATACAAAACTTACTGATTGTACAATTAACACGTTCATGATTTGGGAAATTTTAAGGGGCATTTGTAAGTTGTTTCATATTTGAAAAAAACAGATTCACTATTAGTATGCATTGCAGAAGTATACGGACAATGCTGAGCGGGAGGAGACAAGGCCTAAAATGTTGATATTGGAATCGCTTTCCTCGGACAAGGAAAATGAGGATCTGTATTCCCTGTTTCACGGTTGGCAGTAGAACTCTAGCTTCATTTTCTCAGTTAATGGCACTTTTCAGTATCTGCAGTAAACAGGTGCTGGAATACAGCTGGCGTATTCACATGCAGGTACAGGTGGGTGGCCGTTGGCTGCTTGCACCATCCCTCAAGTTTTCCAGGGGTTCCCATCTGTACCCATTCACTGGCTCCACTACATGGCACAGGGCCCTGGGCCGGGTCTGGTCCATTCTTTAACTGGCCTTGCACCACGCCTGCACCACATCTGCTTACCGAGTCTGTTGTTCAACCACAATAAGCAGGAATGCAGGAGAACAGCTAGACCTGTAATCCCCAGCCACCAGTAATGGATGCCAAGTATGAATAGTAAGCAGGTTATTATTCTTCTGGATCCACATACTGGTATGTGCAATGACCATATTGACACAGACCCCTGTTCCGTTTGGAAAGTTCGAGCATAAGGATATGACATACCAGAGTGATTAGGAAGACTGTTGTCATACTCTAATGTGAGTTATTACTTCTGCAATTTCACAACCCATGTCATAGTCACACCTTGGCTCTTTCAAACTGTTTTAACATTTTCAGGGCGCAATCTGTTGAGGTTCATCTTGCAAGCCAAATTATCGTTTACCGCCCCTAGTAAAGTTAACCAAACGTTAATTAACTCCAAGTGTTTTTAAAAACTACACAGATGGTTTGTTATTGTTAAAAGTACATTTATAATAAAGTGATACATAACGACAGTATTTATGTTTTGTTTTTGCTCCGTCCCATCCTAAGAAAAACTTGCACTAATAACAGGCTAATGTTGTTATGGCTACCTCAAACTCTGTTTCTGTTTGTGAGCATGTATTTACTGCAAGGTGAAAATATGTGCTTGGACTAACTTACAATCTAACATTTTTGGTTACTGAAATGATTAAAAAATATTCTGTTGAAATGTATAAAGGGGTCACTGACAAATATTGTTGTCCAATATTATAAAAATTTAAAATCTTTTTCTTTTAAAACATGTTTACAGTTTGTAGAAATGTAATCTTTGTGCCCATGTTGGTTTTATAAATTTTTGAACAAACATTTATTGCATTTTTGACTGGTGAAAATGTCACTTGGTGTAACCATCAAGTAAAAGGTATTAAAATACTTTTATGCACCTTGAATACATGTGTAACTTTATCATTAATTTCAAAAAAGTTTTCAAAAATATTTTTCATGGTAAATATTTTTTTACAAATATGAATTTTTGAGTCAAGAAGTTTTCTTAAGGTTTTCCGTGGGGGGAAGAATGTTGCCTTTTTATAAAAATGTCAAAAAAATAAAAAAAAATAAAAAATCATTAAATGTTGTTTTATACCACTTGGATATTATTTTACTTTAAGCCCCAGAAAAAATATTCAAAATGACTTTCAACTCAAAAGTTGAAAGCATTTTCATTATAGTAGAGTGTTTTCAAGTAATTGCTTTGTGTAAATTGCATCTTTGTATCTGATATATTTTTTGAATAAATTATTAGATCTGAGCATCACATCAGTGACCCATACATACATATATCTAAAAGTATGGTCTTTGAAGACCCCCCAACTTCTTGTTTGGACTTCTCTTGGAGCCGAGAGCCCCCCATGTGGTACTTAGTATAGCGCAACACCTAAATCTCTTATCTCCAATAAGCCAGCTCCAGTTTGTCTAAAAAACAGCCCTGTAAGCTATGTAACACTCATTTTAGCCTATGGAATTACGTTATAAGGTGGCTGTTGTCCACATCCTGCAGGGCTTATGATCAGAGCTCGAGCCAGTATGTCTCCGGCAGGGGCGTCAATAAGCATGACCCTCTCTCCCTCAGGACACTTAATACTTTACCCAGATGCACTCAGCAAGGTTGTCCACACAGTGTCACACCATCAGATACACGCTGTGAGGAAGATGGCGCGTGCTGCAGCACTCACTTGCATATTTGCCCAGCGAAGTTACGTCACTGCTGGGGAAACAGGAAACAGTTGAGACTACCTGACATCCATGTTCCATAGCGCTGACCTGAGAATGGAGCTGATCCAGGGAGCAATCAAGGAGAAAAACAAGAAGACCCCATTAAAAGGGGCAAATTTGTTTACTCAAATTTTGAGACCTTTGAGACATATAAGTGGTTGCAGTGAAGCAGATGCAAATTCAAACATAAATTTGTATATTGAGCAGAGCTACAAAGAGGTTTAACAAGGGCTGTAACTATAGGGTTTTGACTCAAAGGTCCAATTACACCAATATGTTTTGTATGGTGGTTTTAAACACCTATTTCAAAATTTGAACAATAAAAAACCCCCTCCTATATCATTGTATATTTTAAATTTCTGTTAGATAAACAAGTGGACACAATAAAACCAAACTGGCATACATCCTGTATTTAAGAGAGGTACATTTTAACTGAAAGGTTAGACTGTGATTATTATGCTAAAAACTGCACCAAAAAACATGCTGATAATTTATGTATTTCAACAAAATAAAGAATAGGCCTATTTTACATAATTCATTCTGCTCACATTACAGATATCATAATATTCAGCACATTAATGTGTATCCCAGGCCATGTATTGAGACCAACAAACACTCTGACCTATTTAAGGCACAGAAATAGAGGCCGTTCTGTGGGTGACACTGAGTGCAGTGTATTCATAGTATGTTGCATGGAGAATGACTGTAGTTGCACACAGGAAAAGATTGTTGCAGATGAGTTGATTGTTTGCCCTGGTTTCCTGAGAGTCAGCGGTCTCCACACTGACTACAATGGAACATGGCTGTGGTGTTTATGAGAGGAATGGCATGGGGTAATATTTTGATGAAAACATTTTAAAATCAGGCCTTTTTAACCACATGGTTTGGGGATTAAGAAAACCACAATGATTTACAGTGGTATTATCATGGCAATAACTTGGCAGTAACTATGATATTTAAGAAAAAAACATAACCACAAAATTTACCATGGTATTACTACAGTTACCATATTTTAATAATAAAACCGTAGTAACCGTAACTATGATGATAAAAATCATAATCATTCTGCAAAAAACAAAAAAAAAAAAAAAAAAACATAGTTTTACTACTAACACCATTAATAATGTGTGGTTCAAGTATTTAAAACCATGGTTTCCACCAAACAAGCATGCCCTTACAAAAATGAATCTTGCTTTCACATAGTAAAACTACAGGAACAATGAGTTTGGTAAACTTTTTTTTTTTTTTTTTGCAGGAAGAACTATGGTATTAAAAACTGTGGTACATGTAGCACAGATAAACCACGGTGTTACTCTAGTAAAACTATTCCTTTTTAATTTTTTGTGACTGTTATAGTTTTACTACAAATACCATAGTTCTACTATGGTTCCATAATAATACGATATTTAGTTTTTGTAAGGGAGGGATAAAGCTATTGCCAGGGAACCCTTATTGCCTGGTAAGGCCATGTATTTCAAGGAATTGCAAAACTGTCTCAGAACATAAGTTCCCTCCCTTTCTTCTAAGAAGCTTTGTAATTTAATCTGTCCAATGAAATAAAAAATTGGATATATTCCCAAAATGGCTTACTCCTCTAGATCACTTACTAATGTTGATCTCATTCTTTTTTGCCGTGACACAATGCCATTCCTCCAGGGCAGTGGAATGGGTTGTACTGGTCCCGCTAACCCTGACCCTAGAGGTGTCTGGGACATAAGCCACAAGTCAGGCCTCATCCTGAGGCTGGAGGCCCCAGTCACCCTCTTTCTCCCAAACACAACATCCCACCTTAAGCATTCAGCCACAGGCAGGTAATAACAACCTCACTTATGAAAAGAAATTGGAGTCACTAGCACATGATGAATGTTCACATTTTATTGACTATATGGACCAAAGTTGAGTACACTGAATCAGACATTGACTGAAATGTTTCTTAAACAATAAGTACAACAGCATGATTCACAAATCACATCATAACCATGAGCTACTGTCACTTGTCTTTGTTGCCACTGACGGAGACAGATTAAGAAATCTGTGCTGAGCCAGGTGTGTGGCCAGACCAGAGGAGAGTCAAATTGAAGCCCAAAAAACCACAGTGTGAGATATTCATCAACAAGAGCCATATTTCCTCTCTGCTAAAATGAACAGCAGGTTCCCTTTCCCTCACCATGGGCTCTTTTAATGCAGGGACCAGCCAGGGCCCAAACATCCTGATGGAGAGAGGCTTTACTCTTATCAGGCAGGAAACACTGCCTCTCCGCCACATCCTTTTTACAAGAACCACGACTCAACCGTTCCCAAAAAACGCAGGAAGACCAAGCCAGACTCCAGGATTTGTCAAACGCCCGCCACCACCTCCCTCTTTCCCCCACTTCAGATTCCTTTTATCAAAAAAAGGAGGAATTTGAAAAGAGAGACAAAGAGATGGAGGGAGAAAAATAAAAAATGATGAACATGTAAAACAGTTGACGGGGACAAGGTGTATTTATATATTTCGCAGAGATTATGAAAGTCTGCATCAGCAAGATAGGACAGGCAGGGGAGGGGAGTTCCAACATTCTGCTTAAGACACGCACCCAGAATAAGACAGGGGGAAACAAAAGGCCTGTGGAAATGGAGGCGGGGAGAAAAACAGCAGAGCCTGTTTTACACTAATCCTCTGATCTGCGGAGGAGTGAAACTGAGTGTATAATGGGTGTTGGTGATAGCAAAATGGGAACGCAGGTTGGTTACCGCCAGTTTCCAGTGCAGTGGTGATGGCAACGGCCTGTCGTACACAGTACACCAAATTGTAGAGGTCTGAGCCTGGTTGCAAGTTAAGAAAACCCATATTGACTAAAGATTTTCTTAACTTAAGGGTTTTTTACATCTGGTTGCAGGTCCTTGCGGGGACTTAAAATTTTGCTACAACAAATCAATACTAACTGAAATAAATCAGTGCAAAAAGCTTCTAAATTTATGAAAACAAATAGTTTAGCTGTATATAAAATATTTCCCATAAAGCAGTTCCTATGAAGCAGTTTATATCATACTAGTACTACTACTAATAATAATAATACTATTGAACAGATAAAAGAGCAGCTTTACAATAGAAGTCAAAGTGTGGTCTCTCTGTTATTAAAGCTTGAGTCTTTTGACCAGTATTTACAGTATATATATTTTTTTTTTTTGTTTTTTTTTTTGTTTTGTTTTTTTGTGACGTCTAGTTCAGATGGGACCTCAGAATATTCTGTTTTAATATTTCACAAAACAATGAAGAGTATCTGCAAAAAAATGTTGTCTTATGTCCAGACCAACAGACACAGCACTGTGCTTATATGGGTATACACAATGCAATTCATTATGAAATCTGTCAAATCCATCATCAAGATCGGTCAAATAGGACATTGTTCAAACCTCAATATTGTTTCAGTGCTATGTTTATCTGCCTGTTATTGAAATGGGTAAAGATATCAAAGATGAGAACGCAAAATGTATAAACTCAGTATTTTATTTGAATTAAGTTAATGTGAAAAACTTTAACTGGCATACAGAAGTATTTAATATTATTATTATATTAACTGTTTATGAGTACATATATTTTTAAATGAAGGTAAAGGGGGAAAAAAGGGCAACTGAAGAATATCCTTCAAAACTATATCCTATAAAAGATATGCAGAAGAGACAAGCCTCACTTAAATCATTCTTGAGGTAAAACAATTGAGGTTTAAAAAAATAAAAAGAATATATATATATATATATATATATATATATATATATATATATATATATATATATATATATATATATATATATTTCTGGAGTGAATAAAAGCAACACAATAAGCTTTAATGCAAAGCAGTTATATATATATATATATATATATATATGTATAAATAAGCTTTATAGCATATGTACATGCTTTTGTGGCAAGATATGAGCATTTCTATGTTTGTCCATTTTATTTTTTTTTTTACTTCCGTTCCTCTTTTGGAAACAAAGATGGGAATGAACTTTAGGTTTGTTTTTTTTGTCTGTGCATCCCTGAGGTGTCCATTGACTTCCTGTAGCTTCTCTTTTTTCGGCTCCCTCCACAGCCCCCTTTTGTTTACCTGCTAGTTATATTGCTGACCCATGTAAAGCCCACAGTCTCTTTCTGTACTAATTGTCTTTGTTAATTTTGCCATTTATGAAATGCTGTAGTTGTTGTAGTAGGCTGCCGTGGCATCGGCCAACACAGAGATGAGACTGGTTTCCGTTGCGCTGCTAGAACAAACGGAAACTGGCGTTACTTGGATGTGTCCTGTGACTGTCATCCCACCCTGCTCAGGGTGATAACTAGTGGAATTTAAGTACTGGTCAAACTCATCCCTGTCTACCTCTCCCAGCAATTCAGCCTGGCTCAGCTGGTCCAGACTTTCCAGGTGCCCCTGTTCCGGAGGCGGTGAGAGTTGGCCCAGATGCCCCTGGTGCCCATGATGAATCTGAACCTGGGGGAATGAAGGGCTGTAATAAGAGAGTGAATGAGCAGGGATGAGGGTCGCCCCACTTCCCTGGTGAGGCATCGGGATGTGGCCCAGATGTGCGCTCCCACAGTGCAAAGATGCTTGTTGGGAGTAGTCGGGATGGTAAGAGGGTGGACTGCTCATGTGGACTGGGGTGGGATGCCTGTCATCCGGGCAAGAGGTGGAAGAAGAGCAGGAGCTGGTGGAGACTGAGCTGGAGGGTGAGTAGTAGGATTGGTGTTCGTGATCTAAGGCGTCCAGAGGTGACATCTCAGGTGGCGTGGGCAAGCCGTATGGGTACGTATCGAAGCTGCTATTGGAACCTGCAGGATCTCGGAAGACCCTCACACCAGGTAGAGCTGCAGCGGGAGAACTGAAACCAGAACTGCCACTCACGCCACTCTCATCATCTTTATCAAGGGGGTGACAGCAGCCACGCGGATTTGGTAGGGAATTCTGGTCTGGACCTAGTGTGGTCAGAAGGAAGCCAGGGTCCACGCGTTTACAGATTCGCTTTAGCTGCTTCTTCCTACGAGGACGGTATTTATAGTTGGGATAGTCCTGCATGTGCTGCACCCTCAGCCGCTCCGCTTCCTCAACATATGGCCTCTTCTGCGGTGGAGTTAAAGCTTTCCATGACTTTCCTGTTAGAGGGAAAAAAGACACATGAGAATTTGTTTTTAATTTTAAACTCAATACTATATTTTGTTAAAGGTTTCATTTGACATTTCTGAAAAGTTTATTAGAGATTCAGTACCAATGTTGTATAATGATTAACCAATTACAAACAATTATGTTAATAATCACATTACCACCAGGATAATTTAATTTTCATTTCAAGTTTATTATCAGCAAAGACGTTTTGTTTGCCTGGTAAAAACTGATACAGAAACTGCTGAATGGAAGTTTTAAATAATGTTTCTTAAGCATTTATTGTTTCTTTTTTCTTCTTCTTCTTCTTTTTTGGAATATTGGAATAGAAAAGGTTTTTTTTTTATTTATTTTTTTATAAATGTCATATATAACTATATAATTTTTGGCACCACGGGATTTTCACCAAACTTTTTTCTCTTAACTTTTTCCTTTTCTCTTGTGTTATTCCTGGCTTGTCATTAATTTTATAATGTTTGCTATTCTAATATTGACTTTAATAATACTTTAGCATTTTAAAATACATGCAATACATTTGTCTTAAAAGCAATGGTTTGAGAAAAATTCTAATTATTTCCATAAACTTACAAACCCATTTTGATGTCTCAGTCGAAATATAGTTTAGCTAATAAACGTGAAATTATTTTACACACATACCAAGACAAATAATAATTTCAGACGTTCTTACTGATTTGCTATCAGTCTATAAAGCCTTTAAATAAAAAATAAAATTATTATTTAATTATTTATTTTTATACACAATTTACAATCACATTTAATCAAACTACACAATGATGACACTAAGACTTCTATTAAGACTATAGATATTTCAGTTTCATTTTCAGTTAAAGCATGATTTTCTGTAAAGCTGATTTGAAACTGTGTGTTGTGAAAAGCGCTATACAACTAAAAATGACTTTTATTTGTTTTTCCATGTAGCCTACCTTTTCAACAAAAGCGAATATCACCGTTCAAATTCATGACTTCTCAAACAAGAGCACAGCGAAATTTCATAATCTCCTCTAATTTCACACGTATGAAGTAATATATCTGTGCTTATGATTTGCATACGATTGAATACAATGTAAAACATCTAATGATGTGTCAACTCATTGTGAAAAATGTATGTAATTCTGAAGTTCATTTGTTTTTAAGATCGGACAGATACGCGCTTCTCTCAGTACCTATACTTCTCAAACGTCACAGCTTCCAAAATATTTGTTCATTTAAATTACAATTAATTTAGAAACATTTAGACCACAATTTCTGTCATTACCAGTCCATAAACCTAAAGGACAGCAAATCAAAAATATATAAGTGCTGTCTCATAGCAGATGAGGTCTCACAAAACTTGTCAGTGACATTAATAACAACTACTACAAAATAATAATAATAATAATAATAATAATCTAAAATGCCTTACCCAGCATCTTGCTTAGCTCTGCATTGTGGAGATCTGGGTTCTGAACAGCGAGTCTCTTGCGCTCATCTTTGGCCCACACCATGAAGGCGTTCATGGGTCTCCTGATGCGCGGCTCCGACACCTTGTCCGCAGGAGCTCTGTGGGAGGTGTGTCCGTCAGGTACTTCCCCGTTTCCCGCAGAGCACTCAAAACTCTCCGGCCAGGAGGAATACGCGCTGATCAGAGCAGCCATGTGCACTCTCAAAACTTCAGCCTCCCTTCTTCTCAAACTTTGTCTCTCAGGTGCGAAAGTAACCTGCAGTCTTTCTTTCGTTCTTGAAACTGAGAAAAGTAAAACAGCAATAAGAGATGACTTTGAATGAGAAGCTGGTGGTTGAGAGGAGCACTCTGCGCAGAAGCGTGTTCGGTTTGGGTGCACTAAGTGTATTGTGATCGACTCCCCCCCCTCTGAAGCTGTGATTCACTGTTTCCTCTGGCATGGGGAAGCGCTTTATATGTGAGGAGCAGCTTCCAGCACAGGCCCGCGGGAGGATCCTCAGCTCCTCCTTGACTGCAACCTGAGAGCCACGACAGAAAATAAGGTGACAAAAATATTTCAACACGCTTTACTACAAAATCAGGTCATTAGCTGCTGTTTGGGTCGTTTTCATGACACATTATTTTAATGGCAATGAAAGAAATGTGGCATTTCGAATGTTGTGGATTAAGGGGCGTTCAGACTGAACGCATAATAGCGCAAAAAAAGAAAGCTGGATGCAGCAACAAAAATAGAACAAAACGCAGGTGTCACTTTAAATTTTTTATTGAACATTGCAAGTGTTTTTTACTTGACAAGACGTTTAAAAGCGGATGCAATAACATATTCGTGTGAACGACCCTAAGTGTTTTCAATCGATGTAGCCTAAAGGCCTACACTTCCTAATAAGACAATTATTAGGCTACAAAATCATTAGATTGATGGAATTTCTATATTCTAGCACCCCGATGTAGCCTATTCATTATATATATATATATATAGAGAGAGAGAGAGAGAGAGAGAGAGAGAGAGAGAGAGAGAGAGAAATATAGAAATTCCATCAATCTAATTTTATATATATATATATATATATATATATATATAGGCCTATTAAAAACATACTAATAAAAAACAAATTTCTTGTGGTGCATGTATTAGAGGTATTTTACATTTATGTAGCCTTTGTCTGAGAAAACAAATGTGCCTAAAATTATGTGTCGATAGCATTGATGTCCACATTTACTCTGAGAGAAGCGCTATTTTTAGTTGGGCAAGAGCTTCAAACCGGTTTTGATGAGGTTGGCCCAGGTTGCGTGTACATTGAGCAAGTTCAACAGATCTGATGACGTGTACTCTCTCCAGGACAGACACTCATTATTCATTTCAGAGGTAGCCTAACTGTTATTTAACTTCCCTTTCAGAGTGACAGAAATTTTCCCCATACAGGATCTGCATCATTTACCCATCAAAACCGGTCATTCTACTCATGATTCACATATTTCAGAGCCTCCACGTATAGACCTTCAGGTGCACATGCTTATGTTGTAATAAAAAGAGAGAAATATTTATTTAATTCCAAAAATTCACTGGAAACAAATATTGGTTAGTTTTACTCCTAAAGAATTTAATTTTGAATGTAATTTTGAAACCTACTCTATGTCTAAAATCATAACCACTCACATGAGATGAGGACTCTAGCCATATCAGTAACTTTATAAAAGCTGTTTTATTCTACATGGAGCAGGGGCGCCCTCATGGGGGCTGCCATTTTATAATCACATGACCAGCTGAAAACTGCTCGCTTAATCTCAGTAACCGTCTTGTTATTGGAAACTTTCACTCTTGGATTAAATTAATCATGGCTGATTGTGAATAGTGAATTTCTGCAATGGCATCTGTAACTGAAAACTATTGAGTTTGAATGATTCTGCATCCACACCACTAGATATCACTGTAAGTCGAAGATGACACGAGCAAAAAGTTACTGAGTGCACCTTTAAAAAATAACGTTTTCACACCGGAACAATTGAAAGGGACTTTTAGTTAATTTTCAGTTTTCGTTTCCTTCCTTGAACTGGAAATAGGTAAATTTCAAAATATCACTGTCCTGGTCACAAAAGCAAAGTTTGTGGGGAATAATAGCCATTTTCTATACTTTTGAGGCATAAGCAATTAGGAAATAACACTTACTACCCAGGAACCAAAATTTGTTACACAGTGTTATTAATATAGTCTAATGTTCTGAAAATGTCACATATGTAGTGTGTATTATAGCATGTTTATGGGTAATTCATATTGAAAAATGAAAAAAGCAATATATATATATATATATATATATATATATATATATATATATATATATATATATATATATACATATACACACATGATACACACTAGGGCTGTCGATTGAATTCTATGCGTTAATTCAGTATATAAAAAATAATGCATTAAAAAATACTAGTACTACCCTTTTTTTTCATTAACAATTTTTATTGATTCCACACTCAAATCAACATAAACAGCACATGAAAACACGGAATCAACTTTCAACAAAATATACCCCCCTCCCTCCCCACCCCCACCCAACACACATCCCAGTGGTCAGACAAAAATAATAACAGACACACATACAAGCAGACAGTCCAAAGAAAATACTCAGACATAAAAAAACAAAAACAAAAAATTGTCAAAAAAAAAAAAAAAAAGAAAAAGAAAAAGGGTTCCACACATCAATTAATTACATACACACCATTTAAACTGTCCCTCTCCACTGTTCCTCCCTGGCAACCCTCCAAGAAGGCCAAATAAGTGCCCCACTTCTTCTCAAAGGCACCCAAGCTGCCCAGCCATCTATGCGACATCTTTTCAAAGGCTGCCACTGTGCTCAATTCGGTGCACCACTCATGAAATGAGGGTGCACCAGCCGACTTCCATCCCCCAAGGATCACTTTCCTGCCGATCATCACACTGCTAAGAACCCAGTTTTTAATATGTGTAATTCCTAAATTAACCCCCGCCCCATCACCCAAAATACAAAGTCTGGTGCAGAACGAAATCTGAGTGCCCAGGATCTCACAGACATCACTCTGAACCCTCGACCAAAACTCTTGAATCTTAGTACAATACAAAAACCTGGGCTATGTCCCCATCCTCTGATTGGCATCGCCAACAGGTGGGTGTATCTTTAAGACCAAGCCTATGCAATCTAGAGGGAGTCCAATAAAAACGATGCAGAATCTTAAATTGAATGAGGCGCATCCTTGCATCCCTAGACATAGACTTGACATTTTTTAAAATCCTACCTCATTCTTCATCCTCCAGTACTAAATTCAAGTCTTTCTCCCATAACTTCTTGAGAGATGTCAAAACCCCGTCCCCTAGACTCTGAATTAGCCAGGAATAGTACGCTGAAGCCTCGTGACCCTTTCCAAAAGCTGCTAGTACCAGCTCAAGAGTGTCTGCAGCTTTAAGGGGCTGCGTACTATACCCAAAGATGGTACAAAGTAGATGGCACAGCTGTAAGTACCTGAAGAATTGAAATCTGGGAATCCCAAATCGCTATGTAATATTTTCAAAGGATCTCAATGCTCCATTTTCATACAGGTCACCCAGCGTAGCAATTCCCTTCTCAATCTATTCTGTCCCTTGAACCCTTTTTAGTCCCTTGTTAAAAGTATCATTTTGTGAATGATCCTTGAATTTCCACTTTGCTGTAAGATTTCAGAATAAAGTTCTAGAGTTCAAGTAAGACTCCAGAGGGATGGTTCCAGAGCAATAAGGGTCGACCAGAACAACCAAAGGATGGACACCATTAAAATGGGGTATTCATTCCATGCAGGAACAGGAAGAGGAGCTTGATGCCCCAGAGGGTAAAAACATATCACAGAACTACATGACACTATACACTTCCTCCTTTCCTTGCCCTACCTGCACTAGTGTTTGGGTGTGACAAACTGGAGGTGACAAATTATGTTTGCTCATTTGTGTGGGTGCTACTTGAAGGACAGAAACTTATGATCACATGATAAACATCTTTTTCTGGTTCCACATTTTGAGGCAAGATTTCCTGTTTCATTTGATTAATGTTAATAATGATTCATGGGATAAACAGACCTGCCTGCTTAATTGTGTGAAGTGTATCTGTCCAATGGTTATGAGTTTAAGACTCAAACCATTATATTGATAATGCAATGCATGAGGTTCTTACATGTTTTAGAGCAACTAAATACGGTATATCCTACATATTTGAGGATTTTATCAAATAATTTGCGCTTTAAAATGTTATTTTTAAGAAACAATTGAAATGATCTCCATCTGAGGTGTTTTTAGGTGATTTTAGTACACAACATGGAGAAAAACATTCTTCTCTTCCCTTTTGACAGTCACATCAAAAGATTTTGGACATAAACCGTGGAAATAGGTGGGATGCAGCACTATTATTTCAACATCTCAAACCGGTTTCACGATGCTTTCAGATTTACTTGCAGAAGCAAAACAAAAAACATTTTAAATGGCAATCATAAAATGTAAATAGACTAAGCTGTTGCCATGTGGCAGATTCTACAATTATTGTTCTTAGTACCATAAGCTGTCTTGTTTCCTTTTGCCTCTTTTTGCTCCACACACCCACTCACACTCCCATCTTGTTGAGGTTTCTGCTGTTCTTTTAAAATGTCATATTCTGAAATTTTGTTTTCAAGCTGCGTCTTATTCTCAGCAGATGCCAACGAAGGTGAACAAACAGTGCAAGAGTAAGCGAGTTCCCTTGGATTTGATTAATCGTGTAAAACAGGACATCCTCTGGTACTGCAGATTTCCAGAGGATCAATATTGACCATGTGACAAGGTCATTAGGATTTTAAACAAAAGCGTTGTATTTGTTGACAGTTAATCTCCACCAACTCAAGACTTCAGCTATATATATTTAACATACATTGGGTAAGCTGGGTCCAATGGACAACATAATCACTATGAAAACACCTCAAAACAACACACTAGTGTAACAAAGAAAACCAGGGTTAGACTGTGTGGTTTCACCAATCATCCGTAAAAAAAAGAAAAGAAAGAAAAGATGGGATTTTTTTTCTCGAAAAACTACTCACTTCTAAATCTTTTGTAGTCATTTTTGTTTTACTTTAGTATAAATACATGTTAATTTGGATTAATATGTTGTTTTTTCTGACTTTATGTGAACGAAAAGACACAAATTCGCCAGTTTTCTCATTGGAAATAGGTAAATTTCAAAATATCACTGTCCTGGTCACAAAAGCAAAGTTTGTGGGGAATAATAGCCATTTTCTGAGGCATAAGCAATTAGGAAATAACACTTACAACCCAGGAACCAAAAAAAAAAAAAAAAAAATTGTTACATAGTGTTATTAATATAGTCTATTGTTCTGAATATGTCACATATGTTGTGTGTATTATAGCATGTTTATGGGTAATTCATATTGAAAAATGAAAAAAAGCAATATATATATACATGATACACACTAGGACTGTCAATTTAATTCTATGCGTTAATTCAGTAATTTAACCTTTTTTTTTTTTTTTTTTTTTTTTTGTCATTAACAATTTTTATTGATTCCACACTCAAATCAACAAACACCACATGAAAACACGGAATCAACTTTCAACAAAATATTAAAAATAGCTGTCAGCACCTGAAGAATTGAGATCTGGGAATCCCAAACCACTGTGTAATATTTTCAAAGGATCTCAATGCTCCATTTTCATACAGGTCACCCAGCGTAGCAATTCCCTTCCCAAAACATTCTGTCCAGCAAAAAGGGGACTTGTTAATACACAATTTAGGGTTTAACCAAATACTTGCGGCAACGTTCAGATAAATGTCTGAATTTAGCATGCGGGAAACTTTTGTAAACACTAAATGCATGTGTGAGATAACGGGATGTGTCTTTACTTCTCATGGCAGCTTGGTAGAAAGACATTGCAATGGCAAGATAGGGGCAAGGAACTCCTGTTCAATAAAGAGCCAGGAAGGAGCTCTTTCAGGCAGAAGTGACCAATGCACCAAATGTCTGAGACCAAAAGCATAATAGTAAAACAATATTTTGGGGAAACCTAATCCAACTTTGTCAATTGGCCTGTGTAACTTGTTAGAATGCATTCGAGGGCGCTTACCATTCCAGATAAAAGATTTAGCAATACTATCAAATTGTTTAAAATAAAAGAGGGGAACTTCAATGGGGAGAGACTGTAATAGGTAGTTACATTTTGGAATACAATTCATTTTTATATCATTAACCTTCACAGTCATAGATAAATGTAATGAAGCCCACCTTTCCACATCACTCGAAAACTTTTTTATTAAAGGGTCAAAATTAATCACATAAATTTGCTGGGAATAAAATACCCAAATACTTACTGCCCTGTTTGGGCCACCGAAAGGCGCACAGCTGAAAAGCCGTTACCGAGCAGAACGCTGTCAGAGCCAGAGCTTCGGATTTAAACCAATTAACTCTAATCCCAAAAATTTAGAGAAGGAATTGATCATTCTGTGGAGGCAAGGCATAGATCTAGTGGGGTCGGGACGAATAATAAAATATCATCTGCGTAAAGCAAAAGCTTATGTGCCACACCTCTCGCCATCACTCCTGGAAAATCATCCTCCTTTCTTATCGTGGCTGCTAATGGTTCCAGAGCAAGACAGAACAATAATGGGGAAAGAGTGAATTTACCTATTCAGAGTAAAATAATCTGAAATTAATCCATTCGTTTGTACCGCCACTACAGGGTGTCTATAAAGTAACTTAATCCAACCAATAAAAGTACTCCCAAACCCATACATTTCCAAAATCTTTAAAAAATAATCCCATTCTACCATATCAAATGCCTTTTCGGCATCAAGTGAGATGGCAGCGGTAACTCTTACACTCGCTTGGATCTTTGTCCTTTTTAAGAATCAGACTGATCCGGGCTTGTGTCATGGTTGGTGGGAGCTTTCCATTCTTTAATGATTCCGTATAAACTTCTAGTAAAAGTGGAGCCAATTCAATGGCATAAGATCTAAAAAATTCAGTGGCAAAACCATCTGGCCCCGGAGCCTTGCCTATAGGTAAGGCCTTAATTACCTCGTCAAGCTCCTCCAAGGTTATCTCAGAATCAAGAGAATTGTTTTGCTCAGTCATCAATTTAGGGAGTTCTAATGGTTCCACAAAATTTCTAATATCTTCATCAGTAGATGAAGATGTGGAACTATAGAGATCAAGATAGAACTCTTTAAAAGCATTATTAATATCATTGGCCAATGTAAAAATTTCACCACCAGCAGATTTCACTGAGGGAATGGTAGAAAAAGACTCTCTCTGCTTTATATATCTAGCCAAAAGCTTCCCTGCTTTGTCACCTACTCAAAGTATGACTGTCTTGCCCCGAATTACCAAAACTCCACCTTCCACGAAAAAATAGTGTTATATCTGTATTTCAATCGAGTCAGTTCTCTGAGGCAATCAGATGACATTCGGCGCTTCAGCTCTGCCTCGGCACTTTTAATATTTCCTTCCAACTCCACGAGTTCACGTGCTTGGGATTTATTGGTGAATGTGGCATACTGTATGATCCGGCCCCTAAGAACCGCCTTAAGTGCCTCCCAAGCCAGAGTGCCTGGCAAGTGCCTCCTCAGACAGAGGATACTGAGGACCAGTTAGTCTCCATATAAACATTGATTCAGTCTTTAACATTTGTTGGAAATCAGGATTTTGCAAAAAGGATACATTAAATCGCCAACTATATGATCTCTTTTTCTCTGTATGTGGCAACACCTCTAAACTCATCAGAGCGTGATCTGAGACTAAGATGTTTCCAACTGAGCAATCAACAACAGATGAAATGAGGGACTTAAATAAATAAATAAAAATAAATCTATTCTAGAATAAATCTTATAGACTGATGAAAAAAATGTATAGTCTCTACCAGATGGGTTCAAAAGTCTCCAAATATCTGTAAGACCAAAATTTTTACACATCCTGTGAAGCGTCAGTGTTGCTCTAGTGGGCTTACACACTTTTGCTTCACTATGATCAAGGACAGAGTCCATCAAAAGATTAAAGTCTCCTCCCAATATTATATCATGAGGGGTGTCAACGGTTTGCAACATCCCTTCAAGATCTATAAAAAAGCCCTGATCATCAGCGTTAGGTGCGTAAATTTGGCCAAAATAAGACTTTGCCCCTGAATTTCTGCTAAAACAATAATGGTTCTTCCTAATTTATCTTTCATCTGTTTAAGACATTTGAATTGTAGATGTTTATTTATCAGTATATTGACTCCCCTACTCTTATTTGAGCCAGCACTAAAGAAAACATGTCCACCCCATATCTTCCCAAATTTTTCAGCTTCCTGCTGGGAAAGATGCGTTTCTTGAAGAAACACTATATCATATTTCTTACGCTTAAGAAAATAAATAACTTTCCTTCTTTTTATGGGGTGCCCCAACCCATTCACATTCCATGTGGAGAGAGACAGTCCACTCATATTAACATTTGACATATTGGTATAATAGAAAAAATAAATCGTGTGTCAAAAACAAGATTATACAGACCACATTCCCCATTACTGCAACAATCAAACCCCGAACTCCCCCCCGAACCAAACAAACAGAAAAAAGAAAAACATTAACCATTAACCTCGCGCACGACAGCGCCAACCGGCATCAATCCCTCTAAACTCAAAAGGTCCATGTACGCATACGAGAACCCCCGCGACAACTTGCTCAAGTCCGGTGCTTCTGCACAAATTTTGTGAGGCAAAATTACATAAGAGAAAATACTTTGTAAAACAGACCCCAGCCAATAGGCAGAATAAACACAAAGAACATGTAGATTCATTCACAGAACTGTCTCGAAGGTGTGTTCCTCCACAAAACAAATTCCAGCTGATATAAATCCGTTCAGTTTCCTCGGACAGACAGACAAGTGTTCAGTGAGCCAGTTGTTATGAGTTCGGCAGACGTAATCATTCTAATGTCCCTTAAAAATATTCCACAAAAACAAACTCCAGCCAACAGGAGCCATAAGCACAAAGATGAACAGAACAAAACAAGCTCCAGCCGCTAGGCGGAACCAGCACAAAAAAACAAAACGCACCCTAGTTTCTCGAATGGTCAAGTGTGTATTGAGCGAGTCAAATTCACTCGGAGGCTGCATAAAAAAATACGCCATGACTTACTCAGTCCGTCAACTTTATAAAAGACATCCTTGTGTAGGCATGAAGATATTTTGCAGTCATTCTTAGTATCCATTCTCAATCTGGCTGGGAACTTCAGTGTAAAAGTGATCTTCCGTCCATGCAAAAGTTTCCTGAAGGAGTCATTCCAAAAAACAAACTCCATCCGCTAGACGGAGCCAGCGCAAAAAGAAACAAAAATGGCGCCCAGCTTCCTCGGACAGCCAAAGTAAATACAGCGAATTAATCCACTCTGGAGCTACATGAAAAACCCCAAATGGCTTACTCACCCATTGTTTTTATAAAAGACAGTGCTTGCTTTGGACACGTAAATACCCTGCGATCACCCTTCATTTCTATTCTCAGTCTGGCCGGAAACATTAGTGCAAAAGCGATCTTCCGTTGATGTAAGAGTTTCTTACATTCCTTGAACCGATCGCGTTTCTCTCGTCGAATTCACAAAGTCCGGGAACAAGAAAATATTGTGATTGTTCCAAGAAAGCTTTCCTTTGCTCCTTGCCTCACGTAACACAAGATCTTTATTGGATGATCTCAGAAATTTGGCCAAGATTGATCGGGGCCTGTCTCCCTCAGCAGATCTGCGAGCCGGGACTCTATGAGCTCGCTCGATTTCCAGTTTATGGCCTGTTATGTCAAGCAGACTCGGGAAAAGCTCATCCAGGAATTACACCATATCTCTGCCCTCTTCATGCTCAGGAATTCCAACAATTCGTATATTGTTTCTGCGATTCCTATTTTCGAGATCTTCCAATTTTTCCAAAATGGATTCCAAATCTGTTTTTGACGCAGGCGGATTAGCAGATAATTCCCTTTCAGATTATTCCAAATAATCGATCCATCTCTCAACTTCTGCCACTCATGACCAACTCAGAGAATTTTGTTTCCATCGTAGTAATCGATCGATGTATTACAGCGAGATCCTCCAAGTCAGCAACAACCTTCATCAGCATCACCGAGATGTTGGACAGTTGACGCTGGATTTCTTCACCCGACGTGCTTTCCAAATCGAGTCCCCGGCTCGCAGACCCAACAGAGGTTTCAGCTAGAGCATGTAAGTGTCTTTTAATGTCTCCAGAGTCTGAGGATTTTGACTTCTTTGCCATGTTTACCGCAAAGAGCACATATGTATCTGGGTGTATCAAATCTCACCAAATTAAACATGAAAATAATTAAAAAACTAGCAAAGTGCGCAGAGCCAGTCACTCACACGTCTGCTTCTCGCATGGCGTCACATGACCTTCCTAGTACTACCTGTTTTAAGCAGTTGGCAGTAAGTGAAACACCAGCTGTACAGGCAACAGGCAGCTGTGCAGACAGCAAACAACACTCAGGCTTGCTTGACACTAGCAACAACACAAGATGAGAAAGCGTTCTTGCTTTCAAACACAACTGGACGGAGTGCAATTCCGAATGCAGGGATCTCAAGACATGTTTTTCTAAGCTTCAAGCTACTTTTAATCTAACACAGCAATTTAAGAACGCTGAAAAAAATGTGGTGCTCCAAAAGCGTGTCTGACTCATTTGTCCATTGACGCATCCTTAGAAAAGCCCTTATAATAAATCTATTTCGAACAGTTTTATGAATTCAATTGCAAATTGGATTGCTGTGGCATGGAATGTATGCCAGTGATAGGCTTATGTTCAATAATATGGAAATAAACAATTGCATTCTAAAGCCACTTTTTGTATTGTCTTCTTACTCATCTTCCACAATAATGTAATGCATTTTGTCTAAATTTATATGTATAATACATATTTAAATATTCTTATTTATAATTGAATCATTATATCTTAAATTATTTGTTATTTGGGGGCCTTTCTTGGCAAATATTTATATATGTGATTATTTTATATATTTATTTTTTTTTTCACATTTTAGAATGATAGTAAAGTCATTAAAACTATGGAATAACATAAATGGAACAATGGGAATTATGTTGTGACTAAACAAAATCCAAAATAAATCACAACTGTGTTATATTTTAGCATCTTCAAAGTAGTCACCCTTTGCCTAGAATTTGCAGACATGTACTCTTGACATTTTCTCAACCAGCTTCTTGAGGTATCACCCTGGGATGCTTTTTAAACAGTATTGAAGGAGTTCCCATCTATGTTGGGCACTTATTGGCTGCTTTTCTTTATTATTTGGTCCAAGTCATCAATTTCAAAAACTTTTTACATTTTTTTTAATTAAATTTTAGCTTTATAATGAAATAAATTAATATGGTGGCACAATTATATTTTTGTCTACAAAACTAATTTCAAACATTTAAGCATACGCCATGAGAAACATTTCAGTCAAGTGTGTCAAAACTTTTGACCGGTAGTGTGTGTACACAGTTGTGCTCAAAAGTTTGCATACCCTGGCAGAAATTGCGAAATTTTGGCATTGATTTTGAAAATATGACTGATCATACAAAAAAACTATTTTTTTTAAGGATAGTGATCATATGAAGCCATTTATTATCACATAGTTGTTTGGCTCCTTTTTAAATCACAATGATAACAGAAATCACCCAAATGGCCCTGATCAAAAGTTTACATACCCTTGAATGTTTGGCCTTGTTACAGACACACAAGGTGACACACATAGGTTTAAATGGCAATTAAAGGTTAATTTCCCACACCTGTGGCTTTTTAAATTGCAATTAGTGTCGGTGTATAAATAGTCATTGAGTTTGTTAGCTCTCACGTGGATGCACTGAGCAGGCTAGATACTGAGCCATGGGGAGCAGAAAAGAACTGTCAAAAGACCTGCGTAACAAGGTAATGGAACTTTATAAAGATGGAAAAGGATATAAAAAGATATCCAAAGCCTTGAAAATGGCAATCAGTACTGTTCAATCACTTATTAAGAAGTGGAAAATTCGGGGATCTCTTGATACCAAGCCAAGGTCAGTTAGACCAAGAAAGATTTCAGCCACAACTGCCAGAAAAATTGTTCGGGATACAAAGAAAAACCCACAGGTAACCTCAGGAGAAATACAGGCTGCTCTGGAAAAAGACGGTATGGTTGTTTCAAGAAGCACAATACGATGATACCTGAACAAAAATGAGCTGCATGGTCGAGTTGCCAGAAAGAAGCCTTTACTGCGCCAATGCCACAAAAAATCCCATTTACAATATGCCCATCAACACCTTGACACGCATCACAGCTTCTGGCACACTGTAATTTGGAGTGACGAGACCAAAAAATAGAGCTTTATGGTCACAACCATAAGCTCTATGTTTGGAAAGGGGTCAACAAGGCCTATAGTGAAAATACTGTGAAGCATGGTGGTGGCTCACTGATGTTTTGGGGGTGTGTGAGCTCAAAAGGCATGGGGAATCTTGTGAAAATTGATGGCAAGATGAATGCAACATGTTATCAGAAAATACTGGCAGACAATTTGCATTCTTCTGCACGAAGCTGCGCATGGGATGCTCTTGGACTTTCCAGCAAGACAATGACCCTAAGCACAAGGCCAAGTTGACCCTCCAGTGGTTACAGCAGAAAAAGGTGAAGATTCTGGAGTGGCCATCACTGTCTCCTAACTTTAATATCATCAAGCCACTCTGGGGAGATCTCAAATGTGCGGTTCATGCAAGACGACCAAAGACTTTGCATGACCTGGAGGCATTTTGCCAAGACGAATGGGCAGCTATACCACCTGCAAGAATTTGGGGCCTCATAGACAACTATTACAAAAACTGCACGCTGTCATTGATGCTAAAGGGGGCAATACACAGTATTAAGAACTAAGGGTATGCAGACTTTTGAACAGGGGTCATTTCATTTTTTTCATTGTTGCCATGTTTTATTTTATGATTGTGCCATTCTGTTATAACCTACTGTTGAATATGAATCCCATAAGAAATTAAAGAAATGTGTTTTGCCTGCTCACTCATGTTTTCTTTAAAAATGGTACATATATTACCAATTCTCCAAAGGTATGCAAACTTTTGAGCAAACTGTATATACATTTGTGCTCAAAAGTTTGCATACCCTGGCAGAAATTGTGAAATTTTGGCATTGATTTTGAAAATATGACTGATCATGCTTTTGATCAGTCATATTGTTTGGGATACAAAGGAAAAACCCACAGGTAACCTCAAGAGAAATACAGGCTGCTCTGGAAAAAGATGGTGTGGTTGTTTCAAGGAGCACAATACTTGTTGACCCCTCTCCAAACATAGTGCTTATGGTTGTGACCATAAAGCTCTATTTTGGTCTCATCACTCCAAATTACAGTGTGCCAGAAGCTGTGAGGCGTGTCAAGGTGTTGTCGAGCATATTGTAACCTGGCTTTTTTGTGGCATTGGTGCAGTAAAGGCTTCTTTCTGGCAACTCATTTTTGTTCAAGTATCGTCGTATTGTACTCCTAGTG
This sequence comes from Myxocyprinus asiaticus, assembly GCF_019703515.2. Classification (NCBI taxonomy): domain Eukaryota; kingdom Metazoa; phylum Chordata; class Actinopteri; order Cypriniformes; family Catostomidae; genus Myxocyprinus; species Myxocyprinus asiaticus. The sequence continues at coordinate 27,473,858 of NC_059368.1, forward strand.
TGCCAAGCTTGTAGCATCATACTCAAAAAGATTTGAGGCTGTAATTGGTGCCAAAGGTGCTTCAACAAATTATTGAGCAAAGGCTGTGAATACTTATGTAGGTTTTTTTTTATTTTTTTTTTATTTTTAATAAATTTGCAAAGATTTCAAACAAACTTCTTTCACGTTGTCATTATGGGGTATTGTTTGTAGAATTTTGAGGAAAATAATGAATTTAATCCATTTTGGAATAAGGCTGTAACATAACAAAATGTGGAAAAAGTGAAGCGCTGTGAATACTTTCCAGATGCACTGTATGTCTGGTGGAATGAGCATTCTGTCCTCTACTGGATTTAAACTGGACATAAATGGTCTTTTTACTAGTTGTACTTTGCAGCACACTTTAGCCTGCCCCTTTTCTCAATATAGAGCTCGCATAATGTCTATCCAAAAATATGATTCTACACGAAGACATTTCCAGACATCATAGATCAAAGAAGAAAATCTGATTAGTCTCTTTTAATAGGATGATAAGGGTGCCTTTTAAAGGGATAGTTCACCACACACATGTTGGTGTGGCTATCCTTATGAGGACTCTCCATAGACATAATGATTTTTGTACTGTACGAACTATAGATTCTATCCCCTAACCCTACCCCTAAACCTAAACCGCACAAAAAACTTTTGGCATTTTTACATTTTCAAAAAAAACATCGTTTAGTATGTTTAAGCGATTTAAATTATGGGGACACTAGAAATGTCCTCATAAACCACATTTATAGCGTAATACCCTTGTAATTACCAGTTTGTAACCTAAAAAAATTTCCTCGTAAACCACCCAAACCCGCGCAAACATACACGGACGCCCACGCATGCATGCACACAAATCAGTTCCTTAGCTCCCTATGAATCAGTATATCGTGAACATGAATTTGGGCACTGGCAATATTATTGATCCATTGGGACACTTATGACTCAGGTCTGAAACAACATGAGGGTGAGTAACAGATGACACTGAATTTTCACTTTTGGATGAACATTTCTGATTCTTGAGCAAATTTAAAACTTCAAATTCAGAAAAATATCTTGGGACTGAAATTCAGCAAATAAAACAATCACCAAAAAAATAAAAAAAAATAAAAAATAAAACAGGTTTATTTAATATCTCTTTTTTAAAATAATTAGATTTATTCTATTCAACAAACCCTTGCTTTTGAATTTTTTGTACATATCAAACTTGGGCCATCATAAAACACAGCTTGGGACAGTTTAAAAACAAGGATAGAGAAAGAGACACACATGATTGAGCCAAAAATAAGATATAATAAAATACATCCTCTGCACATGTAAAATCCACAACTACAATTGTTGGGACTTCAAAAACAGAAGAGAAGAAAGGGAGTGAAGTCCCATGAGAACAACTAATTCGGCTAACTTGAAGTGCTTTTTAGTTCTAGACTGCCCTGGCGGCTGGCATCTCAGAAGAGAGATTACGACCTACTGGAACAGCTTTTACCTACATAGGCCCTAAAAACCCCAACATAGGTAGGATTTCATTCTAAACCTCGTCTCGCTCAACTCAATCATATAGACTGCATCCAACCATCCTTAAATAAAACTAATAGAAGAGCTGAGCAGTGGAAATCTGGGTGGCCCATGAAAAGCAGTCCAGAATATTCTTTATGAAAAATATGTCACTTAACTGTTTTAAAAACACTGGATGAGTTCTGAACACTGTGCGCCACCAACATTTCATGAGTTCTTTCTAGTGTCGGAGAAACTGAGCTCATCTGAAGCCATATGGACAACTGCGTTGCCACTCTTGGTAACTAGTGAATTTCCACATTGAAATTCCCAAGAGGTCTCCAGAGCAGAAAGGGAAAATATCTATTACCAGATCATTAACTGGTTCACAAGATCCTTGGAAAGGTTTGTCCTCTAATTTGAATGCAGGTAACAACACTGCCTACAGTGGCCCATCAGATGTGCCAACTGCAAACAAGCACCTGTCCATTCTGTACAGTGAAGGACTGAGCTGATCAGATATTCTGATCATCCTGTTAAAAAAAAAAAAAAAACACACCACAGGATTGTTTTTCTCACTCCTGTTATTCATGTCTCCTTTCTTGTCTGCTTTGAGTACGGTGTTTCTGGCTTGTGCCCCCAGTGCCAGGAGAGTCAAATTTAATCTAGATAGGAAAAGTCTCTAGTTGTGGGGAAAGATACAAGGTGGAGGTGGGCACCTCAAGCTTCTTGATGAGGGAGCCCAGTACACTTCCTTGGAGAACACCGGCATCACACTCAATATCAACATGAAGACGCTGAACAATTTCTGAACCAAAAGGCTTTTAAAATATATCCTTTGACCATAGTTGATTATTCTTTTACCATAACTTTTTACAACAAGGAGTGCACATGAAGTCTCTCTTCCCTGGAAGTACACATAACCTTTTAAAATTTCCTTTTTTTTCTTCTTCTTCGCAGTTTAGTAGCATGATACAGGAAAGAGGGAGAGGGTTATTTACAGTACTGTTGAAAGGGAGGAAGTGAACGAGGGAGTATGCAGTAAAGTTTTTAGCATGAGAAGCAAAGTGGGGGCAGGGTCCTTGTGGCAGAGTAGAAAGGGATTGGTTGGGGCCACAAAGAAGGGCAGAGCAAGGTCCATGTTAGGTGGGAATGATGCCGTAACTGTTCTGGATGCCTCGTCGAAGCTCCAGCTCCTCCAGCTTCCTCCAAAGATCCTCCCTCTCCTTGTCCTTCTTTCTTTCTCTACGAGAAATATAAAATATATTAATATAAAATGTTACAATTGTGTCAAACAAGTTTGCAAACTAGAAACATTTGCCATCAACAAGCATGAAAAACAAGAAATCTGTATCATCTCCTTGAAATCCTGGTAGGCAAGTACAGACATGTATAGATAAGGATGTCACAAACAGCTGAGTGTATGTACCTGGGCATGGAAGAGAGACAAGCTCCTCACTGTGTGCAGAGGCAGCAAGACTTTAACCAGGAACTGTTTGTGTTCGGCTTTGAGCGGGAGGGCAAAACCATTGATGATGCTGTAAAATCAGAGGAGAAAGAGGCTTCACCACTGATCTGACATTGATAAACATGATAGAAATTGCTATGCAGGAGGTTTCTAAAGGTCTGAGGACAGGGTGGAGATAGATAAAACAGCCTGGCTTAGACCATTAATCTCTACACTACTGCAGATCAATAAATGGACAGAAAAATGACATACCTTCCCAAAATCTCTAGCAGTTCAGCTACGCCGTTGAAGTGTTCTGTCTCATACACAAAACTGTCAGAAGGAGCAGACAGAGAATTGTTGGCTTCATTTAACTTTCACACTTCAGGGTTCAAATACCTTTTAACCACCAAATTTCCATGACTTTTCCATTTGTTGGTGATTACTGGAAAAAGATTTTAAAAATAATTCTAATACATTTTGGCCAGCAGCCACATCACCCTGTAGCTCAAGACCGGTTGCCCACTGAAGCCAAGCAGGGTTGAGCCTGGTCAGTACCTGGATGGGAGACCTCCTGTGGAAAACTAAGGTTGCTGCTGGAAGAGGTATTAGCGAGGCCAGCAGGGGGTGCTCACTCTGCGGTCTGTGTAGGTCCTAACGCCCCAGTATCGTGATGGGGACACTATAAGGGAAAATGGCACCGTCCTTCGGATGAGACATTAAACCGAGGTCCTGACTCTCTGTGGTCATTAAAAATCCCAGGACACTTCTCGTAAAGAGTAGGGGTGTAACACCGGTGTCCTGGCCAAAATCACCCCATTGGCCCTTATCATTCATGGCTTCCTAATAATCCCCATCCATTAATTGGCTACATCACTCTATTCTCTCCTCTCCACCAACAGCCGGTGTGTGGTGAGCATACTGACACATTGTGTCTGCCGTCGCATCATCCAGGTGGATGCTGCACACTGGTGGATGTTGAGGAGAGTCCCCTGAACACTGTGTAAAGCGCTTTGAGTGTAGTTTCAGAAGAGCGCTATATAAATGTAACGTTCATCTTGAATTCACAAAAGACTTTCTGGATGCACTGTATGTGATGATAAATTTCTTCATATGATCACTATCCTTAAATAAATCCTCAAAATCAATGCCAAAATTTCACAATTTCTGCCAGGGTATGCAAACTTTTGAGCACAACTGTATATACACACATATAAATAAAAAACAACTGCAGACAGTTTTTTTTTTTTTTAATGGTGATTGTCATTCATTTTAAATATAGAGATACAAACCAATAATGAATTTGATAAATTCATGGGCTTCTTTCTGGTGATCTCAATATTAAAATGGTCAGAGTATCAAAAAGTCAACCTTTCAAGAGTAATTAGTGCTAGAAATGTCAATCATCCTTTTTTCTCTTCCTTGTCTTGTCCTTTATGGGCATGATTTCCTCAGTCACTCCCTCCTCCTGCAGCTCTCTCTTTTTCTTTTTTTTTTTCTTTTTATCAGAAACTTCAGGGTCCCTATTTTCTATTTCTACAGTTTTATGTTGTTCAACTGTTTCTGTATGAATCTCTAGAGATATTTTTTTTTTTCTTCCTCAGCAGCATCATCCGTTACAGTAGGGGCGGTGCACATTTCAACTCCATCCTCAGCCCTCTCCTCTCGCTTTTTCTTGTTCATTTTCTCCAAGTGACTTGGCTCTTCAAAGCGGTCTTCCATAACTGAGGTCAATGCAACATCCTCTACTATTTCGTCAGTGCCATCTGTCCATTTTCTTCTTTTTAGACTGTTCGGGATCACTGGTGTTTGGGGAGTCCTCCATGGAGGCAGCTCTCTCTTCCTGAGAGTGAGGTCCACTGCTTTCCTAAATAAAACAAGAAATAGGAAAATATGAGAAGATTAATAATAAATAATTAGCAGCAGTATGATTTATACTATATAAGAAATTATTTATACCATTTAATTATGGCCAATAAATGCATTATTAGACAAAAGATGCTAAGGCATGAGAGGCCATATTTTACAGTGATTTTACAATGGGTAAGAGACAGAGTTAAAACCCTCTTTTTACTGATTAAAACCGCTGTACCGCATGGCCTCAAGTAGCTTATTGCTTTAAAATTGCTGCAACAGCAATATGATCTGACTACAATGTTCAATAAAGTTACATTTATTAATAAAAATAAATAGTTTATACATATAGCTGTAGGCAGTTTACCATTGACAGGTAATGTAGCAACTGTGCACATCAATATAGAATGTGTGGTCCCAGGTATGCACATATTACAACTTTGAACACAGCTCAACCAATCAGAATTAAGCGTAGCAGCTCTGTTTTATTAAGAAAGATAAAGCATTAATACAGACATTGAAGTGGAATTAGCAGACACAAATACAATGAGAGAGAAGACCTGTCAGTTAAGAACAAACAGGATGTTTTGACTACGGGTTGTTGTTGAGGGTTGGGGTGGGTTTTGGGATTGGGAAGGGGGATATTGGGGGTTAAAAGAGGATAATTGTTTGATTCTATTCATGTGTTTTGTAATTTATGTAATATATTAAGAATCAATAAAAGGGGGGCCTGGGTAGCTCTGTGAGTAAAGACACTGACTACCACCCCTGGAGTCGTGAGTTCAAATCAAGGGCATGCTGAGTGACTCCAGCCAGGTCTATTAAGCAACCAAATTTGACCAGTTGCTAGGGAGGGTAGAGTCACATGGGGTAACCTCCTCGTGGTCACTATAATGTGGTTCTCGCTGTCGGTGGGGCACGTGGCGAGATGTGCGTGGATGCCGCGGAGAATAGCGTGAAGACTCCACACGTGCTATGTCTCCGCAGTAACGCGCTCAAGTCACGTGATAAGATGTGCGGATTGACTGTCTCAGACACAGAGGCAACTGAGCTTCGTCCTCTGCCACCCGGATTGAGGCGAGTCACTAAGCCACCATGAAGATTTAGAGTGCATTGGGAATTGGACATTCCAAATTGGGAAGAAATAGAAAAAAAAGAATCAATAAACTGTTAATAAAAAATAAATAAATAAGAACAAACAGGACAACTCACAATCCCTTTTACATCCAATGCACCATTATACACACCCCCACACACAGCACCTCCCTAACTGCAGGTGTAATTAAATGCTGCAGGTGAAAACAGTTGTCAATCAGTTCTCGGTCATGCTGAGACTTGTCCCAAGTATCTAATGACATCGCGGAACAGTGTTTGAATTAGAATCTACTAATCTGATAATGGACATGTACAAAACTTAAAGGAAATGAAAAGTTTTAAAACTTTCCATATAGGGGGGGCCTGTATAGCTCAGCAAGTAAAGACGCTGACTACCACACCTGGAGTCGCAAGTTTAAATCCAGGGCGTGCTGAGTGACTCGTCAGGCTTCCTAAGCAACCAATTGGTCCGGTTGCTAGGGTGGGTAGAGTCACATCGGGTTAATCTCCTCGTGGTCGCTATGATGTGGTTCTCGCACTTGGTGGGGCGCGTGGCGAGTTGTGCGTGGATGCCACGGAGAATAGTGTGAAGCTTTCACGCGCGCTAGGTCTCCGTAGTAACTCGCTCAATCCATGTGATAAAATGCGTGGATTGACGGTGTCAGACGCGGGGGCAACTGAGATTCGTCCTCCGCCACCCAGATTGAGGCGAGTCACTACGTCACCACGAGGACCTAGTGCACATTGGGAATTGGGCATTCCAAATTGGGGAGAAAAGGGGAGAAAATCCAAAAAAAAAAAAAAAAAAAAAAAAAACACTTTCCATTTAGCAAGACTATTCCTCAACTTCTGTAGTCTAACAGATTAATTCCTGTTAATTTCTTCACATTTCTAAACTTTGTTGTATATTATTAGTTGTCTTTATTGGCCACTAAACTAATAAAGAAGAAACAAATAGATTAACAAGGGTGCTGTCTCAGCCAGTTACTGAGTAAAAGGCTGGATTGACAACCAATTCCTGAAAAACTTGCCTGATGAGTGACTGTCACTGCTTGTGCCAGTTATTATAAGCAAAAAGGAAAAGAAAGAACTTTCTAGCACAAGAGCCATCTTAATCATAACAGTCTTGCAAGACATAGTGACTATGTTGAAAGACCACAGAAGAATGCTTTAGATTAAACTGTCGTTCTCCAATACTTTATCACGGAGACTCTCTCTCCCATTTGTCTTAATGTTGCTAATGGCCTCCTCAATGCATAATGATTTGCAGTGAAGAATACCCACTCTGAAGCCTACGCTAAACCACGCCGGTGCTCTACATTACACCAGAGATGTCGGAGAAAACTGCATTTTTCAAAAGATGTATAGAGGGACCAAGTGAAAAAAAAAAAAAAAACCTCACCATGTTTGATTTCATTTTCTAAAACATATACACAGGTTGCAAAGGCTTTGTACAACCATGAAATAACAGCAAAATAATTTACAATTACCTGTAATGCTGCAGAGGTTATAAGAATTAAATCATTCTTTAACATTAATTGCAGAACACAATTGCAAGGAAATTACTCCATCTGAATCCTTTTTAAAATTTGTATTAACTTTTTAGCCTTTATTTATAGAACAGTCTGTTTGTGATAAAAACAGTGAAGAATCCCAGTGCTGTTATACTAAATTTCAGCATTTATTCACAGTAGGGCTGAGTAAAAAATAAATACTGATTTTCTAATTCATCGCAATCTTCATTCTAACAATAACGATACTGATTCTTATAATCCCAAAATCGATCTTTTACTCTATGCACAACCCTCTACAATATGAGTAAATAACTTGCATATGCAACCAAATTTTGCATTATGTGATTAAAAATGTCTGATTTGCCACTGGCTGGTAAATTTTCAGATTTCACTCACCAGTGATCCAGTAATATAGCAATTATCTATTCAGCCAATCGTGTGCCAGCAGTGCAATGTATAAAATCATGCAGCTATGGGTCAGGAGCTTCAGTTAATGTTCACATCAACCATCAGAATGGGAAAAAAATGTGATCAGTGATTTCGACCGTGGCATGATTGTTGGTGCCAGATGGGCTGGTTTGAGTTTTTCTGTATCTGCTGATCCCCTGGGATTTTCACACACAACAGTCTCTAGATCAGGGGTCAGCAACCTGTGGCACGTTGAGTGGTGATCACTGGCATGCCAGCAAAGGCGAGAGAGGAGTAGACTATTTTATTTATATAAATTTCGCACCTGCATTCAAATCTACATCTTGATGTAATCCTTCCTCATGAACACGCAGCGTGTTTTCATGAGCTGAATGGGAGGCTAAACAAAGTTAAAATGTGACAAGACTGCAGTATACTCAACAGACTCATGCAGTGCATGCAAGCCATTCAAGCATCATGAGCCGGCAGCGCTTCACGTTTGGTTAATCGTGCGAGTAAACGCGACAGCTTTGCTTCGGTCAGGCTGTGTGGATGACAGCCTACATTCTGTGTTTCATTTGTTTCTTTTTGCTTTCAGAACAACACATGATGTAATCAGAATCAAAATCAGAATGAGCTTTATTGCAAGTATGCTTACACATACAAGGAATTTGTCTTGGTGACAGGAGCTTCCAGTGTACAACAATACAAAAACAGCAGCAAGACATAGATAATAAAAAATAAATTATACACATACATACAGGTGCATCTCAATAAATTAGAATGTCGTGGAAAAGTTAATTTATTTCAGTAATTCAACTCAAATTGTGAAACTCGTGTATTAAATAAATTCAGTGCACACAGACTGAAGTAGTTTAAGTCTTTGGTTCTTTTAATTGTGATGATTTTGGCTCACATTTAACAAAAAACCACCAATTCACTATCTCAAAAAATTAGAATACATCATAAGACCAATAAAAAAAACATTTTAGTGAATTGTTGGCCTTCTGGAAAGTATGTTCATTTACTGTATATGTACTCAATACTTGGTAGGGGCTCCTTTTGCTTTAATTACTGCCTCAATTCGGCGTGGCATGGAGGTGATCAGTTTGTGGCACTGCCGAGGTGGTATGGAAGCCCAGGTTTCTTTGACAGTGGCCTTAAGCTCATCTGCATTTTTTGGTCTCTTGTTTCTCATTTTCCTCTTGACAATACCCCATAGATTCTCTATGGGGTTCAGGTCTGGTGAGTTTGCTGGCCAGTCAAGCACACCAACACCATGGTCATTTAACCAACTTTTGGTGCTTTTGGCAGTGTGGGCAGGTGCCAAATCCTGCTGGAAAATGAAATCAGCATCTTTAAAAAGCTGGTCAGCAGAAGGAAGCATGAAGTGCTCCAAAATTTCTTGGTAAACGGGTGCAGTGACTTTGGTTTTCAAAAAACACAATGGACCAACACCAGCAGATGACATTGCACCCCAAATCATCACAGACTGTGGAAACTTAACACTGGACTTCAAGCAACTTGGGCTATGAGCTTCTCCACCCTTCCTCCAGACTCCAGGACCTTGGTTTCCAAATGAAATACAAAACTTGCTCTCATCTGAAAAGAGGACTTTGGAACACTGGGCAACAGTCCAGTTCTTCTTCTCCTTAGCCCAGGTAAGACGCCTCTGACGTTGTCTGTGGTTCAGGAGTGGCTTAACAAGAGGAATACGACAACTGTAGCCAAATTCCTTGACATGTCTGTGTGTGGTGGCTCTTGATGCCTTGACCCCAGCCTCAGTCCATTCCTCGTGAAGTTCACCCAAATTCTTGAATTGATTTTGCTTGACAATCGTAAGGCTGCGGTTCTCTCGGTTGGTTGTGCATCTTTTTCTTCCACACTTTTTCCTTCCACTCAACTTTCTGTTAACACGCTTGGATACAGCACTCTGTGAACAGCCAGCTTCTTTGGCAATGAATGTTTGTGGCTTACCCTCCTTGTGAAGGGTGTCAATGATTGTCTTCTGGACAACTGTCAGATCAGCAGTCTTCCCCATGATTGTGTAGCCTAGTGAACCAAAATGAGAGACCATTTTGAAGGCTCAGGAAAACTTTGCAGGTGTTTTGAGTTGATTAGCTGATTGGCATGTCACCATAAATGTAAGCCAAAATCATCACAATTAAAAGAACCAAAGACTTAAACTACTTCAGTCTGTGCGCATTGAATTTATTTAATACGAGTTTCACAATTTTAGTTGAATTACTGAAATAAATGAACTTTTCCACGACATTCTAATTTATTGAGATGCACCTGTACATACACACATACACATGGGTAGTGCAAATCTAATACAATCTGTTATGTACAGTGTAAATACAAATCTGTTATGTACAGTGCAAATGTTTTTTTTGTTTGTTTTTTTTTCCCCCAGAGGAATGAAATGGCAGAAGAGGTTGGATGTGTTGGATAAATATAAGAAAGACTAAACTGTGTATTGCACATAGTTATTGCTCAATGGGGCAATTTAACTGTTCATGAGATGGATAGCCTGAGGGAAAAAACTGTTCCTGTGCCTGACGGTTCTGGTGCTCAGAGCTCTGAAGCGTCTGCCAGAAGGCAACAGTTCAAAAAGGTAGTGGGCAGGGTGAGTGGGGTCCAGAGTGATTTTTCCAGCCTTTTTCCTCACTCTGGAAGTGTATAGTCCTTGAGGGGGGGCCAGGGGGCAACCAATAATCCTCTCAGCAGTCCACACTGTCCTTTGTAGTCTTCTGATGTCTGATTTCATAGCTGACCCAAACCAGACAGTTATTGAAGTGCAGAGGACAGACTCAATGACTGCTGAGTAGAACTGTATCAGCAGCACCTGTGGCAGGTTGAATTTCCTCAGCTGGCGAAGGAAGTACAACCTCTGCTGGGCCTTTTTCACAATGGAGTCAATGTGGGTCTCCCACTTCAGGTCCTGTGAGATGGTAGTGCCCAGGAACCTGAATGACTCCACTGCTGCCACAGTGCTGTTTAGAATGGTGAGGGGGGTCAGTGTTGGGGTGTTCCTCCTAAAGTCCACAATCATCTCCACCATTCTGAGCGTGTTCAGCTCAAGGTTGTTTTGACTGCACCAGACAGCCAGCTGTTTAACCTCCCTTCTGTATGCAGACTCATCGTCATCTCGGATGAGGCCGATGACAGTGGTGTCATCTGAAAATTTCAGGAGCTTGACAGAGGGGTCCTTGGCGATGCAGTCATTGGTGTAGAGGGAGTGGGGAGAGCACACATCCCTGGGGGGCACCAGTGCTGATTGTACAGGTGCTGGAAGTGAGTTTCTCCTGTCTCACAAGCTGCTGCTGAAATTTTTTCATGCCACTCCACACTGATGCAGGGTCGTTAGCTGAAAACTTGTTTTTCAGCTTCTCAGATTATCTTCTTTCAGCCACTCTGATTGTTTTGTATGCAAAACAAACCAAAATACTTCTCTTTGTAATATAACAAAGTTTATTTATGCAGTAATATCAATTAATAATTAATACAATGCAGTCAATAAACTTCCGACCTACAACTACAAACTAAACAGTGATATGATTAGATATGGAAATAAAATAATCCTATAACACATAAGGTGTGTGTGTGTGTGTGTGTGTGTGTGTGTGGTTAGTGAGAGAGAGAGAGAGAGAGAGAGAGAGAGGATTAAGTGACAGCCCTAAAGCCGATTTCGCGATCATGGGAGAGAAAACAGCTGTGTTCATCACTCAGAAACGCGGTGGATGGCTCGTAAAAGTCCCACGTTATTTGACTCTTTAATGGATGAACTCAGTTGCTGTCTCACCCGTGATGGCGAAATTGCACAACAATCCAATTTGGTTGGACCACAATTCAGCAAAACAAATTCTTGATAATTAATACCCTGAGTATTAATAATGAGCGGACAAGGCGATCCGTAAACTGTACAAGCAAAAACCTTGAAACACAAGAATAACACACTATAATATTCTATCTCTGCCCAGACGTAAACCTCTTACTTGAATCGCATGAGGACACAGGTAGAATGTGTTTTCCTCCGTCCTTTAACTCTGACCCGGTTTCTTGAGGCTCATGTGATGACGAGAGCCGTTTCCTCGCGCTGTCGGCAGGCGGTACGGCTGTTGATTCTCGGCGGGCTGGCGGAGAACTCAGAAATGTCGACTTGATTGAAGATGGAAGAGAAATCTTTAATCTCTTCACTTCTGTAGGCAAACGGATGAAGATGTGGATTGCTCAGCGGTCTCCTTCGGATCCGTTAGAGTGTTCGGTTGAACACAGAGTAATCTCAACTCGTCCAGCGAGATGGAGATTGTATGGCTACAGGTTTCAAGTCGGACGTTACTTCCTTGTGCCACGAGGTTGCACCTGAGAGCAGCAAAGAGCTACGTCTATATTCGGTGAACAAAGTCGCTGGAAGCCACTTACGAAACATTTCAGAGGTATTTCAACTCCTGATGATGTCATGTTTGAGGGACGTTCTGTTGTGTGCCTCATCCAATAGAAGTTGAGATTTCGATCCTTTAGTGAGCAAGGCTTCGTGGATTTGTAGTCTGTTTTGGACTCCCTTTGTTTGATTTTGGCGCGATTTTTATCAGTAAGATTTACGACTTGGAAGGTGGAGGCTTGAGTTAGGTTTTTACGACTGTATTAGGCCTGCCTTTGTCTTCTATCTGAATACATGTGGCCCAACAGTGTGTTCCTTGCCTGATTGTACATCCCCAACTCTGTAAGCATCCTCTTTGGCCTGACGAAGCTGCCTGAGTTCCGCTGTAAACCATGGTTTGTCGTTGTTAAATGTTAAATAAGTCCTAGTAGGAATGCACATATCCTCACAAAAACTGATATATGATGTAACAGTATCTGTGAGCTCGTCCAGATTGGTGTCTGCAGCCTGAAAAACACTCCAATCCGTGCAATCGAAGCAGGCTTGTAGTTCCAGCTCTGCTTCGTTGGCCCATCTCTTTACAGTCCTTAATACAGGCTTAGCAGATTTTAATTTCTGTCTGTAGGTTGGAAGAGGATGAACCAGACAGTGATCAGATAGTCCCAAAGTTGCTCTAGGAACAGAGCGATATGCATCCTTTATTGTTGTGTAGCAATGATCCAGTATATTTCTGTCTCTGGTTGGGCATATAATGTGCTGTTTGTATTTGGACAGTTCACGTGTGAGGTTATCTTTGTTAAAATAATAAGGAAAACACCACTATTAATCCTTGAGATTTCCAAGCAGCATACAGGTACACCCTCCTTAAAGCATGATCACACCCAAAATTACATTAAATGATTAAGAGAAAACGTAAACCCACATCGTGGGGATCAAAAATCTTTTCAAGTCTATTCAAAATATAAATTAAACCTGGAAATAAAGTGAGGCTCCTGCTTGCGTGCTAGTGATTACATGATCACAATGACATAATATAAGAAATATTTAAGATTCCACACAACTTTGTGATTAGTAATCAGATAAGCAAATTTGTGACATTAACTACGTTAACTCATTTTGTACAAAAGGACAGGGTTTCTTTCATTAAAGCACTTAAGATGCTCTTGAAAATGTACATGCAGGATCATGATTATATCATAATCATCGGGTTTTGCACAACATTTTCACTCAAACTGTTATGCTGATAATATCATTTGTACTGAAAAATAAACGATTAAATTAGAAAAGTGCAAAATAGTAACAAGTGGACTCATTCTTTGGAAAATCGCATACATTTACATTTATTTATTTTTTTCGGGGGAGGGTCAGCCATTGACCAGGAAAATAAAAAATGTCACTCCATGTCAAAAAGGTTGCTGACCTCTGCTCTAGAGTTTACTCAGAATGGTGGCAAAAAGAAAAAACATCCAGTGAGCGGCAGTTCTGCAGACAGAAATGCCTTGTTGATGAGAGAGATCAATGGAGAATGGCTAGACTGGTTTTGGAGCTGACAGAAGTGCTACGGAAACTCAGATAACCTTTCTGTACAATTGTAGTGAGCAGAATAGCATCTCAGAATGCACAACATGTCAAACCTTGAGGCAAATGGATTACAACAGTAGAAGACCACGTCAGGTTCCACTTCTGTCAGCCAAGAACAGAAAGCTAAGGCTGCAGTGGGCACAGGCTCACCAAAACTGGACAGTTAAAGACTGGAAAAACATAGCCTGGTCTGATAAATCTCAATTTCTGTTAAGGCACACAGATGGAAGGTCCACTGCAGCCTCAGCTTTCTGTTATATATATAATAGGGCTGGGAAATTTAGCCTGTTCATTTCTGCAATTAATAGTTTTTGTTTAATGGTTTTTTTTGTTTAATGTAAAAAAACTAAACACAATTAATGCAGTATCTGTTGTTTTTTACTTCCTGAAACTTCACGCAATGGGAGAAAGGTGTCTAGAGTTGTTCCCGGCAGGCTACCCAGCTTTAAAGGCTCCATGTATGGTTAAGATTATTACTGCACATCCTAGCATAGAAACTGATTGTTTGGAGCAGTGCACGCTTATTCACTATATGAGGCAAGTGTGTTGCCTAATATATATATATATATATATATATATATATATATATATATATATATATATATATATATATACATACATACATACATACATACACACACACACACACACAGTGATGGAATACATGGAATTTGGACATTTTAAAAAAAGCTAAGGATTACCAAACTAAAGAAAGAAATTACATTATTATTTTTGTAATGTACCCAATTTAAAAGGTCCCTTGTAAAAATAAAAACATTTCTTTCATATGCAAGCAAAAAGGGACATGACTGAAATATATCCAAATGGATCAGAATCTAATTAAGAGCTTGTGATTTGGAATCGAACTGAATCAGGAAATGTGTCTCAATACACAGCTCTAATACACAGTACAAGACCGAATTGTTTTTATTTGTAAAGCGCTTCTTGATGGCAAGAAGTTGCTTCTACAGTTCTCTCAAGTTGAAAGTTGCCCATGAAACTGAAAACTGCAAATTTTGGCTCATTAAAACAGAAGTCTTACTTTTCCACTAAAAAATAAATATATATATATACGCACACACACACACACACACACACACACTTGAAGTCAGAAGTTTACATACACTTAGGTTGAAGTCATTAAAACCACTCCACAGATTTAATATTAGCAAACTATAGTTTTGGCAAGTCATTTAGGACAACTACTTCGTGCATGACACAAGTAATTTTTCCAACAATTGTTTACAGACAGACTGTTTCACTTTTAATTGACTATATCACAATTCCAGTGGGTCAGAAGTTTACATACACTACGCTAACTGTGCCTTTGAGCAGCTTGGAAAATTCCAGAAAATGATGTCAAGCTTTTAGACAATTAGCTTCTGATAGGTGGTGTATTGAATTGGAGGTGTATCTGTGGATGTATTTTAAGGCCTACCTTCAAACTCAGTGCCTCTTTGCTTGACATCATGGTAAAATCAAAAGAAATCCTCAGAAAAAACAAATGTGGACCTCCACAAGTCTGGTTCATCCTTGGGAGCAATTTCCAAATGCCTGAAGGTACCACATTCATCTGTGCAAGCAATAGTACGCAAGTATAAACACCATGGGACCACGCAACCATCATACCGCTCAGGAAGGAGACGCATTCTGTCTCCTAGAGATGAATGTAGTTTGGTGTGAAAAGTGAAAATCAATCCCAGAACAACAGCAAAGGACCTTGTGAAGATGCTGAAGGAAACAGGTAGACAAGTATCTATATCCACAGTAAAATGAATCCTATATCGACATAACCTGAAAGGCTGCTCAGCAAGGAAGAAGCCACTGCTCCAAAACCGCCATAAAAAAGCCAGACTTCAGTTTGCAAGTGCACATGGGGACAAAGATCTTACTTTTTGGAGAAATGTCCTCTGGTCTAATGAAAAATAAATTGAACTTTGTCCATAATGACCATTGTTATATTTGGAGGAAAAAGGGTGAGGCTTGCAAGCCGAAGAACACCATCCCAACCGTGAAGCATGGGGGTGGCAGCATCATGATGTGGGGGTGCTTTGCTGCAGGAGGGACTGGTGCACTTCACAAAATAGATGACATCATGAGGAAGGAAAATTATGTGGATATATTGAAGCAAAATCTCAAGACATCAGCCAGGAAGTTAAAGCTTGGTCACAAATGGGTCTTCCAAATGGACAATGACCCCAAGCATACCTCCAAAGTTGTGGCAAAATGGCTTAAAGACAACAAAGTCAAGGTATTGGAGTGGCCATCACAAAGCCCTGACTTCAATCTGATAGAACATTTGTGGGCAGAACTGAAAAAGCGTGTGCGAGCAAGGAGGCCTACAAACCTGACTCCGTTACACCAGTTCTGTCTGGAGGAATGGGACAAAATTCCAGCAACAGAGTCCTGTGCAAAAGTCTTAGGCACATAAGATGTTTCACAAAAGCATCTGTCTTTAGATGGTTATTTATATCTTCAGCTTTAGTGTGTCAATAGGAAATATAAATGTTAGACTCCCAAACACTAATTTTGCAAATAGAAAAGATTAGAACAGAAGAACAGGGAGCCCAGCAACAGATGTCATGGCCCCCACAAAGCCTCCCACTTCACATTGTGTCAGTCTGAGATTACATAAAGAGACAGAAGCAATTGAGGCAGCCTAAATAGATAGAAGGACTGTGGCAAATTCTCCAAGAAGCTTGGAAAATCCTATCTGCCAACAACCAAAAAAACTGTCCAGGTGCTGTTTTAAAGGCAAAGGTGGTCACACTGAATATTGATTAAGCTTTATGTTTACTGGACTTTGTATGACATTAAGTGCTAAATGAAAACTATTTATGTCATTATTTTTGGAGACATCCTCACTACGCAACATTTCACAAGTGCCTAAAACTTTTGCACAGTACTGTGTGTGTGTGTGTATATATATATACACATACATACACACACACACACACACAGTTGTGCTCAAAAGTTTGCATACCCTGGCAGAAATTGTGAAATTTTGGCATTGATTTTGAAAATATGACTGATCATTAAAAAAAAAAAAAGAACTGTCAAAAGACCTGCGTAAAAAGACCTTTTGCTCCTTGAAACAACCACACCATCTTTTTCCAGAGCAGCCTGTATTTCTCCTGAGGTTACCTGTGGGTTTTTCTTTGTATCCCGAACAATTCTTCTGGCAGTTGTGGCTGAAATCTTTCTTGGTCTACCTGACCTTGGCTTGGTATCAAGAGATCCCCGAATTTTCCACTTCTTAATAAGTGACTGAACAGTACTGACTGCCATTTTCAAGGCTTTGGATATCTTTTTATATCCTTTTCCATCTTTATAAAGTTCCATTACCTTGTTACGCAGGTCTTTTGACAGTTCTTTTCTGCTCCCCATGGCTCAGTATCTAGCCTGCTCAGTGCATCCACGTGAGAGCTAACAAACTCATTGACTATTTATACACAGACACTAATTGTGATTTAAAAAGCCACAGGTGTGGGAAATTAACCTTTAATTGCCATTTAAACCTGTGTGTGTCACCTTGTGTGTCTGTAACAAGGCCAAACATTCAAGGGTATGTAAACTTTTGATCAGGGCCATTTGGGTGATTTCTGTTATCATTATGATTTAAAAAGGAGCCAAACAATTATGTGATAATAAATGGCTTCATATGATCACTATCCTTAAATAAAAGACAATGCCAAAATTTCACAATTTCTGCCAGGGTATGCAAACTTTTGAGCACAACTGTGTGTGTGTGTGTGTGTGTATATATATATATATATATATATATATATATATATATATATATATATATATATATATATCATATACACACACACACACACACACACACACACATACATACATACACACACACACACTTACTTACTTACTTCAGGGTCCAGCACTGGTTTGGTAGAAATGAGAGAGGTCTTCAGAAGAGATGCGGCTGACAGTGTGTAGCAGGGACTTAGAGAATCAACTGGGGGGCATTTAGAGTGAACTATGAAATTACTCTCGGGAAAGAAAGAACGAGGGAGAGGTAGAAGAGGAAGAGAGATGGAGTGAGTGGGGAAATCCTCTTCATCAGAGAGGTGGTGATAGTGTGTGTGGTGCGATGTCTCCGCCTTGGGACCTCCATTAGGCTTATCTCTCTAATGTGGCGAGAGAATTGCTGCTGGTAGCATTCCCTCAACAGTGCTGAGTACGAATTGGGTTATACCACACACATGCAACCACATACATGCACTTACAAACAAACAAGGCACGCACAAGCAGGAAGGCTGACACACAGATAACGCATGTCCAGGCTTCATGACTGTGCTTGGATGTCTTAATGAGGCCATAAACGTGTACAAGAGCTAGTGTTAAATCCAAAAAATGCTCTACCCAAGTACATGAATGCAGACGCTTCAGGCTATGCTTCTATTACGTTATTGCATTCCGAAATGTGTCAGACTGCAATTCATAACTCAATGGTCATGCCGCAGCACCAGAATATTGCTGAGAAAATCAGTCACTATACTGTATTTGTAGCAACTTATCTGAATAATAACATGCTGTTTTTTAGCACAAACTTTGAAAGATAACGCTATTGCCCCCTTGAGTCCTGAGGTTTGTTCCCGCCACAGTAACTGCAAAACACACATCAGTATGTCCAAACAGACCACCTGTGAGCAATATGCTGGCCAAGCCATCAGTTCTGTGTTCGCGTACTCGCATCAAGTATGTTTCTGTTCTTTATCTTGTCAGTGAAGTTACTGATGAATATTTTTGTCTGAATTAGGGCTGTTGATTTAACACATTAAGTGTGTGTGAAGGAGAGCCTGTGAATCTGTCTCCTTCGAGCGATTTTACTCTGTTCTTCATGGACTTTGCTTATTTTTTTATATTATTCACCACTTTACAGTGTTATTTGGGGTGTGCTATTTTAGATTTACTCTTTTAGCAAGTGGCCGTTACCATTTTGGTAGCCCGCACCTAATGGGGAAGCATTTATTTTAGCTTTTTTAGGAAACCTTAACTGTTTATTGTGCAAAAGTTTATATCCATCCCATTTATTGGTGTTGTTTGTAACTAATTTATCTCTTGTTCTTATGTATTTATTCAATTATATTCTATTTAAGAATGGGGAGGTGAGGGTTAATTTAATTTAAATAATGGTTTGGTCCAAATGGAAATGGTGGGAAAATTTTGTATTTAAGCCAGCTACCACTAGGGGGGAAATCAAGATGGATGACGAGTGTTTGGAGCACATGTTGGACAAGGATATGCTAGCGCTGCTTGAGCGCAAAGGAAACTCCGGCCTCCAATGTTTAGGGAGGGGAGTAGGTACTGTTCTAGAATTTTTTGTTGTTGTTTTTTTTTTGTTTTGTAACCTTGGTTTTGTGCTGCTTTTTAACTATTTATTTGCACATTTTGCACCTCCTACAAAAATTTATTTTTTTTGGATCGATATTTAGTTTCTCTGGTGTGATTCTCCTTGCAAATGCTTTGGTATTTACCACAGTGTGATTAAGTATAAGAAAACCACAAAAAAACAAGTTAACCCAATTAAACATGTCCCCTGACCAGTACATAACTTCCATGATGTAGGGCTTTTGAGACACATTTTTTTAAAGTTTGAAACTACATTTAACTTGGCACAGCATTTCTGGCTAGAGACACTGAAAACTGGCAAGATGCGATGCAACCAAAATGAAATGCTTCCAGTGTCCGTCTAAAGCCCAGGTCACACAAAACTTCACGCTCCACTCACTCCCATACAAAAGTACCCAAATGCTAGACCGGAAACCCAAGCTCATGCTAAGAAATTACACACTACATTGCCAAGGAAAGTTCAAGTTTGGTGAACTCTAAACTGCGAATTCGGAAGATGAGAAGACGTGTCCAAATTTTTTTTTTTTTTTTTTTTGTTGCTAGACTGTATATCCTAACATTTGAATATGTTATTGTGATTTCTTATTTAAACAGAAACCCTCGCATGTGACATCATATCCTGGTCCGTTGCAAAGTCCAGAATAATTTTGAGCGCTCAAAGCCTATTGTGACCGGGGCTTAAAGCGGAAGTACGTAGACCAACAATTGAAAGTAGCGCAGATGGAAGTATGCCAATGATAGTATTATGTTCAGTGATGTGGAAATAAAAGCAAGCAATATTTTGACTTCTAAAGCTACATTTTTAATGTCTAAAGGCTTAACTGGTCTGCTGCCACAAAATATGTATATGATGTAATGTATTTGAATGATCCGAATTAAAATTATAAATAAGAATTATTATATACTAAAATATCTATTTTGGGGCCTTTCTTAGAAAATATTGATTTATGCAATTAAATTGATTCATTCAATGGCACAATAAGTAATTAAATTAATTTTAGTCGATTTACAGCCATAGTTTGTATACAATGTGCAAAATGGCAAACTTGTCAAACTGTAACAGACAAAACATTATCAAACTAAAATGTTATTTTTATAATCTAAAATTAATGGATACGACATGTTAAAATACAGACTTTATTTAAAAGTATATTTTCTTCAAAAGAAAAAAAAACTATGACAAAACAAAAACGTTTAAAAAAGAACAATGACTAGAGCATACTAAAAATGGCCCCCATTTTTTCTTAAACCCTCTCTGCCTCTGTTCTCCTTTGCTTCACTTTCCTCCTCCATCGTCTTCCCCTCTCTCTTTTTCTCTCTCCTCCTGGCAGATGGGAGGCCCCAGGAAGAGGATGCGTTCCCTGAATTGTGTGTAGTGTTCAGATAAGGCCCTTGCAGCAGGAGCTATGGGCTCTTTCCTGCTTCGTTCTCCCCAGGCATGGGTGGCTTGGGGGGGGGGAGGTTCACTTTCAAAAGGCCACACTGAGGAAACTGAAGAACAAGACATCGGCACTGACGCCAACACATTGCTGCAGACAGTCCGAACCAGCCAGAGAATGCAGAAAAGGAGTATTTTGTCGAAATGCCTTTGAACATGTTTTACACACGAATCGTAGTGACACTTTTGAATTTGCTGCTGAAAACTGCAACTAATTTGTCCCACTCTGTTCTATGTTAGAGAGTCCCTAATTTATAACACAAAACTAATATTCCTCGCTGTATAGAGAGACAAGGTGCTCTGACTACGCTAGTTTAGCACTGCAAATGCTGCGTCAGCAATAAGAACTTCTAGTGTCCAGGGATTAAAGACTGCAATATGGTACAATAATACTGTTCTATATATATAAGTTATGATTATTTCTAGTACGGATGTTTTGCAATACTTAAAAATTCTCCAAACTGGTGATATCAAAGTGTCAAAAAGTATTTGTATTAACTGAACATTTAGTATGACCAGTGTAAAGGTAAGCAAAGAACACCTTTTTAGCAGTGTACTTTAAGGAGTCACATTTTTTATAAAGGTTGAAAATTATGTGGTAATGATAGTTGAAAATAAGTTAATTAAAAATGAATTTAATTGTAAATTATACAGATCATGGCAAAATTATGACACTGTTGTAATTTTAATTGTTGGATACAGTCATGAAGCACAAGACATCTGAGGTGGGACGGGCCATAATTATAACACTAATTTAAGGGAAGGTGGACTAGACGAGTGTTAAGTAGCTACTGATTTCATGTTGTGTTAATTTTATGTTAGATAATAGTTCAACATACAGTTCTCACAACAACAACACGTTACTTGTGACTCTCATTGTTAAAAACAAAAAGGGTAACCTATATGTGGAAAGCACCGGTTCACCTTTTTTAACATTGTATTTATGAAATAAAAAATAAATTATACATACATATTTATATATATATATATTTATTTATTTTATTTTATTACATTGTTGATGCAGAAACAGCAATCAACCCATTTAAGCCCATTTTTACCTAGCTAAGACATGTATTTTTCTTCATTGGATAGACCAATGGAACAAACTGCAAGACTTTTCTAAAAAACATTTAAAGTATGTGCTTTATTCTTGCTCATGGGGATCTTTCTCAGATATACATTTCAAGTTCTCCAATTTACTCTAATTGTGACTCCAGTTACGCTGATTTGGATGGTCTTTAAATTAGAAAATGTACAGCCCTAGACTGAATGAACACTAGCTCTCTGTGTGGCATGGACTGTGGAAAACAGTACAAGATAAAAGCACTTGTTCATTCGGAAAAGAGCTGGAGTTGACTGATCAAATCAATCGTTCAAAAAAAAAAAAAAAAAAAAAAAAAAAAGGTCTAGACTCAAGATGTTGTTTTTCTCTTTTTATCCCCCCATTTTTTGAGGATGGAGGCATTGAGCATAATTTACTCCTTTGAGGGTTCCAAGTTCAACTATATTCTAAACAACATGGATCCCAGCCCATTACGTGCACAAACTGAGGGATAATAGAGACGATATTGGGAAGAGGGCTGATTGTACGAGCGTGTTTTCATTGTCCTGCCACTATTATAAATTTGGTGGCCTGGGCTTATGGATCGGGACACATATTACCCAGCTGTCCCTCCCTGATGAGGAGAACAGACCCACTGCACCATCCTTCATACCACTCATGTGGGCGGACAGCAAAACAGGTGGAACCCACGCAATACAGCGCTTTGCATGGTTTAATGAGCATTTTAACATGTATCATAATATAAGACAAAGTGATGATAAATGTAACAAAGCAAATAGACCAATTAACCATAATTTCTTTCATGTGCTCAAGTAGTTTGAAAGTACATTTAGCATAATGCTCCTATTTGATAAACACTTTTTGTAAATTGTACACACAAAACTTTAGGTAACTTGCTAAATTAAGGTCCTAAGGGCTGCAATCAAACAATAATATAACCCTCTGATGCACTGTTTCAACTACAGTAGACATATTATTTAAAAGCCATTATTAACCATTCAGGGTTACATCAAAACCACCATGGATTATTACATTTAAACATTTCACATAATTCTATATAACTGTCATTGTAATTTTTATATACGACAATATAAATTCAATATGATGAAAGTGGTGATGCACCAAATACATCTGGAAAATCAACCATCAACTCTCAAAATACATCACTTAAGCAGAAAAAGGATTAGGAATAAACATTCTTTTTTTCTGAAGTGAAAAGAAACATAATAATTTGATTTAAATATTTATCCATTAGTGGATTTTACTGTTGAAATAAATGGCTCAGTGGCAGTGAACCAAAGTTAAAGTACAGAACATAGATAAATGGACAAACATACCCATTTCAAACAATATTCTACCAATTTTAATACACCAGGTAACATTAAACAATGCATTTTCAAAATAACATCAATTAAAAATTGGTCAAATGAAGGTAGTAATGGGATGAAGAGGTATTTGAATAACAAAGACCTACACCTAATGCACACAGTAAGCCAGTGTGATACAGAACTCTCCACCAACCCTAAACTTCATTCCTTGAATAACAAATGGCGACAACGCTCTGCATAGGGCATCATCACTAAACTCTGCTTGCTTTACAATGTAAAGTGCTTGCCTTTCCGTGCCCTCCAAGGAGCTTGTGTGTCAGCCCCAAGATGAAGGACGCACCATTTATTCTCTGCCCTGCTGTGATTTATTATATTAAACTGGCGGTGATTAAATGCAAGCCGGGCCCATGAAAACAGCGGTGGTGGCGGATCTCGGCAGCGTCAGGCGGTTAGCTTCCTCTCTTCGTATTGTAATCACCATGCCAGGGCCGTCCTGCCCAGGCCAACAATGAGTGCAGAAGTTGGCCATTTCAGTTACCTATTTTTGCAAATGCTGTTTTTATTTAAGCATTAATCTGTACGTGTCAGTGGGTCAGCATGGGTGTAAAGCCAGTTGCCAGAGGGTATGTAGCAAAGAGTCATTTTGGTCTGTTATATTATTAATCTGTAGTGGCAGCAACGCAGCCCTGTCAACAGCGTTAGGGAGGCTGTGCTTTTGTTTGAGGCAATTAGATGTTATCTGAGAACATATTAGGGCTCCCCCGCATGAAAACAAACATGCCTTTGAACACCAGCACAAGAAGGCGTCGGTTACTGCATTAGTCAAGAAGTTAAACATGACGAACCACGTGGTTTCAACGTGCCAATTTGCACTGGTGTCTGCTTGTCCTGACTGGGTACAAATCTGTTCAGGTCAAAATACACAGGCTTAGAATGGGTTTGTCCAGCTTATGTAGTTTAAGTTAATGTGGGGAAAAAGGCTTCACTTTTTTTTTTTTTTTTACAAAACATTATTGTTGGCCTTTTTTCACACTTTTTGAGACAAAAGTAGAAAGAGGTGAGGAAATGATAGGGATTAAGGTTAAAGCCCGATTCACACTTGCATCACCGGAATGCAAACCACAACTCTACGTTAACCACCTGTCCATGGCTCCAACAAAATTTAAAATTAAAGTAAAAAGATGAAGCCTAATTTTTTAGCAAGTACATGTTGAATGGGAACTAAAGTTCATCCTTGTAGCTACAGTCTTTAGTCTTTGAAAAGTTCACTTGCGAATATCCTGAAAATGGATGGTCTACAGACATCTACTTGTGAATACCTTTAGAATACCAGTAGATGGTCTTTAGACAAACACAAATGTATGTAATATTTTTAATGTGGATGAAACTCTTCGGTTTTGCTAAGGGAGCCATTGGCCTGCTGGCATATTTGGAGCTCATGTTTTGCATCCTCAGCAGCATTTCAGTGTTCCACAAGCTGACTCCCATGAGGCCAATGACAGCACTGCCTCTCGCCCCTTCACCGCATCTGTCAAATGGTGAAGCCTCTTCTCCTCATTTGGCGAGGTGGCGGTGTCAGGGGAATGGGCGAGTCAACTGACCGGCGATCCTTCATGAGGACGGGCGTGGGTTGATTCAGAGCAGCTACAGGTACCAAACTCTAGTCTGAGGGCTTTGTGTTAGGACTGGTGTGGGAGTGGGAGAGGCCACAGGGGGTCACACCAACCCCTGGAAGCACAGCAAGAGGAGATGCCTGACTGCCAGACTGGAACCATAGAGAGAGACCGAGGGGCAAACTGTCTCGGTATGCACTTTGATAAAGATATCCACAATTCAAAACAAATAGAAAATATATTTGGTCTAAACAATACCGAATATGAATAAATACACGTATCCACCAAGTCTCCTGTCCCAAATAGTGGATCAAAAGTTAAAATACAAAACATATGGACATAAACATGCCCATTTCAAAAAATTTAATCTTCCCATTGAAAATACACCAGGCAACCTAAAAAAAAATAAAAAAACGGTGAGTCCGCCAAGAGAAAGATTATAATTATTATTAATGAACAAAATATGAGAAAGACGGATTACAATAATATGAAGCCTATATAGAAAAAACTGCTGCACTTAAAATACAGTATTTGTAAACACCCACTCAAATCTCTCTTTTGTGGATCATAAAATATTTTAATACAACTTCAGTATTCAGTAAACTATGCAACTATTCAAAACACAATAAATAAGATATGCACTCAGATACTGCTAAGAGTTTAACAAGGGACTTCCAGCAACAGGTAGCAAAGGAGCTTTTTTAGCCTAAAATATTATTTAAAAAAAAAAGCACAAAAATAAACAGGAACAAATAAAAATCATCAAGTGCCATACTACCATGCTAAATTAAATATAGATGAAATACAAGACAAAGCTGTATATCACTGCAATTCTAAAAACTGAAAGTCTACTGTATGCAGTTTCAAAAAAAAAAAAAATCTGAGACATAATACAGAAACTAAAAATGTGATGGACAATATGCTAAACGGACAATATTAAGGATTAAAGTGGGAAGACCATATCAATCGTTTTATGAAAGAAATTCCACACATAGAGATGGAGTTTTGCGTGAAATACAAGTGTAGGCTTTGGCGATCCACCACTGACGCAAAGAGCAGTGGTAAAAAATGACTAAGTTTCGCTGATGTATGAAGCAGGCGGGAGTCCATTTATCAGCGGGCCCTCAGCGGTTGCCTGCTCGGGTCCCTCAAGTCACAGGCCGCGACGCTCCCCTTTTGACTGATTAATTAGCCAATCACAGGACATTTTTCACCAGCAGCAGGAGGGTTTATTTCAGCTAATGCTGGGGCCTCGCAAACTGAGCCACATTCAAGCAAACTCGGCTCTTTCCTTTGGGCGTGCCGGAGTGGAGGGGGCTACAGAGGAGCCAAGGGAGATAAATCACACCCACTCCTCATGACTCCTTACACACTAGCCTACAGCCTAACTAAGGCCCCCAAGAAAAAACCCAGCCAACGAGAGAGAGAGAGAAATAAGAGACATCAAGAATAAATACGGAGAGCCAAGAATACAAAAATTTGATCAAGTGAAAAGGAGGGTTAAAACACTATTCGAGGAAGGCACCACTGTGAAAAAATATCAGAACATGCCAAAAGCACTGGTCATGGGCACCGCACTCCCAGTCAATGAGATCTTCCCATGTCATTTTATAGGAAAAGTGAAAGACAGTGATGGATGATCGGTGATCTGTTCAGACACTGCTGCCTCTCTAACAAACTCTTGCAGGCTATCCATTACAGCATCTAACATCTTTCAAATTCATGTGTGCTTGAGTGTGTAAAAGCTACTGGATTTTGAAGTAATTTGGTCACCTTTCATTTTTGTTGAATTTCTTAAGATTTTCCCCCCCATCACCTTCAATAAGATATGTGCACATCAAAATATTTATAATCAACTTATAATCTGCAAGTTGTCTGAATGACTAGTCGGTCTTAAAGAAGGCCAGTATAATTAGGCAATTTTTAGCAACATGTTCATCACCCCACTCTACTCTGACACGCTTTTTGTGCAGCGTTTACATCGTTCAAACATTTAGACGGAGCGTAATGGAATGGAGGATGAAACAGAACACTGCAGTCTTGAGATGTTTTAAAAGCTCAACTATTTTCTTGAACGCAGCACTCATGGTGCAAGAGGCATGTAAAAAAAATAAATAAATAAATAAATAAAAACAAAAAAATAGCATGAGGCGCTACGCAGCAGCCAAAGATGTCCGTCTGCATCCTAAAATCCTCTCCGAGAGGTTGCGTCTCTTAATTCATCTTAAAAGCATTGCAGTTTACGATGTAAAAGCTAAAACAAAAACAAAAATCTAGATAAACTAGACCCATCAAATTAAACAAATTATGTGCATCAACATCCCATTAAACAAACAAATCAATATCCATAAGTTAAAAAAAAATATTTTCTATTCCAAGTTAGAAAGTTCCTGCAAATGCTTCTGCATAACGGCTCTTTAAATCAAGGTAATGAGACGATTTCTGAGAAGGGACGACTTGGAACAACTTCCTGTGTGCATACTTGTGTCAGAAAGCACTGTGACAAGAGATAAGGGACTGACAGGAAGCTCTGAGAGAAGGGAGGAAAACCCCTGGTGTAAGAGGTGGCAGCCAAGACAGAGCAGATCACACTACCAGAGTGATCACCACTTAGCATGAACGCTAACTCCATGATGCACTAAAAAAT
This sequence comes from Myxocyprinus asiaticus, assembly GCF_019703515.2. Taxonomy (NCBI): domain Eukaryota; kingdom Metazoa; phylum Chordata; class Actinopteri; order Cypriniformes; family Catostomidae; genus Myxocyprinus; species Myxocyprinus asiaticus. Next base: position 27,501,106 of record NC_059368.1, read on the forward strand.
TAAAACGATACCAATAATAAGATCCTTGGTGTAGTTTATGTGGCCGTTAAGGATCACCCCTGGCCAGTGTTTTGGGCCAACTGATGGATTGGTCACTTGCCTCAGTGGGCATGTCCTGTGTGGTCACATCTGTGATGTATTGAACACTATTGGTTGTGAATTATGCCGAACATTATGGTTTTGTTGTAACTGAATGGGTTGAAAATTACAAACAAAATAACAGAATGCAGTTGTTTTCCAGCAGAAGTGTGTTCATTAATTTATAGCTGTCAGGGAGTTACATTATAGCATATAATTTCCAGCTATTATTGGCAATAAAACTTAAATTATTTGTTGTAACTCTTTAGTTTCTGTGAAACTGGATGTTTTTGGCACCATTCAGAGTAAATTCTAGAGACTGTTGTGCGTGAAAATCCCAGGAGATCAGCAGTTACTGAAATACTCAAACCAGCCCGTCTGGCACCAACAATCATCCATGCGATTATCTAATCAGCCAATCGTGTGGCAGCAGTGCAGTGCATAAAAATCACACAGATACGGGTCAGGAGCTTCAGTTAATGTTCACATCAACCATCAGAATGAGGAAAAAAATTATCAGTGATTTGGACCGTGCCATAATTGTTGGTGCCAGACGGGCTGGTCTGAGTATTTCTGTAATTGGTGATCTCACGCACAACAGTCTCTAGGATTTACTTCGAATGGTACCAAAACATCCTGCAGTTCTGCGGATGGAAACACCTTATTGATGAGAGGTCAACAGAGAATGGCCAGACTGGTTCGAACTGACAAAGTCTACGATAACTCAGATAATCGCTCTGTACAATTGCGGTGAGAAGAATATAATCTCAAAATGCTATTCTGAGATGCAGATTAGCACTGTTTTGGCGGCAAGAGGGGGACCTACACAATATTAGGCAGGTGGTTTTAAATGTTGTACACACACACACACACACACACACAAAGTTAAACACTTGTGAAAAATGTTACACAGTGATGTCTTCAAAAATAATGCCATAATAGTTTTAATTTCAGTTAACATCATAAAAAGTCCAGTAAACATAAAAAAAACTAAATCATTTGGTGTGGCATTTGGAGTGACAACCTTTGCCTTCAACACAGCACCAATTCTACTAGCAACACCTGGACACAATTTTTCTTGGTTGTTGGCAGATAGGATGTTCTAAGCTTCTTGGAGAACTTGCCATAGCTCTTCTATCTATTTAGGCTGTCTCAATTGCTTTTTTGTCTCTTCATGTAATCCCAGACTGACTCAATGATTTTGAGATCCAGGCTCTGTGGGGGCCATATCGTCTGTTGTAGGACTTCTTGTTCTTCTTCTGTTCAATTCTATTGATATTTCCAACAGATACACTAAAAGCAGAATGTATAAAATGGTTTTAAAACAATTGTTTTTCTGAAAAATATAATGTGCTTCAGACTTTTGCACAGCACTGTACATTACATATTTATGCATTTCTTTGTACCACATAAAAATATAATGATAAAAATCATTTCTTTTTGAGTGTGGTGGGGCCTGTGAAAATATTGGCAGGCCAAGTAAAAATCTGAACTACTGACCTGACCAGCAGAAAAAGTCCTTACTGTTAAACCCTGGGCATGCCAGCTAACTTTATACAGATTGGACTAAAGTTTGGACTCCTAGACTGTAAAGACTGGCTTTTTATGGATCAGGCTTAACAACCTCTAATAATCAGCCTCCCATGTGCGACTTCTTGCTAAGAGTAATGCTTATTATACTATTCAGCATATGTTTGGTGTCAGCACTTCATGTTGTCCTGTTATGAACCCAGGATGCACATATGAACTGAGGTAAAAACTTCCACTGGCCATGTCGCCGCACAAGCACACAATACACACATAAACAACGCCCCCTCATTGCCTTCCTACGTGGGCCTAACTGCATCTCTTTTTCAGTGCTCGCCACAAGCTCTTTGCCACACGGCCTCTTGGGATACCATTGTGAGCTTGTTCAGATTGGTTTTCAATCCAGTCAATGAAGTCCCTCCAGAGCCGGACAATAACAAACTGCAACAAAACGATTAGCAGGAGAGAGAGAGAAGAAAAAAAAAAAGTAACACATTGCCAGCACTTCCCATTTTTAAAGCAAAGCATGAAATGCTGCTATTGTGTTGTGGTTTTTCAGTAAAGAGGTTGTTCAGTGGGGGCCACAGATTTGGGGCTTCAGACCTGCAGCACACACATTAACTGTACTTGGAACCGTTACGTCACAAACACTGAGGTAACCACTGTCACCCAGAGGAGAAGGTAAACCGGTAAAGAGTGTGATACCAAGCTGAAAATGGATGATACATGGAAAAATATACAGTATTTGTATACATATAACACGACTGTCGTAAAACACTAAAATGTTAAATAGTGATTGATAGAGGTTTATAAATGCCTGATGCCGATACAAAAACCTCAAGAACTGGGTGACCAAATTTTGGTTGAGGGTTCAGAGTTTTATGTGTGACGTATTGGGCACTAAAATTTCATTTTGCCCCAGACTCTGTGTTTTAGGTGATGGGGTGGTCATTAATATAGGGAATAAGTACATAAAAAATTGGGTCCTAGCCAGTGTTATGATCAGCAGACAGGTTATTCTTAGGGGATGGAAGTCGGTTGGAGCGCCCTCATTCCAGGAGTGGTGCACAGAGATGGGCAGGGTGGTCATATAGAAGGCTAGGCAACCGGAAGTTGTTCGATAAAAAGTGGGGCAGATATTTGGCATTTTTGGAGGGCTCTCGGGGAGGGGCAGTGGAGAGGGACTTATAGTTTTAAATATGTGCGTTTATTATTTCTATGTTTTATTTATTTTACATATATTTTTCCTTTTTATTTTTTTTTTTATCTGCATGTATACTGGGGCTTTGGCCACAGGGATGTTGGTTGGGGGTCAAGGTGGGGTTGAGGATTGGGAGGGGGGAAGGGAAATAATGGGGTTTATGGGGGATAATGGTTGACTCTGTACATGAATGTTTTGCTTTGTTGTGTGTCATGCTTGAGGAGCAACCAACAAAAATGTTAATCTGAAAAAGAACTGGGTGGCCAATATAATGCTTATCTTTATAATAACATTAAATAATATTTAAGTTCAAACTGAAGTGTGTAATTTCTGTGCAACTAACAAACACATTCCAGAAAACTTCCACCATCTCTCATTGGTTGTACAAACACATAGTTCTGCCCTTTAAATGCACTTACAGTATGAAAACGGTTCATTCCAGGGTTTTTGCAGAAAGCAGCTTTCTGATACGTCTTGTAAACTAGAACGCTGATTTCCTTATGCCGTTTAAAGGATTAAGAACAAGCGGATTAACACACCAGGATTTCTCCGGCTTATGTGGTCATGTAAACACAAAACGCCATTCTTATTGCCCAGGTATACTTCGTTTGTATGCGTTCCGGATCGGATCACGCCCGGCTGACCGTGTTGCCTTCGAGTATACTTTTCTTACCGCGAACAAATAGGAATGCATTTGACGCATGCACACTACAACTGCTTTGTGACACTCTTTTAGTACAGTCAATGGCCAGCGCACAGACGACGCGCAGAGCCGAGGGCCGCGTACGCAGTTCAAGAAAATCTAGGCTGCACTGTTGACACAATTTGTCAACACAGAAGAAAAAAATTAGCCATTTCAGGGAGTACAGTGGGACTAACACATACACTATAAACTATACCCATTTATACACACCAATGTAAAAAAACGAAAGAGGGGAAACCCCACTATTGCAGCACAATTCAGCTGCAGGTCACAACAGAAAGTTAAAGAAATATTCTGGATTCAGTACAAGTTAAGCTCAGTCAATAGCATTTGTGGCATAATATTGATAAACACAAAAATTAATTTTGACTCCTCCCTCAAAAAAAAAAAAGCAAAAATCGGCACTTACAATGGAAGTGAATGCGGCCAGTACGTAAACATTATAATACTTGCCATTTCAAAAGTACAGTATATCCACAAGTGATGAACAATATGCATGTTAATTATTTTAGTGATAAAATCCCTCACTAATCTTAAATTATAGCCAATTTTACAACTTCTTTGCCATGACAATAATGTCAACAATCCCTAAAACGACTGTAAAAACTGCGATTTAAACAACCTTACAGCTCAAATAATACACAAGTTTTGACAGAAGAATTAATGTAAGGGCTTTTATAAATTTATAAGTTTCACATTTCTGCCTTTAAACCCTCCAAAAATTGGCCCCATTCAATTCCACTGCAAGTATATTTTTGCCTTTTTCAAAGAAAAGGAGTGACGAGCTGAAATTAAATTCTTGTTGTAATCAACATTATGCCACAAATGCCACATTGGCCCATTAATTGGCCAGGCCAGTATATTGGTCTATCACTTATATTAATGATCATTAATGTGTATGGTGTTATATTATTCCAAACATATTCTATAACTAAATAAATTGTGAATATCTTTTTCATGATGTTGATATGATCTAATGAGAAAACCTCACTTTAAACTTAAAATGATGTCATCTATTCATTTTATAAAATATCCCATTAGCAGGTAACAGACATGCTCGCAATAGGCACTTTCACACAAGCAGTCCTTTCTGGAAAATTAATGGTATTTTTCCATTAAGAGTAGGGTTCATTAGGCAAATTTTACTAATTATATTTTATTACTTTTACATCATTTTGATCACATTTTGGCTTTTTATAAATGAACAAATAAATGTATTCAATCAATCAATAAGATATTATATTTCATATATTATTTTTGTTACATATTTATTTTTAAGTTGCATAATTTTTACTATTTACAAGATTTTACATTGATTTGTTGAACATGCTAAAACCGGTACTGTCTCTTAAAACAAAACAAAAACAGTACAACTGAGTGTAAAGAACAGAAAAGGGTATTAAAAGAGACAGCATTCAATGACAAATGGGTTGCATGGATCTCGTACTTGAACACACATTACACGGAACAACTTTTACTCTCAACACGCTGTGAAAAGATCTCGCTGCTGAACACTTCATAACTAAACTACACAACTACTGGCGAGTGAAATGTAAACATTTCCCAGCAAGTTGTCAAATATATTCACTTTAGTCACATAGTGCGAAATTTGGTTGCAAATGCGAGTGACTTGCTCTCATAGTAGTGACGGGTTGCACATTGCGTGAAAGATTGATCTTAGATTTAAGAATCAATATCGATATTATTCAAATGAAAACAATATTTTTACCCACCCCTAGTTAAGAGGTCATGTGGGAACAGTGCAGGAAAAAATACCAATATATTAGCTCTGGTAATTTTACAGGTTCCACTGTGATGCAACATGTTTGACCAAAGCTGTAACATTAATGGTTTGTCTGCTTCAGGGTAATCACAACATTCTAACGGAACTGATTAACGTCTGTGACACAGAGTTAAAAAAAGATGTCAAACTGGACAGATAGCGCTTCTGAACAGCTTACATGAACAGCAAGTGATTCCAATACTTATGATAAAATAACTAGCCTCCTTCGGGAACAAGGTATACACAGGACCAAAAGCCGAAAACAGAATTATGGTGTTGATTTGAGAATGGTTGCAAAAGTTGAAAGACAAAGCCATTGCATATCTGAAATAAATGTTAAATATGTACTTTTACCAGCAATATTACTGTTATGTAATGAGTTTCATGTGTGAAAGTGGCCAATATTAATAAGCTACAGTGTGTATGGGCCATACACACTGGTGGTTAGCAACTAGATCACTACAACTGAAACACAAGAAACAAGAAAATCCTGAAGAGAGACAATTATCTAAGCAAATACCTGTTTGATGTGTTTACTGCTAAAGTGTACTGAGGAATGAATTGAATTACAGTGCTTGCAAGGCAGCACTGTATTGGTACATACTCCTTAAAAATTTTTTTTAAAAAAATACAATAATAATTTTATCTCCTTTTCTCCCCAATTTGGAATGCCCAATTCCCACTACTTAGTAGGTCCTTGTGGTGGCACGGTTACTCGCCTCAATCCGGGTGGCTGAGGACAAGTCTCAGTTGCCTCTGCTTCTGAGAGTCAATCCGTGCATCTTATCACGTGGCTCGTTGTGCATGACACCACGGAGACTCCCACCATATGGAGGCTCATGCTACCTTCCGCGATCCACGCACAACTTACCACACGCCTCATTGAAAGCGAGAACCACTAATTGCGACCACGAGAAGGTTACCCCATGTACTCTACCCTCCCTATCAAACGGGCCAATTTGGCTGCTTAGGAGACCTGGCTGGAGTCACTCAGCACACCCTAGATTTGAACTTGTGACTCCAGGTGTCATAGTCAGCATCAATACTCGCTGAGCTGCCCAGGTCCCCTTCTCAAACATAAAAAAAAATAAAAAATACAAATTCTCCACAATTTTCTAAAATTAATTCAGAACTGCTTAAAAGGTACATACTTCCTTCAAATTTTATTTTGTCTAAAAGGTGTCTTTTTTTGTTGTTGTTGTAAACTTTGCAATTCAAAACCATCTGCGATGACGCCATTGCAAGATTTGCATACGGAATGGAGACAGAAAAAATTATTTAACTATTCATAGCCACCTTTACACTGTAAAGATGGTGACACGTTACAGTTGAAGTCTGAAGTTTACATACACTTAGGCTGAAGTCATTAAAACTAATTTTTTAACCACTCCACAGATTTAACATTAGCAAACTATCGTTTTGGCAAGTCATTTAGGACATCTACTTTTTCCAACAATTGTTTACAGACAGATTGTTTCACTTTTAATTCACCATCACAATTCCAGTGGGTCAAAAGTTTACGTACACTAAGTTAACTGTGCCTTTAAGCAGCTTGGAAAATTTCAGAAAATGATGTCAAGCCTTTAGACAATTAGCTTCTGATAGGTGGTGTACTGAATTAGAGGTGTATCTGTGGATGTATTTTAAGGCCTACTTTCAAACTCAGTGCCTCTATGCTGACATCATGGAAAAATCAAAAGAAGTCTGGTTCATCCTTGGGAGCAATTTCCAGATGCCTAAAAAGGTACAACGTTCATCTGTACAAACAATAGTACGCAAGTATAAACACCATGGGACCAAGCAGCCATCATACCACTCAGGAAGGAGACACATTCTGTCTCCTAGAGATGAACGTAGTTTGGTGCAAAAAGTGCAAATCAATCCAAGAACAACAACGAAGGACCTTATGAAGATACTGGACGAAACAGGTAGAAAAGTATCTATATCCACAGTAAAACGAGTCCTATATTGACATAACCTGAAAGGTTGCTCAGCAAGGAAGAAGCCACTGCTCCAAAACCACCATAAAAAAGCCAGACTACAGTTTGCAAGTGCACATGGGGACAAAGATCTTACTTTCTGGAGAAATATCCTCTGGTCTAATGAAACATATATTGAACTGTTTGGCCATAATGACCATCGTTATGTTTTGAGGAAAAAGGGTGAGGCTTTCAAGCCGAAGAACACCATCCCAACCGTGAAGCATGGGGGTGGTAGCATTATGTTGTGGGGGTGCTTTGCTGCAGGAGGGACTGATGCATTTCACAAAATAGATGACATCATGAGGAAGAAAAATTATGTGCATACATCAAGACATCAGCCAGTCAAGTTAAAGCTCGGTCGCAAATGGGTCTTCCAAATGGACAATGACCCCAAGCATACCCCCAAAGTTGTGGCAAAATGGCTTAAGGACAACAAATTCAAGGTATTGGAGTGGCCATCACAAAGCTCTGACATCAATACGATAGAAATTTGTGGGCAGAACTGAAAAAGCGTGTGCGAGCAAGGAGGCCTACAAACCTGACTCTGTTACACCAGTTCTGTCTGGAGGAATGGGCCAAAATTCCAGCAACTTATTGTGAGATGCTTGTGGAAGGCTACCCAAAACGTTTGACCCAAGTTAAACAATTTAAAGGCAATGCTACCAAATACTAACAAAGTGTATGTAAACTTCTGACCCACTGGGAATGTGATGAAGGAAATAAAAGCTGAAATAAATAATTCTCTCTACTATTATTCTGACATTTCACATTCTTAAAATAGTGATCCTAACTGACCTAATACAAGGAATGTATTCTATATATGTCAGGAATTGTGAAAAACTTAGTTTTAATGTATTTGGCTAAGGTGTATGTAAACTTCTGACTTTAACTGTATATGTTGATTCCCATGCATAGCGGACAGAAAACAAGTCATGCTCACTGACAACAGTAAAGCAGCTCTGAGGCAGCATTTCATTTACGCAGAGCCAAAGCTCACCGAAAAACTTACTGTTGTTTTGCTGCCTTGCAAGCACTGGTATTCTCTTTTGAAAATAAAAATCTAGTTAAGAAATAAACAACAAAACAAAAGTCGGTATAGCCTGATCAAATACACAAACAAAAGTGGAGCAATGGCGAGTTCTTAAAGAGCACCTATTATGGTTTTTCAAATATTACCTCTCATGTAGTGCGTTATATAGCTGTTTGTGAATGTAAAAAAAGTCTGCAAAGTTTCAAAAATCAAAAGGTGCACGACAAATGGAGTTATTGACTTCCAAAAGAAAGAACCGATTCTGAACACCTGAAACAAGTCATTAGTAATTCCAGACTTACTTCCTGTACAAACCTACATAATTTGGTAACAAAAAACCCGCCTCTGGTCTTCATTGGCTGCTCGCGAACCGCTTTGACCCGCCCTCAAACACTACACTACACAGCGGTAGACCAATCACAACAGACTGGGACATCTGACCAATCAGAGCAGAGTAGGCTCTCTGAAAGGAGGAGTTTAGAATTAATCCTTTAGAACAGATCATTGAACGAGTCGTTTCTGACACTGGGAAAAAAAAAGATAATGCTGCAATTTAAATTATGAGCAAATTAAAGTGTTTTTTGACCTTGGATGCATGTAAATCTATTGTATGAGACCTTTAAAACAAAATTAGGCACGTTTAAAAACCATAAAAGGTGCTCTTTAAGCACCATTATAAGTCTGCTTGCAAATTACTAGGTGTAGAGATAAAATATATTTTGCCAAATTCAAAAAAGGGTCCATAAAGAAAATACACAGATGCAACAAGAGCTGGTGGAGCCAACTCCAAATAGAGTCTAAACCATGTACTACTAGAGTCAACTCAAAATAATCCCCCAAAACTTCAAACCAAGTTTCCGGGGTTTTAAGTGATCATCAGCAATTCTGGTTTTTACTCATTTCACTGCATCCTGTACCCGGGAGATGGTGGGTAATTGTGGTTTGATCATGCCCACTAGCAACCTATCAGAAGTACACTACTTGATTTGACCACAGAGGCTGCTGACAGTACTATAGGGGTGAAAGAGGAGAGGGTGCAAATCCGTTAAGGGGATTTATGTTATATCCCTGCCTACAGTGACTCGTGTGGAGTCAGACTGCACGCTACGACATGGCTAATTTTCAGCCTGCAGCTTGCTGTGAATGGGGCATGTGACAGCAGAGGTCAGTGGTGCTTAAAGGTATGTTAAACTGTAAGATGTCAAGTAACTTGATCTAAATCTCATGATTTATGTAACAGCTCAAAAGAGTTCTCCATGTCAGCTCTGAGTTGAGGAAAATAATAACTTTAACTCTTATAATAATAACTTATGATAGTGCATTAATACTTTTTTCATTGGTTTTTATTTTTTGCCTTTAAGCTTGACAGCCGTGATCACTATGAACTGTAATTGTATGGCAAGAGCTGTGTAAAGAATCTTCAAAAATGTCTGCTTTTTTGTTCAATGTAAAAAATAAAATAAAGATTTTATGAGAAAAACAGCAGGGAATAAAGAGCAAGGAATGACACCACATCAAAATGGCTTGTTACACTGCTTACCTCAACTTGGTCTCTTGTTTAACGTTTTGATCTCTTCCCAAAAATACAAGCTAGGTTTGTTTCACTGCTACTGGATAAGTTCTTTCCTGTGAGGAAAAAAAAAGAAAAAGTTAAAAGCATGGAGACTTTTTATAGATCTCTGACATTATACCACACAATAGAACATTTATGTAAACATTTAGTGCTTTGCTTTAATCTTGCCCAATGAGGGCAGCACAGTTCATTTTGGTCTGCTACCGTTTATCACCTGCAGACTCTAATGCCAAACCTGTCAAGCAAACATGTGCACCCCCAAACACACGTATTGATAATTAAAAGACGTTACTCATTGCTTGTACTGGATGAAAATCTCTTTGATATATAGTCCATGTAAACCCACATTTGAAACACTTTCCTTCTGTAAAGGGACTTTATCCATCTGGAACGGTTTGGATAACCTGAATGAGTGTTCTCTAAAACAATGGCAAAATAGCAATTTGGCTATTACTTAAAAATAAAAACAATTAGAAAAGCATGCACGTATGACTCGTTTACTATAAAACCAAGAACATGCAGTCAGTTTTGAACTTTAAAAAGACACGTGTTTATTACGCATTTCACAAACTTTTGGAGAGATGAAAAGGAAACCTTTCCAGTCGCGACCTCTTGACAAACAAAGATTTTTCTAGTGGGTTTCAACTATATAAATTATTGATTTAAATGGATAAGGGTCCCGGGACAGTTTTGAACTCCTGCCGAGAGGAAAGGTTGAGAGGTAACAGAGGGTGCGATGCATGGTCGCAGTGGATTAAACGGCCGAGAAAAAACAAACGGTGCATGGGCGGCCCCATTTTCCAGCAGCTCAAAGTCTCCAGGAGAGTATGGGCGCCCGTCTCAGCCATGAGCCCTGTTCATCCAGCTGCATCCTCTTCCTTCAAGCAGCTCCTGATAACACTCTCTTATTTATTGGTCTAGGGTCTGTTTCACCATGGCTTTCAAAGGACAGACCTTGCCTTCAAGTAACTAAGGTATCCTGTAAGCAGGCTGAACAAAAGGCAAGGCTGAACAGGCTTTTCACTGATCCGAGTGGACATCAAGTGGAGCACACAAATGACCTCTACACATTTGGCAGTGATCCATCAACCAACCGAGGCTTTGGGTGTAAATACAAGTGTTACAGAAAACCTTAAAGAAATGAAGTCACTGAAAGGCGTTAAAGAGAAGAGGTATAGATATCAATTATTTGCGATATATCCGCAACAACTGTGCTAGCGATATAAAATTAAAGCAACATAATGAATATCGGAAGGATTTTTTCTTGTGCTGATTGAGTCATAGTTTCCTAAAGACTGTATAAATAGACTGGTTTCACAATTCCAACTTATCTCAGGAGTTGTGGGTACAGGTGTGCCATCACATGTGTCAAAGTAGTACTGCCAAATTAATGCCATTAATTTTATTGTATTTTTTATTTATTTTTTTCATTTATGTAAGTAAATTATCACTGCATACTTAAATACAAGTATACTTCATGAGTTTAATGGCGGTTACTGAAATCGGGGGCACCTGCAGGATTTCTTCTCTGGGTATGCAGAGGAAACAAAGCAATTAAATAAGTGTACCCTTATCGTCTATAGGGTTCGGGGGCATGCACTTCTGAGAGAACTTTTTTGCAAAAACAACACCAAAGCGCTCAATTTTGATGACTTTGATAGAAGCATTTTTATATTTTCTTCAGTATCTGTACTAAAATATGTAACTATTTGCTACAAAGCATTTCAAAAATACTTGTTCACTTGACACAGCACTAATTGAAGTTTCTCAAAGTTACATGTACCTCTCAAAAGTTAGCCTTTTTTTTCAGTTGACTGTAGATAAATATCCACTTCATCCAGCACTCTGTTCACGGTGTTCTAAATTATCCCGAAACGGTTTTACTGCATGAGAAACAATCTCACCTAAATCTCACAGGGGGCTATTTTTCTCCATTTTTACCTCTAGTTTTATTCAGATGGAATTATAAGTATATAGCCTACATTATGGCCCTACCCTTCAGTAATTTGTTTCCCAGCTAGACGTAATGCTACCATGTGCTGACTTACATTTATATTGTTGTTCTGGCAGATACCTTTAACAAAAACTTAGGTTCATCCAAAAATGTTATTTGTGTCATCATTACTCAACCATGTTGCTCCACACATGAATTTCTCTCGTCTGTATAGCACAAATGATGTTAGGCAGAATGTCAGTCTATGTCACCATTCACTTTCACTTCAGCTTTTTTTTTTTTTTCATACAAAGAAAGTGAATACTGAGACTAACATTCTGCCTAACATCTCCTTTAGAGTTCCACATAAGAAAAAAAAAGTCATGGCTTTGCAAAAACGTGAAAATGTGAAGTGATTGCAGAATTTTCATTTTGTGTGAACAATCCCTTTAACAGTCAATGCTCACAAGTTTAAAGTAGTTTTGCTCAAAATGTAAAAGTATGTTAAAAGATGAAATCCTAAAAGAGGGGACCTTGTTGCTAAATAAGTTATGGTGTTTACTAGGGGTGGGCACGAGTACTCAGGTACTCGGACATGGCAGCAATGATCGATCATGAAAACGATGATCGATAGTGATCACGCATGATGTGACTTTTCACTTAATTCGAAATCCAGTGACAATTACCTGACAACTAAACACACAAACAAAGAGGGAGCTTATTTTTAATTTTGAGATTGATTACATTGTGGTTTTGAAGAGTACATTGATTGTCAGAAACGTCTCATAGCAACCAAACTGATACAACACTGCAATGCTATCGTTACGATAATCAAAAGTGTGTAATTAACAGTGTTTTGAACGCCTGTCTCTGCAAAACGTTTGCTAAACACATTTTATTGTCATTTCATGTAAGAACTTTGACTTGTTAATGGATATTACTTAATACAAGTAAATGTTTGTCACTGACCGTAAACCTCCTTGCCCTGCGTGAAGTAACACGCACCTGCATCTCGACGAAATGGGAGTTGAAGATTTCTGCACGAGTTTCCAAGTTAAAGTGTCATTCCGTTGCACTTTCCCCAGTTGAAAGGTGGAAATTCAGACTCTCCGGGTTGAATGGAACGCTTCATGAATCACAGCAACAACAATACAGAGCATCGCGGCTTTCCTCACAAGAGCGAACATTTGGGGACACACACACACACCAGGCGCGTGGCAGTGGACTCAACATGCTGAAGCAACGCATATACAGCAGGCGAGTGTTTCAAACAGCTAGACAGAGCGCAGCTAAATGGAACACAATGCAGCGTCTTCAAACTGAACTTCAAAACGCAATGGTTATGGCGTCTCCTGTTATTTGAAAATAGGCGGTTCAGACAGTCACTAAAAAAAACTGGTGCATGCTTACTAAGGTTACTACGGTAACCTGAAGGAAGAATAGACAGACGTGCGTTGGGCACATTCTTTCAGAGTTGGACAGCGAATCTTCACATAATGATAAAATAAGATGCATTATATTTTGAATCTTTTGTACATTTTGTAACATTTTATAACTATAATAATGTATCGCCTATAATAATGAATAGGTGATACACTGGAACAACAAGGCACAATGCAGCAGCCATAGACGTTTGTCAGACATGTTATTATATATACAGTTATGAACAAGTAATTGCCCTGTGTACTCGACAAGTACTCGAGTAATTAGTCCGAGTACTCGGGTAGACAAAATGACCAAAATGCCCAACACTAGTGTTTACTGAAGGTATATTAAAGAAATTATAAAATTATATTTGGAAAATTATGCATGTTTATTACAAGTATAATATTATATTATTTCGATTATTATCATTATTTATACTATTACCGGTAGGCTATATATGGCCTACTTATATTATTAAACTTGACTAAATCACAAGGCAGAGAATACCTATATAGCCTACATCAGATAATGGAGATGAGGGATGTAACAGGTGTTTAAGCAGGGTAATAAATTGTGTTAAGCGCTTTTGTTCCGTTTTTTTATTTTTTATTCTTTGTATCAAATTAGAGGCCCCCTGACGTCACTTTCTGTTCGTGTTCCTGTTTCTGACAGCATGCTGCACGAGTGTTTGTAGCTTGCTAGCCTGCTTAGCATTGCTTATTCTTATTCGTTCATCGTTTTATCCTTTGCCATTTTACAGTGTGCTTCGGGTTTTTCCGCTTTTCTACCCTTTCATCTGTGTGTATTATACCGCGCACACGTTTCTCTCTTTTTCCGCTTGTCTACATCTCGCATCTCGACTGCGTGCATTCGTTTTCTCCACAAACACAAAACTCACACTAAATCATTTAGAAACAAATTTGATTAAGGTCAAACTTGAAAAAAAAAGAAAAACAAAATAATAATATTTGAAGATAAACATCACATAAAAGGTAGGGCTACTAAACATTAGATCTCTTTCTACCAAAGCACTAATTGTAAATTAAATTATTACAGATCATAGCTTGGATGTGCTCTGTTTGACTGAAACCAGATGAATATATTAGTTTAAATGAATCTACTCCCCTAGGTTAATGTTATAAACATTAGCCTTGTCTGAAGGGTCGAGGAAGTGGTGTTGCTACAATTTACAGTGAAGTTTTTGGTGTTAATCAGAGGACAGGATATAAGTTTTAGTCTTCTGAACTAATAATACTTAATACGACACCGTCAGTTATTAATAAAAAAAATCTGTTGTCTTTTGCCCTTGCTACAGTATATAGATCACCCGGGCCTTACTCTGGTTTCTTTGGTGAATTTGCTAATTTTCTATCTGATCTAGTAGTTAATGTAGATAGAGCTTTAATTGTTGGTGACTTCAACATTCACATAGATAATGAAAATGACACATTGGGATTAGCATTTATTGATATTCTCAACTCTCTTGGAGTCAGACAAAATGTGAAAGGACCAACTCATCACCATAATCATACGCTAGATTTAATTCTGTCATATGGAGTTGATGTTGATACTATAGAAATTCTATCGCAGAGCGATGACATCTCAGATCATTACCTCGTCACTTGTTTATTGTGATCAGCTAATGTCACTTAATCTACACCACACTATCGTTCAGGTAGAACTATTATTTCAACCACTAAAGATAGCTTCACTAATAATCTTCCAGAATTGTCTCACATACCCAGTAAGCCAAAAAGTCTAGAAGAACTTGATGAAATAACAGAAAACATAAATAGTCTTCTCTAACACTCTTGATAGTGTCGCACCCTTACAGTCTTCTCTAGCACACTTGATAGTGTCGCCTCCCTTCAATTAAAGAAAAAAGCCCTGCACCGTGGTGCAATCACACTCATGCTCTCAAGAGAGCAGCTTGGAAAATGGAGCGCAAGTGGAAGAATACAAGATTAGAGGTATTTCACGGTGCATGGAAGGTTAGTGTCTGTAGCTTCAGACAGGCACTAAAAGCTACCAGGTCAGCACATTTTAGCAAACTCATAGTAAATAACCAAACAATCCTAGGAGTTTATAAAGTACTGTGGCTAAATTTGTTAGGAATAAAGCCTCAACTGAACCAGATATTCCGTTGCAGCACAAGAGTAATGACTTCATGAATTTCTTTACTGATAAAACTGAAATCATCAGAAATAAAATTGGAACTATGCAATCAACTGTCACAGCACCCCAGAAAACAGTCTCTCATAATTTTTAATCTCATAAGAGCAACTTCAAATCCTCAAAGGTCATGAAGAGCTAACAAAACTTATCAAAAAAATCAAAAGCCACAACATGTATGTTAGATCCAATACCAACTAAGCTCTTAAAAGAGGTATACCCAGTAATCTCAGAACCTCTTCTTAATATTATTAACTCCTCACTATCCTTAGGACATGTCCCAAGAAACATTAAAATGGCAGTTATCAATACGCTTATTAAGAAGCCACAGCTTGATCCTAGGGATTTGGCCGATTTCAAATCTACCATTTATGTCGAAAATACTAGAAAAGGTAGTGTCCTCCAAACTATGTTCATTTCAACAGAGAAATGGAATATATGAACCATTTTGGTCAGGATTTAGGCTCCATCACAGTACAGAGACTGCACTTAGAGTTACAAATGACTTGCTCATATCATCTGATCGCGGCTGCATTTCTCTTATAGTGCTTTTAGATCTTAGGGCTGCCTTCGACATGATAGACCACAACATTCTCTTGAATATGCTGGAGAATTATGTTGGCATTAGGGGACTTGCATTAGCTTGGTTTAGGTCCTATATATATATTAGACCGCTACCAATTTGTATGTGTAAACAAGGAATTGTCAAATCAAACAAACATAAAGTATGCAGTGCCACAAGGATCAGTTTTAAGACCTCTGATTTTCTCCCAATACTTGCTTCCCCTGGGAGATATTATCAGGAATCTGTTTCCACTTATGCAGATGATACCCAACTTTATATTTCTTCTAAACCCAACAAAAATTCCCAATTCTTAAATTAGCAGAGTGTATCAATGAATCAAAGATTGGATGGCCAGAAATTTCCTTCTACTCAATTCTGACAAAACAGAGGTACTAATAATTGGACCAAAAACCTCAAAATAAGCCGCTAAAATATAATTTGACTCTCGATGGATGTACTGTTACGTCATCTTCAGCAAAGAACTAAGGTGTTATATTTGATACCAATCTGTCCTTTGAAAATCACATTTCCATTGTTTGTAGAACAGTATTTTCCACCTGAGGAATATTGCCAAATTACGACACATGCTCTCTGTTGCTGAAAAATGAATTCATGCGTTCATGACCTCAAGATTATTGTAATGCATTACTGGGAGGATTTATTCAATAAATAAACTTCAATTGGTTCAAAATGCAGCTGCCAGAGTGCTGATTAGTACTAAGAAATAAACTCAGCAAAAAATAAACGTCCCTTTTTCAGGACACTGTATTTTAAAAGATAATTTTGTAAAAATCCAAATAACTTTACAGATCTTTATTGTAAAGGGTTTAAACAATGTTTTCCATGCTTGTTCAATGAACCATAAACAATTAATGAACATGCACCTGTGGAATGGTCATTAAGAAACTAACAGCTTACAGACAGTAGGCAATTAAGGTCACAGTTATGAAAACCTAGGACACTAAAGAGACCTTTCTACTGACTCTGAAAAACACCAAAAGAAAGATGCCCAGGGTCCCTGCTTATCTGCATGAATGTGCCTTAAGCATGCTGCATGGAGGCATGAGGACTACAGATGTGGCCAGGGCAATAAATTGCAATGTCTGTACTGTGAGACGCCTAAGACAGCGCTACAGGGAGACAGGAAGGACAGCTGATCATCCTTGCAGTGGCAGACCACATGTAACAACACCTGTACAGGATTGGTACATTCAAAAATAACACCTGCGGGACAGGTACATGATGACAACAACAACTGCCCGAGTTACACCAGGAAAGCACAATCCCTCCATCAGTGCTCAGACTGTCCGCAACAGGTTGAGAGAGGCTGGACTGAGGGCTTGTAAGCCTGTTGTAAGGCAGGTCCTTACCAGACATCACCGGCAACAACATCGCCTATGGGCACAAACCCACCTTCACTGGACCAGACAGGACTGGCAAAAAGTGCTCTTCACTGACGAGTCGTGGTTTTGTCTCACCAGGGGTGATGGTCGGACTCGCGTTTATCGTCGAAGGAATGAGCGTTACACCGAGGCCTGTACTCTGGAGTGGGATCGATTTGGAGGTGGAGGATCAATCATGGTCTGAGGCAGTGTGTCACAGCATCATCGGACTGAGCTTGTTGTCATTGCAGGCAATCTCAACGCTGTGCGTTACAGGGGAGGCATCCTCCTCCCTCATGTGGTACCCTTCCTGCAGGCTCATCCTGACATGACCCCCCTGCATGACAATGCCACCAGCCATACTGCTCGTTCTGTGCGTGATTTCCTGCAAGACAGGAATGTCAGTGTTCTGCCATGGCCAGCGAAGAGCCCGGATCTCAATCCCATTGAGCACGTCTGGGACCTGTTGGATCGGAGGGCTAGGGCCTTTCCCCCCAGAAATGTCTGGGAACTTGCAAGTGCCTTGGTGGAAGAGTGGGGTAACATCTCACAGCAAGAACTGGCAAATCTGGTGTAGTCCATGAGGAAGAGATGCACTGCAGTACTTAATGCAGCTGGTGGCCACACCAGATACTGACTGCCCACCGAACCTCACAGAAATGACCTTCAGGTTGAACTGTGATGCACCTCATCATTTATCTCTGCCTGCATCACCTTTGTCTATTGATGGACTACACTCTTGAAATGGAATACATAGACAATCATTTAATTGCCAACAAAAGCCTTCATCAGCCAACTAACAAAGGACAATGCATCTATGTAAGCTTCTGTAGTTAATCCAGGATGGAATTCAAAGACATTAGTCAATCTTAAAGTTAATACAAAATAAATAAAAAAAAACAATTTTTTTATTTTTAAAACACTGTCCTTAATGCTTTATTTACAAAATTACTAATATTGGCATTATATTCATGCTGTCTAGCCAGAGGGGAACTGGCCCCCACAGTGAGCCTGGTTTCTCCCAAGGTTATTTTTCTCCATTGACCAACATCTTATGGAGTTTTGCGTTCCTTGCCACAGTCGCATTTGGCTTGCTTACTGGGGTTCTAAATACAATTACTATTTAATTATTTCATTTCTATACACATTTTACAATCATATTTAATCAAACTACACAATGATCACTATACAACATTATAGATATTACAGTTAAATATTTTTGTTAATGCATGATTTCCTGTAAAGCTGCTTTGATACAATGTGTGTTGTGAAAAGCGCTATACAAATGACGACTTTCTCTCCACTCTGAGAAGTTTTGGTTGCATTACACACAAAGCATTTATTGCTATTTGTGCTTTTCTAGTAAAAAATGCTGTTCATCTAATTGAAAAAAAAAAAATTATCCATTTCAAATATTACATTTAAAATACATTTACATTAATCTATTTATTGAATATTGTCAAAAAGCTGAAAAATATCTTGAATACTTTTAGATATATTTCCCTGACCTACTATAAACTAATGGTGCATATGAGGTAATGAAATCCTGCTGGCAGCAAGGTCACCGTTGAGATGGTAACACATGTGACGAAACTCTGGCTAAACCAGATTAGCAATCACAGAGGCTTTTTCAGATCGATTTGCTAATCTGACAAGCAAAATACTAATTGACTGCCTCATAGGACACCTGGATTAGTTCTAAGCTCTTCAGTTACAGTTAAACAAGGAAAAGACGTTTTTTGGAATAAGAAGTGTCAGATCAGATGTTCTTTTAACCGTCCAAGCAGGAAATGATCATGATCATTTATTATACGCACTTGTTTTGTCCCTCTCTCAAAAAAATAAAAAATAAATAAATCAGATTATTCATGAAAACATCTCAATAACAGCTTGCCCCACTCAGCCAAATAGATGAAGTGCTTCCAGTTCAACTCACATCAAGAAATGAATCAGATGATAAATGGGCAGCCAATTAAATCTGGGTTACTGGTTTACACCACTTGTGCCCAAGATGGGGTTTGGAGATGCCGGTGCCTTTCTCCAGTTCTGAAAGCCATCAATCTCTGAAACAAGCTACCTCACATCTACCTCTATCCTGTGTGCAAAATAGGAGTTCAGTTGGCTACTTTTCCGGAAGATTAGTCCAATACACTTTGTAACATTGTGCATACATTTAACCATGTTTATATACTTATCAACATCAATTTAGTTCAGGAGGTTTTAAAGATTATGAGAAACTTAAATTCAGTCAAATGTGTCCAAGACTTTTACTGGTAGTGTATATCAGACTACTATAAAGTATTTACATTCACTTTAAAATGGCAGGAAGTAACATAACTAAGGCACCAGGTCAAGAAGACAACTTTCAAACGTTAAATATAACCAATTTAAGTCTGTTAAATCGATTACAGATATAACCTGGCAATAGCTTTGTTGGGGTGTACCCAGGAAACGTACAAAAGGTGAGGCTTTCTATGGGTTACAGGGCAACTAATATCAGCAAAAGGTGATCCAATCAACAAAGCCGCCCCAGGGGACATGGGCGGAACCTGACACGATGAGACAACGAGCCAATTGGCAAGACAACAAACCACAAGTCCATTAGCAGTTGTAACAACCAGTCATGTTTGTCCACTTTCAGACACGGCAGCATGACCCTTGCGTAGACTGATTAACTTTCTTTTGGATCATGTTACATAGCTTGTAACAGTCTAGAGAACAGAATCTTCTTTCAAGAATCCAGAGGAACTGTCATAATTCCACCACCATGATTGCAATAAATCAGAGGATTTCAGCTGACTCCCATTAATTATTTATTTATTTATTTTTTTTACCATTAACCTCTGAAGGGCTATGCTTATACGATGTGATAAGTAAACAGCCTACATAAATATCAAGATCCATCTATCTATTTCCCAGCCATAATGTCAATTTAAATCCACCTTAAAAACCCATTTATATTAATGAGTTTGAGTGATGCTTTTTCACCCCAGGAAGACATAAAATGTGACTTATGGAGGCAGAGGGCAGCTCATAATCAGTGAGAGTTGAACTAAGGTCATGAACATGAGGTTAGTGATGTAGTCCAATTACAAAGGGGGTGGTGATGAGCTTTAGTGTGGTATGTTCATTCCCCATTCACGTGAGATATCTAGACATGGGACACATCTCAATCCCACATCCAGAGCATGGTCTTCCTTCTTGCAGTTAAACAAAGGCTTAACAGAAAATCAGAGACATCAACAACATTGTTCTGGATGCTGTGTTATCTGTGGGACTCATCAGGTGCTGATTGAGGCCATTTTTAAGTAAATGCACTGGCCGGTGCTCCTCACAGGAAATAGGAAGTTGAGCTTAGGAGCGGTATGATACGGTGTCCACTTAGGTGACAAGTGATGAATAAAATTCCCCCCCCCCCATATTCCTGATATTTTTATAAATAAATAAAAATATTCTGCACCAAATCTTCATTTTTTCTGATTATTACTGGGATTTAGGTTGAACAAAAATCGGCCTTAACTGTAGTTATTGGTATCAGCAAAATCCACAATCGGTTGACCGCTACCATCAACAGCTACAGTTAAAGGGATAGTTTGTTCAAAAATGACAATTCTGCCATTATTTAAAGGGTTAGTTCACCCAAAAGTGAAAATTCTCTCATTATTTATTCACCCTCATGATATCCCAGGTGTGTATGACTTTCTTCACCAGTACAAATTTGAAGATTTTCTTAGCTCAGTAGGTCCTTAAAATGCAAGTGGATGGCGATTAGACCTTTGAAGCTCCAAAAAGAACAGGCAGTCAGCATTAACATCATCCACACAACTCCAGCAGTTAAACTGATGTCTTATAAAGGGAAATGATCGCTTTTGGTGCAAAAAAGATCCATATTTAAGTACTTTTTAACTATAACGCATCACTTCCGGTTAGCAACAGAATGCGCGTGACAATCGCATTGGCATGTTCACGCGAGAACTGAAGCAAGTGCGTCACGAAGAGCAGCACTGTTTACAACCGAGGAGGAACGCTGTACAGAATCTTAGTTGGTTTTGGTTTAGATCTGCATTTGTATCTGTTTCTTTACTCACAATGGTGTGTTTGTGTGCTCATCCTGGATGTCTCAATTGAGAGAAGAACATGAGATTACGCCCGTAACATGCCAACGTGTTTTTGTCTCACGAGAGACCACGTGAACTCAGCATTCTCACCATTACATCACACGCATATTCTGCTGCTGAAAAATTTATTTTTAAAAAGTACTTAAATATTGATCTTTTTCGGACCAAAAGCGACTGTTTCTCTTATAAGACATTAATTAAACCACTGGAGTAGTATTGATGACGTTTATGCTGACTGTCTGTTCTTTTTGGAGCTTCAAAAGGTCTAATCACCATCCACTTGCATTTTAAGGACCTACTGAGCCGAGATATTTTTCTGTTTTTCTTCACATCTGTTCTGCTGAAGAAAGAAAGTCATACAGAGAATTTTCATTTTTGGGTGAACTATCCCTTTTATGCATAAACTCATGTGCTGTTTGACTAAATCTATGGCTTTAGAAGACTTGGACTACTTTTATGTTGTTCTTGTTTGTTTGTTTGTTTTGTCCAGATCACCATGTACTATCATTGTATGGCAAGAGCTGCATAAAGATTCTTCAAAAATCTCAGTTTATGGGTTCGGAAACAACATGAGTACAAGTAAAAGAGACAGAATTTTCATTTTTGGGTGAAATATTCTTTTAAAAATGTAGACTTCAGGTCTAATAAACTTCCTGCTCACAAGAGACCACCAACAAACATCAGGCTTCCCCAATATCCATGCTGGGAAGGATGTGAGAAATTCAGCAGAGCTCAATTCTGTGTAGCAAAACATTCAGTGAGATTGTTCACATACTGCCAGATCACTCTCAGGAGCAATTGGTCTAGCAGGTTACTTGTTCAGGTTTTCTGACTCACATGTAGACAAACAAGCCAGGTGCTTTTTGTTCATGAAGTGACTCCCTGTTGTTGGGGCGGCCAAGCCTTCTGGTTAAGTTGACATTCCAGCTTCATGCTGATCTACTGCAGCAGTGACCCATGAGCTACTGTTGCTGGTACGAATGCCAAAGCACACAGCGTTTAGCTACTGAACACAGGAAGTGATGGATGGGGGGCTTCATTTGTAAAGGAAATAATAAAAAAACTGCCTTGGCTGCAAGAATGTTTTCTCATCAAGTTATGCAAAACATATCTTGCACATTTCAACACCAGACTTGAATAGACAACCCTGACTATGTAGAGAGCAACTCAAGTTGTCATTTATGTTAAAAGGTCAATCAACAGGATAGAGGCCCACAAAAATTATTATGTCTGGAATTATTTTGAATTAACTGAAAACAAACTATTAATCCTACATTAACGTCAGGGTTCCCACACTTTTTAACCAGTTAAATTTGAGTCATTCATGATTACTGGATTTGTTAGAATTCATATTACAGAGATGCCAGGTGGATTTCCATTTGTTTGTCAAGTCCCAATCTTTTGAATTAATAGATTTGAACTATAGATTATACGAAATAAGTTATACTTGTGTACAAATCACCAAAAAGATCCTTAAATGGACAGACTGGTGTCATCACGCTGGCTTGCAGGCAAACTCTCCAGCAATAGAGCCGTTAAATATTTTAGAGGAGGGCAAAACTGGAAAAATAGTCACTATGGAAATTATGACTTTTCCAGGCATGGAAATCACAATTATAAAAAAATCCCTGATATTTCCAGGATATCATGGCCATAGGAATTTTGTAAAGTTCTCTAAAAAAATAAAATCCTACAGCACAATGGTTGATTTGCAAGACATCATGACACTAAAAAGCTCACCCTTGGTGAATTTCATGTAATGGACCCTCTTCTTGAAATTCTCCTCCAGACTGAAACCCTGCGCATGTCCCCTGCGTGGGCTCTGAAAGTACACAAAGAGAAAGTCAAAAAAAATATCAAAATCACAAAAAAAAAAAAAATAAAAAAAAAACATTACACATAAGCCTTTCCACATTAAGGTTCACACGACTAGAGTGAAACAGACATGGAAAATGCAGATTGCGTTCAACAAGACAATAACAAGAAAATGGACCACAACATTTCACCATATTTATCACAACAGCACCACCTAGTGAACACTGAGAATGAAAACATTGAGCTTAGAAGATTAAATGTTCAAGAAATATTTTTTACAAAAAAATCATCAAATACTTACATTTCACATTTTACTAGTTTTTTAAATTTAGACCGTGAAAAGACAGGTTATTTTTACCCTATTGATGATGTGCTGTTGCAATAGTAATCCTGCTCAGTACGAGAGGATCTTGGATCGAGGGCTGACATTCTGCCACGCATGACATCCCAACCCAGATTCAGGTCGTCTACGAGTCATTTAGCACCAAGCTCTCCACAAACGTGCGGTGCGTGATGGGAGAGGGGCGGCACTCATCCGGCCCCATCTCAAACAGCTCTCCTCGCCGGGCCGGCTATCCCGGGCCAATCGGATTCTCGCGCTGCTGCGGTATCGTTACGTTTAGGGGGGATTCTGACTTAGAGGCGTTCAGTCATACTCCCCTCAGCCAAGCACACTCACCAAATGTATGAACCTGGGGTTCCTCGAGTGCTGAGCAGGAGTACTACTGCAACAACACATCATCAGTAGGGTAAAACTAAGCTGTCTCACGACGGTCTAAATTTTAAAAACTTGATGTTTAAAATACAGTTTGGAACTGAGCTTACTGTCGGTCTGGTTCTGTCCATGGCAGTTTTTCAGCTCTGCAAGGGCAATCCAGTTATCCTAAAACCACAAACAGCACCAATATCAAAGACTGATGTGGCTAGAAAACTCCAAAGCAAAATATTGCAGCTAATAAATAGAGTGAAAATAAGAATGTTTCCTCACCTCGTTGTATACTGAAGTGCCCAGACCCAGGCTGTTGTTCTTGACTTTCACCTTTGTGTTCTGTGGCCCCCTGTTCACTTTTTCCGAGACCCTGCCAGGCAAACAAACCAAGAAGGATATGTGAAAGCATGCAAACGATGATGCTGTTACATTTCTTTTAAAGGAGGGTACACCAAAAAAAATGAGTAAAACAAAGACACCACTAAAACAAAAATAATTGGATTATTTTAATGAGATTTTAATTCATCTAGTTGATTAAGATTGGCATTAACATTCTAAAAACGTAAATGGTAGGCCAACAGGAAAACAAATCTTCCCATGCAAACACTTTGTTATACAAAAAAAGGCATGACTATACAAAGAAAACAAAAAAAGGCATGTATATTTTAAAAGAAATAATTATGAAATATCACAAGATGGGCAGCCATAAAACAATTGAGCTGTTGTGGCCTGTGTAAAAACTGATGAAAAACAAAAGCAACATTATTCAGAATGTGCTAAAATACCACAGAGAAGCTTTAAACTCCTAATTGGCAATCTCTTTGGATTACAAATTGTCTAAATGATCTAAAATATAGAGATTCCACTTCCGCTGTGTATCACAGAGTCTACAAGAGTGCATGGCAAGATGACAAGAGACATAATTTACTCCAAAGCCTGCGAGTTACTTCAGCCTGTTACCTTTCCTTTGGACCAGCTCATGCGTCCCAACATCTTGTCCACATTTTGACTCATCATTGCTCCGTGCACTGTTTCTGGGGTCTACAGACCACTTCTGTTTACGTCGAGCTAATAAAATAGCAAAACAATGAGAGGGAAATTATGTAAAAAGTTTTACAAATTAGGCGACTGCGATCACGTCATATACATTTTATTTGTTAAATCTGGTTACGAGGGTAATCTGTTCATGAGGTACATAATAAACGAGCGTAAAAGTACTCGACAAGCCACATGATTCGTCCTGAGAGCCTTGATGGCAAGCATGTTAGTAAACATGCTAAACAACTCATACAATAATGCAAGAACTACTTTAATATACGATTTTCATAAAAATAAAATACAAGTTCTCAATCTAATTACAGAGTGGAAATGATAGCTAATGTCTTTAAACATATAAATGTGTTAAAATACACTCCAGATTGTAAACTCACGTACGTCAAGCATGTACGTCTTGTGGGGTCCTCGAACACATGAAAGAACATGCAGGACTGTCCTGTTTGTGCCTGTTTAAAATGAATGTATTTCACCTCATATAGTATATGTTATGCTAAACATTACACAATTCTTATATAAAATAATTTACAATCATGTCAAACTTAATCAACATCATAAACATTCATTTTGAATTTTCACGTAATTTGTACAATTCATCATCGCATGTGCTCAGTTTTGTAACTTACGCAACAACTGTAGATGGCATAAGTCATTTAAATTGATAGCGTAATTTGGGGGGAAATATAAATTAAATATGGGGGGTAGTTGTTACTACTGTGGAATCATGATAAATTAATAACTGCTTGAAAGTTCACCATCAAGCAACATATGAATTCTGTCATTTTGTTCCATTTCTTTGATAACATTTTAATGAAACTGGTTTCTAAAACCAAGCTCAAAATTAACTGCAACTGGCATAAACTTTGACTGGCTAAAAAGGCTAGCAAAAGTAATTGCCATGCTGTTTATCAACGTAATTGAGACACCATTATAATTAAATGAAAAACATATATGCAAATGTTAATAAACACAATTTATTTTATTTCTCTCAAAAGTAGGCAGTCACTACTGGTTTCCAATAACTCTCTCTCTCTCTCTCTCTCAATTTAAATTTTAAAGTACTTTAGTGGCATGATTGGATGATACAATACTGCCAAAGCATTAATACACAAAACAGATAATGACGTGACAAATAATAATAATAAAACAGTAACAAACAGCAATAAAATTGAATTAAAATAAGGTGCCAGGTAATGAATAAAATCAAATAAAAACTATAATAAAAACTTTCCTATAAGCCAGGGCAAGGTGATAATATGTTCTTTACTCATAGTTTGGAATAAACAATGTCCACGCAGCGATATCCATTTGAACTGCTTTGTTGTCCATTTAATGGAATATATATCTTACAGAGTTTAAAGGCATGTGGCTCTATGGTAAGAACCACATGTTCCCGCCACCTGTCCCTTCCTGATACAACCTACGGGAAGTTTTAATATCATGTGATATTAACAGGTGACCACACCTACAACACTGGTGCACACCGCCATCTAGTGGTTTGAACATTATGAACATAAAAAATAAATAAAAATAAAAATACTGTGACTGAAGTACATTAAGGCAGTAATTGGTTTCTGAGGGTGTGTTCTGAATTTAGCTGCAACTGATTCATGATTGTCCTCCCCCAGTAACACCTGCATTTGATCTGTTTCTGCTGAACTGGAAAACTGTGGCATGAGGTTTGAGAGTTTGTCAAAGTATTTCTCTCTCACCTCTGTAAATTTCTCACAGTGAAGGAGAAAGTGTGTCTCTGTCTCGACCTCACCAGTGTCACAGTGAGCACAGAATCGTTCTTCCTTTGGAAGCCACATTTGTCTGTGTGTGCCTTTTTCTATGGCCAGACTGTGATCACTGACTGAGTCTGTATTTGGTGAGGCTCCGTCTCTGTTTTGGATCTCTTACAGTGTGGAGATATTCTGTTAGATTATACTTTCTGTTTAAAGTCCGATAACATTCCAATGTTAAAACCATAAACATTTGTCAGCTTTTCTTTATAGATATTCTTAGTTTAGAGGTATAAAACCCAGATAGTTTAGCTGTTGTTAAGGGTTAGGGTTAGTCTCGCATTCATTGAGCCTTGCAAAGCTCATTTCTCTAAACTGCAGAGACAGAATGATATCAGCCATAAATACAGTAGTCATGAGCCTACAATTTCCTCCAAATGTATTGCACTTTAATTATGGGGTGTATTTCTTTCTTTCTTTTTTTTTTTTTTTTTAAAGGCGAGAACTACAATTATTACCATCCTTTAACCTCTTTCCAGTACAGCTATGAGCTAAAGGAAAGGTGAGTTTGAGGAAAAAAATAGTCTCAGTTCACACTAAGATGACTCAGCTGCAAACAGTTCCTCTTAGTCAGAATGAGAGTGAACTCTTGGTTACTTTTATGTTGCATTAGATGCAGACTTAAACTTTGTTGTTGTTATGACAGAGCATATATTTCATAATTTAGTTTCATATTTGAAAGTTTTCATTTCATTCATTTCATTACATTCATTACATTATTTTGAGAATGCTTTAAAAAATGCCAGTAAAACTGGTTTGTTTCAGATAAAATACCCCACACCAGACTATAACATTATGAAAGTCTTTATATGGGTTGTTGAGCATAGTTGCTATGTTCTCACATAGCAACAGATTACCATGTGATCACTACAAATTTTTGGGCATTTCCCTTTTTAAGAAACTCAGCAGGCATGTTTATATACAGACCCCTTCACTCAGTACTGTGCCAGTGCTGATATTCAATACTCATGCAGCAGAAAGGGTGGGTGGAAAACCATGTTGACATTCTCTAACTTCTCGTATTGGTCAAGAAGTGTGCACGTTGGGAGATGTGTCAACACAATGAAGTCTTGCATAACATGTCACACCCCCTGAGGACGTACTGAAGACAGTTGCTCTCTGCCTCCACAAAGACACTCTAGCTCCAATGCTCAGTTCTGCGAAACGCAAGGTGGTTCCTCGTATTAGGTCTGAGAGAGTATCATCTGAGAGGGGTGAGAGGGAGGAGGTTATGGCTTCATATGGGTGGCCATGTAAATTAGTGTTATGCAATGTTTTTCTTTTGCATTCCACTGATACAGGTTAAGGGAAACATTTCTGTGCTCTTAGCTGTAAAGATTTGACTTAAATAGTGTTCATACAGTGCTGAAAGTGGCAACCTGCAATTGTTACTTTAAGGAGTGAATTCTTGTTGATCTAACCCATACATTTGTTTTGTTGGTGTAACCTAATGAATTCAGGTTGATTCAGACATGTTAATTCAGATGTTACCACATGAAGCACATTTCTTAGGTTGACATTTTTTTCCAGTGTACAATGAAAAAAGGTTGTAACCTGAAATTATTACCTTAACCTCATGAGACCACTGTGTGCATTTTACATTTTCCGTTTTGATTTGTAATTAGTACCACCTAATAATAATAATAATAATAATAATAAATAAATAAAAAATAAATAAATAAATAAAAAAAAAAAAAAATTCTAGAGCAAATAGTTGTCCTAAAAATGTATGTCCACATATGTGGACAGCGGGACGAAATTTTAAATAATACCAAAAGCACAAATAAAAAAAATTATACAAATAAAAATGATTTGACTTGATTTGACTTTTATGTTATAATGTTTTTTCTACTTTGTCAACAAAATCTCAATTTTCTCTCTTTGCACTGTCAAACAAACAAGTGACAGCCAGTGGTCAAGCATTTTACCAATCAGAAATTAGCATGAATTATTCTGATTAATGGCCAGCATCATCCCATCACTGCCAACCATGTTAAAATAACATTATACATTAACAATTCTGAATCTATGTACTGATTACCATTGCCCCATGTCTGCCAAACATGTTGAGTGGTCCAAACATCATCTGCAGCCTGAAACTTACAGAACATTTTGGTTGAATGTTAGAGAGAATGCACTTGGCTGCATAGGAAAGCTATAGGATGCTCCCTTGCTCACTTGCTCCTTATTTAGTGAATGACTTAACCTCCAGTGTGCTGTCTGTCTGCACTGGTCTCAGAACAGTTGGTATGCACCTCATTTTCATCCTAACTCCATATAAAACCTCTGAAAGCAAAATTTTTCAGCTTTTGGATGAACCTATTGATTCTCAGTATGATAATGCACAGTGAATATAGGATTTCCCTCTCATTGAAAAATAGCGCTATTGTTCACTATAGCGTACAGTACACTGTGATTAGCAGTGTGGTGTTTCGCGTTAAATTGCTCAAATTTTAAAAATGCCATATTAGATGAAGCTAGAGACTCTAGTCTTTTGACTCAAACAGGTTTCAATGTAAAAACTTAACAAGGTTTCTTACAAGATATCGTTCTGTTGGCATTTCTCCAAAGACAAACTCCGCTGTGATCAGCACCATGTTATTTTGTCACATGACAAAATGCATTTAAAGTTTAACCCTTCACTGACAGTTTAGATTGTTCTGAACATAGATCAGTTGTTTTAAATAAATGTAAATTATGTGTTGCATATAGCGAAGCCAAAATACAACATCCACACGTGTACACGGGGTCACACAAGGTTAACATCGCCAAAAAGAATTGCAAAAATTAACATTGTTTTCAAACAGTTTTTCAAACATTCCCCTTATATATATTTAAAAAAAAATGGATAGTCCCGCCCCGAACTCATGCCATTGGTTGAGTCAATGTTGTTGTGTTGGGATGGATGGGTCGCTTAAAACAAGAGCAATTTTTATAGCGCCAAAAAAAACAGGGTGCTTACAGTTTTCGAGGAAATCAACCTACGAAGGACTTACTTATAGTTGTCTCTGTAAAATAAGCTGGGATAGAAGAAAATGTTTTAACATTGAAAATGTTACACACTTCAACTTTAAGGAGCTATTCCTACCTGATCTAACCTTTAAAATTAGTTTTGTTAGTGAAACCTAATGTGTTCAGGCTGATTTATTGAGGTTAAATAATATTGTTGTGCTTTGAAAGAATGTTGCTTTGTACAAAGTCCCAAGACATTACATACAGAAATGTCCCACATCACAATGATTTCACATTTGATGTTTAATATGCTTGACTCAAGAGCCATTCACTCATTTTACCCAGTTACTGACACACCATTGTCAAACACTGAGCAATAGCAGAGTTTACAATTGTTATCTTAGGGATATGTTACTACTTGATCTATAAATGACTCTCAGAGGTGTAACCTAATTTGTTAGGTAAATTAAGTCAGATTGAATTATTTTTTTGAGTTGAATAAAACCAATTAACTTAAATGTTTCGACATAAAGCACATTTTTAGGTTATCTCACAAAACATTTTTACAGTGCACATTGAGCAACAGTGCAGACAAACAATGCTATTTGTGTTCACTGATCACACGATTATGTCATACACTGAATAAGGTAGAGTTACATTTGAAAGGGCTTCTCTGTCAGTTAAAATTACCCTCAACTGAAAACTGGCTGGCACATACAAAAACTCTCATATTACAGGTGGCAAAGAGGCTCTTCAGTTCTTTTGCCTGGCACATCCTCCACAAAACCACTGTGTGCAGTGTTTTTTCTTCTTTCTTTTCTTCAGTAGTGCAGTGTTGTAGCTGTAGTGACAAATGGAAATGTTCGAAGAATCTTTCTACAATAAACGGTCTCTGGAAAACTTTTGAAAAGACACATGGGATGCTTTAGTAAATCTGTTTATACAAGTACGCCTGCTAAGTAGCTCACAATCTACATTTAGCTTAGTAGCAGTGCCAAATACTTACATAACTAATATATCAATGTTATTTGGGGCTCATATTTATATTGTGGTGAAAGTAAAGCAAACCTTTTGTCACTTGACCCAGCATTGTACTAACAATAGTATAACCTGCTTTGTACATTTGTAATCTATATAAGAAAATTGAGATTTGCGTTGATGACATCGAGAAATATTTCTGTGGCATGAGTCCAATCATATGCTTAAGGCATTGCTGCATATAAGGCAAAGGCCTCTGAAATTATTCAGGGAGAACTGAGGAAGATTATAGTCTTAAATCAATGCATCATGGACTAAAAACATGGACTAAGTGTCGAGAAAAGCTGTGAACTTCTGAATTAATACACAGGCCTTGTGCAGTCATTATTATTGCTACATGTACTGTGAACAATGAGAGATTGCCATCATAAAGTTAATTACATTGTGCACATAACTTAGAACTCATAGCTTAACATAATGGGCCTGTTATATGACTGTCGGCACTACAGTCAATCAAGTATTCATTATTAAGCATAAATAAGCACAAGGGGAATGAAAGAACTGAAATGTACCCTGTAAATTAATCTAATTGTATAGAAACAGCTCATTCCTGGTTCTTTTAAAAATGTGTGAATTCATCTTTCATCTCCCTCAAGCTTCAAATAAAAGACAACACAAAATATTAGAGATAAAAGCTTTATTGACACAAGTTTTGTGATCATAACAACAAAAAATGTGGATGCAAAGCTTAATTAAAAAATAATTTACATTTATGTTCCTACTCTCCCATTCAAATGGGATAATATATTCCCTGTCAGCAAATGGTTATGGGCAAATGCAAGATTAAAAAAAATGTATGCAGCAATGGTGCCGAGCAAGACCAGACCTTGCAGTAGTTCATTTCATTTGCTTGCAAGCAGACTGAATAAATAGATGGTGCATAAAAGAGGAAAAGCAGCCTAGAGGGACACGATATTCCCTTCTTCCCCTTAGGACTTCCATTTAAGTCCCACCCTGTTTAATACACAGAATGTTTTTGGCTGTTTACTTAAGAATGGGCTTCAGCTTTTGACTTGCTTCCTTTACTGAGGAAACATTGTAACAATTTTTATTACTCGAAGAACTCATCATAAACCAGATGGTCTAAACATGACCACCAACTTTTTGCCACATATCTAAATTGTATTCCTCCAAAATGGTACAGTAAAGTAAATTATTTTAAATAAAACAAAGAAAGAAAATTGGAAATTTTGAAAGCAGAATTTGGAAACATAAGGTTTAAGAGCTGCCACATTCATTTTTTAACTTAAATGTTTGGTTTGTTTTGCCTGGAGACAGACAAAGTAATCCTTTTTCACTAAATGCAACGCACAAGAGGATCAGGTAGGGTTTAAACCCATTCCCTTTAATCTCTTACACTATTCAGCTTTCAAAATACATGTGGATCATTGATAGAAACCCCTCAAAGAGGGAATTCTACCCCAACCAAGAAAAAGAGAGACCCGACCCCTTTTTTATAATCTACAATTATACGTCATCATGTGCTAGACAATAAAGGTCTATACAGACGATACACAGTTGAGCAGGGAAATGACTATTTACAGACCATGGATCTCTCTTCTCTGTAGCTATCATTCTTTTTGATATGTACATATTTTCAACATTCAAGATCAGACTCAGTTGGCTCGGGCGATGCGAGAGTCTGAGCCGATAAAGTTGAGCATTGTCTGGACCAACTCTGGGAGATCGTAGTCATGTTTCCAACCCCAGTCATTGCGTGCATTGGTGTCATCAAAGTTCATGGGCCAACTGTCAGCTATAGAGAAACAAAAACAAGAAATTATCAAAGGTTGTTTTAATTGGCTGTGTTTTGATGAGAGTTGTGAGCCTAAGGTAAGACAAAAGTTAAAAGGTTATTCATCCAAAAATTGAAATTCTGTTAGGGACTGATAGGGCCACAGTCACCATTCACTTTCATTGTAGGGAGAAAAGAAGCAATGAAAGTGAATGATGACTCTAACATTCTGCCTGCAATCTCCTTTTGTGTCTCACGGAAGAAAGGAACAATATGAGGGAACGTAAATGACAGAATGTTCATTTTTGGGTAAACACTCCCTTTAAGCTTAGATGTGTATTGGAAGTTCGTACCGATGGCCTGTCGCACATGATCAATTTCATATGTGACCTGCAGGTCAGGCAGCTGTTTCTGGACCTCCACAGCGAGTTCCTCGGGAGTGAAGCTCATGGCATTGATGTTGTAGGTGCGCATACTGAGCGTTTCACCTGGAGCCTCCATTACCTCCAGAGTGGCCCGCAGACAGTCATCGATGTACATCATGGGCAGCCGAGTGTCTGGCTTTAGGTTGCACTCAAACTTCCCAGTCTTGACGGCATCATGGAAAATTTGCACAGCATAGTCTAGAAAAGCCAAAGAGACAGGCTGTGATGACTCGCTATTATCTTTAGCTTATGTGCTGTTTTTTTTTTGTGTGGATGTCTTATACATCTGTTCAGGGTGAGAAATTAACAGGAGCAAAAATGCCTCCAAAAGTGATTAAAAACATCCCTGAAATTTGAACGTTGGGGGCAAGAAAATGCCACTAATGAATTCCTTTTTTGTAATATTTAATAGATGTCATTATATTCTACAGTATTCTAGGCCTATTCTAATTATACAAATATTGCATAAAATGAACCAATGTTCATTTGATTTTATAGTTAACAGTCAAATCAGATTGACAATTTATTTTAATGAACTGGTTTAATTAAAAGGTTTGAAATAAAAAGATAACACATTGTATGTTTTATATGGTTAGAAAAAGGTGAAAAACCCTGAAAATGGAGCACATTGGTCATCTAGCAGTAAAAAAAAAAAAAAATAAATAATAATTATATTATATTATATTATATTATATATATATATTTTGCAGACTCTCAGGCACACACATGGGTTTAGACCAATGGAGGTGTGGTCCGCATGGCAGGATATCATTGGGGCAGTTTATCAGTACAGCCAAAAATACTCAAAGGAAACAGCATCCCGTTCTGATCATGTGGTAGTTGCATAAATTTGTTTACGTGTGCCAAAAAACACATAGTGCAGCTGGAGCAGGGTCCACTGTACCTGTTGTGCCACCACCGGGCTGAGAGTCAGCAGAGATGATGCCAGGGTACCGCAGACAGCGAAAGTCAAGGCCATAACGGTGGTGGTAGTACTGTAAAATAGGAGGATGGGTGAAGGTTAGTGGTCCCAGATAATCTGAATGGAGGTCAAATTTTGTAGAATGGCAGAAGAGCGACCCATATCATACCTCCCCCATTAGCTCAGCATGGACTTTGGAGACACCATAAATTGTTCGTGGTCTCTGCACACATAGGTCAGGAGTGGGATTCCGAGGTGAAGTTGGTCCAAAAGCACCAATGGTGCTAGGGACAAATAGCCGAAGCCCATGTTCTGCTGCAATGTCAAGGATGTTGTGTAGACCTAAAGAAAAAAATATTGTAAAGGAATATGAACCACTGAATCAGATCTCAGATTATCATTCGTTTATGGCACGTATGACTTTCTGATGTTAGGCAGAATGTTAGGGACCGAAAGCCCCAGTCACTATTCACTGTATGGAAAAAAGATGGGCAGTCAGTCCCTTCTGCCTAAAATCTTCTTTTGTGTGATTCACTTAAGAAAGCCATACAGGTTCTGAACAACATGAGGCTGAGGAAACTATGACAGAATTTACATTTCTGACTTAACTATCACTACGTTTTCAAAAGCCTTACCAGTGATGTTGACTGCGCGTGCCAGTGGTACATTAGCTTCCCCAACAGCACTCAGAAGAGCACTGTAATGCACCAACCAGGTGATCCTGTTATTTACCACAATCTCTCGCAAGTTCTTGTAGTCCAGAATGTCAGAGTAGATAAAGGGGCCTGTGTGAATGTAGTTGAGACGTATTAAATCTTCAAGTCGGTGCTTACGTGATGTCACTTTGCCAAACTACTGTGCCTTGAGTCTATAGTATTAATTCATTTTCCCCATGCAACATTAAATTTCTAAATATTTAAAATGGATAAAAATTACTTAGATTATTAAAATAAATTAATAGTGATATTGTCAACTATTCAATATAACAGTAAACACTGTAAAAATTTAGATGTTACCATATGAAGCACATTTTCAGGTTAACATTTTTTTGTTTTTTTTTTGTTTACACAAGTACAAACTGTTCTAAACTTGATCTAAAATCTTTAAATATGGATATGATAAATTATTTCCAAGCAAATCACTCTCCAAACTACAACTAGCAAACATCAAACAGATATTGATTATATAAATGTAATTAGGCCTGTATTACAAAACGTTATGGCACAAACCACTGGCCAAGATTCAAATATAATAGTAGGTGCCAAACCCATTATTAGAGTGCAAATCCAACCCTATTTCCCTAATTACATTATATATCAAGAAAACATATCAAGAATACAAAGATTCCATTAGAGAAGAATGGGACACTCACCACTGTGAAAGACGTGGCTTGGTGGTTTCCTGATATCCGAGAGGATCACATTGTTTTTTCCAAATCGTCTCCTATGAAACAGGAGGGATGACTTTAAATTACAGTATACACATTCCTCATCAAAAACTCAATATTAAAAATGTAACTCTTGTAAATATACCTACAATACTAAGACTGAACATGCTCATTCATGCAATGTGCTTACCTTAACAGTTTAGCAAGCCCAACCCCCAGTTGCCCAAGGCCACCTTAAAAGAGAGCGAGACAAATGAATGATAAAATATTATAAAACACCCTTAAGCAGTCAGGCTCCACCCTTCCTAGAACTGTTCTAAAAATATGAAGGTAAATCAGTAGCAAAACTCGAGAGCGTCCATATTTGGATTTGAGAACTTGTAAAAATAAATATTTGTACTCAAAAGTTGAAATTTACACTCTCAGCACTGATGTGAAAACGTATCAAATAAAAATCTGAAGTTGAATGTTGCAATCTGCATTCACAGAAAATAATTAAAAGCTTGTTTTGAATTCACAATTGCAGACAAGAAGTTACAAATGTGTAAAATGACATTCACAGAAATACAACTACAGACACAAACTTGCATTACACATTAACTTTTATACTTCAATTCATTTTTGCAGTACAATCACAAATCAGCACTTACAACCTCTCAAATATGGCACTGCAACATTAAATCTTCAAGCCTTGACTTTTGCAACTACTTTTGCGAAAAACCATAGCAAAATTCACTTGTAAATGCTGATGTGAGAATGCAAGAGCAGTTTTTTGCGGGGGAGGGGGCAATGAAGTTGTTTTATTAGTTAATGCCTAGCCAATGAAATGAGACATTTTTGTATGCAACGGCTTCATACCACAGAGCCAGCCCGCACCTTTTTGTTAAGGCAAAGCAGAGCCGGTCATTGCGATGGAAGGATCTAACAATCCGAGGGTACGTTTTTTTTTTAAATAATTAAAATACCCCCACACTTATCAATACGTTTTCCTTCACTGATATACTAATGTATATTATTGATGAAGACCACTTTCCACTCAACAATGTAAAGTTTTACCAGGCATCCAAGTACTGTACAGGTAGTTGTCCATTAGTGTGATGTCTAAATGACAAACATAATTCATTATTTTTTTAGCTGAAGCTAGTTCGCTGATGATGATCAATATTTAAAGAGCACCTATTATGGTTTTTAAACGTGCATAATTTTGTTTTAAAGGTCTCATAATAGATTTACATGCATCCAAGGTCAAAAAACTTTAATTTGCGCATAATTTAAATTGCAGCATTACCTTTTTTCCCCAATGTCAAAAACGACTCGTTCAATGGTCCGTTCTAAAGGATTCATTCTAAACTCCTCCTTTCAGAGAGCCTACTCTGCTCTGATTGGTCAGATGTCCCAGTCTGTCGTGATTGGTCTACCGCTGTGTAGTGTAGTGTTTGAGGGTGGGTCAAAGCTGTTCGCGAGCAGCCAATGAAGAGCAGAGGCGGGTTTTTTGTTACCAAATTACGTAGGTTAGTACAGGAAGTAAGTCTGGAATTACTAACGACTCGTTTCAGGTGTTCAGAATCGGTTCTTTCTTTTGGGAGTCAATAACTCCATTATTGGCAGACTTTTTTACATTCACAAACAGCTATATAACACACTACATGAAAGGTAATATTTGAAAAACCATAATACGTGCTCTTTAAGGAAAAATGTACAGTCAGCCAGTCATTATCTAAAAATAAACCTCATTTATGTGATAATAAAAGACCTCATCCCATTGGGGCCCTGATCACCTTGTCGTGGTTTATTTTAAGATAATGACCGGCCGACTGTACATTTTCCCTTATTTATTGATCATCATTAGTGAACTTGCTTCAGCTAAAAGAATAATGAATGTTGGTTATATATTTGTGGTTGTACTGCGAAAATGAATTAAAGTACAAAAAAGTTAATGTGTTTGTGTCTGTTTGTATTTATGTTAATGTCATTTTACACATTTGTGGCTACTTGTCTGCAACTGTGAATTCAAAACACAAGCTTTTAATTATATTCTGTGAGTGCAGATTGCAACATTCAACTTAAATTTAGAATTGAAATATATTTTTATTTGATACATTTTCACATCAGTGCTGTGAGTGTAAATTTCAACTTACGAGTAGAAATATTTATTGTACAAGTACTCAAATCCAAATATGTAAGTTCTCGAGTTTTGCTACTGATTTACCTTCATATAAAAAACATGCAGAACAACACGTGAGCATTAGGTAAGTCATCACATTTAAACGACAGTACCCAGCTGTTTCTTTTACCTGTGATGAGAACTTTGGGGTGGTCCGTCTCGGAGAAGGACACCGAGTGAAAGCTGGCATCTGACCCAGAGGTGACCTGACGTGGAGAAAAGCTGATGTTGCGTACTGCCACGGCCAGAGGTTGACATCCACATGCGGGTGTCAGCAGGGCCTGCTTCACCACCTTACTCAGAGCTCTGACAACTGGCATACTCAGTTACCTGCAAATACAAAAGGGTAGACAGAGACTGAGACAATATCATCCATGATAGAGGAAATCTGTGATAGCCAAATATACGGCCATGTTACTTTATTGTAATAAATCACAGGTTTCTCCATCAGATTAAAATATGTATAAAGAAATAGTTCACCCAAAAATGAAATCTCGCTCATTTACTCACCCTCATGCTATCCCAGATGTGTATGACTTTTTCTTCAGCAGAACACAAAGATTTTTCAAAGAATATTACAGCTCTGTGGGTCATAACAACTCAAGCACATAAAGGCAGCATAAAAGTAATCTTTAAGACTCCAGTATTTCAATTCATGTCTTCAGAGGCGATCTAATTGGTTTTGAGGACAGACCAAAATTGAACTCCTTTTTCACTGTACATCTTGCCATCATAGTGTTGAAGCACAATCATGATTTCAAACTCAATTACACTTACAAGTGCTTGACACTGCACAGAGCGCTAGGAAGTGTAATCGAGCTTAAAATCATGATCACCAAGTACAATGCTGATGTCAACATTTATAGTGAAAAATAGAGTAAAATTTGTGTCTGTTCTCAAAACCAATTAGATCACTTCTGAAGACATGAATTAAAACACTGGACTCTTATGGATTACTTTTATGCTGCCTGTATGTGCTTTTTGGAGCTTCAAAGTTTTGGTCACCATTCACTTGCATTGTGAGGACCTACAGAGCTGAGATATTCTTCTAAAAATCTTTGTGTTCAGCAGAAGAAATAAAGTCCTACACATCTGGGATGGCATGAGGGTGAGTAATTTCACAGTATAAATGTATCCCTGTAAAAAGGAAGTCGCAGAAACGACATAACCCAAAGAAAGAAAAGTGAGACTCTCAATTGAAAGTTAGTCTATTAAAAAGACGTAACATCTAAACATCTAAAAGCTTAATCTACTCGTTGGATGTTTACATGCTACATCTCGAGTCAAACTTATGTTTCATACTTCAACGTTATTTCCATCTTAAAGTCACACGGGGCTCAAAATAGTCAATTTACGCAGATAGTTCACATGCAAAATACCTTGTGTATAGCCTACATTAGCAGCTGACAAACATATTTGAACATCTTTAAAGAAAAAAAAAAAACACCTAAGTCGCGTTAGAATTAATCCTATCTCTTTAAAATCATAATGTAAACTGAGAAACAAGCACGCTGTCAAACCTGTACTTCTCACCTTTCAGATGAGACTCGAAAGGCACACTGAGTGTAATTTGAGAGTATTTATACTGACCTGCCTTCACCAGCAGCCAATCAGCAGGCGGTATCTGTGCGCGAGGGCTGCTTGGACACCACGCCGAGCACGGTGCCAAGACGCCTAATAAATCATTTAGTAACGACTAATAAAGAGAGTCATTGTGCCATTTTTTTGCGCGAACTGTTCTTTTCGTGTCCCCTGCTTTACTACACAATGACGCTGCCCAAAATCAGACTCCTAATATGAGCCGGCATGAAAGGTCAGCGGGGCTGCTGGAGATTTATGTCAGTTTAAACTGGTTTAGGATACAAAGTGATTTCAATTAGCAGTGATGTGCAACCTTGGCTTCTGGTGGCAGCTTAAATGTGAGCAAACTCACGACTACACACCCTGTGAATGAACACCTCGAAAAGCCGGTCTGTAAGACTATCCGGGTTTTAATATCTTTAAGGAACTAACATATTATACCACATGGGATGGAAGTCTTGCGTTTTCGAGAATTAAGAGACACAACGATGAAGCGGCATCCGAGACAGTCGGCTCTTGTGCTTCATTAGCAACATAACAATCACATGCAACCGAATGCCTCAGGGTAAAATAAGCGGATTGACAGGTATAAAGCGAAAATGATCGATTGATGCTGTAAAATAGGACAATAGACTACCTGAACTTGCGGTTTTAATCGATTTACAGTACAGGCCATAGGAAACTAGAGAACAGATAAGATACCATTGCTAATTGTAATTAAACTTAACGATTTCAATACATTGATTTTCCACTCACCTATCGACTAGAATAAGATGGTAGGAAGGAAAAAAAAAACCGTGATCTTCTGGGCTTGGTGAGTAGCTTACTTTATCTAGTTTTTCCTCACACTGTGGCTTCATTCACTATCTTCCAGTATTGCATCAGCTCTTATAAGAGGCTTTCTAGAGACGCCGGCTGCGCTCTGATTGGCCAGTTCCGGAGGAGAGGTCTTCGCCACGCCCTCTTGACGTCTGTGAAATTGAAACGTGACGACTTGCTTCAGGGTAGCACACGTTCACCCCACAAACCTCCTCACAATAAATGCAGTCAAAGGGACAGTCATATGTTTAATTAACATTAAAGAACAACATACTATGTTAAGTAATAATACAATACTGTTTTTTTTTCCATTAAAGAGGCAAACATGGACCTCAGTGAGACTCCAGCACCTGCTTGTGAGAAACAGATAGGGTTGCCATCCGTCCCGTAAAATACGAGACCGTATTTAAAGATAAAATGATGCTTTTGTCCCGTATTTAAGCTGGTCAGATGGCGTCACGGTGAAATCGTTCCAGATCGCCAATTTAACATTTATATAAGTTGGAAAATTTGCCTACAGTGGGTAAGGGACCGTCTGAAAAGTCCACACATTGTACTAAAACGTGCTAATACTGTGGAGGGTGTGGTAAGGGACCGTCTGAAAAGTCCACAAATGGTGGTAAAACAGTTTTTTTCTATATAAATGTTCAATAAGATCAAACATTGTATGAATACAATCATAAAGACAAGTACAGGTGAAGGAAAAAAATAAACAAATAAAATAAATAAAAATTCTTTAAAAAAATAAAAAATATGTATAAACCATCCAAAATGTATACAGAAGATAAAGAAGACAAATCATCTAAAAAATTAAAATAAATATATTTTAACATATAAATGATGTATTTTTTTTATAAGTCATGGGTCAGAAAAGTTATAATTTTAGCATATAAGAAAGGTTATACAAGTTTTATTAATAACGCATATTTACTCAACACATTTATTGCTAAAACTGTGGAGGATGTGGTTAGGGGCCGTGATTCCCCCTAATGAGCCTAATGAACTTTCACATTAATTCAATAAACGTTAATTAGCTAACATACTAACTAGCTAACCGATTAAATACACACATTTGATGCAAACCTAAGATGGGTTTGAGCTGATTGTAACTGGCCAGCAAAAAGCTTTCAACAAAAAAGCTAGTAGTAGGCCTGTAGCTGCGTCCAAGTATGTATACTTCCCTACTATATCCTCCTGAGACTTGATTTGATTTTTATGTTGCAGTGTTTTTTTTTTTTTTTTTTAATTATTTTTTTTATTTGGCAACAAAATCTCAATTTTCTCTCTTTGCACTGTCAAACAAAAAAGTGATAGCAAGTGCTGAAGCATTTTACCAATCAGAAATTAGCATGAATAATTCTGATTCAAACTAATGGCCAGCATCGTCCAATCAGTGCCAACCATGTTAAAATAAAATGTAGCATTATAAATTCTGAATCTATGTACTGATTACCATTGCACCATGTCTGCCAACCATGTTGAGTGGTCCAAACATCATCTGCAGCCAGAAACTGAACTTTTGGTCAGATGTTAGGAGTGAATGTACTTGGCTGCATAGGAAAGCTATAGGATGCTCCCTTGCTCCCTATTTAGTGAATGACTTAACCTCCAGTGTGCTGTTTGTCTGCACTGGTCTCAGAAAAGTTTGAAATGCACCTTATTTTCATCCTAACTCCATATAAACCTCTGTAAGCAAAATTTTTCAGCTTTTGAATGAATCCAATGCTTTGTAATGTGATAATGCACAGTGAATACAGGATTTCTAAGGGGGAAATAGCCCTATAGTCCACATCAGTGTTCACTGTGTTTTACAGTGTGCCGTTTCACAATAAATCACTCACATTTTTAAAATGGCATATCAGATGAA
The DNA here is from genome assembly GCF_019703515.2 of Myxocyprinus asiaticus. Taxonomy (NCBI): domain Eukaryota; kingdom Metazoa; phylum Chordata; class Actinopteri; order Cypriniformes; family Catostomidae; genus Myxocyprinus; species Myxocyprinus asiaticus. The sequence continues at coordinate 27,542,829 of NC_059368.1, forward strand.
AATAGAGACTCAAATCTTTTGACTCATATACGTTTCAATGTTAAACTTAATTAGGTTTCTAACCAGATGTAGTTTTGTTGGCATTTCTCCCAAAGACAAACTCCGCTATGATCGGTGCCATGTTGTCAAAAGTTTAACCCTTTACTGACAGCACAGAGTGTCCTGAACTGAGATCAGTTGGCATTAATAAAATTAAACTATGCATAGGTTGGCATATAGCAAAGACAAAACACACAGTCCACAAAGAAAGACATGGGGTCGCACCAGGTTAAAGACCTTATTCATAGTAGCACCATTTTTTTATTTTTGTCGTTAAATAAAATGAGTCTGTGAGGGATAGACTTCATCTCTTAAATGGCACACACGGTATAAAGCTGTATAAAGCTCCTAGATCTCATCTGATTTTCTACATTTCATGTTGTCTGGGGTTTTTTTGGTCTGCTGAATGTCCTTGGAAAGATATTTTGTCAACGTTTTGTCCGCATAACGATACAAAAAAAATTTAAACTGCACTACAGCCCATTGAAGAGACTGTACGTCTATCCCTCACAGTCTCGTTGTCATTCCCGTCAAAAATCAAAGATGGTGCTGCTGTGAATAAGTTCTATAGTATGACAAAAACATTCACACGTGGAATAATTGCCAAAAATTGGTCTCACAGAAAACCCCCGAAATTAGAAAGAAAAGACTCCAATTGTTCATAAATAATATTGTATGTTTATAATCTTATGATAAATAGATTTTTTTTTGTGTCCTGACTTTGTAAGCATGTAATTCTGGTTCTGTTCACTCTATCTCCATCTGAAAAGTCTTATTTTATTCCACTAGATGGCAGCAAGTACTAGAAAAAAGATAATTTACCTTCCATCACAATATGCGGATCTGAAATGTGGGTGGCACTGTAATGCATTTTAGCCCTTACAGATGTGCTTGTCCACAGACATTCAGTCTAATTTTCAGTTCATGCACAACCCCCATTGTTTAATTGAATATCTCGGCCTCTGAGTGGACTAGAAGCTCAAAGTGTCATTAGAAAGCTGAGATCCTCCCTTTTGCGATGATATATAACATTTTATCATCAATAGTCGATAACATACTGTATATTTGCAAAGATTTGTTTAGCCTGCCTTTCCTGCTGGACCGCATATTTTGTTCTGGACATCTAAGATAAAACATTGGATTATTCATACAAGCAAGCTCACATACAAATACAAAGTAGCTCATTTTGTAAAAAGCTGCTTAAGGTAAGAGCAGATATAAAGTTTTTAGATATTTGGGGCTTACAGCAGCAGTGATCGGCGCATGAAAGAGACATTTGTGTTTGATGTCTTACAGAAATCATATTTCATTCTTTTGAAAATCTTTTCAACTGTGGTATTAGAGCAACAAATTCCTGAAAATGAGAGCGTTTTATTTGCTAAATGATTTGTTTATTTAAATACTATTTGAAAGACTTTTATATTCATATTAATATTTCTACCACATTACTACTAGGTGGTGCTTATTTGCAATGCGGATTTTTTCAGGCCTTAGTTTGTTATTTTATGTAACATAAATGCAGAAGTGATGGTTATCTATGAAAAGCCATCAAACGTTACCCCATATACCTGACTTATGTCTACAGAGACTTGAACATTTTAAGCACAAACTGTGCCCCCCACAGAATATGTTCCTTGAGGTAGTTTTTTTTTTTTTTTCACAAAAAACTGACATATAGTTGTAAATGATGATTTTTCACCCTCATTTTCCCTCTGTCTGAAACACTTGGTTTTGGTACTGCTTCTCCTTAAAGACTTGACAGTAAACACCCACTGTTATGATTGGCTCTCTGCTTTTGACTGACTTGCTCTCTCATTGCCATCTCACTCCTCACCGCTTCTAGGCGGGCGGGAAGTGATAAGGTGAACTAGGCGCTAATATGTTGTTGTGGAGGCGTTCAGGGCTGCGTTCCATTTCACTTTTAATATCCACTCACTAACTGCCCTAAGCACTTCCCCTCGGGGGAATCCCCGCCACCATTTTGGAAGTCCGTTCCACTTCGTTAAGTGAGCAAGGGAAGTTTTTACTGACAGACTCTCAACCCCTCAATTTTGACTGAGGGAGCGAGCCTACACTGATGTACGCTTCAGGCAGCTCCATATCCCACAATGCAACTCCACTGTGACTTGACAGCAGATTGCACTTCATAAACCCCACACAACTCTAATGTATCATGGAAGTGAAGTTAGGTCAATTAGGCAATTTAGAAAAGTTATATTGAGATTTAACTGCATAATACTTGTAGTACCTTAAATTATCTGTTTATCACACAGTTATAGCCTATGTACTCATCGTTATGTTAACATTTTCGTTTGTGTAAATCTTGATTAATCCTTTCTAACAATTCATTCTAATGAAAAAAATAAAATAAACATACAAGATTTATACATAAGCCTCTGAAATCAATCTCCAAAAACATTGTTTTCTCAGGTGCAAAAATCACTAAATAATTCCACAAATTGACATCAGCCTTCAACATGCTCCAAGCGATCAAGGGTTAAGGGTGTTCCAGTTAAACCCATTGCACGCCTTCCGCCAGTAGTGGACACTCGCTAGTTCGCTAGTTTGAATCCCAGGGCGTGCTGAGTGACTCCAGCCAGCTCTCCTAAGCAACCAAATTGGCCCGGTTGCTAGGGAGGGTAGAGTCACATGGGGTAACCTCCTTGTGGTCGCTATAATGTGGTTCATTCTCGGTGGGGCGCGTGGTGAGTTGAGCATGGATGCCGCAGTGGATGGCGTGAAGCCTCCACACGTGCTATGTCTCCGTGGCAACGCACTCAACAAGCCACGTGATAAGATGCGCGAGTTGATGGTCTCAGACGCGGAGGCAACTGGGATTCATCCTCCACCACCTGGATTAAGGCAAATCACTACACAACCATGAGGACTTAAATGCGCATTGGGAATTGGGCATTCCAAATTGGGTGAAAAAAAAAAAGGAGGGAAAAATCAAAAAACATAGCAGCCACCATGTGAGGGTGACTCACCTTATGTAGCATAAAGTAGCTTTTTCAAGGTCAATGATTTTACTGGAATGGAGTTCTCATCTCATGTAAATGCTGGTCATTCTAAACATTTTGTATTTTTTTTTTGTGTTGGCAAGGCTTAAAATCACGTCATTTACATGATTCACAAATGTAAGCTGTAGTGATGAGCACTGGCCCGATAGGGAAAATGACATGTCTTTCCATGTGCTATTCGTATTGTTGAGTCCTGATTCAGAAGAAAATATCTGCAAATTAAAAATTTGTGATTAATAAAGATGAACTACAACAAAGTATGAGATTATACATGATTATTTGAATCTATCGACACCCCAAAAAAGTGTATTGCTCCTTTAGTACAATCTTCAAACCTTAGAGATAGCTTTGACACCAAAACAAAAGAGGCTGGATCTAAGAGGGGGCATTGCCCCCTAAATTTTTTACATCTCCCCCCGAACCTTCTGATGCCCCCAGGACCAATGCCGAAACACAATCAAGGGGGACCAAGCAAATCAAAATTATCAAAGAGGAGCACCCCTCGATCTGACAAAGATCAAAGACCCCTCCCCCCACAAAGATCACATTCTAGTACCGCCCCTGCTGTTCAGCACAAAATAGCCTTTGATATTGTGTGCTATTTTTTGCCAGTGTTGGAAGGTAAATCAGAGCTACTGCAGGTTATGGTCTGTCACATGCCATCAATATAACAAAGCCTTCCTGTGATGCTTTAAGGCCATTTCCAGTACTCATGACAGCCTCCTCTAAAGTCAATTGATCTTTACCCTGAAAATCTCTTTAAAACTCAATTCCATCACTCCAGGTGTATTTATGAGGCTTCTCAATCCAAGAGATCAATGCTATGATAGATGTCAGATGTGTGCAGGTTATGGCAGATGAAGGACAAATCCCTCGTTGTCAACACAGTTTAAAAAAATCATTCCCCATAAAACAAAATGGTGATTAAGTAACTCAAAGTGACACACTTTACATGATGTGTTTGCCTGAGGGGTTACTACAGGTGTACTCCTGTCTCTGTGAATGTAACAAGTGGTACTCTGAAGTACTGCAATATGTCAATTAGACAGTCTTTACATAAAAGTAGGAATACAATCTGCTTGGGTCCACTCCACACATTATTTCCAGAAATAGGTGTGAGGAAATCAGCACTGATCATCACCCTGAAGTGCGTGACTGTCACTTGGCTTGTGCATATCAATATAGTGACGGAGACATGGTCACGTGGGAGGTCCTGTGTGGGGGGATATGAAACTTGAGTACATGGTACGTGGTACCAGAGTGGTACGTGTGTTTGGCCCATTCCCCGAGGAAATAATGCATGCTCCTAATAATGGGCTGGAAAAACACACGTTTATAAAGGGAGTGGAGAGGTGATTTACACAGATTGCGTTTGTATACAGAGGCATGTAAAATATTAAATAATTTGCAAGTATGTTACTGTTAAGATATTATTTTTTAGCAATCAGTTTAATAAAATGCAAAGTAAAAATTTGCAGTTGCGTGTTAACATAAATGCAGCTCAATTAGTAAAGTCTAGACACTGTGTGAAGACATTGTTTCCTCATTGGTTTTTTTTCATCCTTGTAACACATTAGTTATAATTCTGTTATTTACCAATGGTAGTTAAACCTTATAATCATGTCATGCGGATAAGATTCAAATTAAAATCAAATGACTACTAGTAATTAACATTTATTACCATTTTGTTTTGGAACTGGGAAATGTATAAATAGTCATTTTCTCTATATGAAAACACACAAACTCAAGTACATTAAATGATCTTTTAATGCCCATAGAACATAACATACATCAGTTAAACATTTGATCAATATTACTTTTTGTAAAGCAAGACATGACACTGTATAAACTATTATTAGACAATTATACAAAGATAAATCTAATATAGGTCAGTAATGCTATTGAAGTGCCATCAATTAATAACCAATGTGTGGGTAACCTACACATATACAGTACAATACAAAAACACCTGATAACAATGTCCAGTCTATACCCAGTATTAACATATCAAACATAAAGACGTTTCAACTGTACATGCAGCAGGGTGTACAAGATGGTAAGCAACCAATGGAATATTAAAGTAATATAAACTTTATAGGCTAAAGGAGTCACTGCACAATAGATTTAGAGCATATTTATGAATCAAAATGGACTTTGAAGACTTTAAGGGCACATTGAGCATAAACTGTATATTAACTGATTTGCATACATATTATTAAGTATGAAATGATTAGCATTAGTTTACAGATATGTTTTTGGAGCAAGCAGCTCCCATCTATGTGATCATGCAGTTTTTGAAACATTTCACCCCTAGTGAAATGGACAGAGTGAAATGCTTTTTTGCTGAACGGAAATTGTAATAATCCCAGTGGGCTTTATTTTTAGACGTTTCCAAACTACTGCTTTGTGTATCCTAACAAAGATCTTCATATTCACCAAATATGGAACATTATTTAAAATTTTTACTGACCAACACAAATATGCAGTGAAGCTTGTTTAACAATATTCTAAATACCTTTACTCTAAAGAAATATGAATATTACCTGTGCACAAAAAGATCTTACGTGTTTAAAACTAACCGGGACAATCTCTTAATCTTGTGGCCAATACCTATTTATGCAAGATCTAAAACACTAGTGAGAATTTCCAGCATCCCATAGTCATTGCCAAATTCTTTCCCTTTTAAAACAGCTATTGTTTACTAGAAATATTGTCTATTGCACTTTGTGGCACAGAATTTAAAATAAACTATGGCACATTGGCAGTCCCTTGTCTCTGAGAATGTGTAAACTACAACACACATTTTTCAATAAAGTTTCTAGTGAAATGACATCCCCATAATTACCACAACTTCCTAAGCCAATCAGTTCAGAGTGTTTTACTTTAGCAAGCAATAAGGACAAGTGTGGCATTGACATAGTGTTTTGAGTGCGAGAACAAATGCACTAATCATATACTAATAGAGAAGCAGATCTAGTAGCAATATCGTAGTTGGAGATTAATTAAATATGTGATGTTAACACGAATAAAGTTGAGCAATATGAGTATTTACAAAAATCCTTGTTCTGAGAAAGGGAAAGCACAGTCAGATATGTGTGTGTGTGTGTGTGTGGGGGGGGGGAGTATGTTTGTGAAACATGACTCATGACAAATCAGAAGTGTATCACTCTGTTGAAATCTCTCAGTATGCTGGACTGGCATGTTTTACGGAGTTTGCAGTGGGCTGTCCTCTGTCTCCAGCTGGGCCAGCTGTCTCCGAAGACTGTTTACTTTGTTCTGCAGCTCCTTATTGTACTCTATTATATGAACCATCTCCTGATAAGCCTCATCCAAACATTTTGTGGAGCGATTCCAGCGTAGGAACACCCCTACAGAGAAAAGAACACAAATTCACATGGGAATGTTCAGCATCCAATCTAAATATGTCACCAGCTCTCCACACGGTGCCAGAGAAGATGTGTTGTCATCCAGTGTTCTTGTGCCATTGATCAATGACCTTTCCTGTTGTGACTGGAAAGTTGTCAGGAATAAAAAAACAAACCTATGTCAGGTTGCGTCAACCCTGCGTGAAAGATGTAAATATAGTGCCTTGCAAGACAGGTATCATATATAATAATGACAAAAGGCCAAACAAACAGATGTGAGCAGGCCATATGTTGATATCCAGTCTTTATACCAAGCACTTAATCCAACATGATCATACAGGAAATCAACATGCTGCTTCCGAAAGTTTGTGCACTCTGAAACCAACCCCATTAAGCTGAATTACTGACAAGCGCCATTCACATCAGACATTTATGCATCAATTCATGCATCAACACATTACCCTCCAGCTCTACTCATAGCACATTGCACGAGCAACCTCCGAGACCCAGTGGGAACAAGGAAATAATCACGTTCACAAACAATGATGAGCTTGATTTGGAGGTTGCATTTTCACTCTAAAGTTATTGTGGAGGTGAGGGCGTGGTCGAGCACCCGTCTGGGGAGAGAGAAAGTGATAAGGACATCCACCTGAGATGAATTGTGACTAATTACCATTTCCATGTTCACAGTGAGAGTCAGGGGAGATAAAAGATGGCCCAGTCCACCGAAACAGAGAGAGAGCCCAGCTGAGAAGCTGCATGTTTGTTGGCCGCTGCCGTTATTCTTTCATACTGAAGTACCTTGAGTTTGTGTGCATGTGAAGCTGTACCGTTGCGCTGTAAAGTGAACGAGTTTTGGAGTTTAATAAAAGACATTCCTGTGTGGGAATCGCCATCTTCCGCTTCCTCCTTTTGATCCAAATACGAACATCTGTTACAGTTACATTTTTAGTCCACTGACATTTAGATTTAGGGTTTGGGTTAGGAGTAGGGTTAATAAAATATACATTCCTGTTGACTGTACATCTTTTACAAATAAAATTTGCTTTTGTTGCCACTCTGTGGACATTTCACTGAAAACTGGGGCTCACACGTGCCCATACGTTCAACAACATTTCCAGCTTCGGACACACTGAGGGACAGTGGTCTGAATTTCGGTAAACACAGACCGATTTCAGCAGCAAAACATTTTCTACCAACTGTTGCTGAATTCACAGCGTTACAAGTCTGATTTAATCGTAACTGGTGATTCATGACTATTTTGCAAAACCCTGCAGTACCTTAAAGACTTGAAAGAGTTTTGTGCCTTTTAGTCCATGTCTGTTAGTTTTGAGGTCTTCTATTAGTGTACAGCTAAAAGTCGGCAAAACTAAGTTTTAGCAGATTTAAATACTTAAATATTTACATACTGAAAAAATTTTCTTCTGGGAAAACAGACAAAAAATATGAATGACTCATCTTGCACTCAAGCATTTAAAATGTTTTGTCCATTAAAACATTCCCTAGAATGAGAATGTCCCTCTCCCTAATACTACCCATCACAGATTAAACCCCAAAGTATACTTCGATTTTGATGCGAATGCAAGCCTGTCTAAATATACTTAATTTGATGGTGTGCACATACACAGGCGGTTGGCGCATGCACGCTACGACTGTACGAGACACCAGAATATTTCTCTTCAGGAGTTTAGACCAGAGTTATACAAATCCAGGTATCTCTAGACTTCCTCACACATGCGTCCTTGACGTGCACATCCACTGTTGACTTTTTACCTTCGTCTCCTGTTGTTTACCAGCGATTACATCTTCTAGTGCATCTTCGTGACAACAAAGGCTCAAATAAATGTTGCCACTTTTTGGACCCACTAATTAGTGCAAATAATTCCAGGCATATGCGCAGTCTGCACATTCAAAGACGCATGGTTAGAAAAATCAGGCTACTTGCGTTCAGTGCTCAAGCACTCTGCTGATGACGAGAATTGTGTCACTTGTCCTGTACGCTAACACTCAGCGTTTGACCGAAGTATTCTTTGGGCTTAACAATAGCAAGTAGCAAATCACTGTTGAAGGCTGTGACATAAACTAGAGGTTAGAGTGCAACAGTGCCCACCAACCTTTTCAGCCATCTTGGTTCCAGAAGTATTTTTCCCATAATTAGTTTTTCTCCATAGGAATTTCATAAGGTACTTCATAAAAGACTTCTAAGCCATGAACCAAACCAACCAATTCCGAGGTGAATCAAAACATTAGAAACTTTGATTTGGAACAAAAAAAGTATCGAGTTAAAACTATTGATTTGAAGTTGCTGAATATAGGTATAGAATCAATGCATTTTATGTTTATTGAAAAATATTCAGATATATACAAATATATATCCAGTCTGACAGTTTAGGGAGACCAAGTAGCAGAGTGTCATAGAAGTGCATGGCGCTTCATCTGTTTGATAATGGATTGTGCAGTTCTTCGCCAGGAATTCTGAAGTGGAAATAACGTGGCCTGATGTCTTCAGCAGAAGCATATACCATTGATTAGCAACCTGGGAGCTCACGGTAGGTCTGTCATAAAAGGTTTATAAGTTACCATTAATCATCAATTCCCCTATGGAACAAATGAATGGGATTTTTACTTCTGGAACCAGACTATTGAGCTCTATTGGCCATTAAAAAAAGCCTTTTGATATGTTCCGCCCAAATGTTCGTTTCAACAGGAAATAGCACATTGAATAGAAAACTATAGATGAATAGTATGCCTGGAATCTGGAACCTGGAATCTGTTACTTAACACACATACAGCTGACTGTTTCCAATATTAACATGGCATTCTGGTCAATACTCATCCAACTGTGAAATTAACACTAGATTGGTTGTTTCGCCAAGGACTTTTACACTTCAATTCCTTGTGCATGTTTTCCTTTTGAGTAGTCAACCCTCCTCCTACAAACCACCAGGTAGACATGTGTTACTTGCAATTAAACTGTAATGCAGACTGCTTTTGCTTCTACACAAACCCAACCTTCTGCAATATGCTGTGGAAATGTACACTAAAGTTTGGACACACTTATTTATGTTTCTCTTAGGCTTGATCTGAAGGCTAACACTTAAATGCTTGAAATTAGACAATTAGACAAATATAAACTGTATTTTTTTAATGGACAAGTTGGACCAGATAGTGAAGGACAAGCAGCAAAAAAGTGCCCAGCATACCTGGGAACATAAAATTGATTGACAGAAAGTGTTCAGAGCTGTAATATAGGCAAAGGGTGGCTACTTTAAAGAAGCTAAAATATATGAGTTTTAAGTTGTTGTTGTTTTTTTTTTTTTTTTATGCCTACATAAATAACATTCTTCCATTTTTGTTATTTCAGAGTTTTGATGACTTTCCTGTAAATACAAAGTAAGGTAAACAGTAATAATAAAGAATAAATAAAGTGTCCAAACTTTTGACTGTTTGCTGAAAGGTCTAAACATACACTATCTGTGAGTTCTTTGAGAGCTGCTCATGTGACTGAAAGTGAACCCCAATGGCATTAAGCTCAGTGTCTGCTTGGCTGCTTTGACTGAAAGAGTAGCTTTCACTGCGCCCTTTAGAATAGAGGCATGACAAGCTCCAGAGGTGAGACTAAAAAAAATTAATGACACTGAGGTCATAGGGGTTAAACATTTGCCACACCTGCTAATTCCACATGACTTTAATCTGTATTGCACTGAAAGACTTACTACAATAATTCCAAACCTTTAACTTACCAAAGGTTTACTATGATTTAATTACTTGACTTTGGGAGCCAACTCTTGTTCAAGTGTCATGGACATTAAAGGGATAGTTCACCCAAAAATGAAAATTCTCTCAGCATTTACTCACCCTCATGCCATCCCAGATGTGTATAACTTTCTTTCTTCTGCAGAACACAAATCATGATTTTTAGAAGAATATTTCAGCTCTGTAGGTCCTTACAATGCAAATGAATGGGTGCCAAACTTTTGGAGCACCAAAAATCACATAAGTCAGCATAAAAGTAATCCATAAGACTCCAATGATTAAAACAATATCTTCTCAAGTGATATGATAGGTGTGGGTGAGAAACAGATCAATATTTTGCTTGAAATTCTTCTCCCTGCCCAGTAGGGGGAGGTAAGCACGAAGAATGTGAATCACCAAAAACACAAGAAGAAGAATGTAAAAGTGATCTGTTTCTCACCAACACACAGCTTATCGATTCTGAAGATATTGTTTTAACCACTGGAGTCTTATGGACAGGGTTGGGGAGTAACGGAATACATGTAACGGGATTTCGTATTTAAAATACAAAATATAAGTAACTGTATTCCACTAAAGTTACAATTTAAATAATTGGTAATTAGAATACAGTTACATTCAAAAAGTATTTTGATTACTGAAGAGATTACTTTGCATTTTATTGTCATTTGTTTCATTTAATATGTTACCAGGCACGATCATATTTTTTTATCAAGAAAATTCACGCTGGATCATAATTTCTTTCATATATTTTCATAATTTCTTCATGCTTGAAAATCATATTCTTGATCATAATTTTTGTATTGTTTTCCTGTAAAAATATCTAAAAATCCTTAAAACAAGATCAATCTGATTTATCTTGTTTTAGAAACAGCACTGCATAAGATATTTAAGTGTTTCAGAGAATGTATTTTTAACATCTGTATTTTGTCTTACTGTACTGGCAGAGTTTTTATAGTCAAAACAAGTGAAAAAATCTACCAGTGCTGAAGAAGTAATCCAAAGTATTTAGAATACGTTACTGACCTTGAGTAATCTAACAGAATACGTTACAAATTACATTTTACAGCATGTATTCTGTAATCTGTAGTGGAATACATTTCAAAAGTAACCCTCCAAACACTGCTTATGGATTACTTTTATGCTGATTTATGTGAGTTTAAAAATGTTGGCACCCATTCACTTGCATTGTATGGACCAAAAGAGCAGAGATATTCTTCTAAAAATCTTCATTTGTGCAGAAGAAAGAAAGTGATACACATCTGGGATGGCATAAGGGTGAGTAAATGATGAATTTTAATTTTTGGGTGAACTATTCCTTTAAAGTTGCATCGCTTTTTTAAAGCTCTTTGCAATGTCATTGTATCCTAAACATGACAAGGAGGGGCAGTTTTCCTGAAATGTATTATAAATTCAACATACCCAAAAGGATTATCAATGGAAATTAACTGAGAAATAGAATAGCTTTGTCTAATCTATGTCTGGAAAGTCACCCCATGTGCTACATTCCTCCATCTTGGTTGCCATACAAACACTCTAAGATAAATTTGCTTTAGAAAATTGACAGGCTTATCTCAAGACAGGCTTATCTCTTATCTGTTTGTACTGGCAGCAGAGTATTGGGATAATTCCATTAATAAAATATGGACTCATTATATAAAAATGCCAATGCTTAGTCCAGCTTGTGTTAACAAATGTAGACGAGTATAAATTATATTGTATGAATGTAACAATTTCTTAAAAAAAAAAAAAAAAAAAAAAAGGAAAAGAAATATATTTTTTAATGGATGAGTTGGAACAGATAGTGAAGGAAAGTAGCCAATAAGAGCCCAGCATACACAGGAGCTCATTTGATACTGTTGGAACAGCAGAGATGGGCCACTTTTATTTCAAATGAATGGGAGAAATTGGAACGCCCAACCAAGAAGCTCGAAGCGCCTAACGGTCAATGGATGTAGAAAGGAAGTCCCACCTTTCAGATAAAAGAGCCAATCACCTTTTAGTTACAGACATCGCCCGTCAATCAACTTGAGAGCTCGCATGCGCATTAGCAATACAAGCTGGGGAAAATTGCATTTTTTAGCATAATATGAGGTTAAGAAGCACTGTTTATGATTCCAGTATTGTCAAATTTTATTGCTGATTTGAAATTTGTTCTTTAATCATAATCTTGACCAACCATTTTCGAGATTTAGGTCTTTACCCATTCAAGTAGATAGGAACTGCACTGTCATGACTGGAAAGTGTTCCCGAGAGCATTCCAAAGATGGCCGACAGTGGACTGACTTGCTAGAAAGACTTTGTCGAGGTGCATATGAAGTTGATTGAGAGAATGCCAAGTAAAAAGTATACAAAACTATAATCTATCATTACCATACTTCCATTTGCATCATTTCATACTTTTTCTATTATTTTAAAATGTGGAAAATAGTAGTAATAATAATAACAACGAACAAGTAGGTGTGTCCAAACTTTTGAATTGTATTGTTTGTCACTGATGCACAATATATCAATAGGTCCAGAGAAAATGGTCTTTAAGCATATATTCTTTAAGCATCTCGCTCCTCTGAAGAGGCACTGCAGGAATGCAGATACAGCAGGAGGCATTACACAACTAAACAATACACAACTGCCCCCTACAGGTTAACTGATTAAACACATGATAATCATTTTCATAAGAAATGTACATGGCTTTACCATGTAAAAACCATAATATATATATATATATATATATATATATATATATATATATATATATATATATATATATATATATATATATATATTCATAATATTAGGAGGAGGACATGCAGAAACAGAAACCAGAATATCAGGGAGATGAAAAAAGACATTACAGAACAGTCACCGTGCGGGAGACCGACATTACTCACCCTCCCACAGCAGCAGGCTCTGAGGGGCAACAGACGGCCATATCACCAGGTTATTGGGCTCATAAAGTGGGTTGAGAAACCGCTCTAGCTCCTGAGGTCTGTTCACCCAAGACCACAGAGACACGGTTTTCTGAGACAACTGCAGCTTCACTCTGAAACATTGTACAGAGTTTAGAAGTTTACATTTTCATGCAAGCTTTTCGGTAAAGCCTAAGCCTTCAAATTATATTACTCAAGCTTATTTCCAAAGTTCTTACTAATTTTGAGCTCATGAATGTTAAATATAAAGAATTCAGTGCTTATGAGTTATTGCATATTAAAAAATAAACATACAGTACTCGGACCACAAACACAGGAAAGCGAATCAAAATGAAACCTTTTTCTTGGGTCTAAAGGTCAGATTTATGACATCACACCACTACATGTTGCATTATTTTCAGTAAATGACTGTGCCGATTCCAGAAATAATACTTGTTTGTCCAACTGGTCAAAAACATTTCGCCAGTCATTTATAAGAAATCTTCTTCAGAAGTAGGGTCAATTGAATAAAAAGTTTAATCAAATTAATTACACGATATGCCGATTAATTAATCGAATTATAATATAATATTTGCTGAGAAAGGCCCTCAAATAACAATTATAATTAAATATAGTTTTATTTAATTATAAATATAATATCTATATTAAATAAAATAATACAGATCATTTTTGTGGCAGACGAGTAAAGCATAGATAATACAAAAAGTGGCTTTAGAAGGCAATATATTGTTTATTTCCATAATATTGAACATAATGGCTAGCCAATTTGCAGCTGAATTCAGCAATCTGTCCGAAATAGATTTATTAAGGCCTTGTCTAAGGACACACCGATGCACACATGCGTCAGACCCGCTTTTGGAGGGTTTCATAAACAACGTGTTTTTAGGTCGCTGTGCAAAGTTAAAGACTTGTGCTGTCACTAGTGTGTGAAGCAAGCCTGAGTGTTTGTTGTTGTTTGTACAGCTGCATGTTGCCTATACAGCTGGAGTTTTGCTTACTGTTCCATGCTGAAAACAGGTGGTACTTCATGCTTGAATTGCTCAGTTCGTAGGAATATTCCCTGGCCTATTACAGTAGATTCCGGGGACATGATTAATTGCATTGATTTTTTTATATTATTTATCACACTAAATTAACACGTTAAATTAACAGCCCCCCACAGAAGTGACAACTACATATGGGTCAGAGCTAGCTACAAGCTGATAGTCTGCTGACACAGGAGTGTTGACTGAAGAGATCATGACCTCTGCCCATGACTGTATCTTTCCATAGAGTAAAATTTTCAGTCTACCATGAACCAACTGCAATGTTTTATACAATTTACATGCAGGTGTCAAGTTGAATCTGTGTTGGCTGGTTAGAATTCAGGTGACGTATTAGATTGGGCTGAAATAAACTGCAACACACTTTCACTAGAAGGTAATATATGTAATTAAGGAGAAGATACTTTGCTACATCAGTTTTCTTTTAGAAAATGATGTAATAAAGGAAATTAGACATTATTTGAGAATCTGTAAATAGACATCGTGCTAGCACTGTGTAGGAAGCTGACAGTGAAGGAGGGGAATGCTAACCTCTCGGCCACACTGTTTCCAAGGAAAGTGCCAAACTGTGAGGCATAGGCGTGCTCAAAGAGCATGACCAGGAAGTTCTCATTGAACTGGAAGGAGCATGGGAACTGCCGCAGAATCTGCCACACACAGTCCAGGAAGAGCAGGAACACAGGCGCTTCATTGCGTGGCTTCCCGTTGGAGTGTGCAGACTGAGCACAGCGTTGCTGGAACGGGTGACCTGCCTGGAGGTAAAGGTTACTGGTTCGTAGGTCATCACTCATTTTACTTAGAAATATTGAAAGTCATGTGTTGTGTTCATTTTGTTGAAATAAACCAAAAATCAGACTTGACAGCACTGATTTTCCCAGGCCCCTCGGAGACAGAGTTTTCCGGATAACCTCTCTTACCTGTAACCACTCTCGTTCAATCAGAGCCTCAAAGCCACGGATGGTTCTGCACGCTGGATCGAGGATGATCTGAGCCAGGGAGGTCACCTGCAGTGTGGAATCTGTGCCCTCTGTGCCATGAACCAACACTGAAGCTCCTTCCCTACAAAAAAACACATTATAAAGAGACTAAAATTGTAAATAGCAGCAAGGAAAACAAAAAAGCAACAACATACTTTCAAAGTTTAAAGGGATAGTTCACCCAAATCATTTACTCACCCACATGCCATCCCAGATGTGTATGGCTTTCTTTCTTCTGCAGAACACAAATGAAGATTTTTAGAAGAATATTTCAGCTTTGTAGGCCCTCACAATGCAAGTGAATGGGTACCACAGTTTTAAAGCTCCAAAAGCATATAAAGGCATCATAAAAGTAATCCATGCGACTCCAGTGGTTAAATCCATATCTTCAGAAGCGATATGATAGATGTGGGTGAGAAACTATCAATCTTCTTTTTTTTTTACAATCAATCTTCACTTTCAGTTTCACGTTCTGTTGTTTTTGGCCATTCGCATTCTTCGTGCATATCGACTCCTACTGGACAGGGAGGAGAATTTATAGTAAAAAAGGTCAAAATATTGATCTGTTTCTCACCCACACCTATCATATCACTTCTGAAGACATGGATTTAACAACTGGAGTGGTATGGATTACTTTTATGCCGCCTTTATGCGCTTTTTGGAGCTTCAAAGTTTTGGTCACCATTCACTTGCATTGTATGGACCTATGGAGAAATATTCTTCTAAAAATCTTCATTTGTGTTCTGAAGAGAAGAAAGAAAGTCAAACACATCTGGGATGGCATGAGGGTGAGTAAATTATGAGAGAATTAAAATTTTTGTGTGAACTGTCCCTTTAATGGTTATGTGTGCAGTTTAATAAATGTGAAAATACATTTTCATACAAGAAGCCATTTAAAGGTTGACTTCATACAATTTTTGTTTTTTTATCTTTTTCGCATTCTTCATTTCAGCAGTCTGACATGTAAACTTCTGGCTCAACCACTGGCTTGAATTCTACCAGTTTAACAAACAAGGTAGGGAGGGAGGGGCAGTAGGAGCGTTTGAACACAAAAATTGTTGCAATTCTGTTTAGTGCCACTAGTGAGAAAATAAAACACTTTTCCTTCAAGAACATGTGCACTCGAATTAATTTTCAGAAATCCTTTCACAAATATTTACTCTAAGTTTATTCCCTTGAAGAGTAAAAGCTCTTACAAATAAGCTACTTAATCTTAAACAGAATCAAATCAGTGCTCTTGCATTATTGTATCTAAAAGAATAACTATTTAGTACTCAGAGATCAGAGACTATTGAGAAAAAATGTGAAAAAACATGTAGCGAAAAACCTGTCCTCTTTGGTTTAAAGATCAGATTTATGACATCACAAAAACACATGCCACATATTGCCAGTAAATGACTGTACAAATTCTGGACATTTTGAAATACTCATACCAGCCCATCTGGCACCAACAATCATCCATGCGATTATCTAATCAGCCAATCGTGTGGCGGCAGTGCAGTGCATAAAATCATGCAGATACGAGTCAGGAGCTTCAGTTAATGTTCACATCAACCTTCAGAATGGAGAAAAAATGTGATCTCAGTGATTTGGACCATGGCATGATTGTTGGTGCCAGACAGGCTGATTTGAGTATTTCTGTAACTGCTGATCTCCTGGGATTTTCACACACAACAGCCTCTATAATTTACACTAAATGGTGCCAAAAACAAAAAAACATCCAGTGAGCGGCAATTCTGTGGACGGAAATGCCCTTGTTGATGAGAGAGGTCAACAGAGAATGACCAGACTGGTTCAAACTGACAAAGTCTACGGCAAGTCAGATAACCGCTCTGTACAACTGTGGTGAGAAGAACAGCATCTCAGAATGCTATTCTGAGATGCGGGTTGGCGCAGTTTTGGCGGCATGAGTGGGACTGTGGTGATGGGGGCGTGGTCGTGTATCTGTCTGCGGGAGAGAGAGAGAGGTAAGGCTCGTCACCTGGGTTATCATTATCTCTAAAACCTGTTTCTTGTTGTAGTGATGGCGGAGAGAGACATAAAAAGGCACATGAGGCATCAGAGTGGCAGAGAGAGACTGTACCTGTGTATGCACGACAAGAAGCATTTACTCGTTTGTGTGTGTGACTACTTGGCCACTGAGTGCCCTTTTTGTTTAAGTTTTGTGAACGACGCTGAAGAGTAACAAAAAATACTCACGTTGACAGTTCACTGCCTCCTGACTCCTTTATTGCCCAGATAACGAACCTGCTACAGGGACCTACACAATATTAGGCAGGTGGTTTTAATGTTGTGGCTGATCGGAGTATGTATGTGTGTGTGTGTATGTGTATGTATATATATATATATATATATATACACATACACACTTTTTCAAATTTCCCTTCAGGGCGGCTATTTCCTTTTTGAAGCCACTCGTACTAATGGCACAGTGGTTGATTGACAGGTGAGGGGTAGCGCTTCACTGCTGTCCGGTATGCATCAGGATTAGCGTTTACACATCTTAATACCAGGTGTAAACGGGGTCTTTATGAACTTGCACTCTAACACACAGGAATTAATCCACACACGCCCAGTACTACAAATGTGATAATGAACTGTGTGCCAAAATCAGCATTTAAAACGGTATGAACACGATGCTGATTACAGCATGACAACAGCAACAATTATCACCACAGCGAGCTTTGCAACAAATGTGGTGAGACACAGGGTTACAACAGCTTTTGTAATTAACTTAGAATAGGGCTCAAAGAGGGAAAACAGTAACTAACAGTTGTACAATATGGCATGATATGCAGCCATGCTAAGTATTTGTCTATAGGTTAGTGTGTCTGTGTGTGAGTGAAAGAGTCCAAGAACAACAGATATACCTATCAATGCACTGTGCAGCCAGGCAAGCAGTGGTGAGGATTTCCTTAACATGACTCTGCCAGTTGGAGGCCTCTAGTTTACTGAGCCAGCGGTCCATGCTGTGAGATTGATCATTGCATGCCTCCACCAGCTTTATTAGACTCTCCTGCAGAACGCTGGACCTGTGAGAGAACAGGTGTTAGATTATAGACAAGAGTTATGGAACTCCTTTGTGCAACCCATGTTTGTTTGCTTACACATTTTATGCCTCAGTACAAGGCCAAATCAGCATTACTTGAAGCTGCAGTGGATGTGTTCTCACGTAGGCCTAAAATAATTTAAATATACTCTTTCCTTGTTAAATTTTTTTTTACCACTAAACAAATAAACCTGCTTGAAGTTGGCCCCCCACCCAACGCAAAACGTCTGCAAAATAGTCTCAATCGTTTGTGCTCCATTTGAGCTGGTTTGTGCTGTAAAAATTTTCGTTTGTGCTGCTTCGGTTTTTTAGATATTAAAATAATATTTATAGGTCATTCTGAGGTCACTCAGCCCCCCACAAGCTCCAAATTCACCCCAAATAGTCTCGTTTGTTTGTGCTGGTTTGTGCCGGTAAAAGTTTCGTTTGTGCTGCTTCGTTTTTTTAAAACATTAGACATTGAATTATAGGCGATGACGTCACCAGCCCCCTCCCACATGCTCTAAATTCACCCAAAATAGTCTCAATTGTTTGTGCTGTAAAATTTTTTTGTTTGTGCTGCATCGGTTTTTTAGATATTAAAATATATTTATAGGTCATTCTGAGGTCACTCAGCCCCCCACAAGCTCCAAATTCACCCCAAATAGTCTCGTTTGTTTGTGCTTCGTTTGTGCTGGTTTGTGCCGGTAAAAGTTTCGTTTGTGCTGCTTCGGTTTTTAAAGTATTAGACATTGAATTATAGGCGATGACGTCACCAGCCCCCCCACATGCTCCAAATTCACCCAAAATAAGCTCAATCGTTTGTGCTTCGTTTGTGCTGGTTTGTGCCAGTAAAAGTTTAGTTTGTGCTGCTTCGGTTTTTTAAATATTAGACATTGAATTGTCTATGTATTATAATAAAATAAAATAATACATAATATACTATATATATATATATATATATATATATAAATGTTTTCAATTGATAATAATAATGAATGTTTCTTGAGCAGCAAATCAGCATATTAGAATGATTTCTGAAGGATCGTGTGACACTGAAGACAGAAGTAATGATGCTGAAAATTCAGCTTTGATCACAGGAATAAATTACAGTTTACTATATATTCAGATAGAAAACAACTGTTTTACATTGGAATAATATTTCACAATATTACTGTTTTACTGTATTTTTGATCAAATAAATGCAGCCTTGGTGAGCAGAAGAGACTTCTTTCAGAAACATTAAAAAATCTTGTTTTCAAACTTTTGACTAGTACTATATATACACACACACACACACACATATATACACATACATATATATATACATATGTATGTGTGTGTGTGTGTGTGTGTGTGTGTGTGTGTGTGTGTGTGTGTGGAAACTCGTGACTCAATGAATTAAGAATGAAGCCAAAATGATTTTACTTTTGAAATTTAATTACTGTGTACTATCGAACATCAATTAACACAAATAATGGACCTTTAAAAACTTAAACTTAAAAACATGTGATGATTTATCACATGTGTCCAGATGCCAGGCTTAAAATTGTGTATTCCCTTTTTTGTGTTTTAGAGAACTTGTTGTTGTATTTAACCATTTCAGGCATGAATTCAATCCATTTCTGAAATGGAACTTCAAGATCAAAAGTCCAGCAATCTTTTGGTCTGGGTGAAAGGGACCCTGTGTCATCACTACTGCCATTTGTTTCATGATCACATTAATCAGTAAACCATAAAGCAGTCCAGATGTTGTGTCTATTTAATTTAACAAAAGTGTATAGAGCCTTTGCAGTGATCTTGTTTTCTAGCTGCTTACTAAGCTCTGTCCAGATGCTCTGATAGGAGTATTTTGGACTATGGCCTCTTTAGATGAACACAGGACAGTGAAAATGGAATATCTGTCGACTGCTGGTTTCTTGGGCCTCTGGCATAAGCAAAACATAATTACCCACTTAAATAATCCTGACTCAAAAAATGTCATGTTCAGTATAAACTTGTTTTCATGTATTACTGTATTGGTCCGAATATAAGGATAATATAATATAGTAATAATATAAAAGGATAATATATCTTATATTAGGACCAATATGGTAATGTTGACCCCTAGATGAATAATGTATTCAAAAAACTAACATGGGTCACATGTGCAACTGTAATTAGCATATATTAGTATTAGCAATGAGTTTTCTGTTCAATAAACATCTTAGCTCTCTTGAATGTTGTACCATTATTCTTGCAGTTAACAAATAATATTGTAACTGACAGTGTTAAAACATTGTACTTACATTGGCCAGAAATTTGATTTAGTAACGACTTTTGTAGTTTGATTTATATCAACCTTTTCTCTACTAACTCTACACTAATTTCCACAAGAGCATCTTGAACAGAAGTGTCACTTGCGCCTAGTGATGGCAGTGAAGTGTAGCAGATGATACTCCATGTAAATAAAAAGTTCAATCTGGAAAGACCAGTGAATGAAGATAATTGTTTATTGAACAAATGATGTGATGATTACTCTTGACATAAAGTCTTCGGTAATTCGACTCTAAAGGTGTGTTCACATCGAGGAGATTTGCGCTTTTGTTCTCGTGCCCAGAGCTGAGCGAAAGTGAGTGACAGAAAAAGAGTCCAACAGACACCAGATGAATATTGAGCTGATGCTGTCTGAACACCAATAAGTTTTTAATAAACACCATAGTGACTACAAAAACATTGATAAGAAGGAGTGGTCTTCATCCAACATTTTGGTAAGAGATTGAAATGACAAACCTGAAATAAAATGCTCACTGCTCATAAATCGTACTGACTACACTCAAAACAAGAGAGATCTATTTTAGAAATATATAATGTAGTAGCCGAATATATAGTAATCAGAATGACCGAGACTGCTACTAACCTATATTTGATTTTTGTGACCATTAAGTGATCTATTTTATTCTGTCAGTATTGTATTCAATAAATATCAGCATTTATAATTCGCTTGTAATTCAATGTCTAATATTTAAAAAACCGAAGCAGCACAAATGAAACTTTTAACAGCACAAACCAGCACAAACGAAACTTTTAACAGCACAAACGAAGCACAAACAATTGAGACTATTTTGGGTGACTTTGGAGCATGTGGGGGGGCTGGTGACGTCATCGCCTATAATTCAGTGTCTAATATTTAAAAAACCGAAGCAGCACAAACGAAACTTTTAACAGCACAAACGAAACTTTTAACAGCACAAACGAAGCACAAACAATTGAGACTATTTTGGGTGAATTTGGAGCATGTGGGGGGCTGGTGACGTTATCGCCTATAATTCAATGTCTAATATTTAAAAAACCGAAGCAGCACAAACGAAACTTTTACCGGCACAAACCAGCACAAACGAAGCACAAACGATTAAGTCTATTTTGGGTGAATTTGGAGCATGTGGGGGGGGCTGAGTGACCTCAGAATGACCTATAAATATTATTTTAATATCTAAAAAACCGAAGCAGCACAAACGAAAATTTTTACAGCACAAACCAGCACAAATTGAGCACAAACGATTAAGACTATTTTGCCGACGTTTTGCGTTGGGTGGGGGGCCAACTTCACGCAGGTAACAAATAAATAGGAATTACTTTAATTTGTACACTCACATCACATGAAGACTCCAGTCATATCAGTAGCCTAATAGAAGTTATTTAATTATACATCACACCCATTATCAGAAACTTTTGCTCGCAGAATTAATAAATCATAGCTAAATGCGATTAGTGCATTTCTACAATGCCATAGGTAACCGAAAAATGCTTTTGAATGAGGCTCCATCATGCCACTATGTGTCAGTATAAGATCAATGTGACCACCATATTAATCGGTGCACCCAAGTGCAAACTAACAAGCACTGTCATAATTTATACATTGGGTACTTGCCTCTCGATAGCTTTATGGATCCTCCTCCACTGCGGGTAGTTGGCTTCCTGTTCAAATCCACCTCCGCGAGCTTTAGCCTGCTGTGCTACAGCTATCGTCCGGGTGTCAATGATGTAACCACGCTTCCCTGCGCAAAGCGTGGCGTTGATTAGTTTCTCGTCTTCTTTGCAGCGACGCCCATTGGTTCCTGTTAGTGGCTGCCCTGCTCGCATCATCACCTGTAGACAGTGGAGAGGACAGCGTGATAAGACCTGTATTAAATTAATCTCTATTAAACAGAGAAACATTTTCAAAAGTGCACTGCTAACCATGCCATTTTTCTTGTGGTAGTAACTGAGCACAGGGAAACGGCCACCATGACGGAAGGAAGCAGCTTTGCAGAGAGTTTCATCATCAATGTCTTTGGGCACGGTCAGCAGGGAGGGGTAGGAGGGGCACACGCTGAAGTTTTTATTTACCTCGCTCAGTCTCCATTCATCTGTCTGAGAGAGGACAGCAGAACTCAGTATCAACTTTTGCCTTAGTACATTAAAGGGATAGTTCACCCCAAAATGACAATTCTCTCTTCATTTACTCACCCTCATGCCATCCCAGATGTGCATGACTTTCTTTCTTCTGCTGAACTCAAACAGTGATTTTTAGAAGAATATCTCAGCTCTGTAGGTCCATACAATGCAAGTGAATGGTGACTAAATCTTTGACGCTTCAAAAAGCACATAAAGGCAGCATAAAAGTAATCCATACGATGGTTAAATCCATGTCTTCAGAAGTGATATGATAGGTGAAACTCATTCACATTTGGGATGGCGTGAAGCAGATTGTAATATTCTGAAGGTGTTTTATAGCACTTTGTGCCTCCCAGTTTTATCAAAAACTTGTAAGCGAAAGGTCAAAATGTAATACATTTCAAGAATAAAAAAGCTTGTAAAACTTTAAAGGTGCACTCAGTAATTTTTTCCCCATTAAATATGTTTTAGTCCTAATGAAATGAATAGTAATTTTGAAACATATGTATAAAACCATGACCACTCACATGAGATGAGGACTCTAGTCATATCAGTAACCTTATAAAATCTGTTTTATTCTACATGGGGCACGGGTGCCCTAATGGGGGATGCCATTTTAGAATCACATGACCAGCTGAATACTACCCACTTAATCTCAGTAACCGTCTTGTTATTGGGCACTTTAACTCTTGGATTAAATCAATCATGACTGACTGTAAATAGTGAATTTCTACAATGGCATCTGTAACTGAAAACTATTGATTTTGAATGATGCTGCATCCACACCACTAGGTGTCACTGTAAGTCCAAGATGACACAAGCAAAAAGTTACTGAGTGCACCTTTAAAGGTATAGTCCCCACAAAAAAGGTAATTCTCTCATCATGTACTCACTCTTACGCCATCTAGACTTGCATGACTTTATTTCTGCTGTGGAACAGAGATGAAGATATTTTGAAGGATATGTTATTTGTTTTTTTTCAATGTAAGTCAATGGGGTTCATAACGTTCAAGCTCCAAAAAGGTAGCAGAAAAGTAATACAATACATACAACTGGACTCCACTGACTTGTATTTTATGGACAAAAACAAATAATATGTCCTTCAAAATAGCTCAAAATGTCTTCCACACAAGAAACATCATACAAGTTTGAGACGGCATAAGGGCGAGTAAAATATTGAGCGTATTATCAATTGTTGGGTGAACTATCCCTTCAATCAATGTGTATTATTATAGAGTGTACTTCTGATTAGGGGTGACCAGGTTTAAAATGAGTTGATATTAGAAATACTAGATTTGTTTATATTAAAACTGGAAACTCAGAAAATGCAGTCCCAAATATTTGCTTTCTGGCTTCCACAGAGAACATTCTGAAATAATGAACAACGATACACTGAGAAATATCTTTACAACTTTTTAAAAACAAAGTGATAACCGAAATGTCCAAGGATGAAACAATACCATAGACTCCAGGTCTTTGAAAGTCTCCTCTTGGATGAACAACTGCCATCCATCCTCTATGACCTCAAACAGAGGCCGGTAAAAGAACGGATACATCAGAGAGACAGAGTCCAGCGTGGACAGAGCCTTAAAGATGAAAGTACATTAACACAAACTGATTAGCTGCAGACAGAGGCAAAGCTCATAATTATCAATCAGTCATTCAGGTTATCTTAGTCCATCTGTGATTATTCTGCTGCATGAGTGAGTATTAATGCAATCTCACCTCAACTGAGCTGGCAACATTAAGACATTCCTCCATGCCAGGTATGTCCAGCTGAATCACTCGCAGGTCTTTACACTTTACAATAATAGTTCCAAGTGACCCGATAAATCTGCAAACATTAGTGGTATAAATAGTTACACATTACATCACGAACCGTGACCCTTGGACAAGGAATCGCACAAGATTTATACTTTAAATGTTAACTAGCAGGTCAGTGGTACCTTTTCTCAATCGAGTCAATGTTGGCATGGAGCAGCCAGAGTTCTTCAGTGTTATCTTGGCGAGATGACAGGATGAGGTGATGTCCTGTTAGACACAGAGTTCCCTCCACAGTAGGCATGAAGGGCCGGTGCAAGACCACCCCGTCCACACGAGGGGTTTTAATCAGCTCAGCAAACTCCATTGTGCAAAGAGAGGTGCAAGAAACCTAAGAGAGTCAGTGAGACATAATTACTACAAAATATGAAACAGTGATAAATGCTGCAGCGATTTAGAGCAAAAACGGCATGTTATAAGGTTTGCTGTTGTTCATATGTCTTGCAGTGGTGGATTCCCCATCTGATGTAGTTTACAATAGAAGATGCAAGCAAAACACTCGCACGAATGAGACAAAAGCATCTTGACTTCAGTGAATATAACTATGAGAGATGCATGTCTAAAGAAACAGTTACTGTAACAGCATCAAGGTATTTGTCAAATGTATCTCGGTTCGCAGTTTCATAACATTGAAATATGTAAACAGACGCGTTGTCTAGCTTTGCAGCGCTTCGACGTGAAAACGTCAATATTGCTTTAATCGAAAACATGCACATAAAACCGCAGATGTAATCGGACCTGTACATAACACGATGTGCATTAAAACATGTACTTAGATAAGATTAACGCTGTAACAACAGCATTCCTCTTACCTGACACCTCTACTTCCTTGTCTTCCACTCCTTCAGTGGATTTCTCAACAGACCGCAGAGTAATTTGGAGCGATATCGCCACCTACTGGCTTGAGAGAAAACATGGAAAAATGACTAGAGGTGAGAGTAACACTGTTCTTACCACAACTAAAAATTAAGTCTGTAATTATACAATTACTTACGGAATTATTGAACTTATATAGTTATAATTATTATATAGAAGTCGGTATGCAGGTATTTACACTAGGTTTCTAAAATAGCTTGCTCAGAAAGACCGTGCTAGTGCTAGTAGGCCCAAACCATGCAAGCAATGTCTAATAGTTATTGAGAATAGCGAGGGATCTTAACCGGTCCACGAGCTAGACCAGTATAAACCAGCCATAAACCAATCTTCCACAAAAAATAAGTTGAACTTGTCCTATCTTTTTTTTTTTTTTTTTTAAAGCAAAGGTCTGGGTTAAAGTGAGGCACTTACAATGCAAGTCAATGGGGCCAATCCATATGTTAAAAATAATCACTGTTTCAAAAGTATAGCCAAAATATGTAAACAATATGTAAAAATGATTTTAGTGTGTTAAAATGGCTTACTAACCTTTTCTGTGTAACGATACATCCAATTTTACAACTTTGTTGCCATGACGCTGTAATGCCATAAACAACCGTAAAAAGGATGATTTAACACATTTACAGCTCACATAATACACGACTGTTAACAGAAGAATTCATGTAAGTGCTTTTATAAAATTATAAGCTTCACATTTCTGCCTGTAGGCCCTCCAAAAATTGACCCCATTCACTTCCATTGTAAGTGCCTCACTGTAACCTTGGTTTGTGCTCTTTTTAAAGGAGGAATGAGATTAAATAATGTTTTGTGGTAATCAGCATTATGCTACAAATGCTGTCGATTGATCTTAATTTGAATTGAACCTGGAATATACCTTTAACAGATTAAAAACAATAAATAAAACACACAAAAGTAAAATGAAGTAACTGAACAGATGAGATTAAGAATAAGTTGTGATGTCAAATAAAAAATGTGTTAAATGAATTAAATAGACAAAACTTGAAGTATGCTTGATTTTATATTTGTCTCCTTTGCTCTCTGTTCAAAAAAGAAAAAAAAGAAAAGAAAAAAGAAGACACCATTAAAAACACATTTAATTTTTCACCTAGATGCATGTTTGTTAGGCCTATTTAATAAGCAGGATCTATGTTTGGAGATGCTTGTTGTGCTTGTCTATTTAACAGGATAAGGTTTAATTTCACCTCTGAGTAAATACCTCTGAAAAGCATTGCTGGGAATACACATCGGCCTCTACTTGCTTCTTAATGTTATCCATTATACTGTAAAGTTACTACTGACAGTACCTTGTTAAGAAAGTAGCTGAGAAGCTTTATTGTAGTTACTGATAATGTGACCTTTCTTATAATTTCATGTCTAAGGAATTAAAAGGACCTGAACTACTTGGAACTGCCTAATGTTCAACAGTAACAAAGCGAAATACATAACAGATACTATAATTTTTTATAACTTTTTATTATAGTGGGATAATTTAATTTTAGTTTAAAATAAATTAAAGAAATGTTTCTCACAATCTTGAGGATAACAGAGTTTTTTTCTTACTATAATATTTTTGTTCCATTATTGTGCTATATAATAAGATTTGAAACATCTTATACAAAATATTTTCTTTTTTAAGTAAAATTTTAGAGAGAGTTTTTGACACTTTCAAATTGGGTATGACTTAGAAATTCCAAGTCTGTTGAGCGATCTGAGAGATTTCGAGTCCGTGCAGTATTTACGGAACTGAATAAAGACAAATCCAGAGCAGATTTGTATAACCTCAAGGGACCCCCCCTCCTCATGTGCATACATTATATTTTGTCATCGCTATACGCTATGCATAATTTAATTTAATTTAAACCCACTAATCTCAGTTCAGGACACTCTGGGCTGTCATTAAAGGGTTAAACTTTTAATGAACCGAGTCATGTGACAAAACAACATGGCGCTGATCACAGCGGGGTTTGTCTTTGAGAGAAATGCCAACAAAACTACATCTGGTAAGAAACCTTGTCTCTACTTTCATATGATATGCCATTTTGAACAGTTAAATGGTTTATCGCGAAATGGCACGCTGTTAAACACAATGACCGCAGACGAGGACCATAGGGCTATTGTTCCCTTAGAAATCCTATATTCACTGTGCAATATCACATTAAGAATCATTGGGTGCATTTAAAAGATGGAAAATATTGCTTTCAGAGGCTTTATATGGAGTTAGGATGAAAATAAGTTGAATGTCAAACTTTTCTGAGACCAGTGCAGACAAACAGCACACTGGAAGTTAAGTCATTCACTAAATAGGGAGCAAGGGAGCATCCTATAGCTTTCCTATGCAGCCAAGTGCATTCATTCCAAACATTCGACCAAAAGTTCAGTTTCAGGCTGCAGATGATGTTTGGACCACTCAGTATGGTTGGCAGACATGGGACAATGGAAATCAGTACATAGATTCAGAATTGTTAATGTATAATTTTATTTTAACATGGCTGGCACTGATTGGACGATGCTGGCCATTAATCAGAATTATTCATGCTAATTTCTGATTGGTAAAATGCTTCAGCACTTGCTATCACTTGTTTGTTTGACAGTGCAAAGAGAGAAAATAGAGATTTTGTTGCCAAAGTAGAAAACAACATTGTAACATACTGTAAAAGTCAAATAATATTTATTTGTATAGTTTTTTATTTGTGCTTTTCCCAATACACATTGTTCCAAAGCAGCTTTACAGAAAATCAGTTGTAATGTCTGTAACAACTCAAAAACAAGAATAACCAACACTCCTGAAAATATAATAAACAATTTGATTTAAAAAAAATCTGACTTTCTATAGCTTGGTATTATTTAAAATTTCACAATTTAGTCCTGCTGTCCCCATATGAGGACAGAGTTTTAGGAAAACTATTATGATCTTAAAAAAAAAGAAAAAAAAAAAAAAGAAATGTTTTTTATTAGGGGCTACTAATTACAAATCAAAAAGGGAAATGAAAAATGCACACAGCAGTTGCATTTGGGTCTCAGGAGGATAAACTAACACAGTGTGTGTGCATGTACATTTGTCCACCTGTATGAATCTGCAACACAGCTCCTGCTGTAGTCTTAGCAGAATCCTGCTGGGAGCAAAGTGGCTTCCTGTTGAGGTGGAAGACGAGTGTCTGGCATCTTTTGAGGGTTGTTAGTGACTATAGTCACTGCATTATTTAGCTTGAATTACATGTGAGCCATGAACCCCCCTAACCCCCAAGAAAAAAATAAAAATAAAAATAAAAAATAAAAAAAATACACAGCTCCATTTGCTCTCATTAAAAATGCATGCAGTTTGTGGGGAAAAACACTCCCCTGACTAAGCTGATATTTTTGCAAGTGTAACTCTGGAGAGTTGTCTGTCAATGGAGCCAGGCACACAAAAGCAAGCATTATAAGCTCATGTTAAAGCAAATCAATCCTAACATAGTTCCATTATATATACAGTATTACTTAAAAACTGTCTGTGAAGGATTGCTGTTGTATGGCCATGGAATAATTGTCAGTTTGTTATCACTCTGGCATGACAGAGTGCACCAGAAGGGCCCCAAAGGCCATTAGATGCAACACACTGCATCTCACCCAGACTTTTTTTTTGCGTTTGGCGCTCCTTTGATAGTGCCTTTGTACATTACAGGCTGAGAAATGCAAGTTATTATGGAATGTGCTGCTTACAGAACATTTCTGTGAAGTTTTCTGAGCTCTGAACCCAGTAGAGACACTGACAGCATGCTCTAATGTAAAAAATAAATAAAACTAAATCTCACTAGACCTGCAGTACGGTGCAAAGAATTAACAGTCACTGCATATATTAAAAGTAGAGACACTGGAACTGTTTGTGAATGCTAGATGAGGCACTAATGTACAACGACCTGTGCAACTGAAACCAATTACACTTATAAAATGGGAAGGGTTGGGAGACGAATGTCATTCTCTCACACATATTTTAATAGACTGTGAAGGAGCAATTTACAACTTAATTAACTGAGGATCACTGTAATAAAGATTATGATTACTATAAAGCCGTCATATCTGTGCCTCATGCAGTGATCTAAGCCTATTGGCAGCCGAGGGGACTGTAGTGTGAGATCTTAGTAATGTAACAGTGGCACTGTCTTAATCCTGGTAATGCTTCCCTGGTGCTTCTACAGGTGTTGAGGATTCATGACAGCTTGTGGGAGGGTGAGCGGGACTTCTCTGTGGCAATGGACAACACTAATACACTGTTTGCTGCTTTGCTGGCAGACAAAGCATGCTTCATTCTGTAATCAGAGCTTAAGTGTGTGGTCTTTTTTTTCTTCCTGTGGATAACAGCAATGCTTTGGATAGGACTGAAGCATCTCTAATGCTTCCTCCTTCTCTATTTTCACACTCTGGCCGTGTGAGAGAGTATTATTGATATCTGGAAGAAACCCGATGCAGGGCATTGAAAAATAGCTTAGAGTGTGGCTCGGTTTGCTGATGCCATGGGTTTTCAAAGAATAAAAGGCTGAATTTAGGAGTGTAACAAATGACACAAGCCCCATGTTATTTTTAACACAGTCACAAAGGAATAACGAAGTGACAGCTGCGTGCAAATGAAAGTCCCGACTGGCCGCTTAATGGAGCTTCAGCACCACGGACAGCGCGAAGATGAGTTCTCATAAGGACAGTTCGCTTGTCACAATATTTATTATGTCTATTTTGATAGATCTTACTTGAACTTCACTGCTACTTCCTGTTCTATTTACAAATATACAGGGATTTTCTTGTTTTCACTGACGAGAGAGATTTGTCACAAACAGGACAGCACAGAGGCGTTGTACAGCTTACGACCAGTTCAAAGACTAGGCCTACATTGCAAATAAGTCATGCTCTGCGTCACCGTCACGGATGCAAAAACTTGTGAGAACGGCCCCTTAGCATTACTCTACCTAGCAGAACTACCCCATTACGCACACTTAGTGACAGTTCTCACCAAACGCGTTTTTGCGTCCGTCCGCGCTTTTTTTCAATTGTTTTTCTATGTAAACTTGCTCTCTAGCGCAATTTCCTCTTTATAGACGCAGTGTCAACTTAATAAGAACTTCAACCTGCGTTCTGCTTTATTCGAGGCGCTGCGTCTATGTTTAAAGCAAGAACGCGTTCGGTCTGAACAGCCCTTAATTGTAGCTTTATCCAGGATGTTAAAAAAAAAAACCTCAGTGGCCATAACAAATGACGATGACTCCCCGCTCATACTGGAAGGGTTAAGAAAACGAGTGGCGCGCTCACTACTGCATTACATCATTCAGCAAACCTCCAGTTCTGGGGCGCAAATCGAAACACTAGGCGGCATCATCGATGAGTGAGGAGCCACGGCTTCAGTACGACAGACAGTCTCTCCAGTCAGTCAGTTGCGTCCGGAAGCTCAGGGAACAGAGCAGCGCTGCCTGTGTATCGCTGCGGGGATACTGCAAACAGACATGTACAGGTGACAGCTGCAGCGCAGTCCCAACAAACTGCTTTCAGGAGTTAATCTCTGACCTGTGCCGGTACGAGGTCTATATCAGGTGTGGGTCAGGCTGTTGTGGGCTGCACTAGAGCACTGGAGGAGGATGCTCAGCCTCTCTGCCGCGGAGAAGCATACTGGCCTCTGGAGGCATCACTGTCACCCCACGACTACATGGCTACCTCACTAGGGGTACTCTGGAAAAACAGGTGTCAGGGAAGTGACGTCACGAGCCTCGGAACCGGAGGTGTGAGCTTTGGAGAGCAAGATGGCAGCGAAATCCGACGGTCGGGGGGTCGTCACCGGTTTCGCCCAGCTGCACAACCTGGACGAGACGGTGGGGAGTTGCGAGGACGACCCGAGGCACGGCAGCTCCTTCCACATCTGCCACTGCTGCAACACCTCGTCGTGCTACTGGGGCTGTCGGAGCGCCTGTCTGCATTACCTCCTGGGCAAGGGGAGAGAAATCAAGCGGCCCCCTTACGAGGAGCGCCTGTGGTTGGATTGCCTCTGGATCGTCCTCGCGCTATTGGTCTTCTTCTGGGACGTGGGCACTGATTTGTGGCTGGCGGTCGATTACTACACCAAGCAGGACTACCTCTGGTTCGGACTCACGCTGTTCTTCGTCCTGGTCCCGTCGGTTCTGGTCCAGATCCTGAGCTTCAGGTGGTTCGTGCAGGATTACACGGGGGGCGGTTTGGGGTCCGTGGAGGGTCTCAGCAGCCGGATGGCAACGGCGTGTCCGAGCACAGGGGTGTACGACAGGGGCAAGTGCTGTCGCCTGTCTGTGTGGGTCTGGCAGACGCTCATACACATCCTTCAGATGGGACAAGTATGGAGGTAAGCGCTGTCTTGTCGTCTTCTCCTGACTGATACTTTCTTTTTCATACTTTTTGTCTGTCACCTTACATAACCCGTGTGCGCGTAGGCTCATGAGATGAAAGTGCTTGCCTGCTCAGTCTCACAAGTGCGTTTATGCCTGCACCCCCATTTTACGCGTGCTATTTACTCTCCCTGCAGGCAGTGGCACATCTAAAACCCACTGGGTTATGCAAAACAGCAAAACCTCATCATGCGCTTTTCTGTGAATGAAGATCGACTGCAAATCCTCACCTCAAATCAGTTGCATTAGTATGCGTAAGGGCGCTCTGGCAGAGTACATAGTGTATTACACAGTGCTTCTGAGGATTCATTCACCCTCCCGCATGAAAAAAGGCTGCTCAACTCTAAGACCACTGGCGAGACATACATCGAGTTTCTCAGGCTATCCGAGACCCCCTTTCTTAAGCTCGGTGTCATCACTACAATTTGCAAATCATGGCCTTTTGGTCTTTATTGTATCACAATTATTACCATAGGTGATGTGCATAATAATTCCAGTCAGTAGCTACAGAGTGTGCGTCGACCTCATAGGAGATCTAGTGAAAGAATTGGATCAGGAGCATGCTGCAGGGAATAATCTGGCGTAGGGAATAGTCCGTGGCATATTGTATTTATGTCTGATCCGCTAGAAATGATGCGACAGTTTTCCTGCTGCAGACAGACGCAGTGGCTGCATTCACATTTCTGTGGAGGCGTTCAGTTTAGTTGGACGATTGGGCAATTTTGCTTGATTTCGATGCCATTCATTATTCATGTTTGCTTGTGTTCATGTTTCCGTCTTTATGCTGTGTATCATTGTTTAAAGATGAAGTCATCTGTTATCAATGTCTCACAATTGTCATGATGTCATCGCTTTAAAGGTGCTATAGCATCTCTTTCTCGCTCTTGGTCTATCTTTTTGAGCACGTGTGTGCAAAAGGAATTCCTTCTCATCTTTCATAGTCATGTATCCCTTTTCATGTAGCCTTTTTTAAGATAAACACAATGAAATCCAGATAAAACCTTATTTAAAAAAAAAAATACTACTTAGGATTTGTTTATATAACTCTGATTTTAAACCAATAATCTAAAGAATAACCGAACTGGAAGATTTGAACTGTGATTTTTACATACTGTAAGGTAGGAAGATTTTCATTACACTGGGACATACCTGAAACCTGGCTTTCTGTGGTACATATTAGTTAAAGATTTAAGAACTATCTTTTAGCTCTTTTTTCAAAGGGATTGTTGCTATCCTAGATGTGTATGACTTTATTTCTTCAGCTGAACACAAACAAATATTTTTAGAAGAATATCTCAGCTCTGTATATCCATACCATGCAAGTGAATGGTGAACAAAATATTGAAGCTCCAAAAGGCACATAAAGGCAGCACAAAAGTAATCCATATGACTCCAGTGGTTACATCCATGTCTTCAGAAGTGATATGATAGGTGTGGGTGAGAAACAGATCAATATTTAAGTCCCTTTTTATTATAAATCTCCACTTTCACTTTCAAATTCTTCTTCTTTTGTTTTTAGTGATTCCCATTCTTTGTGCATATCACCACATACTGGGTAGGGAAGATAATTTATAGTAAAAAAGGACTTAAATTTTGATCTGTTTCTCACCCACACTTATCGCTTCAGAAAACATGGATTAAATCACTGGAGTCATATGGATTACCTTTATGCTGCCTTTATGTCCTTTGTGGAGCTTTGTGGTTCTGGCCACCATTTACTTGCATTGAATGGACCAACAGAACTGAGATATTCTTCTAAAAATCTTTGTTTGTGTTCAGCAGAAGAAAGAAAGTCATACACATCTGGAAAGGCATAAAAGTGAGTAAATGATCAGAGGATTTTCATTTTTGGGTGAACTATCCCTTTAACATGACTCAAGCGCTGCTGCTGCTGCTGGCAACACAAAACAGATAACACTTATTTTATTGTGCATTAAATGTAATATTTGAAATGCAAAAGTCAGTAGAAAGGCAGTTTGAGGTCAAATGCTTGGCTGCATCAGCAGATCATCTTGAAAAGAGTGGTCCAGCTTTGAAGTGCCAGGGAAAGTGGGTTAGAAGAAGTCGACATCAAAGAAGTCGCTTTTTATTCCTTTTAAAACTGTGTGAATAAGGTGCTCACATTTAGATCCATTTTTAGACATATAACCCTTTAAGCTTAAGCCAAGTTAAAGGAATAGTTCACCCAAAGATGAAAATTCTCTCATCATTTTCTCACCCTCTTGATGTTCTAAACCCATATCACCCTCTTTAGTGAAACACAAAAGGAGATGGTAGGCAGAATTTTAGGGACTGACAGCATCTGTCATCATTCACTTATTTGGAAAAGAGGGCAGTGTCAATGTTTGTTACAGAATTTCTATTTTTGTCATCTATTTGTCTATTCATAATATGATGCTTATCTTATTATTCTAGTATCATTACATCTCAAAGTTTCAAAATTATTATTAATTCCTTTTAGGAGTAAAGCTTTTTTTAAATAAAGAAAACACACTGAGTGCACGTTTAAAATGATTTCAATGTGAAAACCAAAAATCTTTGAAGTGCGATTCCACAAATCTGTTTCTGCAACAGCCCCAGACTACCAGAAAAAATCTTCCATCAAAGGCCTTAGAACTTGTGCACTTAATAAGATGGATTCTTAGCCCATGAGAAAAGCTTCAATTGGATGTTTGTTTATCCATGCTTAGCACGAAAGCCTGACGATGTCTTTGTTGGCTTCAGTGACTAGTCTGATGCAGCACCAGCTCCACTGCCAAGACCTCCAGCCTTTTCCACCAGCCTTGAGTTGAAAGTCAGTCAGCGCAAGCGTCTTGAGAGATAAACGAGAGATAATACTCGATTAAGCAGCCCAAGGTGTATTTTATGAGCTGGTTACGTACTATGCACTCAGCCCTTTGGCTCCAGAGGAAAAAAAAATTAAAAATCAGTTGAGGCAACTTTGTACCCCTGACTACACTAGGGAAGGAATAGACCATTGCTGCTGCTGATCATGGCCCGTGCTAATCAGTGGATAGTTCATATTTATGATGATTGGTGGACATTTACATTTGTTCATTTTTGAGATGCTTTCAATCAAAGCAACATACAGTATACAGTTTTCAAGTCACACATTATGTAAGTATTTGCATTTCCTGGGAACAGGACAGTCTCCAAAATTCATTGGGCTCAGAACTTCATTTGTATGGGTGGGCCCCCTGAAATCTGCACCTTATATCCAGTTTGCACAGTGTACTGACAGTAATGTAAATTAAGTTTCTATGTTCATGATGTGAATGAAGTTGCATTCTTAATGTAAACTAAGAATCTTCCTCTTTCGGCTGCTCCCTTTAGGGTTCACCACAGCGGACCGTCCGTGATCCGCATATTTGACTTGGCACAGGTTTTACGCCGGGTGCCCTTCCTGATGCAGCCCTGGGTGCTGGGCTGGGGCACTCTCACTCACACCTACGGGTCAATTTAGAATGTTATGTAAACTAAGTCTCTGTGTTGATGAGGCTCCAGCACCTTTTCATCCGAGATGGCTCTAGATGGCCCACTGCAATTGCCATTATATAATCGATAGATGCCACTCAACCAAATGCTGCAGCAACACCAAATGTGTGGACATTTGTTCTTCCTTTAAATATAAAGTTGTTTGTGTTGATGCAGTTGTAAGGTAGACTGTAATTTCTTACAATATGTTCCATGTTGGTTTGAGTTCTAGAGGCCCACAATTTTATGTATTAGTGATACACAGGGCATTTCAGACATGCTGGAGCATGAGAATCGTAAACAAATGCTGTTTTAAGGTAGTTTCTCTGCCATTTTTCTCTCCAAATCTGTCTAGCTAAAAATCATTGCTCTGCTGCTCTGGCCTCCCCATCCACTAGTTAAAGTCATAATATGCTCCTTTCCCTTCTCTCCCTTGCTGCCTGTTTTCCCTTTAACATAAATCTCTACTTGACCTCCATTTCTGTCAGGAAACTGGAGCATCTGTCGGCCTACCCATTATTGGAGACTTTTCCCCCTATCTGTGACGTTTAGAGCACACTCCACAGCCCTCCCTCTACACTCCATCACCTCTAGTAAGCTTGAACACACACACACACACTGTCCCCATTCTCTCCTGTTTGCCCTCTTAGTGTCACACCTCTCACTGGGGCTCAGGTAGGGTATGTAGTCAGGTACTATATTTTGTATGGTGTTTGTTTGAGAATGAGTGTTTGGAACACCATTTTATATTGGCTCTGTTGAACGCCACCACACACACACCAGACCTGACAACTTGTGTATTACTTATGTCTCACTGAGTTCTTGAAATACCACTCAGTAAATGTCTCACAGGGGTTCAGGTTAGGTGTACTGTATAGTCAGGTACTATATGGTGTTGTTTGAGCCTGATCTCATCATGTGACTAGCATAATTTTTGCTAATGATATTGGGTAGTTTCTTGCACGTATCACAGCAGATCCGAGGTGAAATGGCCACTGTGTGGCGCTAAAAGCGAGTGAAATGTTCTCAGATTCGTTTTTTTTTTTTAAGATTAAAGGAATAGTTCACCCAAAAATTATAATTCTCTCATCATTTACTCTCAAACTCGTATGACTTTCTTCCTTCTGCGGAGCACAAATGAAGATTTTTGAAGGATGTAAATGTATGTGTGTGTGTGTGTGTCCATAAAATGTAAGTCAAACATTTTAGGCTCCAAAATGGACATACAGGCATCATAACGGTAATCCATACAACTTGAGTGGTTTAGTCCATGTCTACTGAAGGGATACAATCAATTTTGGGTGAGAAACAGACCAAAATGTAACTCCCTTTTCACTATAAATCTTGACATCTGCATTCCCATTGGTGCGATCACGATTTTAAGTTGGTAATGCAGACGTTCAAATGTATCGCCTTACGTATCATACGCTATAGTAGAAGTGTTTAGATGTCATAAGATAATGTTGTGTGAAGAACAGGATGAAAAGAAAAAGTCTTTATGTACTGATAATCTGCCGTTTACTTGTATGACGTGATTTGTTGTTGTAGCACCTCTAGTGTTAATTTCATCAAGAATAGTGCCATGATATGTACAATGAGCCATGTAAAAATAAGTTGTGTCTCAAATTATATAACTTAAATTGTGTGTCATATTATTTACTGTATACAAGCTCTGTCTATTTAATGCTTTAATTTAATGGAATTAATTATATAAAAAAGCAGGGGGCGTTAAGCGCAACTCCAGCTAAACAGGCAACGCTGTTTAAAAAATAAAAAATAAAATAAAAAAAACGCAGCTTTATGCATTTAAACAGCTGGAAGGAGCACAGTTCCAAATGCAGAGGTCTCGAAATGTGTTTTTCTGAGTTTCAAATGATGTATATTTTGACACAGCATCCTAAAAACTCAATTTTAATTAATAATTAAATGAAATATGAATATATTAATATTAGTGTATTCATATAATTTATTAATATATATATAATTTTAATAGAACTATTTATAATTATTTAATCATTATATGTAGATATTTTTATTTTCTAAAAATATTTTATATCGTTTTTTGTTTTGTATACAAATATTGATATATGCGATTAATTTGATGAAAAATTGTAATTGATTGACAGCCCTACTATATATTGAAATGTTCAAAGGGGAAGCAGTGTGAACACACTACTCACATTTTTCAGTGTGAACACACTACTCACACTATCTATACTACAAAATGGCGTAGAATAGTGCTGAAGTATGCAAAACAGGACGTACCTTTGGTCTCTAGTGCTGGGCACTGCTGGTTAGTTTTTTATGTACCTCTTTAGGTGCCATTTCATAGTTCAACTGCCTCCTCAAGAGCCTTTTTTAGTTAACACAGCCTTTATGGTTTAGTGAGTACCTAAGTAAGCACATTTGTCCTCAGATGTGCTTACTGAAAACTCTACTAGTTTTGTATTCCCAGTGACCTTGCAAAAATTGTAGAACATATTCAGAGACTAGACATACTCAAAGACCAGCCACACTTAATGTAGCCTATTCATTCACCCACAAAGGTGGTTTAACCTTGCCAAATTGGAAGCAATACATGATTGTGTCATAGAGATCTGCTGCAGAGTATACATACATATGTGTGTTTGTAATAGATGTAGGTAGGCCAGTTTGTATGATAAATTGTCGCAGCTTGTGTGCTAAGACAACCTTGGCATTGGAGGTGGGAGAGATTTACATGATGCAGTCACGTTTGACTCTGTCCTGCTTATAAGATGCACAATGGAGTGTTATGACTAGTTTGTGAGTGTTTTCACTTCGTGTTCATGTGTTGGTGTGAAGACCGTCTTGGGTAATTTATGTGTGTTTCTATCATCTTGGCAGTAAATTGTAGCAACTAATTTGTGAGTATGTTTACAGATTGAACCACAGAGTGATATGAATAATTTGTACGTGTTGGATCACACCAGCTGGTTTTACGATTATGACTAATCAGTTTAATTTTCACTACCCCTTATGCAGTAATTCTTACTGAATTTAACTCTTGTTTGTACTGCTTCAAACTCACAAGGAAAATAAAAAACAAACTTCCACAAATTTAGTAATAGTAGTT
Organism: Myxocyprinus asiaticus; assembly: GCF_019703515.2. Taxonomy (NCBI): domain Eukaryota; kingdom Metazoa; phylum Chordata; class Actinopteri; order Cypriniformes; family Catostomidae; genus Myxocyprinus; species Myxocyprinus asiaticus. The sequence goes on from NC_059368.1 coordinate 27,581,042, forward strand.
AGTTTAATAGTTAATAGAAGATTGTCCTTGCTCTTTTGAATAGAAACATAACATACTCAACTTACACAACGCAAAGCTACCTTCAGTCAACCAAGACCAGATATGCAAAATGGGTCATACAGAATTGCCACACTGTAAAAAGTTTGACCTACAATGAACAATAACTGGGTGATTCTCACAGAATCTGTCAAGATAGTATTCTGGTCATGTTTAACCCCAAATCAGAAACAAACATTTCTGAAATTATATTTTGCATGATGAAAATTAAGCTTAAATTTAGGACATTTAATATTTTTTTGGATTCTGACTTCTTTTTATTTTTTCGGAACACTTAAAGCACATATTACCCCCCAGTTCTCATTACTGTAAAGCATACTGCCATTTTGCTTATACTATTCCTAATGTTTTCAATTATGATTTTCATTACTGTAACATAGTATTACGGAAAAAAAGATGCTGTTGAACAATGATTTTTCCAATTAATATATGATCAAATTAAAGGCAGTACCAAGGGAATACTGTTATGATATGTACATTTCTTTACAATTTAGATAATATCATTTTTTTCACGTTGCGGTAATGATAATACTATAATTAACATAATGTTTTGCATTGTGGTAATGAGAATTGGGGTGTAAAATGTGGGTAATTGTCATGCAAATAATGGCCTAAATGGCCCTAAAAATAGCCTTCAATTTCTTTATGCAAAATGCAATTTTGATTTTTGAGTAAAATTGGACCAGGACATTTTCTTGACAGGTTTCGTGAAAATTACCCAACTTAAAGGAAACAAACAGTAGTTAAGTTGCGGAATTTCACATCACAGTAAAATTATTAGATTACAGATAACTAATTAGGTTGCAGCCTATCATAATGACTTAATGGCTTAATTTAAAATAATTCATTTTTGGTAGTAATATTATCACCTTTTTCCTGAACGTGGAAGTGTTCCATGATTCATAATGTAAGTCTGTTTTAGTTTTCCGGTCTCCAGTGTTTTAATTCATATCTGTGTATGTTTTTAGCAGAAAATGTGATGTTTAGCATGTCAAATTTTTACATATTGCCAAACACAAAAACATGTGGCTCCTTAGTGCTGATACTCACAAAGTCGCAATGACCGTCTTTATTTACTGTCTTTTGGGTAGATGACATGAAGTGATGGCCCAAGGTTAGTTATGTTGTTATCATGAACTGTTCTGAGTTGTTATGACAGCAAGCAATTACAAAGTTGAGCCTGAACTCCAAATAACACGTAAAATGTTCTTTAGATCGGTAGTTTTTGGGGGTCAGGAGCTACAGCTCACGCACTTCCAAACACACACACATAACAGAGTTGGCTGAACATCACATTATGAGTGGAGATGAAAACAAAAGAGTTTTGGAGCACTTTGCTGTATATCAATCATGGGATTAACCCTTATATAGCTCTGGGGTCAAAAATGACCCCTTTTGAACTTTGTTTACTTAAAAAACATTGTTTCCTTCATCTCAGTGGCATGAGATTTGGTGACTTTTCCTACATTTGCTATCTATACACACACACACACACACACACACACACACACACACACAAAACTCTACAAAAAGATTTGTTCAAACTTTTGAGAATGAAGTGAGAACAGCACATGACCATCAAAACCAGCACTGCTTTGAGACTTTACACGAATTCATAGATTTTGAGTCTTGCAGTACAAGGAGAGTTTCGGGTTTAATACAAGTTAAACTCTATTATACATATATACATGTGATCTCAGACTTGTTCATTCAAATGATGATGACGATGACGATGAGTTTAGTTGTTGGTTCAAAAACTATAGACACATGTACAGACATGTTAAATGTTAAAGAGCACCTATTATGGTTTTTCAAATATTACCTTTCATGTAGTGTGTTATATAGCTGTTTGTGAATGTAAAAAAGTCTGCAAAGTTTCAAAAATCAATGTGCATGACAAATAGAGTTATTGACTCGCAAAAGAAAGAACCGATTCTGAACACCTGAAATGAGTCGTTAGTAATTCCAGATTACTTCCTGTACTAACCTATGTAATTTAATAACAAAAAACCCGCCTCTGGTCTGTTTACATGTACTGCCAGTGCAGGCTGTTAGCCTGTTAGCTGTTAGCCTCTGCTAACCGGCTAACTCACGTTACTGTCAAACTACATATAAACTTACCACTGAAAAACGTACTGTTCTCGTCATGCTTGCGATGGTGGTTCGGGTTGATCTTCCGATGTATCACTATCGGACTCGGGCTCAAATTGGTAAGGTAAAACAGAAACTCGGATATGGTAGTGAGCGTTTCCTTTCCGACACGCGCTGTAAGCGGTAGACCAATCACAACAGACTGGGACATCTGACCAATCAGAGCAGAGTAGGCTCTCTGAAAGGAGGAGTTTAGAACAAATCCTTTAGAATGGATCATTGAACGAGTCGTTTTTGACACTGGGAAAAAAGTTAATGCTGCAGTGTTTTTTAACCTAGGATGCATGTAAATCTATTGTATGAGACCTTTAAAACAAAATTAGGCACGTTTATAAATCATAATAGGTGCACTTTAAAATGTCTTCTCCTATCCCAGCTTAATATGCAGAGACATCCATAAGTAAGCCTTTTGTTGGTTGATTTCTCCAAAAAGTGTGAACACTGTGGCTCTGTAGTGCTATCAGGGCATTGCTCCGTTTGTTTGAGCATCCTGACCAAACAGACACAGCAACATTGGCTCAATCAATGGACTGAGTTTGGGGCAGGACTTTCTGTTTGTTGCAATTCCATTTGTTAATGCTAGTGGCGCAGGAATTACAAACTTCAAACTATGGAGCTGAAGCTTTGAGTGAAATCCTGTGTGAAAATTAGGTGGAAATACACATTATTAAGTCGTGAAACAACACATCCTATTGTGAATTGGTGAATGCGGATATGCGGCTGCACACCCAAACAGTTTAATGTGCTTCATGGTCAATGTCCGTCCCGCGAGTGATTAAAATAAACAGTCACTTATATCTTACGTGAATGCAAACAGGTGCAACAAGAAATCATGTATGTGTCAAAATTGTGCATAAGATGTTGCAGTGTAAACACACAAATGCAGCCTAACAGAGCTGTCACTGTTGTGAATTAGGCTGAAGTCATTAAAACTAATTTTTTAACCACTCCACAGATTTCATATTAGCAAACTATAGATTTGGGAAGTCGTTTAGGACATCTATTTTGTTTACAGACAGATTGTTTCACTTTTAATTGACTAGATCACAATTCTAGTGGGTCATAACTTTACGTACACTAAGTTAACTATGCCTTTAAGCAGCTCGGAAAATTCCAGAAAATGATGTCAAGCCTTTAGCCAGTTAGCTTCTGATAGGCTAATTGGAGTCAATTGGAGGTGTACCTCTGGATGTATTTTAAGGCCTACCTTCAAACTCAGTGACATAATGGGAAAATCAAAAGAAATCAGCCAAGACCTCAGAAAAAAAAGAAAAAAAGTCTGGATCATCCTTGGGAGCAATTTCCAGATGCCTGAAGGTACCACATTCATCTGTACAAACAATAGTATGCAAGTATAAACATCATGGGACCACGCAGCCATCATACCACTCAGGAAGGAGATGCATGGAAGAAGCCACTGCTCCAAAACTGCCATAAAAAAGCCAGACTACAATTTTCAAGTGCACATGGGGACAAAGATCTTACTTTTTGGAGGAATGTCCTCTGGTCTGATGAAACAAAAATTGAACTGTTTGGCCATAATGACCATCGTTATGTTTGGAGGAAAAATGGTGAGGATTGCAAGCCGAAGAAAACCATCCCAACCGTGAAGCATGGGGGTGGCAGCATCACATTGTGGCTGTGCTTTGCTGCAGGAGGGACTGGTGCACTTCACAAAATAGATGGCATCGTGAGGTAGGAAAATGTTGTGGATATATTGAAGCAGCATCTCAAGACATCAGCCAGGAAGTTAAAGCTTTGTCGCAAATGGGTCTTCCAAATGGACAATGACCCCAAGCATACCTCAAGTTGTGGCAAAATGACTTAAGTACAACAAAGTCAAGGTATTGGAGTGGCCATCACAAAGCCCTGACCTCAATCTGATAGAAAATTTGTGGGCAGAACTGAAAAAGCATGAGCGTGCAAGGAGGACTACAAACCTGACTCCAGTTACACCAGTTCTGTCTGGAGGAATGGGCCAAAATTCCAGCAACTTATTGTGAGAAGCTTTTGGAAGACTCCCCAAAACGTTTGACCCAAGTTAAACAATTTAAAGGCAATGCTTCCAAATACTAACAAAGTGTTTGTAAACTTCTGACCCACTGGGAATGTGATGAAGGAAATAAAAGCTGAAATAAATAATTCTATTATTCTGACATTTCACATTCTTAAAATAAAGTAGTGATACTAACTGACCTAAGACAGGGAATGTTTTCTAAGATTAAATGTCAGGAATTGTGAAAAACTTAGTTTTAATGTATTTGGCTAAGATGTATGTAAACTTCTGACTTCGTGTGTGTGTGTGTGTGTGTGTGTGTGTGTGTGTGTGTGTGTGTGTTCCGCTCAGGTGGCCGAAGGTTCCGCCCAATAGAAATAGGATTTGTTCAGCAACATCAAAAATTAGAGGGAACATTGAAGAAAACCCATTCCTTTTTTTTCCACATTGCATTATTAATCCCAAAATCTGATAGCTTTTATCCGCAAGCCAGGAATAAGACGTCAGGGAGATTGTTTTCAACAGCAGAGAGGGAGATTATTCCGAAACGCATACCAAAAAATTCTGTTTTTTTAAGCAGCATTCATCCACTTACATAATTGTTTGCACTATTTCTGTAAGAGTAAGTGTGGGACAGATGAATCCGGTTTAGACATCCCTGCGGAGCAGAAAGAGACTCCCTGCTCTGTGCCGTCTCTATCCTCAGCTTATATACTGTACATGAATCTGCTCTTTCACAACAAGAGATCGTTCAAATGAGAACATGCAAAACAAGAGTTGAACAGTGAGCATTCAAACAGAGTATTAAATCTTAAATAGGCAGCTGACAGTGAGCAGTTTTGTAATGGTAGTCTAAATCTGTATAAGAGCATGTTAATTCACAGAGGGGGAAAAACATTGAATACTTTCAAGGCAGTCCTGCTATTAAGAGAACTAGCTCTATGACTGATGATATTTCTTCATTATATGCAGAGAGAAAAGAAAAGACACCTCAGTCTCTTTAGGGGGAATTGATTGTGAATACGAGTGACAGTTTGTAAAATACACTTGATGTAGTAATTTATCAAGCCATGATGAAAGTGTACTATTTATATATCCATGAAGAAAGAACCTCTGATTTTAATTCAGATGGTAAGGAGTTGGCTGCAGGCTGTCAGGGATAGGGAAGCAGCTGTATTGCTGCTGTGTTGCAGAAGCTGTACTGTTGTTCTGTTTAGGGTCTGAGATCGACGTTTTAAGTGATGTCTGGATATAAATCAATCACCTTTAACCTCAGGGCAGCATGGACCGTATACTTGTATGTTCTGTAAAAATTAATTATGGTAGTTATTTGTGTGCTGTATATTAAATTACAGTGTGCTTGCAGTAATGGTTTAATATGAGTTAAAAAGAATGAAAAGAGTACACTGTGTATTGCAAAATAATGATATTTGGAATATTCAGTGATATGCAAAATAGTGATGCCCAGTAAAACTACTTTGTCTCTGTTGCAGACTAATTTGCAAATTGACAGCAATATAGTGTAAACATATATTATACATACATTATAAACATATATATTATACAGTAAATCATTTACAGTGCATAATTATGACGTCAGAGCTATGAGCACATTTACATATGACCGCCCACATTTACATATCAGCACCTTTTCCGTATTTAGCAACTTGGCCCGTCCTGATGAATGACAGTGTGAACTACACCAGTATTAGGAGATAAGCCAGTAACAGATCATTTACAAATAGAAGTCTTAAAGATACAGTAGCTTTTTTGGTGGAAGACACCTTGACTAATATTATAAGTGGACTTCAGAGCACAAAATAGAGTTAATTCACCCAAAAATGGAAATGATGTCATTATGTTGTTCCAAATCTGTATGTCTTTCTTTCTTCCATGGAACACAAAATGAGATGTTACGCTGAATAACTCAGTCACCTTTACTTTCATTGTATGGAAAAAAGATGTAATGAAAGTGAATGGTGAAAATTCAACCTGTATTTTCTTTTCTGTTTCACAGAAGAATGAAAGTAATAAAAAAGGCACTAGCAATGCAATGGGGAAAATAACCCTTTTTTGATAGCGCATTAAATGTGGACACGACCCTCTCACTAGCAATGCCTTAGTGCTAAAACTGACCTACTTTTAATGGAGAGCATCGCAGTGACCATTCAAGCTGATGGTGCTAAAATGTAATGCCTTAAAACCATACACACTGCTCTCCACTCATGTGCCAGAAGCATCTACTTTGTTTTTCACTGATTCTTTCTCTTGCAGTCATTTCCCACCTCTCCTTTTCCTTCTTTCACTCATTTTTCCTTCCTTGCCTTTTCCTTTTTTTCAGTCTACCTCTTTGGTGGTCTCTATTTTTCTTTCTTTCTCTCTCACTGTGTACATGTGTTGGGGAGACTTGGCATTCCCACTTATTTATTTGTTTGTTTGTTTTGAGTTGACTGTAATTGCTTACATCCCCAGATAGGGTGACATTGTGCTGTCTTAAGCAGCCAATCCTGCTCTTGGAAGAAATCCAAAAAGGAAATCTCACACCAATGTGATGTTTAAATTCAAGCTGTAGCTCCATGCTAAATCATAATCTGAGGATTCTTTCATGAAAAAGCATATGCACAAAAGGATATTTTTTTTTTTTTTTTTTACTTTGCAGGAAACCCAGACTGTTACCTTTGAAGTAGTGGGATACTTCTTTCATGTCTTAATTATCCAAAAAGTCCTTTTAAGTGAAATATTATGGGTTCTCTTTTTTTCCATATCCTGGTACACTACTCTTTCCACCTGTGGATGTGGTTAAGTAAGACATGTGGTGAAACATACTTTTAAATTACTCTTTATATGTCAGTATATCTGTCTTAAGGCATCTTTATAGAGCCAAGTTAAGAGTAGGCTCTTTGTTTGCTCAAAATGTAAAGAAGCAATGTTGCATAAAAGACAAAAAATGCCAGCTCTGACGTACCTTTACTTTTTTTGTAAATAAAATGCAGCATCAGTGCAGCCTTAAACGTTGTCATGGCAGTGCATATGTGACATGTTCTTTCATTTTAAGTCACTTTCACCCTGAAACATATTTTGAGTTTTATGCACTAAAATTCAAAGTAAAGTCTCAGCCAGCGGTTACTTCACTTTTTACTTCAGTGCATAAAACTCAAAATGTGTTTCTGGGTCAAAGTGACTCCAAATGATGGAGCAGGTCACATTTAATTTTTAATTTCTAATTTCATGTTTTAATAATTTTCTATTTTCATTCAGCATTCGTCATTTATGTTTCAGTATTCATAATTTTATATTTAAAATATGCATTAATTGCATTATTTCTGTGTAAATGCACCTTTGTGTATTGTATGTGCCACTTCGAATTCTAACCTGTTCTAGATTCTAGTCTAGCATCTGTGCTGCCTTTCCCATGTCAAGATGGCATTAGAAACACAGCACAGACTGAAAATCACGTCACTATCACTCATGAGTAGCAGCATTCAACATCAGGAGAATAGACACTTAAAGGGATAGTTCACCCAAAAATGAAAATTCTTTCTTCTTTTACTTACAGATATCCCAGATGTGTATGACTTTCATTCTTCTGCAGAACACAAAAATTTTTAGAAGAATATTTCAGCTCTGTAGGTCCATACAATGCAAGTGAATGGTGACTAAAACTTTGAAGCTCCAAAAAGCACATGAAGGCAGCATAAAAGTAACCCATACGACTCCAGTGGTTTAATCCATGTCTTCTGAAGCAATCCAATTGGATTTGGGTGAGAACAGACCAAAATGTAACTCCTTTTTCACTATAAATCTTGACATCGGCAGTCTACTTGACAATCATGATTTCAAGCTCGATTACACTTCCTAGTGCCATCTAATTATTGCTTCTAAAGATATGAATTAAACCACTGGAGTCATATAGATTACTTTTATGCTGCATTCATGTACATTTTGGAGCTTCAAAGTTCTGGTCACAGTTCACTTGCATTGAATGGACCTACAGAGCTGAAATATTCTTCTAAAAATCTTAATTTGTGTTCTGCAGAAGAAAGAAAGTCATACACATCTGGGATGGCATGAGGGTGAGTAAATTATTTTTGAGAGAAGTTTCATTTTTGGGTGAACTATTCCTTTAAACATGATACTTGCCTATGACACTTCCTCAACCTCTTTGTCTCTTTCTCCTTTTGACCTTTCCCATCCTCTCCTATTAGTTTCCTATAAAAAAAAAAAAAGCACACACACGTATACTTACACATACAGGGCCCTATTATAAGGGCGCTACATCTTGAGCACACTCTTTATAAACACATGAAAAGGTGACGCTCGTCAAGACGGGCTCTGTTAAATTATTGAGAATGTAAATATAAATAATCTCATCGATCCTGATTAAACTGACTCACAAGGCTATCATTGCTAGTATTAAAGGGAAAGTTCACCCAAAAATGAAAGTCTCTCAACACAAATTAGGATTTTTAAAAGAATATTTCAGCTCTGTAAGTCCTCACAATGCAAGTGAATGGGTGGCAAAATTTTGAAGCTCCAAAATCCACATAAAGAGAGCATAAAAGTAATCCATATGACTCCAGTGGCTAAATCCATGTGTTTATAGGTGTGGGTGAGAAACAGATCAATATTTAAGTAATTTTTTATCATAAATTCTCCTCCCTGCCTAGTAGGGGGAGATATGCGTTAAGACTTTGAATCACCAAAAACAGAAGGAGAAAGTGAAAGTGAAGAAAAAATGACTTAACTTTTTATGTTTCTCAACATCACCTATCATATCGCTTCAGAAGATTGTCTAGAGTACTTTTATTTTGCCCTTATGTGGACTTTGGAGCTTCAAAATTTTGGCACCAATTCACTTGCATTGTATGGACCTACAGAGCTGAGATATTCTTTTAAAAATCTTCGTTTGTGTTCAGCAGAAGAAAGAAAGTCATACACATCTGGGATGGCATGATGGTGAGTAAATGATGAGAGAATTTACATTTTTGGATGAACCCTTTAAGTGTAATTGTCCGGGACATAATTTTATGTTCCACTGTAATTCCAGAGTTTGGACATGCACTTTGATAACACTTGATAGTAAAAGCTATAAACTGCAAATACATAGATTGCGTTTAGACTTTGAGCCGAGAATAGACGTGGTTCTCAGATGTCTTTAGCGCAATTACCTATTTCTCACATAAATAACAAATTATGTTTTGCACCACTTAATTTACATGGATCTCCCTTATCCTTACATGAGTACACACACAGTTTGGGCATATATGGCCACAGATAAGATTCAGCACCCTTATGATGATTGTAAAGACATAGCGCACAGTCATGGCGCATTGCCTAACCACAAATTCTCGTTCTATCCCTCAGTGCCTACACAGTCTCTCACTCTCCCACTCTCTTTGTCTCCCACACAGACCCCCTCCTCATGCTTGTTTCTAGCGGGTGCTGTGAGGCGATGACTGTTGTATTAGCAGTCGATCGTGAGGTCAGTCTCGCTCAGCTCCACTGAGACACAGCAGTACAGCAGAGAAGCAAAGCAGAAACAAGAGCAAGTGCGAGATAGAAAGAGAGATGCAACAACAGATGACTGAAATTTTCTCATTACTAGCATTATTTTTTCCCTTTTGAAACCTTTTGTAGTTCTTCTGCCATTTCTGTTGGGAATCCTGTAACTGTGCACGATTTCAACAACTTTGTGTACCAGGTGTGGACACGGACTTAATAAACAGGTTAAGACCTATGCCGACCCAAAACAACCCACAGTGTATAATCCCCAAATATATAAAGGAGACCAGGGCTAGTTGCGCTAGTGAATGTTTCTCAGGGTAGGTTTATTTTTTGAAGTTTATCTCTGCACATACCCTAAAGGTAAACTCAGTATTTTTTCCTCCTCATTTAAAAAGTTTTACTCCTAAAGAAATGAATAGTAGGCCTAATTTTAAAACATATGTATAAAATCATGACCACTCATTTGAGATGAAGAGTTCAGTCATATCAGTAACCTTATAAAAGCAGTTTCTACATGGAGCAGGGGTGCCTCATGGGGGTGGCCATGTTAGTATCACATGACCAGCTGAATACTACTCGCTTAATTTCAGTAACTGCCCTGTTATTGGACACTTTCATTCATGGATGAAATTAATCCTGGCTTACTGTGCATAGTGAATTTCTACAGTGGCATTGGTAACTGGAAACTACTGCGTTACAGTGACACCAGGCCCCTTGGTGTCACTGTAAGCCATACTTCGACATACTTCAAAACATTACTGAGTGCACTTTTGAAATCTTGGCTACAAAAAAAAAGAAAAAAAAAAGCCATTGACCATTTCCACGATTATTGCTCAGAGGGAAAAAACAGTTCACTGAACACCAGTAGTTGGGCATGTTGTAGTACTGGACTAATTATAATAAATTGGAGTAATCTAAAATGGGAATAATTGGGCTTTTGACTTCAAACTTGATAGTTTCTGAAATATAGCCCTTGTGACAACTTGTCGACATGTGAAATCTATCCTTAGTCTCCCCTATATCACATATGCATATAATAAAAACTATTGCCTGCTTATTATCTAATTCAGGGGTGGGGAACGTCAGGCTTCAGGGCCGTAAAAGGCCAGTGAGACCATTTTACCCGGCCCGCGAGGCCATTTGAGAAATGATTTGAAAAGCAAAAAAAAGAAAAATAATAATAATGGTCTTGATTCAATTAACTAAAAAAAAAAAACATGAAAAATACAATTAAAGTAATTATTAAAAATTATTTTAAATGATAACAACGCAAAACATTGTATAATAGAAAGACCTTTCAGTGTTTATTCTTGGTGCGTGAGCACGTAACGGAATGCGTACACTAATTTTTTACCCACAATCAGAAATTGCAAGCAATTGTATTGCCCACGAATAATTACATAAATATTCTAATGGCCCTTAATGGGGAAAAACGATCCCCACCCCTGATCTAATTTATATACGTTTATTATATTGATTTTCACTGTACTTTGATGTGTCTCAAATGGCCGTAATTACATTGAAAATGAAGCACAATTAAATGGTGCAATTAATTAAAAAACATCAATATTATAAAAGTTTAGGTGGGTGAAAGATGAGATTGGCCTGGTGGTGGTGGTGGTCACTTTTAAAGGTTAGTTGATCCAAAAATTAAAGTTCTGTCATTATTTACTCACCCTCGAGTCATTCCAAACCCAAATTACTTTCTTCTGTTGAACACAAGAGATGTTAGGCAGAATTATAGCCTTAGTCACCCTTCACTTTTTATTGCGTATTTTTTTCCCTTACAATGAGAGTGAATGGTGACAGCTTAAAACATCTTTTGTAAGTCAAATAAGTTTGGAAAGACATGAGGTTGAGTCAATAATTACAGATTTTGTATTTTTGGATGAACTCTCCCTTTAAATCTTTCTACAGTATATTTACTTCATATGAAAAAAAAAAAGGTATTGACAGCCGCGCCACAAGTGCAGTGGCGCTAAAATGGGGTATGTAGGGAAAAGTCCTGGTGCTCCCTATGGCCAGTCTAATTCTGGGTGTCTACCCAGAAAACACAACGGCAGCGCAAATGAGACAGTGATACATGCTTTCAGCAAGGAAAGCCATTTTAGGTGTCAGAAGGTAAGGGATTCCCCTTCACACTGATGCAGGTCCCTGCTCAATGTGACTCACATCAAGGTGCCAATCACAGGATCAGAGACAGCAAGGCATCCAGAGCCGGCTGTGTATCTCCCGACAGAGGAGGACACAGTCTGCTAATCCTACACCATTAATAGATTGATGAGAAACTTCCTTTGGGGACGCTGTATCCTTCGGGGGAAAAATCTGAGTCTGAGTTTATGGGATGTTGAATGTTTGTGATACAGATTCGACAGATGGTGCAATTGAGTTGACAGTGCGGCACCTCGTCCTAGCTCAAAATTTTAAATCCCCAAGATCGGTATTGTTCTAATTTACAATGCCTCATGTCCTTAAAATACATGGCTAATGCAAGGTGTACTGTGTGTTTAAGGGATGTGAAAAACGACATATTTTCAAAATTGATTAGTCAGTGGGTTGTCTGAATTACTAGTCGACTTATTAGTCTTAAGAAAGCCATGAATAATTTGGCTTGTTTTGGATTTTTCTCACCACGAACGGAAGCAGTTCTTAGGGGTTGGTTTAAATAAGACACGTTCTTGTGTTAAAAAACAGCTGGATGCAGCACAAAGAAATAGAACAGAACACCTGGGTTTTGAAAAAGTGTTTTTTTTTTAAGATAATTTTTAAGTTGACATTTCGTTTTTAAAAATGCAATGCTTGTGGTGGGATGCTCAAAAAACAGCTCAAGGCATAACGCAATTTTAATTTTTATTTTTATTTTTTATAAGCATTATACGACAGTTGAGGGAGAGAAAGGAAAGTCAGACTGATCGCACTGTGAAATCGGCGACAAGAGTTTAAATGTACTGCTGCTGAAATCGGTCTGTGCTTACTGAAATTTGAACCACTGCCCCCAGTGGCCAAAGCTGGCAGAGTTGTTGGTGTGGAATGTCCACAGGGTGGCGCCAAGTTGTATTTTTAGTGTAAGTGATGTAATAACATAAACAGGAATGCATATTTTAATAGCTCTACTCCCTAACCCAAACCCCAACCCTAAACCTAACAGTCAGTGGAGTAAAAATATTTTAGAGTGAAAAAGCAACCTCTAAATTGCACTTATCATTGTTTATATGAATGCGATTACTTTCTGGTTTTCATGGGACCACTGCCTCTTAAAATATCCAAACTTATAATATGAGACAATTTATAAGAAAAAAATGTATAGGATCACCATCCTGACTTATTTCTACTTGACAGATGTCCTATCTATGGTGCAATGACAGTTTGCCCTTACAGTAACTGGACTATGGAAAAATACATCAAGCGTTGTACACGCTGTTCCACTGTGAACTAACAAGAGAGAGAGAGAGAAAAAAAAGATGAAATCACCATGTCCCACTGAGAATTCTCTGGAACTGTGCTCATCATGGTTACTATACTTTGACACGAGGCCCCTGTGAGGCTGTCGCAGGCTGTTTGTATGGCCCCAGGCTGTGCGGGAAGCTGTTATATCTCTGAAAACATCACACTCTGCACTCTGATGGAGACATGTTGGGAGACTGAGAGGCAGAGGGGGTGAGAGAGGGGGAAAAACAGGCGGTGAGATGAGAGAAAAGGGGAGTCTGCTGTAATGGAATTGAATTGAATTAAACTGAGAGCAATATGAAATTAAATTGAGTTACACATAATTGAATTGAGGCATAAAGATGCACAAACATCAAAGAGAGTATAAAGATATTGCATGTTTTCCTCTTTGATTCATCTTTGCGCTTCCCACTGTTCCTCTGTCATTAAATGTTCGCTCAAAAAGTTACTCTGAAGTCTATTACAAAGCTAAATTGGGATGTGCAACATGGTAAATCACTAAAATGATTTAGGCGCTCATAAATCTTAATGAAATCAGTGCCAGTGCATACTATTTGCCCAAATAAGTAAACCAGTCATAAAATATACAATGTTTGGACACATTTCTAGGTGCAATTACCTATTTAATTACCTTTTTACATCATCTTTATGACTTTTTTGTGACTCTCAGTTGGAGCCTGATCTAATGAAAATTACATTACTTCGGCAACATTTTTGCAAAATTATATTACGTGGTTCCTAACGTGTATCAATACATGGCACTAAAAGCTAATTAAATGTTCTCCCAAACAGACAATGTTTTAAATAATCAAAAAATACCTCCCTCTTAAACCTAACCAGTATTGTTCTAAAAATCTAATGTGAATACTGAAGCAGCCAGTTCATTTTGTTGCAAATGTCAACTCTCATGCTCTAGGATTCATACCTCGGTCCTTTACATTGCAAGTGTGACGCTCCATCTGTTTGCTTGACAGTGCTCAAATAACCTTATAAAATGTATCGCCCTACAAGTCTTGCTTTATAAAAAATGTTGATGCATTGTGTGAGGAACAGAGCGAAAAGTAAGTGTTTATGAACTGATAATCTGCAGGTTTGCTCGTGATTTGTGTGAAAGTGAATAAAAGTCATTGTTTTTGTGTATAGCACCTCTAGTGTTTACTTCACCAGGAAACTACAGCAAGCCATATAAAAAATCATTTTGCAAAAATGTAGGTATGTAACGTGATTCTTTAAGACCATGTTGGTTAATTGGCCAGTTGCATATAGAGTGCAACAGTTACATAAACGATGGTACAATATAAAATTGTAAGTCACTGATCCTAAGCTATTGATTATAATATTATTATAATATAATATATTTGAAGTTTATTACAAAATATGCAAATAGATAAATTGTTTGAGGGTGTATGGAGACTGATTCAATTACATCATAATGCTGTAGGGCAGTGGCCTGTTTTCATGGTAACTTATCTGATTGGTGGAGTTTTCTTCAGGATTATGGGAAGTGTAGTTCTTTACAAGGAATTTGGAAATTAATCACAATTTTTTGTAAATGAATTTGAAATAACTTGATTTGTGCCCTCTACAGAAACACACTTTCACTTAACAACCTTGGAGTTCATGGTAAATCTGTCCTAAAAAGTTTAAACATTATGGCTGAAAATAATTTTCTCTATGGAGTAAATTAATTGGATTTTTACCGCCAGCACCCGACACTGAGCATTTTGTTTTAGGCCTCCCTTTTCTGTGCTGCAAGCATCTGACTGTAATGAAGATCTCTCTCACCTGTTTTTTCTCTGTCCCTAATATTTTGAAATGACAGAGATGGGAGGGCTTCACTTCAGAGAGCGGGTTAATTCACAGCATCAAAGGCCTTCAGACACCATGACATGACTGTGCATGCTTTATGTATGTGCTGTGAAGTTTTTAATCAGTGAATGGAAAGCTGGGAATGGGTGCTAAAAATCAGATCATACACATTCAAGTCCACATCTGTGCATGCAAATTCTCTGGTGTACACTTAAATTCCATATATGGGTGATTTTTTACATTTATGCATTTGGGAGACACTTTTATCCAAAGCAGCTTGCAGTGCACTTATTACAGGGACAATCACCCCAGAGCAATTTGGAGTTAAGTGCCTTGCTCAACGACAAGAGTGGTGGCTGTTGGGAACGAACCAGCAACTTTCTGCTTACCAGTTCAGTGCTTTAGCCCACTACACCACACTTTTGGCTACTTGAAAAATTAAAAATTAAACTTATTCAAACTTTGTTTCATCTATGTTAAAATATTTATGACCTGTCCTGCACTTAAAAATCTGATCATGGCCTTGATCAACCTTCAAGTGGATTTATGATGGTATGGATTTTTTATATTGAGTTTTTATAGTAGTGATGTTTGATGGTAATGACACATTCACTTTTTGGAGAAAATCAGGAGAAATGCCTTGAACCTACTAACATAAGTTAGCTAAAAAAAGAAAAATAAATGGATCATTTCTGAATTAAAAACGTATCGATAATAACACGTAACATAGCTACTCTCAGATCATGATGCAAAAATCTTTTTCTGATCTTTAAACTGTCACTCTGCTGCCCTGGAATAGATGTGCTCCCCAATCACTACTCATTTCCATTATAACCAAAAAAGTTTTAGGAAAAAATCTATCCTGTTAATAATAATCTTTAAACCTAAACTTTATTCTAGAGGATGAAAAAGTTCACCTTTATTTAAATATTAAAATTCTTCCACCATGTGGATTTCTGTCTGACCACATCCTGCTAGATTTTAAGATAGCAACATCTAAATGGTTAAATAAGTGGCTGCAGCTAAAATTAATGGTTAGAGCATGGTTTTAGATCTCTCATCATTTTCAGTAAGCAGACAAAGCAGCAGTTTTTCTGTAGCACACAAAATTGCAAGTGTCTGTTCCCATTCCCATTCTGCTTTCTGGCCATTTCCTTCACCCACCCACTGCATTCATCTCCCAGCCAGGTGCCTGTGGTGGACATGACACCAAAACTTTGATCAGGGAAAATGTTAATTTTATGTTACCTTCATGCACTGCATGGTCTGGAGGGCTTTTTCTTTTCTTTTCTTTTTATTTTGCACTCCCCCGCTCCAAATATGTCTCTGTCCAGGTGTCCAGCAGAGATACCCCACAGAGAGTGTTTGAGAGGAATTGTCAGGGATGAGTGTTTAAGCCAGTGCAGAGGACAGTGTGGGCTTGTCTGTATTTTCTGCCTGTTGTTGGCGTCAGCAAATTTTTTTTTCCTGCTCAAAGCTGAGCGCTGAATTCCGAGGACTTGTCTTCTCCAATTTGTTCTCAATGTGTCAATGTGATATTTTTTTCCTAAAGCAGAATGCTTCAGGGGCTTGCTTCCGAAGGAATGTGCAGTGTCTGAAGCATGTTAGGAAAGATAGCAGTCTAACGTTTCCATCGAGAATGTCTCTTACTTGAGATAGGAGGAAAACCTCACAGTAAATACTGTGACTCTCTCAGGGGCAGATTCACTAAACAGTTGGGTCACTTTTGGGCATGGTATTTCAGCACAAAAACCTGCGTCTTATTCACTACCCACCCGCAATCTATTTTAGCAAGCGCAAACATCACTGAAATTATGCTGCGTCTTGAGTATTTAAATGAAGTCATTGTCATTCCACACAAACATGCCTCCTTTCAATGTAAATTAGGCTCATTGTAGATTGCGCTTTATTCACAAAAATTGCCTGGCACAATTTAGATCACTCTATTACCACGAATGGATGTAGGCGGTAAAATGAATTTTATTTAAAAGAGATGTTTGTGAACATTTTCAACCGATCATATCAGCAGTAATTCATCAAATAATGATCAAATGATGGAAAAGAGAGTTATTGCCTGGCATATATCCAGTCAAGGGCACTTTCGGCATGTCTAAGGGATGATTTAGGTGTCTGGATCACGATAATAATGACAGTCCTGGCAGGGTATCAAATACGGTGGTCTGCGGCAGCCTCTGCTATACAGTGCTTATAATCAGCCTGTAAGAATTGCTGTTGGCTGATCTGCATAATTTCTTTAGTGAATGGGGCTAAACCAGCACAAAGATTGTGTACTAATACAAAATAGAGCATTTGTCGGGTGCAATTCATTCTTAGTTAAAAAACAAAACAAAAACAAGGATAGTCATATTTTCAGATTAATCTAGGCTTTTTGAATAATGATCTGTACATGAGGGGCAGTTAGCATGCATTAATGTTTAATTTGAATGACATTTAAAGTTTTAGTAATGTGGTAATATTGCAGACTAGGGCCCATGGATATCTCTTCTACTTTCCCCTAATTGTTCCTTCTATCCATCTTTTCTTCTTTTCTCTTCTCCACCCCACTGCCTCCTCTATTAAAATTGTTTTATTGTTGCCTTCCAAAAGACTGAATGCTTACTGTACAGTATATTCACGTGTTTAAAAACATAAAACCATACTGATCATTATAAAACAGTTCCGGTCCTGGATGGTGATTGGTCAATAAAACGTTCTCCATGGTGCTAAAATCTGCAATATAGTAACAGCTATGATGTGAAACACCTTATCACTGTATCACTGTTTTAATTTTAATTTTATTTTTTGCATAGCAATGTTCTGTTATGTCAGAGACTTCTTGTAGCGGAATGATTGCACTTTCTTAAAATAGTTTAAGTAATACAGTTAAAACAGTACCAGTTTCATAAAAGCAATAAAGCACTTGAGGCCATGCTATAATGTGAATATAGTCACAGCTAAAGGGGTTGCTGCCCAACATGATCACCGGGAAGTCGGCATGTTGCTACCGAATGTTCCAGTTCCCTGACATCAACCCCATTATGAAATTAATTAAGAAGACATTAAATGGAATATGTTTATTTGAGCCAGGAAGATGAATTAATTTGTTTTTATTTGTACCTTTTGACTTTTATATGTATTTTTGTTGTTGTTGTTAGATAAAATTGTTGTTAGATGGTTAATAATTTAAAATAAGAAGTTTTGAGCAGCTTCATCAGTCTTTTCAATATTCCTCGCTCAATAACTAGACATTGTCATGTTATTGTGCATGTGAGTATAAGTGGGCAATAAGCCACACACAACATTGCCCTTGCAAATGTGCACCTATTAGTTCAACTAGTTCATGGATGCCTTGATGTAGCAGAGGACAGAAACCAATAATGTATTTTTTTTTTTTTTTTTTTTTTTTGCATGGAACATATGCAAATATATTAATATAGCCACCCTCTTGAGTCTGTCCGACCCCAGCATGACCTAACATATCTCTCCTTCAAAACCAGACACACACTGAATGCAATACTGGTATCAAACAAACATAAACTGTTTAATCAGTGTTAAAATACTTTCGCTTTTCCCAGCGTAATATGCAGTGACAGCTATGAGACAGCCATCTGTAGGTTGATTTCCTCAAAAAATGTAAGCACTGTGGCAATGGCATGAGTTTGGGTTGGGACTATCTGTTTGTTCGACCAATGAAAGACAGAGGGTGTATTTGTAAAGATGTTTAAAAAAAAAAGGTTATTTTTGCAGTTCCCATTTATACACTTCAGTGTGTAATTTCTGTGCCACTAGTGTCACCAAAATTGCAAAAATAATGACTGTTTTCTGACAGGTTCCCCAAATACTTCTCCCATCTGCCATTGGTTGGCAAACAGTTTGTCTCACCCCAAACTCACACCAATGTTGCTATGACAGCTGGTTTGGATGCTCAAACAAACAGAGCAATGTTTTGATACAGTGTTTACACCTTTCAGGGGAATCAATCTACAAATGGCATTCTTGGTGTCTCTGCACATTACGCTAGGATAGGAGAAACTGTTTTAACAGAAAAACCACAAACATCACCTTTAATCAGACCCAGACAGATATTAATTTGTTTGTGGTGAGCTGAAATTGGCTGTCATTGAGCTTGAGAAAGGCACATGCATACACCGACGCAAAGCTGGTAGTGTGATTCACAGTGAATCATAGGCCACCATGTAGGTGGTAAACCTAGCAGGAAATTATAATGTAATCCACCTCAAAATAGTGGGAGTCAGCCTCCACCACTTGCAGTACATACTGCAGATTACTGATGTGATGACCTGTTATCGACCTTCTCCTGCAGCTGCTGGCATCCATTCCCCTAGGGACCACAAGAAAATCCTCTGCGGGTCTTTGTGTGAACACCTGACTCGTAATGTCCCTGTTCCAATATTAGTAAGTGTTGCTGATATAATACATCTGCCTGCGTGACTCAGAGGGAACTGAGATGGCCAGTTTATGCGATTGGAATCATAATGTTTTGACAGGGAGCGTGTTTGGCGTGCACTCTCTTCTTCTATGTTGGAGCAGAATGCAGTTGACTAACGGGCTTGGACTTGGGTGATTGATGATCCAGAAGGCTTTGTCACTGATGTTTACTTGACCTTTTACTCCTCCTCTCTTTACTTCATTTTCTCCTTCTCTCTCTCTTCCCTCCTCTCTGTATTGACGTTCATTATATCATGTTTTCGAGCCTATAACCTCTCTCTCTCCTTCTTTTATCCTTCACTTATCTCTCTTTTTCCTCTTTCTCATTTTCTCTCTCTTATTCTTTCTTCCTCTCTGTCTCTCTCACACTCTTGCTTTGTCTTTGTACTTACTCTAGGCCCTTAAAAGATCACTGAGGGATGCAGAGAGTGCTTGCTACATGCAGTTCAAAGTTAAAAGGAATTGATTATATTCATATGTGCAAGAATGTCTATCTGTATCTGTGTTTGGGGGTGAGTCAGGTTTTTCCCATTATTGTTGGGACCAAGTGTTGTCACAAAAAAAGTAAAACATGAAATCAGTCCCCACATGGAAAACAGCTTAATAAACATGGTAAATAATGTTCTAAAAGTGCAGGAACATTTGTGTTGGGGTTAGTTTAGGGGTAGGGGATAGAAAATTTCATTAGCAGACAAACCTCTACAGACAAACTGGAGAAAGCATTGCCATTGGCTAGTAAATTTTTTTTTTTTTACTCAGCAGACTTTTGATGATATGTAAGCGTAATGCAACTGAAAACTGAAAAAGATGAATAAACTGCTTTTGTAAGGAAACAGCTCATCTCTTAATGAATTGCTAATCTTCAGCATGTTATACACTAAACAATCCTTTTGGAATGAACTGTGTGTGGAGTTTACTACAATAAAATTTATGTTTTACAAGTGAAGACAGACAATTTTGCAACAGCTAGGTATCGGTCTACAGCTCTCCCCATTCATTTGTATGATATCCACAAACAGTGACTGACTGTTGTAACGCGCTAGTTGACCGTTACACTCTCTCTGATGGTAAAATGCGGAGGTTGTTATCTCCTAACACTTTTACCTTCTAAGAGATGTCCAACAGGTGCATTACACTGGTCTGTAGCCACACTTTAAAATGGAGAATATTGTGAAAACAGTCCGTGGAAAAGTTCAAGCAAAATAAGAGTTGATATCGTTAAACCGACCTGACTGACACCATAAAATATTGTGCTGCCATTTCAGAAAAATAAATTAAAGGTATGTGTATCACTTCTCAGTGGAAGGAGGAGGCGAGAAGCAGATTTCCTGGTTCAGGTAAGCGTTTTATTCTCCTTACTGCAGCAAATGCACTCGTTCAGGGCTCTTACACTGTTCAATGACTCACTCTAAAAATACACAAACTACTTCACAAAAATAAACTCTTAACTCAATAATAAACTCTTGGCTTCACAATTGGCTCTCTGGTGCCCAGGCTCTCTCTCTCGTCTACCTGCGGTGTGGCTCTATTTATGCCGCTTTCCCCGTGCTCACTGAAATTAGAGACAGGTGTTAGACATAATTTAACTCAGGTGTAAGCGCCCTTACCGCTTTCTCTCTCTCCGGAGAGATGCTTGACCACGCCCCCGCTGCCACAGTATGGATTTCTCTTCTCCGCACAGAGCATTCTGAAATTGAACAAACTCCGCTCTGGGTTTTTCATATTCTGCACTTTGCTATTAAATATACATGCATACATACATGAAACAATAGTATACCTCTATATAATTATTAGGCGGGAAAAAACAAAAAACAAAATTTGAACAAATAATTATCGGGAAAATAAATTGTATTCATATATTTTAATCATTGGAAAGCCATTGTACTCTATTTCCAAGGATGAAAAAGTGTTGAAAATGACTGCATTTAAAACAATAAGCAGTTTCCACAGTCTGCTCATGCCAGGTGAAAGGCTACTCGTAAATTTACATGACAGATAGGCCTATCTTACCAAAGCCATCATTATTTCTTTTATTAAATTCCTTAATATTTAATGACATTTTGTGCCTCGATAAGACTACAAACAATTTCAATGTTGAGCATGAGTACAGATCCTGCCGACCCGCCGAAATGCTCTACAACCAAATTTAAATGGAACCAAGAGTCCGTGATCATTGATCTTCTGACCTGCCTGGATTCCCTCATCTTTAACTCTCCCTTTGCACTCCTGCAGCTAGTGCCTCACATCAAGGTACATGCAACATACTCTAGACCCATCACACATTCATTTAGATACCCAAGGGGTGACTAAACCAGCATGGGAGGCGGGCACGCTAACGAGGAGGCTAAAGGCTACAGCCCCTAGCGTCAGTCGCTAGTGCACCTCTTGAGGCCCGGGGAGTGAGGTTTACACATACCGCACAGCTATCACATACCAGCTGGCTCCCGTTACGCTACAAAAATTTAGTGCATATAAGCTGGGATATGCTGAAGTATTTTAACGTCAAATATCACCTTTAACTTAAACTTCGTCTTAGGTTGCATTCACATACTTCTACTACCCAGTAAAAGTACTTTACTTGTAATGGAAAAGTACATACAGTACACTAGTATTGGGACATGCTATCGCATTGTAAAATGGAGTCTTGATACCATATAGACCACTTTGTAGTATATCATTTGTGCTGCTTGCATGTAAGCTTGCATGCATTTTTAAAATTCATTATTTCAACTTTAAGTTTATACATTTAACAACATTCCTCACCATTTTTCTACAACTGAAAAAAAAAATCGGGAACGATCACAGACCCATAGCGCAAAGGGGGTTGTTAGCAGTGTTAGCCCAAAAAGCATACACACAGATGCAAACTATGAACACATTGCATATATTGTCACATACTGTTTTCATCATGATTTGAGATGCACTGATCCTAATCCTGCCATCCAAAATCCAATACAGTTAGGATGGAAGGTATGCAAATTGGGATGTAACCTTTGTATTGTTAGTACAGCTAAGAATACAAAGTTGTATCTGTGTGTGTCTCGAGGTCCTAGTATCCAGCAGCACAGCAAGCTGATAAATTGTCTGTCACCGTCTGTTGTCATGGTCATTCTGACTCCTAGGACATATGCTTTGTGTCAGGAGGTGGCCTGCGGTCGGCAAGTCCCTCCTCCGCCACCTCTGAGTTAAGTGTGACCGTATTAGCCCAACGAGGTGAGAGTATATGCCAAGGGCCAAATGACAGGGCCAGGATAAATATGTGTACATATTTCCAATTGCACAATTTTTTGTGACATACATATACTTAAGTGCATGTACCATCATGATGCGGAGAACGTGTTTTTTTACTTGTAAAATCGTATCCATTCATATGATATGTAGGAATTCATAGAAATATACAGTATGTGAAAATAGCCATTTTTGTTGTATTTTGAAAAAGATGTTTCACCACATACTGCTGTTGATTTTTTATATATATTTGTGAGGGGGGGGGGGGGGGGGGTCAGGATTAAATTAAATTTGGCATAACTTGAAGGGATAGTTCACCCAAAAATGACAATTGTCACACCATTTCCCCATCCTCATGCAATCCCAGATGTGTGTGACTTTTTTCTTCTGTAGAGAACTTCTTATTTTTTTTTTTGAAGAATTTCTCAGCTCCTTTGGTCCATACAATGCAAGTTAATGGGTGCCAACATTTTTAAGACAAAAAAATAACATAAGTCAGCATAAAAGTAATCCATAAGACTCCAGTGGTTAAATCAATGTCTTCAGAAGCAATATGATAGGTGTGGGTGAAAACATCAATACTTAAGTACTTTTTTTTTTTGCTATAAATTCTCCTCCCTGCTTAGTAAATCTCCACTTTAACTTTCACTTTCACATTCCTCTTGTGTTTTTGGTGATTCACATTCTTCATGCATATCGCCCCCTACTGGGAAGGGAGAAGAATTTCTAGCAAAAAATTACTTGAATATTGATCGGTTTCTCACCCACATCTATCAAATCACTTCTGAAAATATGAATTAAAACACTGGAGTTGTATGGATTACTTTTGATGCTTTTGTGCTTTTTGGAGCTTCAAAGGTCTGGTCACCATTCACTTGCATTGTAAGGACCTATAGAACTAAAATATTCTTCTAATCAACAGTACAGGAAAACCCCTCTCAAAGGCACAAGAAACAAACGGCAACATAAAAAAATCACAACATCTTCATTTGTTAGCAATATTTCAGACACATGTAACTGATTCATGCTTTTGAGTTCCAGGATTCCTCCCCAAGGGAAGCAAATAAAAACTGCAATTCCCCTGTATCACTCAAGTTTCTCCAAGCTGAGAATGTCAGAAATGGGATGCATGAAGCATTTCTACCCTGATTTGTGTGTTTTGACAGTGTAAACCTCTGAACATTGCCACGAAAGTGCTTGTGAGAGTATGCAGATGTTCTTCATGCAAACATCTATCATCGTCACAAAGGCACAGCTAAGCTGTGAGGTGCCAGGGGAGAGAGGAACACCATCAACGTGCCCTGAAACGCTACAGATGCACTATCAAATGCTCCCTCCTGAGAGACCTACACAAAGCAAAACAGTTGCTGTTTCATGATGCCCTTTTTTTCTTGCTACATTACAGTGCTGCTTAAATACAGTCCACAATTAACCCCATTGCACACAACCCTCTCCAGCATCCTGTTTTTCCTCTAATTTACCTCTGCTGTATCTCCCCTCCCAAACTCCCCTGCGTGGGAAGGCAGAGTGGATGTGTCCAGTAAGATTTGTGTGGGGGAGGGGTGGTTATGAAATGGTAGAGTATGATAGATGGAATGGGCATAAGACTGTGTGTGTGAGCAGAAAAGTAAAGGAGCCCTCGAGACGGGAGGAAGAAGGCACAGAGCCAGACAATTGCATTGCATATTTGGTGATTAGTTTACCTCATGGGTCTCTCTCGCTCTCTCTCTCTCTCTCTCGTTTTAGGGTTTGATCTAAACGATCTAGAGTCATTTAATAGTCATGGCAACTAAGTTGTAAAATCAGCCATAACTTTACACCGAAAAGGTTAGTAAGCGATTTTATCACACTCAAATCATTTTAACACGCATACTGTCTTCAGTCTTGTGGCTATACTATTGAAACTATGATGGGCAAATTCACTAAACAGCTGCTCCACTTTTGAGTGTGGCATTTCAGTGTAAAAACCTGCATCTTATTCACTCACCACTCACAATCTATTTTAGCAGGTGCAGTCAGCACCGAAATTGCATTGTGTCTTAAGTATTTAAATTAAGCCATTGTCATTCCTTTCCATGTCTCCTTTCTATGTAAATTAGGCTCATTGTAGATTGCACTTAATTCACAAAAATTGGCAGTAAAATTTATTTTACTTAAGCTATTAACATGAAAACATCTAAAACTAGTTGATCTCACTAATCAACTAGTCAGCTGCTGGACGCATAGTCGACCATCATAACCCATCCCTTGCTGTAACATTACAGTTTAGCTCTTACCCAAAACTAAAATGATAATATGCATGAGTGAAGTAAGTCTCCCTGACATATTACCTAAAGAAGATGTCAGGCTCTGTCTCCTCAAGTGTTGGCAAATTTCAGTATTCTCACTGAATTTAAATTTCACCACAGCTGGAAGTCAGCCATTGTTTGAGGGGGAATTGTCCTTTTTGAGACATTTTAGCTCAGCTTTTGTGTGAAACACAACACTGAAACCATGCTACTTAGAATGACAAATTGCCTGCTTATAAATGCTGACATTAGTAAATGCTTAGCGTGCTCCGCTAGTATGCAGCCACTGACTGCAATCTAGCAGGCAGAAATCTAATGACCCCCAGCCTCCAGGAGATAGTATTGATAATTGATTTGAATTGCTTTGCTGTCAGCAGGGTTCGCTGAAACTGTAAGCCACCTGTCGTAATTACAGTCTCAAACAGAATAAACCTGTACAACGTGCTTTTCAGTGACTGAAAGGGAAAGACAGGCAGCCACAGCATTCTCATGAAAAGCAAGTAGGCCATGAACTTTCCTTTCATCCTGGCTTAGTCTGTGCCCATCTCTGGTTGATAAGAACTCCCAAAGCTCTAAAGAAGGCAAAGAAAATCCAGCTATCTTCCATACTGCCAAAAATTATTTGTATTCTCTTTGTTTGGAATCTAAGGACGCTCGGCTGTCATTACATCACTCAGCTCATGCATTCTCTTTATGCTCGGATCTCTTTAAACTCTGCAAGCATCCAATCACTTGTGTCCATATTTGGGACCTTGTTTTTGTTTTTCACTAAGCCTGATGTTAGCCTAGATATTAAACTCTGAAAGCCATGGCCAGGCTCTGCTGGCCTGGGGCCAATCTGCCAGTGTTGAGTTGTCATGAAGTCTAAAGTTTGTTGATCATATACAAGTGTTTTTCTGCCTAGCAAACATTTGGTGGGGAATTCGATAAGAATAAATTGCACCCAGTAAAAGCACCGGTTCTCTTTCTAACATTCGTTCAGTATCTCACTATGGGTAACGCCTTGGGTGTGGCCAATCCTGGAAGCACCAATAGCACCCAGTCTGTCAGTTGACAGACCAATCACAGCAGTGATGAGGGAGTCCCACCTCCCTATATAAACCACTGTAATAGGTGCCTACTTCATTCTCGTTCACTTCACCGTGAAGATCACTGGAAGCTATCCACAGTAAGAAGAGGTCGCTTAACAGTTCATCAGGTGAGCCATTCAGGTACGTCGCAGAACGCGGCTGTTCTTTTTGCATGTATATTCATTGTCAAAGTGAATATAAATACAGCAGAAAATATATTGTTATCTCCGTGTGCCATGAACCAAATTGTCGAGGCGGGTTTGTGTTATTTTTGCTGAGTTTCGGCTTTTATAGCTTCTATCTCTACGGAAAGAGGATTATCACAGAATCAAGTGGCACGTTGTGGTGAACTGCTCTGTGTTCTTCAGTTCAGGTTCTATCATGGCAACTGCGAGCTCAACGAGTGGCGGAGCGAAGGGGAAGGATCCCTCCCATCCGTGCGTTTGTGGATCTATCACTCTCTATGTTGGAAATGGGCTGTGTTTGAGCAGTGGTGTGCACAGACAAATTGTTCCATTTTTATGTTCAGTGGCAGATGTTTTGTTTTCTGCAGGAACCTTTAGATAAAAGCAGGGCCTTTTCTACCATCAAGGTTTATCTCACTGCCATATTGGCTTGTCATGTGGGAATTGACTCTAATGCAGTGGGTCAACACCCACTTGTTTGCAGGTTTATGAGGGGTGCAAGACGTTTAAACGGTGTCAAAACCACTGGTTCTGTCATGGGATCTGCCCGTGGTCCTGAGCACGCTTTCTCAGCCTCCCTTTGAGCCAGCTGAAAGTATAGAATTAAAGCTCCTTTCGCTAAAGGCAGCTTAATTATTGGCTTTAACAACTGCAAAGCGGGTTAGTGAACTACATGAACTACATACATCACTCTTGTATGTGCTTTGAGGTGGATTTATCGAGAGTGTCTCTTAAAACGAATCCAGCCTTTGCCTAAGGTGAGCGACTCCACACTCAGCTGTAAGCCAGTGGATTTTCTAACTTTTCACTCGCCGCCCATTTCCTCGCCAGAGGTCGAGCGGCTTCACTGTTTGTGTCCAGTTTGTACCCTGTTCATGGAAAGAATGAAGGCATTGAGGAAGAGTAAACAGCTTTTTGTTTCTTGGGCTGATTCTTGTAAGGGCAGACCCATATCACGACAGTGCCTGCCTCATTGGGTAGAAGAGGCTATTATATTAAGTTATAATAGTCTGGGGTTGCGACCTCCGGAGGGCTTGAGAGCTCTTTCTACCAGAAGAATGGCTACATCATGGGCGCTGTTTAAAGAGTTCGGCTTCGCCTCACACTTTTGTCTGATTTTTATAGACTGGATGTCACAGAGACATCATTGGCTAATTCAGTTCTTTGTGTGGGTAGTCAATCTGCCGATGCGTTAAAAAAAACAAAAACACACACAGATCAACAATAACACAGTGAAGCACACGCATCTCGGACGGCATATCTGCAATACGGGAGTTGGCTATATCCCATAGTGAGATACCGAACAAATGTTTAGGTTACTCACGTTACCCCGGTTCTCTGATAACAGGAGTGAGGTATCTTGCCACACTTCTCTCCTTTCAGTTGCATGGAGAAAAGATATGCGGTCAATGAAGTAGGCATCTATGATATTGGTTTATATATGGAGATGGGACTCCATCACTGCTGTGATTGGTCTGTCAACTGACAGACTGGGTGTTATTGTTGCTTCCAGGATTGGGCATGCCCGAGGCGTTACCCATAGTGAGATACCTCACTCCTGTTATCAGAGAACCAGAGTTACGTGAGTAACCTAAAGTTATTTGCATGTACTGTCTGTGCTAGTTTAGGGCCTGATTCTCCTCAAATGCTCCCACAAAATTCTTTCTGAATACAAATTGCACATGCAATTCCGATTTGGGGGCTGATTCTTAGTGCTATAGAAAGGATGATGCAGCAGATTACTGTGATCTGACACATCACTCCACTATGGTGATCCAGACACCTGAATTATCTCTTTAACATACTGAAAGTACACCGCACATCTGGATATATGGCAGGTTTTAATGCTCTTATTCAATATTTGATCATTATTTGATAAATTACTGCTGCCATGATCAACTGAAAATGTACATAAGTATCTCTCTTAAAATAAATTGATTGTACTGCCTGTTTAATTGGGCAGTAATGGCGCAATGTAAATTGCACCTAATTTACATAAAAAGGAGACTTGTTGCGCGGAATTGGAATTACAGTGACTTAATATTAATACTCGATGCAGCGCAATTTCAGTGCTGATTGCATCTGCTTAAACTAGATTGCAGGTTTTTAGTGAATAAAGATGCACAGTTTTTGCACAGAAATACTGTTGAGTGAATTGGTCTCTTGGTTTTCTGTGATTATATTGATTGTTGTGAATTCTGCCAATTAAATATGTCACCAAGGTATTATCTAGATGGCTGACATTGACGTTTCGTTGAAATTGCAAAAATGACCTGTTTGATGCTTCTAAGACACAAGTCCATCAAATTCAAAAATTCATAGTTTTGGAGTTACATTACTGTTGTTTATTACACTGCTCTCTGGAATACTCAATTCTGATTGGTGAATCACATCATCTAGCAGTCTGATATTTCTGAATGATGACCACACATCAGGTGATAAAGTGGTTATACGGTATTGTGTCATCGTTCCTTCTTGTATCATTTTGTGATCTTCACGAGTAAGCTAATAAAAAAATTCAAACTCAAATATTTCCATGTCTATTTATTTATTTATTTATTTGGCAAATCTTGTAATAAGCATGATAATGAGCAACCAGATGTTCATTTTTGCAATCAAAAAAATACCTCAAAGAACTCTGAACAGAACAACAGTGGTGGAATTCAGCTGTTTCTGGAGACTCTGCGGTCTCTTTCTTCTCACATAATAACGTAATTTCAACTCCTTATTTTAAGTCCATTTAATTGTTTATTTGCTATAGCCTCTGCTCCACATTGGGAACCTGATCTCCTTGTTGAGGATATTTTGTGATAATGACTGGCTGACTGTAAATGATCCCTTACATAACTATTATGTAAGGGATAATTTACTATTATTATTATAAGCTATTATTGCAAATTAAGTAAGCAATTATTGTTGCTGAAAACATATTTTTTGTTGTGGTGGGGTCAGTGAACATGGTGGCAAAAATCTTAACTACTGGCCTGACTGGCCCAGCAGAAAAAATCCTTATGGTTGAGCCCTGCATGGGTCAGGCATGTAGATGCATCAGAGAATGGAATCGATGAAAGTCTCCGCATGATATCATTTATTGCTTACATAAGCCTTAATAATCAACAAATATGCCTGTCAACAAAATTAATGAAAAACTGCACTGATTAGCCGACTGTTAATGGATTGCTTATTTGCAATTGATGGAGAAGCTTCGCCATGGGCACAAAACTACATTTATATTCGAGTGTAGAATCAGAGCATTCCATGGCAAAGTCACTGCAGCCTCTCAATGGCAGCAGAGGCAACTCAAAAAGCCAAGACTTTCTACACAATTAGCTGTTCTTAGGTTCCCTAGGGCAGAAATAAGTAACGCGTGTACTCTTTGACCAAGATGATGGACTAGCATGTAAGGCACTTTTTGAGCTGTGGATCTGTGCTCTGGAAGTGGGACACAGTGGCACAGTGTACAAGGACGAGGATGAGATGTGTCTAAAAGCAGAATTGTTAATGTTCTGGAGTAGAGTACTAGACTATCGCAAATTTGAACCTTATCAAAGCCTGCAGTGTATGTTAACATTCTTGCACGTCCAGATTCTGAAAAAAGATTTCCAATCCTTTATATGTACAAGGAAAAATGAAATAATCATGTCCAATTGTTTGTATGGCTGAATTTATACGTTTCTATCAAAGCTTAAGTTTAAAATATAAGAGGAAGATCTTTGTCATATTGTCATGTTATTGTTTCACTCATTACATGGCTTGTATTTTAGTGTGTTGTCACAATTGTTACGAAACTTCTGACTCTTTCAACCCCAAAGGTTCGCAAGCATTTGTACATCTCTAAAGTTGTTCAAATATTAGTGTTTACATTTTAGATCCTGTCAATAATTCGATATTGTACATGGAAATTTATGCTGGTCTTTTTTTTAGCAGGGTAGTGTTGACAAACTGCCTGTTTACCAGAGACACAGGATGATGACTTCATCACCCTCTCATTTTGACCTGCTGAGGGACGAAGCCCTCTTCACAGTGACCACATCCTCTTCCCCCTCCTCAACGTGAACTCATGTGATCCAGACTCTCGCTGTGATATGAGCGGGCAGTTGCTATTAGTGACAATAGACCATGAAGAGAATCAGAGCGTGAGAGACTCGCAGCTCAATTGACTATGAGCTGTGAGGCAGTGGGAGAAACACACACACATGTTGGTACTCTTATCATTACGAGGACTCTCCATAGACGTAATGATTTCTATACTGTACAAACTATATATATTCTATCATACCCCCTAAACCTAACCCTCACACAAACCTTTTGGCATTTTTACATTTTCAAAAAAACATTGTTTAGTATGTTTTTGAAGCTGTTTGAATTACAGGGCCACTAGGGGTGTCCTTATAAACCACATTTATAGCTTAATACCCTCATAATTACTAGTGTGTAGCTTAAAAAAAAAGTCCTTGTAAACCACAAAAACCAACATACACACACACAAACTCAAACAATGCACAATGTGTCTCTCTCTCTCAACATAGTTTCTGTCTATTAATACTATTGGCATTCTAATTACATGTCCCAAAATGATTAGTATGGATATTTGGTACATTTGATGGGTCTCGCATATAGCTTAAAGGAATATTCCGGGTTCAATACAAGTTGAGCTCAATCGACAGTATTTGTGGCATAATATTGATTACCACAAAAATGTATTTTGACTCATCCCTTCTTTAATAAAAAAAAAACAAAAAACAATCGAGGTTACAGTGAGGCACTTAAAATGGAAGTGAATGCGGGCCAATTTTTGAACATTAACTGAAATACTGTAGACACTGACTTCGCTTCCAAAGAGGCCGAACATGGTCGCTGCCTCTAAATATCTATACTTCTCTTCTATATAGTATGCCAATGGAGTAGTATGTCCAAATCCTCAGTGTTCATAAAACAGTAAGCAAGAAATACCTGGCTGACCTGCTATTTCCGGTGAGATTCTGAAGTGTGGACTGAATGGACACTTTACTATCCCATAGTCTCTCAGGAGCTGAGGAGACGTCACGTGAATGGTGGTGAACCACGAGATGATGAACAAGATGTTTTTTTTTTTCAACTGTAAGTGATGTGTACAGTATATACCAAGAAAATTGTTCCATGTGCTTCAACAGTGCTTGTTGGTCAAAACCACTCTCGGTGTTTTTTGATATTACGTCATATCACGGGTCAATACTCATGTCAGAGGATGAATTATGTCCAGAATCTATTCATACTACTAGCATGTACACCTAAAGAACATACTGTTTTATCAGGCAAGAAGTGCTTCTTTCATCAAATACAGGGCATCTTTTTGCAGAGAGTGTCTAGTGCTAGCTATGGCTCTGCTAGCTGGATTGTAGTTGTTGTATGGATTTTTTTGTTAAAGTTATTTTCTTTTGGCAGATGCAAATAATGATATATGCTATGTACACCCCAGTGCAAATAGTGGCAGACATTATTTGCACCCCAACCCTGGTGCAAATAATGGTAGATACTAATTGCACCCTGGTGCAAACGTTGTCATATACTATTTGAACCCATATTTAAATACTAACATACGGTATGGGCATCACTGCAGTGTGTTTATTGTGTTTACACAGACACACTACATTAACCTCTACCCCTAAACCTAACCTTAACATTACCTTAGAAAAAATAACCTTGGTTTTATAACAGTAACCATGGTTTCACCATGCCATTTTTTGTACATTTTCAGTAACCACAAAATGAACCATGGTTACTATATTACCACCATATTACTGTTCTAACACCATGGTTTATTGCATTAAAATTATGGTCTCTGCCAAAAAACATGGTTACTACAATATTACTATAGTACAGTAATACAGTGATGCAATCTACACACAAGTGAAGCCGAGCCGCAGGAACGAGTGCAATCGACAGACCCCACCTCCGAATCAAACACTTCTCTACACTTCTCGACATTCACCCTGACCAATTCACTGTGATGAAATCAAAATTTATATCCATTTTTATCTATTATTTGAAGTAGTTTTAAAGGAAATATTAAGAGTGGAAACAGGAAGTCGGATGGGAAAAAGAGTGGGATAAAATGCAGATTCAAACCGCAGTCGTCAGGACAACAGTACACATCCACACACCGTCTTTACACCCCATGCCACTGCAGTGACTCCTACTGCTTATTTTGTCTAATATTTCTGTGGTTCCACCAGACTATTGGGGAGCAAATAGCTGCACTGTGTGGCAGATGCTGTTTACACCAGTGTGCAAATAGACACTCCGTTTTCTTTTTCATTCCACCACTGTATGACTTTTTGAGTATTAAAGATATGTGGAATATTAGTGCGGTTACCTCTGCTGAAAAGACAAGTGTAGACAAGCATGAATTTCCATTTCGCATGACACAAATTCCGTTATCAGATGAGTGCTCGAGCACTGAACACAAGCAGCCCGATTATTCTAACCGCACATACTCTGCAAATGCACCTGGAATTATTTGGACTAATTAGTGGGTCCACAAGGTGGCAACACTCACAGTTGAGCCGTTGTTTTCACAAAGAAGCGCTAGAAGAAGATGCAATTGCCACTAAACAGGAGATGAAGGTGGAAACAACAACAGTCAAGAACACATGTGTGAGGAGGTCAGGAGATACCAGCATTTGTATAACTCGAGTCTTAAAGAATATAAAGACATCTTTATGGGTCTAAACTTGTCAGGATCCGGTCACTTTGTCAGTCATGTTTTTTGCTGTGACAGGATCCTGACACCCATGGTCTGTGTTTGTGTTTTCATATTCGGAGTATGGTGTCTGGGTCCTGACTCTTCAGCATAGTTCGTTTTCTGTTCTGAGTCAGGATCTGGACACTCGTGCTCCATGTCTTGTCTTTGTGAGCGCATGGCTTCGGGTTTGGTTCAGTTCTCTTGCCATGCACTCTCTGTCAGTCTTGTGTGTTGTGTGAATGCACATGGCTGTGTTGGTTCCACATTGCCATGTGCACTTGTGTCAGTTTGTCTTATATGTTAGCACATGGCTTTGTCTTTGTCTTGCCATGTGCTTCCCCGACTCCACCTCCTCATTCCCTTATCACTCTCCCTGTTTAGTCCTTGTTATGTTAATTCGTTTCACCTGCTCCTCATGTACATTCCTGCTGATATATTGTGCCCTCTTCCCTCTCTAACAGATTATTTTGTGAATTTGTCTGTCTATGAGTTGCCATGTTTTGTTCCTGTTCTCCTGCCGGTTTTGTTTTTGTTTAGTTTTTGTTTATTTGTTTCCTCTCCCTCGTGAAAATTTTTGTTTGTATTTTTGTTCTTTTAAATAAAAGCCCTTTAACTGCGTTTGGATTCCTCCTTCAAACATTCTGTGACAAAACTCCTGAAGAGAAATAGTCCAATGTCCTATGCACCAACCGCCTGTATGTGTGCTTACAGTCAAATCAAGTACACTTTGAAAGGCTGAGCTTACAACTGTACACAGATGCTAAGTGTTTGCATCAAAACTACTTACTGGGGTACCTCAGGGTTCAGTGCTTGGGCCACTTCTCTTCTCCATATACACAGCATCACTGGGTTCCATCATTCAGGCACATGGTTTCTCTTACCATTGCTACGCTAATGACACACAAGTCTACTTGTCTTTCAAGCCCAACGACACCACAGTAACTGCTCGAATCTCTGCTGGATGAAGGAATACCACCTGCAACTTAACCCAGCCAAGACCGAACTCCTTGTCTTTCCAGCCAACCCTGCTGTTGAACACAACATCACCGTGGTCAGAAATCTAGGGGTATCCATCAATAACAAACAAAATTTCACAGACCACATCTCAAAGACTGCAAGATAATGTAGATTTACACTCTACAATATCAGGAAGATAAGACCCTTCCTCTCTGAACATGCCATAACTAGACTGGACTACTGTAATGCTCTCATTGCAGGCCTCCCTGCATGTGCAATTAGACCCCTGTAAATGATCCAGAATGCAGCAGCACGTCTGGTCTTTAACCAACCAAAGAGAACGCATGTTACAGCACTCCTTGTCTCTCTTCACTGGCTGCTGGTTGATGCACATATCAAGTTCAAGGCTCTGATGCTGGCGTACAAAACATTCACTGGGTCTGTTCCAGCATACCTAAAATCATTTTTGCAGAGCTACGCGCCCACTAGAAGCCTGCGGTCAGCTAAGGAACGTCAAAGAGGCACCAAAACACTTTCCCAGACTTTCAGCTTCATCATACCACGTTGGTGGAATGACCTTCCCAACTCCATCCGTGAAGCTGACTCACTTTCTGTCTTCACAAAATGGCTAAAAACACATCTTTTCCATGAGCACTTAACCAGTCACTAAAAAAAAAAAAAAAAATTCCTTGTTGCACTTTAATCTGTTTTGAATGCTATTTTGATGCTAGTGAAACTTTGTAATATGGCACTTTTCGTACCACTGTCTCCTTAAGATGATTCGCTTATGTTTTTCTTCTTTTGTAAGTCGCTTTGGATAAAAGCGTCTGCCAAATGAATAAATATAAATATAAAACCGAAGTTGGCATATAAGTAGGGCTTCATGTTGCTCAGTGCTTCACCAGCAAAACCTGGTGAACCAGCAGGTCAACCAGTGCATAGTCTTTCTAATGAGGCTTGGTGCTGGTTAGGCTAGTTAAGCCAGCGCCACATTAGCTGAGTTCAAACAACTCGATTTTGGCCGAGGGTGTCACACTTATCAATTGTTTTGCTGAGATCTTGCTCTTTTCATTTGGAAGTATGACACACTTGCCGAATCAGAATGGTGGCGGGCTGACAGACATACCGACTCTCTCTCTGATTCCCTGTCACATGGAGCTCACTGAAATATAAACAGAAGTACTGCATGAACAAACAAGTGTAATAGAGTGATTTAGTATGCGATTGATGGAGTAACATTACCTTGTGAATGTGTGTGATTGTGTATTTGACCCCTCAGAGCTTATCCGAGATCCGTCCCCCTTTAAGTCACCGGCTTTAAGGGGATCGTTTGTTTAAAAATTTAAATTCTGTAATTTAATTTCCACCAAGTTTTTTCAAACCCAGATTACTTTCTTCCATGGAGCACAAAAGGATATGTTAGATACAATGTTGGCCTCCGTCATCATTCTCTTGTATGGAGTGGTGATCGAGTCTAAAATTATTCTGCTACCTCTTTAAGAAACCTGGTGGTAAGAAAACAGCATCCCATATTCTTTGCACACCTTTCATAGTGAATCTCCCTAAGTTGTTTCTCTCTCTCTCTCTCTCTCTCTCTCTCTCTCTCTCTATCTCGTGCTCTCTCTCTCACTCTCTTTCAATTCAATTTCAATTTAAAGTACTTTTATTAGCATGATTTTGTTTACATACAATATTGCCAAAGCATTAATTCACAAAACAGATAATGACAAGACAAATAACAATAAAAATAGAATTACAATAAGGTGCCAGGTAATGAATAAAATAACATAAAAACCCTAATAACAATATACACTATACAATATTAAATAAAAATAAGCATTTAACAAGACATTATGAACATACAAATAAAATAAAAATAAAAATACTGTGACTGAAGTACATTAAGGCAGTAACTGGTTTCTGAGTGCAGCTCAAAAATGAATTTAGCTGCAACTGATTCTGTTTCTGCTGAACTGGAAAACTGTGGCATGAGGTTTGAGAGTTTGTCAAAGTATTTCTCTCTCACCTCTGTAAATTTCTCACAGTGAAGGAGAAAGTGTGTCTCTGTCTCGACCTCACCAGTGTCACAGTGAGCACAGAATCGTTCTTCCTTTGGAAGCCACATTTGTCTGTGTGTGCCTTTTTCTATGGCCAGACTGTGATCACTGACTGAGTCTGTATTTGGTGAGGCTCCGTCTCTGTTTTGGATCTCTTACAGTGTGGAGATATTCTGTTAGATTATACTTTCTGTTTAGGGTCCGATAACATTCCAATTTGCTTTGGTTTTTACTTTCATTTTCCCAGTGGTCCAAATATGAATTTTTGCTTTCTTCTATGATTTGGTTTATTGTGATTTGGTTTATTGAGCAGTGTTAGTCTGAAACTGGTGTTTATTAGTTGTTAGTGGGTTTGTAAATTTCAGAGCCAGCTGACAAAGGAGACTGGTTTTAGGCTTCAGCTCTTGGGTTTTAAGGGCTTCATGTTGCAGTGTGTTAGAGGAACTGGAATTTAGGTGTGTCCAATATTTGAGGGATCGTTTTTCAACGATTGTTTTTCATTCATCTCTTTTTCTCTCTCTCCACACAGTGGGAATGTAGTGACGTACATCACCTGTAACCAGCCTGTTGTTATACTCTCCAATGAGTGTTGTGTGTGTAGAACTCATAGAAATAGGAAAGAGTGGTAAAATGACAGTTAGCATGAAAAGGGGGTCTGTTGCAGTGGCCTGGATGATTTTCTGATTTGTCAGGTACAATTACATTTACTTTCCTGACATCAATGGTCACATGCCAGTGGACAGATGACAGTGATTGAAGTCACAGAAATATTATATTATATTTAGGGATGTCAATCCATTTAAATCTTTAATCAAATTAATGACATATGCCAATTAATTAATCAATCTTTCAAATTAATCACAATTAACCACAAATACCAATATTTGTCAAGAAAGACTCCAAATAAAAAATAATTCAATATATAATGATTAAATAGTTATAAAGAATCATATGTAAATAATTCGAAATATACTGTATACACTAAATATAATAATTCGGATCATTAAAATACATTATTATTGTGGCAAACAAGTACATAATTTAATAGGCAATTCAAACGTGTCTTCAGAAGGCAATATAGTGTTAATTTCCATGTCACTGAACATAAGTTATATAAATAAATAATTTGTATTTTATTCAGTAATGTTTTTGAGATTTCCATTTGTATCTCAGGTAATAATCTAATAAAAGGATGTAAAAAAAAAAAAAAAAGCGTAATGTTTCCAGAACAAAATGTAGAAAAATATCCTAAAATTTGAATGCCACTCAAGAACTTATGCACAGCTACTGGTCATATTGGATGGATATTTGGATATGGTTGGATATTTAATGGCCTCCTCTCACTTGTTTGCATGTTTTAGAATAATTGCTCTGGCTTGTTTCTTATCTTAGAGCCTCTTTAGATTTGCTTAGCATTCACTTTAACCCTCTGTAATCGTTGTTTACTGTGTGCACTACAGTTGACACAGCGTTCTGTTCTGTACATTAGCAGTGATTAAGTATGGCTGTCAGTCCCAAAGGCCCAACTCCTGGTCCACACACACATATAATCATGTGTATATTTGATTGTGTAATGGTGTAACCATCGCTGTAACTACTCTGTAGTATGCAGAGATTTAAGGCCACTTCTCAGTGCTCTGTAATTCAACGTATCCTCTGTCATAAAAGTATTGTGTACTGATTTTATACATGGAAAGCTCTTTGTGCCCACTGGGAAGCATTTATGCCCACACTGTTGCCATCATGGTGATGTAACGGTAGGCTCTTTATTGTTTTTCTCCAGGGACAACCGGTTGCCTCTAAATCTAGCCCTGTCACACTTTCATAAAAGCTCAAATTTAATTTGCAGCCATTTGTGTGTTTCTCCCTCACAGTGAATAGGACTGCAGCTATAAATACTAGAAATGCACTGGGACAGAGATGCTCTGCAAAATTAAAGAGAACCTGAGAAGAGACAAATAATAAGGAGAGAAGGCAAAGTGCTGGAAGGCAAAAAGGGGAACAGAGACCCCCTTTTTTAAATAATTAAAGTTGCTTCTCTAGTATATTTATCTTGTTTTAAGGATGTTTATATATTTAAAGCAAGACAAAACATTTTTTTTTTTTTTGTGGCTGTGATGGGATGTTGGAAAATTGGTGGTGCGTTCAGTGGGTGGTGTGGAGGACCTAAAGGGTTCTGTCTGAAGAAAGTGTTCCCCCCTCAATTACTCATTTAGTGACTCAACTGTATCCTGTCACACAGCCCACACACACTTCTTTAACCAATTTGGCGCATACACTTCAATAGACTACAAATAACCATCTTAGCATACAGTAGTGAAACAGCATACAAATGTGAAATAATTGCATTTATTCCATTATTTGTAGTGCTGCCGATGACTAGTAATCTCTGTGTGCCAAAAATACTACAGTTATTTATTAATTGGGTAAAGGGTGTAATTTCTATGCAACTAGTTGTGATTGGTTGTTTCCAAACAGGTTTTCCCAATGCATTAAAATAATTGCACAGCAGTGTTGTCCGCTATTGGTTGTACAGAAGAAGTGGGTGTAGACTGTGTGATCAAAATTTCTATCATCCAAAAGTATTAAGCACTAATTATTTCCAGTCTGATCTCATGAAACTTACGGGACTGTTGAGGCATTTTTGCAACATGATATTACATGACCTACATAGTTCCAAGGTCAGATGTCCACTGGGTGGCCCTAAAGTGAGTTAAAGTTTATCCCAAACAGATAACGTTTTTAAGAATATTGCTTAAAGATGCGATTATGTAACATTTTTCATGTAATATTCGCCTTTTTTTTTTTTTTTTTTTTTGCCAATGATTGAACGGCTTGTAACGTAACTTAAAAAAATGAGCCCTACGCGGACTTCCTAGGTTGCCTATTAAAGCCTGTAGACTGATTTTCATGTGTAGGGAGCGGGTCACTTTTGCCGGGAAAATCCAAAGGATGTGACATTTATGCATGCTCCCGAGAGCCTTGCCTCAGACAGTAGCTTCTCTTCCGCTATTCAACAGTCTGCAACACTAGGTAATGTAACGTTATCTTAGAGATGGAATCCAGCAAACGTCTGGCTCCCAGCACAACACCGACTCCTACACAAACTCAGATTAAGCAAAAAAAACAAAAACATTTATCTACTGAATCCCGTCTGGCTAAGCGGGAACATGATCATGGTCGAGTGAAAACTAGAGTGAACATTGGCAGGACATTTGATTCCTGGAGGGACCTTCGTTCGGTTTTGGGGATCAAAACCGACCCTGAATTGGTGTTCTTCTTATTGGACAGGTAAGCTTACATAACTGCAAACCATGTGAAATATAGTGCCATAAGGATTGATCGGTGTAATTTTAGCTAACTTGATCTTGCCTGCTAATGCTGATGAATTGCAAGCTACCTTGCTTCATAATTTTAAAATAATTTAAATGATCTTCTCTTTATACTAAATGTCAGGTGAATGTCAATGTTAATCTGTAATTATTCAGCAAGGTAAACTACAATAATACATGAAATGAATGCTAGACAATGCTCAAGATAATGCAAAAAGCTCCATTCATTTGTGTAACGCAACTTGGTTATACAGAAAATATATACAATCTATTATTTTAAAACAACAGCGCATCAATATATCAAAATGACAGTTGTGATGGAATCACATCAATACTGAATTGTGTCAACATATTTATAATGTACAGTCTATTTCATAAACAGCTACCATCATCATCTACCAAATTTAGCTAACAGCTGCTGATAAAGCTGGCTAGCTAGCTAACGCCGACACAGGCTATCGTATAAATGCAGTCAATGTATCATGCAAAGAAAAGTGATTACTTCAAACTACAGTCTCGTATAGTCAGACCTATATCCACACTTTGTTTTAGCCCTGTTCCAGCACTGGAGAGTCAAATATAATATACAGACTCAAAGTTTGAAGTAAAACAATCATAACTGTGTAATTTTAATTATGCTACCTCATCTGTCAGCATGATGCCAGTGAATCACGTTCAGTCTCTTTGTACGTTACGTCATTGTTTTGGTCGATGCTCGTGTCCCTGTGGAGTGTGTGCGCGAGCACGAGCAACAGGTAGCTGGCTGCAGTTCACTTAACGGCCACAGGTGTCATTAATAACAACGGTTTCTGAATCTTACATACTGCACCTTTAAGAATAAAGAACCAAACTTTGGCGTCATTCGAACTTGGGTGCACACCAAAAGTGCTAGTATGAAAGCACCTTAACTCTCTGTTGTAGTAACTCTAGTGTTCATTTTACCAGTAAACTGCCACGATACATACCTGTTCAAAAAAACAAATAAAAATAATTTACCAAAATGTAGGTACAGTAACATGATTCTATGAGACCAGGTTGACTATTTCAGAGACATTATTCATAAAACAAAGGAGAATATACAGTTCTGCTCTTGGACATCTTGATACTACAGTAAGTGTTTATTTTTAAAATGTTAAAATTACACACTTTAACTAATCGGTAAAGCACAGGCATTCTCCATCTAAACCAGGCTGTCAACCTGTTAGCTTGATAGGTTTGGTTTATTCATACTGCTTGAATCTTGATATTGACAAGCTCCTTATGTCTATCCGAACATTGTTGGGTCTTCAAGTACAAGTTAATTAAGCAAGGTTGATGCGCCATATGCCCCACTGAACCATTAGTCATTAGCACTGGTGCATGAGCAGCATAATGGGCTGCATCTGTGGTGCAGATGGGTAGACGGGCAGAGTGCTCAGACATGACCTGGAATGGCCAAGGCAAAGTGCAGGGCTAGCTAACAAGGCGTGATCAAGTGCTATGATCTCAGCTCAAATAATTCAAGAGGAGCCATGTTTCAAACCACAGGACCAGTGCAAATGTCCCAGTGAATTGGCTTGACAAGCGTAGTTTTCTTTTGTGTTAACATATTTCCTATTGAAATAGGAAGTTGGGACAGGACTTCTCAAAATGCTTATATCTTTCGTTTCAGGCAATGTTGCAGTTTTTTTTTTTTTTTTTTTTTTTTTTGTACGTCATCTTTTGTGCTTTATTTTCAGAGATCAGAGACATCGATGCATCATTAGTTTGTCACATCAATGAACCATGATTTGCTACTTGTTATTGCCAGTCCGAGACAGGTGGTATTGGGGGGTGGTGGGGGAGGGGGACACATTCTCATTTGATTGTTCAAAATGAGCAAGTGGAGTGTGAATCATCAAAATTTTTGGTTTGTATTCCCAGAAGAGAGACATTTTAAATGTATTTAGGATTACACCTAGGGCCAGTGCTAGATCTTTGGTGGGGGATGTTCAGGGGGTGGAGGCAAGTTGATCGTTTAGCTGTCATTCCGGGGAACGGAGTGCCCCTTGATCGTTTTGCTGTCAGTCAGGTTGGGGGCATCAAAAGTTTCTGGGGGTGGCTTGAGGCAAATCTAGGGGGGCAGTGCCCCTCCTATGCCCCCCTTTAGACCCGACAAAGATTACTCTATAGACCTTATTCAGAGTAGAGCCATTTTTAATTTTTGACGGTAACAAAAACAAGGCTGTTGGGGATAGAGTTACAGTCTCTTCTATGGCTTGTGCTGTTTAAATTGGTACTGAGCATTCAGCGGGTGAAACCTTAATACCTTGATCTACAACTTTAATACAGCTTTATACAGTGCATCCCATTGAAGAGAGTGTAAGTTTATCCCTCACAGACTCTTTATCATTCCTGTCAAAAATTAAATATGGTCTATAACTATGAGGTCTATAGATGGCATCAAAGCTAACAGACATGAACTAATAGCAACTAAACTTTGATTTTGAATTCATGGGGTCTTCAAATGTAGTATGCAAATGCTGAAATCAGGGAAATTGTGAGGGGAAAAAAAGGTTGATATAGACAAGACTTAATAGAAGAGGGATTTCTATGTGAGTTAATGTGCCAGGGGACAGAGGGTGTGCTTGTGAAAATGGATTAACAGTTAGAGAAGCAAAGGTTTTACGTAAGCTGTTAATAGTGTTAAGCCCCGGTCACAATAGGCTTTAAGCTTGCAAAATTATTTCAGACATCGCAACATCCAAATGTTAGAATATGCATTCTACTCACTTTCCAGCAACAATAAAAACACACAGCATTTAAATATGTATACTTTGAATAGAGCCAAGAGGTCATAGCGTGATGTTACGATCTTCTATTAGTCACACGTCTTCTCGTCATCCAAATTCAAGTTAACAGTTCACCAAACTTGAAATTTCTTCGCATGAGCTTGCATTTCCAGTCTCCCGTGGTTGGATGCATTAGAACGGGTGTGAATGGAGTGCGAAATGTATTGTGACTGCTCCTGCAGACTGCAGGGAAGAACATGAACTCTTCATTTGATCCACCCATTCCAGTCAGGAATCAGGAAACACAGAGCATAGGTTCACAACACACAAAATCAAAAGTGGGCTTTCATGGGTTTACACTGCTCCAACATTTGAGGACCATAGGAGTGTGGGGGCAAGGAGCATATTGGTGGGTTTGTTTGTTAGCACCCCTGACATTTACCAGGCTAACACAAAATGTCAGTGAATGCCATATGTTACCGCTGGTTATGATGCAGCTCTTGAAAAGCCTGAGCTATTGATCCATAGTTTCCCTCCCCTTACCCAATTCAGTTCTCATCTCACCCTGGCCCCTTCACTTTTCTTTTCTCTCTCTTTCTTTCCTATCCCTCTCTTTCCTCTTGCCATAGGTGGCCTTATGCTGGGCAACCAACATTTGTCATAGGGCTGAATAATGTGTGTTGAAAACAGTCAGCATTTACTATTCATCCTGAGTTCTACTGATATTCCACAAGCTCTGTTCATGCTTGGGAATAGCATCTTTATCTTGCATGAGTGGGCTACATGTAATACAATAAGAGGAAATGAATGTATGATGTATGATGACAGGGGCAAATGCTTTGAGCCCCACCTAAATCAGACAAGTCTCTGATGGAAAAATTAAAAATGACCTTCACCCCTAGAGGACATTTTTATTGCTAAGAGTTATCAGTTATGTATCATTTAAGGATCAACTTTGTCTCAGATGTGTTTCCTGAAATAAAAGTAGAAACAAATTAGACAATTGTTGACATACAGTATAGAGCCATACAGTTTATGTGGATAGCATAGCATATCTTGAAAGAAATGAATGAGTACTGTTTGAATTCAAATCTTTGACCTTTGAAAGCACATTTTGGAAAATATGAGCACATTTGAGATATTTTTGAAGTCATTTTTATGTGTATAGCACTTTTCACAACATACATCGTTTCAAATCAGTTTTACAGAAACTCATGCTTTAACAGAAAATGAAACTGTAATATCTATAGTCTTAGAGTCACCATTGTGAAATTGTAAATTGTGTATAAAAATAAATAATTAAATAGTTAAACAATAAGTGTATTTAGAACCCCAGTGAGCAAGCCAAAGGCAACTGTGGCAAGGAACACAAAACTCCATAAGGTGTTGGTTAATGGAGAAAAATAACCTTGGGAGAAACCAGGCTCACTGTGGGGGCCAGTTCCCCTTTGGTTAAACAGCATGAATATAATGCCAATATTAGTTATTTATGTGCAGTGAAAGTCATGGTTTAAAATGATTAAACTAAGTGTTCAGGGTCAGTGTTTAAACAAAGATTTTGTATGAACTGTAAGATTAATGACTATTGTCTTTGAAGTTCATCCTGGATTAACTACAGAAGTTCACATAGATTCATTATCCTTTGTTAGTTGGCTGATGAAGGCTTTTGCTGGCAATTAATTGATAGTCTATGTATTCCATTTCATGAGTGTAGTCCATCAATAAACAAAGGTGATGCAGGCAGAGATCAATGAGGTGCATCGCAGTTCAACCTGCAGGTCATTTTGGTGAGGTTTAGGCAGTGGCATTGGCATAGGCAGTGGCATTTGAAGTATCCAATGTCTTACAGTTGGAGATGGCATCAGTTCATCCTTTGAAGTCCAAGACTGAAGTGATGTCTAGCTAGCACTGGCTATAATTTGTCGTCATCACTCAGCGACATGTAGCAGTGGAGTCCGACACAAAGCAGGAACGGAGCTGGATATGGCCGGCTCTGGTAACCTCGGGATATGAATCCAAAATAGAATAATATTAGCGTAATTGCCATTCAATTTATTGCAGTTATAGATTATGAGAAATGTTTCCGAGAAATGTTTCTGTTCCAGCAGACCTAACTAAAGCAGCTTAATTGTGAATTGATGTATAAATTAGGTGTATGCCTAAATAGAGTCTTTAGTCTAGACTTAAACTGAGTGAGTGTGTCTGTGTCCCGAACAATGTTAGGGAGACTATTCCATAGTTTTGGAGCCAAATAGGAGAAGGATCTACCTCCTTTTGTGGATTTTGATATTCTAGGAACTATTAACAGGCCAGAATTTTGTGAAAGTGATGGAATATAGCGTGGTAGAAGGTCACTTAAGTACTGTGGTGCTACACCATTCAAAACATTGTATGTAGTTAACAGAATTTTAAAATTAATACGAAATTTAAGAGGTAGTCAGTATAACGACGATAATATTGGGCTAATATGATCATATTTCTTGGTTCTAGTTAGCAATCTGGCAGCTGCAATCTGGCAGCTGCATTTTGAACCAATTGAAGTTTATTTATTGAACTTGCAGTACATCCTCCCAGTAATGCATTACAATAATCTAGTATTGAGGTCATGAATGCATTAATTAGTTTTTCGGCATCAGCAACAGAGAGCATGTGTCACAAATTTGATTTTCAATGGACAGATTGGTATAAAATATAACACCTAAGTTCTTTGCTGTAGAAGATGACGTAACGGTACATCTATCGAGAGACAAGTTATATTTTAGCAGCTTATTTTTAGAGGTTTTTGGTCCAATAATAAGTACCTCTGTTTTGTCGGAATTGAGTAGAAGGAAATTTCTGGCCATCCAATCTTTGATTTCATTGATACACTCTACTAA
Organism: Myxocyprinus asiaticus; assembly: GCF_019703515.2. Taxonomy (NCBI): domain Eukaryota; kingdom Metazoa; phylum Chordata; class Actinopteri; order Cypriniformes; family Catostomidae; genus Myxocyprinus; species Myxocyprinus asiaticus. The sequence goes on from NC_059368.1 coordinate 27,625,923, forward strand.
TTTGGAAAATTGTGAAATTTCGTCAGGTTTCGAAGAACTATAAAGTTGGGTATCGTCGGCATAACAGTGGAAACTTATTCCATGATTCCTGATAATATCTCCCAGGGGAAGCATATATAAGGAGAAAAGCAGTGGCCCTAAATCTGATCCTTGTGGCACTCCTTACTTTTGTTTGATTTGACAATTCCTTGTTTACACATACTGCACAAAGTGGTATCTGTCTGATAAATAGGACCCGATCCAGGCTAATGCAAGTCCACTAATGCCAACATAATTCTCCAGCATATTCAAGAGAATGTTGTGGTCTATCATGTTGAAGGCAGCACTAAGATCTAAAATCACTATAAGAGAAATGCAGCCACAATCAGATGATAAGAGCAAGTCATTTGTAACTCTGATAAGTGCAGTCTCTGTACTGTGATGGGGCCTAAATCCTGATGGAAATTGTTCATATATACCATTTCTCTGTAGAAATGATCATAGTTGGGAGGACACTACCTTTTCTAGTTTTTCGACGTAAATGGGAGATTTGAAATTGGTCTAATTAGCCAATTTGCCAGGATCAAGCTGTGGCTTCTTAATAAACGGTTTGATAACTGCCATTTAATGTTTCTTGGGACATGTCCTAAGGATAGCGAGGAGTTAATAATATAGAGGTTCTGGGATTACTGGGAATACCTCTTTTAAGAGCTTAGTTGGTATTGGATCTAACATGTTGTGGCTTTTGATTTTTTGATAAGTTTTGTTAGCTCTTCATGACCATGACAGCGAAGGATTGAAGTTGCTCGTGAGGAAAATTATGAGACACTGTTTTCTGAGGTACTGTGACAGTTGATTGCATAATTCCAATTTTATTTCTAATGATTTCTATTTTATCAGTAAAGAATTTCATGAAGTCATTACTCTTGTGCTGCGACAGAATATCTGGCTCAATTGAGGCTTTATTCCTAACCAATTTAGCCACAGTACTGAATAAACACCTAGGATTGTTGTGGTTATTTTCTATGAGTTTGCTAAAATATGCTGACCTGGCAGCTTTTAGTGCCTGTCTGTAGCAGACACTATCCTTCCATGCACCACAAAATAACTCTAATTTTGTATTCTTCCACTTGCTCTCCATTTTTTTAACTCTTCTGAAAATCCAAAGGAGACACATGTGTGATTACTGAGGAGCAGGAGCCTAAGTCTCCATTTGCACATCATTTATATTATTGCTGTCTTGGAGAAGCAATTGAGATATTAAAGAATCTTAAATTTTACCCACAGTCACAGTTGAATGATTTAGTGTTGAAATGGTGCTGAAACACTCGCTCTCTGTGTTGAAGAAAAAGCAGACAAGCGGGAGTTACCTTGTTCATCTTGCAAAGCTCTCTCTGGTGACATTGTGATAGGTGAAACTCTTTTTAAACGTACTGAGCAGAATGTGGATTTTAAATGCATGTGTAAGTCAGTCTCCAGAAATCTGATTCATACTGTGAAGTGGTAACTGAGCTCTGTGCATGATGCATTCTGAGATACAGTGACAGCAGAATGGAGCTCTTTTCAACAAATTGACAGCCTGTTACAAATGCACATCATGGGTAATCTGTCATTCAAGAATACCAAGCAACACTCCTTCTCATACGTAGATGTTTTTTGTTTTGTTTGTTTCAGTACATAATTTTTGAGAAAATATGATATTCAGTTCTGAGCATAAACATCTCAGCATGAAGGCAAAACACATAAAACACACCAAGACAGCTAAACAATTTTAGCCAAGGACCAGTTGTATTTCCTTTTACTAATACAATTTTGCCTGGCCAAGAGAGTTTACTTCATATTAGGGTTGTTGATTTAATGTGTTAATTCAGTGTGATTAATTAAAGAAAAAATAACGGCTTAAAAAATAATTATGTTAATTAATCATGTCCCCGGACCATAATAAGAATATTCCTACCATGGGAGCAATTCAAATTTGAAGTACCACCTGTTTTCAGTAGGGGTCAGTAAATGAAACTCCAGCTGTAAAGGCAACACACAGCTATACAGGCAACAAACTACACTCAGCGACTGCATACGATGATATGGAGCCCTCTTGAGGACAGTGCAGGAATTTTTGTTTTCTGAAATAGTTTTGCATGGCCTCGCAATATTTTTTTGCCTGCCCTCGCAAAAGTTTGCGTTCCCTCACAATAAGTTTCGCATTCCCTCGCAATAGTCTTCATTCCCTTGCAATGAATGTACCATGGTTTTACTACAGTAATCCAAGAAAACTAAAACAATTGAAATAAAAATCATAATTTTGTGGTTACTATTGTTTTTATTACCATAGTATCCACAAGATTAACCATGGTTAATCTGTAATGAAACAATAGCTACTATATGGATACAGTATACCATGGTTTCTGCCAAAAAACATGGTTAGCCTACTACAGTAATGGTTACCACAATATTACTATAGTAAAAATTTAATTTCCACCAAAAACTATAGTTAATACAGTCTACAATATTACTACAGTAAAACCATGGTACAGTATAGTAAAAACATTTTTACTACAATCATGGTTACTACAGTATTAGTATAGTAAAACCACTGTTCCCATAAGAGGACTAATTGTCACCTCACAATAATGGTAAGATATAATTCTTCTTTGACATACTGTTGATACACCTAAATTACTAAGATCATCTTTTATATAAGAGGCTAGAGGTGGACGCAGTTAATATGCACATAGTTAACACTACATATTAGCTCATGATCAAACGGTTGTTAAGTTATTACATGGAAGCCATGTGGAGAAATATCTTTGTCTATTTATTATGTTGTGCCCGTGATAAGCAGTTCTCCCTCAAAATCTTAAAATACGCAAGCTCTAACTAAATTCAAACACATGGTTTCTGTCAAAAACATAGTTACTACATGGTTATAGTTTATAGTTTTGCATTCCCTCTAAATAAATTTACCATGGTTTTACTACAGTACTGTTGTACTTGTAGACTGTAGTAACCATAGTTTTTGGCTATAGATTTTATTATAGATTTTACTGTTTTACTATAGATTAACCATAGTTAATATTGTCATTATGGTTTTACCACAAATACCATATTTTAACTATGGAATTTGTGGTAAAACCATAGTAACCACAAAATTATGATTTTTATCAATTTTCCTGTATTATTACTATGGTTTCACAACGAATATCATGGTTAAAATATGGTTGCTGTAGTAAACCCATAAAATGATTGCAATGGAATGCAAACTATTGCGAGGGCATGCAAAACTTTTTGCAAGGGAATGCACTCTTGTGTTCAAACACAGCTGGACATGGCCGTAGCTAGTGGAGTGAAAGGTGGAAATGATTCTAGGGGCCTACAGTTCCAGGGGGCCCCACAACAAATTCTAAACTGTATTTTTTTCATAGGAAAGGGGCCCAGAGCAATATACAGTCAGGGGGCCCAGAATACCTTGCTACGGCCCTGCAGCTGGACAGAGCGCAATTCCGAATGCAGGGATCATGAGTTTCAAACTATGTTTAACTTGTACACAGTGGCCTAAAATCGCATTATGACACGACACAAAATCGCATTATGATGCAACACAGAATCACATTATGACGCGACACAACCAAAGTGAGACTCTCTAAAAGCGTCCGTCCGATGCAGGTGTACATTGAGACGCCTTAGACAAGCCCTTTTAATAAATCTATCTTGTACAGATCAGTATGTCCCCATTTAGATCACGTAAATGTGTGTTTTGAACACAGACACTCAGGTGCTTTGCTCTTGCAAAGATCACATTAACAATTAGGCCTACATGGAACAGAATGAAACAGTTACTGTATAATGTATAATTAGTTAAACACATTAACTGTGTTAAACAATTAACACGTTAACATATTTTAATAGTCTCAGTTAATGTTAAAGCCAAAGTGTGTAATTTTTAACCACTGGCATCACCAAACAGAATTACAAAAATAAACATTGTTTTCAAATAGCTTTCTGAATACTACCCCCGCCAGCTGTTGATCAAACAAACTGATAGTCCTGCCCCCAACATACTTCATTGGTTGAGTCAGTGTTGTTGTGTTGGGCTGGATGGGTAAAACAAACAGAGGAATTTTTATAGTGCCACAAAGACTGTGTTTACAGTTTCTGAGAAAACCTACAAATGGCTTATTTATAGTTGACTCTGCATATGAAGTTTGATAGGAGAATGTGTTTTAACACTGAAAAAGTTACGCACTAACACTTAAACGAACACTAAACTGAAACTAACATTGAAAACAACTGAAAAACTACATATAAATGAAAACCAACAATTAAGAATACTAAGGGGCCGTTTACAAGACAACGTTTTCAACTAAAAACGGAAAACTTTTTATGCGTTTTGGCTGTTTGTTTACACGACAACAGCGTTTTGGGGCCTGAAAACGCAAACTTTTGAAAACGGGTTTCAAAGTGCACATTTTTGAAAACGATGCCATTATCGTCTCCGTGTAAACATACAAAAACGCGAATTTGTGAAAACGATGACGTCATGCGCACGTGTATTACGTGTTATATAAAGAATGATGGATTGATAGGCATCAATTTGAGATGTATAAATATCAATATGAATACTGGTGTCTGTGCAAATAACAATAATAAACAATTTATTCATTTGGAGTGTTTTGTATGGAGTGTGAACATTGTACAGTAGTCAGAACCTGCAATTTGAAAATCTTGAAATTAATGTATGGATTCAGATGGGGAAAATATATTTGTATTTTAAATGTTATTTATTTATTTACATAATTTTATTTGATGTACCTTTACCCTGCAATTCATTCACCACCGCTTATGTGTATAGCCTATAGACAGAGATGTGATGCCATGTACATTATTCAATGATATGCTTAGAATATAAAAACATGAGGCAATGCATGTTAGATCCAGTGTACACAAGACCTCTCTCTCCGTCAGAAGATATCCAAATATCAGAGTTCCGTCTGATATCCAAAACCAGACAACATCAACAGCTTGTTATGTTAACTTACTCTCCTACCAGCCCAAGATTCAGCAGGGGGAATACAGAAGAAGGCAGGAGACGAAGTGATGGTAAAAATGAGCAGAGTTTATTGAATCATCTTGAGAGTTCAGTCTACAGGCATACGTGCGAGTATTTCAAAACAATGCGCGAGACATTCAAAACTACAATGGCAGACTACAGGACTGTGTTTGTGCTGCTCAAGATTTTGAGTTTATTGCCGCTTCTCCAGCAAAGTAATTGTAGTAATAAAGTAACCTCATTGTCCGTCCAGACAAAATTGCTCGATGCTTTCGCCATCTTCATTGTTTGTATTCACCGCTTTGTGGAAGAATGCTTATGTGCGCAAGTGACATCACTAACTACTGGCCTGGCATGCATAATACAGCGTTTTTAGTTGTTTTCGGAGATTCGTGTGAACGGGGATCATTTTGGCAACGTTGTCGTCTGTACGCGAAACTTTTCAAAAATGCAAAGGAAAAACGTTTCCGTTTTTAGTACATCGTTGTCGTGTAAATGTACCCTAAAACTAAAATAAAAATGAAATATACAGAGAAAACAACAACTAAACTGAAAAGGTTCAGCCATGCAACTCTATGTGGTGCAAGCTGTTTTTTTTTAAACTTGTTAACTTTTAGCCAATTGTCTCGCTTACATGTGACATGTTAAGCTAATCGGCTTGCATGGTGTAAGCTGATTGGTCCTTTGACCTGTAATCGGGTCGACAATCGACTTGCTTCTCTCTCTTTGTCTAAAATTTAATTGATCAGTTTTACAGTCAAACCAGTTTCACTGCAGCAAGCTGTGAGACTTTTTTCACTGAAAATGCTATTTGCTCTAGTGGTGCTGGGGCTTTTCTTCTTTCAGCTTGCACGGTAAGGTCTGCTTTTGGCCACGACACATAGAAGTATGTCTTTAACTAGGTAAGCCTTAGCCAAATCTGGTCATTAGATTAAAGGTATAGTTCACCCAAAAATGAAAACTCTCTCATCATTTATAATTCTCCTCCCTGCTCAGTCAATCTCCACTTTCACTTTCTTCATCTTGTTTTTTCGGTGATTACCATTCTTCATGCATATTGCCCTCTACTGGGCAGGGAGAAGAATTTCTAGCAAAAGAAAGGACATAAATATTGGTCTGTTTCTCACCCACACCTATGGATATGGATTGAGATATTTAATCCTGAAATATGGATTAAAACACTGGAGTCGTATGGATTACTTTTATGATGCCTTTGTGACTGGTAAGATGGTTTTAATGTTTTTCTTTTACTACTCTGGACTGTCAGTGTCTATGCGCATTCCTTATGGAGCGTGCTTGGTGTGCACCCCTTATTAGGGAACACATTTGCTAATAATAAGCTCTGCTCTCAGTTATTGAGCACACCTGTGCCTCTCACTCCTGATTGGTACCGGTTAAGTATTGGATTGACGAACAACATTTATTAAGAGGATGCTGGGCACTAGAGTGTGTTCGTTGTCTCCCTGGTAAGCTGTGTAGTGCTGATTCTTGTGCATTTCAGGGATATTTGCAAAGTGGGGTTAACCCGGCAGCTTTGCTTTCTTTCTCCTGGTGAGTAGTGCGTTTTGATCTATTTTCACATTGGTATTTATCAGTTCTAATATTAATTTGTGTGTTATTATTAGGTTGAAGTGTGACGACATGGTAGATGTGGTGGAAGTGTATGGTAAGTGTATTTTTTTTTTTTTTTTTGGTAGGTAAGTCATTTTATTATAAGGTGTTATTGTTTTTTTGTTTTTTTAGGGGTTTAAAAAAAATATATATATATATAATTTTTTTTTTTTTTTTGCTCTTATAGTGAATTTGCCATTGCAGGTGCGGTGCAGTCCTGTATAGTGCTTGCTGCTGTTTCGTTGCTGCTGTTTTGTGACTGCTGCTTCGCCATGCCTGTTTCATTAGTTGCTACATAGACATATTTCCTGTCTTTGACTTAATGGTTAATGGACAAAGAAGCTTACTATTGGCTGCCCTCACAACAGCAAAAAAACATACATAAATATATATATATATATATATATGTATGTTTTTTTGCTGTTGTGAGGTGTGTGTGGATAAGTTAAAATCCCCAAAGTCATTCAAGAAAAGGCATGGAGTCAAACAAAAATCAGTGTCCAACAGATATGATAAGTCCTGTGAGAGCTGAGTCCAAAAAGGTGTGAGAGAGGGACACTCCCAAAAAAAATGCAAATACGTGCCCTGGGAACTTTGAGAACATAAATTACACTTAGGAGAGGGAGACAAATTCATATAGTGATGTTTCAACGGAGACAAGCAAACCCTATGTAGTAATTTCCAATGTATCATTTGGTGATTAGGGTTCTTTGAGGACAACTTAAACATCTCCCATACCTGATCAGAAAATAAATTGTCCACATCAGCATTAAAGGAATAGTTCACCCAAAAATGAAAATTTGCTGATAATTTACTCATCCTCAGGCCATCCAAGATGTATCTGAGTTTCTTTCTTCATCAAAACAGAATTTAAGACTTTTAGGATTTCATTTCAGGCCTCCTCCATTGTTTTGGACTGTTTTGGTTTGTGAACGGCACAAGTTTCTCTTGAAAACAATGACGCGCTTCCTGACTCCTCCTCCACGTGATGCGTGACCTTACCAACGAGCTTACGTCATCCCTCTCATGAGCGTGCATCACAGAGATGTACGAAACGCACATTTGTAGTTAAAAAGTATAAGTATTGTTTTGTTTCAAAAAATAATCAATTGTTTGCATTCAGAAGAACTTTATTTGTCGATTGGAGTCATGTGGACTATTTTGATGCACCCTAAATATGCATTTTGGACTGTCAAAAAAATGGAGGACATTCACTTGCACTGTTTAGAGGAGGAGGCCTGAAATTAAATCTTAAAAGTCTTAAATTCTGTTTTGATGAAGAATGAAACTCCGATACATCTTGGATGGCCTGAGGGTGAGTAAATTATCAGCAAATTTTCATTTTTGGGTGAATTATTCCTTTAAGATCTTTAGCCTAAAGAGTTGTAATAGACAAGGGTTTGTAGGAATGTTCAGGAAGGTATAGATATATAACTGAAGCAGAAGAGGGAGATCCCTCAGAAGGAAGAATTAGTTTGCGCAAAGGATGAGTAGGTAATTGGGAGTCCCAAGGCACCCCATATGCCCGCAGGGCCGATCTACTACGCAAAAACATAAAAAAAGTACCTGGTAAATGATATTGAGCTTTAATGTTCTGGAAGGATTTAAGGCCATTATCATTATAAATATCACCCAAAGTAATTACTTTGTTACGTGTCCATTGAGGACAGTGAACGGGTACATTGCCTGACAAAAAAATGATTATTGTGAAAAATAGGCGAATGACTGTGCCAGATTGCCTTGTTGCGATTGCCTTTCGACATCTCTCCCAGTGGAGAGGAGATGTGTCACAATAAGACCAAACCATAATTTACACTGCCTAAGTGGGACCCCTGAAAAAACAAGATGTTTCAGTTCATATGGGGAGACGATAGATTCCTCAATCGCTCTCCATGACACCGAAGCATCAGGATCAAACCTGATTGATAAAGGACGGAGGGTAAAGGCTTGAGCGTATAGTCTAAAGTTGGGGAAAGACAGACATCCCTGTGATCTGCAACGCTGTAAGGTAAGCAACTTGATTCGAGGACATTTCCCATCCCACATTTAAGGAGAAACACACGCATCAAGTTTTTTTCCAATAACCAGCAGGTGGAGATACAGGAATCATTGATGAAAAGAAATGAATATGAGGAAGGACATTAATTTTAATCACCGATACACGAGCATGAAAAGGAGTAGTGAGACTAGACCAATTTTCCAAATCTGAGGATATCTTATCTAAAATCTTATTCAAGTTTTTGGAGACAATTTCATGTAGAGATGGAAAAATATCTATCCCCAGGTACTTAAAGGAGCGAACCACTGGGATAATTGTGTGCAGGAGTGTGGAATCAGTTTCAAAATTGAGAGGGAGTAAACATGATTTGCTCCAATTAATTTTATATCCAGAGAGGGATCCAAAATGGTCAAATTCAACACCTGTGGGATAGAGTGAGACGGATTATTTAAATACAATAAGATATCATCAGCAAACAAAGATGTGATGGTATGTGTTTCTTATAACTAAGGGAAAATAGTTTCCGATTGCCGGACCGCTTGAGCTAAAGGCTCCAAGGATAGAGCAAACAACAAAGGAGAAAGAGGACAACCCTGACGAGTGCCTCGACGAATAGAGAAAGGATAAGAACAGACTGGGCCCGTAAGAACAGCAGCTGCCGGATTGGCATACAGCACTTTAATCATGTTTATGAAGTTCAATCCTAAACCTAGATGGCTTAGGACCACCCATAAATAGTCCCATTCCAACCGATCATGAGCTTTCATCGCATCCAGAGATAATACTGCGGTTTTAATATTGCTGCGCCTCCTGCGGTCTTGCAAATCCACCACCTGTTGCTCGAGCGTGGCTATTCACCCATCATGATCTGTGACCACTTTCTTTTGTTCTCTCATCTCACCTGTGAGAAGATCAAGTTTAGAGCATAGCGACTGAACTACAGACATGTGAGATGCAAATTCACTCCATCACTGCCAGCTCGGATCTTAAAATGTCCTCAAAACGCACAACAGCTATCGCCATTTTGTCATCCGTGTGCTCATGTTTGTTGCTTTGGATTTCTTCTTAGTTGGAGAAGCTGATGGTGATGAATCCTGCAGTTTCCGACTGTGTGCCATCTAGTGGAGTACAATTGTCAAAGAAAACTAGAAATGAAACCAAATAATCAGCAAAAAAGGGGCTAAGTGTACAGAGCTCTACTCAAGTGCGACTCGGTCCATGAGCACGTCACGTGACTCCCCTTATATTTTGTTTTTGTTTTTTCTTCGTTAGTTTACCAATTGGTCTCATTTTAATGTGTTTGTATTTACTATTCTAGTTTCCACTGCAGAAACCTATGATGCTGTGCATTGACAAGTAATAAATATCAATTAGGAATTTTGTTATTTGCTTTTGCATGTTTAAATCACTTTGTCTTTCTGAAAATTTGATCACACAGGTGGTGTGAAGTGGAGTGCCTGCACTGGAGAATAAGGGTCAGCCACAAGGACCTTTTCCCTTCTATTGTTGTTTACTTGTTCAGTATGTTTAGACTAATGTTGGTGTTTAACTGGTGTTTAAACTGTTTTATGCATCCAACTATTTAAAGGAGAATAAAGACTGCCTTTTATTGCAGTGTGGATAATACAATTTGTATTTTTATATTTGGTCTGAAGTTATTGCTTGTAACCATTTTTGGGGTTATTCTAAATTTTTCCTTGGCTGAAACTTAACTGTGGCTGACAAGCCTCTTATTCATCGGGAAAGGAGGAAGCAGGAACCGGATTAACAATCAAAAAGACTTTAATAAACACTGACGAAGACTTAAACAAAAGTGCACACACAAAATGCTGTGTGCGTCTCTCTCTCTCTCTCTGTCCACATGCAAACTCAGTATGTCTATCCATTTTCAAGCAGTAACAAGTCTTCATACATGCTCTGCAGCAGCATAGCAGATCTAGTCAGCCAATACCAATATCCTATCAATATATTAACATGTTAATGTGTCATTCCCACATTAACATGCTAAATCTTTCCTAGAGATGTCATGACTGAAATTAACAAAATTCAGCCGTGCATCTCCCTTTGAACTTGTTATATGTTAGCCAGTTGGCTCGCTCATATGTGACATGTTAAGCCAATCATGGTGCAAGCTGATTGGTCCTTCGACCTGTAATCGGGTAGCCAGTCGACTTGCATATCTCTGTTCTCTATCTAAATTGCTCAGTTTTGCAGACAAGCTGGTTTCACTGCAGGTTGCTGCAAGAGTTTTTTCCCTGAAACCCACCTCCACCCCAGCTTCACTTATGTAGATCTACTACATGGGGATTGTTTGTTATACCTATTTGTGCAGCAGCATGCCATACATGCTCAATGCAGCATGTCTTGCATTTTGTTTAAGGGCACTTACACACTAGGGAAAGCTCAGACAGAGTGTTTGATGCATGGAGTACGAAAGGTTCATTTGGAAGGCGTTTACCACAGAGGTTAGAGGCGGTCATGGATACAGATGGCTATTTCAAATATATTGTAATGGATCTCCATTCGGATGGGCAAGGAGGAAGCTGGGACTGGCTTGACAACACGTAGACATTTATTTACACACACAAGATAAATAGATTTTCAGCCCAATGCATAAACACACACAGGTCCATGCGTCTCTCTCTCCCCGTCTGCCGTGGTCTCCTCTCCTTAAATACTCGCTCAGCCCCTCACTGGAATGCAAGACCGGTGTGGCACATAGATGGAACTCATTCACCACTTATCTTCCTGGCCTCGCTCTGCCCAGACGCCGCTCAGCCCCGCCCTGCTCACCATATATCTATATCTATCTATATATATATATATATATATATATATATATATATATATCATATATATATATATATATATATATATATATATATATATATATATATATATATATTTTGACAATATACCCCTAAACATTGAAACTGTTATCCAGGCTCACTCTCTACTATTACTATCTTTTTGGCCTGACAGAGAAAGATAATGGAGGACAGTGAATGTATGAGTTTGTCCACCATGGGGTTTTTTTTCTCTCGATTTCACAGTGCAACTAGTCCCGCCTCTCCAAGATTCCCACTGGTCAATGGATGCCTACACCAGAGTGCGTTTCAGAAAAAGTAACGACGCACCATCCCCATTGAAATCAGTGCATTCACAACGTTCTTTGACGCATTGTTAACTCTAGAGTCTAGACGCCCTAAATGTGCAGCAGCAGCAGCATGTCTAAATGTTAGCTTGGTATGTATAAGTAAAACGAAACAAACTAACATTGAAAACAACTGAAAAACTAAAACTAAACAAAAACTAATATTCACAGAATGAAAGCAACTAAAACTATATTAAAAATGTGAAACAATAATAATAACCTTGGTGCAGGCCTTTGGAAGCCTTTTTATTCACTTGACTTGCTTTATGGTAGTAGTACTAAGACATACAATGGTCCATTTTCCGGGCCACTCCATTTTCAGGTTTTGTCTGCTGGGCTGAGCTGACACTGCACAAAGAGCGCTTGAAGGGCCAGAGAGGTAAAGGAGAGGAGCATTTAGAGAAATACAAACCCACAACCACACATCAAATACAAAGAAAAGAAGAGAACACATGCTTCTAAAACATTTTTTGCTGAGGTTTGTTGCAGCACACGTGGTTGTGGAGAAGTAACTCTAACAAAGAAACAATGTGCTTTTACGGTGTGCAGAGTAATGTCTTTTTGCTGTTGTTAGTGGTGATTGCCACCTAACGTTCCTCCTACTTTTACATAATTACCGACACCTGTTGCATCCATTACACTTTGCGACAAATGCAAAGATTATTATAGTTGTAATTAGCTTCATGAGAGCAGCAAGCAGCAGAGAGAGATTACGCTCCATTGTAAGCACATTCCGGTGAAAGATTCTAAAGGCACGCTCGCTTAAAAAAAACATGTAATTCTGAAGAGCCATTGAGAAGAGATGCTATTTTTTAAAGAACTTACAAATGTGCAAGAAACAATAACTAAAGTACACATTGGTCATAAGACAATTAGCCTATTGTTAGAGAACAAAATGATGGACAGTCTTGACAAGATGTTAATAAAGAATATAAAGAACAGTGTTTCAAAATTAAAGATTAGTTAAAGAAATGTGCATGTCTTTGTGCATTGTTCAGTATTTTGTATAATGCACTAACATAAATGGATTGGTAATGTTGCATCATTTGCATGGACAATGGCAATAGCAAGGTGCTTTGGACATGTAGTACCAAGGTATATGAACATTCAGTAACATGGTTTATGGGTCAATGACAAATAAGGATGACAAAATGATGAAACAAAAAAAAAAAAAAAGGAAAATGTTGTTTAAAAAGAATTTTCCAAATTCATAGAAACATAATCTTTGGATTCATGTTGGTTTCATACTTTTTTGAAAAACCTTTATACCACTTTAATTTTTTTGATGTAATGTCCAGTGGTATAACCATAAAGTAAAAAGTAATAATATATTTTCATTACTGTGTAAGTGTACAAATCTTAATGATTATTTTTCAAACATTTTGTTTACAAACATTATGAATCGTATTATTTATGAATCATCAAGTGTTCTCTGGGCTTTACCTTTTACGTAACAACCTTTACTAATCTTGCCATGTCATAAAAAGTTCAAAATACAATATGATATTTTAAGAGACTTAACCATGACACATTCCTATATCTGCCCTACAAAGCCAAAATGCAGTAACTAAACCAACACTGAAGCTAAGAAAAATGGGTTTTGTCTAGCCAATTTGGTAATAACTCAATTTTAACTTTGCAGGCCAAAATGTTTTTGTAGAAGTGCTTAATAATTTTCTTCTCTAAGAATTTCACCCTTTAAATGAGACAATTTTCTTAATTGACATTTGTGATCATGAAAAATATTACAATATTTTAATTCATAAATTTAAATCTCCATCATGGAAAAGGTGAATTGTATGATATGTTAAAAATGTGTATTTTATTTTAATTTTCAAACAAATGAATAAGTCCAGACCCATATCATCATTGATCCATATATTATTACCCTCTGATCCCATCCTGGTACTACCGCAGCTTTGAAAAATTAGCATCAGGGCTTTTTAGGTCTTCAGGAGCAGACAGCATCTGCATAGGTGTTCAGTAGTCACTTTGTGTGTAACTATAGAGCAGCTGTAGTGGTGTTCTGTAGTTAATGTGTACATTAAACTGGAGAGAAGCTGTGACCGTGTTCAGTAGCTGCTGTGTAAATAGAGCGGGTGAGTCGCTCTCAGTGTATAAGGAGCTCTGAGCAGATGGCACAGTTCTGGCAGCCAGAGAAGTGAAGTCACAGCAACTTCAAGCAGCAGCTGCCCCTTTCATGCTGAATTAGGACCTGCTGCACTGAGCTTTTCAAATCAAAATACATACCTGAAGCATTAAAAATGAGAAGTAGCAAAAATTCACAATAGATAATAGATTTAATTTTAGTGTAATGTACATGATGATCACAGCTCACTGGTCTAGAGCAGTGGTTCCCAACACTGTTCCAGGCCCCCAGCACTACACATTTTCAACTGATTCAACTCATCAGCTCGTTAGTGGATTCTCCAAGAACTGAAAGGGAGATATACAAAATGTGCAGTGTTGGTGGGCCTCCAGGAACAGAGTTGGGAACCATTGGTCTTGAGAGAGGCAAGGGAAACGTGTGCATGTGCAGACGGTGTGGATGAGTAAACCACGAGGAACATATTGGAGGAACAGAATGGAAAAACCAGACATGAAAGAAACAGAGCAGAGAAGGCAGGAGATTACAGTTGTAAACATTGTAATGAACTGGAGCCAAAGAGGTGGGGCAGCATCTGTGACTAACTTTGAAGTATGTGCATAAGTGTGTGCATGTTTTCCGTGGGTTTCTTCACTGTTACTTTTGTTTTCTGAGTAACCAAGATGTGTAGTATTTATAAATGCATGTTGTGCCATGAATTGTTTGTCATCTCCCTAGTCTTCTTGGAAGGATTTCAATTTTTTGGTATAGATTAAAAGGGATGGTTTCCCCCAAAGAAAATTCAGTCTTCATTTACTCTACACAAAAGGAGATAAGCAGAATGACTGTGTGTGTGTCTACCTGTCAAAAGTTTTGAAACACTTGACTGAAATGTTTCTCATGATCTTAAAAGTCTTTTGATCTGAAGGCGTATGCTTAAATGTTTGAAATTAGTTTTGTAGACAAAAATATATTTGTGCCACCATATTAAATTATTTCATTATAAAACTAAAATTGTATTAAAAAAAAAAAGTTTTTGAAATTGATGAATTGAACCAAATAATAAAGAAAAGCAGCCAATAAGTGCCCAACATAGATGGGAACTCCTTCAATACTGTTTAAAAAGCATCCCAGGGTGATACCTAAAGAAGTTGGTTGAGAAAATGTCAAGAGTACATGTCTGCAACTTCTAGGCAAAGGGTGACTACTTTGAAGATGCTAAAACATAACACAGTTTTGATTTATTTTGGATTTTGTTTAGTCACAACATAATTCCCATAGTTCCATTTATGTTATTCCATAGTTTTGATGACTTACTATTATTCTAAAATGTGAAAAATATATTATAATAAAGAATAAGTGTTTCAAAACTTTTGACCGGGTGTGTGTGTGTGTGTGTGTGTGTGTGTGTGTGTGTGTGTATAAATAATTGTTAGATATTATCCAGTAATATACTGCAAGTGAAAAGGAACACCATATCTGGTTTGGTGTTGATGAAGGGGGAATTGAACCATATTGATTGGGCTGATAAGACAACAACGTTTGGGAGTACTTGCATTAATTAGAATTCTTAAGATATTGTGGTACTATGAGAAAAACGAGTGTGAAATCTTTTGTATTTTAATGTGTGTGAAATTATTAAAATGTCAGAGTAATATATTGTTACAGTGCCTGCCCTTTTTTTATTTATTTATTTATTTATTTTTATTAGGTTGAGCAATGCCTGTTTTACTCAAGAGTGAAGTGAACACTCTAGTGGTGTGATCATATCAATACAACTCTTTCATTTTCTTAGGTACTGAGCCTGTGAGTGCCATTTACCTCATATTGACCCTCAAAACCTCACTCCTGTTATTAACTGAATGTAATTTGCTCCCCTCAGCACCAATGTTCTTTATGTATCTCAGCCTCTCTCATGAAAGTGCTACAATTGAGCTATAGGCAAGAAATAACAGTGAAATGTGGCCCAAGATTGTGTGGCTGCAGAGCTCTAGAAGATCATTCAAGCCAGCGATCACAGATAATCAGTCTCTTACAGTTGCTGACACAGAACACCCTGTCTCCATCCCAGCCTAGACGTGAAGTCTCATGCACACACACACTAATGGATGTACTGTACAGTGGTGTCTCTCATACAGGATGAGCAGAAAGGATAATGCTAAATCTGCAGTTCGCTGAAATACTTCTCTGATTAAGATGAAATGTGTTTCTCCAATTATCATACAATACTGATCCTGACTCAGAGACCCATCAAGTATCAAACAATCTTATTTGAAAACAATAACCTCTACTAATTCAGTTAACACATTATTGATTTCTAGATTTTAGGGAGTGGGGAGATTGTATGTCTGAAGAATTTAAATGTACAGTGGGGTCCAAAAGACCATTTAAAATATATATTTATATGAATTATATAAAGACCACCACCAAATATACAGTATACTGTATTATATATATATATGTGTGTGTGTGTGTGTGTGTGTGTGTGTGTGTGTGTGTGTGTGTATGTGTATATTATACACAATATATGCTTTGTATCCCACCCCCTTTGGCTTTAATGTTATTATGTACTCCAGCTAGCATGGATGATCCATGTTAATCCCAGTATGATCTGAAAATATATTACCAAGACATCTTGTGTTCTTCAGTGGATGCAAGGAAATCTGACCTTTTGTACAAAGGAATTAACCATTGTCAATGGCACAAATGTGCTTATTGGATTATTGACTTAAATTTTTATTTCACATCATAACATTTTTTTGTTTGACATTTTTCAAAATGATAAAATTTACTTTTTTTTTTTTCTGGTTTAAATTAGATTTAGAATCCTAGATTTTCAATGTGGACTCAATGAATAAATGATATCAATCTTTTTAACTGATCCCTCGTCTTCTGTTTTCTCTATGTTTCCCTTCTTTGCTTGCTCTCTTTTTCTACATCTGAAATGTAACCTATGTAATCCCTCTCTGTTTATTTCAGTCTCATATCATCTCTGCTTTCCTTTCCTTCTGTATCTGCACTTCTGTAGGTACATCAGAACAATGTACCTTGGAATCCAGAGCCGCAGACAAAAGGAGAACCAGCGACGCTTCTACTGGGCCATGATGTATGAGTATGCCGATGTCAACATGCTCCGTCTACTGGAGACATTTCTGGAGAGCGCTCCACAGCTGGTGCTGCAGCTCTGCATCATGATCCAGAAGAACCGGGCAGAAACACTGCAGTGTAAGGAGTGCCTCAAGGCTCTGTACTAGGACCTCTGACATTTTTTAACTGTGTAAATTTGAAAATTGAGTTTTGTGGCCTTAAGTCCATGTGTGTTATCTTTATACCAGGGTACTCCTAATTGCAGATGAATGCATTTAAAATGTACATTCTTTCTCTTCTGGAAAAAAAGAACCAAATATTTTGATGAGTTTTGGTGACTATTGACTTTTTTATTTTTATTTTTTTTAAAAGCATGAGCCCTTTGAAATGTCCTGACCAAACTTAAAGGGATAGTTCACCACCAAAAATGAAAATTCTCACCCTCATGCCATCCCAGATGTGTATGACTTTCTTTCTTCTGCAGAACATAAATTATTATTATTATTTTTTAAAGAATATCTCAGCTCTTAAGGTCCATATGATGCAAGTGAATGGGTGCCAAACTTTTAAGATAAAGTCAGCATAAAAGTAATCCATAAGATTTCAGTGGTTAAATCAATATCTTCAGAAGTGATATGATAGGTGTAGGTGAGAAAGACATCAATATTTAAGTCCATTTTTACCATAAATGATCCTCCCTGCCCAGTAGGTGTTAACATGGACGAAGAATGCAAATCACCAAAAACAAAAGAAGAAGAATGTAAAATTAAAAGTGGAAGTGGAGAGTGATATTAAAAAAGGACTTAAATATTGAACTGTTTCTCACCCACACCTATCATATGACTTCAGAAGATATGGATTTAACCACTGTAGTCTTATGGATTACTTTTATGCTGTTTTTATGTGCATTTTAGAGCTTCAACATTTTGGCACACATTCACTTGCATTGTATGGACCTACTAAGCTGAAATATTCTTCAAAAAAATATTTTGTGTTCTGCAAAAGAAAGGAAGACATACACATCTGGGATGGCATGAGGGAGAGTAAATGATGAGAGAATTTTCATTTTTAGGTGAACTATCCCTTTAATGTTTCACTAGGAAGTGACCCACTCCCCTTACATTGGTCAGACAAACAGATAGTCTCACTGCAAACTCACACCTTAGGTTAAGCCAACATTGATGTGTTGGGACATTCAGACAAATAGAGCAATCTTTTGACTCCGCAGAGCCTCTATGAACGGCTTACTTATGGCTTTTGCATATTAGGCTTGGATAGGAGAAAGTATTTTAAAATAGTAAAAATAAAATGAAAAAAAAAAAATGATGTATAATTTATACTTTTGAGTAGGAATGATTATACATTATGCTTTTGTATTACTTGATTGTGGTATAGAAGAATACAACTATAGGTTAATTATTCTATTAGTGAGCATTGTTTTAAATTGACTTGATTTGCTTTCCAGCAGTGGAGGTAATTTGTCATGTGCTCAAGACTTTATTTCTTGATTAGAAATGTTGCTGAAAAGGCACCTTTACTTTTTTATGAATGTGGCTCAAGGCTCTGTAAGAGCAACATGATGCATGGCCAAAATCTGTAGTCTGGTTAGCTTTTGAAGTGACAACAAAATATGTCCAACTAGATCTTGCTGCTTTGTGTTGTATTCATTTATCAACAAGTCCAATGGCCAACTTAATCATTCGTGCACATAACAGTGTACATCATGGCAAGTCCATACTGTGCATCTTGTGTATGAATCTGAAAGACCTCCCTTGGCTGAGACTTTTTGAAGGATCAACTGTGTTTGTGTGGCGACAAGGTTTTTCTGCTGTGCAGCGGATTATCACAAGTGTGCGACCATCTCTCACTCTTGAGGTGACAGCACTGCCAGCAGCGCAGATGCCTTTATGAACACAGTGAAGAACTCTGAGCTAAGCAGGACGAATAGCTATAGCATGGCTATGTTAGACAAAATATAGCCTACTGTAGGCAGGTGTAGAAATGATAAAACATTATGATTAATAGGGCTTGTGTGTTTTACTGTTTTTTTTATTTGCATTACTGGATATTTATTATTATTCAATACAAACAAAATGTTTCATAGATGCTTTTGTGCTTTTTCCACACACAATTAATAACAGAGCTTAAAACATAGTGAAATAACAGCAATTAATGTAGGTTATTAAAAACTCTTTGAACTTTTTTAATATGTTTAAATACAGTTTTATTGTGGGCATTGTCTTTGGAACGCCCAGTTGCAAGAAACCGCTTAAGAAAATAATAGTAAAATAATTATCTAAATGATAAAATAACATAAATATTATCATTATAAGGGTGTTTTATATATAATATATATATATATATATATATATATATATATATATATATATATATATATATATATATATATATATATATATTTTTTTTTTTTTTTTTTTTTTTTTTTTTTTTTTTTTGTATATGTTTTCTTGTAACCAGCTGCTGGTCCTAAAGCAAAGGGTGTTTTCAATAGAAAATTGTGAAATAAATAAAATATGGATTTGCACATTTGTTCAATCAAATTGGACTTTCACTTTGGCTATTTGTTTTCTCTTTTATTTTAAATTTTATAATTATAGAATAATAAATTAATAGTAATATAATTGTATTTATAAAACAAAATCAATTTTAAATATATTATCAATATAATAAAAGTTTTATATATTTTATTACAGAGTTGAAATAAATTTAACTAAGCAGTATTATTGCGACTTTGATTATTATTATCAATTATATTATAAACACAATAATGTTATTAGACAATTTATTATATTATTTTAAATTAAGAACAATTAAAAGAATTAATGGACAAAGGGAATTAATAATATGATGCTAAGACAAAGATAGTGAAATTTTATAATTATATAATAATATTATATTATTGTATTTATAATATAATTTATTGTACATTTTAAATAAATTAGTATAATTATATTTAATGTACGCAAATTTAAAGATTAGTAATATTTTTTATTTATAATTGTTGCTGTACTTTGCTTAATACAGTAAATATTAATTGAATATCAATATACAGTATATTGT
The DNA here is from genome assembly GCF_019703515.2 of Myxocyprinus asiaticus. Classification (NCBI taxonomy): domain Eukaryota; kingdom Metazoa; phylum Chordata; class Actinopteri; order Cypriniformes; family Catostomidae; genus Myxocyprinus; species Myxocyprinus asiaticus. Next base: position 27,645,967 of record NC_059368.1, read on the forward strand.
GGTAGGCTCAAATATTTAACACATGTTTAAATAATCAAAGTACAGTAGTAACACTTAAAAATTACTTCAGATTGCAATGTCTAGAAGTGCTATTTTAAATCTCTGCTTTCATGTCCCTCCACACTGTCCTGCAGGTGTGTCAGCGGTTGCTTCTCTCCTCTCTCTGTCTTGGGTACTGGCCTCTTACCACAAGCTTTTGCGTGATTCCCGTGATGACCAAAAGAGCATGAGCTACCGGGGAGCGCTGTTGCATCTCATGTGGCGTTTGTTCACCATCTCTTCTCGGGCTCTGTCTTTCGCCCTCTTTGCCTCCGTTTTTCACCTCTACTTTGGTATTTTTGTGGTGCTGCACTGGTGTGCCATGGCTTTCTGGGTTATCCACGGAGGTACCGACTTCTGCATGTCCAAATGGGAGGAAGTGCTTTTCAACATGGTGGTGGGTGTGGTCTACATCTTCTGTTGGTTTAATGTCAAGGAGGGAAGGACCCGATACCGCATGGTGGTCTATTATTCGTTGGTGCTGGTGGAAAATACCATCCTGACAGCTCTGTGGTACGCCTATAGAGACCCAGTCACTACCGACTCCTACGCTGCATCTGCCCTCTGCGGCGTCTTCCTGTGCTTTGCCTCTGGTGTGGCCTGCATGGTCCTTTACTATGGGGTGCTGCATCCCATGGGGCCCAGGCTCAAGGTGCTGGCCAGTTCCTGCTGTGCTGAGCTGCTCTGGGGCCTCCCCTTACCACCAGAGGCTGAGCCCATGGCTCCCACTCCAGGGCCTAGGGGCTCCCAAGCTACCCCGACCAGGGGCATGGCTTCAGGGGACTATGGAGAGCCAGAGGAAGCTGCCACGGACACTTGCCTGCCTGTGTTCCAGGTGAGATCCACAGAGCCCACTGATGCAGCAGGCAGGCCCATTCCCCCTGAGGGGCCCCTAATCAAGATCGACATGCCCAGGAAGCGCTACCCAGCCTGGGATGCTCACTTTGTGGACCGACGTTTGCGGCAGACCATAAACATCCTCCAGTACATCAGCCCCAATGCGGTGGGCATCAGGTACAGGGATGGGCCACTCCTCTACGAGCTGCTCCAGTATGAGTCCTCCCTATGAAGACATTCAATCCCTCTCTGGTTCTTCACTTCCCTTGGTGCTTTTTCCTTCAAAGTTTTAATTTAGTTGTGCCCTCAAGCTATGACAGTGCATCTAAGGTCTAAACAAAGTGTTTAAAAAGAGAATATTCAACATATATTTTAACAAACACGGTATAGAGATAGAGTTCAAATAGTCAGAAATACATTCCCTAGGTTGGGTAATTAATGTGAGTGTGCAAATAATGTGTATGTTTGATGGTGTTTATGACATGATGGGAATGATGGAGGAACGTAATCTTTAACATCCTCATTCTGATTTCAGTTTTACCATTTTGTGCCTACTTTTTTCCAAAAAGTTATGATGACAAATAGAACTGAGGTAAAAGAATCAATAGACGCTAAAAAGCACATTTGATTGTCAAACAAAAGCACATGGTGCCCCCTACTCTCTTCCTGTGATGATGGAGGAAGGAGACTTCAAATTGTTCTTTAACAAACTGTTCCAAAAAGGTACAATCACTTAGTGAACATAAATTGAATAAAATGGAATTTACATAATTCATTCACGCCTAGTTGAACAGCAAGGATGTCATTTAGAATTTGGTTTCAAATAAGTGTTTGCCTACCATTTAACACTGCCACTGGCATTTTGATCATCATAAGGGCCTTAAAATTTGCAGGTCTCCGAAGTTGTCTTTTCTTACTTAAACCCAATAGTGATGTGGTATCAACAACTCTGCAATCTGAGTGAGCTGAATTTGAGTTATTACATATAGCTCACTGTTATATATATATATATATTTTAACCCATCTGTAGTAAATGAGAGCACACTTGATGAAAGACAGATTGCAAAAATTTGACATAAAAATCCTAAAAGTTTAAAATCCTTCCATACATACTGTAAACACACACAAACCATCATTCCCTGTGCAAATGAAAATTGCATTTATATGTGCATTTAAACCTTTTCTTTATAAACAGGCAAACAATCTCTCAAAGGAAGAATTTTGACATATGTACGGTAAATGTATGCCATTCTCATTCATGTGATGTACTATACTCATTTTTATAAGGAAAGTTAATTTCTTTGAAGTGTGCAATATTTTTTGAAAATGTACTTTGAAATGATTGAAAAAGGGGAAATTAGCTAAATTTATACACCACAGAATGCTTGGCAAGGTTGCACATATTGAGTATTGACTGGGTTGCCAGGATGTGCCAACCAATGAATGAGGGCTCCTATGTTCTCATTTGTGCAAGATAATTGGATTTAATATCCCATTTTATACATTTTGTCTATATACTATATAATGTGCACTTAAAAGAGTGTGTCTGTGTAATGGCAGACCTAAGGGTTACCTCTAGCAGAAGCCACTTGAGCTTGTTTACCTCTAATCTTGAGGTAATTTTTCCCCCGATTTCATCAGTTCAATTGGGAATGAACGAATTACTCCATGAGGGCTGAGGTCATTTTTGTTATTTGTTTGAACTGCTCAAATTCCAATACACTGTCAAGCAGTGGGATGCCAAGTTTCACTGCATGGGCTGCTACAACCCCCTTTGTTTGTGCTGGAATTTTCAAAGCAGACTGCAGATTGGTTGTAGTGGATGAGGTGGAGGGTTTTTGCCAGGGATGGAAAAGAACATGAGGATAGACAGTAGTGATCTGTGTGTATTAGCACGAGTGTGTGCATGAATATTCATGTGTGTGGATTTGGTTTGTAAGTCTTACCTCTTAACTTCAGCTCCATCCTTGGTTGCTGCTCTGACCCCTCCACCCCTCCCATGTGAGTGTTTTCTGGGATACTCTGATGCAAAGACTGCATTTCAAGATAACAACTTGGATTTAAAACCTGGCCAAAGAGAACTGGAGATGGGCAGGCATTTTCATGCAAGTAATTTTTATTCCAACATCACATTGCAAACAAATTCCATAAGCCTTGCATTATCAGGTTCTCGGTTTAAGATACTTGTTTAAAGGAATAGTTCACCCCAAAATGATCATGCTGTTATCTTTTATTCCCCCTCATGTTCTTCCAAACCCAAATGACTTTCTTTCTTATGAGGAGCACAAAATGAGTTGTTTTATATATTTAAAAAAATAGCGATAAACACATTTCCCGCATGAACACAAGCTTGTCTCATACCGTTCATGAACGCGCAAAAAAAACATTGGATGATTTTCACTGAAAAATGACTTAAATTGTTTTTGTTTTTTTCACCAAACCTATCGAAAGCCTTCAGAAGACTTGGAATGTGACGGATGAGTCACATTGACTACTTTTATGATACATTTGAGTCCTTTTTAAGCTTTAAAGTGAGGCACAATCCACTGCCACTATCCACTGTATTGAGAAGACAGACATAGATATTCATTAAAAAAATCTCTTTATGGGTTCCACATAAAGTCTCCGATACACTCACTGCAAAGTTCTTCTTCATTCTTCTCTCAAAACTATCAAGAACGTCGAAACAGCTAAGCAAAAAGAAACTCTTTATGAGAACATTCGGACACCACTGGAGCCAGCGTTTGGTGTAGAATTGAAATATGAGATGCACGCTGTCCTACATTGAAACATTAACCAATGTGACGTTAAAAAGTGTTTTTAATGACTACATGCCTCATTCTATGAATAGAATCCACATAAGGTCAGTAAAAGCTGTTTTAACCACTAAAAGTGAGATTTATATAGGCACTAGATAATGCGTAATTTGTCATGTTTACCTTCTGTATTTATGGCACTAATGTTAATGCTAACACACTATACAGTATGTGGCCATAATGTGCACTGGTTACCATCTGTTATCGTATTTTAAAGACTTTTGTAGACTTGAACGGCAAAGTATACTTCGGTTGATCACGTTGCTGATCGCTGTGTGCACCATATGCGTGGTGCAAATTCCGTCATCAGCACGGTCTGTGCAGACTATCCGCATCTAAGATTTTCTTGACACGCGGACAGTCCTCATCTGTTCCCATCATTGTAGATTATCGCAAACCAGTCGTAGTGTGCATGTGTCTAACACATTCGTATTTGTTCATGGTCAAAAGAGTATACTTTGAAAGGCAACGTGGCCGACCAGGTGCAATTCGATATGGAACGCAGAAAAACGAAGTATATTCGGGACTTTAATCTAAAAAAAAATTTTAAATAGTCATGAAAATGTCTATACGCAAATTATCGTTCAGATGTAGGTACGTTTGCACTGGCTTGGCAACTCTGCACTCCAGTGTGTTCATGTTGACTGAGTGAAGAAATCAACTGATAAAAGATGCTGCCATCAAAGTAGGTGGAGCACCGTGTCACACCCATAGATACCAAGTTTTACTGAAAGTTTGCGCTGGCAAGCTCGAGCCCCTGCAACAAACTCAAAAAATACCTTCTTGTTAGCCAGATTTTGTTCAAAATGGAGTCACATTCATTCGTTCTTCGATTTTGCTAGAAGTATATTGTGCCCTAAGATTCTTACAGGTTTGGAATGACATGAGGGTGATTAGATTTCTACAGAATTTTAATTTCCGGATGAACTATTCCCTCATCATTTTCTTGTAGGTCATAGTGCCAGCTAGTTCCAACAGCAGTTTGTGTTTCATCCCAATGTACCTGCCCTAGCGCCTCCTTGTTCCCTTATAGTGCCTGTATAAGTGACAGTATTCCACTCCTGTAGGTGCTTGGCACATTAATGCACTGTTGTTTGCTGGGATATCACCAACGCTGTTGTGTTATGATGTGTAATTGTTGGATGACTTGGCTGCCTGGCATCCCATGCTATGTTCATATTCCAATAACAAAATCATTTGAGGTGAAAGATATACATATTTGAACAGGTGATATATTTTATACTACACTGTGATATCTTCTCTTATTCCACTTGCTCGTTAGTTTGATGTGTAGTGGCCAACATGGCTGTGTTGGAATAGATATAAGGAAAGGATTTGCAACAAATCTGAAAACCATGTTGGTCCCTAGCCTAGAGCAATTCTGAATTGGTTGGTTTGTTTAGATTACTGCCTTACTAGTCAAACAAGTTACATGATCTATGGCTGTATTTCTAAGTAAGATCAGTCAATATTTAAGTCATGCCACCATTTGTACATGTTGATGGTGGGGTGGGTGAGTGGGACCAGTCTATAATATCTGATTCTTTGTGGTGCCTTGTCGTTTTGGGTGCTTATAAGTAGCCATGGCAGCCAGTGCAGCAAACAACAATGCCAGTGTCTCTATCTCCTTTCATATTTCACTCAGTACTGTAAACAGCCAATCAATTTAGTCCCATCCTTGCAGAGAAAATGCACTCAGCAGAGCTCACATTTCTGTCTCTGGGCTAGTCTTTGCAAAACTAAATTATCAGCATATTATACTGTAAATGAAAGGCAATACTTACCATCTACTTGAACAATGCGTTTCACATATTTCCTGAATAAGAAACACACTGACCGGTTCCATATGACTCAACTGTTTTGTTTCCGATTGGATTCGAAAGGGAATGAGACCGTCTATTGATTTAATTGGTTTGTTTGTGTACTAGATGGCAGTTGCGATGAAGTTAGCAATTTATTTGATGATTGTTAATGTACTTCTGTCTATGCCTTCCTCTGTCTTGCAAAATGAATGAGCTGTAGTGCCAACAAGTTAATATTTTCTCTCTGTCGTTTGTCTTGTGAACAAAATTGTCTAGCCAAATGGATTTATGCCTGCAAAAAAGAAAAAAGAAAAAAGAAAAAAAAAGAAGAAAAAATGTGTGTTGACTAACAAGAACAGAAGAAATTGGATGTGTAGACATGGTGGACATTTCACTGGGTCAAATATTTTAAGCTAAATCTGAAATGGCATTGGACACATTGAAGTATTTAAGTCTTTTTGAAGGCCTATAGTGCTAAACCATCTTCAGACTGCCTATACATTTTTGGATTCTTAGCATGCCCTCAAAATGCATCTGTGGTGACCCCTCCAACACATTTGCATGTTAGCGTTCTTAAATGCAATGCTCCACTTATTTTCAGCGTTCTCTGAGAGCATTTACACACTCATTGTATTCAGTTCAGTTTTGATGTGTACAGTGGTTTCACAATCATCAGTATTGAAATAGAGCCAAAAGTTCTGACAACAAAACAAAACGGTGCATTTTTGTTTCTCAATCTGGTGCTTATTAAGATATTCTAAAGGTGCTACCACAGAATGTGGACTGCAGGACCCATGTTGTGGCTCACTAAGCAAGGCCACCATCTGATAGACCTGCCTCTTTAAGCTCACGGGCACTTTCCTCTCTGGAAGAACAAGCACCTCAACATAGTTTACAGCCAAACATCACTCTCTGAAATATGGTGCCATGTATTATGTTTCAACCTGCACAAAGAAGTATTGGTGCAGAATATGTGTTCATTTTGACTTCTTACCCAGATTTCATGTATCTTTGTTTCGATTTATTTTTGTATTTTATTTTTTTTTGATGTTTTTAGTCTACACTAGTTTAAAAAGAAATGCATCATTTTGACATTCATACACAGGCCTAAAAGTACTTCTGATAAAAGGAAATACTAAACATATAGAAGGTGGTTGCTGTGTTGTATATTCCTGTCATCTCTATGTCCTAAACTGATGTGTATCTCTTCTGTTATTGTAGATCTGGCTGTATATTTTGTTGGAAAAGGATCTTATGATTATGGTTGTCAGATGAACTGCTGCTGATTTTAGAGTTGTTATCCATGCTACTGGAGACAGGTAAACTACCTGTAAAAACAGACTGTGTTACAACCAATTCTAAAAAAGTTGGGACAGTATGGTAAATGCTAATAATAACAAAAAGCAGTGATTTGTAAATTGAATCGATTCACCCTGTGCTATCCACCTTATTTTTCAGCAAAACCAGGGCGCCGCCATTATCAACCTTGAATGTGGACCTCTTCCGTTATAAACCACCTCCAGCTATACAAAAATACTACATTATGCTGCTTTATATTACAGGCTGGCAATAAATGTTGACATATTATTATCATTAATTCAGATTTTCATAAACTCATTGGTTTTGAGCGCATATAGTTTTACCGTTTATCGCATTTTGCCATCGTTTATTCTCACACCGTTGCACTGGCAGAATGAATGAAATCAGGTGCTGACACAGACATTCCTGGACGCCATCTTGACATGCCTCCACAAACTTTACACAACCAGCAGAGAGAAGATGCCGGGAAAGTGCTGCTTCAACTTTCTTTGCACCAACACTGTATCTTGTTTCATCTTGGCAAAATAATAAATGCATTTTACTCTCCGTTCTTGTCAGAGAGCATTCTCAATTTCTTAGCGGTGCATAAACAAACACGCATATCTCACATTCAGCATGGATTATGAAACATCGCCTTTGGAAATAAATAAAGGCATCATCGGAGGTTATGCAGGTACATATGAACGGAGATTTACATGGAGACAAGAAACACTGTATCGTCACAATCTCGGTAAAGAAAGCAGATTTTATTACTGTCTCTTGAATACAACAACACAAAGCAACAAGTGAATGATTTACTCTTTAACTATAAATGCTGATGTTAGGAAATTATCCGACATTGGCACATAATTCTGCTGTACATCTCGTGGTTGTGTGAGAGTTTATAAGCCCAGATCACAAACTCTGGTATTATAACCTTCTAGTTATTTACACTGCGGTCAATGCCAGCGGAACTTTATCACATTCGCCGGAAATGCAGCCGCTGCTTCTGTTTTGCAAAATAAGGTGGATATTGTAAGTACTACAACAATACATTATTTGATATTTTAACTTGTGAATTTAATCTTTTTTTTTTATTCTTCTTTTTTTTTTTAAATACACATTTAAAATCAGATGATTGCAACATGCTCCGAAAAAGTTGGGACAGTCAAGTGTACCATCACCATTTCTTCTAATAACACGTATTAAGTGTTTGGGCACTGAAGACACAAGATTGTTAAGTTTAGCAAGAGGAATTTTCCCCTGTTCAACTATTATGCAGGTCTTCAGCTGCACAATTGTAGTGCCTTCGTATCCATATTTTGCGCTTCATAAAGTGCCACACATGCTCAAATGGAGACAGATCAGGACTGCAGGCAGGCCAATCTAACACCCACACTCTCTGTTTACAAAGCTATGCACTTGTAATCTGGGCAATATGTGGTTTGGCATTGTCCTGCTGGAAAACCTCTTCTGAATGTGTGGGATCTCTGATCCCTCAGATGTCACGGTCTTAAAAACCATAATTAATCTGTAATGGATATCATGAAATGGGCTCAGGAATACTTCGGTAAACCTTTGTTAACAAACACCATTCGCCGCTGCATCCACAGATGGAAGTTTACTATGCAAAGCAAAAGCCATACATCAACACTGTCCAGAAGCGCCGCCATCTTCTCTGGCCTCGGTGTCATCTGAGATGGAAAGTAGAACAGTGGAATCATGTTTTTTTATTTTGAGGAGTCCAAATTTCTCATTATTTTTGGAATAAAACAGTTGTTGTGTTGTCTGAGCCAAAGAGGAAAAGGACCATCCAAGCTGTTATCAGTATCAAGTCCAAAGACCAGTGTCTTTCATGGTATGGGGTGTGTGTCAGTACCCACGGCATAGGTAACTTATGAGCAACGTATACTGCCATCCAGACACCGTCTTTTCCAGGGACAACGCCAAACCACATACTGCCTGGATTACAAGTGCATTGCTGTGTGAGTAGAGAGTGCGGGTGTTAGATTGGCCTGCCTGCAGACCTAAACTGTCTCCAACTGAGAACGTGTGGCGCATTATGAAGCACACACTATGGCAAGGAAGGCCCTGTTCAATTGCGCAGCTGAAGACCTGCATAATGGATGAACGGGGGACAGTTCTGCTTGCTAAACTTCACAAACTTGTGTCTTCAGTGCCCAAATGCTAATAAGTGTTATTCGAAGAAATGGTGATGTTACACAGCGGTAAACACTCGACTGTCCTAACTTTTTCGGAGCTTGTTGTAATCATCTGATATGAAATGAGTGTATGTGTGTGTATATATATATATATATATATATATATATATATATATATATATATATATATATATATATATATAAATGTAAAACATCAAATAATGTGTTGTTGTATTGCTTTCAATATAGCACAGAGTGAATAGAATGTACAAATCAGTCCTTTTTGATTTTATTAGCATTTTTCATACTGTCCCAACTTTTTCAGAATTGGGGTTGTAGATTGTCAATGTAATTCTGACATGGGGTTTTCAAGAAAGATGGCACAAAGTTATTAAGCAAATTATTTGCTACTATCTGTAACATTTTTTTTATTAACTGACTGTACTCATTAATTCTGTTGAAAAAAAAAAAAAGATTTATTTGATGTTGTCAAATACAAATGAAAGTAAATTGTTTTGGTTGATTGCCATTATTTGAGAACAAAGCTGATGTCCAGTAATGCAGATCATATTTTTGGGGAAAAATATTACTAATACTGACGACATATGGTGCTACAGTTGTTTTTGTAAACTTTGGTTTTTAGATGAAAAAGGGAATAACATACTGAAAAAGAACATGTTGAGCCTTACTGTAGATCTATATATGAGACTGTTCATCACTGAAGACTGGAAAAATAAGTATAGTATTTGAAAGTGAGTACATATATATACAAAAATGTATTTATGTTTATGCACAGTTTGCCCAATGACAGATCAAAAGTGGTTATATACTAATGTATATGTTCAGATGTGTATGTGAATGTATACTGATATGATATAGTTTTCCCAGAGTAACAAACTGTTGTTTAATAAAGATACTACGTTATTATAATTCATTTTTATTATCAAATTGTTTAAATCACATTATTCTGATGAATCCTTCTTGTTCAACACATGTAGATTCGTATCTCCAAGTGAAGAGCAAAAAAATAAATACAAAAAATTAAAAATTAAAAATTAAATAGCCCATTAAAAGAAACAACTATTTTTCTCAAATAACACTTAAATCACACAACCAAACATAAATTACCATATTAAACCATGATAGTTTCTGCCAAAAAACATAATTATGGTTGTTGTTACTACAAAAAAAAAAAAAAAAAAAAAAAGACTACCACTGTCAGAAAGAAAGACAGAAAGACAAAAAATGTCACTCTTTAAACAAGATACCATATTAATCTGTTATGATTTATAATAAGCTAATGATCATTAACATGGAATGTTTTTGTAAGATTTTGTAAGTTGCAGAATGTCCAATAAGTCCATTGTATGTGAATAAATACTATAGATAATACAGGAACTATGAAGTTACAAATAAAATTAAAAATACACAGCACATATGGAGGCTAAATTTTAAAATTTTAGTTTCAACAAATAGACCTATATCTATTCGGGGCTAGTTGTCACAAAAGCTACATAGGCAAGGGTCAACTATGAAAGGAACGTATTTTAACTGAAAGGTTGAACTGTGTCCTCAAGACAAGTGTATTTTTTATCAAGTTGTGGAAAGTTGTCACATTTTTATTGGGTCATGTTTTTCATATTTTATGGGCTAAATCTATAGGCTACTATTTATTGATTTGATATATTTTTTAAATTCCTTATTACTTTAATTATTATTTTATTTTTTTTCTGTTTCATTAAATTTTACTGATTGCATTTTGCTGAAATGCTTAGGATTGGCTGTTTATTGGCAGGATCCATTGTGACAACAACATGCCTCGCTATTGGTCCATGTGCGTTGAATGACCTTTAGGTGCGTTCCAAACCGCACACTTCTGCACTATTCTACGCCATTTTGAAGTGTAAGTAGTGCAAGTAGTACGTTTACACTGAAAATGCAGCAAAAAGAAGTGTACTTTAAGTACCCGGATGATGCACTTCTTCAACCATCAAAATGGATTGTGGAATGTTGGATACTTCATGCGCTCAGAGCACGCAGCTTGCCGTACATAGCGGAAGGGGTGAAGTTAACTGGCTGCTCTACTGGTCTGACAAAACAACTGTAAATAACGAAGAATGTAGCAGCTGGCAAAACTTCAGTGGATACAACGCCTTACAAATGTGAGTTGAATGCTTTACCATAACCCCAAGCTGTGTGAATATGTATGTTGTTTAAGATAAAAGTGTTAAACTGAGGTTGGCTAACGCGCTAAAGCTAGCGGCAACACATCATGTGTGCTTGAAACGTCACTTCCGTCAGCTGTTATGCAGTGTTCCATTTGTCTCGGAAGTCGGAGCTCGGGACTCGGATCGACGTCATATCCGTAAAAAAAAAAACAAGAAATCCGAGTTGGATGCGTTCCTTTTACACACATCATGACAAGTCGGAAAACAAGATGGACGCCTCCAGGAAAGTAATTGTTGCACTAGCTCTTTTGGAGTACAGAGAGCTACAATATAATTATGCCCTTCACCTAAGAGACCTCGAGGAAGATGACAGAAAGCGGAGAAGGTATGTTAATATTTCTGCGTATTTGATTATCAAAACATGTTAACCACATTTTAATCGAACCAGCGGTGTAAACAAAGGGCAATGCCCTATGGAAGTACAAACGTATATTTGCAATATAAATTTGCCTAACTGTGTTATGTATAAACGGTTTTATGGTTTGTAACGTTAGGCAGTGATGATGTAGCAGCAGCGACCATTGTTGTTGTTAGCAGCAGTGACCTAGCCAATTTCAGTTTATAAACAACACATTACGCTGTAATTCACGCATAACAGATCGTAACAACATGCCTATAGGCAATGGTAATACAGTATTGTGTATACAACTTACTAAATTGGACACAAAAAAGACAAAAGTGCTAAAAAAAACTTTAAACCCACAGCATACTACAGTTGATGCTCTTCGCAGCCATCTTGCTTTCTGAACTCAGGGTCCTCTGAGTACGTCCGACTTTCCGAGTCGTTCCATTTGTCAGTTCCGGTCTCAGAACTCGGAAAATATCTCGGAGCTCTGACTTCCGAGACAAATGGAACGCAGCGTTAAACCATGAACGCTTCCGTGTAGTAAAAACCGTTAAGTGTTTCATTTGGGATGATACTACACTTTGAAAATTCATACACTACATGGCTGAGTGCATAGTATATTTTGCAAGTGCATAGTGTATCGTTTGGAACACAGCTTTTATCTTTTTTCCTGGGCAATAGTGGTGGAAATGTTCAATAGCTGTTTTGTAGCAAAGAATTCAAGGTATGCGCCTTTATAGAAACTCACTTCTTAAAAATAAACTTACTCTGAGATATATTCACTGGAGTAGGCTAAAGTGTGACAGCCAGCCCTGATGTGCCCTATATTTAGTTTGTACTTGTAGTGTGTAATATGAAGTATGCGTCTCTCTCTCGCGCTGCACTGTGGGAAGACGTCCTACGCCCAAAATGGCGGCAGTATTGAAAAGTTTGCTGCTGTTTTTGTTTTATTTTAACGTATTTGGTCGGTCTCCTTCCACTTTGGAATAATTCCGCGATTTGGGAGCAAAGAAGAGGATTAGTGGTTTAATTCCGATCCATGTACATGTGATATGGATCGGTGTGTTTTTCTCCGCCGGGGTGGTTTGTTTAGTTTACATTTGTGAAGCGCCACCGTTGACGTGTATGATCCAGATGGCACTGAACCCATGGACATCACTCCTATGAACTTCATGAAGTTAAAATGAAGAGCTTCTGTACGTAGAGATGGAGGATGATGTAAAGAAAGTCAAAAAGGTAAGTTTCACCTGTGCGTGCCGTAAAATGAGATTTTACACGTACTTGGTCCGCAAACTAGTCAGTAGATGAAAAATATTGGCCTATCCACAGATTAAACATACCACTCCAGACTATCTAAAACTCTCGGATCGTATTATTCACATCACTGTTGATCTTGAGATTGAGGTTTACCTTAATCGAGACAGAAATGGCTCTAAAAGTGACTTAACTATAGAAAAAAACACTGATCCAAAAATCTCAGCATTTGACTTTATTGTGATGTCACATATCTGTCGCCTTCCTTTAGTCCAGCCGCACTGATCAGATCAGAATTGATTCAGTGTTTGGTTTTATTAAGCCTGCAGTAAAGTAGAGTAATGTGATGTAAGCAATGGCAGCATCACAGATTGGATCCTTAGGATGTGAGTTTCCAATCAGATCAGCTGTAAACCGTGTTTACATGCGGAGCTCAGATTTTCGATCGTGTCTAAAGGGGAACCCTCGATCTGGAATGTCCCACGACATACATACAACGTGTTTGTTTGGAGTCACGCAACTCTCCACCTAAACTAACTTAAAGGGATAGTTCACCCAAAAATGAAAATTCTCTCATATTTTACTCACTGTCATGCCATCCCAGATGTGTATGACTTAATTTCTTCAGCTTAACAGAAACTATGATTTTTAGAAAAAAAATTCGGCTATGTAGGTCCATACTATGCAAGTAGATGGTGACCAGAACTTTGAAGCTCCAAAAAGCACATAAAGGCAGCATAAAAGTCTTCAGTGGTTGAATCCATGACTCCTGAAGTGATATGAAAGGTGTGGGTGAGAAAAAGGACTTAAATATTGATCTGTTTTTCACCCACACCTTTCATATCGCTTCAGAAGACATGGATTTAACCACTGGAGTCATATGGATTACTTTTATGCTGCTATTTTGAGCTTCAAAGTTTTGTTCATCATTTACTTGCATTGTATGGATCCATAGGGCTGAGATATTTTTCTAAAAGTCTTCGTTTGTGTTCAGCAAACGAAGAAAGTCCTGCACATCTGGGATGGCACGAGAGTGATTTAAATGATGAGAGAATTTTCATTTTTGAGTGAACTATTCCTTTAACCCTATAACTTTAAGTAACATTAAACTCTACTCTTGCGAGACTGTCACAGGTTGAGGGTTCCCTGTTAGGCACAACCCAGATTTTCCTCAAACACAGGGGAGAATGGAGGGCTGGACTCTCCTGAGACTCAGACAGGATGTGACGGCCCCCTGCCTGCTCAGGGCTCAGGAACTTGTTTGCCACTGGAAAGCTGATAATTTCTTTCCCCTTTAGATAATCCACATCAACTCTAAGTAAAACATCATTTGATGTGAGCTGGAATTACAGTCAGTGTTATATTTTGTACATTGGACTGTCATTCAGATATCTCGCCCATAACTGTTGAAGAATAAATGTTTTGTTGTCAGGTTTTTAAAGCAGATTTGTTAGGTAAGGAATGAGACTGCTTATTTGGTGAGCTGAAAGGACAAGAAGTTTCACCAAGTGGCCACATGATGGAGCCTTTGAGTCGTTTACTGCCAAAGTCACTGTGACGATTAAAAATAAATGCTGCATGGCTGGGTTTGTCTGGTTAGCTTATGTTTCTTATTTGAAACCCTCTCCGCTCTCCGCAAAACCTGAAATGGCTAAAGATCAAATAGAACGGGGGTTTTCAAACTGGGGTCCGGGGGAGAAGGGGTATTAACATTTAGTGGTATGGCATATTACATTTTTGTGCCTCTGGCACATGCCGCTGGAAGTTGTGGCACATCCGGTGGCATATCCGTTTTGTGAGTGACATGTGCCACGAAGTTGTGGCACATCCCACTAGATTTTTTGGCACATCCAGTGGCATTTACGGTTTTTAGTGGCATGTTCCACTGAATTTTGTGGCATTTCCGTTCTTTAGAGGCATGTACCACTGAAATTTGTGGCACGTCTGGTCGACTGATACATGCCACTGTATTTTAAAGCGCACCTATTATGGTTTTTAAACGTGCCTAATTTTGTTTTAAAGGTCTCATATAATAGATGCATCCATGGTCAAAAAAACACTTCAATGTGCTCATAATTTAAATTGCAGCATTACCATTTTATTCCAGTGTCAAAAATGACTTGTTCAATGATCCGTTCTAAAGGATTCATTCTAAACTCCTCCTTTTAGAGAGCCTACTCTGCTCTGATTGGTCAGATGTCCCAGTCTGTTGTGATTGGTCTACCGCTTAGTGTAATGTTTGAGAGCGGGTCAAAGCTGTTTGCGAGCAGCCATTGAAGACCAGAGGCGGGTTTTTTGTTACCAAATTACATAGGTTAGTACAGGAAGTGAGTCTGGAATTATTAACGACTCGTTTCAGGTGTTCAGAATCGGTTCTTTCTTTTGGAAGTCAATAACTCCATATTTCGTGCACTTTGATTTTTGAAACTTTGCAGACTTTTTTACATTCACAAACAGCTATATAACAAGGTGCTCTTTAAGGCATATTGTAAACGCTGTCAATTATACACGGCGGTTTAGTCAACGGTAGTGATCGCGCACTGACATACTGTATCCACCTTATTTTTCAGCAAAACTAGGGCGCTGCCATTAGCAACCTTGAATGTGAACCACTTCCATTATAAACCACGTCCAGATATTTTAGCTATGCAAAAATACTACATTATGCTGCTTTATATTACAGGCTGGCAATAAATGTCGACATATTATTATCATTAATTCAGATTTTCATAAACTCATTGGTTTTGAGCGCATATAGTTTTACCGTTTATCGCATTTTGCCATCGTTTATTCTCACACTGTTGCACTGGCAGAATGAATGAAATCAGGCGCTGACACAGACATTCCTGGACGCCATCTTGACATGCCTCCACAAACTTTACACAACCAGCAGAGAGAAGATGCCGGGAAAGTGCTGCTTCAACTTTCTTTGCACCAACACTGTATCTTGTTTCATCTTTGCAAAATAATAAATGCATTTTACTCTCCGTTCTTGTCAGAGAGCATTCTCAATTTCTTAGCGGTGCATAAACAAACACGCATATCTCACATTCAGCATGGATTATGAAACATCGCCTTTGGAAATAAATAAAGGCATCATCGGAGGTTATGCAGGTACATATGAACGGAGATTTACATGGAGATAAGAAACACCGTTGCTTCCAGACATTAGCTTTTAGCAAGCTTCCTGTACTTAAATTGTATAGATAAGCAAAAAGGATTATTTTACACTGGCTATGTTTACATGCACTAATTTTCGTTAATCCGAATAAATTCAGTCTGACTGCAGATTCTGATTGTATTGTTTATATGTCCCCTAAACTTTGTAATCCGATACAAATATTTGTTTACATGTGCATTACATGTATTCCGAACCAAACTTCTGCGCATGTTAAGAGCATCAGTTGTTGCGTTCTGAAGAAGCGGAGAAAGGCTGAGAAAGTGAGAATGGCACCAAAAACCATAATTGCCATTTTTGCTTTGTTGAGATATCTAAAAAATATGCCAGAAAAGCTTTCTTCTTATGTTACTCACTCTGCTCTGCAAACGAATAATTAGAAGCAGCGTCTAATACCCTGTCTGACTTAACCATGTATTTGCCTCATGCCCATTCCTCCACCAGTCTAACTGCAGGCATCTCTGGATGCGAGTACGAAGTAAAGACAGGTGGGTGAGAGTTGTCCTGAAAGGAGTTTACAGACGTGGAATGGAAACAAAATAATAGGGACTTTAAGCAACAGCTGCGGATGGAATGCTATGCAAAAATCACTAAGCAAGAATGACCGTGGAAAGAAGCATTTAATCGTTCAAGAAAAAAAGGTAGGCTATTTAAAACAGCAAGAGAAGTGATGCTCGCAGTGTCAAATAACTGTCAGAATAAGAGTTTTACTCTTGTACGATATAAATAGCCTAAAACCTAGATATTATTATTAATAGTCTACCGATATTTTTGAGGTTTTTTATTCAAAGCCTATAACAGTGTGTAATTTAACAAAAGTTTTGAGGAGGATGTTTAGGATATTTACTGTGTTCATATTGCATTGTCTCTTGTAAAACATATTCTAATATTCACTTTCTTAATCTGTCACGTACAATCTACTGTCACTATGGCAAAGAAGAAATGCTTTAGAAATTATGGTTTTGACGTCAGGAAGTGAGCGATGTCGCGTACACGCAATGGAACACAGAACGCCGTAACCGCACCTGCTGCTTGAAGTCCCTATTAAGAATGACGCCGCATTCTTTTTTGCTTTGTGATGTCATGAAAGAACATATGTGCCCTGCAGAGTATTAAACGCGAGCCCGCATACCATTAATAATGCGTTTTGCCATTGCTTTGTAGGTTCCCGCGAAGAGTATGATGTATAAACATACAAACGCACCACATCTCTGCGCATGAGGGCAAGATATTTTGAAAACGATTGAGAATATAGTCAGATTCAAACATTTACATGACTAATATTTTTATTTTAATCGGATTATTTTATTGCTACACCACCCCCTTCAATCGGATGGAAATTTAATTTGGATCCAGCTCAATCGGATAATTTTTTGTGTTTACTTGAAGGATTTTCAATTTGATTGAGCTATCAGTCGGATAGCAAAAAACAGATTATTTGGTTGCATGTTAACGTGGCCACTGTAATTTAGGGCTGGGCGATAAAACGGTATCGGTATTTATCGACGGTACACCTTAAAAATGTTCGATATAACATTCGATAGTTTCACTTAAATGCATTAAAATGTAAATAGACATGAGGTTTGGTTGCATGAACAACCCTCAAGTGTGCGCCGTCCCTGGATCATAAACAGCCTATCATATGGCTTGATAAAGGAGCGTGTTATGAGTGACAAGCAAACAGCCAATAACAAGTTGCATTGCTGTGGGGTTCGGTTGCGCCATCGCCATGTGACATCAGAACACATGAACACAGGCGAAAATGAGTGCCGTGCCTGCCGGCGATGAAGAGATTGTGAATGAAAAGGACATGTCAGCTCGCCAGTGTGGCAGTTTTTTGGTTTCTTTATGCCTGACCAACATCAGAACACTGTTGTGTGTAAGCTTTGCAAGCAAAAACGTCCCGGCCAAGTACGGAAACACAAGCAACTTATTTCATCACCTGAACCGCTTCCACCCTTTGGAATATGCAACTTGTCGTCCACCACGACCTACATCTACATCACCTCAACAAACAACCCACAAGGGGGGGGGGCCTGGGTAGCTCAGTGGAAAAAGACGTTGGCTACCACCCCTGGAGTTCGCTAGTTCAAATCCCAGGGCATGCTGAGTGACTCCAGCCAGGTCTCCTAAGCAATCAAATTGGCCCAGTTGCTAGGGAGGGTAGGGTCACATGGGATAACCTCCTCGTGGTCACCATAATGTGGTTCATTGTCGGTGGGGCGCGTGGTGAGTTGAGCGCGGATGCTGAGGTGGATGGCATGAAGCCTCCACATGCGCTATGTTTCTGTGGCAATGCGCTCAACAAGCCACATGATAAGATGCGCGGGTTGATGGTCTCAGACGCGGAGGCAACTGGGATTCATCCTCCGCCACCCAGATTGAGGCGAATCACTACACGACCACGAGGACTTAAAAGCGCACTGGGAATTGGGCATTCCAAATTGGGTGAAAAAGGGGAAAAATCTGAAAAAAAAAAAAAAACACAAGCAGTCCACGATGTAGAGGTACTCGGCAACAATGCCTTATGAGAAATCCTCCAAACGATACAATGATATAACACTTATTTATTTAATCTTCATATAAGAAAGATATTTTTTTTTATTTTTGACTGTTAAAACTAAAATTATTTTTTTGTTTGCCTTAATAGAGTGGGTAAATTAAAAATACAGTGGTTAAATTCAAACCTTTTTTCTACTGGTCTTTGTTTAAAAAAGGTTATTAAAATGTATCGATTCCAAATGAAACATTATACCGTTATAAATATTTTAGCTGTATCGCCCATCCCTAGTCTGTCTCGTGTTCCGCTGTAACACGCATTATGCATGAAGTGTATTTTCTTTTCTTGTAATAAAGCCATTGTCATTCAATAACACATGTTGGTCTTTTATTACTTTGCTTAAACAACATAAGTGTTTTATTTTGAAAATGGTCACTGTGCTCTGACAGCTTATCTATTTAAACTGCTTCACTTTTCACTATATTTGTAAGGTTAAGAGATGTCATTGTGATCACCAATGTGTGATTATATTCTTCTGAGTCTATGTAGAGTGGTTTCTACAACTGTAACATTTAAAGAGAGAAAAAGGACAATTGCCACCAAGAATTTTCAATCAGGTTTGACTTGGATCACTTGTAGACTAGCAGTGTGGAATATGACAAGATTATACAGTGGCACCTTTTGTATTTCGTCTGGAAATACATACAGTATGAAAGGCACCTACAGTTGAAATCATAAGTGTCCTGGCCATCTATGACCTGGCACCTCACAATTCTGTGTAAACATACACCGGTGGCCAAAAGTTTGGAATAATGTACAGATTTTGCTGTTTCGGAAGGTAATTGGTTCTTTAATTCACCAAAATGGCATTCAATTGATCACAAAGTATAGTCAGGACATTACTGATATAAAAAACAGCACCATCACTATTTGAAAAAATGTCATTTTTGATCAAATCTAGACAGGCCCCATTTCCAGCAGCCATCACTCCAACACCTTATCCTTGAGTAATCATGCTAAATTGCTAATTTGGTACTAGAAAATCACTTGCCATTATATCAAACACAGTTGAAAGCTATTTGGTTCGTTAAATGAAGCTTAACATTGTGTTTGTTTTTGAGTTGCCAGTACTGGCATGTCTTAAGGTCAATATTAGGTAAAAAATGGCAAAAAAGAAACTGCTTTCTCTAGAAACTTGTCAGTCAATCATTGTTTTGAGGAATGAAGGCTATACAATGCTTGAAATTGCCAAAAAACTGAAGATTTCATACAAAGGTGTACACTACAGTCTTCAAAGACAAAGGACAACTGGCTCTAAAAAGGACAGAAAGAGATGTGGAAGGCCAGATGTACAACTAAACAAGAGGATAAGTACATCAGAGTCTCTAGTTTGAGAAATAGACACTAGAGCCCAACCGATATGGGATTTTTGAGACCGACACCGATTTTAGAGGGGGGAAATTCACCGATTACCGATATGATGGCCGATATAGTTCATTTTTGAGCTGGAATGAAAACAGACCTTTTTTATGTGGATTGTGCACCGATATGACTATAGGTACTCCGAAGGCTGCTTTCTTACATATTTTTACCAAAGAATATTTGACATTATTATTATACATCGTCAACCAATTCTAGAAATGAACACAGAGAAAATAAAGGATAAATAAAAATACAATAAATAGCTTAATATAAATCAGTACTGTATGTTCAGTATCAGTCAGTTGCTGACCATTTAAATAAAGAATAAATTAAAATTATAGCTAAATAAAAATCAGTACTGTATGTTTAGGATCAGTCAATGGCTGACCATTTAAATAAAGAATAAATTAAAATTATAGCTAAATAAAAATCAGTCCTGTATGTTCAGTATCAGTCAATTGCTGACCATTTAAATAAAGAATAAATACAAATAAAATAAATAGCTAAATAAACATCAGTAGTGCTGTTTAGTATCAGTCAAATTCTGACTATTTTAATACTGCCATTCAATTAGGGGCAGGTTGTAAAACAAGAAGCATTTACATCTGCCGAGTCAAGAGATAAACAGCGGCAGCGGTGTTACACCATATTCTGCTATACAAGTTCAGGGGAAACTTTAAACGGTGGAAAACCAGACTTTTAAATATTACATTTTGTAAATGTGATGACTGGAATTGTTCAGTTGAAGGGGGTTCCAAACTGCAAATCCTGAACAAAACAGTTTGGTGAATACATGTTTACACATTAGCTTCCACTCAGCTGACAAGGTATGAAAGTAGCTACGTGGTTAGCTAGTTAGTTATAAGCTCATTGTCACGGAGAGTTAAAGATGTTGTTTATTTACTTTCCAGTATTGCGTCTCACCAACTAGGTAACAGCGAAACGTGAAATCAACACTGAACAGACACAATCCACCACCGCACCGTTGTCTGCTGAGCTGCAAAAAGATGCTCTGATGTTTACCTTTCAATCTGCTAAATTACTGACTGCACTGACAAACTATAGCTGGCTAACATAGCAATCAGATGTGATAAATATGAGTGACATGGTTGTCAGGGACAGGGTTAACATTATGTTAGTTATATTGAAAATAAGTTATTTATTAACTTTCCAGTATGTATTTCACAAACTAGTTAGCAACTTACCGGTAAGACACCGCTTAACTCTGCACTGTCTGCTGAACCACATCAGCTCAGCTCTGTAAACAACGGAGTCGGAGTGCGCTCTGCTGGACAAACTACGTTATGACACCAACTCTAAAGCATTGTTTTCTGCATTATATGTTCTGAAAATGTTGTTTCATATCTGCGCATATCGGAAAAAATATGTGCTGTTATGATATATCTGTGAAAGGCTAATATGGGCACTGATAGACACCTCACATGTCCTCAGCTGACAGCTTCATTGAATTCTACCCGCTCAACACCAGTTTCATGTACAACAGTAAAGGGAAGACTCAGGGGTGCTGGCCTTATGGGAAGAATTGCAAAGAAAAGCCACTTTTGAAACAGAAAAACAAAAGGTTAGCGTGGGCAAAGAAACACAGACATTGGACAACAGATAATTGGAAAAGAGTGTTATGGATCTTAACCCCATTGAGCTTTTGTGGAATCAGCTAGACTGTAAGGTGCGTGAGTAGTGCCCAAGACAGCCACATTTATGGCAAGTGCTACAGGAAGTGTGGGGTGAAATGTCACCTGAGCATCTAGACAAACTGACAACTAGAATGCCAAAGATTTGCAAAGCTGTCATTGATGCACGTGGAGGATTTTGTGATGACAATTCTTTGAAGTAGTTTAAGATTAAGTAGTTTGAGAGAATTTTTTTTTTTTTTTTTTTTTTTCAAATTGTAATAGTAATTTTTCACATTATTAATGTCCTGACTATACATTATGATCAGTTGAATGCCACTTTGGTGAATAAAAGTATCAATTTCGTTCCATAAGAGCAAAATCTGTACATTATTCCACATTTTTGGCCTCCAGTGTAGGTCTAGAGATGCCATCTAAAACCAAAAGTCTGTCCATCATAATGTGAATACAGGATGACAAAAATATTAATATCCATTTGTTAACACATTGTCGATTCCAGAAGCAAATTAATTCATGCATACTTTATGTATACTTCCATTCCTCTCACATTGTAAAAAAGAATAATAAAAGAGAAATATATATCTTAATCCATCATTCCTCCAAATTCTTTGCATAAATGATATTTAAAGCCACCAATATTTAACCACATATTATCTTCGATTTATCTTTATATTAAATTAACTTGTAATCATTCCTACATTGAGACTCCTCCATTTAGCCAACAGTATTTCCATTACTATATATGTCCTATCCAACAGACATGAAAAGAAATGGGCACAAGAAATGTATATGTAAAATAATATGTCACTGGCAAAAGAGTTTGGGTAGTATGGTGTGTAAATAGTGTGTCAATAATAACACAGTACCAGTTTTCAGGGAATCGAGGTTGAGGTCAAGGAGAAGAGAAGAATGTGGGAGAAGTAGTTTGGGACACATGCGTTTATTTATCTTCATCAGATCACACAAAAAGAGATTATGTGTCTTCAAACACGGAGATGTTATCTGTGCCTTTACCCATTCACACACACACACAGATGTTATGTGTGCACCTTTGTCAAATGCTTAAGAGAGAGTGAGTGCTTAAACACACAGTTTTATGTATACTGTTGCAAAACATGCAATGCACATACAAGGTAGACATTGTTGCAGGGAGACATTAGTGCCTTTCCAAATACAGAACTGTCCCTTTCACCTCTCCCTAACTGCAAGCAGTGTCTAAACCAAGAACACAACATCAAATAAAGTGTTCTGTACAAGAGGAAAACAAAATGCCATCATGTCCATGTCAGCAGAGGTCTCACAGTGGTACCCTAGAAAACACAGATAAATAAAAAATGGTTCAACTCATTAAAAAATATACATACAATGCACATGACAGCATCCCTGATATTCAGGATATCAGTCATTCAAGTTTAACCTGCCACAGGTGCTGCTGATACAGTTCTACTCAGCAGTCATTGAGTCTGTCCTCTGCACTTCAGTAACTGTCTGGTTTGGTTCAGCTACGAAATCAGATATCAGAAGACTACAAAGGACAGTTCGGACTGCTGAGAGGTTAATTGGTTGCCCCCTGCCCCCCCCCCCCCTTAAAGAACTATACACTTCCAGAGTGAGGAAAAATGCTGGAAAAATCAGTCTGGACCCCACTCTGGCCAACGCTTCTGAGCACCAGAACCGTCAGGCACAGGAACAGTTTTTTTCCCTCAGGCTATCCATCTCATGAATAGTTAAATTGCCCCATTGAGCAATAACTATGTGCAATACACAGTTTAGTCTTTTTTTATATTTATCTAACCTCTTCTGCCATTTCATTCCTCTGAGAAAAAAAAAACAAAAAACATTTGCAATGTACATAACATTGTATTTGCACTGTACATAACAGATAACAGATTTGTATTAGATTTGCACAACGTATGTGTGTGTGTGTGTATGTATGTGTGTATAATTATTTTTTATTTTTTATTATTATCTATGTCTTGCTGCTGTTTTTGTATTGTTGTACACCGGAAGCTCCTGTCACCAAGACAAATTCCTTGTATGTGTAAGCATACTTGGCAATAAAGCTGATTCTGATTATCCAGCGATTACTTCTTTCATTAGCTAATCCGATTAGTTAAAATAACACAGACAGTAGCAACTTCAAACTAGCCACTTACCTTTCATTTTCTTAATTTTTTTTTTTACAGCACAGTAAAATTGTGTATGTGCTGCTGACTTCTCAAGTGTTAGACGAATGCGTTCCAAAATGGATTATCGATGGTATCAAAATGCAGCAGCATGTGTCAGTGCCACAAAATCACTGGCATGTGCCACAGCTTTCAGTGGCACATGCCACTTACAACCGGAAATGCCACCGGATGTGCCACAACTTCCAATGGCATGTGCCAGAGGCTTCAAAAAGTAAGATGCCATACCACAAAATGTTAATACTGCTACTGGTCTGGGGTCCGCTAGGCGGTACACGAAAAGTTTCAGTGAAAACAAAAGTATAAAAAATATTGACATTATTTGACAGTATTGTCATTTTCATTTTGAAACCATACGATTTTTTGTGATTGTTATTATCTATACTGACAGTCATAGTTTTAAACAGTAAGAAATAAATGAAAAATCTGTGTATTATTTGATGTATAATATATGTATATATATATACACACACACACAAACACAGTTGTGCTCAAAAGTTTGCATACCCTGGCAGAAATTGTGAAATGTTGGCATTGATTTTGAAAATATGACTGATCATACAAAAAAACTCTCTTTTATTTAAGGATAGTGATCATATGAAGCCATTTATTATCACATAGTTGTCTGGCTCCTTTTTAAATCATAATGATAACAGAAATCACCCAAATGGCCCTGATCAAAAGTTTACATACCCTTGAATGTTTGGCCTTGTTACAGACACACAAGGTGACACACAGAGTTTTAAATGGCAATTAAAGGTTAATTTCCCACACCTGTGGCTTTTTAAATTGCAATTAGTGTCTGTGTATAAATAGTCAATGAGTTTGTTAGCTCTCACGTGGATGCACTGAGCAGGCTAGATACTGAGCCATGGGGAGCAGAAAAGAACTGTCAAAAGACCTGCGTAACAAGGTAATGGAGCTTTATAAAGATGGAAAAGGATATAAAAATATATCCAAAGCCTTGAAAATGCCAGTCAGTACTGTTCAATCACTTATTAAAAAGTGGAAAATTTGGGGATCTCTGGATACCAAGCCACGGTCAGGTAGACCAAGAAAGATTTCAGCCAGAAGAATTGTTTGGGATACAAAGAAAAACCCACAGGTAACCTGAGGAGAAATACAGGCTGCTCTGGAAAAAGACGGTGTGGTTGTTTCAAGGAGCACAATACGACGATACTTGAACAAAAATTAGCTGCATGGTCGAGTTGCCAGAAAGAAGCCTTTACTGCACCAATGCCACAAAAAATCCTGGTTACAATATGCCCGACAACACCTTGACATGCCTCATAGCTTCTGGCACACTGTAATTTGGAGTGATGAGACCAAAATAGAGCTTTATGGTCACAACCATAAGCGCTATGTTTGGAGAGGGGTCAACAAGGCCTATAGTGAAAAGAATACCATCCCCATTGTGAAGCATGGTGGTGGCTCACTGATGTTTTGGGGGTGTATGAGCTCTAAAGGCACGGGGAATCTTGTGAAAATTGATGGCAAAATGAATGCAGCATGTTATCAGAAAATACTGGCAGACAATTTGCATTCTTCTGCACGAAAGCTGCACATGAGACGCTCTTGGACTTTCCAGCAAGACAATGACCCTAAGCACAAGGCCAAGTTGACCCTCCAGTGGTTACAGCAGAAAAAGGTGAAGGTTCTGGAGTGGCCATCACAGTCTCCTGACCTTAATATCATCAAGCCACTCTGGGGAGATCTCAAACATGCAGTTCATGCAAGACGACCAAAGACTTTGTTTGACCAGGAGGCATTTTGCCAAGACGAATGGGCAGCTATACCACCTGGTACCACCAAAACATTCATTGGTAAGAAGTAAGGTTTGTACTTCACTATTCTCTTTAAAGCTGCTTTGACAATTTTTTTTTTATTAAGCACTTTACAGTTAATTTAGAATTTAAATTGAAAATATTTCTCTTTGGGTTTAAACATCTTACATTGCTATAATATTAAAAAGACTCTTAATAAAGACAATATTTTCCACATAAAATTGCCATAATTTTGCTTAAGTACAATGGCATTTATTTTATTTTTTTTGAACAACATCCTTATATGTTAACTATTTTTCTCAAGTAGGGGGTCCCTCGCAAGGGGATCATCATATTTGGCGGTCATTGGGATCAGAAAGTTTGAAAACCCCTGAAAAACTGACACTGATTTTTTAAATATTTCTATGTAATTCAGGTGCGGATCACTTGTGGATCAACTTGTTTTCTCAAATTTCAAAAGGACACACAGACTCATGAAATGTTGATGTTCCTTTAGTGTCTCTTTCCTTGGCTTTTCAATAATTAATAATGCGAGAGAGCTTGTCTGAGACAGAATAATTTCATTTTTACATATGTGGAAAATATATAAGGTTATTAATTAGAACTGATGCTGTCTGCTAACTGGATGTTTTATTCTTGTCGACTACTTAGTATGTGTTTATACTGCCGTGCAAAAGCAAAACACAGTAAGTCCACACTTTGTCAAAATTGAGTTGACAAAAATAGATTTCTTAAGGCCAAAGGGCACTTTGGTTTTCTGCGTTCTGGTGTAACGGGAGCGAGCTGGTACGTGATAGCTGTGCAGTATGTGTAAAACCTCACTCCGCTGACCTCAAGAGTCGCACTAGCAACTGATGCTAGGGAGTGTAGCTTTTAACCTTCTCGTTAGTGCGCCCGCCTCCCATGGTGGTTGACGCCGGTTCGAATCCCGTACCTGTGAGTACCAAAAATGGTATCGAGACATCCCTACATTTACTGAAACATGAAAAAAATGTAACCAAAAATATTTCTAAATTGAAACACTTCAAAATAAATGAATGTATAATCAAAATAACAAAATGGTAAAAAAGAAAATCATATACCAAATCCAAAATTTTATCCTCTTCAACTTCTTCCACCGACACCTTTTACAGTGACTTAAAAATCACTCTTTGATGACAACAGGTGGAAAAATACCAATACAAATTAGATCATAAATACAATTGTAAATATAAACATAATAATATTAATTGAAAAATAAACCAAGACCTCAAATTTCATAAATTTGTTTCATGTGATGGCTACAACAGTGATTGTCAGGGACATAGTTTGATGTTCAACTATATTTTCAGAGTTTAGACATTAACTTTATTAACACCTGGTTGTGGAATCTCCAAACTGCAAATGTAGGAATGGAATTCAGACTTAGCACTGAAAACAGACATGATTTTGAAACGTCTTAGCGCAATGACCCATTTCTTTGTAAAATAGCAAATTGCGCTTTGCTCTAGGGATGGGTATTGATGCAGATTTCCCTATTCAATTCGATTCCGATTCACAAGTTCTCGATTCCGATTCGAATCAATATTGATTCATATGGGTTTATTTCAGTTATGTCTCTTTTGCTTACATATAAAAGAAATTCTCTCCCAACTAATGCTGTTAATTATAAAGGGTACCTTTTAACTAGGTTCATTAGGAAAATATTAATTTTACTAATTATATTTTATTTTTCTTCATTTTGGTCACATTTTGGCTTTTTAAAAATGAACAAATAAATGTATTCAATCAATCAATACGATATTATATTTCATATATTCTTTTTGTTACATATTTATTGTTAAATTGCACAATTTGTACTATTTACATTGATTTGTTGAACACGTGCTAAAACCGGTATAGTCTCTTTAACAAAAAACTGAATTTCTGTAAACAGCGCCTTTAAATAAGGGCATGTTCATCAGAGCCGTAGCCTAGTGGGCTGCGCTCGTGACATGCAGATGCATCGTGGGTGACCCGAGTTCTATTCCCAGCTTGGGTCCTTTACCGATCCCATTCCCTCTCTTCTCCCCTGTCACTTCTCCACTGTAATCTGTCTAAAAAAATAATAATAAATGAGTGCATATTAACTAGAGGACTCAAATGGCTTTACCTCATCTGTGCGATGCATAATTAGAATGAAATGGTTTTTTTTTGTAGTTGTTTTTGACCAACAACTGACTGTAAAGAGCAGAAAGGGTATTAAAAGAGACAGCATTCAATGACAAATGGGTTGCGTGGATCTCGTACTTGAACACACATTACGCGGAACAACTTTTACTCTCAATACGCTGTGAAAGGATCTCGCTGCTGAACACTTCATAACTAAACTACACAATTACTGGTGAGTGAAATGTAAACATTTACCAGACAGTTGCCAAATATATTCACTTTAGATGCATAGCGTGAAATTTGGTTGCAATGCAAGTGATTTCCTCTCATTGTAGTGGAGGGTTGCGCATGGAGCGAAAAATCGATCTTGGGATTTAAGAATCGAGATCGTTCAAATGAAGATCGTGATGCATATCTTTCCACAACGCAGTAATTTAAAGAGAATGCCATTATTGGCAATCAACCTAAACCAAGACTGCAGTTTGACATACCTTTTTTAATTTAGGTGTTTCATCACAGGAAATGGTGGTTCCTGTTCTTTCAGTTTGCATGAACTTTATTTTGAGGCAAAACATGAGCGTGTGTGTGGCGGGGGGGGGGACATGTTTGTGATGGGGTGTGGTTTCTCTTGCTGTTTGGAGGGAGTTGGCCCACATATCATTTGCCACAAGCCATATGCAACCTGTTTCGAGAGCAGCATGCAGCAACAGCAGTAGAGGAGCCCGTTGTAGAGGACAGCTGTCGTACGTCGCCAGTTGCCATTGTGTTGTCGTGGTAACCAGTCATGGAGACAGAGGTAGGGCCTCCAGAAATCTTGTTTCTTGTCTGCAGCGAAACAGGAAACACATTTTTAATGTGGATTTCACCATTATAAACCATAAGACTTTGAAAAACCGCATTGTTGCTTTAACTGTTGGACTGCTTCCAGTTTTAAGCCTTAACTACTTTGAAAAGCTTCAGAGAGTAAGAAAAATACTGACTTTTCTGTTGAATTGCAAGCTGACATTAGTGGTTGGGTTTACCACAGAGTAAGTAGCTGCCTTTTTCCATGAATGGTGATTTCAGTAGCTTTTGCAAAAGTAAGTGGTTTCATAAAAGCCCTTAAGCCAGCATAGTTGATTATTTTCTTGTTTTTAAGCTAGTAGTGTATTTTAAGAGGAAGGGCAGCATGTGAATGAGCCTTGGATGTTTTTTTGTTTTGTTTTGCTGATTGACGTTGAGTGCTGTAATGTAAAAAGAAACCGCATGTAACAGAACTTGTTGTGTCATTGTAACTGACACTTCCACGGAGGCTCATGTATTCGCAGACTTGGGATTATTGTGGTAACATCTACCTCATCAGCCCAAGTCACTAAATACAAAGATGTCGTAAGTGGAAATTCAGTATGGAGTAAATGCACAGTGTATACATCACATCAGCAAGATACATTTTGGCACAACAGCTGCATATCCTCTGATCACACTCATGAAATTATGGTTTAAAAAAAAAAAAACTTTTGTTTTGGTCTTCCTGTTGTCGTGGTGTGATTTCCTCTTTCTCTTTCTCTGCAGCCAGGTATTGTGTCTCCGTTCAAGCGGGTGTTTCTGAAAGGAGAGAAAGGAAGAGATAAGAAGGCTCTGGAGAAGTCCACGGAGCGCCGGACACTCCACACTTTCTCCCTCTCTCTCCCGGACCACCGCATCGATCCCGACATTCTGCTCAATGACTACATTGAAAAGGAAGTGAAGGTATTGCTCACCCTCTAGATCCTGGTTTTGAATTCTGTGCTCATATTTTACTATTTCATTGAAAGGTGCACTCAGTAATATTCTCGTTTGTTGCAGTGATGACACGTAGTTGTCTAAATGTCGCATTACACAAAAACTATTCTTAGTTGCCGATGTCATAAGCTGGGTTTCCATCCATGTGTTTTAATGCACATTTTGGGTTATTGCATAAAAATACTTAACGGAAACACCAAGATGAGAGTAAAATTCCAAATTAAACGTAGGTAATGCTCACTTGAGTTGGATACATTTTTTTTTATTCGATAAGAAGGTATGTGCATAAACTACGATGTGCATTCTTAGATGCTATTCTGCTCACTACAATTGTACAGAGCAGTTATCTGAGTTACCGTAGCCTTTCTGTCAGCTCAAACCAGTCTGGACATTCTGCGTTGACCTCTCTCATCAACAAAGTGTTTCCGTCTGCAGAACTGCTGCTCACTGGATGTTTTTTTGTTTTTGGCACAAGTCTAGAGACTGTTGTGTGCAGGGTCCGAAATTGACACCCGCCAAGAGCCAAATGCGGGTACATTTTCTGTTTGGCGGGTACATTTTCTGTGACAATTTCACAGCGTCACAGGTCACTCTGGCGGGTGGTTTTTGCTTTCTATCAGTTTGTCAGTTTGTCAGCAAAATAAACACATTCTAGCTTTGTCTTCAAGGGGGCTCTCAATAGTACAGTCAATAACACAGGTGTTTACAAAGAATGGCTCTTATTAGCGCGTAGTCCCACTGCTCTTCAATAGCCTCAAACGCTGTGTCTACCGGCACGTGGTGAGCGAAGGTGGGTTCAGTGCTTTTAATCTAGATTTCAAATGATGATTGCACACATGCTTTGTGGCAATTCTACAGCTGGGTAAGCAAACGATTAATAAATCAACACTGTATACTTCTGGCATTTGAAAATGAAGTTGGCACTGGATTTCCGGTGGATGTGCGAGTAAGTTTTAACTACCCACAACCACACATACAAATTCTCTGGTAATGATTGCATTATAAATAAAACCCAATGATTTTCATGACGTTTGGGTTCCTTAATGGTTCTTGAACATGCATTAATCCGATGATGTGGACAGAAAACCTGGAATAAAATACTCAGACGGTGTTTCCTGTATTACTATTAAGCACCACAGCAACACTGCTACTGAATCTACAGCGCGAGACATAACAAGCAACAGTGTAATCTTATTCACAAACAAATGACTTTTAAGCTGCACTTTTTAGTGAATCAAAGAGACTTAGGATGAATCCGTTGGAGCTGATTGAATTAATTGACTCACTCCAAGTAAACCAAGAATTGCTACTGTGTTGTGTACTTAAGGCTCATGAGAGTTACTTACTGGTCGTTCATATGACAACATGTACATTAAAATACAAATTTAGTTTTGTTGTAATAAGTGAATAATCTGAAAAATTATATCTGGCAATTAAATATTTCATAAAAAATAAAACGACAATTCTTTTAAAAGTTCACTTTTAAATGTGCATACAGTATTGTTTATTTGTCTCATATGTCTGTAAAATCCACTTGTAAAATTCAAAAAAATATTTTTTAAATGGCCAGTAAGAAATCTGACTGGCTGGTAAATATTTTTCATCTACCAGCCACCTTAGTTGGTTTGCTAAAAAGTTAATTTGTGTGAAAATTCCAGGAGATCAGCAGTTACAGAAATACTCGAACCAGCCCATCTGGCACCAACAATCATGCCACGGTCAAAATCAATGATCACATTTTTTCCCCATTCTGATGGTTGATGTCAGTATTAACTGAAGCTCCTGACCTTTATCTGCATGATTTTATGCAGTGCACTGGTGCCACACAATTGGCTGATTAGATAATTGCATGAATATGTAGGTGTATAGGAGTACTACTTTATTTTAAGAATGTGAAATGTCAGAATAATAGTAGAGAATGATTTATTTCAGCTTTTATTTCTTTCATCTCATTCCCAGTGGGTCAGAAGTTTACATACACTTTGTTAGTATTTGGTAGCATTGCCTTTAAAATTTTCAAAACGTTTTGAGTAGCCTTCTCACAAGCTTCTCACAATAAGTTGCTGGAATTTTGGCTCATTCCTCCAGACAGAACTGGTATAACTGAGTCAGGTTTGTAGGCCTCCTTGCTCGCACACACTTTTTCAGTTCTACCCACAAATTTTCAGTCGGACTGAGGTCAGGGCTTTGTGATGGCCACTCCAGTACCTTGAATTTGTTGTCCTTAAGACATTTTTCCACAACTTTTGAGGTATGCTTGTTCCCATGTGCACTTGCAAACTGTAGTCTGGCTTTTTTATGGTGGTTTTGGAGCAGTGGCTTCTTCCCTGCTGAGCAGCCTTTCAGTTTATGTCGATATAGGACTCGTTTTACTGTGGATATAGATACTTGTCTACCTGTTTCCTCCAACATCTTCACAAGGTCCTTTGCTGTTGTTCTGGGATTGATTTGCACTTTTCGCACCAAACTGCATTCATCTCTAGGAGACAGAATGCGTCTCCTTCCTGAGCAGTATGATGGCTGCGTGGTTCCCATGATGTCAAGCAATGAGGTACCGAGTTTGAAGGTAGGCCTTAAAATACATCCACAGGTACACCTCCGATTCAGTACACCTCCTATCAGAAGCTAATTGGCTAATTTTTTTAAAGGCCTGACATAATTTTCTGGAATTTTCTGCTTAAAGGCACAGTTAACTAAGTGTATGTAAACTTCTGACCCACTAGAATTGCAATATAGTCAATTAAAAGTGAAACGATCTGTCTGTAAACTGTTGGAAAAATTATTCGTGTCACGCACAAAGTAGATGTACTAAACGACTTGCCAAAATTATAGTTTGCTAATATTAAATCTGTCATCAAAATGATTGGCTACTATTACGTCCCAGAGCTGCCTGACATGCTGTCGCTCCCAGAAATAAGGCATCTGCCACTGTATGCTGCAGAATGAAGTTCTTCAGAGTGTTTTGTCTGTGCACTCTAAACCGCAAGTAATTTAGGCTATTACATTTATTATAAGAGCCACAATGACTTCAACTTACATTTTCATTTCCATTTTGTGCCAATTTCCCCAGAAGAGACTATTTCGTTCTCTTAAACAGGTATGATGGAGATGCTTCTTTTATTTGCACATTGTTTTTGCAATATTAAGATTTTCGCATAAATTACATTTGTAAATTGGATGGAAACATGATGTTTAAAATGCACTATTCTCAGTCAGCCACAAAACAATTATTCTTCGAGTGAAAAGGATCCCGTTACAGGGGATTATTGAGATAATGCAAGTAATATTCACATTATTCAGCTGGTCATATGATCTCAACATGAAGCCCCCTATATGAATGTGTGCCCAGCACCATATAGAGTAATACAGCTTTTAAGGTCCTGTCAATAACTGTTTTGTGTCTTCTTGGACTTGGATGAAGCATCATTCAAAATCAGTAGTTTTCTGTTACAGATGCCATTGAAGAAATTCACTATTCACAGTCAGCCATGATTAAATTAACCCATCCAGTGAAAGTTTCCAATAAAAGGTTGGTTACTGAGATGGCTGGTCATGTGATTATATCATGGCAGCCCCCATGAGGGGACCCTCATGTAAAAAAAAAAGAAAAAATAATCAGTTTTTATAAGGTTACTGATATGACTGGAGTCTTCATCTCATGTAAGTGGTCATGATTTCATACATACGTTTCAAAATTACTGTTCATTTCTTTAGGAGTAAAACATTTTTAATGAGGAAAAAATTACTGAGTGCACCTTTAAGAGATTAATTTTCTTTTGTAGACATCCTGGGTCTCTCTCGCATGTTTGCCGCAGTTTTAGTCACCATACAGTTATGATATTATGATGCATCACCATGAATTGAATTGTGAAATACTTATTGCAAAGAGTATCATATTGCAAAACCCAGCATTATTCTCTTCCCTCTCTTCCTTAAAAAAAAAAAAAAAATAATCCTTTAAAAGTAATTCATTCTCCCTATGCTGTTCTCACACATCAGGTTAATGATCCTTCTCGCATCTGCTTTTGATTTGCTGAAATATTCTGATTGTTCTGTCTGTTTATTCCTGTTTTTCTTGCCACACGGCATTTGTTTAAAGGGATCGTTCAGCCAACAACAACAAAATTATCTCATAATTTACTCACCCTCATGCCTTCCCAGATATGTATGACTTTCTTTCTTCTGCAGAACACAACTTAAGATTTTTAGAAGAATATTTCAGCTCTGTAGGTCCTCACAATGCAAGTGAATGGTGACCAGAACTCAGAAGATCCAAAAAGGACATAAAGGCAGCATAAAAGTAATCCATACGACTCCAGTGGTTAAATCCATGTCTTTTGAAGCTATATGATAGGTGTGGGAGAGAAAAAGATCAATATTTAAGTCTACAAATCTACACTTTCACTTCCACATTCAGCCACCTACTAGACAGGGCTGGTCAAAGGTTGAGGTTTATAGTAAAAAAGGAACTTAAATATTGATCTGTTTCTCACCCACACCTATAATATCGCTTCTGCAGAAATTTATTAAACCACTGGAGTCGTATGGATTACTTTTATGCTGCCTTTGTGTTTTTTGCACCTTCTGAGTTCTGGTCACCATTTACTTGCGAGGACCTACATTGCTGAAATATTCATCTAAAAATCTTTGTGTTCTGCAGAAGAAAGAAAGTCATACTCATCTGGGATGACCTGAGAGTGAGTAAATGATGAGAGAATTTGGGGGTGAACTGACCCTTTAATGTTATGGTTCCCTCCAAGTTATGTTGTTCCCCTTATTTTGGTGGTCATGTTTTCTATAATTTCTCTTCATGCTATTTTCTATTTGTTTCTCAGCTCTGTAAAATGGCCTTGAGTTTTAGAAAGATTCATTATAAGTAAAACATTTTTATTATTATTATTATTGTAGTATCTGGGACAGCTAACCTCAGTTCCTGGATATCTGAATCCCTCCAGTCGCACTGAAGTTCTGCAGCTTATTGACAATGCCAGGGTAAGCTTGTCCTGTGAACGACTGTACCTTCTTATATGAATATGAACTCCTATGTTTGTTATGTTTCTCTTGTTATTTTCATCTGTGTAATGGTCTTAAGATTTTAGATGGCTTGACTTTGTCTTTTACCAATATGCAGCTTGCATCTGTGAGATATTATTGGCTTTAAAATTATTTGTAGAAGTCTCATCAGTTGGCAGGGCAGCTGACAACAGATCAGGATGCTGTTGTCAGTCTGTCTGCATATAATGTGAAGCTTGTGTGGCGTGATGGAGAGGACATCATTCTCCGTGTGCCCATCCATGACATCGCAGCTGTGTCCTATATCAGAGATGACTCACTCCATCTAGTGGTGCTAAAAACAG
Organism: Myxocyprinus asiaticus; assembly: GCF_019703515.2. NCBI lineage: Eukaryota > Metazoa > Chordata > Actinopteri > Cypriniformes > Catostomidae > Myxocyprinus > Myxocyprinus asiaticus. Next base: position 27,680,720 of record NC_059368.1, read on the forward strand.
GTACACAATTCATGTGGTCAACCAACAAGCATTATACAATATTGTAATGGTTTGATGTGAGAGTATTATACATTGCTTTGACTGATTATTGTACAAAAACTAAAAGTCTTTCCTACGGAAGACATGTAGGAAATGTTCTAATGTTTGAGATTTTCAGGGGAATATCTGAAAAAATAGACCCTGGTTTACTTACCATGGCATTTGTGATTATGTCTGTAGCTCAGGAGCCTGGAGGTTCTCCATGTCACAGTACAGAGATGTCAAAGTCTCCCACGCTGAGCTCTCTATCGGAAAGTGGGGCTGTGCTTGTGGAGGTCTGCTGCCTGCTTGTGCTGGCCGTCGATAACAAGGTATTTGACAAATGTCCCTCTCTTTTAGTTATTTTATTACAAATATTATGTCATGTGATTAAAAAAATTCCACTATAATTTATTCAGTTTTAATCTCAATTTCGGTTTTACCAATTAATCGGTGCCAATAGTTGCTTTTTTTAAACTATTGGTTATCGGCAAAAATCTGTACCAGTAGTTTTTATTTTTTTTATTCCTCCGGAGGATACTATAGTTAGAACAATTTGGTTCTACAGTATAATGGCACTTTTCCACTGCACATTACAGTTCGACTCGACTCTGCTCACTTTATTTTTCTGAGCTTGCTTTTCCACTGTAGTTTAGTGCCGCCTCAACGTAGGTGGGATTATAGGCTGATCGTCATAGTTGCGTCACCCCATCCAGCTCTCGTTGGATCCTCTCATCGGCTAATAACGAGAGGAATGTCTGTACCTCGTTTATTGACCACGGCGTGGTTTTGCGCACAGCCATTTCTTTTTACAATTCAAAAGTCGCGTGAACAAATGATACTGCTATCACTGTTGCTAGCTTTAAAACTAGCGGGTTGATGTCCTGTGTCGCAAATCCAGTGATGCTGGTAGTGAAGATTCTCTCTGACCAGTCAGTGATCTGCAGGGTTTTGACGTCACATTTAGTATCGGTTCGGCTCGGCTCGCTTGGAACCTCGACCGAGGTGGTACTAAAAAAAGTACACAGTGGAAAACCCCCAAAAAGTGAGCAGAGTCGAGGCGAGCCAGACTGTGCAGTGGAAAAGCCCCATATCAGTGGCCTAGAGGTAAATTAAAAACAATCACTTACACCATGTAGAGATTTGCAGTATCTAAATCTTTCATAATTGGTAATATTCATCCATGTATTTAACCTCAGTTTAATGCATATTTTGTTACTTTGAATAGTTTAAGTTTTAATAAATTGAAGCGAAGGTGTGCAAAAAAACTTGACTATATAGAAATGTGCCCTTTAAGCTCCAGCTTAATATCTTTTAAATAATAATAATAATAATAAAAAGGTTTCTGGTGATAAAATGTAGACAGGTCCCATTTCCAGCAGCCATCACTCCAACACCTTTTTCTTGAGTAATCATGCTAATTTGCGAATTTGGCACTAGAAAATCACTTGCCATTATATCAAACACAGTTGAAAACAGTTTGGTTTGTTAAATGAAGCTTAACATTGTCTTTGTGTTTGTTTTTGAGTTGCCACAGTATGCAATAGACAGGCATGTCTTAAGGTCAATATTAGGTCAAAAATGGCATAAAAGAAACAGCTTTCTCTAGAAACTTGTCAGTCAATCATTGTTTTGTGGAATGAAGGCTATACAATGCTTGAAATTGCCAAAAAAACTGAAGATTTCATACAAAGACACTACATACACTACAGTCTTCAAAGACAAAGGACAACTGGCTCTAACAAGGACAGAAAGAGATGTGGAAGGCCAGATGTACAACTAAACAAGAGGATAAGTACATCAGAGTCTCTAGTTTGAGAAATAGACGCCTCACATGTCCTCAGCTGACAGCTTCATTGAATTCTACCTGCTCAACACCAGTTTCATGTACAACAGTAAAGAGAAGACTCAGGGGTGCTGGCCTTATGGGAAGAATTGCAAAGAAAAAGCCACTTTTGAAACAGAAAAACAAAAAGAAAAGGTTAGCGTGGGCAAAGAAACACAGACATTGGCCAACAGATCATTGGAAAAGTGTGTTATGGATCTTAACCCCATGGAGCTGCCCCAAGTGGAGGAGTTCAAGTATCTCAGGGTCTTGTTCACAAGTGAGGGAAAGTTGGAGCATGAGATTGACAGGTGGATCGGTGCAGCGGCTGCAGTAATGAGGTCACTGTACCGGACCATTGTGGTGAAGCAGGAGCTGAGCCTTAAGGCAAAGCTCTACTGTGTTTCAACCCTCACCTATGGTCATGAGCTTTGGGTAGTGACCGAAAGGGATCGTGAATACAAGCGGCCGAAATGAGCTTTCTTCACAGACTGGCAGAGCTCACCTTAAGGGATAGGGGGCAAAGCTCTGACATCCAGGAGGGGCTTGTAGTAGAGCCGCTGCTCCTCTGCATTGAAAGGAGCCAGTTGAGGTGGTTCAGGCATCTGATTAGGATGCCTCCTGGATGCCTTCATTGCAAGTTGTTCCAGGCATGTCCATCTGGTTGGAGGCCAAGGGGAAGACTTAGAACATGCTGGAGGGATTATATCGCTCGGCTGGTGTGGGAATGCCTTGGGATCCTCCAGGATGAGCTGGAGAATGTGGCCAGGGAAAAGGACATATAGACTGCTTTGCTTGGTCTGCTGCCACTGCAACCAGGTCCTGGATAAGCGGTTGAAGATGGTTGGATGGATCGTTCATTTTGGACTGTTGTAGTCTCTATGTCTGTGCCCATCATAATATGGAAACATTTTAATGTACTATAAATTGATTTTAAAAACTGTCGGTCGATTAATAATTTTTCGGCCTTTTCCAACACCGTAGTTATCGATATCTGCAAAATTTATTTTCATTCGACCTCTTTGGTCATGTAAGTTCTATTAGTACTATTAATACTTCTGGGCCTTTCATTATAGAAAAAAAAAAATTGGTCTCTAATATAATTTTACCTCAAATGCAGCAATGATCTGATCATTGAAGTGTCTTCTGGCTTTGCAGGCTGCTGCAGAAGAACTCTGTCTACTCCTCAGTCAAGTCTTCCAGATCGTCTATACAGAGTCAACCATTGACTTCCTGGACAGGGCAATCTTTGATGGAGCCACAACGCCCACCAGGCATCTCTCTATCTATAGTGGTGAGTGGAGAAGCACACTAATGATGAAACATTTTGGGATTTCCCAGTAAATTTCTTCTTACCCAAAGCCACAGACCACATTCAGTTTCACATCAGTATTCAACCTACTGTGGTTTATTGGAACCGTATTTATGTTTTATGAAGCTTAATCTTGTTAGTTTAGGATTGACTTTGTAAATTGAAATCTTTTGCGAAATCTGTACCAGCATCAGCATGGTTCCTTTCTCAATGCTTTTCTATGTTTGTTTCAAATAAAAGAGGACTCCTCAAGCAAAGTAGATGTCAAAGAGGTGTTTGAGGCAGAGGCAAGCACATTGTAAGTACCACTTTATTTCCTCTACAGAGTATTTACCACATAATCCGTTGAATTGAGCAATCATTGTGTTTTTGTCCAATAATAGTTCATTCCAGAGTTCTCTAGAGGCGGGGCACTCCTCTTGCCCCTCCCCTTCCTCCACCCCAGCCTCACCACATACCAAACCACCCAGTGAGAGTGAACTGAGCACAACAGCTGCTGAACTGCTGCAGGATTATATGACCACAGTGAGTGCGTGTGTTGTGTATAATGGAATATATATCTCCATGTATAAAAATACAGTTATATATTTAATTTTAGTTGCTCGCCTACAAGTCTGTAATTTCTAGTTGCAAATGTCAAATTATTTTAAGTAGTGGCACAGTTTTAGTCTATGATCCCTTCATTCATTTCACATTTTTACAGTGCATTGTTTTCCTGTCATCCTCTGAATTAGCTGAGGACGAAGCTGTCCTCTCAGGAGATTCAGCAGTTTGCCACACTGTTACATGAGTACCGAAACGGGGCCTCCATCCATGAGTTCTGTATCAACCTGCGACAGCTTTATGGAGATAGCAGGAAGTTCCTGCTCCTTGGTTAGTTACATGTTCAGTTGGTAAATCTATCTTAAAAATAGCTGATTTTTGTGTGAAGTATACAGAAGCTCTATGATGACCAACTTTGTACTCAATGCAAAATCGTAATTTTAAAAGCTTAGCTCTTTCTTACATTGATTAACTTTTTTCTGCATCTATAAAAATAGACTTACGGATAGCCTTTTGCAATTAAAAAAAGGGGTCATGTTTTAATACATTATTATTTAGTCTTTTTCCCCTGAGGCCAACTTGTGTTTTAATTTTTATAGTATATCATAGTATATCACTATCTTCATAGTTAAGTTTTTCATGACTATTTTCCATTTTTTATTTATTTTTTTTAGATTTATTTTTTAACACTAAATTAATATGAAATGGATATAACTGTAGACAAAGGTCTCAGCTAACAAACCATGTAAGGGATCAGATTTTTATAAAAAACGCTTTTTTCTGAAAATTGACAGTTATTCACTTTCAACTTACATCTTATTGTCATTTGTGTCAACTCCGTCAGACACACTAAAAGCATACTATTTTAATTTGATCCATCCAACAAAAGTGTATAGTCTTTAATTATATAATAATAGTGTGCAGTAAAGGAGTTAAGTGATAAAATACATTTTATACAGTACTGTGCAAAAGTCTTAGGCACATAAGATGTTTTACAAAAGCATTTGTCTTAAGATGGTTATTTATATCTTCAGCTTTAGTGTGTCAATAGGAAATATAAATGTTAGATTCCCAAACATTATTTTGCAAATAGAAAAGATTAGAATAGAAGAACAGGGAGCCCTGCAACAGATGTCATGACCCCAACAAAAGAGACAGAAGCAATTGAGACAGCCTAAATAGATAGAAGAACTGTGGTGAATTCTCCAAGAAGCTTGCTACATCCAATCTACCAACAACCAAGAAAAACTGTGTCCAGGTGTACCTAGGAGAATTGGTGCTGTTTTAAAGGCAAAGGTGGTCACACTGAATATTGATTTAGCTTTTTTATGTTTACTGGACTTTGAATGACATTAAGTGCTAAATGAAAACTATTTATGTCATTATTTTTGAAAACATCCTCACTATGCATTTTTCACAAGTGCCTAAAACTTTTGCATAGTACTGTATATATATTTTTTCTATTCTGAAAATTCTGACAGAGTTGACAAAATTTAACATTTTTCCATCTTCACCATGTGTTGTACTCTGGATCCATTTTGTTTTGTTTTTTTCCTCAGTTGAAGCTGCCTCTATAACCTGAACTAAAATGCCAAAATGTATCCCACAATTCTAACAGAAATTATCTAAATGGGAATGACAGAGTTGACATGTTGAAGCCGTGACCGCAGAGACTTCAACATTATTTGTATAAAATATGAAAAAATATCAAACTTACCAGACCACGTGTCCTACTGCTGCATCCACCTTGATCAGGAAGTGGGAAAGGGGTACTCAGAGTTATAGCTGACCATGATATTGTCTGATTTATTCAGGATTATAAAAACATCTGACAGAGTTGACACAAAGTCAGGACACAACTTTGATAGGCAGTTTTTAATATAAAATATAAATTCAAGTTTACTTTATGTATTGTTTGATATCTTACAGATCCCTAGCTTTCATTTGATGTTTTGATTTATGAATTTGTTGCATTTTTAATTTCTTCATTGTGACCTCTTTCTGAGGACAGGTTAATTTACATGTGCTTCCAAGTATAGAGCATGCATTTTTTTTTTTTTTTTTTTTTTATATCTAATGAACATTTTTAGAAATATAAGACAAAAATGCCATGAGTGTACACATTTCCTTTAGATTTAACCGTTCCAGTATTTTTATTAATATGAATTACCTGACTTTTAAAATAAAGATGACTTTTGTATGCAAGACATGTTTTGTTCCTTATCTCAAGAATCAGGGATTTCTATGTAAACATCCTTTTCACATGCTGAGTAACAACCTACAGATTAAGTTTGCTGCTGGGTCCAATATTTATCACCGAATAGACCTTGTTAATGTCTAAATGTTTTGTATTTCAGTGTTTGTTTTTGTTTTTGATTGAGGAAGATTTTGTCTTGGGCTTATGTTGGTTTATTAGTGGAGAATCTTATCATCTGTGAAATTCACTCCTGATTTCCCCATTGTAGGACTGCGGCCTTTCATTCCTGAAAAGGACAGCCAGCACTTTGAGAACTTTTTGGAAACAATCGGTGTGAAGGACGGTCGCGGCATTATAACAGACAGCTTTGGCCGTTACAAACGCACTGCAAGCTCTGCATCAGACTCCACCACTAATGGGAATGGAGCTGTGGGTGGTTCGGATGAGGGAACGGCGACCTCTGAGGGCGACGAATGGGACCGCATGATTTCAGACATCAGCAATGACATTGAAGCGTTAGGAACCAGTATGGACCAGGACGGTGTGCCTTCTTGATGTCATAACACTAGGTCAGGGACTCAATGTGTGTTTTAGCCAATCACCACTTGATATAATCACATGGGCCATTGGTCCATATTGCTGTCCATCGAGTCTGACAATGCTGGAGTTTGGATACTGTACTTGTATACTGTATGCATAACACTTCCTGGCTGTCACCCTTATTCTCATATGCTGTGCCATAGGACCACAACTTCGATGTTCAGATTTGATAATCGTGATTTTTATGACCCATGATGTATAGAAGGTTTGTCTTTTGCTGTGAACAGCAGTTGTATTTCTGTAGGTAATGTTTATTGGCAGTATCTGCTACCACTTATGAGGATTTTTGGGCATGTAAATGTTGCCCTTTCACACTGTGTGAAGGGGAAATTTTACCTAGATTGTGGAGCATTGCTGAGTGGCCTTTCTAAACTGTATTCTGGATGCTTTTTAAAATGTGTATTGAAACCTGATGGAAGTGAAGTGCAGTATATTTCCTCCCTTACTGAAGTGCTTATCAAAACTCGACCCTTAGTTAGAATTTTACACCCTTATGTTAACTGGTCAAAGTTTGTGTTAAACTTGTTTTTCCTCTAATATTATAAGCATATTTTTTTACTCTTCGATTTTTATTTTTCCAGCCAGGATTGGTTATAATTACCCAGTTATTATTACCATGTGGGTTTCTTCAGGTAGTACATGTAGCACTATATATTTTTGTTTTTGTTTTTTTACTGAAAACCTGGAAAATGTTGATATTTGACAAAGTCAATTTTCTGGCTGATTGAGAATGCAATATTGTGTGCATTAAATTTGTCTTGCCATTTATTGTTTCCTTCTCAGAGTTTTCAGTAATCTAACATTGTGCCTTGCAGAATAACTGCTCATTATATCATCCAACAGGGATGTAAGGAATATTCTGTAATCTGTACAGAACGTTACTGAAGTATGAATTTATTAAAAGTGCAGCACTTAAAGCCTCTTTTAATTATCGCTTCATGTCTTGTTTGAACTACTGAATGGATTATTTCATCTGATTGGATTTACCTGCTTTTCACAATTTGCAATCCTCATAGTGGTAGGGCTTCCCAAAGAATGTACATTTATGCTTTTAACCATGGGTTAAGCAATGTTTCACATTAGTAATTTTGAAAGGTTAGCACTGCTTTTAACCCAGGATTGTAAAACCTTGCTCCAGAACAGAGTTGGCTTACTGAATTGTACTGTATGGTGTAAATTACAAAAACAGAATAAAAAATGAACAGTGAAACAAAATAACCCAGGTTGTAAAATGAAAATTAAGTGTAAAATCCCAAACTGTGAGGTAAAATTCAGCATCTAAAGGAAATTTCCACTTGAGGACTGAAACAAAAAACAACATGTACACCTTACCATGTCCTAACATGGCACGGTGGGTCAGGTTTTTGGCCCCATTTACACCTGGAATTAGCATGCGATTTAAATCCGCATAGTATCTGGATATTGTTTAAATATTCTGCATTTACATTTTGCAGTCAAATGCAAATGCCCCCACTGTGATCGAATAGAGATCTAATCACCATACAAAATGGAAAACGAAAATGCTACAAAAAGCGACACAATCACAGCCAATAAGAACGCCTTTGATGTTAATGTGGGTGGGGCTACCCAGTGTGACACGCCAGAAAAAAAACAAGCGAATGACAAAAGTGCCATTCATTGCTTGTCACTTGCCTGCTTTTGACAAGAAATACGCAGGGCAAGATAAATATTTTATTATTACTTGTGATTTGTCTCGATAAATCAAAGAGCTAAAATGAAATTTTCTGTGCCACCATATACCTTATTCAGAGTAGTGCCTTTTTGGTGGCAGACTTAAGGCCTTTGCACACCAAAGGCGACGCGATAATGTGAAGCGAATCGCAGACGAATGGCCCTTTCACATTAAGAAGCGAATGATCAGCGTTAGCACATTAACGCCTAGAGAGAGAGAAATCCGTTTTCATTTTTTCAATCTGCTTGTTAACTTGTTCTTTGCATTCGTCATGGGCGAAGGACAGACCAGCTGAAATGTGCTTTGCGCCATGTACCGTACCGGGGTAAAATTGCTTGTCGATTAGCGCCACCTATTGTAAAGGCATGAATATGCTTACGGCAATCATTCGCCTTGCTTTTTATGTGAAAGGGCCATTGGTCGGCAGTTCCCCCCCACAATCGCGTAGCCTTTATTGTGCAAAGGCATTTAAAGTCTCTTTAATAATTTGTAGCCTATCAGTGGCTGACGAAACATTACAATTTGAAATTAGATGTGATCTAGGAAGTTTATATAGCGTATAAACTCTTTCCCTCACAGCTTCTGTTTCATTCCCATCAAAAAATAAATATGGCGCTACTCTGAATAAGGTTTAGGCTTGCAGTACATAAAAACTAATGTGGACAAGGAAATATATGCATCACATTTCAAACTAACAAGCAACAAAACCTTTGACCAAAATAGACATGTAAGCAGAATTCTTAACATAGGCATAAGCCTACCCAATTTATCTGAGCATGTAGCTATCACAGAACAATAAGGAGGATTAAACGTATCCCACAGTGCAATGGTGGAGTCTCTCATAAGTGGACATTTCCTCTGAAACAAGAGGCCATTGCCCTGGAGTGACCTCCACTGAGGTTACCTGGAGGGCTAATTTTGGGTAAAATAAATGTGTGCTATAATTCTGACCTTTTAAATCTTTTATGCTACAGGCCTTGGCCTCAAAGCAAAAACTAGTGTCCTCAGAGACAGGAACTGGTATTATCACATGGCTCCAGGACAGGCTTCAGCACCCCGCACATAAAATCACATTATTGTTTCTGCCCATCTCCCATTGGTGGTCCTTAAAATGACTCGGCCAAAAGTGTATTCAAGCAGAAAACTTTGGCTCAAGCAACGCCGTTCATTCATAACACGGCTCTTGAAGACAAACACACAAAGAGACTGGGCTCCGAGAGACATCGCCATCTGTCTCCTCACATAACTCACACAGCACACACTCACATTCCAGGAAGCATGCATGTGTAAGACCCTTATACCTCACTGTAACTAAGGAGCACACCCTGACAAAAGAAACTGTTGTAGGGACACACAAAAGGTGCCAAAGGTCAGTGCCCTGAACCCAAGCTAATAAGGAGATGGGACCATATGTCTTGTTAGATGTCACTGGGACAAGACAGCTGGATTGGAGACAATGACTCACAGAGATTCATACTCTCATTAAACCTAACATTGTTTGGTGGATAGTGGCAGACAATAGCTTGCAAACTTTATAGTTAGGCAACATCAAACGAGCAAGAGTGCTGATATTTACAACAACACACAACTGCAGGTGTGATATTGCTTTTTTATACAACACTTAGTTCAGGTCCTCGAATCTGATTGGATGAGTGATGTTCCAAGAGTGCTGATATAAGGGGATTGCATACTCGACATGTCTGGTTGACAACACGGTGTGTTCAAAAATTTAAACAAGTTTTCTATAAGGTAAAATGGTCATGGCTGCTCAAAATTCTTCAGCGTCACAGAGCACAGCTTGAATAATTTTCCATTAAATTCGACCCAAATCATTATGAAAGGAAATAGATTATGTACTCTAGCCACACTGGATGATATATTGTGTTTATGCATCTTTCATATAGCCTAATGTATTTTCAGTTAAAAGTCTTTTTTGTGGTTAGCATGGATGATGCCTACTCAAGGCTACGTATAGAGAAATTGTATAATAAACATTGCCATTTCTAATCGTTCAGTTTGTGCAGTTGCACCAGTTTCATACACTTACCTGCAAACTCATCAACATCACTTTGTTTATTCTTGAAGAACTGCGAAACCTTTCATCGATTTTGTCTGAATGGTGACTATATTCACAGCTTTCCACTGCCACCTGCACCGTATCGATGCCTCTTGTGTGCGATACCTTGTCCTACCTACGACGTGGTGTGGCGCGTCTCATCCTGTGTGCGACTGTGCTATACAATCCAACAGCACTGGGACGCTTCACTTTTTGTATCACTATTTCTTGTTTGTGGCTTTCCATATAGTGGTGGAGATTTTGATAAACTGTTTATTTTGATTAAATCACTGATTCGTTCAGTGATCATTTCTGGGGATTTCATATTTACTCCAGTAGGTGGCGACAAATAGCCTTCCACATCTCTTTCTGTCCTTGTTAGAGCCAGTTGTCCATTGTCAAATAAGCGTCTTTTAAGTTATGAGTGAGTCATTTAATCACTGACTCAACTGATTCATTAAAAAGCAAGAGTTGTTCACCACTGAAACAATGGAAGTGAATGAGAATGATTTGCTCACTTTAAAAATGTGTTCATGAATTTGTTTGCAAATGAAACACCACTAGTTCAAAACAGTATTAAGAGCAGTGCAAAGAGCAGAGATGTGCTTGATGCTAAATATCCTAACTCTTGGAACACCGCTTGTCCAATCAGATTACAGGCCTGGAATTACAGTAAATGCTGAATAAAGCCAAAATGGCACTGTAAACTGTGCAGATAGAATATTAGTATATCAATAAATCAAATATAATCTGATAAGTAGACTTGGGGGTATTAAACTAATTGTAAAACCACATGTCCACTGTGTTGTTTTATGTACACTAAGGAGAGCTGAATGTCCTCTACCAGAATGCTTTGAGAGTTTATCACTGATCGAGGATGGCTTAGCCCAACACAAAAGGCAGCCATTGAGAAGACTTGTGAAACACTGCCTTTCTGAAAGAGGACTGTGGTTTGAAACACACCCTTTCAGCCTTTGTTCCAGAGCTGGTTTCACTCCATCGTTCTAAGAAATGTGAACGAGAATACCAAGACATTTTCTCTGAAGCATTGTTCCCACTGAGTTATTTACCACAATATTCACATTCATTAAATGTCTTATTAAGAGTCATATTGCTTTTAAAAAGCTCTACAAGATAAACAAGAAAACCCAATGAACCACAATATTACACAGTGATCAAACAAGCAGCAAATATCTAAATAAGATAAACAAGTCTTTTAATGGCACTTATTATCGTAGCTTTTGTGCACATATGTTGAAGCATTTGTTTATGTCAACATGCCATTAGAATGATGCCAAGCTTAATAGTCGCTGTTCCAAAGTCCCAGATTGGGCAAAATGGAACCAATTAAAAGTAATTGGCTACATATTTAGAGATTGGCATCAGCTTAATGTACACACAACTGTATAATGATGACCCTTCTCGTTTCATTCCATACTGACGGAACAACTCAAGAACAAACTGCAATTAACCACTGATATAACCCATTTTACACAAGATTAAATACTATATCTCTCCACTACTAATTAAGTAATTCTTACAAGGTATGGGGGCATTATTCCATATAAAACAGAAATCTGTGAAGATAAAAATCTTAAGCTGGAGTTCAATCAAGTACATATTAATGTGCTTATGACAGATACACCATTCTCTAAACTCATACTGTACATAAACATAACTGAATTAAGGCTGTGTGTTGTAAGTAACAAACTGACTTGTTGAAATCTCATGACCACAAAAAGGATTGTCTCTAAAGCATAGAGATATGGCTAATGGGTGAAACATTTATTAAAAGTCATTGTCCATTGTTCATTTGGTCAGTCAAAGTGGTTTCACTGGCACAAGTACATGGAGAAAGAGGTACAGGATGTTCTGTTGTAGGTCATGTTCTATGAGTTTCAATAAACTACTTGTCCGTTGAAGAACCTTTCTTCTACCCAAGTAGTAGTTTGTGCATCACACTTTCTCATTTTTGCAACTGAGTCAGTCAGTAAATTGCCTTCATCTTGCTTATTAAATATTTATAGCCTTGCAACAACCTCATATTGGTCTTCACTCTGGTTTTGGCTAGCAAAGGGAGAACCGTCTCGAGTTGATGTTCATCTTTGTGACACCAATGAGACGCAGTGGTGAAGAAAGGCCAAATCCCGGAGAGACAGGTCCATCACACAGAAGATCCGACAGCTCGTCGCGCTCCTCCAGGCCAAATGTGGCATCGTTAAGCATTCGGCGATGCAAGTGACATGTTTGCTCGACTTTGAGTTTGTGGATGTCACCACGTAGTTGCATGAGCTGGCGGGCCAACTGCTGGTCTTGAAAGCGCATCTCCTTCTACAAATGAATAACAGGTAGGAGACATTTATTAATATAAGGGTTATTATGAGGATTAGCTTGCTCATCAGTATGTATTGCTCACGCTTAAATGTTTGTGAGCATATTTTATACAATATAGAAATATAAAAAAATTACACATATATGTATAGTCACGATAATTTAGTCCAAGAATGACAAAAAAGCACCATTAAAGTAGTCCATACGACACATGCGATACATTTCAAATAATCTGAAGCTGTATGATTGCTTTGTGTGAGTAACAGAATTCAATTGAAGTTGTTATTTGCTGAAAATAGCTCTCAAATACCATTAAAAAAAGACAAATTCAGACTTGGCTTGTCACAATCATACTTCCTCACAGAAAGCTATTAAATGGGTTCAGAATATTTGGAATGCAATGGTTAAGTAGAATGTACTCCTTTTTGGGTACTTGTGTCATTGCTGGAGACTGACAGTAAAATGGAAAGAATAGCTTGACCATTTTGGGAAGAAATAAAACCTCAGTGTTTCACAAAAGACTGAAAATCAGGGCAATTTCTGAGCAAATGAGGATCTTAAGCAAAATCCAACATGGAGGCTCCCTGCAAGCTCCTTTCCCTCTCGGGCCACAAGGGGGCCCCCTTTACCTGTCTAATTGAGCCATAACATATGCCTGAGTCTTACTCGCAGCTTTTAGTATATTAAAAACAAACAAAAAAATCACCTTTCTTTGCAGGGCCCCTTGGTGGCCTGGAGCTAGAAACGGCCCTGTAGAAAATCACACAGGTTTCAAACTACAGAATGTTCATTTTAACCCTAAAAGTTTAGACTTGGGTAAATTAATGGAATCCTTGAAAAAAAGTTTAATACGAAACCAGAGTTACGTTTGAATGTTGTTTAAATACGATACAAGAGTAAACATTTACCGGTGCAGAATAAAAGTCGCTAGAGTGACGTTTCCTTATGGGAGCGGATTGGTATGGGCAAGAACAGCTCATAAGTTCATGAGTAAGACCAGCAGCATTCACAGTATGAATAACAAACAAATCCAGTTCTAATGCTATTTACACTTTGACTTGGAGAGCTGATCTGTGTCTGGTTTTTATTACTGCTCATTACCAACTGAAAACTGACTATTCTGAGAGGATTACTCTCAGGATGCAAGAAACAGAATATGACAAGTTATAGACCAAAGAGGGCTCTCTCTTTTCAGACAGACAAAACAAATGGCAAGACTGTCCATTGACCCTAATGCCTCTTAAAGTAATATTCTGGTTTCAATACAAGTTAAGCTTAATCAACAACATTTGTGGCTTAATGTTGATTAACACCAAAAATTATTTTGACTCGTCCCATTTTTTCTTTAAAAAACGCAAAAATCCAGATTACAGTGAGGCAATGGAAGTAAATGGAACCAATATGTAAACTTTAAAATACTCACTGTTTCAAAAGTATAGCCACAAGACGTAAACAATATGTGTATTAACATGATTTTAGTGTGAAAAAATCACTTACTAACATTTTCTGTGTAAAGTTACAGGATATCCAATTTTACAACTTTTTTGCAATGCAACATAATACTGTAAATCCTAAACGACCATACAAATTACGATTTTAAACAACTTTACAAAGAAAATAATAAAATAATTAATGTAAGAGATGTTATATAATTCACATTTCTGCCTTTTAACCCTTCTAAAATTGGCCTCATTTACTCCCATAATAAGTGCCTCACTGTATCCTCGATATTGGCTTTTTTTTATTTATTGTATTTTTTTTATACGGATGGAAGAGTAAAAACATTTTTTTGTGGTAATCAACATTATGCCACAACTGCTGTTGATTGACTTAACCTCTATTGAACCAGGGAAAAAAATTATTATTCCTTTAATTGCTACTGACCATAAGATCCATCTTTTGTTAGCAAACATGATTTTGTTCATTTCACATTGATGAGGGGCTCAGAATTCTGCGATCTGGATTCTCAAAAGTCCCCTCTTGCCATGAATAACTGTCTCTGTTTCATAGTTATTGTGTCTAATTTTCTTTGCCCAAATGTTTGTGGACACACACACACAGAGCCAAGGCAGTGGAAGAACGGCTTCTGATGTGGCCAGAGGAGCCTCATTGCGTGCCTTGGCTATAAAAGTCTGTGTATCCAAATATGCTATGATGAGCCACATGGCTGAGTGAAACCAAAGTGATTACACTTACAGGAACAGAGAGCGAGGAAACAGACTGATTGCCACTCACGCTCATCTGCACAGCATCCCTTCCACTCACTTTAACATGAATGACAAGCTCGCGCAGTGATGTGGTAATGGAGGTCTGCGCATTCACTCCATTGTTTTATTAAAATTAGCTAAGTAATGGGGATGAGCTATTAGTTTTCTTCCCTTACAGAAAATGTGTTTCTAAAATATAGTTGCTTGAAAAGTAATTTTGCTTAAAGGAAAAATTCACCCAAAAATTAAACAATTTTGCCATAATTTCCTTACACTCATGTCATGTATGACTTTCTTATTGTTTTAATGAATATCACAGCCCGTCTTCTCAATACAATGGGAGCTGACAGTGCCTTATTTTAAAGATGAAAAAAGTCATCAATGTGGCTCGTGCATCATATTACAAGTTTTCTGAAGGCATATGGTTTTGGTGAGAAACTACTCGAAATTGAAATAATTAAATATGAAAAACAAAAATCGTGACGTTCTTTGCACATTTTCACAGCGGCATGCATTTCCATGCAAGAACTTGAGTTGTTTTTAGTGCTAAACAATGCAAGTTACACTGTGAACAAGCTTCTCTCAAAGGCATAGCAATCATAAAAGTGCAGAGGACGCCTGAAAAAAGAGGGTCTTTTTTGCTGCCAATGGAGCGCCAACCATTAATCAAATCCAAGGGTTCACATACTTTTTCCACCCTACATTGTTAATGCTTGCACATGAAAATATATCACTATTTGTGTGTTATTTGATCAAGCAGACTGTGTTTGTCTATTGTTGCGATGATCTGATCAAATTTCATAATTAATTTAAACAGAAACCCTGGTAAGGATTTGAAATATCTGTGGTCACCAAATGAAGATATGGATCAGTTGTATGTAGAAAATTATTATTATTATTTTTTTAAAGGTTTCACTTACCAGTTCTTTTCTAAGCCAAACAAGAGCTTCGTCAATATTTCCAAATCTTCCCAGGCTTGTAGATCTCGATTTATTTCCTTCATTCACTTCAGAATTCTGGATATTCTTCTGAGGTGTTCCACTGGGCTTCAGCTTGGCACATTTCTCCTCCTCTGATGATCCCTCTGAAACCACTAAGTCTTTTGAGCTTTGAGCTTCTACTCGTGCCATCCACTCAAGATATGAAGGCCTTCTGGTTTCAAGTCTTAGCTTCTCAGTCAGTGCTTTCAAGGTTTCCAGGTGATCATCTGGGGCAACCTCAAGGCCATCATAGTCCTTTATATTAATCTGTGGTATTGAGCTCGCATCCATGGCCTTTCGAGGAAGTGGATAGTGTAGTCAGAAATAAACTGTGAAAATCAATTTAAGTGGTGCATGATCTCATTGCTTGTTTGATCAGTAAAGATGCGGTGGATCTTTGGATCTGCTTACAGCTACCAGGACGGCGTGTTTGTGGGGCTATAAAATAAATCAACGAAGCAGATAATGGCATTCTATTTTTCCAGCATTATCATCCCTGTAGCGTAGCCAAGCACAGAACATCCACAACTTGATCCTTCCTTGCAATCGAAGCAAACTATTTGTTACTTTTTATCACTTTCCACACGTGAAAAATTATAGAAAAGACTCTGAGGGAAAGAAATAGACATAATGTATTTAATATAGACAGATAATCAGACAGATCAGTTTGACTGATATTTTTAACCAATATTTACACTATTTTAATTTAAGGTTTACTGATAAAGTTAGGCATAACTTGTTCTTACTTAGTGGAAAACTTAAAGGTGCACAAGTTTTTGCTAATTAAAAAAGTTTTACACATAAAGACATGAATAGTACTGTTGAGAAATACTGTATGTCTAAAATTATGTACACTTACATAAGACGAAGACGCTAGTCATATCAGTAACCCAATAAAAGCTGTTTAATTTTACACTGAGCAGGTCGCCCCCTTATTGGCACTGCCATATTGACACCACATGACAACCTGTGTCATGCAGTTGACTGAGTTACTACTTTTTATAATAACATCAATAACAACTTGTTTATTTTATATTGAGCTTTCAGCCAGTGCTCAAACATAAAAGTGCATGTACCCAATAAAAGCAAACCAAACAATATTACAAACACAATATTCACTACCATTCAAAAGTTTGGGGTCACTTGCCTGAAAAGTTTCTCATGATCTTAAAAACCTTTTGATCTGAAAGCGTATGCTTAAATGTTTGAAATTAGTTTTGTAGACAAAAATATAATTGTGCTCACACATTTGCATACCCTGGCAGAAATTGTGAAATTTTGGCATTGATTTTGAAAATATGACTGATCATGCAAAAAAAACTGTCTTTTATTTAAGGTTAGTGATCATATGAAGCCATTTATTATCACATAGTTGTTTGGCTCCTTTTTAAATCATAATGATATCAGAAATCACCCAAATGGCCCTGATCAAAAGTTTACATACCCTTGAATGTTTGGCCTTGTTACAGACACACAAGGTGACACAAACAGGTTTAAATGGCAATTAAAGTTTAATTTCCCACACCTGTGGCTTTTTAAATTGCAATTAGTGTCGGTGTATAAATAGTCATTGAGTTTGTTAGCTCTCACGTGGATGCACTGAGCAGGCTAGATACTGAGCATGGGAAGCAGAAAACAACTGTCAAAAGACCTGCGTAACAAGGTAAAGGAACTTTTTAAAGATGGAAAAGGATGTAAACAGATATCCAAAGCCTTGAAAATTCCAGTCAGTACTGTTCAATCACTTATTAAGAAGTGGAAAATTCGGGGATCTCTTGATACCAAGCCAAGGTTAGGTAAACCAAGAAAGATTTCAGCACAACTGCCAGAAGAATTGTTCGGGATACAAAGAAAAACCCACAGGTAACCTCAGGAGAAATACAGGCTGCTCTGGAAAAAACAGTGTGGTTGTTTCAAGGAGCAATACAACGATACTTGAACAAAAATGAGCTGCATGGTCGAGTTGCCAGAAAGAAGCCTTTACTGCACCAATGCCACAAAAAATGCTGGTTACAATATGCCCGACAACACCTTGACATGCCTCACAGCTTCTGACACACTGTAATTTGGAGTGACGAGACCAAAATATAGCTTTATGGTCACAACCATAAGTGCTATGTTTGGAGAGGGGTCAACAAGGCCTATAATGAAAAGAATACCATCCCCACTGTGAAGCATGGTGGTGGCTCAGTGATGTTTTGGGGGTGTGTGAGCTCTAAAGGCACGGAGAATCTTGTGAAAATTGATGGCAAGTTGAATGCAGCATGTTATCAGAAAATACTGGCAGACAATTTGCATTCTTCTGCATGAAAGCTGCGCATGGGACGCTCTTGGACTTTCCAGCAAGACAATGACCCTAAGCACAAGGCCAAGTCGACCCTCCAGTGGTTACAGCAGAAAAAGGTGAAGATTCTGGAGTGGCCATCACAGTCTCCTGACCTTAATATCATCGAGCCACTCTGGGGAGATCTCAAACATGCAGTTTATGCAAGACGACCAAAGACTTTGCATGACCTGGAGGCATTTGCCTAGATGAATGGGCAGCTATACCGCCTGCAAGAATTTGGGGCCTCATAGACAACAATTACAAAAGACTGCACACTGTCATTGATGCTAAAGGGGGCAATACACAGTATTAAGAACTAAGGGTATGAAGACTTTTGAACAGGGGTCATTTCATTTTTTTCTTTGTTGCCATTTTTTGTTTTATGATTGTGCCATTCTGTCATAACCTACTGTTGAATATGAATCCCATGAGACATAAAAGAAATGTGTTTTGCCTGCTCACTCATGTTTTCTTTAAAAATGGTACATATATTACCAATTCTCCAAGGGTATGCAAACTTTTGAGCGCAACTGTATAACAGAAACAGTAAGAGTAGTATGGTAGTAAGGCATTTACTACACGGTCCATTTGTTCATGGGGGTGCCACAACACATCATCGGATCACACAGGGTGCATATTGTTTGACACAGATTGAACACATAATTATTGGCTCAGTAGATCGGCACCCCCCAAGCGATGCTGCCCTAGGCGCTCGCCTTTGTCGCCTAATGGGTTGACCAGCCCTGGATTGGACTAAATCCAAGAAGGTCCATTATAAGGTGTAGTAGTCCTTTACGAGTGTAGTATGAGATGGAGATAAACAGCTTCTGTGTAAAGCGGTAGCAGTTAGTAAACAAACTTCAATCATCCATGACGACAGTTGTCAGTATAGAATCCAAAACCACTGGTACTATC
Organism: Myxocyprinus asiaticus; assembly: GCF_019703515.2. Classification (NCBI taxonomy): domain Eukaryota; kingdom Metazoa; phylum Chordata; class Actinopteri; order Cypriniformes; family Catostomidae; genus Myxocyprinus; species Myxocyprinus asiaticus. The sequence continues at coordinate 27,699,723 of NC_059368.1, forward strand.
TGGACGAATAATAGGCAGCTATAACATTACTGAGTGCACCTTAGGCGTCTTAACACAGCTGAGTTAAACTCTGTGCCTGCTCAAAATTCTGTAAAGACGCAATGCTACATAAAAGCCAGATTAAATTATGCCTGCTCTGACCCACCTCAACCCTTATCAAATGCAGTTCTGATGCTGCTGCTTTGGTTCTTTGTAAATGAAATGCAGCATCATCAGAGCAGCCTTTAAAATTTGCTTTTGTCATGATAGAGCATATATTTAATAATTTAGAGTTTCATATTTTCCTGTATAATTTCATATTTTCATTCATTCCATTTTTCTATTGTCATAATTGTATATTTAAACCATTAATCTTCTCATAACATTCTTCATGCAATTGTAACTGCTGTGTCAATGCATTTATGCCACCTCCGAGTGGCATTAAACAGTCTGCGTAACTAAATACACCTTGTCTTGGTGTGTTTACCACTTCAGAGGCAGCTTCTATGCCACCGTTGCAGTGTATAGATGGCTTAACCTACCAAAATAATAAAAATTTTAAGTTAATTACAAGAAGAGTCTTGTTCCAGTGTATTGGCCCAGTGCCAATAAAATGGGTTCAATTAATTCTTGTTGACTGCACAAATTTAGTCCCGTAAAGCAACTTGTTTACCTTCAGAAATAAAAATAAAGAAAAGAAAAGAAAAAGAAGAAATAAGACAATAGTTAAAAATTGTTTACGCATATTAGTTATCAGACGCTTATAAAATAATTAGCATCAGATCAGTCATAAAAAACAATATTGCTCTTTTAATATGTATTGAATGATTTAGTTTTAATTTTTCTTTATCAGTGAAATCTCATGCTGTAAAATCAAAGGTATAACCTACATCTGAATCCATACCTACTGTACAAGAATTATGGCTTAAACGGGAACTTTACTGATCACATGGACACTTTCCGTCTGTGCCTCATATCACACTCTGGATCTTACAAAGCTAGTGGTTGCCATAGCAACAAAGCACAGCCTATGAGTCAGCACTGAAGGACTAAGGTCAGTCCACACTAACAGCCAGACCTGGCTGTGATAAACATCAAAGAATATAAAGCTGCTGGTTTACAGTCTCTCATGATGAAGGTGAAATTATGCCAAGTGATACTAATATGCAACACCATTACTCTGCCGTATAAAGCCACAATCCAGTAACTACACCAGCAGTTAAACTAAGAAATATGGCTTCAAAGTTTATTGACTGTCGAGCCAAATGTGGATTATGAAATAGTCGCACTGCGTTTTCATTTAATCTGAGCATAACTGAACCAAACCCGTCTGTTACAGGACAGATTGTAGTCTAAGAGACTCGATTTTGGTCATAAATTAATTTTGACATAATGTGTAGTTACTGAGTTTTGCCTTTGACAAGACATAATCAGGAGTCATACATGACAAAGCATCTGCATTGTGCTTATAATGTCATTTGTCTCAGGACCACCCACATTTTTAATGCTTTTCCGCAAAGCTCTGCGTCTGATTTATGTGTGATGTAGTGTTTGGCGCATCGCCTTCACACATTACATAATCCCAGGCAACTGCTGTAGGAATGTTTGCTGCCCATAAGAAGAGTTGATGTTAAAGAACGCTGGTTCTTAATTGGCACCAATTTAATGTCCACACGGCCCCGGGACTAATCATACACCCGACGTCTCGGCTCATTTAGCGCCTTGTTCCACCCCCTGCACTTTTTCAGCTCAGTGTGTGGCGGCAGTAACATGACTCATCTCACAGGGGGATCCAGTCAACCCAGACCACTCTTACTTTAGTCTGAGAGATGATTAGTTAAAACAAATGTGCCTTAAAACACACCAACACTTTTGGCACAAGGGGAAGAGAAAAACTTTCGATAATTTATTGGGAAATAAAGATGTGAAGGGCTGGATCTATACATGGAGAATGAAGATACTGAATGGAATGTGAGAAGAAATTGGCAGTATGTTAAGGTTTGATGAATAGTCACACTAATGAAGTTGTAATAGAAAAGCAAACTGTCTACATAAGCATGAATACATAATGACACAATATGAGCTGGTGAGGGTCCAACATTAGTTAATACTGTAATTTTAAATTAAACTATAGACTAAACAAGCTCTGTTCTACTTTCTGCATTTAATTAAATTTATTTATTTATTTATTTTTACAAACTTAAATATTGAGAAACATTTATATTCTCTTCTTTCAATTATAATAATATTTATATAAAATATTAACCCTTAAATGCACGGGCATTTTGCAAAACAATATTACATACCTCGGGTCTTTAGCGACCCCGCACGAATGATAGAGTATATCTATCACAAATGGATCTACAAAATGCCCAGATGAATTTTAAAACAATTTTAAAATTATAGAATAGAATATATTCTGTTATATTTTGTGTATGATTTTTCATATATCAAAGAGATGATGCAACGAATATAGAACAGGATTCATTACTTCCACACTTAAATTTCATGAGACACAACTAGCTGTCAAACGCATACTGAGCTGCACAAAACACATAAGATACACAAAAGTTACACATGTGTATTTTCTCAGGCACGTATCGAGTCTAAATAGACATACAACTTACAGAATTTGATCAGTACACCCAAATGTCAGTAATCATATCATACTGTTAATGTGTTACACTTGCTATAGTTTACTTCCACGTTGCTTCTCCGTCAAATAGCAATGTCAAAAGTGAATCAAGTCAATCAGCCACCTTGAGTAACAAATAAAATGTGTAACGTATGTGTACACGCATATGGGATACTGATAATTCACATCCATTGCGCAGAAAATCAACATAATAAAGTTGTAATTTAAATCAATATGGCTCTCATTTGTCTTGTAAGAAACAAATAAATATGTAAACTTAGATATGAAATAATCATCAAAATATGATTTGCAGAAGTGGAAATATATGTATATTGCAACATTATTACATATATTGTGTCACTAAAGACCCTATACACTTTTATATTTTATATTATATTTATGTATATATTTTGTGCAATTCTGGCATTTTTTTTATTGTTAGACGATTCATACGAGAAAGGTTGAGGAATCCTAAAAAAGTGGGGGCATAACTACAAATAAATGGATGAGGGACAGGGGTTGGAATGAGGCCTAAGGTATGCATTTATGGGTTTATATATATATATATATATATTCTTTTTTCTTTTTTTTTTGTATTATTTTTATTTTTTTATTTTTTTACTTTAGAAGTTTTTTGCTTTAAAATACATACTTCCAGGTGCTGCTACTGGAAAATTCTAACCAAAACCTTGCTAGTATGAAGGATATAAGTGGTTTTGTGTGCTATCTCTTTCCACACTCTCTAAAGTAATGTTTACAATGCAGATGTCAAGGGGAAAATTCTCCTTTTCCCAGACATATTAAATGCTCAAAAATCCCGTTTGGAATGACTGCATTTATCCATCTGTAATTACATGTGGTAAACTTAACTGTTTTTACTGGAGAGTAAATCTTGTTCTCTCAGCATAAAATGATTGTCCTATTTGGAGTGAGAAGTACCTATTCCAGCCAGACTCTCCTTTCATTCCCAGTATTAGATATGATTCACCATTCTCTTTCCTAAATGACTATTGTAAGAACTTTCCATTGGAGCTGTGATGGGCACAGATGTCTTTTATCTCTCATGTCATACACAACATTTATTTTACCAAATAGTTAATTTTTTACACATCTAGGCTATCACATAGTCATGATTAACTATGTAAATACACCCTAAGTGTAATCCTGTTTGGGTGTTGAATAACTTATGTCCAGACACTTCAGGAGGAACATGAAACTGGTTTACTTCTTTCTAAAGACAACAATCAAATAAAATCATATATTTTAAGATGCACTAGCCCATTAAAGAGAGATGCAATAACAGTCATCTATTCAATGTTACTAAATGCAACTGATTTAACAGACTATAGAAAGTTTAAAAGTAACCTCGTGGTGCAACCACCGCCAAGCACCAACCAGCTACATAGTCACTTCCAAGAACGGTGCTCGAGTTAAGTAGGCTATTTGAACATTTTTTTACTTTCTATAGCAAAACCTAGTTCACATGGGGTCCAAAGATCCCCATCCCTTTAATACACTTGGTATTAAGAAAAAGACTATATAAACGAAACACAAACTTACCTTCATCGCAGTTTATCAGGCACTAATTGTATGCTTCTGCTGGAGATCAAAATCAAGCACTGCTTTTCCTCTCCACTTGTTCCTTGAATGAGAAGAGAGGCTTGAGTAGAGGAGGGGTGTAAGTTGCGTCAGGTTGTGGTTGTCGTGGAGACGGTGAAGAATCTGCTCAAAGTCTCTAGTACAGCAGCAGCATCCCCCGGATCTCACAGAATAAAGCCCAACTTAGACTTTACAAAAAGTTGTGGAAGATACCAGTCGCTCACCCTCTTGCTTTAATGTTAATGAAGGGAAGAGGTTTCAGAAACTAATGACAATGCGGATCTATTAGATAGCATAACATTCACCGTATCAAACATTTTAAGGAAAAAGCCCAATTTAACCTCTATTTTGAAGTCAAGTTAATGGAGAAAATTAACCTTGGGAGAAACCAGGCTCACTGTGGGGGCCAGTTCCCCTGTAGAAAACAGCATGAATATAATGCCAATATTAGTTATTTGTGTGCAGTGCAAGTCATGGTTTAAAATTAGTAAACTGAGTGTTAAGGGATACAAAGATTTTGTATGAACTGTAAATTAATGACTAATGTCTTTGAAGTCCATCCTGGATTAACTGCAGAAGATCATATAGATGCATTGTCCTTTGTTAGTTGGCTAATGAAGGCTTTTGTTGGCAATTAATTGATAGTCTATGTATTCCATTATAAGAGTGTAGTCCATCATTAGACCAAGGTGATGCAGGCAGAGATCAATGAGGTACATCGCAGTTCAACCGGCAGGTCATTTCGGTGAAGTTCTTTTGAAGAATATATAATTAATCAAACAGATGTTTAAAGAGTTTAGCAAATGGGACAAGCAGAGAATGGGTGTTATTATGATTAATATTTCAGTTGTTT